>NC_092054.1:136579916-137968666 GCF_003086295.3 Arachis hypogaea
AGAGAGAAAAGGATGGAGAAAAGAGAATAAGAGAGAGATGAAGGAGAAAAAAGAGAGAAAAGGAGAGAGAAAGAAGGGAAGGAGAGAGAAATAAGGGAAGGAGAGAGAGGAATAGAAGAGAGAAAGAAAAAAGAGAAAAAATGAGAGAGAGAGAGAGAGAAAAAGAGGAAGAGAGAGGGGAGGTGGAGAGAGGGCGGAGAGGAGAGAAACAAAAGGGAAAGAGGAAAAAGAGAAAGAGAGAGAGAGAAGGGGAAGGGAGGGAGAGAGAGAGAGAAGGGGATGGGAGGGGGAGAGGGGAGAAAAGGAAAGAAAGGGAGAGAGCGAGAGAAAAAGGAGAGAGAGAGAGAGAGGAGGGGGAGAAAGAGGAGAAGGAGAGAGAGAGATAGGAAGAAAGAGGGGAGGAGGAGAGAGAGAGAGAGGAGGGAGAGGAGAGAGAGAAAAAAAGGGAGAGAGAGAGAGAGAGGAAGAGAGAGAAGAAGGAAGGGGGAGGGAGAGGGGGAGAGAGAGAAAGAGATAAGAGGGGAGAGAGAGGGGGGAATGGAGGGAGAGGGAGAAAGAGGAGGGGGAAAGAGAGAGAGAGAAGAAAGAGGGGAGGGGAGAGAGAGGAGGGGGAAAGAGAGAGAGAGAGAGAGAAGAAAGAGGGAGGGGAAGGAAGGGAGAGGGAGAGGGGAAAAAGGAGAGAGAGAGAGAGAGAGAGAAAGAGAGAGAGAGAGGAGAGAGAGGGGGGAGAGAGAGAGAAGGAGAGGAGGAGAAAGAAAAAGAGGGAGACAAAGAGGAGGGGGAGAGAGAGAAAGAGAGAGAGAGATAGAGAAGGGAGAGAAGGAAGAAAGGAAAAGAGAGAGAGAGAGAAGGGAGAGAGGAGGGGGAGAAAGAGGAGAAGAAGAGAGAGAGGAAGAGAGAGGGGAGGGAGAGAGAGAGAGAGAGGAGGGAGAGGAGAGAGAGAAAAAAAGGGGGGAGAGAGGGGAGGAGAGAGAAGAAAGAAGGGGGAAGGAGAGGTAGAGGGGGAGAGAGAGAGGAAAAAGAGGGAGAGGGAGAAAAAGGAAGGGGTGAGAGAGAGAGAGAGAGGGAGAGGAGAGAGTGAGAGATGGGAAGGGAGATGGAGAGAGAGAGAGAGAGAGAGAGAGAGAGAGAGAGAGAAGGGAGAAAGAGAAAGAAAGAGTATGTAAAATTAATTTTGGAGTTTAAATAAAACCAGTTTTAATTTGGTTTAAAACTAAACTGAACCATAAAAACTGGTTTTTAATAAATTGGTTTTTCATAAAAACTATGGTTTCAGTTTAGTTTTTTATTTAAAAAAACTGGTTTATTTAAAACAGTTTCAGTTCAGTTTCAATTCAGTTCAGTGAAACCAGTTTTTTTGCACACCCCTACGGGTAAGTATAGCTGCAATTCAATAACTCTAGGATGGTTGTATAGATGCATGTGTCGAGTGGTCAAAAGAAATGACACCAACCTGGTCGGGCTAGTGGGCTACTGCAGCTACTACAGTCATAGATATTCTGGTGGTTCCCCACATTAATGTCGTATGGCTTCAACATATTTTCATTTTCATTGGCATCTAAGTACGATTGGATGTTTTTCATGTTAAAGATACCTATATAAATATCTTAATGTATCTATATATTAAACTAATAATCAACTTTGTAGGTGGACGGGATATCTGCCTACCTTGGACGAGAATGTGCCAAGGGTTATTCAGATGAGACTTGCATTGGACAGGTTGAGGGCTCGGGGTGTAGGTTGTTAGGATTTTTGATCGTATCACATGTGATATTTATGTCTTCTTTTTATATTGTTGTCTAATAATATATTCTTTTCTTTCAGTTTGTGTGGGAGCCATATTTTGCATGTGAGGTGGTGGCGGTAGTTCACCCAAAAATATTTGCCGAGAAGCATTCGATTGTGGAGGGTAGTGACAAACTTGATCTATTTTGTAGTGATTGGGTTGCATCAGGTGGACCGAGTGATACCATACAGTTTGGTGGCATATAGCATCAATTGGAGAGAGTGTTGAACATAAATTTTCTATAATGAAAGATGGAAGAGGTGAAGATCGAGTGGTTCTCCGATTACTTTCAGATGTGGCATCTGAATTAGAACAACGGAACTAATTCCATCTTCCATGTTCAGAGAGTTGCAGATCCAGGTCCATGAGCAAAGTACCTATAGTGGTACCATTGGGTGGCTCACAGTGTTTGTCTCCCGGATACTTCCTTTGCTAATCTTAAGCAGGTTGATATCCCAGATGATGCTCATTAGAGAGTTGTTTTAGAAGAACCTACTAAGGTGCAAGTACCCGACATGCCTGACAACAGGCGTGTTGAGTGGCGAATGCTTGATGACTTGATGGACCAATTAGTGGAGGAGATCCTGGGCCACGACAAGGCAATCGTTGTATTCTTCAAGCCCGAGTCAGGCATAAAGGCAGCAGAGTTGGTGGTGACGACGGTGAGGGTGGTATTGCTGGTGGATGACATGGGAGTGACGTAGGTTCTAAAGATGTGGGGAGCGGCGGTGATGGATTGGTGGTGATGTATAAACTGATTTCGATGGAGGTACATTTGTTGTAAGTTATAGTAGTTAGATGTTTGGAGAGGCCATCAGTCATATATTCACCAACTTTTTTTAGATGATGTTTACACTCTGTCTTTTGCTTTTTTGAATCACAATCACGTTTAAGGGGTATTTATAGGGTCAAATTCAACTTATAAACTGCTACAACCTAACAAAAAAATTTATTCTTCATGTAAACCACTACACTTTCTCATAGATTCTGGTAGGGGTGTTCATGGGTCGGGTGAAACCAGGTTTGATGTGATCCAGATCCGACCCGAAATATATACCGGATCTATTTGTTAGACCCGAACCCGGCTCTAAACCCGATGAAACCTATACATTTTTGGGCCACGATTATACCGAGTAAAAACTGGGTCATTAACATTACATTACTTTGATACCTTCTTGTAAGCTAATATGTGAAAATATCCAAATTTCTAAGACTCCAACCATTATTTGACATGGTAAAATTCACTTAGAAAAATATAACAAGAACCAACTCTTCTCTAAAATTAAAACATAACCATAATCAATACTAATATTGTCTAATAACACCAAATATTTAAATCAATACAAATAATACAATATTATGCTATTAGTCTAAAATCTTATGCATTTTAAACATAAAACATTAACTTATAGTCTTATAATGACTAATAACACAAAATATTAAAGTTTACAATACTTAAATTCCACATAAGAATAGCCATCGTCCATCACTAATGATGCGTTTGTTTTTAGAGACAGGACAGAACATGACATTGAGACAGAGACAATAGGACGGAGACACTAAAAATTATCCCATGTATTGTGTTTGGATACGATATACAAGACACTAATATAGTGTCCAGTATTATGTTTGGATACACATGAATAAGACTAAAATATTATATAAAATGACTAAAATAGCCATGTGAGAGTACGTAGCATTATAGACGGAACTTGAAAAAAATGTTTAAAGAGGCCAAAAATTTTAATAAAAAAATATATAATAATATTTATATTAAAATAAAATTTATAAATATAATTATTTTATTTTTAAATTTATTATTAATATGTAGGAATACATATGGTTAAGATTAACAAAAAAAATAAATCTGAGTTTGATTAATAAAAAATTTTGTGTAGGTTGATAAGCCAAATTAATTTTAAATAAAAATCAATTTTAAAAAAAAATCCGTTTTTACATGAAAAAAATTAGTTTTTGCACATAAAAATCTATTTTTATTTAAAAAACTAATTTTTTTTATCTAAAAACTTATTTTTTTTTTAAAAAAATTGATTTTTATTTAAATTATATAAAATCAATTACAACTTATAAATTATTTTTTGGTATTTTAAAAGATCAATTTTCCTTTTGATAATATTTATCTTTTAAAATTTTCAAGATTAATTATTTTTATTACAAATCAAATAATATAATACAAGATTAAAATGGTATTGAAGTAAAAACGATAAGAATGAAAGAATTATCCACTCCAATAAAAAATTCTACAAAAAGGAGAGAGTACCTGAAAAAAGAAAGAGATAGAAGAGCAGGAAGAAGAAAGTACTTCCCTTAGAACAGCGTAATAGGAAAAATAAAAAGGGGTAATAGTGGAATAATAAAAAATATCTATGGATAAAAAGAAAAACAAAATTTATAAAAAAGTCCGTGTCTACTCTTCCAAATCCCATATACATCATTGTCTTCGTAAAAGAATAGACACAAAAGTATAAAAAACTGTCTCAGAGACAATGTGTTTAGTGTCCATGTCTCTGCTTTCAAACACTTTTTAAACATGTATTGTCCATGTCTCTCTGTACTGTCTCCGAAAACAAACGTTATCTAATAACACAAAATATTAATTGTGTATGATGACCGGGCCACCGGACCGAGTTCGGGTGACCCGAGCTGTGGCCCGGACCCAATCCGAAATAATGACCGGATCTATTTTTGAGACCCTTATCTGATCCTAAACCCAATAAAATCACACCAAATTAACCCCTAAAATATTTGGAATCAAGCCAAATCTTTAGACCGGATCATATACACCCCTAAATTTTGGTTCAATCTTTTTTTTTTCATAATCTGCTCTATCTAGTAGTGGTTTCTATCTTTTTATTGTTGTTGATAAACCGCTATACGAAATAACGATTTATGCTTAATTCCAATTTAAACCTAATCTACGATGGACTATAATGATTTACTTTTGTAAATGCTTAAAACCCTCTAGCCTGTAACAATTTATATATAATAGAGGACCGAAATATAACCAATCATAAAAAATTGTATTTGAATAATTTTAAATCTCAATTATTTTAAATATATGATTTACCTAATTAAAAATATGCATCAGCCAATGTCTTATAATGTTATTTAAATATTATACGAAAATCTAATAACAAAAATATTCAAAACTCAGTTTGCTAATTAGTAATTAGTGAAAAAGTGATCCGAGAATTTAATTATTACAAGTGTAATAACCTGTGTCGTGCACGTGATAAGATTAAAATTATAATTTTAAACTATTCTATTAAAATTAATTTAATTAATAAATAAGTAATATGATGTGTATTGTTCATTCTTTTTTAAATATAATATTAAGTGTATTAACTAAAATGTAACTATTAAGTGTATAAGAATTATGTTTAAATTATGAATCTTTAAATAAAATTATCCCATTTAAAATATTTAAATTATGATTTCAATCATAAATTATAATTATGATTTAAAAAAATTAATATGATATTACATTTTTTTCTCCACTTCACTATTAATATACTGATATTGCAAGTCTACATTACAATATTTTTTTGAATCTTGACTGAAAAGAAAATAGTTACGTGTTTCTATCATTCTATTTATTTAATACACAATGTGCTAACACTAACGAGATTTTTTAAAAAACATATATTGATAAAAATAGATATAATATGATTACAAATATAATATAAATAAATAAAATATATAAATAAATGCTAAACCAATATGCTTACCAATGTCTTTGTTAAATTTTGTAAATTAGAGAATAATTATGTATTCGGTTATTTAGTGATCACATATGAAGGTTGTGGTAGGCTTAGAGAAGGGAGGTTGAATCTATGCCTTTCTTTTTGTTGCTGTTATGACCCTTTTTAGACAAACTTTCAATTCTGATTCTGTTTGAACTCAGCAGCGAAATTTATGAGACAATTTATTTTTGTCTCATGAATATCAGAAAACAGAACAGTGCAGAGAAGAGAAAAGCCAACACCAGCATATATCCTGGTTCGGTTGCCTTGTGCTATGCAACCTACGTCCAGTCTCCTCCACAACAATGGAGGACTTTCCACTATAGTTAACAGTATTACATACACCAATTTCACAGGATTGACCCAATCCTTTCACACACAAGTTCTAACCTAACTTGACATTGGCTATGCTAATACCTAACTATTCACTCTTAGTGCTAACCCAACTAAGAAAGGGATACCTCACAGGTACAAGATACAAGACACTTAACCAACCTAAAGAAATCTGAAAATAACTCTAGGCTTTTCTCTCAAGTGTTTCTCTCAGCCTTTTTCCACTCATGGCTTTTTCTTAAGCTTTATCATAATGTCTTTTCTCACAAGAAATTACAGAAAGATAAACTTAGAAAAGTACATTACAATCAGTAAAATATGAAGGAGATTGGTTTCATCAACAGCCTCTGTGCTATGCGAAAAACCAGATTAGCAAGCCTCTGATTCAGTTCTTCATACTGGCAGAATGCACCTTTTGATTAGGTTACACTTTCCAGTTAGTTGAACTTCTTCAAAGAGCTCTCTCAGAACAAAACCTCTATTCACTGGTTTTCTCTCCTTGGTTTCTGAATGAACAGCAAACCTCTTGTATCTCCTTGCATGTTGCTTGGTTCTTCTTCCAAGGTCAACACCTTGAGCCTTGAGCTTCACCATCCCACAGATTCACTTTTTCACCTTATTCTCCAGAGTAGAAACTCTTCTTCTGACTTCCTCACCTTGACCGAAAGCCATAAAACAGCAACCATAGAAATCTTCCAATGGTCAACTTGATCTGAGCCCTTGAAAAACAATTTGGTCCCCAAGTCATGTTTAAGACCGTGGATACATAGCAGAGAAGAACAGAAATCCTCTTTCCCTTGTATCCCATTTCGGATAGAACAGAGAGTTGGGAAGAAGAGAAGAAACTGATTTGCATGTATGAGGAAATGGTTTACCTTTGATCTCTTCTTAAACTTGATTTGGCTTGAACTTGTTGATTTGACATTCTGACTTTCAAGCTTAAACCTTCTCTCTCTTGCTTCTTTGGTTACTAGCTTATGGAAGAAGCTCTTTCTCTCTTTCTTACTTTTCTGAGTTTCTGACTTGACTGAGATAGAGAAGAAAGGAACGTTGATTTGGTGAAAGCAAGTGAGAAGGAAATGAAATTCAATTTGGGCTTGGATCGGGTAGTGATATGCTTGGCCCATTTTTGATTTCTTTGGCTTCTTTCTTTGCTTTTTCTTGGGCTCTTAATTTTGCTTTCAGCCCACCATCCTTGCTAATTGCTTTTCATTCCATTTGGGCTATGGAATTTTGGCTTGCAATAATAAATAATTAGTAATAAGTAAATATAATTAATCAACACTAATTATTTATTTTGCCCAAAAATAATGTTTGTCATCACTAATTAATTTGGTTAATTTCTTAACTCAACAATCTCCCCCTTGATGACAAACATGGTTTAAGAAATAATCAAAAGGAAATGAATTTGAGTAAGTTTAGAAACTCCCTTTGATTTTTGTCATTTGCTCTTGTGTTGCTCCCCTTTTCCTTTTCAAGATTAGCTCCCTCTTGATTTATGCTTTCCTCTTTGTTCCTGTTTTATATTACACTTAAAGAGAGCACAATGAAGAGCTATACACATTTATCTAAGCTAAGGAATATCAAATAAGCAACATCACATAATCAGCCCAACATCAAGCTAATATCAGCAGCAAAAGGATTCAGCATGTGAAATCAAGTTTTAATGCAGCAATTGGACAAAAATCCCAAAAGAAGTACTAATAGCTGCAGCATTGCCAAAAAATTCATAGGACACATTTACCATCCTATTATCCTAGTGCTATTACTCCCCTTTTTGTCATCAAGGGCGGATAATAATCCTGAGCAACAAAAACATCAATACAAAACCTGCAAGAAAAGGTTATATCACAGTCCAAAGTTCTAACTAAACTAACAAAAGTGCAGCAGTATTTAGAGTTATTACAGTCATCCAAGATAAAACAATTCAATAGTAGCAAAATAAATCAGAGTTCATGAGACAAAAAGAGAGCAGCAGCAGCAAATTTCATGAGACAAATCCTAGGCATCAGAACCATTCCCCTCCGAAGCAGCTTCCTCTTCAACATCAGTGGCAATGTCTTCATCCTTTTGAAGGTTATCAATGAAGGTCATGAGTACAGCCACCCTATCCCTTGATTTTCTCAGAAAGTCCTCATGCTTGCTAGCTAGCTTCCTTTGTTCCTTGCTCATGGCAATCATGTGATTTGATTGGGAAACAAACTCTTGAGCGACATCCTTGACCACATTCAGCAGAGTAGATTTCTTTCCAGTGGAGATGGAAGTACCCTCGGTGGAAGGAGGAGGAGAGTTATCTGGAATGAAATCTTCATCATCATCATCTAGAACCACTCTCTTAGATTGAGTTGGTCCTTTTTGCTGTTTCACTGAACCATCTCCTTTTAGGTATGAATGTCTGTTTTCATAAGCCTCATTTGACAGGTCAACACTAAAATATTCAAATATGCAAGTTAAAAACATGCCATAAGGTAGTGCTTTATCTTTCTCACTTCTAACAGAATCAAACATGTATCTAGCCATCAAATAGGCAAAAGAGATTTCTATTTTAGTGATTAGGGCATACAAAACCAGTGTGTCTGTGTAAGATACCCTTTGATATGAACCACTTTGAGGAAGTAAAATGTGGTTGACAATTCGGTGCAACTGAGCACGTTTATATCCTAGGGCTTTGTGAGTGGGTGTGATGCCATCAATTAAGGAAACATGTTCACAGATTTGAGCCAAAGTATCATGGTAAGAGATACCAACTCCTTCATCCCACTTTACAGACGTGTAAGCACACGGCCCAACATCAGTGTATTTCAAAGAATCACTGACAGTTTCATTATTCAAAATAATGTGTCTGCCCTTAACATAAGAATGCACACTTCCTTCATGGTAAGTCATGTTAGCATAAAATTCTTTGACTAACTGAGGATATACAAGTTTTTTGATTTTGAAAAGGTGATTTCAGTCTAAAAATTCCAAATTTTCAACAAAAGGAAAACCTTTCTTTTTCAAATCAGGTAAATCCGCAAGAAAGGAGGGACATAGAGTACGATACTGAATAACTCCCTCATAAAAATCGTGGTTCATGGCAGATTTGAAACGATGGGGTTATAGTCTGAGTGAGATGTCATGTAGTGTGATTTGTGAGCAAAAGGATCAATGTCTGGTTCTCTAACCGATTTGAGAGGGCGATGAGGGTTACCTCTTTGTGAGCGCACAGGAACAGACCTTGACTTAGGTTTTGCTGTCTCAGGAACAGGTTCTTCAACAGCAGGACGCTTACCCTTGGATGAGCCAGGTTTCGAAGAGATTGGTTTGGATGGCGTTGTCTTAGGCGGTGGCGTAGATTTGGCAGGGGCAGGGTACCTTGGTGTGGTCTTGGTTCACGCCATGGGAGCAGTGCGAGGAGGAGAGGTAGGAGGAGATGGTGAAGGTGTGAAGGTTCTGTCTTGGGAGCGAGTGGAAGGCTTGGATGGAAGTTTATGCACCTTTTCACGAGGAGGCTTGTGTGCTATGATTTTCTTCCTCATTTGTTGGTTATTTGGTTTAAGAGGAAAAGGAGTAATGAGGGTAGTGGTGAGAACCGAAGGGATAGAGAAGGAGTTATGGAGGGAAGAGAGGGAGTGTTGATAACCGTACCCAAAAGTAGATTTCCAAAACCATGCAACTGCATCACCTTTTGAAATGACTTGAAAAGACATTACCTCAAAGAAGAAATATTTTATTTGATTTAAAATAAAACAGGAAATTAATTTTAAATTTTGAAAAAACTTTAAAAAAAATAAATCAAACTTAGAATCTTTTCTGATAAAAAACATTGAGTGAAAATCTTTTTTTTTTTTAATTTTAAGCACACAGCCCAACAAAAATATCAACCAAACAAAAATTGTAACATTCATATATGGGCCTTGAGATGGTTGGATTTAAGGAAACACATTGGACCACTCTAGATCTGATTTTGAGTTTGGCCCAGATTAACTTTCACGTGAAACAAGCCCAGAACACGCTGACTTGAAGGAAACGTTTATCACCTGCCCAGAATTGTCTCATACCTGTTCATGAGACAAAAATCTCCAGCAAAAATATCAGCATTTTTCAAATAAAGAATCATAACTCAGAATTCCTAGACAAGACCTAAGCATGCAAAATCTATCCTCAGCTAATGGTTTTGTGAAAATATCAGCTAATTGCTCCTCTGATTTAACAAATTGAATGCTAATATCCCTCTTTTGGACATGTTCTCTTATTGAGTGAAATTTCACTTCAATATGCTTAGTCCTAGAGTGCAAAACTGGATTTTTAGAAATATTAATGGCACTCATATTATCACACATCAAGGGAATATTTTCAGTATTTAGTTTGTAATCAGCAAGCTGTGTTTTTAACCATAAAAGTTGAGAACAACAAGAAGAAGCAGCTATATACTCAGCCTCTGTAGTGGATAAGGCCACTGTTGGTTGCTTCTTACTTGACCAAACATTTAGGGACTTTCCAAGGAAGCAACATAAACCTGAAGTGCTCCTTCTATCAACTCTATCACCAGCAAAATCTGCATCACAATAACCAACTATATAAAAATTATCAATCTTAGGATACCAAAGACCAAAATTGGATGTGCCATGAACATATCTAATGATCCTCTTAACTGCAGAAAGATGTGACTCTTTTGGTTTGGATTGGAACCTAGAACACAATCCAACACTTTGCACAATATCGGGTCTAGAGGAAGTTAAGTACATAAGAGAACCAATCATTCCTCTATACCTAGTCTCATCAACATCTTTCTCAGTTTCTCCCTTATCTAATTTTGAATTAGGATGCATGGGAGTTCCCATAGGTTTGGCATTTTTCATACCAAATTTCTTAACTAATTCCTTGACATACTTTTCTTGATGAATGAAAATACTTTTTTCAGTTTGTTTAATTTGCAGCCCAAGAAAAAATTAAGTTCACCCATCATACTCATGTCAAATTCACTTGTCATGAGTTTTCCAAATTCAGAACAAAGGGATTCATTGGCTGATCCAAAAATAATGTCATCAACATATATTTAGACTATAATAAAAGAATCATTAGAGTTCTTGATAAATAGAGTTGTGCCAGTGGTGCCTCTTTGAAAACCATTTTTCAAAAGTAAAGAGCTAAGTCTCTCATACCAAGCTCTAGGAGCTTATCTTAAACCATAGAGAGCTTTAGATAATTTGAAAACATTATTAGAATGCTCTTTATTTTCAAAACCAGGAGGCTGCTCCACATACATTTCTCTATCTATCACTCCATTCAAAAATGCACATTTCACATCCATTTGATATAATTTAAAACCACAAAATGCAGCATAAGATAAGAGAAGTCTTATGGCTTCCATTCGAACAATAGGGGCAAAGGATTCATCAAAGTCTATTCCTTCTTCTTGGTCATATCCTTGTGCCACTAGCCTTGCCTTGTTTCTTGCAATGCTACCATCTTCTCCCAACTTGTTTCGAAATATCCACTTGGTTCCGGTCACTTTATTTCCACTTGGCCTTGGGACTAAAGTCCACACTTGGTTCTTTTCAAACTCAAGAAGCTCATCCTCCAAAGCTTTAACCCAAGAAGGGTCACTAAGGGCTTCCTTGACATTTTGAGGCTCTATTTGTGAAAGAAGGGCAATGTTAGATCCTTCTTTTGCCTTTCTAGTGGAAGACCGAGTTTGCACTCCATGAGAGACATCCCCAATGACAAATTCCTCAGGATAATTCTTTAAGAATCTCTATTCACGAGGTTTGGTAGATTTGGAGGCAGAATCAAGGGATTCTGGGTGCTGCTGGCTTCAGGATTTCCTTCAGATTCATGAGACAAAATGGAATTGTCTCTTGAATTTTCAGCAGTTGCAGTTTCTGGTTCAGTTTGACCAGAATTTCCTTTTTCATTATTTTGAGTGGCTTCATCTTCCTTTTGAGCTTGATTTCCTGCATCACAATCTTCCAAAATGCTTTGCACCAAATTAGTATCACAAAATGTAACATGTATAAATTTCTCAATAATCCTAGCATCTTGATGATAAACCCTATAGGCTTTACTAGTTGTGGAATATCCTACAAACAAACACTCATATGCCTTTGGATCAAACTTACCCAAATTTTCTTTGTTATTTAGAACAAAATATTTGCATCCAAAGATGTGTAAGTAATCTAAGTTTGGTGGGTAGCCTTTCCAAAGTTCATAAGGGTTTTCTTCAAAAATTTCCTTATGATTGTTCTATTCAAAATGTGGCAAGCCGTGTTAACCGCTTCAGCCCAAAGGAATTTAGGAACATTACTCTCACAAAGCATAGCTCTTGTCATCTCTTGTATGCTTCTATTTCTTCTTTCCACAACACCATTTTGTTGTGGTGTTCTTGGACAAGAGAAGTTGTGAGATATTCCAAATTCCTCACAAAAGGATTCAAATAAATTATTTTCAAATTCAGTTCTATGATCACTTCTTATAGAAGAGATTTTCAAATCCTTTTCGTTTTGAATTTTCTTGCAAAAAGGTTCAAAGGCCGAAAAGGCTTCATTTTTATGTGCAAGAAATAAAACCCAACCAAATCTAGTATAGTCATCCACAATTACTAAACCATAGTGTTTACCACCTAGCCTTTGAGTTCTTGTTGGACCAAATAAATCAATGTGTAGCAACTCAAGTGGTCTTTTAGTAGAGATGTCTTCCTTTGGTTTAAAAGAACTTTTTGTTTGTTTTCCCATTTGGCAAGCATCACAAGTGATGTCTTTGTCAAACTTTATCAAAGGAAGACCTCTTACTAATTCTTTCTTTACAAGTTTGTTTATTTGAAACATACTTGCATGGCCCAATCTCTTGTGCCATAACCACTTTTCAGATTCTTTAGAGTGAAGACAAGCTACATTTTGATCCTTTAGTTCATCAAGAGTAAGTCCATACATATTATTAAAATGCTTGGCAACAAACATCACTTCATTTGTCTTTTCATTAAC
Source organism: Arachis hypogaea (assembly GCF_003086295.3). Classification (NCBI taxonomy): domain Eukaryota; kingdom Viridiplantae; phylum Streptophyta; class Magnoliopsida; order Fabales; family Fabaceae; genus Arachis; species Arachis hypogaea. Next base: position 136,592,762 of record NC_092054.1, read on the forward strand.
AACACAGCATTCAAGTCTTTTGAAAATTACCAAATATCCTAAGTCACACAGCTGACTTATACTCAAAAGATTGTGCTTCAAACCACATACCAAAAGTACATCATCAATGAAAGTAGATTGTTCATTACCTACTTTTCCAACAGCAATGATTTTACCTTTACCATCATCTCCAAAGGTTACAAAACCTCCATCATACTTATTTAGTTTGATGAAGTAAGTTGACCTTCCAGTCATGTGCCTTGAACATCTACTATCCATGTACCACATGTCCCTTTTGTTCTTGGATGCTAGGCAAATCTGCATGAAGAGTTTCAAGTAGCCTTAGGTATCCAAATTAATTTGGATCCTTTGAAGTTAATCCATCTTGGTTGCCCAAGTGCATTGAAATCACAAACAACATTGTAAACTTTGTTTCCTACAACCCTCTTTTCAATGAAACATTGTGCATATGAGTGGTCAAATTTCTTGCAATTGACACAATGATTTTCTAATGTGTGTTGCTGAGATTGAGGTGAGTTATATTGCTTGAAATGATTAAAGTGTTGAAATTTTCTGGTTTTTGGAGGAGATGCATTTCTTTTGACAAACTGATTTTTATCAAAGTTATTCCTCTTTGCAAAAGCATTTTCACCAGAATTTTTTTGAACATTTTTACCTTTCGAAAATGAGGTTTTGTTGTAAAATGGTGGTTTCTTGAAAACAGCCTCATTTTTCGAAATGTAACCCAAACCTGGCCGGTTTGAACTTAGATCAGTTCTTGGTGAAGGCTCAGTTTCACTTGTGTATACTTCATCAAATTTTTCTTCAAAAGTTGAAACATATCCAATACCCGATTTGTTTGGTATGGATTTGGTATTTGATAAAGAAGACACAAATTTTATAGAGGATGTGTTGGAAATTGCATCTTCCTTGGCTATGTAGCCTAAACCAGATTTTTCAAACAATGGTCTTTGACTTGCAAGTAATTTGTCTAAGTTACTAGAACCTTGAGCAAATTTTGCTAAGTCACCATCAGTCTTTTAATAATATCATTTAATCTTTTATTTTTAGCAATTAACTCATGAGAAGGATCCACAATGTGCTTTCCTTTTAATTTTTCAAGTTCAGATTTTAGAAATCTATTTTCTTCAATGATGTCCAAAGCACATTCAGTTTCCTTCACTTTTTCTTTTAAAAAATCATTTTCAGCTCTTAACACATCTCTTTCAGATCTGCATTCATTGTACTTGTCAAGCAGTTTTGAGGTGTTTAAAGTGAGATCATCAATAATAGCATGTAGACCATCCATAGACAAATTAAAGTAATTTACGTCATCAAAATTTTTGTTTCCAGCCATGAAACAGTCTTTGTCTTCACCTTCAGACTCTTCTTCCTCATTGGAGTCGTTCTCGAGATCCTCCCAAGCTGCCATGAGCATTCTCTTCTTTTCCTTCTTTCCTTTGTCCTCCTTTTTGAGCTTTGGACAGTTTAGCTTGAAATGTCCAGCCTCATTTCAATGATGACACGTCACCTTGCTCAAGTCCATCTTGTGATCCTTTGAGCTTGAACCCTTGTATTTGCCATTGTTCCTCATCATCCTTTTAAATCTCCTAGCAAAAAACAAAAGTTCATCATCTGAAATACCATCATTAGACTCACTCTCTTTTGGTTCTATTTGTGACTTGAGGGCTATTCCCTTTTTCTTTGAGTCTGTGTTTGTGTGTGTGGCTTCATAGGCAAGAAGTTTTCCTCTCAACTCATCATAGGTTATGGGACTTATGTTGTTACTCTCGGTCAGGACAGTGGCAGTGTTTTCCCATTCTTTTGAAAACTTATTAAAAAACTTATTAAAAATTCTACCATATCTTACCTATGGGTTGACAATTTCTTAACTCTAACCCTACCCGCACCCAAAAATTATAAATCCTATTCTATCCGAATGGGTTGGTCCGGATTGAATAGCCGCGAGTAAGGTATAGATTACCAACCCTAAGAGGTACAGACAAATTCTAATGAGACAGTAGTGCAAAAAAAAAAAAAGAAAAATTATATGTGATGCATATGATATTTGTGATGCATATATTTTCATACTTAAAATAGTGTCAAATTTTGTTTTTTTGATAAATTTAAATTCTTTTTTTACTCATATAACTCTCAAAAATAATATATGTTATTATAGTGTCATGTAATATTTAAATCTGTTTAGTTTATTAATGTTGTTTATCCTTTTCTATAGTAGGCCTTTGTACCCGGTTGAATCATACATATGGATGTTCAAATCCTAAAAATGTTATAAGTAATGACAAAAAATATATAAAAACAAAAATTAACTCTAAACTAATTTTAAATTATTAGTAAATTAAGTAACAGATAAAAAATATCTTACTTTACACATATTAAAGTAATAATTGATAACTATTTTCAGTTTAATTTCAACAAATTTAAATATTTTTAAGCTGTATATATTATTTAAATAAGTATTTAATTATTTATTATTTTATATTTATTTACAAAATTGTACTTGCTACATAAATTTTTTATTTAAAATATGTAAATAATTTATTTTTGAAAATTTTGTAGGTGTCCCTCTAAGTATTATTTCGTTTATTAAAAATAAGCATTTATTAAGATTTTTATTTTTTATAGACAATGAAATTTATTTTTTTATTACTTAAAAAAAGTTTGTTGAGCCCTATTTGTCACTCACATTTTTTATCTTCGCTCGAAATAAAAAAATTACAATGTGTCTTCCCTCCCCCTAAATTTATCACTAACTTTTGTTGTTAGTAAATAGGCACAAGCATGAAATTTTAAAACGCAGGGCATGAAAGAAACTCTTGCTATTCCCATAATAGGGGTCAACATAGAGAATAACTACATGGCTTTTCTGAAGACTACACAAAGGTTGGAGATGACCATCAGTCCAATTTTTTTACCATGTCAAACCTATTAATTTTGGCAGGAAAGGATGCATTTTCTTGAAAAGGTGCAGCTGTTGCAATTCAATAATGATGCTGCTATTGTCAGTCTAGGTATAGTGCAGTATAGATGAAGAAAGTCTACAAAACTTGTATCCTCCCATTCAGAATGCCAAAAGGTTTTCTAACAGGGATCAGCGACCAAATCTTTTAGCTTGATTTGGTTAATCCTATGCTCTGTAGTGTTTAATCATTTCTTCTTGAAAACACTCCAAATCAAGTTTTAGCAACGGTAGGATTGAAAAATAAAGTAAGTGCGCAGAAAATAAGTTATCATTGTTTTATTTATTTTTATTTTCGACAATATATCCTACATTAATTTTTTTATATATTTTTTATTCTGTTATTCTATTTGTTTATTTGGATGAAACTAGCTAAACTAAGCAACACACTTTATATTTTGTTTTTATTTTTGTTTTATATACACATAATATTCATCAAATTATTTTACAAAAAAGATGTTTTTTAAAATAATTTTTTTAAAATTTTTTTTACAAAAATAAAAATAATTTTATTTTTTGAAATCTCATGTAAAAATATTATTTTACTCTTTCAAATAATATTTGAATAAAAAGAGATAAGAGTACTTTTTTTAATTTATTATCATGTTTGTTAATATTTTTTTTAGAAAATTTTTTTTTGAAAATAATGTTAATTGTAGTTTTTTAAAAATGATGTTTTTTTTATTTTAGTCTTACTTCTATTTTTATTATTAGAAAATTCTTAAATACAGTAAAAAAATCATTTTCATTTAAAAAAATAATTTTTATCAATTTCATAGCACCCAAATAATCACGTTATCTTTAATGGCTTATTAGTTCTTACTTCTCTAGATTTTATTGTACTTTATGTATATGTTTCCATGCATGACATATGTTTTCCTGTCTAACATACATTGTGATACAATAAGAAGAAATAACAAGTAAATCGAAATGACAATTTTATATGTCTGTACTCCTAAAATGTTATGTATTTATTTCGGTGATCATTTTTGATTATGCATGTAAGATTTACATTAATGTAATCTAAGTCAGTCAAGTTCTTTTTGATGGGTAAATTAGTAAAATTAGTTACTATCATTTAATTAAAATATATATTTTATTGAGATATATCTAAACCTAGTATAACATTTCTGTAAACATTAGATATGTCACATTAATATATATCATCAGATTTTATTAAATGAAATTTAGAAGTTGATATAAAAAAAAAATTGAGGTATTTTAATAAGTATAGAAATTTTTAGTACATAAATACCCCCTTTTTGATATATAATACTTTAGATGATAGTTTAATTTTTTATTTTTAATTAAAAATATAAGATATATTAATAGTTTTATATAGAAGAATTTTATTCGTCAAGATTAATAATTATGCAATAAAATTGATATAATATTAAAAAATTATATTAAAACGATGTTCTAAACACCGTCTAATATAAAATAAAAAATTCTTTAAATTAAAAAATTTTATTCATTCTATGTTAATTGAATAATAATTAAGTTATTATAGAAAATATTAATATCCATTTATTTTATGATAGTTGCTAAACCCACCATTTTAAACAACTCTAATCTTAAGTCGGTTCTATTTCTCACCGTTATGTTAAATTAAAAAAGCTTGATGTCGATTGAATAACCCAACAATTGTGGGCCATGACCTTTGAGCAATAGAAGGCATGGAGTAAGCAACTGTGGTTTCCTTGAAGGAACCATCCTTGCCTTATAAATAGGGCATTTCAGGCATGGTCTTATGCACCAGTCTACATCTTTCTCCCTCCTTTACTTTCAGTCTTAATATTTGTTGTGTTCTGAAGTTGTGACCATGGAAGAATATCGGTCACTTTCTGCGGATGACTCACAGGAGCCTCAGACGGATGATGCGTAAGTGCCACAACAATGCCTTAAGTTTTTTGTTAATGCCTTTTTGTTATAAGTTGTAGTGCATTTTTCGGATCACACGTCCAACCACACTAGTCTTTGTTATGTTTTTTGGCTTAAGCATACTACATTACTGTTTGTACTGTAGGGTTGTTCCAGCACTGAGCCCCACGTCTGTCCTGGAGGGTTGTTCCAGCACTTAAAGCAAACTGCATTGGTCGACAGGAGTCCCGAAAGTCGGTATCTCCCGAACTGTGGCTAGGAGTTCACCTGTCATAAGATCCACAGAGATGGTACATGTTCCGTTAAAAAGTTGTTGTCTCTTTCTTTATTTTTCAGATTCTCCCCAATCAATATTTTATACTATTTAGTTTGCTGTAAATGATGTAAGGTTTTGATGAACTAGATAATGCATTCTATCATGCAACTTCCGAGCCTAACCCACATGGATTGCAACACCCAGGTTGGTGAGTTGTTTTCAGGTTCACCTTGTAGGACTAGACCAACAAAACTACCCAAGATGGAGCCTGTAGACAATGATAGTGTTCCTCATTCAGCTGAAATTTCACCCTAAATACCAATTCTTTCGACGAGAGGGTGTGTGAACAATCAAGTCCCCCTCATAACCCAAATTGGTCCACCCACAAGTGTCCTGCCGCTTCCACTATTAAACAGCTACGATTCCCCTGTTTTTCTAATTCCACAGGCAAGTACATAAGAGTATTTTATAGTAATAAATAACCCGACTCAAGAAAGAAAGAGTTGATGCATTTCTTTTGTTGCTATTATGTGCAGACCTACGACATGGAGTTCAGGCCGACCCCGGAGATGGACCTTATGTATGATGAAGTCTGATTTGCTGCTTATATATTTCGAAAGACTAATGAGACTAATGACTACGGGTACTTTCTTTTGCACCAGTTTGCCAATATGGTTTGATTTAGTTTTTTTACTTTTTTTTATGCCATTATTTAACAAATGTACTCACTTGTGCCATTCATGCACAGGGAAATTTTGTTCAAATTCACTCAACTTGAGGTTTCTAGAGGGCAGTTATTTTCTCTATGTCCACGTTATGTGCCCCATTCTGATGTGAGTTAATTCATTTCGGTATTAGAAATAATATTGACACGGGAAGGCACGGAGAATACATTGACGTATGGGTGTTTATTTTAAAAAAATTTGCAGATTGTTAATATTACTGTAATGATGGCTTCCATGAAAGCCTCAAGAGTATTACCACCTCGTAAATGGTTTGTTCCTTCTACCATGGCAAATGATATTCTCCTTCTAAAATCTTTGGAGGTCATCATCAAACGGTACCTTGAGCGATGGATGCCTGAAACAACCCAACTAGAACATGTAATATTTATCATCGAAATCTTATTATAATTGAGTATTTGTGAAATTAATTTACAAATAAAGTTTTAGTTCATAATTATCTTTCAAATGATGAGTTGTAGGTGTTTGTGCCAATTTGCGAAGCAAGTCATTCATGGTATCTGATGGTCATAGATGTATCAAATGCAAGGGTGTACTCTCTTGACGTGACCAAGGCACCAGATACAATAGAACGGCGAGAACGCAACATGCGAACCATAGTGAGTTTTAAAAATTTGTTTTATATTCATAAACTACTCATGTAACACCTAATTTCCTGGTGAGATAAGATGGTAATTTCAGCTATTTATTAATTAAATTTTATTTTACCTTTCAGATGATTGCGCTATCACAAATTTTTAGGCTAGACCGCAATGCTGGAAGCTTCCAGCTTGTGTCCCCTGACCCTACTACACGGGGACCTATTCAATATCCACAAGGAGTTCCTTCTCTGGATGACAAGTATGAGAAAATCAAGCTCGTGAATGATTATTTACAAAAGAATGATACCATTGTGAACGTGAAGTAATTTATGGTGAAAACAAATGGCAGCTTTCAGTCGGCAACATGGATGTTATATTGGCTTCAACTGGCTGGCAAATTCAACCTCACTAACATAGGAAACATGGTAAGATATACAAGATTTGTTTTAAAATTGGGACAGAAGTTGCCTTCCTCGACCGATGTTTCACTTCGTTACCTAAATTTTGTGTGGATTTCATGAATAGACAATGCCGGATAGGGTGCGGATGAGGACAGCTATAAACATCGTCCGCTTTCCAATCAACGAGGTTCTAAAGAAGGTTGACTTGAATAGTGCAGCGGCATGGAACACCATTCTGCACAGCATTCAGTAGCAAACATGGACTATGCCTATTTATCTTAGAATTGCAAAATGTTAATGAATTATTTAGGTCTGTCATGATATTAAGATGTAATGCTCTACTTGTTTAGTTATTTTGGTGTGGAGAATAGTGATCTAGGGTACCCGTCATAGCACACAATCCACATTTCCAAGCTTAGGTATACTCTTTTCGAGTTACCTCTTTTGAACCATGGTGAAATATTAGTCTTTAGGCTTCACTGGTGTTAAAACTATCTATGCATATGTATTTTGAATCTGAATCATGAAGATCACTAATATTGATGGTATGTGATATTAATCTGCTTAATTATGGGAATTGTCTATACTTTGCAAAAATGGACTCTTCAATTATGTTTAAAGTAAAAGTGAGTTATCTTTCTTAACTATTACTGACTGCTATTTTAAGAGACATTTTTAATATAATAATGATAGTAATAATCTTTTGGTTTCAGTATTTTATTAGTTCTTATCTTTACCATTTTTTAAATTAAGTTTTTATACTCCAACATTTAAAATAAATTCATTGTATTAGACAAAAAAAAGTAATTAGATCGTTAGTAGTTGTCATCTTTTAAAGAAGAGAGACTAACTATAAAATATTTTGTTTTTAACATATTGTATAAGTCATCCTAGTTTAAATATAAAACAATTGATAACAAAAAAATTAAAAAGAACCAACTTAAAATTTTTTATCTAATATACAAACTTAACATAAAGACAAAATTTTTAATTGTGAGTACGTAAATAAAAATTTTGCGGAAGCTATAAAATCTAATAGAGTATTTAAATCTAATTTGTATAAAGTTTCTAAATTATGTAACTACAATCATTTTAGAATTTATCTCCCTTACGATCAGCAGACCGACTCTTCTTAATATTGAAAACTTATATAATTATTTTTTACTGTTTCAGATGATACGACAAAATTAAAGCTAATTTTAAAAAGTAAAAACAACTATGGACACACAATATTCTATCAAATCTCAACCAATTTCTAATAAGAAATACATTTTTTTAATTAACTCCAAGAATTGATCATGAAAATGCATGTCTAAAAGGAAACTCTCATGACTATCAAGAACACATGATTGAGGTAAAAAATTTCAGCAATGACAAATGAATGAATTTAATAGGGATAAATAGTTATTATTGTTATATACTGCTCCAGAAATTTCATTAATGGTTGTGTTGGCATTTTGCTCCCACACTCTATTTCATAGATTCGTCCCTACATACAAGTATAGTTTAAAAGTCTCCACTGACATGTGTTAGTGACAAATCTGGTAATTGTTACGAATTGGAACATTAAAAAAAAAGTCTTTCGAACCATGACAAAATATGGTGATACAGCTTAAATCCATTTGAAAACGAATATTTCACAATTTATACCTCAAATAATTATTCAAAAGCATCAAAGGTGATGCAAGTACTCTCATCTGCATTGGAATGTCACCTGCTTAGTTTAATAACTTCCACCAATACATATAGAAGCAAACGGATTACATGACTCAATCTAATGCAACAAATAAACCCTTCATTATGGTACAAGTACTTATCCAATTTAAATAGAGGTAAACGCAAATTATCCAAAATATAACTTTGTCAAGTATCACAGCCAAATTTAACCCTAAGGGTCACACCTCTAGCAACTAACTACATTCACCAATACATGTGGTAGAGTCAGAGAAAATCGGTTGGTGGACAATAGAAAGATCACAACCAATCTTCCGCTTCCTGGTCCGAACTGGTTTTTCGCCACCCTGCGTGGTTAAACAGTGTTGTCAACAGAGACCTTCTTAGTTAAAGTTCGGTAGTGCAACAAAAGAATAAAACATAATCACTTTGTTTAAAATAGTTTTGTATGATTCAACAGGATTGGTATTCGATTAATGATTTACGAAAACAAATGATAGTATGCATACTCCAAGGTAAGCCTGAATTTTATAAGATATTCTAAAAACTAAAACTAATTCAAATGGTTGAGAATGATCACATGAAACCAAACTTTGAAAGATGACAATGGTAGTAAAAATTAAAAGATGTAAGAACTTATGCCACAAGTTACTTCAATCTTGCCTAATATTCTTTCATGTTAATGTTACTTTTTTTTTCTAATAGTCTTCCATGATCCCATCCTCATTTAAGGTAACTCATTTAAGATACAATAGCCTTTCTTATTAGTTTAATAGCTCATTTCATAAGATTGGACATATGCACTCAAGTGTTACTAGTGCCTGTCCTGACATTATATTACCACCTAATTTTTAGATTGACTTCAAATTTTTATAGCCTTACCACCTAATCAATTCTTTTACAATTTAAATATCACCAACATTAAAAAAATTCACTAGTCAAGAGTCACTAATTAAAATATGAGAATAATAAAGTTGAGTGTCAATAACTATGAACTAAAACTAATCAAGTACCATCTTTAATGTATCTTAATATTTTAGTTTCATAGCAAATTAGGTTTCAAAATTTAATTCATTAAGAACAACGTTATATTTACCTTAACTTCTTGAGTCATCCTATTAAGCACAAAGTCGTCTCTTGGCCGTAAGGAAGCCTGGCTCGGTGCATTGGGACATCGCGTCCTTCGATGTCCAAGTCGGTCACATGTGCTACACTTTCGTCGCTTCTTCCCAACTGACGGAGCGGCCTGGGAACGTCGTCCGGTGCCCTTTGTTCTAACACGGACCGGGTCCTTTATCCCTTGACGGACTAACCCGCTTGTCACCATAGGTTCAGTGGGTCTCAACCCGTACTTAATTTCCAACACAACTGCATCACTTAGAAGCTTCTTAGAGTATTGCTTGAAGTCCTCATCACTCATGCATGCGACCCGTCCTAACCTCTTGCATATCTGAGAAAAGGCACCCAACCTGCTTCTATAAGTTGCTGCGTGGTCCGTTGTTTCTTCACCTGATCCAATCGTTAACTTTGCTGTTTTAGCCCACCTGCGCATAAATCCAACCTAATACATACAGAAAGGATATGCACACATGGTAGTCCGAAGGACTCCATCCGCATGCATGTGCACCTGAAATTATTTGTGACAGGTTCCCACACAACAATCCACCTCATATCCGGTCGCCAGTACTTTTCAATCCTGTAAATGTGGCACTGATCTGTAACCTTGCTTTCAAATATCCTAACCCGAACACATCGTCTGAGGGACTCACGAAATCTCCAAAACATCTCGTGTAAATTTACTCCATCCGGATTTTTCCAGCTCCACAAACTCTGTTTGCAACACGGGAGTACCATAGCATGACTTAAATTCGAGCTCATCCTCATTATCACGAAGAAAATCTACACATCTTTGAAAGTTAGTGACAAACTCCAATACTCCATACCTACTCTCAACAAACCTCCCAAGCTTAGCATGTAACGACTCACAACGAGACGTGGTTCTTATACCGGCAAAGAACCTCCCTCGTATGTAGGCGGTCGCCCAGGAATTCTTTTTCCTATACAAGTCTTTCACCCACTCTACATCAACAACGCCACACTCGTCGACCATTGACTGCCAGTGCATTTCGAATTCTTCAGTCTCCATATTTGCCAACATACAATGTCTTAGCAATTGCGTGAAACGCGGATCACATATATTTTGTGTTGCATTTCTCAAAAGATGCCATGCGCAGAGCCTGTGATAAGCTTGGGGAAAAACAGATTGTATGGCTATTCGCATGGCAGGATCACCGTCTGTAATCACTGAAATTGGTGATTTTCCTTGCATGCAATTGAGAAATTGTTGCAAAACCCAAATATATGACTCTTGAGACTCACATGAAACCATTACCGTGGCAAACACACAGGTTTGGTTGTGATGATTAACTCCTGAGAACACCACCACCGGTAGGTTGTACTTATTACGTCCATAAGTTGCATCAAAAGCAAGCACATCCCCAAAAACAGCATAATCATCCTGACTACGACCATCACTCCAAAAAAGATCGTGTAAGTGCTCTTCCGATCCCACCTTATACCGCCAAAACATTCTACCATCTACACGAGCAACCCCTCCAAAAACCTAATAGCAGCATTCACATCTCCACCTTGCAATTCTCTTTGCCTCCTAACCTCGTTATACATATCTTGTTTCGTGAAAGGAACCTTATTAAAACCTCCAAGCTGTGCTGCAAAGGATTCATATATCTTTGGAATACTAATCCCAATTCCCTCATACTAGTCAGCTGAGCAATCTCAACCTCCGATATCTTCCTATGTGATCTTAGATAATTTACAAACTTTCCAGATACCATCTCGTGGTTATGTTCATCAATGAACCGCGACACGTACCAATTCCCGGTTCCATCTTTTTTCTTAATCCTCATCTCAGCGAGACACCCACAACGAGTGACTACCTTATGCTCCATTTTCCTATCCATTTTTTCCAACCATTTCTTCTCTCGAAAACCCTGCCTGTTACATACAAATGTATATCTAACAATCTGCCCTATGCTATTTCTTATTTTCTTCCCTTGCCTTGATGCAAAACCTTTCAGTCGACTATAGTTGTTGTAGAAACCACTTGCTTCTTCGGGAGTGCTAAATTCCATTTGAAGAACATCATCTACAGTAACACCTTCCAGATTTATCAACTGGTCTGGGATCAAGAGCTTCATCTGCCTCAACTCCCATATCATACATTCCATCCTACATTATAACACAAAACAGATTAGTAAAATTAACTCAACCATTTTACTATCAAATGGATAATGTATAAACACTACCCATATAAATATTTTCAGTAATCACATTTCTTTGATCTCACCCCAGCTAAGCAAAATAAAAGAGTTTCATAATTTAAAAAATAAAAAAAATAATAAATATTCCATTATGCTTTCATTGAATGTCTTTAATTTATCCTAAATAATAATTTTTTAGGGTGATCATATTTAATATCTTGCAAGTGAAGTTTGAAGTATTAAACTATTAATGTTGTTTTATTTGATGAAGTGAAATGCAAAATAACGCACAAATTAAGTCTCAAAGTAAAGAAGTTGATCAAATATAGGTAAATTTGACCTTTTTTTTTAAGTTATTTTTCGTTCGAGTCTAAAAAACAAAAAAAAATATGAATCTTAAATGGGACATTTAAGAAAATAAGTTGCTTTTGTCAAATAAGAAAATAAGTTGCCTTTTTCTGAATCCTACACTATTCATTATTGAATCTCATGCACTATATTTGAGATAATAAAAAAATTTCTTAGATTTTGAATGTTGATAATATATATATACTTATTCTCTACTGCTCTTATTTAAGATCTATAATTCATTTTATAACAAACATTAGTGAGTCAATTTAGTGTATAACAAAAAATAATGCAAATAAGATTTTTTTTTTGAAAAATTTGCCAATCATTTCAAATAATAAATCAATACTTCAAATTTTGAGTCTACACAGTAACATTCTTAACTTTTGAAATAATTACTCCAATAAATCATTACCGACGTATAGGCAGCATTTGTTTTTAATATATATAATCATCAAAATATAAACACAGGAGTACATGGGAGTACATATATAATATTTGTTTATTTAGACAAAAAATGATTAAACACCCATTCATTTTATGTATCTCTTGTAGAAAATAGTTTTTTCGATATTAATTTTTTTTATAAAATATATTTGTTCTTAGTTCTCTAATTAAGAATTACGTATTTTACAATAATTTATATACATGAATACATAATTATATCAACAAGAGATAGCTAAATAAAAAAATAATTTAAGGTTATATGTGTATTGTTAAAAAAAAAATTAGACATCCCTAAAAATCTTATCCAGTGACTTTATCTAAACTTTTTTTCTCCAATAATTTTATTTTATTTATTAATTTTTATCCAAACATGTAACATGTTCTTGAGCTGTGACATTGATTCCGAAAAGATACTTTGTTATTTGAACTAAACTAAAATGTCAAAGAACGAGACATAAAAAGCTATGAAAATTATAAGCATATAATATCTAGTAAAATTTGGCCTGTATATTACTATAAAAATTTAACTTCTGATAAATTGTCTAAACTAATTAACTAACCAAGCTGATAAAAATGTGATTGTAACACAAAAAACTGTAACAGTGAATCAAATTTTTTTATGCAATAATAGTTCAATACATCCACATAAATCAGTTCAGTACATCCACATAAATAGTTTTGTAGTAGATCACATATGCACAGTAACATACGGGAATGGTATCACAGTGTTAAAAGTCACACATACCTGCATGTCATCATCAGCAACATCGCCTTCTTCCGTCAATAAAATTTTTCTTGAACCACTCCATAACCATGCGTCCTGGACAACACTGCTGCTGGCTTCCATTTTTTTCAGATACAACCGAGTGAAGTTCACAACAAACAAAATTGAGAAAACAATAACTACAGTGATGATTTTGAAAACTTCATCTTCTCATACAAACACACAATGTGTTTCATCCCAAATCACAAATGGTCGCCGCTTAGGTATTATTACTAGACCCTAATTTTTTTGTAACAAGACCTTTTTCTTTTTGGCTTGGGCTAAGCCCAAAACCTTATCTAAACCCATAACCCGACCCATTCAAACCCCAATCTGATCTTCTCTCCCAAAGCATCGAATTCTACCACCAAGACTCAAGCTCCCATGGCCTACACGACATGAACATGTTTAATTCCACTTACCGATTCATCCTCAACTTTGGAATCAAGGCGTGATCTGATTCATGAAATCTGCATCAGGTCTCTCTGTTAGCTTCATCTTGGCAAGAAGCTTGTTCGTCTTTGCTCCCTTTGCTTTAGTGTCCCGATTTTTGGTATTGATTGAAGCTCCGCCTACCCTTCTTTTTCTGCAACTGCTGCTACCTTGTAACAATACCCTTCAATACATTGAAGGAACAAAGGCTTCTTCCTACACCATAGACTTTCCCCAGCTAAGAAATCTACATGTGTTCCACTGAAAAAAAGAGTTGGGTTTGGGTAAAAGAAAAATCAATAATGACCCAATGCCATTCAACCCATCGGCTTAGAGCCGTTTATAGCCAACTACAACTATGCATATCGGCTTCCTTACTATCCTTTTTGTAATTTGCCTTCTTAGCTCAGGGATAAGTTTGAAATTACACTATATACAACAGGACAAATAAATTACCTGCAATCGTTTTGTCTCTGGTATAGCTTTGTTCCACTATAATACATTGGAACATGTGAAAACCTTCCTAAAGTATAGTAAGTTTACAAGTATAGATAAGGATACAACTACTCTGGCATTATCATCAGAGAAATCAATTCCTTCAGAAACCTGCAAGCAAGATAAAAGTATCAGTAAACAAATATAATCATATAATGGGGTTGTTAGCAGAAAAAAATATGTGAAAGGTAACAGGAAATTACAAATAGTGAAAATATCTTAATTTTTTGTTACAAAATATTTAGAGCTTTTGAGACAAATAGATATTTTGTTACAAAATATTTTAAATTTTTGCAACAATATAATCTTTTGTTACAAAACATTATAACATTTTGTAACAAAACAACAATTCGATACAAAAGCCAACATAATTTGTAACAAAAGAAATTACGTTGTTACAAAATATTGAAATATTTTGTAACAAATTTTTTTATTGTTACAAAATATTCTTATATTGTAACAATAACTAATTATTGTTACGAAAAAATCATAATTTGTAACAATTTTAAATTTGATACAAATTTTTTGTTACAAATACACAATTTTTATTAGCTTTGTAAATGCTAATAGCTTTTATATTTAATTTATTTTACAATACGATAAAATTCATTGTTCAATCAAGTCAAAGACAATTCTTTTTAATAGCTTTGTAAATGCTAATAGCTTTTATATTTAATTTGTTTTGCAATACGATAAAATTCATTGTTCAATCAAGAACTATTTGACAAAAATATTTGAGAATAAATTGGTAGAAAGGAAAGTCTATGTCTTCTCAAATTTTAAGATCGAGAAATCAAGCAGAATATATCTTCTGACTGTACACACGTGCAAAATATCTTTTAAGATGGAGTCAGGTATAGTACATTTGGTCGATGATCGTAAAATTCTAGATAATCATTTTAATTTGCTTGCTCATGCTAATATATTGAAACAAACAAATGAACGATTCTACTTATTTGGTACGTAATTAATTTATATTAACCCACACAAAATTATTTTCCTTTTGATTTTAACTTTTGCCAAAAAATTGTATAATAGCATCATTTTATCGATAACAGAAATTTTAACAGTTTATTTATGAAAATATTTGAAATTGTATTGTGAATTTTTTTTAAAGGTATATCCTTTTATTAATATACTATTGTTAGTTTTATCGTTTAATATAAAGTAAATCAGTAAATTCTTTTTATTTTATACACGTTCGAAGTTATAATTTCTTATATTATTCACTCATTTGTCTTTAATTTGGTACTTTTAATTCAATTTTTTTGTTCAATTAGATGTTATTAGATTATTGACTAGAAAAAAAAACTCATAATATGGTCAAAAATAGAGAGAAGTGATCAGTACATTGTAATTGATTTTCATGATTTGCAGTATGTAAAATTTTAATATGAATATTCCTTTAGGTTATAATTATGTGTTGTATAACAACCCGAATTTTTAAAATTAAATTTTATACTTTGAATTTAAAAAAAAATTTAATTTAATTATGACTTATTCTATTATTTTGAATTATCTATTAGAAATTATATTGATAATTACAGTCTAAATTTATTATTATTATTATTATTATTATTATTATTAAAAAAGTTTACTAGAAAAAAAAAAGAAAATTAGAAAGAATGGACGAAGCCATTAAATGGAATCAAAGAAAAAGGAAAGTTAAACTTGAATTGTTATATATATATATATATATATATATAATAGGAACACATGCACTTGAATCACTATATGAATCCCATTTCCTTTTCTTTCCTTCACCGAAACCAAGGGACAAAAGAAAAAGAAAGAAACATGCTTATATGTATATGTATAACCTAAGCATGACACCTAATCATTTCATTTAATAACTAATGACACTTAGACTTCTTCATATGTAACATTTTCTCCTACAATAGTGATTTAGCAATACCTATCATGCTTGCATGCTTTATTTTTCGGTAAGGCAGGAGAGAAAGAACCGAGAAAGAGAAAGGAGAAACCGTGAACTTTCTTAGAGTTTTCGAGTTCGATTTCTTGTAATTTGTAATCCCAATCAAAAATTTATTGTATCCTTCACCTCTACACGTTGGCATTATTTTTGTCCGGTAGAAATCGACGGTGACGTAGTTTTCCTGCCCCTTGAGTTCGGCCAACTGGAGTTCTAGGAGGCACAGATGATTTCTGACGCTTTCCTCTTCAGCAGCTCAGTCAGAAAGTTTTTCTGGAGCTTTCGTTGATTTCGATCTCATACGGAGGTAGGAGATTTATTTTTAAAGACAAACGTTTTTAATTTAGAATGTCTACAAAATTAATTGAATAATTGCAAATATATATATATATATATATATAATAGTAATGTTATTGAGTATGGATTATTGATGTGAATGTGACTGTTTTCTGATTATTAAGAATTTTGCTGATTTGAGAATTGTTGAGGAATAGGGAACCCGTAAGGGTGGTTTAGACCGAATTTTAGAGAAAATGCCGCCGAAATTTTATAAAAACTGAGGTTTTATTTGAAAAGTTATTTTAAAAGATTTGGTTTTGAAAAATTAAATTATTTAAAATATATTTAGTTAAGAAAAGATTTACTCTATTTTAAAGTTTGATTTATTAAGAAAAATATAATGTTTTAAATCCAATCTTTTAAGAAGAAATTTTGTTCTAGATAAAGATTTGAGTTCGGTTTATTAAGAAAAGGAATCTCTGCCACAGGAGAGCAGAGAACAAGGATTTAAAGAATATATTAATTAATGAAGTGTCTGCCATAGGAGAGCAGATGTGACATTGTTTGGGCCTTAGTGCCAAATGTAAAGTGGGGATGCCCACACACTGAGAACTGTTTTCCAGATGTACGCTTATTGATTTGAAAAGTCACACTGATGCGGCCTAGCCGTACGACTTATAAGCACACTGATGCATCTGAAAAACCATATCTGGGACTTGTGCCCGGGTAATGTCGGGAGCGGGTAGGCAACCGACACATGAGCTCATGGCCTGCGTTAGGGATAGACATGCATCATGTTGTTTGCACATTTGCATTTGATTGCGCTTGCTTGTCTTATTATTTTGTGATTGTATTGTTTGTCTTGTTGTGACTTGCTTGTACATTGAATTGAATCTCTTGCTTGCACTACTTGTTTGTGAGTGTATTAAAGTAATTACGAGTTGACATTTGACTGAGGATTAATATGTGGCTGAGAGACAGAAAATGTGACTAATTTATATTTAAGTTTTGTTTTGAGTTAAGAGTATTTTCAAAGGGTTTGATAAAAATATATTTTTTTATTGAGTAAAGTTAATTATTTGCATTTTATTCCATTACTTTTACGGCATTCTCATTCCCTACTGAGAACGTGTGGTTTGTTCTCACCCAAAATCTTTCACCCTTTCAGTGACACAGGTTCGGAGATTCAGTAAGAAGCTGCAGACGATTCGTAGATTTACTTGTGATTCCTGTTGTTTTTATAGAGTTCCCTCGTCCTTGTTGCTTTAGGGTTTTTATTTTATCCACAGGGATAGGTATTGTATTTGAGTTTTACACTGAATTTAATCGTATAGTATCTATTATTATTAGTAATTATGTGATTATTATTATTTGAAGATCTTTTGTTATGTGATTTTAATTACTAAAATCTTTTTCTGAAATTTTCTTAAAAACTGAAACGCGATATCGACGTAAAGGCTCAATAGTAAATTTATAATAAAGGAAATCAGGTCCGTAACACCTTATTTTTGGTACGATCATGACGTGCTAAAAGTTAGGGTGTTACATTATGGTATCAGAGCAGTTCGTCCCTGTTAGGGCCTTGGGAATGGACTGATTATGCTTCACTGCATACTCTAAGTGTCTGTCGTGCAATAGGACTTGTCCTAATGACAAGAGTTTGAGTTTTAAGATGCATGACTGTCTGTTGATTAATGCTGTTAGCTTACCATTGCATACCTCATGGTAATAAGTCTGGCCAACTTAATACTAATGATTTATGTATATGAGAGTACTAACGGGTTATCATAGACGCAATAGAAGTAATAAGTAACGTAAATTACGGGGTTTGGAAACGTTAGAAGTTAAGTTTAGGGGTTAGTTCCGGTTCAACGTATAATCCTTATTCTTGCTAATGTGAAATTTTTTCCTTGGTTGCTTGTCGTAAGACTCTTTGTTTCAAACTTCTTTTATGAGATATGGTTTCTTTCACATTTGCAAAACTGAACATGCCACACCTCTCTATTTCTTTTCTTCGATATTTTTGAAAATGGAGTTGATATGAATCTTTTTCATCTTATATCAATTTTCGAGGACAAAAATTTTTATAAGGTGGATAGAATATAACAACTCGAATTTTTAAAATTAAATTTTATATTTTGAATTTAAAAAAAATTATTTAATTATGATTTATTCTATTATTTTAAATTATCTATTAGAAACTATATTGATAGTTACTGTCTAAATTTATTATTATTATTATTATTATTATTATTATTATTATTATTATTATTATTAAAGTTTACTAGAAAAAGAAAGAAAATTAGAAAGAATGGACGAAGCCATTAAATGGAATCAAAGAAAAAGGAAAGTTAAACTTGAATTGTTATATATATATATATATATATAATAGGAACACATGCACTTGAATCACTATATGAATCCCATTTCCTTTTCTTTCCTTCACCGAAACCAAGGGACAAAAGAAAAAGAAAGATACATGCTTATATGTATATGTATAACCTAAGTAGAACACCTAATCATTTCATTTAATAACTAATGACACCTAAACTTCTTCATATGTAACATGTTCTCCTAAAATAGTGATTTAGCAATACCTATCATCCTTGCATGCTTTATTTTTCGGTAAGGCAGGAGAGAAAGAACCGAGAAAGAGAAAGGAGAAACCCTGAACTTTTTTAGAGTTTTCGAGTTCGATTTCTTGTAATTTGTAATCCCAATCAAAAATCTAATCTGATAAAAGTGTTCGTATTCTTTATCTCTACATGTTGGCGTTACTTTTGTCCGGTAGAAGTCGACGGTGACGTAGCTCTCCTACCCCTTGAGTTCGGCCAACTGGAGTTCTAGGAGGCACAGATGATTTCTGACGCTTTCCTCTTCAGCAGCTCAGTCAGAAAATTTTTCTGGAGCTTTCGTTGATTTCGATCTCATACGGAGGTAGAGGATTTATTTTTAAAGATAAATGTTTTTAATTTAGAATACCTACAAAATTAATTGAATAATTGCAAATATATATATATATATATATATATTAATAAAAGTAATGTTATTGAGTATGGATTATTGCTGTGAATGTGACTGTTTTCTGATTATTAAGAATTTTGCTGATTTGAGAATTGTTGAGGAATAGGGAACCCGTAAGGGTGGTTTAGACCGAATTTTAGAGAAAATGCCGCCAAAATTTTATAAAAACTGAGGTTTTATTTGAAAAGTTATTTTAAAAGATTTGGTTTTGAAAAATTAAATTATTTAAAATATATTTAGTTAAGAAAAGATTTACTCTATTTTAAAGTTTGATTTATTAAGAAAAATATAATGTTTTAAATCCAATCTTTTAAGAAGAGATTTTGTTATAAGTAAAGATTTGAGTTCGGTTTATTAAGAAAAGGAATCTCTGCCACAGGAGAGCAGAGAACGAGGATTTAAAGAATATATTAATTAATGAAGTGTCTGCCACAGGAGAGCAGATGTGACATTGTTTGGGCCTTAGTGCCAAATGTAAAGTGGGGATGCCCACACACTGAGAACTGTTTTCCAGATGTACGCTTATTGATTTGGAAAGTCACACTGATGCGGCCTAGCCGTACGACTTATAAGCACACTGATGCATCTGGAAAGCCATATCTAGGACTTGTGCCCGGGTAATGTCGGGAGCGGGTAGGCAACCGATACATGAGCTCATGGCCTGCGTTAGGGATAGACATGCATCATGTTGTTTGCACATTTGCATTTGATTGCGCTTGCTTGTCTTATTATTTTGTGATTGTATTGTTTGTCTTGTTGTGACTTGCTTGTACATTGAATTGAATCTCTTGCTTGCACTACTTGTTTGTGAGTGTATTAAAGTAATTACGAGTTGATATTTGACTGAGAATTAATATGTGGCTGAGAGACAGAAAATGTGACTAATTTATATTTAAGTTTTGTTTTGAGTTAAGAGTATTTTCAAAGGGTTTGATAAAAATATATTTTTTTATTGAGTAAAGTTAATTATTTGCATTTTATTCCATTACTTTTACGGCATTCTCATTCCCTACTGAGAACGTGTGGTTTGTTCTCACCCCAAATCTTCCACCCTTTCAGTGACACAGGTTCGGAGATTCAGTAAGAAGCTGCAGACGATTCGTAGATTTACTTGTGATTCCTGTTGTTTTTATAGAGTTCCATCGTCCTTGTTGCTTTAGGGTTTTTATTTTATCCAGAGGGATAGGTATTGTATTTGAGTTTTACACTGAATTTAATCGTATAGCATCTATTATTATTAGTAATTATGTGATTATTATTATTTGAAGATCTTTTGTTATGTGATTTTAATTACTAAAATCTTTTTCTGAAATTTTCTTAAAAACTGAAACGCGATATCGACGTAAAGGTTCAATAGTAAATTTATAATAAAGGAAATCAGGTCCGTAACACCTTATTTTTGGTACGATCATGACGTACTAAAATTTAGGGTGTTACATGTTGTGGTGCAATTTTTTTTTTTATATATTACTACTTACTCCCTTAATTCTCGCTTTCATTCAAAAATGAGAAAAAAAATAAGATGTACACTATGAGATCAATTTACAATCCAATTACTTGATCATCTATGTGATCACCAAGCAACCGAATACATAATTTATTCTTTAATTTATAAAATTTAACAAAGACATTGGTAAACATATTGGTTTCGCATTTATTTATATATTTTATTTATTTATGTTATATTTGTAATTATATTATATCTATTTTTATCAATATATTTTTTTAAAAAATATTGTTAGTGTTAGCACATTGTCTATTAAATAAATTAAATGATAGAAACACGTAACTATTTTCTTTTTCAGTCAAGATTAAGTAAAATACTGTAATTTAGACTTGCAATATCAACATATTAATAGTAAAATAAAGAAAAAAATGTAATATTATATCAAATTTTTTTTTAAATCATAATTGTAATTTATGATTGAAATCATAATTTAAATCTTTTAAACGGGATAATTTCATTTAGAAAATTCATAATTCAAACATAATTTTTATACACTTAATAGCTACATTTGAGTTAATATATTTAATACTATATTTAAAAAAACACGAACAATGCATATCATATTATTTATTTATTAATTAACTTATTACAATTCAAATTAATTTTAATAGAATAAATTAAAATTATAATTTCAGTTTTATCACGTGCATGGTACGGGTTATTACACTTGTTACTTTAAATAAATAAAATAAATAATATATTTAAAAACTAAAAAAAAAAGGATTAGCGGTAATTATGTTTAAAATATTTTATGTTTTTTCTCATTCTTTTTTACTTGTCATTTCTACACGTAATATTAGATAAAAAAAATTCTAAATTGAAAATATAATAATTATGAATATGTTATATGACAGAAAAATAATGAGTTAAAAGGGGATATATATATATATATATATATATATATATATATATATATATATATATATATATAAAAGAGAGAGAATAGATACAAAAAGATGTATTATCATAGTAAAATATCACTCTATGAATAAATATATTTGTTAAGTAAATTTATTTATACACTATATCTATTATATTATTTTATGTAAAATTAAAATCTACTCTCCTAACTTATTAATATCATATAAATATTTGCTCCCGACGTTACCCGAAATTAAATTGGGATTATCTCTAAAGTCTTAACACTGTATACATGGTATAATTAATATCTAATATTTTAATAATTAAATACCTAAAATAAGTTAATAAATAACAATAATTAATACTTAAAATATCATATATATATATATATATTTATTTATTTATTTCCGGTATTGTCTAAAATTAAATTGATCTCATGTTCAAAGTCTTAATATCGCAATTAGAGTATAATTAATATCTAAAATTTTAATAATTAAATACCAAAAATAAGTTAATTAAATAACAATAATTAATACTTAAAATATTGAAAAGAAATTTTTAATAAATGTGAAAAATAAAAAAGATAATTAATAAATAATAATAGTGTTTAAATTAAAAAATTGATAAAGAATAATAATTATAGGTAAAAATAATGTATTTATTTTGGAGAAAAAAATATATGAGAAATTATTTAAAAGACCCAAATTCTACTCTTTTTATGAGAAATTTATTGCAATTTAGGTATTGTGAGTTTTTAGTGTTGGGGATTTATGTATTACATTTCATTTAAATAGTAATTTTTTCTAATATTTTTTCTTTTGGTGAGTGTTTAGAGACTGCAGCAAGTTATTGTGCTAAAGTGATGGTGGAAAATAGAGAGCAAGTATTTCTTAAAGAATTGAAAAGATGATAATTTTTTGCATTTTTGGTAATTCAAAGTTTTCTGTGATGATGTGATGAAGAGTATTGCTTGAAAATGTAGGAAAAGGATAAGTGAATGAATCTCAATTTTTTTTTTTTTACCAAAGATAGGAAACTCGAACCCACAACCTCTTAATTGAGTATGAAGAGACTATGCCATTTGAGTTATAACTCATTGGCGAATGAATCTCAATTAATTGTGAGATAATAAAAAAGATGTCATTAAGATAACATTTATTTTTCTATTGTATTGTTTGTGATAGAATGTTGCTATACTAGATGAAAATTTTCTCTATATTAACATATAGAGGGATGTTTATATAGGAGTTTCTTTTGTACTTATTTGAGATTGATTACTTTATAAATGAAATTTAAATTTATTTTATCTGCAAATAATATTTTTTCTTTAGTTCCTTTTTATTTTAATATTTCGTTTTATCTTTTCATATATTCAAATATTGCATATAAAACATTTTTGTTTGGTTAAATAATATCTTAAGAAATATAAAAACTGTAAGCGGCAATTATCATTTTATTGCCAAAATATTCATTTATTTTCTCTCATGTCTATTTTTCATGTAGATCATATCTAATAGTTTAGGGGTGCACAGATCCGGTCCGGTCCGAAGGTCCGGCCCGGTCCCAAACACATTAAAGACTAATTTGGTGTGATTTCATCGGGTTTAGGGTCGGGTACGGGTCTCAAAAATAGACCCGTTCATTATTTCGGGTTGGGTCCGGGCCATAGCTCGGGTCACCCGAAGTCGGCCCGGTGGCCCGGTCATCATACACAATTAATATTTTGTGTTATTAGTGATGGATCATGACTATTCTTATGTGGAATTTAAGTATTGTAAACCTTAATATTTTGTGTTAGGAAAAGTATGAGTAACCAATGTTATTATTATACAATGCATACAATGGGGTTTAATTGAAATTAAAATTAAATTTTGGGTACCGGGGGTTTAATTGAAATTAATACTGAATTATAATCATTAATTATGAAGATTTGTTAGTTTGAATGGTTCAAAAAATTAGGATTCAGTAAAACCAAAACACAAACCATGACCTATTCTCTATGAACGGCGTCGCCGACACAACCAACAACGCAACCCCTCTCACCGACGTTACTATCTCTTTTTCTCACTGGCTCGTGTTCACCGGAAGTCGCTCCCGGAGACGTTGAGGTCCTCATTGGTGAACGCCCTTCTCCCAGCGTGTGGCTCCTTCCAGCGACACCGCATCATAAGGTGAGAATGGTTCCATTGAAACCACTGGAAGAAGCTCCCGAACATTTTGTTGCCGACGGTCAGCAGCCTAATAAGGTGAGAATGGTTTGATGAATTGTTCACCATGGATGCTTATTTATATAAGAGTTAGATGTTTATAAATTGCTACTTGCAAACTTAAAGTGAACATCCAAAATACTATTAAAGTGACCATCCAACATACTGTTAAAGTAACCATCCAACAAATATCAACCCATTTTTAACAATGGTCAGCTAGGATACGTCACGTTTCATACACATGTTCTTTGAGGTTCCGGTGATCTGTACGTTGACGAGCAGGTGGGGGTTTCTTCCGATGGTAGGAGATGAAAGCGCCCACGCGAGAAGAAGTCGGCTGCTGCACGTTTCGTGGGTGACGGCTCCTTGAGGGTTTTCCCGATGGCCGGCGTCACGCCCAGCTGCTCCGTTGAAGAGACGGCGGGATGATCAGGACTTAGACGGCGCCGTTATTGATACCAATTGTGAGGATTGATGGGTTGATGGGTGACCTTCCTTTGTTGCAACAGGGATTGATCAAGGATTGAGAGGGTTTGGGTTTTGTCACGTTACTGCAATGTTCAGAAATAGCAAGGGTTTGGGTGTGGGGGGAGGGAAAACGGCAAAACAAAGGGGTTGATTGATTTGGGGAAAAACTGTGAATATAAGAAATTAGGTGGTATGTTAAAATAAACAGCTAAATATATGATTAGGGTTATTAATTGATTAATTCTTTCTATTAATATTAATTGGGCCTAATAAACAGCCCATTGTATACATTGTATACATATCTCATTGTCTCCCTAGCGGTGCTCTTTGTGTTATTAGTCATTATAAGATTATAAATTAATGTTTTATATTTAGAATGCATAAGACTTTAGACTAATACATAAGATTGTGTTATTTGTATTGATTTAAATATTTGGTATTATTAGACAATATCAGTATTGATTGTGGTTATGCTTTAGTATTGATTGTGGTTATGCTTTAATTTTAAAGAAGGGTTGGTTCTTGTTATATTTTTCTAAGTGAATTTTACTATGTTAACTAATGGTTGGAGTCTTGGAAATTTGGATATTTTTACATGCTAGCTTACAAGAAGGTATCAACGTAATGTAATGTTAACGGCCCGGTTTTTACCGGTTTTCACTCGGTATAATTGTGGCCCGAAAGTGTATTGGTTTCATCGGGTCTAGGGCCGGGTTCGGGTCTAATAAATAGACCCGATGTATATTTCGGGCCGAGTTTGGGTCACATCAAACCCGACTTCACCCGACCCATGTGCACCCCTATAATAGTTTGTGTTTTCATGTTCTTATTATACAAATAATTTTTTTTTAATATTTATCTTTAGATAACATCTCATCTTTTTTTTTAATGATACTTGATTAATGGTTAAACCAATTTTTTTTCACAAGAGTTGTAAAAAACTTAATTTTTCATAGCATTTTAATTTATTTATTTTGTTAATTAAAAAATTTATTTAAACTGCATAAATTAATAATGGGCCAATACACCCAATAAGAAATAATACATATAATTCATGTATGTAATCATATAATAGAATCATGGAAAATTATTATTGTATATGATCGATTATATTCATTGTTATACAGACTGAAAATTTATACAGACTGAAAATTTATTTTCAGTATGTTCATAAAAAAATTATTAACTTAAGTTTCGCGTGCATGGCACGAGTTATTACCTAGTTAGAGTAGAAAAGGAGGAAAGAAAAATAGTGGTAGAAGGGCATTTTGGTAAAGTACGAGGGGTGAGTGAAGCTCCGATTCCGAATAAGGTGAAATGGGTTTTAATTATCCCATAAAAAGGAGGCGCTCCTCCTCTCTGGAATGGCTTTATGCCGAATAGCTCACCCATCCCCAGTAGTTTTCCGTTTTCCGAAATACCCTTCGAAGCTGCTTAAATTCTCATCGCTGCCACTCTCCTTTCGTTGCTCATCATCATCGTCAATGGAAGCTGCTCCCGAAGGTTACCGCAGGAACGTTGGCATCTGCCTCATCAACAATGACAAAAAGGCACCAACTCTCTCTCTCTCTCTCTCTCTCTCTCTCAGTAACTGTCTTTTAATTAGGGTTTCTCTGTTTTCAGATCTTTGCGGCTTCGAGGTTGGACATACCCAATGCTTGGCAAATGCCGCAGGTCATTCATTTTTATTTTTTATTTTGCAATCATTATTATTGCCAATGAGGAATAACTCAAATAGCATAGTCTCTTCATACTCAATTAAGAGGTTGCGGGTTCAAATCTCCTATCTTTGGTTAGAAAAAAAAAATCACTGTATGAGTTTTCAGCTACTTTTAATAAATTCAAATTAGGTATATTTTCTGCCCTAATTTATTTAGTGTAATACTTAATTGGCAATTTAGTCCTCAATCTTTTAGAATATTAGAAAAAAAAAATCTGCTTTCAACTATATTAAAATGTTATTGTAAAAGTATAGGAAAGATTTCAAGTGCACCGGGGAGTACCGGTGCACTAGTTGTTTTAACCGTTGATTTCAATTAATATATATTATATATATTTTTTATAATTCAGATCAACGGTTAAAACAATTGGAGCACCAGTACTCCCGGTGCATCTGAAATGTTTCCAAAAGTATAAACTATTTACTTGTGGGTTGATGTTTTGGATGGGAAGAGAAGAAAGGGAGGCTTCAAGGAGTAACTAACTATAAATCCATTCTTGGCTCACAAACCCACCCTTGAGAACAATTGTTTTTTTAGGTGCAAGTGTATAATTATTCTTGATAACTAAACTTAGAGTCCCTTTATGATTATGTTATTTGAAAGTAAAAGTATTTAGTATCTGACTAGAAATTTGCATAGGCTGAACCAACATGGGAGTTCTAAATAGTGTTGCTAATGAGTAAATAGACAGAGAAAGAAGTCCAAAGACAGAGAGTTATGCTGCTTATATCGTTCTTGCAATGTATTATTTGTTGAAAGGAATGATATATAACTGTATTAAGTCTGTAATGAACTTAATGTGGTATTTTTTAGGGTGGTATTGATGAAGGTGAGGATCCAAGAAATGCAGCTATCAGAGAATTAAGGGAAGAGACAGGAGTTAGTTCCGCAGAAGTGATTTCTGAGGTGCAAATTATAAAGTCCTTTTCTTGCCTTCTACAAAGGTTTTCGGACAAGTTACATAGTTCTTCCATCTAGGTTCTCTTATAAGTTATAACCACCCAATCATGTTTTGCCATTCAAATGTCTCATTGATTAAATATGGTTATATACTTATATTGTTCCATATCATTAAACTAATTAGGCATTGCATATGTTACTATATGATATATATGAAACCATGTTATATGGCAAGCTTCTAATACTTATTCCTACTAAGGTACTAAGGTTGAGTCTTACAAGGGAACTTACCAATCTATTTTCCTCTCTCTCTCTCTCTCTCTCTCTCTCTCTCTGTGTGTGTGTGTGTGTGTGTGGAAGAACCTCTACATACTCATCGTGCTCTCTCTCTCTCTCCCTCTCTCTGTGGAAGAACCTCTACATACTCATCGTGTTGGATTTTTTCTTGCAGGCACCTCATTGGTTGACATATGACTTCCCACCACAAGTCAGGGAGAAATTGAATATTCAGTGGGGATCTGATTGGAAGGGTCAAGCACAAAAATGGTAAACAATTGGATCTCCTCAGTCCATATCAAATTATGTTGCTAACAACCCCATACTAGTCAGATAACATTTTGTAACCGATGGATGCTTCTAACAACTTTTTAACCCCATATTCAATGAGTTTATAGAGAGTTATAGATATACTTTAAAGCTGTGTGTATTAGTTTGGGGAAGAAGTGATATCTTGGTTTTGGCAATACTATTCTTGATCCCTTGATATTCATAGGTTTCTTTTTAAGTTCACTGGTCAAGATCAAGAAATCAATCTTTTGGGTGATGGTACAGAGAAAGCTGAGTTCGGTGAATGGTCATGGCTGCCACCAGAGAAAGTAATTGAGCTTGTGAGTAATGGTGACTGTGATAAACATTTCTTCACCCCAATTTAGAATGTGTGATGCTCTAAGCGAAATTGACTTGGCTTATATCTTCTATTTGCATTTTTCAGGCAGTGGATTTCAAGAAGCCTGTGTACAAGGAAGTCCTAGCAGCATTTGCTCCACATCTCCAATAAGTTTTGCTGAAATTGTTATGGCAATGACAGTTGCCTTTGAGAGTTGTGTGGGCTGCGTAGAAAATAATGTATTACAAACTGTGTCTCTTGGCCATAACTTGTATTGTGTTTTCAATTGGGGAGGGCCATGAACTGTATTTATAGGCATCTGTCCAAATTTTGTTTCATGAATGAAATATCTGATACCTCATTGGTATTTGTCTTTGATACCTATCTAGAGTATGTGCAAAAATAACCCGATACAAATAAATTGTACTGGAAAATTCACACTTATGTCTTGGAAGAAAAGGAAAAACTAAAGGATGTTCAACAATGTCTGTGTCTTCAAATAAGGGACCCTGATACTTGTCACCATATAGGGATACCAGATTCCCAATGGACATGAAAGTAATTCACTAGTAATATATTTCTATTTTAGTATCATTCATTTTCTAAAAGTAAATAATTTGCGCATCAATAATTCTTTTCTGTACACTGGATAATTTGTACAAACAAACAGTAGTGTTACCCTCTCTCTTTTCCCCTACTAAAACAGCAGCAAAATATTGCCCAAAAGTTGATGGAGCCTTTTCAATGAAAAAACATTAGTGTTCCTTCACATAAATTTCCAAGAAAGAAAAAGTATACACATTGAAGAAACTACTTTTCATTCCTTAAGATTCAGTGTCTAAATCAAATTCCTGAGAACTCTGTAATATCTTCACTTAGAACATCAATCACCCTGCGAGTTAAGCATTGCACAGATTCTAACAGCTGTGAAGAGAATAGACAAGACCAGGAACAATAATCTCATTGCCTTAGAATGTTTTCTATCTGTTCTGTCACAATGTCAGCCACAATCTCAGGTGAGAACCTTCTTATCATGTCCTCCCTCGCCTTTCTTCCTTTGGCCGTAGCTGCATTGCGATGATCCATCACCCGCCTCATAAGATTCTGAAGTTCATCCACGCAAGGTTCAGCCCAAAGATGCCCCATGAATGGCCCTTCCATCACTTCACTCATTCCATCCACAGGTAGTGGATAGCTATTATCATCTGTCAAATACTCAGTTGGCCCTGACCAATTCGTTGCAATCACCGGCAGCGACATTGCCATGGCTTCCACAAGAGGTCTCCCCCATCCCTCTCCTCTCGAAGGAAGAACAAACGCATCAGCCGCTTTGTAAACTCTCGGCAACTCACTTTGCGCTATGTGGGAATTGATTACATATACAGGAGCGAAACCCCCAACCGGTTCTGCAAGATCGGAACTCTCCACAAAATCCATTATTTTGTTCCCAAAATCTGTGTCAGTGTGATATGGATTTGTTAACAAGAACAAAGCAACGTTATCATCCTTTGAGAATTCCTTCAAGTATGCTTTCAACAAGACATCCCAACCTTTCCTATACTCCCACTTGAAGATACTCAAAAACACAAAATTCTTCTTCGCGCTAGAAGAGCCTAAAATGCATTGCCCTCTTGATGCGAGATCCAATGGCTTGTACTTGGCAGGATCAAAGAACTTAACATCAATAGGTTGAACAATCTTCACCACCTTGGAAGGATCAACACCACTTCCCACAAATGTGGATTTGTGAAAATCAGTGGGAACCCAAACATAATCCATTTTGTTACATCTCTCTACATGTTCACCATTAACTCTATCAGTCTCAAACATAGTCCTACCAATCACAGACTTGAAATCACTGTAAAAAGGTGATGGAGGGCATGGAAAAGTTTGAAACAATGGGGGGTACCAAGCACCAGGTTCACTATGGCACACCACAATGGTCTCATTCATTCTACACTCTGTTCGGTATAGCTCATAAGCCAAATTCTTCATTTCTTGTGGCAAACCCTCCCAAAATTCCAATGATTCTTGATCTCCATGGTGCTCAATTGTCAACCTAAATGAATGCATTTTGGTGTGGCTATGAAGGGACAGAACATAAGACCAAGCCTCTGAGCTATACCCACCGCCTGAGAGAAAAGGAGCCATCCATAGCACACATTGGGAGGGCACAAAAACTGATTTTGAGGGTGAAAACAGAGACCCAATTGCTTGAATTAGGGTTTGTGATGTGAGTGAGTGTCTCAAGTAGTGAACTTTATAGTAGTTTGTTCTTGTGAAACCTAATGTGACTGCTAAAATAAGAAGCAATAAGGGCAGTGTGTAAAATGCAAAAAAATTGAATTTTGATTTGATGGGGTGGGTTGTTATTGGGGGTGAATTGGGATTAACATGTTGGTTTGATTCAAAAGAATTCATGAGAACATGTATTGTTGGAATTATACCAAGGTTCTAGAGAGAGAAGTGAGAGTGACGAACCTGCAGAGGGAACCCAACGAAATACAGCCTCTAGAGACCTAATTACTCGCTCTCTCTTGATCTTTTTAAAGAAAATCTTCAAGTTAAAATTGGGATTTTGGGTTTTCCTTGCTAATAGGAAAATGTATTGGAATTTTCTTTTTCTTTTTTATATTTTTTATTATTTGTCTGAAGTGTTAATGTTAATTATTGATATTTTAGAGAATTTAAATTCTTTTAGATAACTTTTATTTTCACAGTTCAATTTTTATTCAATAATTATACTATAAGTTTTTACTACTATCATCCCTTTTTTTTTGACGACTAGTTTTTTCAACTATTATCATCTAATTAAATTCATATTTTATCACCATTCAAACGATAATACAATGAAATTTTTATTATTTTTGTAATTATGTATAATTGATTTTTATGTTATCATCCAATTATTTCTTTATCCAAATTCTATTTTATTCTAATAATATTTAAATCTATGAGAATATTCAGAATTTTTTATATTAATAAATAAATTAAATATAATAATTATCGAAATAAATAATTTAAAAAATATTTACTGAAATAAATATTCTTTTCTTATCTCGTTTACACTGTAAAAGAATAATTTTGCATATATCTCGTTTACAATCATATATCTCGTTTACAATGTAAATGAGATATAGGTAATTTTTCAATTTTCGTATATCTCGTTTACAATATATGTATTTATAAATAATTAAATATAATTTTTGAAAATAATAAAAAATATTAAGGCTTTTAATTTGACGACGGGGAATGCTAGGGGGACAATGATTTTGTTGAACAATATGAACAACTACCAATCAAATAAAAACACACTACATCTCCAATTTAACCCCCTAAATTTTAATATTAAAATAACCATCCGTACACTAGTAAAATGAACATTCGATATATCTATTGTTTACATTGTTTAATATTTTCATTGTTTATCTATACTTTTCCTTTGACCAAATCCTTAAAATGAAATATTTCAAATAATAAAAAAGATAAACCGTCCATTTTAAATAAAGAGAGAAGATGGACGGTCCATTTAAAATAAGCATGTTAACACGTTCATAAGTGCACTGTTAAACTGCCCACGGTTAACATGGTTATCGTGGATTGACTTTTAATAGAATCATCCAACCAATCAATCCATCTCCATTGAGTTTTTTATGGAATAAGGTTATTTAAATTATATTTCAAAATTTTATTTATTTTCATGCAATAAATGAAATTTTTATGTACTCCCATACCACAAATAAAATTTCGTAAATTTAAAATTTAAAATTTTAAAATTTATTTTTAATTATTTCTTTTAAAAATTTGAAATTTCGTTTGCTTTCTGAGTACATAAAAATTTAAAATATAATTTAAATAACCTTATCCTAGACATAACTCAATGGAGATGAATTGATTGGTTGAATGATTTCTATTAAGAGTCAATCTAAGGTAACCGTGTTAATAGCATGGTTCTGAAAATCGAACCGGACTGGCCGATTCAACCGGAATAACCAAAAACCGGTCACTTAGTCGGTTCGGATAATGTTAAAAACTATCTGCCAAAAAATCGGTGAAAAAATCGGCAGTTAACCGGTGAACCGGGAGAATCGTCCGATTTTTTAGCAATTTTTGGTTTGAAAGTTGAGATTATGGTTCTGAAAATCGAATCGGACCGATTTTTTTACTTTTATTTGGTTTCTGATTTCTGATTCTGAGTTTGCTAATTTCTGCTTAGCTTGAGTTTATGAATTTCTGAGTTTGTAAGCAGATCCCTACCCTGCTTCAATTTTCATTTTTGGGAGTTAATTGCTGTTTTTTGGATTTGATTATGTTGATTGTTGTTTGTTTGTCTGGGTTCATTATTGTTTTTTCATTGCCGTCTTTTGCATTTGATTTCTGTTGAGCGCTGCTGTCTTCTGCTTTTTATTTTTTTTTTCCTCCAAATGCACTCGATACCCTAACAATTTTTGGATCCTTCAACCTTAGCCATTGTGACGATGATGATGAAAAAGCCTTCGCTGCGGTTGATGATGCCTTGTCTTATGCTTTTTAGCTTTTTTTATTTTTATTTTATTAATTAAATGAATTAATCAGGTTTTTGTGATTCTGTTTTTATAAGTTTTAAATTATGTTTTTGTTCTGTTTTTAATTTGTTACTGTAATTTGATTTCATATGTTTTTGTAATTTTGTTTGTTTGTTCCAAATTATGATTATGTTTATTCCAAATTTAAATTATGATTATGTTTACATATTTAATGGTTAGTGGTTATTAGTATTACTGATTTGTTTGTTATTTTTTATTATTAGGTTATAAATTAAAATTTTAAATTTTAAATTTTAAATTTTAAATTTTATGAAGTTAAATTTTATTGAAATTTAAATATTTAAAATTATATATTAAATTTTTAATAATTTTATTTAATATTTAATTAAACTGCTCGAACCCCGGTTGAATTCCGGTCGAATCATTGAACCAGTGAACCAGTCACCTCACCAGTTTATTGACCGGTCCGGTTCTTGCAACCTTGGTTAATAGTGGACAATTTAACAGTGCACTTATGTGCTTTTAAAATAAACGTGTTAACGTGATAAATTAACAATCCATATTTCTTATTATTTAAAATGAACTGTTTATCTTTTCTATTATTTGAAACATTCCATTTGCAAGAGTTTGGTCAAATTAAAAATATTAATATTTTTTATTATTTTTAAAAATTATATTTATTTATTTATAAATGCATATATCTCGTTTACAGTGTAAACGAGATAACATCTATCATACGAAAATTGAAAAATTACATATATCTTATTTACACAATAAACGAGATAAGAGAAAGATATTTATTTCGATAATTATTATATTTAATTTATTTATTAAAATAAAAAATCCGAATATTCATGGATTTGATTAAAGACATAAAAGCATTGAGAAAAACAAACTTTTAAAGGAAAAATTATCCATCAATCTAAGCAAAACATATATAAATATCCATATTTTATTATAATATCATCGAATATAATTATGTCTTTTAAAAAAGATAATTTCATACATTGTTAGTATTAATGAAATTTGTACAAATAACTGGTTGTGTATAACCATATTAGCACATATTAACACAAATAATTAATTTTAAAATTAAAGTTACAATTATGTGATTTGCACATTATATTAACCATTTATATAAAATATAAGTTAAAATATAAAATATAAATTCAAAATAAGTTAAACTATTAAACAATACATATAGTAAACTACAACTTGATTAAAAAGAATGAAGAAGAAAAAAAAAAGGGAAAAGAAAGTAAGAAACATTAGAAAATCATAGGATTAGAATTTAGAAGCAGCAAGAAAAGACACCCTGGAACAAGAAAGAGTCGAGCAAAAGGCAAAACCGGTTCCTCCGAATCCAAACTTGCAGTGTGTGTTTGTGGGTCCATTTCACAACAACTGCTGCCACCATTCAAATACAAAATCTCCACCCACCACCACCGCCGCCGCCTTCTCTTCTCTTCTCTTTCTTTCTGATCTATTTTTCCTCCTTCTTCTTCTTCAACAATTGCAACACCATGGGAATTGCAGTGGGAGGAGCTGATTTGCTGAGTGAGAAAGCATCCATGATGAGGGAGTCTCTGCAAAAGAGCCAGACCATCACTGACAACGTTGTTACCATCCTAGGTTCCTTTGACCACCGCCTCTCCGCCCTTGAAACCGCCATGCGCCCCACTCAGGTCACCCCCTGCCCTTTTTGAAACCTTAACTATTTTGGGATGCTTTTGGCAAATTGGGAGCTTGAATTTGCGTTCAAATTTTGATTTTTGGGAACTGGGTCTTGTTGGATTGACTTGACTTGTCTTTGACTTGAGTCGCCATTCTATTTTGTGATTTTTGGAGCAACCTTTCTGGGGATCTGGAAAGTGGGTGGATTTGGGGGGATGTTGTGTGGTTATTGAATGTTTGGATCTTTTCGATTTGGTGTCTGCAGATTAGGACTCATTCTATTAGGAAAGCTCATGAGAATATTGATAAGACTTTGAAGGCTGCTGAAGGGATTTTGGCTCACTTTGATCAATACCGCCAGGTTGATTCTCTAGTTTATTTTCTTGATTTTCATTTTGGCATTCTTTCCATAATGTTTTAGCATGTTCATCTTTTGATCGATTGCAAATGTGAAGGCCTGACCATTCTCCCATTCTAGATGTTATTTTAGAATTTTGGTATGGATAGCTAAAATGTCTTCTTATCTCAATGGAATGTAAATTCAAAGGAAAAACCTGCATAGTCCATACCAATTAGTTAACTTCATATATAGAAGATTGAAAGCACAAAACAGATCAAAGTACTCCACAAATTTCCTACAAACCTTTTCATTTGCTGAGGCTCTGTGTAGGAGTCACATTTACCAAGAGATGTCAAAGAGCTTGAAGGGTATTTTTAATGCTGTGCAAATGTGATCTGTTAGAAGATAATGCCATTTTTTTTAAAAATTTTTTATAATAAAGTTGCCCTGTTTTCGGCTTTGAACATTAGTGCTTTGAGTAATTTTCATATCCACATAACAGAAAAAAAAAAATGTTTCATTGGAATAAAACTTCAGGACTTTACTTCTATTTGTATGATTTTTTTTCCCCTGGTGTTCATTTCTATATAACTTTGTTTTCCATCCTCAACAATTCAATATGCAGGCAGAGGCAAAAATACTTAAGGGGCCACATGAAGATTTGGAAAACTATCTTGATGCAATTGAAAAACTGAGAAGCAACATCCAGTTTTTTGGCAGTAAAAAGGGTTTTAAGAGTAGTGATGGTATTATCTTCCACGCCAGTAATTTGCTAGCTAAAGCCATTTCTAAGCTTGAAGATGAGTTTAAGCAGCTATTGTCATCATACAGGTTTGTATATATTTCTTTTCTTAACATGTGGCATATTCAGCCAAGAGCTCATTTTGTATAATTTTCTCTTAATATGGATAATCTTTCAGCATGTTCAACCAAAAAGCTCATTGCCTGCATTGTACTATCTAAATCAACAGCCATTGGTGTTTACGGTTAGGAAAATGACATTTCATATTATAAATCATTTTTTAATTCAATGGCAAGATAGCAAACTGTGTCTCCTTACACTTCACATTGCATTTTGAAGTGCGTCACTGTTGTCTTTATCAATTTATGCTCCATTTATTTCTTTAATACTTCATTTTGTTCCTTTTTTTTTCTAATAAGTTTTGTACTTTTATGACCACATAGGTTTCATAATGTTTTCTGATTACTCGTGGATTGCGAGTTGAATCATGCTTTCCTTGATGATATTTATTTTAACAATATCTTCTAAGATCATAACATTTAAGGAGATGAGTTTTGTGGGTAAAGAATGGTGGTTTCCTTTAGTCATATTTTGGCATTATGCCTGTACTGCATCATTTCAGTTATCTAGCAAACATGTTTTTTGCTTGCACTTTGAGAAAGTTCCCATTATTTTGAGGGGTTAAAATTTTCATGTATGTTATTTATCTGTGATTATAGCAAACCTGTGGAACCTGAGCGCCTCTTCGATTGCCTTCCAAACTCTATGAGACCGTCATCAGGATCACCTAGCCAGGAGGGTGATCCTACGGGAAAGAATCCGTCTTCTAATCATCATTCCGAGTCGCACAACAACAATAATGCTGATGCTGTTGTATACACACCTCCTGCTCTTATACCACCAAGAATTTTGCCACTTCTACATGAATTAGCGCAGCAAATGATTGAAGCTGGACACCGGCAACAGTTGCTCAAAATATACAGGTAATGCTCTTTGTTCGATTGGTTGGTATAATACATACAGAAGGGAAAGGTAGCATTGCTTTCCTGTAAATCTGAGAAGCTGTAAAATTCACTGAGCATAAAAATGATTTCGATCCATTAATTGGAATCAACCCTATGAAAGTAGGAAGAAAAATGGGGTAAAATCCAACACAAAAATTTGACAATAAATGATAAGAGAAGCAGTTCAGGCTCACAGGTGAATCCTCATAGCAGCTTTGTCTTTACAAAAAGGATTTAATGAATAACTTAATGCATCTAAAGTATACTATTAACGATCAAGGATAAGATCTCTGTGACTTAGAGAGTGAAGATGAAATCATTGATCAATTATCGTTACACTCCAGAAAAGTTTTAATTCATTTTTCAAATGTCACGTGGCTGTTAAAAGGATAGGAAACTGTTCCTTAGATATTGTAGATCAGGAAAATGTTAACCCTAACTCCAAGGGTTGATATTAAGTACTTAAACACCTATAAATACAAGTTTCCAACAATAATTACTATTATTATTATTACTGCTGCTATTTAACTATACTTGTTAGCATTTTTTGTTATGCAGAGATTCCCGTTCTAATGTGTTGGAAGAAAGCCTCCAAAAGCTTGGGGTTGAGAAACTTAACAAAGATGACGTTCAAAAGCTGCAATGGGAGATTTTGGAAGCCAAAATTGGAAACTGGATCCATTTCATGCGTATAGCAGTAAGAAGATTGTGTAATTGTTCTTTTCTTTTGCTCCTTTTCATTTTGGTTCAAATACTTAACCATACATGGACAGGTCAAATTGTTGTTTGCCGGCGAGAGGAAGGTTTGTGATCAGATATTTGAAGGCTTTGATTCACTTAGTGAACAGTGTTTTGCTGAAGTGACTACAAACAGTGTCACTATGCTACTTAGTTTTGGAGAAGCGATTGCCAAAAGCAAAAGATCCCCAGAAAAGTTATTTGTTCTTTTGGACATGTATGAAATTATGCAAGAGCTTCATTCAGAGGTATCGCTTTTGAAATCTTACAAGTCTTGCTCCTGCCACTCTGTTACATTGTTCCATAAATCTCAAGGGTCTATCTGTAAATTTTCATGTTATATTCAACTGCCAATGAAGATTTTCCTTGTTGTAACATTGTTGTTATTGGCTATATTTCATGATGCAGAGTAGCTTTGGTATCTGTTTCAATTTTGTTATAATCTTTTTATTAACAATTTCACTTCTCAATTTGCAGATTGAAACACTTTTCAAAGGCAAAGCTTGCACTGAAATAAGAGAGGCTGCAATGAGTTTGACGAAACGACTTGCACAAACAGCCCAAGAGACATTTGGAGATTTTGAAGAAGCTGTTGAGAAAGATGCTACAAAGACTGCAGTGACAGATGGAACTGTTCATCCTTTGACAAGCTATGTAATCAACTACGTCAAGTTTTTATTTGAGTATGTTCCTCCCTTCTATCTTCTGATCCCAACCATATTATCAGATTATTGCTAGGATTCTGTCATGTTTCTCACTAATCACTAAGCTGTTTGCCACTATTTATTATTTTTTCTTCATACTTATAATTTTTTAAGATGTTTCTTTATTCTTCAAACTTGTTCTTCCATTTATTTGCCCGAATCTCTTTAACCGTTGCATTCTAGCAGATGCCGAAAAACAAGTACTAACCTGAGTAGTTAATTTTGCTTAGAAATTATGCATCTTCACTAAGATACATATATTGGGGTATCTCAGATTCTCTTTTATGTTGGATAATGTGGGAAATGTGCAACTAGTGCAATCGATACTTTGTTTGTGTGTCTTTGCTGGTTTTCATGGGATCTTTATTATTGATCTTAACATATTTGACCTGATCAGTATTCTATAAACTTTTCCAGCTACCGATCCACCTTGAAGCAACTTTTCCAAGAATTTGAAGGGGGAGATGACTCTTCGCAATTAGCATCTGTAACAATGCGAATAATGCAAGCTTTGCAAACTAATTTAGATGGGAAATCAAAGCAGTACAGGGATCCTGCATTGACACATCTTTTTCTCATGAACAATATTCATTATATTGTCAGATCGGTTCGTAGGTATGTGATTGGGCATGTAATATTGGTTACATTTTTTTTTTTTGAAGTAAAAAATTCATAGTTTTATTGCATGCTCTACTGGCTCAGATATTTTTCACCTAATTAATCCTCTTCGATTTTAGGTCCGAAGCTAAGGATTTGCTGGGAGATGATTGGGTACAACGACATAGGAGGATTGTTCAGCAGCATGCAAATCAATACAAAAGAAATGCTTGGGCAAAGGTATTGTTTCATTTACCCAGCTGACCGTAACATGTCTTGTAACTTTCTAAGATGTTACTCGGGTATTTGCTTACGTTATATTTTCTGTTTATTGATTTTAATTTTTGATGGGCAAAAGGCCCTCCGTAATTATGCCAAAATCAATTGAATTCATTCATTTTTTAAACAAATCATCTCATTCCTGGCCGATTAAGGGCAAACTATGCTGGGCGTTTTCACCTCTTATTGACGCCTCATCCTGTATCCGCATCTCAGAAAGCTAAGAAATTTGTTAAGAGTTTTCCATCTATGGGTTGGAATTACTGAGAGAAAGATCGTTTCGCTAGCTTAGACTTTTCGTTGCAAGGCTGAGAGAGAGTCATTTTTTTTTTAAATTTTAAAAATGTCTTCTTTTCCATATTATTTTTATTTAAATCTTTGTGCAATCATCTGGCCAAGGTCTCAGAATGTACTGTGTGAATGCTGAATTTTGATTCTTCCGGATTGCAGATTCTCCAATGCCTATCTATTCAGGGCCTTACCTCATCAGGAGGCGGAAGTGGTACTGCCGGTGGTGATGGTGCAG
This sequence comes from Arachis hypogaea, assembly GCF_003086295.3. Taxonomy (NCBI): domain Eukaryota; kingdom Viridiplantae; phylum Streptophyta; class Magnoliopsida; order Fabales; family Fabaceae; genus Arachis; species Arachis hypogaea. The sequence continues at coordinate 136,631,939 of NC_092054.1, forward strand.
CCGGAAGTAGTAGTGGTGCTTCAAGGGCACTCGTTAAGGACAGGTAGCCTTTCAGTTGCTTCTTTATGAAATTCCATTCTAGGGGAAACTGTTATCTGTCACTGTTCCAAACATTTTTATGTGTTATGCGTTATCAGGTTCAAGACGTTTAACGTTATGTTCGAGGAACTCCATCAGAAACAATCTCAATGGACAGTTCCTGACACCGAGTTGCGCGAGTCTCTTAGGCTTGCAGTTGCCGAAGTCTTGTTACCCGCCTATAGATCATTTGTGAAACGATTCGGGTGTGTTACCGATGCACTCTTAACCAACTCTTTGGTTTTATGTTCTTGAATATGATACCTTGTTGTTTCACCATAATGCATAACTTGGAACTTACTTGCATTACAGGCCTCTAGTGGAAAGTGGAAAAACTCCTCAGAAGTACATCAAATACACGGCCGAAGATCTAGACCGAATGTTGGGCGAATTTTTCGAAGGGAAGAACATGAACGAAACGAAGCGGTAAACAAGCTGCGGATTAAGGTGAGATGATTTATGTACAGAGGTTGACACCTTTGTTGCAGCTTAGTTCTCGTTTCTTTTTATTTATTTATTTATTTTTCCTTTTTTCCTTTTCTTGTTCAATGGTAGTTCCCCAGTTTGTGTATGGTGGCTGAATGTATTTTACCTTTTATTATGGAGGATTAAGGGAAAATGAAAAGTTCTCATTTGTATCAATTAGACTTTTATATTTTTGGCAAGGAGTTTAAGAACCCTGAGGGGGGATTTTCTTTCTACTATTCCTTAGTTTTGCTGTATAGTATGTTTTTACTGGATCATTGTATACACATACTCTCCAATCAAGTTCAAAATGTTTGATAATTCTTCACTTCTTTTGTTTTTTTTTTAATACAAGTTATATACTTTTTTTTTTATACATTTCATTTTATAAAATGCTCACACCTTTGAGATTTATCAAAATAGTGAAAATACTAACACATCTTTTTATGTGTGCTTGTCACATGTATTGTTTAATTTTATTTTATTCAATAGAAAGTTTTGGTAATTATTTTTCTATTTCTACAAGTTCTCTATCTATAGGGATTTTAGGGTTAAAAGCAATTATTAATCAGCTATTTGCGTATAAAAATATGTATTTTGTATTCCATAATATTTTTAGAATAAATTACTTCGTCAATTTTTATAATTTTATCAAATTTGTAATTAAATTCTTATAGTTTAAAAGTTTCTTATAAATTCTTACACTGTTTTAAATTTTGGAATTAGGTTTTTGATGTGTTAAAAATATTAGAGTTAATAAAATATTTTTTTTAAAATGAAGATATCCACATTCAAGGGCTAAATTTCTAAATTTGATTTTTTATTTGTATAATATTTTGATAATTTTAATATTTTTTTACACAGTAAAAATTTAATTATAAAATTTAAAAAAATATAAAAATGTAATTAAAATTTTTAAACTATAAAGATTTAATTATAAATTTAGTAAAATTATAAAGGCTGATAGATTATTTTAAATTTTTTATTATATTGTCAATAAATTTGATTATTTGTTAATTATAAATTTAATTATTTTATTATGATATATTTTATTATATTGATGATAAATTATTTATTTCACAAAAGCATGTGAATCAATATATATAAATATACACAAATATATACTAATTAGTTTAATAGTTAAATATATGGAGCAATATTCGGTTAAAATTATCTTGTATCTTAAGTTAAATTTAACAGCATGACAAAAGAGACCAGTGTATATTTGTAAAATAGAAACAGAAGGTGACAAATGATTCGATGGTTTCAGAACGTTTAGATCATTAAATGGTTCTAAAATAAAACATATTTTTTTTAAGTATTTTTAATAATTGCTAAATAGTCTTTTTCTAATTTTAATTATAAATTAATCCTATATATTTTATTTAATCATAAAAATTATTTTTTATTTTATAAATTATTATTTTATTATTAATCTATTATGTTTATTAAAAACAAAAGTAATAACGAATTAAATCTTCCATTGATCGTAATATACTTTTTGGCTATTCCAATCGATTAAAAAATTATATTTGATCTGTGACGTTCGTCCAGGACGGTGAAATCGTGTTTCTTTGAAAATCAATCAATTGGATTATCAAAACAATAGATTGAATTTCAAGTTTCCCACAACTCAATCGATTGGAGTACAGGTTGTTATCACAAAACAATCGATTGAAAATTGCAAGACAGCATGGTTTTCGCAAAAATCAATTGATTGGTCATATTACCCAATCGATTGCACGATGACTAAAATGTGGGTTTTTAATAATTCAATCGATTGCTTATACTACCCAATTGATTGAATGCTTCAAAACAACCTGAGGTCTCACAATTCAATCGATTGGTTGTGTTACCCAATCGATTGAAGTCATCAAAACAATATGGATTTGCCGAATTCAATCGATTGGTTGTGCTATCCAGTAAATGGTACATATGGTACATAAAAGACATATAAAATTGATTAACCATCACTTACAATTCCTAGGCATAAAAGTCACAAGTCTATTCAAAGACGTAGAATATATTATCATTTATCCAAAAGAGAGAATGCATAACCAATTACCCTAAAGAAGATTGAAAGTTTGGAGTCCCATTCATTTATGCAGTCAATCACATTTACATGCTCAAGTGAATAATCTCAAGAAGACAATGTTATAAGAATGCAAAATTGACATCACAGTTCTAAGATCTGAATATGGCTAAAACTAAAAGACGAACGGGACGCAATTCTTAGTAGATTAGGATCAGCCTCAATTCTTTCCATTAATAGCAAGTTCTAGATATGCAATTGTAAGATCTAGAACTATGATTTGCGTAAATTACAATTTGAAGAAATGAGATTTCTTCAAATGAATATGAAAGAGTATCTAAATCAAAATAAAACCTTAAAAATTGAAGATAAAATTTTAAAGATAAGATAGATGAATAATAAGATAATAATTTATAAAAATGATAACAAAATTGAAATAGGCGTAGTACACACTTCAATTGATTGGATAACACAACCAATAGATTGAATTTGGCAAATCCATATTGTTTTGATGAATTCAATCGATTGGTTAACACAACCAATCGATTGAATTGTGAGACCTCGAGTTATTTTAAAGCATTCAATGGATTGGGTAGTATAAACAATCGATTGAATTATAAAAAACCCACATTTTAGTCATCGTTCAATCGATTGGCTAATATGACCAATCGATTGATTTTTGCGAAAACCATGTTGCCTTGTAATTTTCAATCGATTGTTTTGTGATAACAACCTGTAGTCCAATCGATTGAGTTATGGGAAACCTGAAATTCAATCGATTGTTTTGATAATCCAATCGATTAATTTTCAAAGGAACACGATTTCACAGTCCTAGACGAACGTCATGGATCAAATATAATCTTTTAATCGATTGGAATAGCCAAAAAGTTTATTACGATCAATGGAAGACCTAATTCGTTATTGTTTTTGTTTTTGATTGTTAATAAATATAATAGATTAATAATAAAATAATAATTTATAAAATAAAAAATAATTTTTATGATTAAATAAAATATATAAATTAATTTATAATTAAAATTAAAAAAAAGACTATTTAACATTGATTAAAAAAATTTGAAAAACATATTTTGTTTTAGGACCATTTAATGGTCCAAACGTTCTGAGATTATCGAATCCGGTGCCAAAAATGATTGTGCTTGTAAGTTTAATCAATCTAAGGGGAGTGTGCGCGTAATAGTTAATAAACGACGCAAAATACATCAAATTTTGGTCTATATAGAAATTAATTTTTGCCAAATATATGTACAAGACGAGAGTTTTTGACCTTCGCAATCTGCACCTAATTTTGTGCCGTCTTATTTTAGTTAAAAATATTTATTATTTTTTAAAATTAATTTTTTGTTAAATTAATTTTTTAGTCCTTATAATTTTATTAAATTTGTCATTATATTCTTATACTTTAAAATTTTTTAATATAGATTCAATTTTTATACTCATTTTAAAATTGTAATTACATCTATATCATTTTAAAAATATCTAAGTTAGCAAAATATGATGAGATGTATTTGATAACAATACAAGATGAATAAAATATAAATCCATAATTAAAGACAAAATTTCTAAACTTCAACTTCCTCTCATATTTAAAAGGTTTAATTATTCTGCAGGTTCCTATACTTTTTTTCTTTTTAATTGAGTTTTTATACGTGAATTTTTTCTTTTCAATTAAATCCCTGTTAACGTTTAACGTTAAAAAAAAACGTCAGTGAGTTGTGAAATGACTTATTTACCCTTCTTCTCCCTATAAACAGATATGTGTTTGAGTTATCTGAGGTTTCTCTTCTTCTTTGTTTTTCATTTTCAATTTTCATTTTCCCCAAATTTATGGCTCAAAGTCAAGGAACCTCATTCATTCTCTCTTCGGGAAGCTGTGTTTTCAGGAGCTCCAACCCGAAAGAAAGAAGACACATGTGTTTCTGTGGAGAGGTAGTAACCATCCGCTGTTCCTCAGCCGTTTCTGACCATGGTAGGAGGTATGTTACTTGTGGGAAGATACCAAAATGCAACTTTTTTGAGTGGATTGATAATTTTGAGCGGATTGAGGTTGATGACGGTGCAAAGAATGGGTGGCCAAAGGAAAAGAAAAGGCGGGTTCACTGTTTTTGTGGTAACCATCTGCCGTTCCTCAGCCGTTTCTGACTATGGTAGGAGGTATGTTACTTGTGGGAAGATAACAAAATACAACTTTTTTGAGTGGATTGAGGTTGATGACGGTGCAAAGAATGGGTGGCCAAAGGAAAAGGAAAGGCGGGTTCACTGTTTTTGTGGTGACACTCTGAGTCTTCAAATTTTAGGAACAACAAAAAATTCTAATAGAAGGTTTATTTCTTGCCCTAACAAAAGATGCAAATTTTTTGAGTGGGTTGATGAAGTTGGTGCAAGAAGTAACGTGTCTACTGCTGCTGTTGGAGTTGTTGGAACACAAAATTCTGCTAAGTTGGAGGGTGAAATGTGGAAATTGGATGCACAAGAAAGAAAGATAGAGAGACTAAACGTAGAGATGGAGAGATTAATTGTTGAAGTCAGAGAAATAGATGCTTGTGTGGGTAGATTATGTAATGAGTTTAATATTCTCCAAGAACAAGGAGGGAGATTGGATGACAATATGAAAATTCAATGTAAAATGCAATATATGCTATATATTTATGTTTTTGCTAGTCTTAATAATTGGAATGTGGTTTGTAAGATTTTAGAGTTACCTGTGTTATGAAATTCTATGTAAGAGGCTCTATGGCTTCAATTCAATTAAAGCTAATTATGTTTGGTTTGAATGAATTTTGCATTTTGATGTATTTTGTGTGTGTATAACAATAAAATGATAGTTGAAAAGAAACTTTATCAATGTGAATATTTAAAGTTTCACAATTGACAACAACTTACAGAAAAAAGTGGCCAGATAATATGCCACATATATTTTCATTAAATAAGTGTTCCTATACCCCTTACTTACACAAAATATCATAGCATAAGTGGTCATATAATATGCCACATACCTAGTCCAAAATAAAAGTACAAGAAGTGCAACAATTAAAAGTGGTCCAACCTAATTCTAAAATATCAAAATAGTGGTCATATCCACATAATAAACAGTGACCACAGACACAATTGAAAAAAAAATATACTATATAATAGCAACCCCAATAACCCTAACTATAAATTTAATCATACTTCAGTCATTACTTTGGTCTATATGTAGAGTAGGTGTCCCTTTTTTCTTCCTCACTCCTAACTTTAGCCGCCCACTTTTCCTCACACCAAACACCTTTGTCTTGTGTAAAGGTTGAGAAGATGCTCTAGGTGGTTGCTGAGAATTTGCACTTGCCACAGCTAGGGGAGGCTGGAAGGCTGGCTCTTCAAGAGTTAAGGCTTGTTGTGAGGTGGCTATGGTTAGAGCCATTGCACCGATGGCTGTGGTTGGAGCCTGAGAAGCTGAAGTTGCAAGTATGGGAGATGGTTGAGTAGAGGCAGCAACAACAGGTGTGGCGGGTAGCTGTTATGAAGATGCAGGTGTGGTGGGGAGTGGTTGTGAAGATACAGCTCTACCCCTTCCTCTACCCCTTCCCATGCCCCTTCCTCTACCCCTGCCTACCCCTGTTTGCCTTATTCTCTCAAATCTACGGATATTCACACCGGATCTATTGTCGGCAGTAGGATCAAAGTCAACAGCAGTCGCAGGATCAGCAGCAGCCGCAGCAGTAGCCACAGTGTCAGCACCAGCCGGATCTTCTCCGTTGGCGGCGGCAGCAACAACATCAGGCTCTGAAATCAGGTAAAACACAACCAGTTGCAACATGAATATTCAACTCTTTTTCAATCAATTTATAATCCTGTTATAATCTATTTATAAGGCAGCATAATCTGTTTGCAATCCACATTGATAAAACAACAATTTTGTAACAGAGCATAATTAATAATCTATTTTCACACACCATATGTTATACTATCACAACCTAATCCACTAAACACATCAAACACCCTATAATTTTGAAAAGAAAACAATAAAACAGCAGTTTGTATATTCAAATTTGCAAAATACCTGACACAAATGGATTGGGACAATGCCTTTTATTATGTCCATATTATCCGCAGTTACTACATGTAATATATGTACCCGTCCTCCTAAGCTTTGTCTGAGAACGGTTCTCATCAGGTTCTCTGACCCTCACCATCCGTGGTCTTCCTGGCTTCACTCTAAAGATGGGAGGTATGATGGTATCACACTCAACTTTCGGCCACATATTTTTTTCGTTGATTAGAGAAACTAACTTACCATAGGTTGCCACATAGGCTGGTGGGCTATAGAAGTTGCTGCAATAGTCTTCTGGATTGTCCCCTTTCTCGAATATGGCACAACAAGCATGCGCGCAGGGCATTCCACACAACCCCCAAAATCTTCAGCTACACGTTCCAGCGAACAAGTCAACCACAAACCTCTCTACAATCATCCGGTTCTTATGAGAAACTTCATATGCCAGTCCTCCAGCCCATCTTGCTTGCCACTCCATAGCTTGCGTAGCAATGACATCAAGCCTCTTTTTGGGTTTAGGCATGATTGTACCCTCATATTTTTTGGCCTTCTTCTGTTGACCATGATCACCCTTCAAGTGGCAGCCATCTACTCTTATGATAGACCTGCAACCAGCCAAGAAGCCTTGCTTAATAGAATATAGACACATGTACATCCTCATAAACCTTGGCTGGTGTGTAATTGAAGGCATGTCAACGAAAATCTGAGAAGTAGACCTGGAATTTGTTCTCATAATCTCTGCACAGTAATCTCTCAGCTTGCCATATTGCAGAATAGCCCTGCCATGTACTTCTTCCTCGCCTTTCTCCTCGCCTAATAAGCCTTTGTGATTGAAATATTAGCCATGTATTTATCCTGAATGGTCTGAATTACTGTTGCAATCTTCATCTCTTCTCCTCTACTAATATTGGTAACAATCTTCTGAGACACCCAACTACTTGATGCAAGCCTATCGCTGTAATTTCGTCTACAAGTGTGCTTTCCATTAGGGGTCTTCAGCCGAAAGCAATCAGAACCACCAACTTTGGATGCAAATGTCATCCACCTACACTTCCCTTTCTTTCATCGGCAGCCCACTCTACATCTAACCTTATCATTCTTGATATACCTAATGTTCCTTCCATTCAACAAAGCATGCTCTCTAATAGCATCCTTAAACTGACCAAGTGACTTGAACTCCAACCCTACCTTAAACTCATATTCCCTACTCATCTCAGCCTCATTGTATTTAGGATATCTTCTCTTCTTAATCATATCATCCGAATCTCCCTCATAGCTATCAATATCTTCGGTTTCATAACCCTCAGAAATTTTTCCAACTTCAACATCATCCCTAACAGCGGCATCATTCACAGTATCATCAACACCAGCAGCTTGAGCATTGTCATGTTCATTTAATGGCCATCAAACCCCCCAAAAGCATTTGCAAATCCACCATCATTTCCATCTTCAATATCAAACCCAAAATGATCATTGTGATCTCCATCGTCAGCACTATCATCAAATCTATCCTCCTCACTAGATGCCTCTGATTCACCTTCAACTTCTACTTCTATGAAACCACTGCCACTGTACTCAGCTTCAGTTGGCACATAATCTTTATCATTCGAACATATCTAACACCATTACCTTCCCTGCACCCATCAACAACATACACCGAGCAATGCTTAACAGTCTGCGACACTAATAACCTACCCATTCTCATGGCATCTCCATCACTCATCAACTCTCTGAGACCCGAGCTCAATTGACAGCCTGGTTCACAGTACCTTCTAGCATACCCTTTGTACCCTAACTTTTGCAACTCACTAACTATTTCTTGTAAACTCCATTCATCGAGCTCAAAATGCATATCTTCCAACACCCTTCCCCCCAAATATTTCAGCCCATTCCCTATATCGTGAAACTTGTCACCGTGATGTATGTCTATGGTAAAATCTGAGTCCCCCATCACTACATTAATAAAAACAGAAACAGAATCTATTTAAAATAGCATCATCACAGCAACAACAATCAATATTCAAGAATAAACAAAATTCATCATCCAATGCCATATTTTTAAAAATTGCTGTGCGCAAGATTCCCATGCTCTGACCTATTAATGCACCCTAAGCCTATGCTTGCTTTTCTTTTATATGTTATTTTTCAACCATAGTAGCTACATTCAAGCACATAACTAGAAAAATTTTATCAGAAGCAGAAGTCATCCCAATTCAGCATACATCCAGAACATGGAAAAGAAGCAAGGCAATGATTGTGAAACCATCAACACAATTTATTATTTGAACATGGAAACTATCATAACATAAATTCCTAGCTCAAATCTTGCGATACATCTTCCTATCTTGCTTAATTCCATAACCCAAAACATGAAAAAAGAACCATCGAATTATGCATCTTCCAGAGCAATTTGCAAACTTGAGAGTAACGCTCCAAATCAATTAAGGCTGTTCAGAGAAACAAAACTAAACTATTACAAACCATTAAATCAAAACAATCCCTATACATAAATATTGATATGGTAAACCCTAAATAAACCATTAAATCAAAACAATCCAGAAATCAATTCAACAAATACATAATCAACCAATTCCATAATTAAAAAAAAATAAAATTAGCATAAACATCAAATTTTAAAACTGAAAAAAGAGGCTTTTTTTGTTACCTGTTTGCAGACAATTTGAGTGCAGGGAGATGGAGCAGAGGCACAACGCGAGGACGGGAGGCTAGGTGCTACCAGGCTCGGTACGTTGCGACGAGGCGACGCCAGGCGAGGGTCTTCACCACGAGGGACGGCGACGCCTTGGACGGACAAGCAGCGGAAAAGACCTCCGAACAGAACAACGCAGAGCAGACCGGCGCAGAGGGAAGGACGCGACGGACAGCACGCCTCCAAGCATCCGTTGCAGTTGATGCCAGACACGGACGCCGCCGACGGACCGACGCAGGAGACGCAGGAGATGAGAGTAACTTAGGGTTTTCTTTTTCCTTTAGGATGAAATGTGAGGGGTACTTTTGGTATTTGGGAAAAATTCATATTAATTCAGCTAGCCACTCCAGCTAAATGAGAGGAATATTCTTTTTTTACTAAGAATATTCTGTTATGTTAAACGTTATACTGACGGCAGGGACTTAATTGAAAAAAAAAATTAAGGTACAAGGACCCAATTGAACAAAAAAAGTATAGAGACCTAATTAAAAATTTGGTGAAACTATAGGGACCTGCAAATTAATTAAACCTATTTAAAAAGACGAAATACTCTTCTCTCCTTTCTTCTCTTCTTTAACATCATGCTAGACGTGTGAAGAATAAAGATGTATTTACAAAAACAACGATTTTTTTTTTGTTTGGCTTGGACACATCTTCTTCATTATTAATCCATTCAAAAAAATTATATTTTGGCACTCTACAACAAATAACATATCTCTTACCAAAATTTACCTACTGCAAAAGATGATAGCACCACCATTACCTTCCTACAAGAATATAGGTGTCTTCTCATATTAATACTCTTTGATCTCGAACTTTATAAAAAAGATAATTTGAATTCATACAATTGAATAATCACATTTATTTTTGGATTATTATTATATGATAAATATAAAAAAAATTATTGACATATTAATACGTAATTAGATTGATGTGTAAAAAACATTCTTTTATAAAAAAAATTGAATTCTCACTTTGTTATGAAAAATTAAAATTTTTTGACTGAGCTATCTTATTTGATGAGTATTCAGGTATGAATCCATAAATAATTTAGTAGAGGAGGGGTCAAAAATTAAAATCTTATGTAATCAAATATAATACTATATATAAATTTTATAAAAAAATTTTTATTTTAGATCAAATAAAATATAAAAATTATCTATTTTTGGACCCTTTTATTAATTGATTTACTTTATTAAATATTAAAGTGATAGAAAACTATATTTTTATGTTTTTGTTACGATGAGTAACCGGAGATTATTGGGCTGGACTCGCTGAGTTGGCCCAATCGTCTATGGAGGGAAGCCTTCGGACAGATTCGCATCTTCAGGGCCTCTGTCCGACTTGTGAATACGAGTGAATGGGGGTGGTACCTACAAAGACACTCCGATGCCTAAGTCAGCAAGGGCGTAAGCAGGTCTAGAGAGTATTGGGACTTAGAGATACCTGAGGGGTGTCAATGTATTTATAGTGGTGAGCCAATAACCACCGTTGAAGTAGTTCCACCTTTTAAGGTGGATAACCGTCCCTTTATCTTAGGGAAGTTGGGATATGACTCTTGGAAGTGGGTTGAGAGATCTTAGGGGCAGTTACTCATTTGAGTGAGTGTTTATCTGCCAGCTAATCTTCGTCCCCGACTTCTTTAGAGCAAGTCGTGGTGAGAATCGACTTCTTTAGGGGAAGGTCGGTGTGGGGTGAGGCTCAATCCTTTGGACTGGGTCTTTTTGTTTGGACCTGGGCCTTAATGTTGGGCCAGGGTATGAACAGTGCCCCTACTCGAGCCCAATTTATTTTTAAGACTTGGGTTCAAGTATTCTACTCGGGATCATAGCCGACTTGTGAGGGAACCGACGTGATTATTCGGAGCCGACGTGACTTTTGTGACTTTTGATTTTCACAGTCGCGTCTAATCAAATGTTGCGTCCGTTAGAGGTTCGTGTAGGGATTAATTACCTTGGTAACGGTGCGCTCATTAATGACCGCTTTCCGTTTTTACCATTATGCCCCTAACGTGTCTATAAATACTTTCCCTCTCTTTCATTGTTTCGTTTCTGCGATTTTTCAAAATTTCCTTCTCATCTGTTCGTGGGGAATTCTTCATTTGAAGGCTTTCATCTTCCTCTACCTTTTTCTCAGGTAAGGGTTAATTTTTTCTCCTCTTTTATGCAGTGCTTCTGTTTGCATGCTTTTACTTTTTTGGAGAGAGGAGTTGGTTTGTAGGTTTCTGTTTGATTCCATGCCCCTTAGGGACCCTGTTCTTGATCTTTTTCTTTTCCCTTTGTAGGTTTTCGTCAACCTTTAGGAAACAATGTCTTCTATAGAAATTCTTGCCTAGTGGGTTGACGTCACGGTCCTAGGGGAGGAACCTATGGTCGACACCGATTTTATCACCAACCTCTGTACTCATCATAGACTTTGTACCTCTGATGAGGATGAGCCGAAGTATGAATTGGTGGTCCCGGGTCCGAAAGACCGGGTTTGTTTCGGGAGGGCTTCTGAAGTAGCCCCTCATTTCTTTTATATGTATGAGAGTATGATCACCCGCCTGGGCGTTTTTCTCCCCTTTTCTGATTTTGAGGTTGCCGTTCTACGCCACTGCCGAGTTGCTCCCACCCAGCTTCACCCCAACTCCTGGGGTTTTCTGAAAATCTACCAGTTCATTAGCCATGCTTTAGACTTTCCGACGTCCCTGAGGATTTTCTTTTTTCTCTTTCACATGACCAAGCCCTTCAGTGGGCAAAATAATAAGCAACAGTGGGTGTCTTTCCGAGCTATACAAGGTCGGAGAATCTTCACCCTTTTTGATGAATCCTTCCATGACTTCAAAAATTATTTTTTCAAAGTTCAAGCTGTAGAGGGTCACCACCCCTTCTTCTTAGACGAGAGTTCTTCCCCTCGCGTTCCTCTGTACTGGCTGGAGGCCTCCCCCTGTGAGAAATATGGTTTGGATGATCTGGATGAGGTGGAGGCTGCCATTGTGGGGTTCCTCCGAGAAGTGTGGGGGAGGGCCCCATATCTGGATACCAAAAAATTTCTCCAGGGGTCGCCGACCTTTGTCCAGACACAACTAGGTAGCTTTTATTTATCCACTTTGTTTCCGACTTGTTTTTACCGACTTGTTTTGCTGACTCTTTGGCTACTGATTATTTTTTACAGAGATGGCGAAGAAGAATTCCAGGGAGTCTTACCAGAGAGTCCAGGAGGCCAAGGCAAGGTCCCGTGCCAGGGTTGGTGGCGCCAGGGTAACTATCGCTCCTCTTCCTTCTCCTCCCCCTCTTGCTCACAATTTGGGGACCCCGAACCGACCTATTGTCATTTCTTCTTCAACCTCCTCTCAGCCGTCCCCTCTTCCCTGATCCTCCCCTGAGCCAGAAAAGAAGAAGCACAAGACCTTGGAGTCTAGCTCTTCTTTTGAAGGTGAGGTTAAGGTGGATGAACCTCAATTTGTCCGGAAATACATCTATCCCCATACCCGCATAGGTATGGATGATGTTTCTATTCGGAATCACCTCACTATTCTGGCTCAGGAGAGTATCAGGGCGGTGGGGGTATGCACAAAGTTCCTTGATATGTTTGAGAAGACTCCTCTTAGCTCTCTGGGTTCGACCTCGAGGGTTGAAGAGTTGGAGGAGAGGCTTCTCATATATCAGGAGCATGAGAGGGCGCTGAAGGAGGAGGTCGCCAAATTGAAGGAGGAAAGGGATGGCCTTCAGGAGAGTGAGTGGAAGTTGCAAGCTCGGTGCAACATGGAGGAGGGCCTGAGGCTGAAGGCGCAGAAGAGTTATGCGAGCTTGTTTGAGGACCTCGTGGTGGTGAAGAAGGATTTGCTGAAAGCTCGGAGTGACTATACCGAGTTGGAGGACTCTATTGCTGACAGGGCCGAGGAAGCATGGAGGATCTTTAAGGAACAGGTCCGAGTCCTTGCTCCCGACCTGGATCTCTCAGCTTTGGATCCGGACAAGGTCGTCATTGACGAGGCTATAGTCTCTCCTCCCTCTCCCCAATATGTCACCAAGTCAGATTTGAAGACTCGGGGGCAGAGGGTAATAGAGTCCCCTCCTCGTTCCAAGGATGCTTCGAGTTCCTCGAAGGCTCACAGAACCTCCTCTCCGGCTCCTATGGATACTTCTCTCCCTAGACCTGATGGCGCTCCGACTACTCTCCCTGATTGTGGTGGTGATCCGACTACTCCCTTCGGCTCTGGTGGTGATACTCTTTAAAAATATTTGTGGTTATATGGGGGCCCGGCCTGTGGGTCCTCTCTTTTTTTAAACTCTTTATGTTGTGGTGGTCCGCTGACATTTCTTGGCCTTTTAAGGCCGTAAACAGAATATTTGTAGAAATACCCTTTTTTTGGATAAGGGTTTAGGTTGACGAAAAATACCCCTTTTTTGGATAAGGATTTAGGTTACCTTTCTTTGTCTTGTTGTGTGCATGCTTTTCTAATTTTGGTTTTTGAAAAATCCCCTTGATCTTTTTGAAAACCTTTTTCTTGGCTATTTGTCTTTTTGAGCCTTTTAACTTTAAGGACTCAGGACAGTCTTTTGGCTCTTTGATAGGTTTTTCGATATCTTTTTAGTATTCCTTATACTCAATTTTTTGATTCATTGAGTTCCTATGACTTAGGTTATTTTTGCGATACGTTTTCTTTGCTTCTCGGGTTTTCATTTCGACTTATGAGTCGGAGTATTTCCGAGTTTTTCACGATCAACTTTTATAACCTCTTTACACCGACTTGTACCTCGTCGTTTTATCCTGACGACCATCTAGGTCGGTTTATGGGATTTTCACGCTTTGTCGAGCTTAAGTCGGCGCGTTTCGTAGAAAGAAAAACAAACGAGAAGGAATTTATAAGAGATATTGTAAAAGATCTTTATTTATTTGGGAAGGTACTTTCGCTGCTACTAAGGGTTTTTGATAGTCCGTTCTCCTTTAATCTCTACTGTGATGCCTCGTTAAAAACCCTTCTTCAGAAAAAACCCTTTGATTTTTGGGAAAAAATCGTGAAGTTAGGAAAAGAGTACATCACGGAGTAGTGTTGGGGTGAAACTTCTTCGAATGACTTTTTTGTTGTACCTGGTAGTCATCCTTTGTTTCAATGCTGCTTTTCTTGTCTGGGCTTGTTCTCGGACTTCGGGGAGCAATTCAAGCTCCTCTTTGTGCCCCTGTACATTTCCGACCTCATTATGGAGGATCACCCTTGGGCTTTGTTCATTGATTTCTACTGGTATCATGGATTCTACGCCATGGACAAGTCGGAAGAATGTTTCTCCTGTGGCGGATTGTGGCATCGTCCGGTAGGCCCATAGCACTTGTGGGAGCTCATCAGCCTAAGCTCCTTTTGCATCTTGTAGTCTTTTCTTTAGCCCCGCCAGTATGATTTTGTTAGCTGCCTCCGCTTGTCCATTTGCTTGTGGATGCTCCACCGAGGTGAACTAGTGTTTTATTTTCATACTGGCTACTAGGCTTCTGAAGGTAGAGTCGGTGAATTGGGTTCCATTATCTGTGGTAATGGAATGAGGTATCCCATACCTTGTGATGATATTTTTGTAGAGGAACCTCCGACTTCTCTGGGCAGTGATGGTGGCCAATGGTTCTGCTTTTATCCACTTTGTGAAGTAGTCTATTCCCACAATTAAGTATTTGACTTATCCTGGGGCCTGGGGAAAAGGTCCTAACAGGTCCATCCCCCATTTTGCAAAGGGCCATGGAGAAGTTATACTGATTAGCTCCTCGGGGGGAGCCACGTGGAAATTTGCGTGCATCTGGCATGGTTGGCATCTTTTCACAAATTCTGTGGCATCCTTCTGCAAAGTTGGCCAATAGAACTCAGCTCGGATTACTTTTCTTGCTAGCGACCTGGCTCCGAGGTGGTTTCCGCAGATCCCATTATGAACCTCTTCTAGTACTTCAGTTGTCCTTGAGGTCGGTACGCACTTTAGCAATGGTGTTGATATTCCTCTTTTATAGAGGGTATTTTTCACCAAAGTGTAGTATTGTGCTTCCCTCCGGATTTTCTTGGCCACTTTTTCCTCTTTGGGGAGGATGTCGAATTTTAGGTATTCGACCAAGGGGTTCATCCATCTGAGGTTTAACCCGGTTACTTCAAGGACTTCCTGCTTGTCCTCTGTTTTCATCACAGAGGGTTCTTGGAGAGTTTCCTAGATCAAGCTTCTATTATTCCCTCCTGGTTTGGTACTGGCTAACTTGGAGAGGGCGTCTGCTCTGCTATTCAGGTCCCAAGTTATGTGTCTAATCTCGATTTCTGCAAAGCACCCGAGATGCTCCAGAGTTTTTTCCAAGTATCTTTTCATATTCGGGTCTTTAACCTGATACTCTCCATTTATTTGGGAGGTCACTACTTGGGAATCGCTAAATATCAGTACCTGGGTTGCACCGACCTCTTCTGCTAGCTTTAATCCTACAATCAGGGCTTCATATTCTGCCTGATTGTTGGAAGCTGGAAATTCAAATTTGAGGGAAACTTCTATCTGTGTTCCTCCTTCATTGGCTAGTATTACGCCTCCACCGCTTCCTGTTTTGTTTGAGGATCCATCTACGTATAGTTCCCATGTAGTCGGCTTCTCCTCTTGATCTCCTGCATATTCCGCTACAAAGTCGGTGAGGCATTGGGCTTTTACCGCTGTCCGAGTTTCGTACTTTAAGTCGAACTCGGAGAGCTCTATCGCCCATTGAACCATTCTCCCTGCAACATCCGCCTTTTGGAGGATTTGCTTCATGGGTTGGTTCTTCGGACTCTTATTGTGTGGGCTTGGAAGTAGGGCCTTAACCTCCGCGAGGCTATTACTAAGGAGTACGCAAACTTCTCTAGCTTGCGGTACCTTAGCTCGGAACCCTGTAGAACTTTGCTGGTGAAATATACTGGATGCTGTCCAACCTCATCCTCTCGTATTAGGGCCGATGCGACAGCTTTGTCGGCTACAGACAAATATAGGATAAGCTCTTCCCCCACTAGAGGTCGGGTGAGGATTGGAGGTTGGCTCAAGAACTTTTTGAACTCTTGGAATGCTTCTTCGCATTCTGGAGTCCACTCGAACTGGCATCCTTTTCTCAGCAGAGAGAATAGTGGAAGGGACCTTAATGCTGACCCTACCAAGAACCTGGAAAGGGCTGCAAGTCGGCCATTTAATTGTTGGACTTCTCTCAAGCAAGTCGAGCTTTTCATTTCTAGGATAACTTTGCACTTGTCAGGATTTGCCTCGATCCCTCTTTGGGTTAGCATAAATCCTAGGAATTTTCCAGCCTCCACCGTGAAGGTGCATTTTGTGGGATTTAGTCTCATCCCATGCGCCCTTATGGTGTTGAAAACTTGCGTGAGGTCCGTAAAAAGGTCGGCCTCTTCCCGGGTTTTTACCAGCATGTCGTCTATGTAGACCTCCATTAAGTGCCCGAGGTGGGGAGCGAACACCTTGTTCATTAGCCTTTGGTACGTGGCCCCTGCGTTTTTTAATCCAAAAGGCATGACCACGTAGCAATAATTTGCTCTAGGTGTGATGAACGATGTCTTTTCCTGGTCTGGCTTATACATCAGGATCTGATTGTATCCCGAGTAGGCATCCATAAACGACAAGTATTGATACCCTGAGCTGGAGTCCACTAGAGTATCAATGCTTGGGAGCGGATATGGGTCCTTGGGACATGCCTTATTCAGGTCGGTGTAGTCGACACACATCCTCCACTTGCCGTTTTGTTTCTTGACTAGCACCACATTTGCTAGCCATGTTGGATACTTGACTTCTCTGATGAAGCCGGCCTCTAGGAGTGCTTGTACCTGCTCTTCCACCGCTTGAGCTCGTTCTGGGCCGAGCTTACGCCTTCACTGCTGTATAGGTCGAGACCCTGGGTGTACAGAGAGCCTGTGGGACATGAGCTCGGGGTCTATCCCTGGCATGTCGGAAGCTTTCCAGGGGAAGAGGTCAGAATTTTCTTTTAGGAGCTTTGTCAACTTTTGTTTTAAGCTTTCTTCCAGGTTGGCTCCTATGTTGGTATTTTTTCCTTCCTCTTCATCGACCTGTATTTCTTCAGTTTTTCCTCCTGGTTGGGGGCGTAGCTCTTCTTTGGTTCTTGTGCCACCGAGCTCTATGGTGTGGACTTCCTTGCCTTTCCCTCTCAGGTTCAGGCTTTCATTGTAGTATTTTCTTGCCAGCTTCTGATCTCGCACCGTTGCTATCCCCGCAAATGTCGGGAATTTCATGCAAAGGTGAGGGGTAGACACCACCGCTCCGAGTCGATTTAGGGTAGCTCTGCCAATCAAGGCATTATATGCTGACCCCACGTCGAGGACTATGAAATCTATGCTCAGAGTTTTGGACTTTTCTCCCTTTCCGAAGGTCGTGTGGAGGGGTAAAAATTCCAGTGGTTTTATCGGCGTGTCGCTTAATCCATATAAGGTGTCGGGGTAGGCTCTTAACTCCTTTTCATCTAGCCCTAGCTTGTCAAACACGGGCTTGAAAAGGATATCTGCCGAACTCCCTTGGTCTACTAGAGTTCTGTGGAGGTGGGCGTTGGCTAGGATCAGGGTTATTACCACTGGATCATCATGTCCATGGATTATTCCTTGCCCATCCTTCTTTGTGAACGAGATTGTGGGGAGGTCGGGTGATTCACTCCCGACCTGGTAAACCCGCTTGAGGTGTCTCTTGCGAGAGGACTTGGTGAGTCCTCCACCCGCGAATCCTCCCGAGATCATATGTATATGTCTCTCGGGAGTTTGTGGTGGTGGGTCTCTCCTGTCCCCGTCCTCTCGCTTTCTCTTCCCATGATTGTCCGACCTTTCCATGAGATATCTATCAAGCCGACCTTCTCTGGTCAGCTTTTCTATCACATTTTTGAGGTCGTAGCAATCATTTGTTGAATGACCATAGATCTTATGGTACTCACAGTAATCGCCGCGACTTCCTCCCTTTTTATTTTTAATGGGCCTGGGAGGTGGCAGCCTTTCAGTGTTGCAGATTTCT
This sequence comes from Arachis hypogaea, assembly GCF_003086295.3. Lineage (NCBI taxonomy): Eukaryota > Viridiplantae > Streptophyta > Magnoliopsida > Fabales > Fabaceae > Arachis > Arachis hypogaea. The sequence continues at coordinate 136,650,250 of NC_092054.1, forward strand.
CTGTATACATCCACCATGAAAACCTTTAGAGGAGTATAAGAGTGATATTTCCTTGGCCTGTCGAGGTCGAGTTCTTCTTTCTTCTTGGGCTCTTTTTCCTTCTCTTTTGCAGAGTGGGAATGCCCAGGTCGCCAACTCGGCTCTCGTAGTCTGGCATTTTCCTCCATGTTGATGTACTTTTCTGCTCTTTCATGTACATCGCTCAGGGAGGTGGGGTGCCTTTTTGATATGGACTGTGAGAAGGGACCTTCTCTAAGTCCATTCACTAACCCCATGATGACAGCTTCGGTGGGCAGGTCCTGAATCTCTAAACATGCTTTATTGAACCTTTCTATATAGTCCCGCAAAGGTTCTCCGACCTCCTGCTTTATTCCCAGGAGGCTCGGCGCATGTTTTACTTTATCCTTTTGGATGGAGAACCTCATCAAGAATTTTCTCGAGAGGTCTTCAAAGCTGGTGACTGACCTCGGCGGGAGGCTGTCGAACCACTTCATCGCCGCTTTTGACAAGGTAGTCGGAAAGGCTTTGCAGTGAGTTGCATCAGAAGCATCAGCCAGATACATCCGACTTTTGAAATTGCTTAAGTGATGCTTCAGATCTGTGGTTCCGTCATAGAGGTTCATATCAGGGCTTTTGAAGTTTCTTGGAACTTTTGCCCTTATGATGTCCTCACTAAACGGATCTTCTCCTCCCAGGGGCGAATCTTCTCGATCGCCACGGGAGTTCCGACTTCTCAGAGAAGATTCTAGTCTTAAGAGTTTTTTCTCTAACTCTTTTCGTCGCTCTATCTCTTCCCTGAGATTTCGCTCCGCCTCTCGTTGTCGTTCTAACTCCTGTTCTAACTGTTCCAAACGACCTTGGTGGCCATGGACCAGCCCTATTAGCTCGGTTGCGTGGGGTAGCCCTTCCTTTCCTGACTCTCGTCCATCCGAAGAGTTTACCTTTGGATTTTTAAACCCAGAGGTGCCTTCTCGATGTCGATCGCTGGCCTTCGGGTGAGGAGTTGGGTTCGCGTCGTTGTTTCCGGTGTCCAAGTTTTCGTGTTCGGAATCAGACGCCGTATGACCATCTTCCGGTGATTTGTCCGCCATAACTGGTTGATCTCTCGGGTCCCCGGCAACGACGCCAATGTTACGATGGGTAACCGGAGATTATTGGGCTGGACTCGCTGGGTTGGCCCAATCGTCTATGGAGGGAAGCCTTCGGACAGATTCGCATCTTCAGGGCCTCTGTCCGACTTGTGAATACGAGTGAATGGGGGTGGTACCTACAAAGACACTCCGATGCCTAAGTCAGCAAGGGCGTAAGCAGGTCTAGAGAGTATTGGGACTTAGAGATACCTGAGGGGTGTCAATGTATTTATAGTGGTGAGCCAATAACCACCGTTGAAGTAGTTCCACCTTTTAAGGTGGATAACCGTCCCTTTATCTTAGGGAAGTTGGGATATGACTCTTGGAAGTGGGTTGAGAGATCTTAGGGGCAGTTACTCATTTGAGTGAGTGTTTATCTGCCAGCTAATCTTCGTCCCCGACTTCTTTAGAGCAAGTCGTGGTGAGAATCGACTTCTTTAGGGGAAGGTCGGTGTGGGGTGAGGCTCAATCCTTTGGACTGGGTCTTTTTGTTTGGACCTGGGCCTTAGTGTTAGGGTAGGGTATGAACAGTTTTATATCGTAAAAACCATGGGATAAATAATATGATCAATTTCTCTAATAATTTTATTATATGAATTTAAAATATATTCATGAATAAATATGTAAAATATACTCATTTAATAGATTCGTATTTTTTTATTTTAATATCATGAATTTTTTTTAAAAATAATTTACTTTTATGTACTATCATATATATAGATTTTTTAGTCACCAAAAAAAATATATATATAGATTTTTTAACATCTAATTAGATATTGATATTATTATAAATACTAAATTATTTTTATATAATAATAGATATAAAAATTAAGGAAAAAATAATAAAAAAAACAACCAAATAAAACAAAAAAACAATGTTATTAATTATTATAAACATTAAGGTATTTTTTATATGATAATAGGTGTAAAAATTAATTAAAAAATAAAAAAAAAAGAAACTCTAAACAAAATAAAAAATAAATAAATAATGCAAATGCATGAATATAGATTTGAATCCTATTATATTAATATACTAAGTCCCTTTAATATCACTACACTCTAAGCTTCACTTATACATCACATTCATTATTACACGATTTTACAATTTGTGGAGGGCAAGACCATTACTTGCCTCCTTAAATCCATCTTGTGAGTATCTATAACCAAATAGAAAATTAATCTAAAAATATTAAATGATTAATATTTTTTATAAATTTTTTTATTAAAAAATGTTAGTCCCTGATAGGGGTAACTTTTGAGAATTTTATTATTATTGGATCCAAATCCAATGTGGTGTTAGACTAAAAAATGATCCATCAGGCCAATGACATTTTGCTCTGTATGTGTGACACATGTATACTCTCTCTCCCACCCAAAATTAACCTGAAAGGCTGAAACCATTCTCATCTATTCTCATTTTATCTTCTTCTTCAGTTCTCTTTCTATCACTTTCAAAATCTCAACCACTTACCCCACAAGGCCACAACTACAAACTCGCTCAACAAAACGTCAGGGGAGGCTAAATCACTAACTCAACCACTAAATACACACAAATAAGTATTTTATTTATTGTTTATTGACTTATTGTTATTAGTAGTTGGTTATTGTAATTATTTAATTTTTTAAAGCTGAAATTAATAAAAAAGATAATTTAAAATGTATTAATATTGTTTTATTGTTAATTAATACTAAATAAAATAGTTGTTAGTTGATTAGGACTAATTAAAGAATATGATTTCTTGTGGTAGCTTTAGTAATAATACTAGTGTTAGTGTTAAAGAATATGATTTCTTGTTATTTATTTAATAGATGTTAGTATATATTTTTTAGTGATTTAGCTTTTGTATTAAAAATATATTAAAATATATTAGCTTTGATTACTATTAATGATTAGTATTTATTTTTAGATTTTTTTATTTTACATGAAATATTAGAAATTTCAATTATTATTAATTTATATTTTTAGTTATTTTAGTTTTATTTGAAATATTTAATAATAAAACTGAATTATTATGAATCGTTAGTACATATTTTTAGGATTTTGTCTTGTATTTTAATTATTTATTAAAAAAACCAGAATTATTATTAATAATTTTTAGCATATATTTTTACTAATTTTAATTATATTTAGAATATTTATTAATAAAAAGATAAATAGAATTATTATTATTATTATTATTATTATTATTATTATTATTATTATTATTATTATTTCTTAAGATATATTTTTAGTATATTATCTTTTAAAATAAATATTTAATTAAAAAACAACAGTATTATTAATTATTAGTATATGTTGTTAACTAAATTTAGTTTTACACTACAAAAAATACTGAAAACTGTTGGATTTATTAGTAGAATTCTTAAAAAAATTCAACAGTAATAATATTACCATTAATAAAAATCTGATAGTATAATTATAAACGTCGCCGGTAATTATTTATTGACAAAATTTAGGAATTTGACGTTATAATTAGTTACCGTCAAAATTCTTCCAATGTTAATTGCTTTTAGAGTGATCATTTTTATTTGCTAATTACCATCGAAATTTTTTTTTATAAAATTTTGATGAAAATATTATGTAATAAAATAATATTAAAAAATAAATTATTATATTATCGAATTTACCCTACGCAAAATCTGATGGTAATATTTTTTAATAAATTTTTTGATGACTTTAATCATACTCCTCACTTAGGTCTGGTCTTATTGTACTCATACATCTCGTTTTGTTGGAAAAATACCAATTTAAAAAAAATATATAGTATGAAAGATGATATGAATATAAAACACAACATATATAAAGTAGGGATTTTTTTTTATTTTTATAAATAAAATAAATATGATAATTACTAAAATAAATAATTTAAAAATTATTTACCATTTTAAATTCTAGGATCTTATCTCGTTTATAGTGTAAACGAGATGACATTGCATGTATCTCGTTTAAACTGTAAACGAGATAGGACACGTCAGTTGCCACGTGGGTATCTCGTTTACACTGTAAACGAGATACTATATATCGTTTACATTGTAAATGAGATAGATACAAGACAAATTGGCAGTAGTTATAAAAAGATGTGTAACCTTTGGTATTCTCTACAAACATTTCCTATCCTTTTTCTATCTGGTTTTTCTCACGAAAATAAGGCATTAATGGTCAGTAATAGTATATACATAATTGTGCTTGTTTATCCCAATTGTCGTATGAGAAATGGGGACAACGGGGTGACCTTTGAGTGTGAGGATCTGATATTGTTTTGCACTCAGCGTTTGAATACGTTGTCGGATTTGAAGAGTTTGATATTGAGCAAGCTCGGTGGTACATAAGTGAGAGAGATCGGAAGGGTAGCGTATAGGTTGCTAGCACCCATGGGTAACGGAGTCTTCCGATTTCGGCTATTCCGACTTCAAGGGGACGAGCATGTGCAACTGATGTTCAACATCAATGGGAGGATCATGGTGGAGCAGGTAATGGAGCTTTCTGCCGAGGTGGGACATAGTGGTGGCGGTGGTTCGATACACTCGACCTATGTACAGGACGACCGACCTCTTGCACCACCGCCGATTCATGTCGCCATTCCAGTGGATGAGGCAGAGGAGGGCGAGGAGGAGTCGGACGAGGATTACGTGGCGGATAGTGCGGATAGTGATTCGTCCGATGGTGGGGATGAGGATGAGTTTGTTCCGAAGACACCTGCCCAGACCGTGGTGCGCCATGTCCTGCCGCCACCTCACCCAATATCGGCGCTATTGGCAGTGCCAAGTCACTATCACAGTCTGGATCTGGACGCCATGCATGAGAGGACTCCGTTTTCTGACACGGGTGAAGAGGATTACAACCTAGACGGCGGTGTAGAGTTTAGGGTCGACCACAGGTTCAAAAGCCGAGAGGCAGTGCTTCAGGGTGTGAAGAACTACAGTATTCGCAGGAATACGGAGTACCGGGTGATCGAATCGGACCGGTTGAAGTACCATGTGCAGTGCCGTCAAGTTGAGAGTGGGTGTATGGTATATTAAGTAGGTTTGACATATGACTGAAGCAATATTGTGTTGTTGTGTTCAGGGAGGTTCGGAGGGTTGGTGGAGCACACAGTTGTCTAGTACCCACCATGTCTCAAGACCATCGTCAGTTAGACAGCAGTCTGATCTGTAGGGTCATATTGCTGTTGATTTAGTCCAACCCCTCTGTGAGTATTCCGGTTTTGCAAGGTGCGGTGTAGGCAAGTTATCACTTCAAACCATCCTACAGGAAGGTGTGGATGGCAAAGCATAAGGAAACTGCACAAATATATGGCGATTGGGAAGAGTCATACAACAAGGTGCCCAAGCTGCTTCAAGCACTTTAGAGCTGCTTTCCTGGAACCATCTGTGACCTACGCGTCAAACCGTTCTATGATGGACACCTCTTGGTACGCGATTGCAGCATGTTCGATAAGGTATTTTGGGCTTTCTCCTCATGTGTCGAGGCCTTCAAGTATTGCAAGTCGTTCGTATCTGTAGACGGCACACATCTGTACGGTAGGTACGACGGAGTGTTGCTCATTGCGGTGGCGCAAGACGGGAACAGTAACATCCTGCCTATTGCTTTTGCCATTGTTGAGTCCGAGAGCACCGAGTCATAGTCGTTCTTCCTTAGTAATCTGAGATGCCACGTCACCCCACAAGACGACCTGCTAGTTATCTCCAACAGATCTCAGGCCATCAAGGCCGCCTTAAGCTCTGATGATAGTGGTTAGCATCCCCCAAGGGCCTTCCATGCTTACTGCATCAGACACATGGCAGCGAATTTCATTACTCAATTCAAGTCAGCCGAGGGCAAGAGATACCTCATAAACATTGCTTACAGTCCAAGCAAGGCTAGGTATGAGTGGTACATAGATGCCTTGAGAGGAGTCTCGCCGGCGATGGCGGACTGGGCGGGTTGTTTCAAGAAGGAGATTTGGCTACAACATTGCGATAGCAGGCAGCGGTTTGGTCACATGGCCACCAATCTGTCCGAGTGCATCAATGCAGTTTTGAAGGGGACATGGTACTTGCCGATTTCAGCCATTGTACGCATCACGTACGAAAGACTGCAGAAGTTCTTTGTGACAAAGGGCAGAGAGGCGTAGTCACAGTTGGTGGCTAGAAACCGCTTCTTCCAGAGACTGTTGGACGTCGTTGAGAAGAATAGAGAAGGAATATCGAAGATGCGTGTCACTCATTGTGATAGGCGGGCCTCTGTGTTTGTTGTGGAGGAGCTAGAGCCGTTCGAGGGATGGTCGCAAGGTTCCTTCCGTGTTCGGCTATCCAACGGTACGTGTGATTGTGGCTTATTCCAGTCTCTCCACTATCTGTGCTGCCACGCACTTGCCGGATGTGCCGCCGCTAGCATTGAGTGGGCCCCATATGTGCATCCAGTCTATAGGTAGGAAGCTGTGTTCAAGGTTTATGAGATAGAGTTTCCACTTATCCTTGATGAGTCGCTATGCGTGGAGTGGCATGGGACGATGCTGCGTCCTAACCCAGGCATGCGTCAGAAGGCGATTGGGAGGCCCGTGTCCTCCATATTCCGGAATGATATGGATGAGGTCGAGTGACATGAGAAGCGGTGCGGACTCTGCAGGCAGGTCGATCATTCTAGAAGGGGATGTCCTAATCAACCCACGGGAGATGCCTAGGCCGTACCATGGTCTTAGGGTTGATGTAGTTTACATCTGTCGGGATTTTCTATTGAAAATGTAACTTGTTAGTTGTATTGACTTCGAACTATTTGTAGTACGATATTCTACGATTTAGTAAGTTTCTCGTGGAATAATTTAACTTCGAAGGTAATATTTTTATGTTTTAGTAACATTTTTTGTTATTCTTGTATTTTCCGTAACGGCTAAAAATAAGGTAAACGACAATATTCATTCAGAAAGACCACCATCATGAACAACAACATACATAATTTTGGCAACACCAAAATACTAGAACAACATACATAAATACATACAAAAGTACAAAAGTACATACATATCTACATACCAACCATGGTACAGAACAATAAAAATAAATACAATACAAAATCGTAAATATCATCGCTAGTGGAGATCCTGGTAGTGGCGCCTATGTCCAATGCCACAAGGCGGAGGCTGAGCCTGGCACTGAGGTCGAGAAGGTCGAGGGTCTCCAATCGGCATCGTCGGACAGGGGGGCTCCTGCTGAGGCTGGGCCTGGTATGGCTGGAACCTTATCATCGGTGGACCTGTGGCGTACTGATGTAAATGGAGCTGAGGCTGAGAAGGTGGAGCAGACGGTGGGGTCATCTGATTTGAGGTTGGGATGAGGTCAGGTACATACCATAGTCATGGGAGGGCTGGGTTACATACTGGCTACCTGCCCGAAGACCCACCCCGTATGACGAGCCTGATGCCGGTGATATCTGGGGCATCCAAGAGGAGGTCTGCGCGAGAGCTGATGGGTGATGGTACTCCCTGATACCAACCTCCCTGCCTGTGCGGAATGACTCGGCTATACAGTCCATGGCCCCAAGCGCGGCGGTGTGAAGCTGGAATGCGTCATCAATGAGGATCTCGTCAAGCATCTCCTCCTCCTCCTGGCGTGTCCCGGACGGACCTCCCTCATACCAACCTGGCGGTGATGTGTCCCAAGCTGCCGAGACTGCTGCCCACTAGATCCAGATGATATCCACGCTCCGTGCGCCAGAGGAGGCGGAGGAGGCACACCCAGAGGTGTAGCCCCTCTGTCCTGTGGGATGTCACCGTGATCCTCCTGATGATCGTACTCCGCCTCCTTGTCAAACGCGGCATCAACCCTAACCCGACGAGGCCTGACTCTCTCGCTCCTAACCGGCTCTGCTGGTTGATGCTCTCTATGTCTTCTGTCTCTCCTAGCAGGTCGTCGGGTATCCTACCTGACCTCCCTCGCACGTCTTCGCTGATCCGGAACACCCCTCGGAAGGGCGAGATTGTCCTTGGGCTGGCTGGCAGTGGGGTGTACATCAGGGGGGCAACTCTACGAGCCTCGGGTCCTCCAAAACCTCCTAGCCGGAAAGATGCCGAGCATGACAAGCTCCACGCCACCAATCATAGTACTCTCTGGTCGGCCTGGTGTCAAACGTATGATGCACGGTGATCCTGCGACCGGGATCGAACCTCTGTCTCCATCTATCGTACCACTGCTGAAGTCGCTCTGGCCACCAAACATCCTTACCACGGCCAGTGGTGGTCAGGTACCTTTCATGAAACACAGTAGGTGTATAAATAACTATCAGTATCATAATAACAAACAAATAAAGTCATATAAGAATAAAAAAGTACTACACCAGCCATACCTGTCAAGGTTCACCGGAGTGCCTGGCACCTATTGCTCTCCATTGAACTGCCGTTTCACTCGATCAACGTGGTGAAACCGTACAATAATGAAGCAAACCAGCGGGACGGCTGACAACCAGGTCCCCCACTCCTCCTCGTCACAGAACCAGGGCAGACACAAAGTCTGCAAAGAAAGATCATCGTAGACTCTCCATGCAAACTGAAAAAAATGTCAACGACATAATTAACAATATCATATCTGTCTAACTATCGAAGATAAAATATAAAACGACACATGCAAATACCTGATTTTATTTATTTCATGACTAACCTCATCGAATCGTAACCGATCGATCGAAACCCTCCAACGCAAGACCCTAGCCTCATGCTGATCCCTACTCTGCTATTGAAATCCAACCAACCTGAGACATCCTAAGAAAATATACGTGCATATCATAAGTAACATCCCATATGAGTTGACAACAATATTTAATGCAATTACATAAATAAACTTTTGTTACCTCTCAGCCAGCGGATACTGGTAGATCCTTCTATCGGGTGGGCACCACTGAGAAAATCTCTGATAGATCCAGCTCATCAAAAGCGGAGTGCAGCCGGTGATGTCCGTGATACCCCGCTGTGCCACCGAACAAAGTGACTCGTACGTCCAGGTCAGCACAGCCGAGCCCCAGGAAAGCGCCCTACACTGTCCGAAGTCCCGTAGAAGCAGTAGCCAACGTATGTGGACCAGGTTGTTGGACTTGTCAATCATCAGATACCCTCCGATAAGTAACAGAATATAGCATCTGGCGTACTGTCGCAGGGTCTCCAGGTCGTCTGTCGGGGGCATCTGGTGCACACAATCCCGCAGCCACACAAGCTTCAGCGTGAAGGACTCCATCCTCTACGCAGCCTGCTGTGCCACCACCGGAAGCCTGGCACCCAGCAGCTGCTCCACCATAGCCACGTCTCCATACCGTACCACCTACCGAAGTCACGGAGGCACCAACGGGGTTGCCATGTGCGCGTAGGCCTAGGTTGTACACCACGCCCTGCAGGGTGATGGTGACCTCACCCCAAGGGAGATGAAACGTGTGCGTCTCTGGACGCCATCGCTCCACAAGTGTGGAAATCAGGGAATTGTCAAAAGTGAAGTCGCTGAGGGGGCACCATGTCGCCGAATCCGGTCTCATCCAGATACGAGACGATGGCGTCGGGTGGAGGAAGGGTATGACTCACTCGTCGAGGTAGTAGAAGGCGAGGCCTCTGTAGAATTATAAAAAAAATTAGCCTTATAAAGGGATGATTATCAATTTTTATTCTCCTGAATTCTTACTTTTTTTTGTTTAGTAGTTTGATCAGCTTAACATGATACACAACACATTAGACGTTAAGCAAATATTCCTATATAACCTACAACTACTTCTACTTAACAACATACTTCCATGTTTCTATCGTACACATGTCTCTAAATTACATATTCCAGTAAACAAATCCTAAATTAAAGAGTTCCAAACCAATAATTAAGTCATAACATCTTTGCACAAGCAAATAGAGTTCTAAATTCCTCCTAGAGACCTATCCCTAAACCATTTAACTACGTACTTGTCACTACAGGACTACATGAACAATGGCACCATACTAAGATCAGACAAATAGAACACAACTAATCTCGAAGTCGGCCGCCCCGACGTAATACAACGTCTCGTTCAGCCTGTTGATGTCTCCGTCGTTCCCCGCCTGACGCGCCATCACCGGATTAGTCTAAAATAGGGTAGGAAATGGTTAAAAGAGGGGAGAAAGAGGTTGGCTAAGTCAAAATGGGACCCAGAACAATGCTATAAACAACTTATACTTATAGGCGCGGACAGGCCTTATCTCGTTTACAGTGTAAACGAGATAAGGGGTGTATCTCGTTTATAGTGTAAGCGAGATACCCACTGGCAGCTGACGTGTCCTATCTCGTTTACAGTGTACGTAAACGAAAATGAGATACATGCAATGCCATCTCATTTACACTGTAAACGAGATAAGACCCTGAAATTTAAAACGGTAAATAATTTTTAAATTATTTATTTTGGTAATTATCACATTTATTTTATTTATAAAAATAAAAAATCCTATAAAGTAGACCAATCAACATATGTAAAATTTTGTTTTTGATTTTTCCATGGTTGAGAGTGGTCATTGGTTCAATGCCTGCGTCATACAAAATGGCAACAAAGATGGTAACTGTTCACATTAAATACTCAGATATATCCATCATATTCTTAAAAGTATTATAAAACAGAATTTGTAATTAGAGAGAGAAATACTTTTAATGGCTTTTGAAACATGAAAAACTATGAAGTACTTTGAAAGAGAGTGAATATATGATAAAAACAATTATTCATGTTATTGAGCATCAACTGAAAAGCATGCGTTTTAAAATAATAAGCACTTTAGAATTTTTTTAATTTAGGCAAACAAATCATTATTCTTCAATATTATTAGTTCATATAAATATAAGCACAAAGAAATGAAAATAAATATTATTAATTCATTATTAGTTCATAATAAATAACTAATTCTAGGAATATAACTGAGTCACTGATCAAATACAAAAGGACAAACTACAATATGGATGATGATTACTAAAAACAAATCCAAAAGCTAAACATAGAAATAAGCCCTTTTTCAATTTATTAGTGCTTCAAAAGTGTTCAAATAAATGTTAACATAACAAGCATCTGCAAGTCATCCAACTCATCAAATGAGAATTTTGGGACCTCTATATGACCTCCAACCCAACTTCTTCTCTCCTCTCAAATTCAATTTTCCTATTTCAATAGAAATTCAAATTGACTTCTCGATGAACAACATTTTTATAGTATTTAACATACACCAAAAAATCAAGTAATACAAAGAATAAAATTTGAAGGAGCACCAAAAGAGATTTTATAATCCTCATGAATTCTCATGATCATTACTCAGCTCAAAGCACCTAAGTAATTGAGATTCCATAGAAAAAAACAGACAATAAATAAAGTACAATACACATTTGAATAAGAGCTTAATGTCTCAATATTAAGGTATACTAGGCAAATCTTAAACTGTATGATGATCAAGAGCAATTATAAAAGTAAACTTCTATGTTATTAACATATGAATCATGGCCTAAAACTTGCACAATCGTACCTCTATAAACTTCTATGATTCTTTGCAATAATTTATAGGCTACTTGATCTTACCTAAATTGAATAGCTTCTGGAAAATATAATGCATCCATAGAATCATCTATCATCAAGTACATCATTGGGGAATAGTAGTTAAGGTGTTGGTTCTGGGTGTCTTCTTTGCAATCTCGTTACAAAAAAGTTTCATCAATTTCCTTTTGATAATCACAAAAAAGTTTAGAAATAAAACCTTAACCATACATTTCATAAAAAAAAATAAAAGTTATAATAATACCTTAAATTAACAAAAAATTCTTTAAAAAAAAAGTTGAATAAAAATTTACCTCTAGTTATAGCAGCACGGTAGTAGTGGTGCAGTGGTGAATGGGATAAGGAGTAGAATTTGTTTCAGTGAAATAGAGTTTATGGTTAGAGATCAACTGATCAACTGATCACAGCACAAGCGGATTAGAGATCAAGTGCATCAACCAATTTGATAGTGCTTTTGGACCGATCGACCATAGAGAAAATGGAACAAGCTGTCATAATTTCGCAACCTAAAGCAGTGCCTACATTTGATTGACCAACTTAGGAAGAAAATGTATGTGAAATGTCATATAATGTTGCTATTTGGTACGACATTATTCAGTTACAAGTCTAGAATCATTGTACCCCTAGAAGTATTTACCATTGTTTCGTAGTTTTCTGAGATTAAGAATATTGTTATCAAACCCGGCTCGACTCAGCTGGTTTAATCGGAAACCCAGTCACCCGGTCTCCTAACCGGGCCAAGCCACTTGTCAAACCGGACAAGCATTGGACCCGGTGAAACCCAGTTTGGCCCAACCGGGTTTCAGTAAAGCCGGTAACCTGGCCGGTTATTTTAACCCGGTTCGGATATTTTTTTTCTTAATTTCCTGCAAAGTGAACACGGCATCGTTCACGTCTTCAGGGTGTCCCCCTCCCCCCTTTTTGTTGAATGAAAGCATGTAACCTTAATCTTAATCTGAATGAAACCCCCACCCAACCTCCAGCCTCGTCTCTCTTCTCTCTTGACAGTCCCTCACCTCGTCACTCTCTCGTCTCTCCCCTCACCTTGTCAGTTGTCACTCCCAGTCTCTCACGGCCTCACCTCGTCCCATCACCTCGGTCTTCATCGCGGTCTCGTACCCTTGCGTTCACGTCGGCGATGGCAGAAGTAGATGGAACCAGTCAAGTAGCATCTACTCCCTCGGGTGGTGGTCGTTTTCTTGTGTCGCGGTCTTGGAACCAGCCAACCAGGTATACTCCCTTCGAGTTTTTTGACCCTGTTCTTTCATCAGTTCAGCGTCAATTTCGGTGAAATTAGAATTGTTGTTGAATATGAACAAATTTTAATTAGAATTGTTGTTGAATCTGGTGGTTATTGTTGTTGTATTTGATTTTTTAGAGTTGTTATTGAACCTGAGCAAAGGTGAAATTAGAATTGTTTAGCAAATTTTAATTAGAATTGTTTGTTGAATTTGGTGGTTGTTGTTATTGTATTTGGTTTTTTTAGAGTTATTGAACTTGAGCAAATTTTAGAATTGTTATTGAATCTGGTGGTTGTTGCTGGTATATTTGGTTTTTAGAGTTGTTGAACTTGAGCAAATTTTAATTAGAATTGTTGAATCTAGTGGTTGTTGTTGTTGTATTTAATTTTTTAGAATTGTTACTGAACCTGAGTAAATTCTTTTGTTGTTGGATAACGTCATTGAGTTGAATTTTTTTGTTAGATAACAGAGTTGAATACTTGAATAGTTAATAAATTTGTTGTTGATTATCATCAGTGAACTTTGGTGGTTGTTGCTATGTTGCTTAAAGATTCACTTAGTAATATATTTTGTTGCTGAAAATCTTTTGTTTCTTTTGCTAGAATTTAAAAAATGTCTTCATCTCTCAAACACCATCAGAAACGCCACTATATCAAGAACAAGCATCATCAGCAACTCCTGATCTTAGATTACAAATTTTATATGCTTAAAAATTGATATTAGATTATTAATGTTTGTAAAGATTTGCATTTTAAGTTTTAAGATATTATTTTAATTTTATTTATATAATTTTATATTTTTAATTATGATCGGGTTAATCGGGTGAATCAGTGATCCACCGGTTGAACCAATAACCCGGTGACCCAGTCATATGACCAGTTCGGTTCTGATAACTATGATTAAGAAATTTGGTTGGGGTTCTTCATGCCTTGCATAGATGTATCGATCATTATGTCGGACAACAAAGTATGATTGCAAGGACATGGATGACTCTCTGACGTTGCTTCTTGTGTGGGCCTGGATACGGATGCCGTCAATAGGGTCTTTGTTGGTAGATACTAGCTTTTCACTCGTTTGCAGGTAAAATTTAAATAAGATGTAAATTTAATTATTTTTTCTGTAATAAGTACTTTCTAATATGAACATTATGTATTAGGTGGAATGCTTATCAACTCACCACAGATCAATATAGAAATTGGACAACCTCTAACTTCAGAAGAAGGTTGTATGATCTTTCTCTGGACGTGTTTTGTCATTTGTACTTTTACTTATATTGAATTAAATTGATGATTGCATATATATACCTTTGAACTTTGATATATTTTTATAGTTTGTGTAGGATGCATTCAATCCCAACCGGATTGCGCCTCGGATTATTCTACTTGAGATCAACATTGGTGCAGATCTCTGGAATACAATTGTGCCTCTAATATGTTTTGAGGTCGTGGAGTGGCATCCGAATGATAGGGTGAAAAGGCAGTTTGGCTTTTATCAAGACCTCCAAGAGAACCAATGAAATATGGAGCATCCCATAACATATTGCTAACCGGTTCAAAAAACAAGAATTGGAGAGTAGAACATGAGAAATAGATCTCACAATGGACAAATAGTTCTGCATGCATCATAAATGGTCAATATGTCGAGAATTATCAACCGTTCGACCAGTACGTAGACTGGTACATTTGGAAATTTGGTGATCACTTACGGCTCTTCGAGCACACAGAGTAGCAACTCCCATAGCAAGAGCAACAACCACGGCAACAATCACAGCAACAACAACCACAATAACAACCACTATATCCACTACCATATCCATATCCACCATATCCAGACCCACAATCACAGCAACAACCATATCCACTGCCATATCCATATCCAGCATACACGCAAACATATTCACAATCAGTTATACTGCATACTCACCTCCATATCCACCATACACACAGGCATATTCACATCCATCCCCACAGCCTGAAACACAACTTGTTATACTTTTATATTCACAATTATACCCACCACCGTACACACAAGCATATTCACAACCATCCTCATAATCTTCCATACAGCCATACGACCATCCCTCTACCATGTGCGACAAATACATATTGTCATAGCCACCGCAATATAAACTATCACAATTACTGTACCCAATAGGATAAGATGAAGAATAATATAGACACATTCTGGATTTGGTTTAAGATATGGAGTCATCTCAGTGGGTGAATGATTTATTCTCTACCCAAGACCCTCTACAAGTGGCCTAATCGAATTAACATGAGAACATACCAATGCCTTAAGTTATTCCCAAAATGATTATGTTTGGACTTGAGACATTGACACTTACTCATGTTGATCCTGTTAGGCCACCTATGGAGGGTCTTGGGTAGAGAATAAATCATTCACCCATTGAGATGAGTTTGGACCTTGAACTCAATCTATAATGTGTCTATATTGTTTTTCATCTTGTCCAATTGTGTCCAGTAATTGTGACAGTTCATATTGTGGTGATTTTGACAGTATGTATTCATCGCACATGGTGGAGGACTAACCATATGGCTGTATGGAAGGTTGTGGAGATGGTTGTGAATATGCCTGTGTGTACGGTGGTGGGTATGGTTGTGAGTATCATGGTATAACAAGTTGTATTTTAGGTTGTAGAAATGGATATGAATATGACTTTGTGTATGGTGGTGGATTTGAATGTGAGTGTGGCGGTATAACTAGTTGTGAATATACACGTGTCTACAATGGGTACGGATATAGCGGTGGGTATAGTTGTTGCTGTAATGGTAGGTATGGATATAGTGGATATGGATATGGTGGATATGGATATGATGGTTGTTGCTACTTATTCATACCTCAAGCCGAGCTACATGATCTGGGTTAATCGAAGACAAGAACGACCGACTTCGCATAAAGGTTGGTCGACACCGACCTCTCCCTAAAGAGCTCGGCCAACATCTCCACAGAGGCCCAAGCAAGCCCAAATAAAGGGACGCAGCCCACTTCAAAGGCGGCTGGCCTAAAAGATAGGTGACCTCGCTCAAAGATAAGATAAAGATAATTAACTTATCTCAAAGAAAGGTCACTGAACACTACTATAAATACACTGGAGCCCCCAGGTATAACTCACATTCTGATTCTCCACAAAAAACCTGCCTAAAGCACGTGCTAACTTAAGCATCAGAGTCTCTTATAGGTACCACCACCCTCCGGTGATCAAGGATCAGCAGCACCACCAGATTCAGCAAGTCGGACACAACCGCTCCAGCCACAACAGCAGATCTCATCCAAGATCGACCTTCAATTTCAGGTAACCCTTGAAACACTACTGTAGTTGTTGCTTTGGTTGTTAATATGGTTATTGCTTTCGTTATAGGGATTGCTGCTTTGCATGCTCGGAGAGCCACAAGTAATCACCAAATTTACAGATGTACCAATCTATGTATTGGTCAGATGGTTAATAGTTCTCAACTTGTTCACCTTTTAAGACGCACATAGAACTGTTTGTCCATTGCGAGATCTATTTCTCATGTTTTACTCTCGAATTCTTATTTTTTGAATTGGTCAGCAGTATGTTATGGATGCTCCAAGTTTTATTGGTTTTTCTGGGAGTCTTGATAAAAGCCAAATTGTCTTTTCAAACTATCAGTTGGATATCACTCCACAACTTCAAAACATATTAGAAGCAAATTTGTACTCTATAAATTTCGTTGATCTCAAGTGGAATAATATGAGACACAATCCGATTGAGACACAAACTGTAAAAACATATCAAAACTCAAAGGTATATATGTGCATTCATCAATTTAATTCAATATAAGTAAAAGTACAAATGACAAAACATGTCCGGAGAGAGATCATCTAACCTTCACCTGACATTAGAGGTTGTCCAATTTCTATATTGATCTGTGGTGGGTTGATAATCATTTCACCTGACAATAATATTATTATTAGAAAGTATTTACTACAGAAAAAATAATTAAATCAATATTTAAATTTTACTTGCAAGCGAGTGGAAAGCTAGTATCTACTAACAAAGGCCCTATTGATGACATCTGTATCCAGGCCCACACAAGAAGCAACATTAGAGGACCAACCATGTCCTTACAATCATACATCGATGCCCGACAGAATGCTCGATACATATGTGCAAGGCATGCAGAACCCCAAGTAAACTTCTTAATATCAGAAAAAGGGTTAAGTACGATTTTGGTCCCTAAGGTAGGGGCTGAAAATTTTTTTCGTCCCCGACCTTTTTTTTTTTGGCTACAAAATGGTTCAAAAAGTTTAACTTAGTTTTAAAATCATTCTTTTTACCAAAATTTTTATTTTTATTTCCAAACTACCCCTAACTAAAAAGATATAAACAAAAAACAAAAAAAAGGGTTAAAAGGAATCACGCTTTCGGGAGGGGGGTCAGGGAAGAAGAGGGGAAGGGAAGGTGGGGAAAGGAAGGGGAATCCTCGCTGCCGCCACTGCTCTTTGTCGTTCAGTCCTCGCCGCTAGATCTTGCCGCCAGATCTCGTTGCTGCTCCTCTTCCTTGCTCGACGTCGACGCCAGCAGATCCAAGAGGGTGGATGTCGCACGCCGCTCGCCATTTTTGCTGCTCCTCCTCGCTCAGTCGCCAGTCGTCGTTGCTCCTCGCCGGCCATTTCTTCTCCTCGGCCGTTTTTGCTCCTCGCCATTTCTGCTACTCGCTGTTTCTGTTATTTATGTTGTAGAATTTGTTTGATTTGTGGATTTGTTGATTTTGTTAATTACATTGATTTCTGATTATACTCCTCGCCGTTTGTTGATTTTGTTAATTTCTACTGATTATGTTTCTAATTTCATTTTGCTTCTGGTTCTGCCGTTTTGGTTTTGTTTCTAATTCAATTTCATTCTGCTTCTGCTTCTGGTTGTTTGTGCTTCTGGTTTTGGTTTTGCTTCTAATTCCATTGTTTCTGCTTCTGCTTGTGGTTGCTTTTTTTTAATGTTTATTACATTGTTGCATTGTTGTTGTTACTGATGCTTCGATGAAGATGATGATGGTGGTGGGTTCTAGTTCAGCTTCAACTTCTGTTCTGTTTTTTTGTTGATTTTGGGGAAGAAAGAGGAAGGGTATTTTCGTTCGAATGATGATTTTAAAACTAAATTAAACCTTTGGGATCATTTTGTAGCAAAAAAAAAGGCCGGGAACGAAAAAAAAATTTTAGCCGCTACCTTAAGGACCAAAATTGTACTTAACCCTTTCAGAAAACTAGTGAAGCAACGGCAAATACCTCGAGTGCACGGTGATTCCAGACTTCTCACTAAATAATGTCGTAACAAATAGCAACATCATGTGATATTTCACATACATTTTCTTACTCACTTGGTTAGTCAAATGTAGGTTCCGTTTTAGATTGCGAAACCATGACAGTTTGATTCCGCTTCCTCTATGGTCGTTTGGCCTAGGAACATTACCAAATTGATTGATGAATTCGATTTCTAAACTGCTTGTGATGTGATCACTTGATTCAGTCACCGAAAAACCATGAGTCCAGAGTCCAAAAATCATGGCTACATCCTCCAACATAATCGTGCACTCACCATGTAGAAGATAACCTTTCAATTTGGGCATTTATAGTCATGTTCTGAGTTATAATCCTCTTAATTTGAGATATATGATAAAATCCACGCTTTCTTAGTTGTTCCTCCATCCCAATATCGTATAAATCTATTTGGTTTAAGTGTCTATTATACAAATTTTTTGTACTCTGAAAATAAAAATCATAATTAACAGTCAACCAATTAACAACTACTATAACTAATAATATAAATTAATATTCATATTAATTACTAACTACTCAATTTAGTAACAACTATAATCAATAATTATTAAATTACTATAAACTCTAATAATTGTTAATTATTAACCATTATTGTAAATACAAAAATTAATTACATATACAAGATACCAAAGATATTCTATAATATGGTTCTTAGTTCGTGTGGGTCACATTTTTTCATCAGCATCTTTTTTAAACTCTACAATAAAAAAATATACAAATAATTAATAATAACTCTTTTCTATTTATTAATGATTAATTTTTTATAATCAATATTTAAAAATATATACTGAGAATTAATGATAATTCTATTTTTCTTAAAAAAAATATGTAAAATAAAACTAAAATTACTAAAAATATACACTAATCGTAACAATAATAATTAATAATAATAATACTACTTTTTAAGAAATATTTAAGGTAAAACTTAGTTAACAACATATGCTAATAATTAATAATACTGGTATTTTTAATTAAATATTTAAAATAAATTAAAAGATAATTTACTAAAAATATATCCTAAACATTAATAATAATAATTTTGTTTTTCTTTTTTTTAATAAATATTCCAAATAAAACTAAAATTAGTAAAAATATATGCTAAAAAAAAATAATAATAATTATGGTTTTTTTAATAAATAATTAAAATATATGACAAAATTCTAAAAATATGTACTAACAATTAATAATAATTTAGTTTTATTATTAAATATTTTGAATAAAGCTAAAATAACTAAAAAGATAAATTAATAATAGTTGAAATTTCTAATATTTTATGTAAAATATATACTAACAACTATTAAATAAATAATTCTGTTTTTAAAAAAAATTAAACTAAAATTACTAAAAAATATAATAACAATTAATTAATAATTTATAATAACAACAATTTACTAACACTACTACTATTATTATTACTACTACAACAATAAATCATATTTTTTAACTAGTCATAATCAACTAACAACTACTTTATTTAATACTAATCAACGTAACAACAAAATAATATTAATAAATTATATATACTTTTTTTACTTCTTTCAGCTTAATAAAATTAAATAATTACAATAACTAACTACTAATAACAATGAACAATAAATAAAGAAAAATACTATTTGTACACTATTTTTCAACCACCAATTCAGCCACTGTCACTAAAATACAGTAGAAAATATAATTACATATAAGGATAATTCAGAGATAATACAACGCGCTAGGAATTTCTTCATCGTGCCAAAAATCTTCTCTTTCAATCGTGATTTCTTCTCTCCTCGGCCGAGGGGGTTCCATTGCATGCACTTCACTTCTCTTCTCTTCGATCGCGCCAACCTCACTCCTCGCTTTCTTCTCTTCTCCACGCTTCCCTCTGCTTTGCTTCGATCCCACAGTTCACAAAAGCTCTTCTCAGCACCGTTTTTTGTTCTTGTTATCTTAGGGTTTTGATTATAACTTTTGATTCAATGGAATCCACAAGCTCGAATGATGAGGTTTGTGTTCAATTTACTTCGTATGTTAATTTTTTATTCCTGATTTGATTTTAATTTTTTTATTATCCATGTTTTATTCCTGATTCGATTTAATTTTTTTATTATCTATTTTTTATTTCTGAATGGTTTGCTATATATTTGGTTTCTGATAGAGAGTCTAGTTGCTCCAGCTGATCCATGTATTTTGTGTGTTGAGTTTTGGTGATTTGTGTATCTAGTTATGCAAATGCTTTTGATTTGGCTAATGCTTCTGATTTGTAACTTCATTATGTCATTTAGGTCCTTTTATTTGGTTCTAGAAAGAAATGCTTCCCAATTACATCATGTACATTATGTGATTACATCCTGAAAAATTTATGTTATAAATTTGTGTAATGAGAAAAATATTTAGCCCCCTGGATTAGAGTCAAATTGGTAGTTTTTACGTTTAAAATTTCTGCATTTGCTTAGATCAAATGATGATGCTGATTCTATGAATGTGTAGGGGTTTAGTGTTATATTTGACTACTGAATTTGATTATCATGTTTACTGAATTTGATTATACTCAAGTTCAGTGCTATATTTGACTATTGAGTTTGATTATACATGTAAGTCGTTGAGAAAATTTTACATATGCATATGGCTCTAATTTGATTTATATTTTTTTTATCCATTTTTAATTCCTTATTTGATTTTAAATTTTTTATTGTCTATGTTTTAGGTTGTTTTAGGTTGTTTCAAGCATTCCCCTCTGTGAAAGATTATGAAGCTTTTTATACCAATTATGCAAAGAGGGTTGGTTTTTCATAGAATATAAAAACTACTAAGTAGGATCAAAATAGACAGATTACATACCAAATCTTGGTATGTTCTAGAGTTGGTTATCAAAGATCAAAAATTGATCCATTAAAGAAGACAAATCCAACTTTCGAGCAAAATTGTAAAGCTAGGATTGTTGTGAAAAGGGATAAGAAGCTGGAATATGTGTTAATTTTTGTGAATATTCAGCACAATCATGCTATTAGTCCTAGCATGGCAAACACTCTGAGAAAGAACAGGGAATTAAGCTTGCAATAGGGAATTAAGCTTGCATGCCAAACGGATAGCTGAGATCAATGATGAAGCTGGTGTTACAATGAGAAACACCTATCAAAGTTTAGCAACAGCTGCTGGTGGCTATGACAAATTGACTTTTACTGAAAAATATCTTCGGAATCATGTAGCAAAAAGTGTCAGAGTCATACAAGAGGAAGGGGATGCGCAATCATTAATGTAGTATTTTTGTAGGATGCAACAACAAAATCGCAACTTCTTTTACGAAGTTAAATTGGATGAGCAACATCGCATAGAGCATGTTTTTTGGGCTAATGCTAGAAGTCATGCTACTTATGAGCACTTTGGCGACGTTATGAGCTTTGATACGACGTACCTAACAAATAGGTACGACACCACAATTATATATTTCAAGTTAATTATATGTACTCTAGATTTTGCATGTGTTTGATGATATATGGATAGGTAGAATAGAATGAATTTGCTGCTGCTATGCATGATATACTGAGTTTGATTATGTACTCTTGTTTTTGCATATGTTTGATGTATAGGGATAGGTAGAATAGAATGAATTTGCTGCTACTGCTGTGTATGATATACTAAGTTTGATTGTTTGATTTAGTCAGTTTGATTATGTACTCTTATTTTTATTATAGGTATGATATGCCTTTTGCCTCATTTGTTGGGGTTAACCACCATGGACAATCATTGCTACTTGGTTGTGCTATTCTTTCATGTGAAGAAGAGAGTTATTTTCTTTGGTTATTTGATTGTTGGATACGATGTATCGGTGACAAGCCGTCTATTGGCATATTAACAGATCAATGCAAAGCTATGCGAAATGCCATTAAAAAATCGTTGCCAATGACACAACATCGATGGTGTATTTGGCATATCTTGAAAAAAATTTCAGAAAAATTAGGAGCATACAAACAATCTAACGAGATTAGTGCTGATATGAGATATATTGTGTGGGAGTCTAGGTCTAAGAAAGCATTTGAAAGTTGTTGGACTAATTTTATCAATAGATTCAGTTTGCATGATAATAATTGGTTAGCAGGTATTTTATGAGTTTGATTATCTTATATCTAATGTTTGATTATTTATCATTTATTAATCAATATGCCTTACAAGTTTGATTATGCCCATTTTATGGTTTCAGGTTTGTACGAAGAATGTGACAAGTGGGTCCCTATTTTTCTTAGCAACAACTTTTGGGCAAGCATGAGTAGCACTCAAAGGAGTGAAAGCATGTTAGCATGCATACATTTATGAAGGGCTACCTAACCTCAAAGAGCAACTTGTAACAATTTGCAATACAATATGACAATTGTCTTGCAAATAAAGCTAAAAAAGAATATGAATTAGATGCTGCCAGCTTCAATACCATTATCCCTTGTGCTACTACCTCTACTATTGAGAAATAGTTTCAAAAAAAATATACTCATACAATGTTTAATGAGCTTCAAAAGAAGTTTAGAGCAAAGGCTAGTTGTTTTTCAACAAAAGAGCATGAGGAGGGATATATTGTTACTTACAAGGTTATATAAGAGATTGAGAATGGTGATAAGATGTTTGATTCTACGTATGAGGTGTTGTTTGATTCTTCAACTTCAGATGTTTCTTGCCAATGCCATCTTTTTTAGTCAAAGAGAATCTTATGCCGTCATACTCTTTCAGTCCTTTGGTCTTGAAAGAGTGAAGAAATTTTTAAATAAGTACATTCTTGATCGGTGGAAGAAAACTTTAAAGCGCAAGCACAATAGCATCAAGTGTAGCCATGATCCATGTCGTTTAGAGCCCGTAAAGAAATGTTATGATGAGATATGCAAGCAATTTTACAATATTGCTGAAGTAGCTGTTGCATCCGAGGAGCTCACCGAGACCGTACATCGTATAATAGATTCGGTTTGAGTTATGTTGGTGGAACCAAAGGCCTCTTCAATAGATAATGTAGATAATCAAAATTTGAATAAAGGTAGATAAAAATTCAAATGATTTAGAGATTCATAACCCCAACAAGTATCACGAAAAGGTCATAGACGTAAGAAAAGGCTTCAATCTACTGTAGAAAAAATTGTTGAACAAGGTAGGAAGAAGCATACAAAGAATGTGAAAGAGAGATCACAGGCAAGTTCAGTGTTTGACTAATTTTATTATTATTTCTAAAATGTTTTATTATCACTTTATTGATTGCTATTTTTTTTAGCCATTTGAGGAGTCACCTTCGAAGTTGAGCATTACCTCTAACCAACCAGAGTTGTGCTACATGTACACCACTTTCAGCCATCGCATTTGTATATGTATAGAATACACAATTCAAAAATTAAAAATCAAAATCCCACTCTCAACCTCACTGTCACTCTTTACACACGCTGAAACAAACGTTCTTCTTTCTCCTTCCCTCATTCTCACTCTCACTCTCCGACACGACTCCTTCCTCATTCTCACTCTCAAGGGTGATTCTCCTTCCCTTTCTCTCCGGCGGCATGATTCTCCTTCCCTCTCTCTCCGGTGGCACGATTCTCCTTCGCTCTCTTTCAGGCGTGGTTGCAATTCTCCTTCCTCTGTCTCGGGCGTGGTGCTCTCTGTCTCAGGTGTGAATTTCTTCGACTGCATTTTTCTTGTTTGATTCTGCAAGGTAAAATTCTATTCTTTGTACTTCTATCAGCTTCTTTGACGGCATTTTTCTTGTTCGTTTTGAGCTTCTATCAGCTTTTTCGACTGCATTTTCCTTCTTCATTTTGAGCTTCTATAAATCAATTTGTGTTGTGCATAGTTTGTACTCTCAAACAAAAATTTATACTAAAAATATTTAAGTTAGGATTTTGAATTGAAGTCTCAATATGCTAATTTTAACAATTGATTGGTAGTATAGTTGTTTTGTTTAACTTTATTGAGTAGCTTGATTTATTGGGAATCTGATAATATAGGAGGTCAATTCTCTTTATTTTTTTTCTCGAGCTCTTGATTATCAATAGACTATTAATTGATTATAACTGGATTTTTGTGATAAGAGTTAGAGTATGTTTGATTATTATACTAAATGAGTTTGATTATGCTCAGTTTTTAAAAATTATATTATAGCATAGTTGATATCCACAGCATGTTTGATTATAACTGGATTTTTGTGATATGATTTAGAGTCTGTTTGATTATGCTCAACATTTAAAACATGATATTACAATATATTTGATTATAGCATACTTGATATTTGATTATTGAGTTTTAACTTTTTTTTGCTTTTTGATTTTGATTGTTTAATTTGCTAGTTTTGAAAAATACGAAAGAAGACTGCACCAAAACGAGTAGAAAGAGAATCAAAAAACAGGGACACCAAAAAAAATAAGAAAAAATGTATCCAAAGAAACTTAGAAGGAGATGAAGTGGAGAAATGTATTTTGTCTTTAGTTTTTTTTATCTTTTATGCTAGATTTTTTTTCCATCTGATAAGATCTTTCCATGCTCTGATTTTATTATGCAGAATGCAGAGGTTCAAAATCACAGCTAACATTTTATGATAAGTGTTTTCGCTTTTGATAAGTGTTCAAAATGATAGATTTTTTCCTTGTGATAAGGAATTATTGTAAGGAATTTTGATTATAATCTAAACTTTGTTATGATAAGTGTTTTCGCTTTTGAATTAGCAGTAAGAAAACTCTTAAGTAGGAGTTTACTACACATTTTGAACTTATTAATTATAGCTGAAACTTGAATTATAACAAGATCACGGAGATGGACAATGTTTAATTTTATTGTTTGGATGATGGTATCAACATGGATTGGGCAATGATTATCTTGTTTCCAATGTTGACAAAGTTTATTTTCATTAATATAGTGCTATGTTGACACGAGATGCACACCAAACTTGTTAGCGACACTTTCTTCTGACTATTTGAATGATGCGCAATGCAACGAGGTCCGAGCAATGGGAGTTTCCAAGGGGAATTTAAACCATGATTTGATTTTTGTCCTTGCAAACGCCTTTAATCGCTCTAGTTTCATCTTCTCACTCCAATAGAAAAAGTAGATGTTACTTAGGATTCAGTTGCAGCTGTCTTGGAATTGCGTGCATACGGTAATAATTAATTTTTTTTAAAATCCTTTGGGTTTATTAATTAAGATTGACGGTATAAAATCAAACATGCTGTATAACATGTTTTAAGATCCTTCATTATGTTATTAAATTTGATTTTTAATATCACTTGATTGGTAGAGGAGTATAACTATATATTGAATCTGAACCTCGCATTACTAATGTCTTGCTTGCTGAACTTTTTACATATTGAAGCTATTGATCTTAAAAATATCGTGCTATGCTGATTTTGATTATCATGTTGAATGAGTTTGATTATAATTATATTTCTCTCATTATTTTCTTTAAAATAGGTGACCCATTCAAGGAGGTAACTGAAGAGCATGAGCTCATGCTTTTAGAATTCAGGAAAAAAGCTCCAAATGCTTTGAGACAAATCATGTTGGAAAATTCAGGAAGGGGTCCCAGATTTAGGAGAGCATTCTTGTTGTATACATTGATAACATTTTTGTTGCCAATAAATACAACAATGATTAGGGATAAAATTTTTCCATTTATAATTGATGTTAATAATCCAATGAAGTACAATTGGATTAGATATATTGTTGATGACCTTGTTGATGGAGTTAACAACTTTAAACAAGGAGTGGTGTCAAGTTTGAATGTGTGCATATATGTGCTTCAGGTATTTTTCATTTAAACTAATTTTTGGTTTAACTATTATCTAAAGCATGTTTGATTTTATACTTCCATAAGCAAAAATATAGACCCTTTGATTTTGAGAAAGAACCACAACCGCCTTGGCTTTTCCATTGAACAAAGGATCTCATTTCTGCCTAATTAGTATTAGAAAGAAAATGTCCATCGGTACTTACATTGTTCGCTCTCTAAAATTTTATTTTCTATCTATAATGAATGAATTTTCACTAATTATGCATGTGTCATAGGGGTTGGTTAAGTCAAAGGAGGAGCAATCTGTGCCTAAACAGCTAGTCTGACCAAAGAAAAAGATTGTGAAAGAGGCTACCAAAGTGAAAAAATAGCAAAGTGAAAAGAGAAAAGTAGTAGACAGTCCTAAGAAGGATAAAAAAGAATTGAGGTAAGAAGATTCTACAAAATCAACTAAAGTGAAAAAATAGTAAAGTGGAAAGAGAAAAGTGATAGACTAACAAAGACAAAAAAGAATTGAGGCAAGAAGATTCTACAAAATCAAAGAGAGAAAATAAGCAAAAAGGAGGAGCAAACACAAGTTCCAATGAAAAGTTAGTTTGGTAATAATACATGCTTTTGTTTATTGACATCCTTTGTGTTTGATGTAGCAAATAATAATAATTTTTTTACTGAGTTTGATTATACTTAGGTTTAGTGCTATATTTATAAGGAGATAGATGTCTTCCATCTTTGTCATTCCCACCATTCTCTATTTTGACTTTTCAGCACTCATGTATACCACATTCACTTTTGTACATGCTGTTAAAAATTAATAATTACTCACTTCGAACTCATTATTCAAATTATAAATTTTTAACAGCATGGACGCTTAAAGAAATTTTAATTATTACCGTATGAACGCAATCCCAAGACAACTGCAATTGAATCCCAAGTAACATCTACTTTTTCTATTGGAGTGAGAAGATGAAAATTGGAGGGATTAAAAGGCGTTTGCAATTAGGGGTGAGCACGGGTCGGTTTGGTTCGGATTTGTGTTTTTTTGTACATGTACCCGAACTAAACCAAACCGATTAAGAACGGATTGGTTCGGTTCGGGTAATTAGGTACCCGATGACTTTGAAATTCATAAAAAAAATCAAATTTTTATCTTAAAAATTCAACAAGTACAATAAACATGTAACATCAATAG
Source organism: Arachis hypogaea (assembly GCF_003086295.3). Lineage (NCBI taxonomy): Eukaryota > Viridiplantae > Streptophyta > Magnoliopsida > Fabales > Fabaceae > Arachis > Arachis hypogaea. The sequence goes on from NC_092054.1 coordinate 136,677,359, forward strand.
AAATAATCCAAACATGTTAAACACCAAATACATTAAAAACTAAACTCATTAAAATCCAAACATATTAATAGTGAATAATCTTTTTCTAATGAAAAAGTCATATATATATTTTTTATTTTTTTATTTAATTAATATATAATCGGGTTCGCGGGTTGGTTCGGGTTCAGCACTCCCAGAACCGATACCTGAACTAATCACTAACAAAGACCATTGGTTTGGTTCAGATTGAACTCGATTACCCGTTGGTTCTAGAACCAATTTAATTGGTTCGGTTCGGATTCGGATGGGTAATCGGGTACCTGCTATCCATGCTCACCCCTATTTGCAATGGCCAAAATCAAATCATGGTTTAAATTCCCCTTGTAAATACCCAAGAGGGATCCAAAACCCATTGCTCGAACCTTGTTGCATTGCGCATCATTTAAATAGTCAAAAGAAAGTGTCGCTAACAAGTTTAGTGCGCATCTCGTGTCAACATAGTACTACATTCATGAAAATGAACATTGTCAACATTGAAAACAAGATAATCATTGCCCAATCCATGTTGATATCTTATCGAATATAACATATTGTCATCCAAACAATAAAATTAAACATTGTCCATCTCAGTGATCTTGTTATAATTCAAGTTTCAGGTATAATTAATAAGCTGACAATGTGTAATAGACTCCTACTTAGGAGTTTTCTTACTACTAATTCAAAAGCAAAAACACTTATCATAACAAAGTTTAGATTATAATCAAAATTCCTTACAATAATTCCTTATTAGATGGAAAAAAATCTGTGATTTTAAACACTTATCAAAAGCCAAAATACTTATCATAAAATGTTAGTTGTGATTTTGAACTGTCTGCACTCTATATAATAAAATCAAAGTATACAAAGACCTTATCAGATGAAAAAAAAATCTAGCATAAAAGATAAAAAATTAAAGACAAAATACCTTTTTTCACTCTATCTCTTTCGAAATTTTTTTGGATACATATTTTTTTTATTTGGTGTTCCTATTTTTTGGTTCTCTTTCTACTCGTATTAGTGCAATCTTCTTTCGCTTTTTTTAAAATTAACAAATTAAACAACCAAAATTTTATCAAATTCAAAAAGTACAAGTTAAAACTCAATAATCAAATATCAAGTATGCTATAATCAAATATGCTGTAATATTATATTTTAAATGCTGAGCATAATCAAACAGACTCTAAATCATATCACAAAAATTCAGTTATAATCAAACATGTTGTAGATACCAACTATGCTATAATATAATTTTTAAAAATTGAGCATAATCAAACTCATTTAGTATAATAATTAAACATACTCTAACTCATATCACAAAAATTTAATTATAATAAATTAATAGTCTACTAATAATCAAGAGCTCGAGGAAAAAAACAAAGAGAAGTGGCCTCCTATATTATCAGATTCTTAATAAATCAAGCTACCCAATAAAGTTAAACAAAACAACTATACTATCAATCAATAGTTAAAATTAGCATAACTAGAATGAGACCTGCGTGATGCGCGGGACGGTAAATTAATGATAGTATATAATAAATATTAGAAATTACTATATTTTGTAGAGTTAAATTAAATATGTGTAAACTAAAGTTAAATTTTAAAGGTGTTTTATTTAAAATAATTTGTAGTACAAAAGATTTGGATGTTAGAATTGTATAAAGTAACATTTTTATTTGGTGGTTTGATTTTTCCATTTGCTTTTGTTGATGGACTTAGTCTTCTTATGTAGTGCTCGTCCTCCTTTTTCTTTATTAGTTGTTTTTAGAGTTGTTTGCTTTCTTATTTCTGTCGTAGATTCTTGTGAAGGCATGTTCTTTATGAATTATTGAGTTGTATGCACTTTCTATTGTGTTGTTTGTTCCATCTTTGCATGTATGTTCTTCTTCCGAATATGTATCTTGAATTTGTATAATTTTCTTTCTCTTTAATCTCTTGATGGATATGTGATCTTCGTCTGATAATATTAGTGTTGGCAAAGTTGGTTCCTATAATCAATGAATATATAATTTAAAATAGAATAAAAATGATGTCTTGAATAATTGAATTTTTTCTGGAGTATTACCTGTTTTATTTGTTGTAATGGGTGTTGAGGTTCAGTATTTTTGGTTGGAACAAATGTCTTGGTAACAATGTATTGTTGACAATCTTTTTTGACATTAAAATCATTTACTTTGACTTCAAATATAAGTGTAAGGTTACACAAATTTTTCAATTAGGGTGGTGTTTCAATTTCATTACTTTTCTTGAGTGTCATTAGATTTGAAGCAGTTGTGCCCAACACTTTTTTTTCTTCGCCATCAAATAGTAAAAAAATTGTTGTAGCACTTTGATTTGAAATAAGTATTGGGTTAGTAACTAATAATTTGATAGATGAGATTATGAAAAGTATATAGGGTTACCTTATTGTTGGATATTGTAGTGTTTGATTACATGTGCCACAAATGTAATTGTCTCATTTTCATCTAATATAATAATTTCTAAGCAAAGAGATTCCTCTTCGTTTGTTGTAATGGGTGTTGAGGTTCAGTATTTTTGGTTGGAACAAATGTCTTGGTAATAGTGTATTGTTGACAATCTTTTTTGAGATTAAAATAATTTACTTTGACTTCAAATATAAGTGTAAGGTTACACAAATTTTTCAATTGGGGCGGTGTTTTAATGTCATTACTTTTCTAGAGTGTCATTATATTTGAAACAATTGTGCCCAACATTTTTTTTCTTCGCCATCAAATAGTACAAAAATTGTTGTAGCACTTTGATTTGAAATAAGTATTGGGTTAGTAACTAATAATTTGATAGATGGAATTATGAAAAGTATATAGGGTTACCTTATTGTTGGATATTGTGGTGTTTGATTACATGTGCCACAAATGTAGTTGTCTCATTTTTATCTAATATAATCATTTCTAAGCAAAGAGACTCCTCTTCGTTTGTGGTTGTTAATGTTTTTCATAGACGAACCACGCAAATTTTGATAAACCAATTGTCTGTTTGTTTGGTAATATTGTCCAAAGAATGATATTTCATTGAATAAGTTTGAGATGAGTTTAAGATGTTGTGTAGTTCGGAAATAAATTTTTTGTGCTAAATTTGATGTTATTTGAAGGAATAGTGATAAGAAACTTATATAAGTAGGTCAAATAGTATGAAATTTGAATATTTGTAACGTAAAATTTATTATGATTAATAATATTATTATGAAATTTGTAATACGGATGTTTATTATATTTAATGAGTTATTTATAGAAATTAATTATAGGGGGTTATAAACTTATTGTATTATTTATAATAGTAAGATATAATAAATATATGAATATGTATTCAATGTTTTTGTAGCTTAATTTCTAATTATTGGTGTTTTTTATTTTTTATTTTTTTTGCTGATTTGGAAATAATAGGTGATTTGACAAAAATTAAATAGTTGATTCTAAAATTTTGACAAGCAAGCGATGTTGCTGACATGGCATTAATAGGAGGAGAAACATGTCTTAAAATTAAAGTGGGTAAACTTAAGTATCTACTTTTATATATTAAGAATAGATGAGACTTCAATTCATTCAAAACCATAACTTAAATATTTTTAGTATAAATTTTTGTTTAAGAGTACAAATTATGCATAACACAAATTGATTTATAGAAGCTCAAAATAAAGAAAGAAAATACAGTCAAAGAAGCTGATTGAAACTCAAAGTAAACAAGAAAAATGCCGTCTAAAAAGCTATAAAAGTACATGGAATAAAAATTTATCTTGCAGAATCAAATAAGGAAAATGCAGTCCAAGAAATTCATGCATGAGACAGAGAGCACAGCATCCGAGACTGAGGAAGGAGAATCGCAACCGCGCCTGAAAGAGAGTGAAAGAGAATCGTGTCGCTGGAGAGAGGGGAAAGGAGAATCAACCTTGAGAATGAGAATGAGGAAGGAGTCACGTCGGAGAGTGAGAGCCAGAGAAAGAGAAATAAAAACATTAGTTTCAGCCCGTGTAAAGAGTGAGTGTGAGGTTGAGAATGAGATTTTAATTTTTTTTTTTTTTTTTGAAAGAAAGAGGAAGCTCAACACTCAAGGTGGAGCATACATGGAAAAAGTAAAAACAAAACTAACTAGCTCTTATGTAATCTCCAGCATAGCCATCAACAACATAAGTTAGTTTCCACACCATTCTGTAGCACTAAGAAACGATTGTGCCACACACTCTATAACTCCTGCTGTCTTGTTCTGAAAGATTGCATCATTCCTCCATAACCAAATGTTCCATATCACAGAAAAGAACCCAACTAGCCAGAACTTGCGCACCTCCTGTCTCATAGGCATGTACCTCCAACTCTCAAAGTGATCTTTCAAGGTGCCGGGAGCTGTCCACTTCTGACCAAATTCTGAACTCCATCCACACCACACTTGCCAAGAAAACTCACAAGCTACTAACAGGTGATGAACACTTTCAACTGCTTTCTTACACAACAAACACAGATTATCATGTGGTCCTAGGATACCCAACCTACTAAGTCGGTCCTTTGTGTTGATCCAACCAATCAGAGCAAACCAAGAGAATAACTCAACTCTAGGCGGAACTAAACCTCTCCAAATCTCTTTTGTGAATCTGTACCTCAGAATCTCCGCATCCAGAGTCGCTTCCTGCAAAACCTGCACAAATGAGTTAGTCGTATAAACACCTTCCTTATCGAATTTTCACACCACTCTATCTTGCACTTCTGCTATTAGCCTAACAGATTGCAAGGCATTCAACAGCTGATCTAGAGCCTCTGATTCCCATTGGCGGAGCTTTCGCCTCCACTGAAAATGCTAAACCCATTCTATCCCATCCCAAAACCCACAATCCCCAATTGGTGATCCTTTTTGGTTCAAAATGCAGAAGAATCTCGGATAACACTCTTTCAGTTTTCCTATTTGCAACCACGTATCCTCCCAAAATCTGGTAGTCCTGCCATCCCCTACCTCAATCGCAAGGCCATCAATCATCTTCTGCCTTACTTTTTGCTCCTTTATTTGTAGATGACATATATCTCTCCATGGACCCCCTCTCACTGGTAAGGTCTGAGTAGACAACAACTGATTTGGGTTCAGTCTATTGCAGGAACACACAATCTTCTTCCACAGCGGACAATCCTCCTTTGAGAAGCGCCACCACCATTTAAACAGTAAAGCAGTGTTGCGAACCACTACATCACCCACTCCCAGCCCTCCTAACTTCTTAGGTGCCTGGATCACATCCCACTTCACAAGAGCCATGCCAGATCGTCCGTCATCCTTCCCCCAGAAGAACCTCCTCTGTAAAGAAATTATTTTTCGAGCAACTGCATCCGACATCTTATACAGGTTCAGGTAGTACACAGGTAGGCTGTTTATGACAGACTTGATGAGTACCAGCTTTCCAGCCTTGCTTAGCACCTTCGCTTTCCATAAGCTGAGCTTCTCTTCCACCTTCTCTATTACCGGTTTCCAAGTTTTAACTAACCGCGGATTTGCTCCTAGGCTAATACCAAGATACCTCACTGGCAGGGTTGCTTCCTGGCATCCAAGCATCTGACACATCTGACTAGTCCACTCCTGACTGCAATTCACTGGTATCAAGCTAGACTTCTCAAAGTTAATGCTCAGTCCTGACATAACCTCGAAACACCTCAGAAGTCTCTTATAACTCCTCACTGTCCCCTCTTCTGGCGGGCAGAATAATATTGTGTCATCTGCAAATTGTAAGTGCGATAACTCAATATCATCCCTACTGACCAACAGTGGGAAAATGCGGCCATTCTTCATTGCCTCTCCTATCATTCTGTTGAGCACATCAACTACTAAGACAAACAGGAATGGCGATAAAGGGTCACCTTGACGAAGTCCCCTCTCCATTTTAAATGCTTTTGAAGGGGATCCATTAATCAGAATAGAGATGGATGCCGACCTTATACACTCCTTAACCCATGCCCTCCATGTATTGCCGAAACCCATCTTCTCTAACACTGTATCAACAAAGCACCATTTAACTCTATCATAGGCTTTGTGGAAGTCCAGTTTGATAATCGCTGCTGCCTTTCTTTGTCGTCTTACCCAATGTACTGTTTCGCATGCAATTAAAGCTCCATCATGTATCTTCCTTCCTTTCACAAAGGCACTCTGGGACTCTCCCACTAATCCTGGCATTACACTCCTCATTCTTCGTGTCAACAATTTGGAGATGGCTTTATACACACAACCAACCATGCTAATAGGTCTAAGGTCTTTTATCTCCTTTGCCCCAACGAACTTTGGTGCCAACGCTACCCATGTTATATTGGAGTCTGCTGGTAGTCTTGCATGCTCAAAGAAGCTCAATACAACTGTTGTGAATTCTGGTCCAATCTCCCCCCAACACTTTTTTATAAAATTCATGTTGTATCCGTCATTCCCTGGTGCTTTCGAAGATTCACAGTCCCATACTGCCTCCTTCACTTCCTCTGCTGAAGGCATCACCTCTAAGGCTTCAGCTTCCTCCCTCTACAGTCGGTTCACTAGACCATCTCTAAAGCTCACCGTTGGAGAAGCTTCCTGGTGGTATAAGCGCTTATAAAAGTCTCGAATAGCCACCTTTATCCTTGCTTGATTCCTTATTACTCTCCCATTAATTACCAATGACCCGATTCTGTTATTCCTTCTTCTTGCCGAGGTGATATTGTGGAAATATTTAGTATTCCTATCCATCTCCTTCGCGTACCGGGCCCTAGACATTTGCTTCCAGTGGATATCCTATCTAACATATCACTTCTCACAGCATCTCACTAGCGCCCTTCTCCTTAACTCCAACGTTCCATCATGCATACCACTACTCACCATATCGTCCACCTTCTTGATCTCTTCTTCAAACTTCCTTATCTTCTCAGCTATATTCCCAAAATGCTGCTTATGCCATCTCTGAACCGGAATAGACAGCACTTTCATCTTGTCTAGGAACTGTCTATCACCTAACTCCCTCCACTCTTCCTTCACCATTCGTAGAAACCCTTCATGCGTAAACCACGAGTCCAAACTCCGAAAAGGTCGTGGGCCATCAAACTTTCTGCTCTCTTCCATAATTAATGGGCAGTGATCTGATAAACCTCTTGGACCACCCCTTAATCTTGTCCCCGGGTACATCTCTAACCATCCCAAGGTGACTAGGCTCCTATCGATTCGACTGCATGAGCTCCCCCTAAACCATGTATACCTTCGATCATTTAACGACAAGTCAACCAGCTCCATATCATTTATCCAATCTCTAAAATCCTCCGCGGACGCTGATAATGTAGTAGCTTCTTTCCTTTCTTCCAAGTGCATGGCTTCATTAAAGTCACCCAGAAAACAAACCGGTACCTGGCACAACCCTGCAATATAACTCAATTCTTCCCATACTACTCGCTTCTCAGCTCTCACATGTGCTCCATACACCAGACAAACTGCACACTGAAATTGATCTTTTATCACAACCCCTTCTACACACATCCATCTATCTCCTTTATAGCAATTAATCAATTTGAACACTGTTTCGTCCCATATGAGCAATAATCCTCTGGAGGCCCCAACTGAACTTACATACTCCCACCCAGCTCCATCTCTGCCCCAGATGCGCATAACGTCAAATTTGGTTACCAACTCTTTTTTTGTCTCTATCAGTCCCAACATATCCAAGCGAGACTTATTTTTAAAATTCTTTACCATACTTAATTTTCCAGCACCATCTAAACCTCTAATGTTCCAAGAACTAATAATCATTTAACATTAACAGAACACACATGGTTACGATTCTTTGGCCTGCTTCTTCGTATTTTCTCTTTTTTCTTCGCCTGTCGCCGTTTCAGTGCCATTGCCTCATTTTGCTCCTGCAGGATTGCCATGATATCCTCCTCATCGCTACACTGAGCACCAGACTCTACAGCTAATTTTCAGGCTGCTTTAATTTTTGAATTACGTATTATATACGTATACAGATATGATCGCTAAAAATAGTGGCTCGAAGTAGTCTGCATGTAACACAATTCACAAATAAAATACTTGTGTGTTTTTACTTTTTAGTGGTTGAATTAGTGATTTAGCCGGGCAAGCATAAGAAAAGATTTGTATGGAAGAGATTTGGTTTCACCGTGTGACCGATGATTCTTCTTCGTCGAGTTCAGACTCGCCAAAACTTGTTCAAATCCCAGGAGAGTTTTCAAGTGGTCTAGCAAAACGTTTTGTTGAGTGAGTTAGTAGTTGTGGCTTTGTGTTGTGGGGTGAGGGGTTGAGATTTTGAAAGTGATAGGAAGAGAATCGAAGAAGAAGAAAAAGAAGAAATCAGAGTAGATAGGAATGACGTCATTATGTTTTCTGCAAAACGGCATTGCCGGTTTCAGCCTAATGGCGTTGACGATTTGCAGCTTACTTTTGCCGCCTCCCACAACGGCATATTACCGTTATATATATTATTAGTTGGGGAATGCTAGGGGGATAATAATTTTGTTGAACAATATGAACAACCACCAATCAAATAAAAACACACTACACCTCCAAATTAACCCTCTAAATTTTAATATTAAAATAATCATCCGTACACTAATAAAATGAACATCCGATATATCTATTATTTACATTATTTAATATTTTCATTATTTACCTATACTTTTCCTTATTAGTTTTACTTTTCACATTTTTATGCTCTTATGTATTTTTCAAATCTCACCCTTCACGACTTAATTTTGTTCCTACTACTCGTATATATAATGTATCCACTCAAAAGATGCGAGTGAAAATGGGAGCTAAGTTCGTAGAAACCTCCTCTGTTGACTACCCTCTCATAAGCGTTGACCTGTTGGTAGCACAAAAGAGAAACCAATCATTATGGTTAGTCTTTACATGCTTTTTTGTTGTTGTGCTTGTTTGTGAGTGGTTCTTGCGTTCTGTGCCGGTAAATTATGGCGGCAGCACTGCTGGGAGGAGCTGCCATTGGAGCTGCCTTCGGAGAATTGCTGAAGGCGGTTCTTGAAGTTAAGGACAAGGCCAGCAATTTCAAGAATACCTTGGCGTACCTCAGAACGATTCTGGTGAAGATAGATCCTTTGATCAAGGAAATGGAGCAACAGAACGATGAATTAGGCCGGCCGAAGGAAGAGCTGGATTCGCTGATTGAAGAGATGGAAGAGGGGACAAAGCTTGTTTACAGGTGTTCCAAGATCCACAGGTTGAATTTCCTTGCCAGGATACAGTACCAAGATGAACTTGCCAAATTGGTGGTGTCTCTAGAACGTTTCTTTAGGTTCGATGTGCCGGCTCAGACTTCAAGAGATACCAAAGAGACCTTGCTCAAAGTCACAAGGATACTTAGTGCTGTTAGGAAGCTGCCCTTAGCTAGAACTGAAAGCGCAACTGGTTCGGCTTCTGACTTGGATTCTATGCCTCTGGAATCAGATGTATGTGACACTCTACCACTGCAGCTTAATGATGAAAAGGAGAGGGAAGCTGATTCTACCGAGGAAGCCGCTGAATTAGAGCGCCTTGCTAAGCCGGTGTTGGAAGATATTGCCAGCCTTGTGCAGAAGGGTAGCCAAGTAAGTTTCTATATTCTTCTGCCATTTATTTTCAAGAGGAATAATCAATTTAATTAGAAGCCACAGCTGAATTTGATATCATTTATAACACTCCCCCTCAAATGGAAGCTCACAAAGCTTTAAGCTTGCGAGTTCCGACAAATTAACCCCCTTTAACAATGACAAAATATAAAGAAGACACCACAAAACGTGAGTGAATGAATGGCAGGGCAAAATGATTCTGTTTGGCTGAGCTTTTGAAGACGATTAGTGAAATAATGTTCATAGCCACTTAACTTAAAAACCGATTTAACAAGAAGAAAACTAAGGGACTTCTGTTTATAATTATAAAAGTTTCTTTCATGATCTTTAAATTTACAAGTGTAAAATACAGGCAGGGACCAATATATATATATATATACTTGACTTCTGAGAAAGTTTTCTTATAAAGGGACCAATTTATATGCAGGCAGAGGCAGAAATACATAAAGGGCGTCAAGACTTGCAAAACAAGCATGAAGCAAGTGGGAGACTGAGACGCAGCATTGAGTTTTTTGGCAGTAGAATGGGATTTACAGTTAGTGATTCTATTTTATTCCATGAAAATAATTCGATTGCTGAAGATATCTCTAAACTAGAAGATGCGTTTAAGCAGTTATTGTCATTTTTCAGGTTTGTATATTTTTAGCTTAATATTGTTCATGTTGAGCCAACGATTCATTGCTTGTGTTGTAAACTTGTAATCACTTGAGTATATGTTTTCTTTTGTTTTCTTTTTTCCTTTCTTTTATTTTTTTTTTCAGTTTCACCTCACTGCCACAGAAGGGACCTACTTAATTGACTTGTTACTCATTTTTCATTAGGTTACTCATCACTTGAGTTTATTTATTTGTATATGATGTTAAACAAAGTTGTGTAAGTCCAGAGATCTCTCTAGATATTTTAAGTGTTTTGATGGTGTCATTCTGTACCAGGGCACCCTTCTTTCGGTTCTTCATTTTGTTCTAATGAGTGTTGTACTTTATGATCACAACAGTTTCTTAGTTCCATGGTTCTTAATTGGTGGTTGCCTGATGGTTTCCATACAACAACAAAGCCTTGTCCCACTAAGTGGGGTCAGCTACATGAATCAAACGACGTCATTGTGCTCTGTCATGTATCATGTCTACAGAGAGACCGTTTACATGTAGATCTCGTTTGACCACCTCATGGATGGTCTTTTTAGGTCTTCCTCTGCCTTTCGCCCCTTATCCATCTTCCATCTCATCCACACTCCTAACTGGATGTTCTATCGGTCTTCTTCTCATATGTCCAAACCACCTGAGACGCGATTCAACCATCTTTTCTACAATGGGTGCTACTCCAACTCTCTCCCTTATATCTTCGTTCCTTATTTTATCCAATCGCGTATGACCACTCATTCATCTCAACATCTTCATCTCTGCCACACTCAGCTTATGTTCGTGCTCCTCTTTAGCCGCCCAACACTCCGTACCATAAAGCATAGCCGGTCTTATAGCGGTGCGATAGAATTTAAAGGTACTTTTTTGTCGCATATAAAACCAGATGCACTCTGCCATTTTGACCAACCTGCTTGGATCCTATGATTTACGTCATGTTCAATCTTTCCATTATCATATATGATGCACCCAAGATACTTAAAACTTTTAATTTTTCGTAGGATGTTTTCTCCAATCTTCACTTCTATATTAGGGTTTTCCCTTTTTAGACTGAACTTACATTCCATATATTCCGTCTTGCTACGGCTTATGCGCAGACCATACACTTTTAGAGCTTCTCTCCATAACTCCAACTTCTTATTTAGGTCTTCCCTTGACTCTCCCATAAGAACGATATCATCGGCAAAAAACATGCACCATGGCACAAGCTCTTGGATGTGCTCTGTGAGTACTTCCAAGACTAATGTAAAAAGGTATGGACTTAAGGATGATCTCTGGTGTAATCATATACCAATAGAAAAATCCTCTATCACACCACCTTGAGTCTTCACACTAGTTGTGGCCCCATCATACATGTCTTTAATTACACGAATATATGCGATCCTTACTCTCCTCTTTTCTAAAACCTTCCATAAGACCTCCCTTAGTACTCTATCATACGCTTTTTCCAAATCAATAAACACCATATGTAGATCCCTTTTATTACTACGATACCTCTCTATCATCCTTCTTAATAGGTATATCGTTTCAGTGGTAGATCTGCCTGGCATAAATCCAAATTGGTTCCATGATAATATATATTTTATGTAAAAAGTGAAAAATATCTTCTAAGCTCATAATATAATGAAATTATCATGGCAAAACAATGACAGTTCTTTGAGGCATATTTGGGCTTTATACCTTTGCTGCTTTCAGTGTTGTTAGTTCATGAACATGTGAATCTTTTTTTAATTTTTTTCTTGCTTTGTAATAAGAGTGTTTTTCTTATGGGTGAAAAATTCATTCATGTTGCCATGAAATTATATTTTATCCTGTCTGCTTACAGCAAGCCTGTGGAACCTAAGCACCTCTTTGATTGCCTTACAAGCTCTATGCGACCCTCGTCAGGATCTCCCGACCATGAGGGTGATCCTAGTGGAAAGAAACCTTCCTCTTCTCATCATTCTGAGTCCCACGAAAATAACAACAGTGCTGATCCTGTTTTATGTACTCTTCTCAATCTTATACCATCAAGAATTGTGTCACCTCTACATTACTTAGCTCAGCAACTGGTTGAAGCTGGTCAACAACAACAGCTACTCAGAATCTACAGGTAATGCTCTTTGTTTTGATGCTGTTACACTGCAGAAGTAAAGTTGAAATTGCCTTGGATTAGATCTCTACTTTTGGAAAATTTTAAGTCTAAGTGAGAATGAAAATTATGGTTATCCATTAATTTGAAGTCAATTTATCTACTAAAGTGAAGGGGAGCCTTGGTACAACTTTTGAGTTCTCTCCATGTAACCTAAAGGTTGGAATCAACCCGAGGGTGTGACCCTTCCCTGAGCCATGCATAATGCAGATGCTTCGCAACATACTGCCCTTTTTTATCTACAAAAATAAAATTTGCCTCGAAGTTATGAGAAAAGTAACCATGCTCACAGCTTTTGTTCTCAGCCTGAATCCTCATCATGCTAAGGGCCAAAATTGGTCGTTATGAAATGGATCTTTTGAGTCTTGATTATGGGGGTTAAGTTAATGGTTTGAACCTTGAGGAGTAACTTGGAGTTCATTTACTCTTCAAACATTCCTTTCCCTCCAAAATCAAAACTCAAAAACACATTACACACCATTAAGGAATAATTTGACACATCCAAAGTATACTATTAACGACAATCAGGGTCAAGATTTCTGTGACCCAGGGACTGCAACATGAAATCCATAATCACTCCTTCTCCTTGGCTATATCAGTTGTCATAAAATTCCAGGAAAATTCTAATCTTACGTTACAAAATATTTTCATCCTCTAAACTGTTGTAGGAACTGTTATTAAGAAATTGCAGACTAAGCAAATGTAATATAAGTCCAATAATAATTAATATTATTGCTGCAAGTACTTATTATTATAATCATTGCCATTGTTTAGAGATGCCCGTTCTAATTGGTTGGAAGAAAGCATCCAAATATTTGGGGTTGAGAAACTCAACAATGATGATGCTCAAAAGTTGCAGGTGGAGATATTAGAAGCCAAAATTGGAAGCTGGATTCATATAATGCCTATAGCCGTAAGAAGATTGTAGAATTGATCTGTCTTCCTTCTGTTTTCCGTTCAAATATATAACTAACTATACATGGACAGTTCAAGCTGTTTGCTGGAGAGCGGAATGTTTGTAATCTGATATTTGAAGGCTTTGATTCACTCGCTGAACAGTGTTTCTCCGAGGTGACTACAAACAATATCTCCATGCTACTTAGTATTGGTGAAGCAAATGCCAAAATCATTAAATCCCCGCAAAACTTCCATTTACTTTTAGACATGTGTGAAACAATGTTACAGCTTCATTTAGAGGTATGGCTCCTGACATCCAGAATCTTAAATTTAGCTACTATCACTTTCATGCATTGCTTTATAAATCCCAAGGGTTATACTAAAATATTTCTATACTATTTTCAATGATATTGATAAGTTCCTTTTTAATCATTCTATATTGAGATTGAAGTGAACCACTTCTGCTTGATAAGTTCCTTTTTATCATTCCTTTTTCTTTCTACACTCTTTTCTAAACCTATTAAAAAAACACAAGGCATATTTCAATGTGTTGAAATCTTTACCAACTATTTCACATGACAATTTGCAGATTGAAACACTTTTTAGAGGCAAAGCTTGCACTGAAATAAGAGAAGCAGTATTTCGTTTTACAAAACAACTTGCACAAATGGCCAACGAGGTCTTTGAAGATCTCGAAGAAGTAGTTGAAAAGGATGCTATAGAGACCGCAGTAACAGATGGAGTGCATCCTTTAACAAGCTATATGATTAATTTTGTGAGGGTTTTATATGAGTAAGTTCATATTTTTGGCATTCTGATAACTGATCCCAATAAGTTTATCCTATCATCAAATTGTTGGTATTTGATAGCAATCTTGATTTGACAGTTGATAAATGCTGCTTGTTGCTACATATTTTTCCTTTCATAGTTACACTTTCTAAAATTTTCATTACTGTTCAATATATATATGACTATATCTATAAGGGGGTTGTGCAAACCAATACTTTATTTTGCATTTAAGAGATGTCACTTACTAAACATTCAGTTTCTATAAATTTTGCCAAGATCTTGTTGATGTTCACATATTTGACCTAATTAGAATTCTATAAATGTATGCAGCTACCAGTCCACCTTGAAGCAATTGTTCCAAGAATTTGAAGGTGGAGACTATTCTTTGCAGCAGGCATCTGTAACTAGGCGAATAATGAAGGCTTTGGAATCCAAATTAGATTTGAAATCAAAGCAGTATAGAGACCCTGCATTTAAGCATATTTTTCTCATGAACAATATTTATTATATTGTTAAATTTGTTCAGAGATGGGTGATGACATCCACTATTGATAATTGATTTATTTAACTCAGTTTAAATGCATTCTCTGCTGGTTCCATGTTATTTTTTTTCTAATCCTCTTATATTTTAGCTCTGAAGCCAAGGATATATTAGGGGATGATTGGGTACGACTACATAGTGGAATTGTGCAGCACCATGCAAATCAATACATAAGAAATGCTTGGGCAAAGGTATTGTTCTATTGACCCAATTGAGTGCAACATGTCTTGCAGCTCAGTTTCTGAACAAATCATCACATTCTTGCCATTTAATAAAGCCAGTCTGTCCTCTTTTGGGCATCTCACCCTACATATGCAGCTTAAAGAATCAAGAAATTTGTTTGATTTTTCTATGAGCTTTAGTGCAATGGTTAAGTTGCTCCATATCACATCAAGGTCACAGGTTCAAGGTGTAGAATCAGCCACTTACACTTGTGTCAGTTTAGGCGACGTAGATTACATCCTTTAAATTTGACTCACTATTAAACTCTTGTATCACAGGATGCTTATGTTTTAGTATTATTATAAATTACAAATAAGGGTGGATATTTATCACTCATAGTCTCATATCATGCCACATTATGTCATATTAAATATTTCATTAAATCCTAATTCTTAACTTTCCCTGTTTCCTACCTAAAAACCATAGTCTGAACAATATGGTAAGACCGTAAGAGCTGCAATATTTCCCTTTTCTTATCAATTATCAATTTTCTCTGTCAAGAAGTAATGTATTCTTTGGTGGTATTGTGTGGTATATATTAATGTTCATTTTGGTTTTGGGTTTTGATCTTTGTGCAATCATCTGGATAAGAGCTTAGAATGTCATTGTCACCTTCAATGATTTCAGTCAATTCAGAAAGTACTGTTCTATTGTTGAACTTTTATTATTTACCTTCGCAGACTCTGCAATGCGTATCTGATAAGGGCATATATGTTGGCATGAACAATGGTGTTAGCAGAGCAGTTCTTAAAGACAGGTGATCTTTAAGTTGCTTCTTTATGTTAATTTATTTGGCAAAGCATTCTCTCCCTCTCTATCCCCGCCAACATGTGAATTTGCATGTGTTCTTAGGTTGAAGACATTCAATGATATGTTTGAGGAACTCCATCGGAAGCAATCTCAATGGAAAGTTCCTGACGCGGAATTGCAAGAGTCTCTACAGCTTGCAGTTGCTATGATCGTGTTGCCTGGCTATAGAACCTTTTTGGGACGTTTTCGGTATGTCTGTAATTTCAATTACTTGCAAAACATGAATGCATTGTTGCTCTTATATGTTTGCACATGATGCTTTGTTTTTGTGTGAGTGAGATTTTATTTAACTTTGATGCATAACCTTTTGTGTTACAGGTCTTTTTTGAAGGTTAAGCACATCAAATACACACCAGAAGATCTAGAACAAATGTTGGGTGACTTTTTCGAAGGAAAATTCATGAGCCAAGCGAAACGATAAATAAGTAGCTGATGATTAATTTGGGATGGTAGGCAGAGGCAAATGAGTGGCTTTGGTATCTGATTGCATCTTCTAGTTTCATGGAGGAGGATTGGTGCAAATGTGTTAAGAGATTTTGGTGTTACAACATATCCAAAGTCCCACGTCGGATAGTATATGATACTTGAAGTTGAATCTAAAGAGAGGAGTTGTTTCCCACTAATAGGACTTTATTAAGCCTAGCTTGTTGTGATGCCAATGCATGGAAATTGAGATTTGTTCCCTCACATCCCATCAGGTTTGAAATGGTAGTTGGTTGCTTTAGTTCTGCTCCTGTTGTTGTTTCCATTTTCAAAGGTGGCATGATGCAGCAATAAAAATTTAAGGTGTTTGCTACGGTACAATGATAAATTCATACGTACCGATACGTTTAAAATATAAACAAATAGTAACAAGCCATGTGGAATTTATTTTCCACATCAACATTTAATTTTTTCTTTTTTAAATATATATTATATCATCACTTTTACTAAAACACCCCTTTAGTAATCAAAACAATAAACGCATCAACGTTATCATCGTCCTCCTCCTTCTCTCTCGTTCATCTTCTTCCTTTCCATCTGCACTCTGTGATCTCATTCAAACCTCAAATCCAATGCTTCTTCATAGCTCCGTTCCCTTCACACCAAATTCGAAGACCAACAGAACCCACTTCCATTTCAGCAACTTCTCTTCCTTTAAGCCTCCAAATGCTCCCTTTCCGCGGTTTCAGAAGCACTCCATTTCGAATTGAGCACTCACAGCAACAAGAAGCCCTTCCCCGCAGAGGTTTCTAGAACCATCATGGAGCTTGCCACTGTGGGAACCCTCTCTGCTTTGACCAATGAGGGTCATGAGGGTTCTAGAAGAAACCAACAAAGATCATCTTTTTCCACAGACCATATTTCATTTGCAAAATGTTAAATCATTAATGCAATCTAAATAGCCAAAGTTAGTAATCATTTTGAAATTAAAACACTTGATTGCCAATATCTTTTTGGGATGGAAGGAAAGCAGAACCTTGATGCTGCAAGAAAGTGCTTGCTAGCTAGCTTGGAAACATCAAGTGCCATTGGTTCTGCATTAGATGAATCTGAATCAAGATTGGAGCTTCTTCGCCAGCGATGTCAATCCCTGCAAACTTCATTCAGACCAATCTCCATGCAGAAATGCTCGTTCATGGACGTTGGCAATGGTATAGATAGTGTTATATGTTCTGCTGCTGCTGTCCTCAAGGTGTTTGAATTTGTGCAGCATTTGGAGAATTCTCTATTGACTGACCCTGTTTCCGATCTATGCTCTTACCTCTCAGATGCCAAGAAGCTTGAAGAAGCCTTGAAGCTTCTCACTGATAATTGCACGTTAGCAATTGGCTGGTTGCAGGGTGTTCTTGACTTCTTACAAGACAAAGTGATCACCAATGAGTTTTACCTCTTTCAGGTGAAGAAATCCTTGAGGATACTGCGAGAATTGCAAGCCGTGGAAGAGGGAGTTTGCATCAATGGAGGTTTTCTCAGTGCAGCCTTAGACAATCTAGAGACTGAGTTCCAAAGACTTCTGATGGCAAACTCAATGCCCATTCCTTTGGTTTCGTTAGGATCACACGTCGCAACACAAGCTTTGCCAGGTTCTGTTATGGGGAAGTTGCAGGCCATCATTGAGCGGTTAAATGCAAACAGCAGGCTAGCCAAGTGTAAGTCTATATATGATGAAGTTCGAGGGACGAATGCTCAAAGAACTTTGAACACTTTAGACTTGAGCTACCTTGAGATTCCAACAGCTAAATTTGAGGATGTCAGGGAAATAGCGAGTTACATAGACCAATGGGGCATTGATTTGGAGTTGGTTGTCAAGAACGTTCTTCATACTGAGTACATGCTATCTTGCCGTGTCTTTGAGAAGATTGGTCGAGAAGCATCGACCGAATGTTTTGCCAGGATCGCCATCAGATCAGGAATTCTTTCATTCATTCTATGTTTCATTCCATCGACCGGCGCAAGTGAAGCTTGAAAGGCCAGGTTCTCCTCCCCGAGATAGCGGTGTCCCTAGGCTGGTAAGCTTTGTAACTGATTACTGCAATCAGCTGCTTAATGATACATATCTACCACATTTGAAAAAGGTCCTAGAAATTCATCTTAGTTGGAGAAATGAAACATATGAAGAGGGTATTGTTTTCACACAAATATATGACACAATCAAGGAAGTTGCAGTTAATCTTGATTCTTGGTCAAAGGCCTATGAGGATATCACATTGTCCTACATTTTCATCATAAATAATCATTGCCATTTCTACAATTTGAGGGGTACCATGCTTGGGGATATGATAGGAGATACTTGGTTAGGAGCACTTGAACAATACAAGGACTATTATGCAGCACTTTATTTGAGGAATAGCTGCGGAAAGCTTCTATCAATTATTGTTCAAAAAGATTTACTTTCATCCTCATTGAGTAGCCAAGATTTGGGAAAGAGATTGCATGCTTTCAATGTAGCTTTTGATGAGAGGTACAAGATGGAATCTAGTTGGACAATTTGTGATGAGGCCTTGAGGAAAAACATATGCAAGCATTTGGTGGAATGTATTGTACCAATCTATAAGGCCTATGGTGAGGGTGCCTTGAAGTGTACACTGAGGAGTGCACAACCCAGATTGGTTCAACTGATGAACACAAAGTTCAAATCAATCTCTTCAATACAAATTCCTCCAACTAACATGTCCTCTAACTAAGCTAACTAATACATATGAAATGAAAAAAAATGAGAAATTTATATTCATCAACTTAATTTTCAGTACATACTACATATACTTTGATCTCATCTAGAGTATAATATGTTATAACAGAATAGAACTAGTAACTGAAAGTATAACTAACTTACAACTACCTTAACTAACTAACTGTCTATCTATCTATATGTCTTTTATTTTTTGGAATCATTCATAGTAATTACAACTTAATTGGTTATAAGAAGATGAGAAGGAGGCAGAGAAGCTTTAGCATTAGCAATGGCACCTGAACATGGAGGGAAGAAGGGGTTTGAGGAGAGAAAGGAAAAGAAGAAAGGGGTGCCTTCACGAGGGTCAACAGCGAACCTGACGCCAATGGCCAAAGGGGAAGAAGAACCCTCATGACCCTCATTGGTCAAAGCAGAGAGGGTTCCCACAGTGGCAAGCTCCATGATGGTTCTAGAAACCTCTGCGGGGAAGGACTTCTTGTTGCTGTGAGTGCTCAATTCGAAATGGGGTGATTCTGAAACCGCGGAAAGGGAGCATTTTGGAGGCTTAAAGGAAGAGAAGTTGCTGAAATGGAAGTGGGTTCCATTGGTCTTCGAATTTGGTGTGAAGGGAACGGAGCTATGAAGAAGCATTGGATTTGAGGTTTGAATGAGATCACAGAGTGCAGATGCAAAGGAAGAAGATGAACGAGAGAGAAGGAGGAGGACGATGATAACGTTGATGCGTTTATTGTTTTGATTACTAGAGGGGTGTTTTAGTAAAAGTGATGATATAATATATATTTAAAAAAAATTAAATATTGATATGGAAAATAAATTTTACATGGCTTGTTATTATTTGTCTATATTTTAAATGTATTGGTACGTATAAATTTATCATCGTACCGTAACAAACACCAAAATTTAAAGTTGAATAATATGTATGAACGTGTACATGATGCAAGGGGAGCCAGCCAAGGACCTAAGTAACCTTTGATAATGTGAAAGGTTTTAATTTCTTCCGCTATATTTGCTTTGTTAGGGATTGAATGAAAAATAGGGAAACAATAAAAAGTATTGTCATATAGTTGAGATTTGTTAAATAATTTGAGATATTTAATTAAATTATTATCTAATAATTTTTAATTATCAACTTTAGATGAAAATAATTGTATATGAGTAAATACCATGTTAAGTGGAAAGAATGGTTTTATTTTTGGAGCTGGTGGGTGTTGTATACAAGTATATTTAGGTACATAAAATTACACATAAGCAAGTAAACTATTTAGTATTTACAGAAACAACAAATCCGTACAAAAACTAAACTCATTAAGTTATATAAGTAATAAATTTAAGGGGAAAATATTTATTAATTATCTTATACTATATTAAAAAAGAAATAGCTAAATTTATCTTCAATCATTTTGTACATTAATCCCTAAATCTTGAAGTGTATAAAGTCTAAACCCATATACTATGCTATAATTTTCTTTTATCCAGAATAATTATGTTAGTTCTTTTCAGCAGTTAGTGTATATATATATATGTAAGTCATTTACAAAAGTAATATATGTTGTAAAATAAATAAATAAGAAAGAGATAATAAATATAAAATAAGAGGTATAATTATATAATCTTAATAGTAATATCTACTACAATTATTATCACAATATAATAGATGTATTTATTAATACTGTAGTAAAGAATATAAGAGAGAGAAAATAGTAAAATAGAGAGAGTGAAGAATGTTTTATTATTAATAGTTGTGTGTACGTACTATCACAAACCCATGCTCTATTTATACTTGTCCAAGATTTTCCTTTTCAAACTTCATTAATATAAAGTCTATCATAGGAAAACAAAGCACCGCTTATAGTTAATATTGCACAGCCCAACGTGGTCATCCACATCCTTATCTCAACACTTCTCCTTGGATGACCATTTATGATTATTGCCTCATTAAAACCTTACTAAAGGAAAATCCTGTGGAAAAAACCTTAGTGAAGGAAAAAGAGTACAATATCCTTTATGATGGGAACTGCTTCATTAAAAATCTTGTCAAGAAAAACTCAATGGAAAAAAAACCTGACCAAGGAAAAAAGAGTACAGTCTCCCCCTCTTATCAACATCATTTAATATCTCGAAATCGGCGCATCCCAATCTCATGTACCAATCTTTCAAAGGAGGATTTTGGGAGTGACTTTGTAAATAAATCTGCCAGATTGTCACTTGAGCGGATCTGTTGGACATCAATCGTCTCTTGATTTTGAAGATCATGAGTGAAGAAAAATTTGGGAGAAATATGCTTTGTTCTATCACCTTTGATGTATCCGCCTTTAAGTTGAGCAATACATGCTGTATTATCTTCAAACAGGACAGTTTGAGCTATCTTATGATCAATCAGTCCACATGATGACAGAATATATTGGATCAAACTCCTGAGCTAAAAACACTCGCGACTTGCTTCATGAATCACTAGTATTTCAGCATGATTAGAGGAGGTTGCTGCTATCATCTGTTTCATGGACCTCCATGATATAGCTGTACCACCATATGTGAACAGATATCCTGTTTGAGATCTCCCTTTGTGTGGATCAGACAAGTATCCAGCATCTACATAGCCAACTAGTTGTGACTTGGATCCATAGGGATAAAACAATCCCATATCAACCGTCCTATGAAGATATCGAAAGATTTGCTTGATTCCACTCCAATGTCTTCTGGTTAGAGAGAAATTATACCTTGCTAGTAAATTCACAGCAAATGATATATCGAGTCTTGTATTATTAGCAAGATACATTAGCGCTCCAATGGCACTAAGATATGGTACTTCAGAACCAAGGATATCTTCATTTTCTTCTTTAGGACAGAATTGATCCTTCTCCACATCCAAAGATCTTACGATCATTGGGGTACTCAAGGGATGTGACTTATCCATATAAAATCTTTTCAAGATCTTTTCTATGTATGTTGTTTGATGAATAAAGATCCCATTTTTTATATGCTCGATCTGCAGGCCGAGACAAAATTTAGTCTTTCCAAGATCTTTCATCTCAAACTCTTCTTTTAGAGTTTTTATAATTGTTGGAATCTCTTCAGGAGTTCCAATGATATTTAAATCATCAACGTACACAGCAATTATAATGAATCCAGATACAGTTTTCTTTATGAAAACACATGGACAGATATCATCATTCTTGAATCCATTTTTGGCCAGATACTCAGTAAGACGATTATACCACATTCGTCCATATTGCTTCAGACCATATAAAGATCTTTGCAATTTGACTGAGTATAACCCTTGTAAATATTCATTGGATGGTTTAGATATCTTTAGTCCTTCGGAGACTTTCATATAGATATCCCGATCTAATGAGCCGTATAAGTAGGCAGTTACCACATCCATTAAATGCATATGCAGTTTATGATATGCAGATAAACTGACCAAATAACGCAATGTTATCGCATCCACTACAGGGGAATACGTTTCTTCATAATCTATACCGGGTCTTTGCGAAAAACCTTGTGCCACAAGTCGGGCTTTGTAGCGCACAACTTCATTTTTCTCATTTCGTTTTCTCACAAATACCCATCGGTATCCAACAGGTTTTACATCTTCTGGTGTACGGACTACAGGTCCAAAGACTTCACGTTTTGCAAGTGAGCCTAACTCATCCTTCATGGCTTCTTTCTAATTTGGCCAATCCTTCCTTTGTCGACATTATTCGACTGATCTTGGCTCAAGATCCTTATTTTCATGCATGATATTTAATGCCACATTATATGCAAATATTTCATTGACAATTGTCTTATTTCGGTCCCATTTCTCTCCTGTAAAGACGTAATTTATCGAGATCTCGTCATTTTCACAATTTTCAGGTACCTGAACGTATTCTGGCGTTATATCAGAATTTTGGACAACTGCAGTTGTCTCTACTATGTCTTTTTCAACAGGAATCGTATTTACCTCTTTTCTTTTTCGAGAATTTTTGTCTTTGGAACCGACAGGCCTGCCACGCTTCTGGCGTGTATTTGCTTCGGTGGCAATTTGTCCAACTGGGACATCAATTCGAATTGAGACATTTTTCGCTGGTATATAAGATTTGGTTATCCTCTTTGTATCAGAAAATGCATCAGGCAATTCATTTGCTATTCTTTGCAAATGTATAATCTTTTGAACTTCTAGTTCACATTGCCCTGATCGAGGATCTAAATGCATTAAGGATGATGCATTCCAATTAAGTTCCTTTTCAGGAAGCTTATTATCTCCCCCTAATATTGGAAATTTTGATTCATCAAAATGACAATCCGCAAACTAGGCTTTAAATACATCTCCAGTTTGTATCTCAAGATACCTCACTATAGAGGGAGAATCATATCCAACATATATCCCCAATTTTTTTTTGGGTCCCATTTTGGTGCGATTAGGTGGTGCAATGGGAACATATATCGCACACCCAAATATTCTTAAATGGGAAACATTTGGCTGCTGGCCAAAGGCTAATTGCATAGGAGAGAACTGATGGTAACTCGTTGGTCTCAAACGAATAAGTGCTGCGACATGTAAAATAGCATGCCCCAAACCGAGGTTGGGAGATTTGTTCTCATAAGTAAGGGTCTAGCAATTAACTGGAGGCGTTTAATAAGTGATTCTGCTAACCCATTTTGTGTGTGAACATAAGCTACTGGATGTTCAACACTTATTCCATGAACCATACAATAAGTATCAAAAGCTTGGGAAGTAAATTCACCAGCATTATCAAGACGAATTGCTTTGATTGGATTTTCTGAAAATTGTGCTTTTAATCGAATAATTTGAGCCAGTAATCTCGCAAACGCCATGTTGCGAGAAGACAATAAGCACACGTGTGACCATCTCGAAGATGCGTCTATTAGAACCATAAAATATCTAAAAGATCCACATGGTGGATGAATAGGTCCACATATATCACCTTGAATCCTTTCTAGGAATTCAAGGGACTCAAATCCAATCTTTACTGGTGATGGCCTTAAAATTAACTTTCCCTGAGAACATGCAGCACAACAAAATTCACTAGTTTTAAGAATTTTCTGGTTCTTTAGTGAATGTCCATGGGAGTTTTCAATAATTCTCCTCATCATGGTTATTCCCGGATGACCCAATCTATCATGCTAAGTTATGAATTTATTTGGGCTAGTAAACTTCTGGTTTACAGTTGCATGTGATTCAATTGCACTAATCTTGGTATAATACAACCCAGATGAAACTGAGGGTAATTTTTCCAATATAACTTTCTTATTTGAATCATGAGTTGTTGATACATAAATACTCATGATTTCCCTCATTCATTGTCTCAACATGTATCCATTTCGGCGAATATCTTTGAAACTTAACAAGTTCCTCAGGGACTTGGTAGATAATAGTGCATTATTTATTATAAATTTTGTTCCTCCAAGAAACAAAATTATAGCTCTTCCGGAGCTTTCTATCACATTGCATGAGCCAATAATAGTATTAACATATTCCTCTTTGGGAACAAGATGGGTAAAATATATATCACTTTTGAGAATTGTGTGCGAACTTGCACTATCCGCAAGGCATACATCTTCATTATATATCCTTGTCATTTTCTTCAAAGATAAATAATAAAAATAAGTAATATGCACAGTTAAATTGAATACTTGATCGTAATTATTTTTCTAAGAAACACTGTTCAAAATAATGTCATATACTAAAATTTTATTTTAAAATTTGACACATTTAATAATTTCAAAATTCATAAACATTAATATTTCATTATTTATATACATCATATTTGAAACTTAAATACATGGAAACAGGGACGGACATAAGGGGGGCGAGTGGCGGCCTCGACCCCCCAACTTTTTTTAATAGTAATAAGTTATTATGTATAATTTAATTTTTTTTAAAAAATATTTAGTATTTAGTCTAATATAAATAAAAGTTTAGTCTAATTTAAATATTAATAATTTTTAATATCTAAAAAATAAGTAACAATATTAAAAAAATTTGAAAAAGATATTATTACTAATATTTTTTAATTAAATAAAAATTTTTAAATTTCATAAAGTGAATTCTTTTTCTTCTTGTGGCCGTTTTTTTTATTCGTTTGGTATTAATTCTCTCTGTTTCAACTGTTACAATTAAGAGATCTTTTTCAACTATGAATATTGTGAAAAATAACTTAGAAACAAAATAAAAGATGAATTTCTTGCTAATTGTCTTTTAATTATATTGAAAAGAAAATCATTAAAAATTTTGACACAAATTCTATTATCGGTGAATTTTATTATACGAAGAATCGACCACTTCGTTAGTAAAAAAGTATACACATATTTTTTTACTTTAAAATATGTTCTCTATCAGTATATTTTTATAATACATATTATATTATATAATTTTTTTATATAATTTTTAATATTATATGTGTTATTGGCCCCCTATAATATCATTTCTGGATCCGTCCCTGCATGGAAAATAAAACTTAACAATAAGTTCTTTACATTATTTATTTACATAGATACTTCACAATCCCACATGTTAAACTATCCCATCATTGATCAAATGACCAATATTTCCTTCAGGGTCCTCAAAGAAATCAGATACATCATAATGAGTGGTGGAATTTTCAGTATCATTTGAAACAAAATCTGTTTCCTTTCATTTGTCATCTTTTTTCAAAGATACCTGGTAAAGATCGACTAGGTGCCTTGGGGTACGACAGGTACGTGACCAATGGCCCTTTCCACCACAACGGAAACACTTATCCTCTGTTGATTTATTCTGCCCGATATTTCTTTCTTTATCCTACTTCTGGTGAGATCCTCTCTTTTGAACATAATTCCTTTTCCTTCCATAATTTTTCTTGTTATTGAAACCTTGCCATTTACCTCTTCTGGGGTAATTTGCCACATTTACTTCAGGAAATGGGGCGGCGCCAGTTGGGCGCGTTTCATGATTTTTCAAGAGCAACTCATTGTTGCGTTCAGCAACAAGAAGGCAAGAAATTAACTCAGAGTATTTTTTAAACCCTTTTTTTCGATACTGCTGCTGCAGGAGCACATTCGAGGCATGGAAGGTTGAGAAAGTTTTCTACATATCATGATCAGTTATCTTTTCCCCACATAATTTCATTCGTGAGGTGATTCGAAACATTGCAGAATTATATTCATTTATGGATTTAAAATCCTGCAGACGCAAGTGCGTCCACTCATATCGGGCTTGAGGAAGTATCACTGTTTTTTGATGATTATACCTTTCTTCAAGATCTTTCCAAAGATCTGCAGGATCTTTTAATATGAGATATTCATTTTTCAATCCTTCGTCAAGATGACGACGAAGAAAAATCATGGCTTTGGCTTTATCCTTTTGAGATGCATTATTTTCAGCCTTAATGGTATCTCCAAGATCCATTGAATCAAGATGAATTTCAACATCTAGTATCCATGATAAATAATTGTTTCCAGATATATCAAGAGCATTGAATTCAAGATGAGAGAGTTTCGACATAATAAAAATTTGTTACCTAAGTCTTCCTTAAAATTTGATCAGAGTCTCGTGCTGATAACGTGTTGTAAAATAAATAAATAAGGAAGAGATAACAAATATAAAATAAGAGGTATAATTATATAATCCTAATAGTAATATCTACTACAATTATTATCACAATATAATAGATGTATTTACTAATACTGTAGTAAAGAATATAAGAGAGAGAAAATAGTAAAATAGAGAGAGTGAAGAATGTTTTATTATCAGTAGTTGTGTGTACGTACTGTCACAAATCCATGCTCTATTTATACTTGTCCAAGATTCCCCCTTTTCAAACTTCATTAATATAAAGTCTATAATAGGAAACAAAGCACCGCTTATAGTTAATATTGCACAGCCCAACGTGGTCATCCACATCCTTATCTCAACAATATAGTGATATATTTTTAAAATATTAAAATTAAATTTATTTAAAATAACAAATTTTCTATTTAATACTTAAAAGGAGAAGATAAAAAAATGTACACTCTAAATAATAAAAATAAAATAAATATCATTAAACCAAAGAGTGATGAAAATAATAAAGGTAATAAGATGAACCTTTAATATGATAATTGATTAGAAGAGATTAATCAATTGCAAAAGAATTAAGGAGTGAAGGTAGTAAGGCCACGTTGAAGTTCATGGCGCCATTACTCACTCTTCGACTCTTCAACATTTCTTCTTCTTCTTCTTCTTCCCGCTCTAGTCTCGTATCATTTCAGTCATCGCTTTCTCAACTTGTGTTCTTTGCTTCCCTCAAAGAATCAATATCACCAATGGATCATCGTAGTGATGAACAAACCACCTCAGATTCCGGTGATCCAAACAACAACCACCGTTTTTCTGATCGCATTCTCCCTCACCTTCTCCGTCTGTAAGCACTTTCTTATTCCTGTGGATATTTCTTCTGCTCTGTTGTTTGCATTTCATACAAACTGTTTGAGATATAAATTAAGATCAACCACTCAAAATACTGGAATAAAAGGTATATGGAATTAGAACTTCTATGACCAAGTAGTCTAGTATTTGATCTTAATTGAAAACAATATTTCAAGAGAAATAAAAGGTATATGCAAAATTCATGCAATCCCTAAACGGTCTATAGTAAGCTGCATGGACTCAATTGACAATATACAATATTGGATCATAGCTTGATTTACTGTTCTTGAGGGGGTAAAAAGAAGAATTTAATTTAAGAGTATGTTTGGCTGAGGGGAAAAAATAGTGTGCAAATTTCTTTTATAGATGATTAGAGCTCTTACATGAAAATTTTCGTCCGAGTTCACTCATAAAGAATTTTTTCACACCATTTTTACCCCAATCAAAGATACCTTAGTGAGTGAAACGATGTCCTATTGTGGTTTTGTTTGTTGATGAAGACTCTTGACTATGTAAACCATCTTCTAGTTATTTAAAAAACTCCCTTTCTTTTAGGATAATAACATTGTTTTGCTCTTTCAACCACTGTTACAAGAACAAATTATTTGTTAACAAATTGTGAATCTACTGCATTCTCTCTGAATATTCTTAATGTTCTAACCTTAGGATGTTGTATTTCAGGTATGGATCTTGTGCAACATCTCAAGACTTTGAAATCTATGCTCCAAATGCTTCATTTGAGGACCCACTTATGCGAGCTCATGGGTATGCATGCATTCTGTTGTTATATTCGATTTTTGCTTTTCCATGGAATAGGCAGGAGAAATTTCAAAGTTACATGTTCAAATCAAGCTTGTATACAAGACTTTAAGTCTTACATAAGTTGAAAGATTAAGCTTTCTGTTTCAAGTTTTCTATTGCGAAAGCAAATTAATAGGAAAACTGCTTTCGTCATTGTGATTATGTATGTCATGTATGTTTGACATTCTTTCAATAGCATTTCAATCATGAACAAAAAAAGGAGGTTCATTTGTTGTCTATGCTCACTGATGCGGGTAATTGAGGTACCCAGATTTTAAAAATCAGAAATTCTTAAACTGAAACAATATGATTCAATTCAATCATGGTTTGACATTGTATATTATTATTGCAGGCTTAACTTTTCCCAGTAAATTCAAAGCCAACCTCTGATAAAATCTAAGTGGCTATATGTGTATATAATAAATCATATTGAATGAAAGATTAAGAAAGAATCTAAGTGGATTTTATCCCTATACATGTAGGTTTTGTAATAATCGTTAGTTCTTAGCCTACTGATATGGACATTTCTTTAGTTCTGGTTGTGTAATTCATATTCTGTTTTATTTATTCTCAGTATATAGCT
Source organism: Arachis hypogaea (assembly GCF_003086295.3). Classification (NCBI taxonomy): domain Eukaryota; kingdom Viridiplantae; phylum Streptophyta; class Magnoliopsida; order Fabales; family Fabaceae; genus Arachis; species Arachis hypogaea. The sequence goes on from NC_092054.1 coordinate 136,705,922, forward strand.
TCTTATTTTCTACTTTCCTGTGTTCATCTATTCAAGAAGACATTTGAAATTGCTAATCGATGGAAATTCTTCTTATATGGTTTACCATGTTTATAATGCAGGGTGAAGCAGATCAAGTCAGCATTCTATACTCTTCCCAAGGTTTTCATTATTTCGTGCTGCTCTCCATCTTTCCATTTTTTTTCCCTACTTGTCTTTATAATGAATTGATTTTTCCGCTGAAAGTTCTGACATGTAAGATGTTATTACAAAAAATTACTGTTTTCTTTTACCGAAAACAAAGATTAAGTGTTTGAAATCATCAGAAAGTTTCAAGTTACTCATGAATATCTGCCAAAGGATAACCTGACAGTTTCGGTTTTTTCAACTCTGATGCACCTCTGTCATTTATCAGCAACTTAATAGTTAATATATTGCATTTGCTTCTGTTATCATTAGTAGTTGTTCCATTTTCAAATATCTCCTACTTGTATGCTTATGTTCGTATTAAATCTTGTTTCAGTTGATTTTGTTAATTAAAAATATAATTTCTTTCTCTCTTTTCCTTTGAATAGACGTTTTCTTTAGTTTGCATATTATTTATCTTGTGTCTTGTTTTAATGTTGAGAAATTTTGGACTTCTATTTTGTCTCTATTTCTTAGGTATTTAAGGAGTCAAAGATTGTGGAATACACTGTTGAAGAAAACATGGTTTCACCAGGAAAAGGAGAGGTTGGTAAATCTGCCATCACTTATTATGTAGTGCAGCATCTCTTGCTTGATTTCTTATGACGTTACTTAAAGATGAAATTCATGGATGTTGCATGCAGATATTAATTGACAATAAGCAATACTATAAATTCCTGGGGAAACACATAGATATGGTATCACTGATTAAGTTGTATGTGGATGACGGTAAAATTGTTCGCCATGAGGACTGGTATGTATTATCATGCACCCCTAATTCTATGGCCTTCATGTATTGTTCTGAGAATTTGAGGGGAAAAAGAAAAGGTCTTTAGGGCATATTTGATAATAGGTCTTGTATGTTTTGCATGATTTGGCTCATTTTCACACTAGGCTTCAATTAAGCATCACATGATTTCTGTTATGATAGTGAAATTAGAATTACCTACGAGACTGCGGCAGATCTCCTTACTCTGGGTTGGCATCTCCGTAGTCTAAGAGGTATAAGGATTAGGGTAAAATAACCTACTTTGGGCATGTGTTACACCTTTTATTTATAGTGTTTAGAGGGTGAATCTAGAAAGGATTCGGGTAGAATCCGTGCGTAATATACACAGGATCCTACGTGGATATGATCTAGATTACGTCTTTATAGGTTGACATGCTCCCAATAAAGAGTGTTCTTAGACCAGCCACAGCTTTAGGCCTAATCTAGGAACCGATCCTTAACAATTTTTGTGAACTACATAACTTGCATACTACTTTGAGGCCTAGAAAGTAAGAGAGATATATATTATTTAGTATTTTTGTTAGTAAATAGGTTTCCAGTGTATAAATACTTGAAGTTTCATAGTTCTTGCACTGCAAGGCATGGTCTAATGACATCTATGTATGTTTTACTTAAAAAGTGCATTGGGTTCAAATCTTGATTGTTACTAGAAAGTGGTTATATAGAATCTATGGAGAGAGAAGCGTGTGTGTGTGTTAGAATTTCTATGGACAGATTTATGAATTGTAATGGATAGATCAATTGTTCCTTATGGCTCAAGTAAGCAATAATAATAATTAATTCATTAGTTTTTATTTTATGGCATGAATTAGGTGGGACAAGAAGCCAATATCAAATAGAGAAACAGTGAAGGTGCCACTCCTTGGGCGAGCTGCAGAAGTGACTCGTAGGGGATCAATGCTGCTAACCCATTTATTTATGGGCTTTGGAAAGGACCCAAGAGTCTGAAAATAACCACAAAATTCAGTTTAGCCTATTTTGATGTAGATGGGCCAGTGTGTTAGACCAAGTCTTTTATATATACCCCTTTTTTCATCTTTGAAAATACCAAAAAAATAATGTTCATTGAAGCTTGTATAGTTTTGGTGGATGTAATATAGAATATAGTTTGTAAATTTACCATTATATAGATTTGTTCGGATGTTTCAAGTTTATTAATGAAACTTACCCGCTAGTAAAATGCGATATTAGTTAAGATTATAAGTATTTTGGTGTCTTAAACTCTTAATCGATAATAATTATCACAAGGTGAATATTCACATGAAGATGGTATTGCAAACTGTTAGATCGTTCATTCAAACATATTTAGTAAAATACGTTAAACGATCATGTGAAGGTATCTTTATGAGAGTATTCACCTTATCATAATACTGTGAACAAATACGACTAAATTATTGGTTATATTGCGAATAAATACCCTCTTTACTCTCTAATAATACAATGGAGCAACAAAATATTTACAGAACATGAAAGCTAGTATATTTTGCATGAGATAGATACATAGAAGATTCAAGTTATTTTGAATAAGTAGTTAGTATTTAGATTATTTTGTTCTAACCTAGAAACACAAAATATGGAAGAAGGGCCCAAAAATCTTTGTAAGCAGAATGTCATATGCATGATGGTAAACTTTTTTGCACTTATCCTCGTTAACTTTGATGCCAATATATAAGTTGCCTTTTTGACTGGTCATCTCCAATGTCTTGGCCTTTACAACAACATTCCCTCCTAATATCCCCCACTACTACTAATAACTAATAACTAAATTAATTATTCTTTTCTTTTATATATTTGGAATGTGGATCCATCTATGTTTGTCCCTTGCTAGTTGAGGGATCCAAGGTGCAGATGAGATGCTATGATTGTGTGTCACAATTATACACTGATTATTGGAGGGTTTTAGATCCGAGAAATCCCTTACTTTCATGCAAAAATTCTCTCTTGCAACATAAAGAAGCTACGTAGTGGCCATAGTTATTAATAAGAATCTATTTTGTATCTTACAAATATTAATATTTGGGTTTTCTTTTATTTATCAATATAAAAGTCATTTTAGTATTTTTTTTAATAAGTATTTAAAAAGTTTGCAAAAATACCATAATTCTAATAACAAAATAATAAAATGTTATCTGTTATATTTGTTTATTTACATATATCATGTTTCATACATTTTTCGATTCTAATATATACTTTATCCTGATTGTTAATTTAATGGCTAATTTTATTGTACACATAGTATTATTGTAGAATAATTGGTATGAATTTTCTTAAACTTTTTCCATTTAGAAAAAATAAAAGAAAAGAACTCAAAAGAGGGTGGTCTTCTTCACATATAATAAAGGCAACACAACACAAGCCGTTTGAGCTTTATTGTAATTTTTTTAATTTTTAATTTTATTTTTATATCTCTCTTCTCTTTGCTAAAGACTGCAAAAGCTCAATGTGTGGAAACTTTGTCTCCATGCCAATCCTCAAATGCCACTATCTCCCTTGCCTCAAAAGTTTGGGGTGTTAGGGTGACAAAAGAAACTGAAACATTATTCAAAGCATCAAAATAAAGCATATAGAAAAAAAATATATAAATAAAAATAAATAGATATAAATAAAGTTGCAGTGCCTTTGCAAAGTATGAACATACATTTTGAATGCTTTTAGAGCATTAAATGAGCCCTAAAAAGAATACAATTAAGTGGGGTCTTGCTTTTCAAATTCTCTTTTGCTTTTTACCCCCTCCTTCTTTTTTTCTTTCTCCGATTTGTAATGATTTCTAGATCATGTTTTCGTAAGATTTTTTAAAACGACTAGCAAGCAAGATCGATATATATTGGAGTCTTTAAAGAACCTTTTCGCCGTCGATCGATCCGGATGAGTACTACCATGAAAAGTTTCAAATTATAGACCCCAAAATTTAAATTAAAACATTATATTATATACATGATCATGACGATGCCATTATATTTACAAATTAAAGAGTTTAAATAATTGGAGATTATTGGATCAACAGAATTCATCACCCTCAACTTAATTAGGTCGATATGACGATATGGCTTCTAGAAAAAAAAAAAAAAAAAGAACTTAGAATGGTTTGCGGCTATATTAGAAATGAACCATTTTATAGGAATATTTTTATTATTTTTATAACTAATAGTTGTATAAAAGACACATGTCCAAATGTAGTGGTTATTAATTGTCATAGACTGTTAATAATTACCAAAAGAAAGTATTTAAATATCTTTTTAATGGTTACTTAATTATAAAAAAAATATTAACAATATTTATTGACGTTTAGTTATTATTGATCATAAAACATAAGTGTCAATAAAGTAGGTAGACAAAAAAATAGCCAGAACTTGTCTTATTTAATACTAATTAATTATCGCAACAATTAATGAATGCTAAATAAGCCAAGTTATGACTGGACTGATTTTCTTTGGTTACCAAATATTTCTGTAAAAATATTATTAATAAAAATATTTTTAACAATGAAGTGGCTATCAAAAATAGTTAAAATACTCTTATTAATCTGTTTTCTGACAAAATTAAATAGATAAAATATATTTTTTTATTGTTAATGTTAATGTTTGTTATTATTTTTAAGGGTTTTGTTATTCTATATTCTGAGGATATAGGTTAAGAATATCATAAAAAAATATTTTAATATTATTTATTATTTTTATGTATTGAAAATATAAAAAAATTATTTTTACAATAAGTAATATTAAAATATTTTTTTATAATATGCTTAATTAACCTATATCTTTAGGACACGGAATAGTAAAAATCTATTTTTAAATATTTCTAGTTTCATTAAATTTTATCATTAGTATTTTTTATTCTTTTATTTTTATACCTAGTATTTTTTACTCGTGTCAAAATTACTTTTAAATGTTTTTATTTTGTCTCTAATATTTTAGATAGAATTAATGTTTATAAGATAATTCTGACACAAATTGAAACATTAGAAATAAAATGGAATGGAATTAAAGGTTAAAAGTATTGTAAAAAAATTATATATATTAGAAACAAAAAAATATATTTTAACTTACTAATTTTTTTATTAATAAACTTTTTTTGTTTTTTTATAATATCTCTCGTTTCGATAAACTAAAGATTAATTTATCACAGATTTAATTTTCATTCAAAAATTTGCTGTTAGTGAATAAATTGTTACCATAACTATTTTAATTGGCCATCAAAATTATTGCTTATTTTTCATTGTACAGTTTGCAATAAAGCATGAATTTTTTTCAGCTAACGTTGAGAATAATTTGATAGAGAAATTAAGGATTCTGATTCAGGATGGAAATCATGTATTAGATTCAATTAATTTTATAATTAAATACTTATGATGGATGGTTCAAATTATTAAAAAAAAAGAAAAAAGGATCCAACGTTTACCCTTTTAGTTTCCAGAATATATATATTCGGAGAACATAGCCACACAGAAGAGACAATATATAAGAACTCATTTTTATTAAAATAAAATATATAGATATAGCACTAGGTAAGTAGGTATGCATGATTGGAACATTGCGAATTTTAACATGATAACACTACATCATTTTGTATTTTTGTGTATGTATATATATAAACCCTAAAAACTTATCTAGCTACTCTATCTCGTTTATGGACATGGTGGCCAATATAATTAAATAGTTAATTAATTAATTATTGCACATACTATTAATTATAATTATTACTCTAAGCACGATCATATCATAGGCACTGTATATATAGCAGTGTTTTGGATCAGAGTTCCTTGGATCTAACACGTTCTTGATTATATATAATATTTTATTATTTTATGAGTTCGTAGCAGCAGTCTGAATTGGACTACTGATTCATTTTTAATGTTTTATTCTTTTCAATTTTCACCTTATAATTAATTATTGGTTGATCCTATAAAGATTTAGTCTACAAAAGCCTCTTTCTCTTGTCGGCTTATATTATCATCATCATGGGGATTAATTCACTCATATGTTCCTCTTCCCCAAAACAACCTTGTCATTGCAATATTATCTATAAAATATACAAATTAATTAGAATGAGAAAATTAAAAGGAAAAAAGAAAAAAAAAAGAGATTATATGTCCAAAGGAAGAAATCAAATATTAACTTATGATATTAATATAGGTAGGGACAAATAAATTTCATAAGGATGAAAAGAAGATCCAAATTTGATGTAAAATAAAAAAAAGTAAATTAAATATTTAAAATATAAAATTGTGATAAAATTTAATTGTAAAATTTTTAAATTTAATATAAATTTTATAAAATTAATTAATTTATTTAAAATTATAATATCAAAAAATTTTAAAGATTAAATTGAGATTTTAGCTATGATTTATACATGCTGAAGATTGTTGCTGTTGTTGTTTGATGGAATTAATGCATGTTTGAGAATTCAAAAATATTATTTGTACATCAAAATTAGTTATTAAAATTAGTCATCAATATATTTATATATAAATATATATGTAGTTTAATTTATTTTTAATGTATATTTATATTTTAATATATATTTTATACTAATAATTGATTTTAATAACTGATTTTAGTGTACACCTAATATAATTTTCAAGACTTATGACTATTTTTAATTTTTTTATTTAAAGCTAAGATTACAAAGTGGTTATTAGTGTTAATCTTGGCGTAATTGGGTACAGTGCTCGAGGGTCGGAATTGTCTTATGGTGACAATTGCCGGTAAAATGCAAATTAAAGCCCCACTTTGTTATTAAATAATAATAATTCATAATTAATGGTTTATTGGTACTGATACAGTGGGTTGCTTGAGAACCGCTATAGATAAGTAGAAAACACATGGTTGCTTTTTTGTTATTGACAGTGGCGGAACTTGAAACAAAATTTTGGAGGACCAGATAAAGGATAATTGTCAACATATTTTTAATATGGATTCTATTTAAGATAAATTCGTCTAATCTCATCTCTCTTGTTTGGATAATATTGCCAAATTTAAAGCCGTTTTTCAAGGTCTCGTTCCAAAAAATTAAGGTTAAACTCATCAGATGTAACTTTTTGAACTTTTAAAGGTTGTATTTCATTTTTTTCGTAATTCATTAAAGTAGAAGAACTATCTACAGGTGTTGATATTGTAAAAGTTATATGTTCTCCTTCTTAAATATTAGCCTTCCTCTTAAAAAATGCATCAATTTTTTAATTTTTTATTATTATTTTATATAAAATTTGAATATATATCCTATAAAATATGTAAGGAAGAATTTAGAAGGACAAATATTAAAATTTATAATATTTATTGAATTATTTTTTATTATATAAAAAATTAAATTAAATAAAAAGTAAAATATAAAATAATATTAAATTAAATAAATAAAAAATATCTAATTTTTTATATTTGAACTTAAAGATAGAGGAAATGTTGCTTATTGAACTTATTGGATACTTTAAGTCATAGTAAAATATTTAAGTCAATTGAACTATTTTTTATCTTTTGAAAAAGTACTACTAATTTTTTTATAAAAAGTTTGAGGGGACCATGACCTCCCCTTGTCTCAACTAAGCTCCACCCCTGCTTATAGAGTAGGAATATAAATAAAACATGAGGACATTAATATACATAATTATTCAAATTTACTAATTGTACTGAAAAATCTAGCTCTCTCTAGAACCAACTACTCTAGATGAGCCGATTAAGGATTATATATATAGTTATTATTTAAATTTAAATTTTGAGTTGATTTGTTTAGTTAGATTAATTAGATTTAGATTTTATGTTTATTATTTTGTTATTCTATCAGTTATGAATGGATAATTCTCCGCATCCAAGCAATTTTAACATCTAAGTTCATTCAAGTGATTTGAGTTACGCATTTTTTTTTTCCGTTTTTTTCTTCCTTTGTACTTCTTCTTCTTCTTCTTCTTCTTCTTCTTCTTCTTCTTCTTCTTCTTCTTCACTCTGAATGCTACATCTTCTTCTTCTTCTCCTCCCTTTTTATTATTTTTCAATTTTGTTACTGTCGTTACCAACAACACCTCCTCCTCTTGCTCCTATTGGAATTTCGTCTCCTCCTTCTTTTTCATCCTTCTCCTCCATCATCATTATCATCATCATCATAATCATCATCGTTATCGTCATCGTCTTCTTCTAATACGCATAGTCGTTATCGTTATCATCGAATTTTTGTCATATTAATGATATTGTCTGATCCAAAATTAATTTGAATATATTTTTGTTCAAAATTGACTTGTTTCTAAATTCGAATTTATATAATGGATAATTTTTTGTTCATTTGGTATTTATACAATGATTTCATTTTGATAATATTTTCGGTTTTGAAATTATTTAATGACATCACAACAGAGAATCAGAATTAATAAAGATGTTAGCAAAATGTTGGTGTTGTTGGTGATGATGATAATGATGATGGAGGAGGAAGAAGAAAAAGAAGGAGAAGATAAAAGAAATTCAAATAAAAAAAGAAACAGAAAAAGCAGGAGAAGGAGGAGGAGAAGAAGATGGATGTGGTGGTACGGTGGTGGTGATGATGACGATAATATAAAAAAGATGAAGAAAAAGGAGGAGGAAGAGGAGGATGAGGAGGAGAAAGAAGAAAAAGACTGTTAAGAATGTGGGAAGTTGTTAGAGGAAGAGAGAAAAAGAAGTTTCTAGAGAACATAGTAAGAAAGAAAGATGAAATATTAATGAAATGAAATTGGCAATCGGTTACTGATTCTGTTAGTTGTCTAGCTATTTATATTGGCTGTGACAAAGCGAGGTGTATCTGGACATTGAGCCCAATCAGAATCTGCAAACCCAGAGAGTCTGAGTTCTGAGAATGCTGCAAAGAATAAGCCAGAGGCTGGTGCAGACTTGATGTACTTGAGGATACGAATTGCAGCTTGCAAATGAGAATCTGTTGGTTTGTCGAGGGATTCACTGAGCTTGCCTACGGCGAAACTGATGCCTGGCCGTGTATTTGTTAGGTACACCAAATGCCCAATAAGTCTTCTATACTGCTTAACATCTGTGAGAGGGGAACCAAATTCTTTTGAAAGCTTCAGGGTATATTCGATAGGGGTGGAGGCTGGTTTGGCACCCAATAAGCCACATTCTTCCAAAAGATCTAAGGCATACTTCCTTTGATAAAGACTAATGCCAGCTTTAGTTCTTGCAACCTCGAAGCCAAGGAAATATTTGAGATTACCAAGGTCCTTGATCTTGAATTGAACATCAATGATGGTTTGATTGATTGAATTTCGGTTAGATCATTGCCGACCAATACTAAATCATTGATATAAGCAAGTATGACAGTAAAGGAAGAATTAGCAGCCGACTTGGTGAAAAGGGAATAGTCATTCTTTGATTGTTTGTAACCATGAGTGAGAAGAACTGAACATAACTTGAGATTCCATTGTCGTCTTGCTTGCTTGAGTCCATAGAGGGACTTGTTAAGCTTGCACACTGGGTCAGGAGATGAGATGGGTAACCCTGGTGGAGGTTGCATGTACACTATTTCCTTTTCAAATCGCCATATAAGAAGGCAGTGTTTATGTCAAGTTGGTGGCAGTGCCAACCATACATGGCAGTGAGGGCCAAGACTAGTCTTACAGTGGTGATTTTAACCACAGGACTAAATGTATCCAAATAATCCAAATCATAGCATTGAGTGTAGCCTTTCGCCACTAATCTTGCCTTATATTGCTCCACTGAACCATCAGGATTGAATTTCACTTTGAAAACCCAACGGCTTCCGATTACCTTCTTGCCATGTGGTAAAGGGGTAAGAGACTTAGTCTGTTCAAGGGCCAAGAGTTCTGCACTAATAGCCTTCCTCCAACAATCTTCTCTAACAGTATCCTCATATGTTTTTGGTTCATCAACAGTAGTAATAGCAAGAGAAAAAGAGAGTTGAGTAGAGGATAATGAAGAGTAAGACACAGAATTAGAAATAGGATATTTACAATTAGATGATTGTACAGATTGTTGAGTAGTGATGCTATTTGTACATTGAAAATCTTTTAGATACATTGGAGGCCTCTTGACTCTAGTAGACCTTCTAAGATGAGATGATTTATCTATATGTTCTACAAGATTATGCTCTAAGGAATGCACTGGCAGTGATGGAAAGTTATTTTCTATGGAATGCAGTGATATTGATGGAGGAAGAGGGGAAACATTGTTAAGAGAAATGATAGGATGTACACTTGTGTGATTTCAGATTGTGTAAAAGGTAAATGTGTGTATGGATCATGTGTGAAGAGATCATCCCAATGAACAGAGGGGTTCGGCATAGCATGCATAGTAGGCGAAGGTGCTTCTGAATTGTCTTTTGAAATAAAAGGAAATACATACTCATAGAAGAAAACATTTCTCGAAAGAAAAAAATTGTCTTGTTTTTAAATCATATAGGAAAAAACCTTTGACACCTTCTTTATAACCCAAAAAACAGCATTTAGTTGCTTTTGCATCTAATTTCTTTCGATTATGAGTTAAAGTGGAAGCAAAAGCTAGGCATCCAAAAATTTTGAGATGAGCTAAATCAGGTAATCGTCCATGTAATTTTTCAAATGGAGACACATTTTGAATAATTGGACTTGGAATTCGATTGATCAAATGCACAGCATGGGAGATAGCAAGATGCCAAAAACATTTAGGAACATGAGACTGAAATAAGAATGATTTAGTTACTGCAAGAATGTGCTGGTGTTTTCTCTCAACAACTCCATTTTGTTGAAGAGTTTCCACACATGAATTTTGGTGTAAAATTCCTTTTGAAGCATAAAAATCAAAAAGGTTAAATTCCGGACCGTTGTCAGATCATATACATTTTATTGACTTTAAAAACTGATTTTCAATCATTTTTGTGAAATTTTGCAGTAAACTAGAGACTTCAGATTTTGTCTTCATGAATGTTATCCAAGTAAAACGGCTATGATCATCTACTATGGTTAAGAAATACTTATAATCAGAAATGGATGTAATAGAAATTGGTCCCCAAATATTTACATGTATAAGGTCAAATACAGACTGTGTAACAGAATTTCTTATTGGAAAAGAAATTTTCTTTTGCTTAGCTAAATGGCAGGATTTACAAGGTGAATTGCCATTATCACAATCAATAAAAAGGAAAACTTTCTTCATAGTTTCTAAAATAGAATTGCTTAGATGCCCCAATCTTCTATGCCAAATTTGACTGCTTTTGGCTCGTGATGATGATGCATGTGTGTTTATATGATTCTGTGTGTTTGGTGATGAACGAGAGACCTCAGTGTGTGTTTTTGTATGACCGAGCGCATATAATCCGTCATTACTCTCAGCTGTGCCAATCATCTTCAATAGATGATGGTTCCAACTCTGACAGAATTTGTGAGAGATGAGAAATAGACAATTTAGTGATGAAGTGACTTTAGAATCTGACATCAAATTAAACTTGAATGATGGTATATAAAAGACATTTGTAATGTATAAATATTGAGAAAAATAGACTGTTCCGGCAATTTTTGTAACAACTGTGGACCCATCAGGTAAGTGTACTGAGACTGAAGTGATGTTAGTGAATGAATGAAAGAAATCAAGTGAAAAACATACATGATCTGTGGCACCTGTGTCTATAATCCAGGCACCAGATTTGAGAAATTTTTTATTAACAAATAACGAGACAACAAGAATAGTACCTTGAGTGATATTGAGATTCTTGGGTTGTTGTGCAGAAATTTTATTGATTGTGGATGATGGTGGTGTGAACTGTTGAAGAAGTGACATTAATGCATTCCTTTAGTCATTGGTCAGGCTATAAGCTGAGCTCTCACCCTCTTTAACATTGGCATTTTGTGAATCACTGGTTTTATCAACTTCATCAATGAATGTGTTGTTGGCAGCACCATTTGTGTCTATTATATGTCCAGTTTTTCCACCAAAGGAGCAATGTTTGGTGTTGTAACCTCTTCCTTGACCTCTCCCTCTGTCTGTAGTGCCCCCTCTACCCCTACCTCTGCCTCTATTGGAGTTTTGACTTTGTGTTGCAGCGTACAAAATCTTGGAATCTTGTAAATCAAGTGAGGGGTTGAATTGGCGTTCTTGCTGAGTTAACATGGAAAAAATGGTGTCAATATCGGGGAGGGGTTTTAGCAACATGATTTGAGTCTTGGTTGTGGAAAATTGTTCATTGAGACCTCGGAGGAATCTTGTTATGTAGTCTTCATTTCTGTAAAAACGCATTACTCCTAACCCACAATTACAATCACTGGTGCTTGTGGTACACAAAGGGATTGGTCTGAAATTGTCAATTTCTTCTCAAAGACCCTTCATTTTTGTGAAATAGGATGTGATGTTAAGATCAACTTGCTTAGCGTTGTACAATTTATCTTCATACAGTTCAAACATATGATAGAGATCACCTTGGTAATATCTTCTTTGCAGATCATTCTATAAATCAGATGCATCATTCCTCCATATCACACTTTGAAGTATATCTTGAGATAGGGACAGATTTAACCATGAGAGAATAAATGTATTACAGCGATCCCAAGCAGTGAATAAGGGATCAGAAATTTCAGGCCTGGGGAGAGAACCGTCAATAAAAGGGATCTTGTTCTTCAATTTCAAGACTAGCCATATAGATCGAGACCATGTAGTGTAGTTCTGAGAATTGAATCGAAAGGAAATGATATGGTTTCCTGGACTCTCACCTGGATGAAGAAAATATGGATTGTTAGGATCAGCCGAAGGATGTATTGAAGGTTGATTCAACCGATTATGAAGTTGAGTGATCTGAAGAAGCAATTGAGACAGAGTATTGAGATCGACATTTGGAGTAGCATTGCCGAGATCACCTTGTTGAGAATCCATGAGAGAAACCACGAAGAAAAGAAATTGGAAGCAGTGGTATAAAAGGCACAAAAAAAAAAAAGAACCAAGAACTGAAAAAGAATGAAGAGTAATCAATGAATCTTGAAATGTGAGATTCAGAACTTCTCCTCCTTAACTCGCTGATTGGAACGCTGTCGTGGAAAGAACCAAGCAGCTCTCATCAGTCTCTATGGTGTGAGTTTAGGAGAAGAGGAAGAAGAAGATGGTAAAGAATGCCATGGATCTGAAGGCGATGATACCATGTTACGAATGTGGGAAGTTGTTAGAGGAAGAGAGAAAAAGAAGTTTCCAGAAAACACAGTAAAAAAGAAAGATGAAAGATGAATGAAATGAAATTGACAATCAGTTACTGATTCTGTTAGTTGCCTAGCTATTTATATTAGCTATGACTAACAAGTTCATTACAAGAAAAGCTTAACTAATCAATTTGATAATCATCTAAATAATATATTATTAATTGCTAATCATACTCTAGTTAAATCACGTAAGGAGTCAGATAATAAAGACAAAGCCCCCCACAGTGTAAACTAAATAACTTAGTTGTTTGATTGCATAAATCGCTTAAATATATAACAAAACTCGTTATGAATATAACTACTTTCCATCAGAGTTATAACCTATTTATTTATATATAATAAATTAAAATTACCATATGCATGGTCAAATTTATTATCGTGTATTTTTCTATGAATATATTATTTAATTTATTTTTTTGTATTTTAATATATACCCTATACGAATTTGACGTGTAAACGTGTGATAATAAAATTATCATCTAATAATATAGCTCAATATTTAAGTTCAGCCAATTTTTTATTCAAAATATTTTTATTCTGTGAACTTTTTAGTTTTTAAATTATTGGTGTGTTACATGCTCACATGTATGTGTATAATTTGTTCTAGATGAACTTTTAATGCAACTCTAGCTAATTAACTAATTGATTAATTAAGTAGGGTTCAAGAGTTTTTCTTTTTAACTGAAAGCAATCATGTTTGATGAATTGGAACTTAAATCCCATGGCCGCACATATATATTTCTTTCATTATTGATTACTTTATATTTAGAATTCAAGCTTGATTGAGATTATTACGAAATTATAAGAGAAATGAGGATATGTGATCTTCCACAGATTAATCATGCATTAGTAGTAAAATTTAAGTTCTTAGCTTTGCCAAAAAGAAAATAAAAACAAAAAGCATCTTCTCATATTTTTTTTTAGTTGCTAGAGTATCCACGAAATAGAGTTAACAAATTTTGTTTTTTCAACTTGACTCAACACGAGAGTTAATTGGGTAAGTTGAGCTAAACTTGTAGATTCAATATACATATATAAAAGAAAAATAAAATAAAAAAATACAGAGAATAATAATGCTAACCTTACTTTGAATTACTACATATATACTTGAGAAGTTGAGAAGTTTTATTTAATTATTTGCATGTGCATGAAAAACAAATCGAAAATTTTATCAAGAAGGTTGCATGAAACGGCATGCTTATTATTAGGGATAGCAACTGGAGAGGGCGGGGGCAGGGGCGGAGGATATTTTTTCGTTCTTTATTTTTGTTCCTAAATTTGTTCTCTGTCTCCGTCTTAAATTCTGTTGTAAAAGAATATTGTCTCTTTATCCTCATTTTTTGTGGATTTTTATTTTTTGTGGGGTCTCATTTTTCATCTTTTTATATTGATCATTTATATAAAAATTGTTATAATGAAAAATAAAAAAATATTATTACAATATATAAGAACACAGTCATACAACAGTAAAAAAAAAAAAGAATGCTGCAATAAGAGTCAATGAGGCGATGATCGGGTGATGACATGATGAGCACCGAGCAAAAATGGTAAGGGGTATGGTTGTGACACTATGGGAGATTGGAATTTGCGAATTCTGGCCTTCTGGAGTAACTGGAGAGAATATTAGCATTATAGAGAGGAGAGAAGACACTTGAAATTAGGGTTAGGTTTTCTAATATATATATATATAATATGTGAAATGATTAAAAAAATTATATTCAAAATAAATTATTAATAGTATTTAAGTAAGTTTAATAATTTAGAGATTAGAGGGGACGGGGCGAGAATTCTCGCTCGGATTCTAACGTTTGATGAGTTTGGAAAACTCTAAACTAAATTGATGATGATCAAACATTATTAACAGCAAAATTATTCAGCTAATCTTGGTTAATGTGTTAATTAAAATAATTTTGTTGTGCAGGATTAATATTGGGCCGAAAACAAATTTATTGTGCTAGCCCAATTTACACTCAGCCTTGGTTTTAATAACAAAAAATGAATGTGGCTGATTTAATGTTACTTGGGCCAAATAATTTTGATTGCTCCAAACCCAAGTGTGTTACATGCTTTCCATTTGTTTTATGCATGCTCCAAGTTTTATCAGGAAAGCAAATGTTATTAATGGGCCAAGATCAAATATTGTTGCAATCAAGCCCATATGTTATAAGAGTTCCTCATGCATGATCCGAAACCAAAGAAGGAAGAAAGCAAAATTGCTTTCAACGGATCCAAAGATTCATACATTAGATGGATTCCAAAATTCATTTAATTGCAATGTATTGCATGGGAACTATGAGAGAGAACATGAGTGACTTTGATTTGATGGACATTATTGAAGCTACACGTTACTCAGTAAAGGGAAGTAAACATTTACTTTGCTTTATCAAACCACTTTAGTTAATGTCCATATTCTCTTTCTTCTCTCACACAACTCTTTCTCTCTTCGGTCATTACTCAGGAAATATTGGCAGCCATGGAAGCAAAAGTAAGCTACCGAGATGAAGAGAAAGCAAGCCTAAAGACCATCACAATGATGGCAAGAAAACATACTAAAATAAAAATGAGCTGTGGCTAAGATATTCACCAAATGTGGTTAGATTTGGTGAGGATATCTTGAGTCTTTCATGCTCAAAATGGAAGAAGAAGATTCGGCCAGCTGGAGGAGATTCTTGAAGCATGGCTTGTCTTCGATTCTGCTCAACCACCACAGGAAGTAGCTAGAGTGGCGAAGTGATGGTTGAAGGCAGAGATTGAAGCAGATGAAGTCATCATCATCATGAAGCATCAAGGGCCAGAATTTCATCTTGGAGAGCAAGCCAAGGATGGAGAGCTCGGATTGATGAAGGGTGATGATCAAGAAAGGACTAGAGTTAATTGCATGTTGGTTAATGCATGGTTATCTCTTCTCTCTCTATGTGGCCGAACCGGTTTTGTTGAAGGAGGAAGAAGTTAGTTCGGTTTTGGCTTCAATAAGTGGAGGCTCCCCTCTTCTATATTAAGGGTGGACAGCCATTGTTTGAAGCAAGGAGAAATATTGAGAGTGCAAGGCACAGTGTTCTCAGAGCTACCTGAGCTAACAGTTTTCTCTTCTCCTTCAATGTATTCAGTTTTGTATTTTTCTGTTTAATTTTGTCATGTCTTGAGTCTCATGGTAAAAGGCAAACAGTGAGGTTTGTAATGAAAAAGCCATAGAGCGGAAAAAGGCAGAGAGTGCAAAATTAAAAGAAAAAGCCATAGATGTCTTAGAGTTCCTTTGTTCATCTATGTTGTGTTTCATGATTCTGTGGGAATCCCCTTGTAAGTTGGGTTAGCACTTTACAAGTTGTAATATGTTTGATTATAGTGAAATTCCATCATTGTTGTGATGGAGACTGGATGTAGGCTGCACTGCACTTAGCAGCCGAACCAGGATATATCTTGGTGTAATTTTCTTCCTCTCCTACTCCATTTCTGTTCTCTACTACACAGGAGCAAAAACAAAAAATGTCTCGTGCCAAGTGACGAGACAAAATGAAAATGTCTCGTGGCTAAGGACGAGCTAAAAACAGAAAAGTCTCCTCTGAATCCAGCAAGTGTTAGCAAGCAAAAAGGGGCTAAGATTCAACCCCCCCTTCTCTTAGCCACTGAAACCATCAATTGGTATCAGAGCTTGGTCTCAAAGAGATCAAGCTTTGCAGCTTGGAGTAAAGATCCTCATGGCAGAAAACAGTGGCGCAAATGTGGTGTCTTATAATCTAACTGAAGGACAATCAAGCAACAGACCCCCTCTTTTCAATGGGAAAAACTATACCTATTGGAAGGAGAGGATGAAGATATTCGTACAAGCAGTGGATTACAGACTTTGGAAGATTATCCTCGAAGGGCCTAAATTTCCAACTACCACAAGTGCAGAAGGAGTTGTTTCTATCAAACCAGAAGCAAGATGGACCGAGAAAGATAGGAAGAAGGTGGAGTTAAATGCCAAGGCAATAAATCTGCTCAATTGTGCTATCAGCTTTGAGGAGTACCGACGGGTATCAAGATGCACAACGGCAAAGGAAATCTGGGACAAATTGCAAATCACCCATGAAGGAACCACCATTGTCAAGAAGACTCGGGCAGATATGCTAAACAGAGAATATGAAACGTTTGCAATGAAGGAAGGAGAGTCCATTGATGAAATGTTTGAACGTTTCAATGCTATCATTGTTGGCTTAGATGCTCTGGGAATTACACATTCTGATTCTGTGCTAGTGAGAAGAGTGTTGAGATGTCTCACAAAAGAGTGGGAAACTAAAGCCTTAATTATTTCTGAGAGCAGTAGCTTAGACTCTATGACTCTTGATGATTTGAGAGGAAATCTTCTTGCTTTTGAAAATACCTATTTGAAAAAAGATACAAAAAAGAAAGGAATTGCATTTTCTTCTATGACTAACCCCCTGGATGATGAATCCAGTGATAACTCTTCTGAAAATGAGTTTGTTTTATTTGCAAAAAAATTCAGGAAAATGGCTAAGCTCAGAGGCAAAGGCAGCAGCACAAGGAAAGTGAAGAAAGACCTCAGCAAGGTAACTTGCTACAATTGCAAGGAAATGGGGCATTTCAAATCTGATTGTCCCAAGCTGAAGAAGGAGGAAAAGCCAAAAAGAGGAAAGAAGAAAGGACTGATGGCCACATGGGAAGACTTGGAGAATGATTCTGATGATGATGATGAAGAAACCGAGACCAAGTCACAAACATGTCTCATGGCAGACCACATAGATCAGGTAGTCTTTCATAACCCTAATACTGAAGATCTCCATCTTATGATAGACCACCTTTCTGAAAAAATAAGATGTTTTCTGCTGGAAAATCAAGAACTTGAACAGCAAATTACCATTCTTAAGGCCGAAAACAGTTTTCTAAAAGAAAAAGTGAGAGAGGCCGAAACTGCTTGTGATCTTGTTGAAGAAAATAAGCAGTTAAGAGCCCAAGTTAGGAGCTGTGAAAGTAACCATTGTGTTCTTGCATATGTGGACTGTTTTAAACAAAATGAAGAGTTGCTTAAAAAGGTTAAAAGACTTGAGGAAGACTTGGCCAAATTTACACAAAGTTCTGAAAGTTTAAATCACATCTTGGCTAGTCAAAAACCTCTTTATGATAAGGCTGGGTTGGGGTTTCATAAATCTGAAAATTCACATTTTGAAAATATTGCTTCATCTTCTAATGACACAAGATTTCAAGATCCCACCTACTTTAACAAAAAGGCAACTCCAAGGTTTTGTAGACTATGCAATCGGAATGGACACTTTCCCATTCAATGCTTTTTCGGTGAAAGAATGGTTGGTGACAAAGTTTATAAAATTGTTTTTGATTACAATGGCTTAGGACATAGAAGATGGTTTAACGTAAAAGGATCCAAAAAGATTTGGATACCTAAGGTTACTTAAGCATTGTTTTGTAGGTGTGCCTAGCATCTAAAAGGAAGGAAAATGTGTGGTATATGGACAGCGGATGCTCTAGGCATATGACCGGAAAGGCAACCTTCTTCATAAAGCTTGATGACTATGATGGAGGACTTGTCACTTTCGGTGATGATGCAAAAGGAAAAATTGTGGCTGTTGGAAAAGTTGGTAAAAACTTTTCTTCTTGTATAAATGATGTTCTCCTTGTACATGGCTTGAAACATAATTTGCTTAGTGTTAGTCAACTTTGTGATTTGGGTTTTGAAGTTATTTTTAAGAAATCTGTTTGTTTAGTTGTGTGTGAAAAAACTGGGAATGTTCTTCTTGAAGCTAAAAGATGCAACAATGTGTATGGATTAACTCTTGAGGATTTAAAGGAACAAAATGTAACATGCTTCACATCTTTTGAATCTGAAAAATGGCTTTGGCATAGAAAGTTGGGACATGCTAGCATGTATCAAATTTCTAAGCTAGTCAAAAGAAATTTGGTTAGAGGAATCCCAAACATCAAGTTTGATAAGGATCTTACTTGTGACGCTTGTCAATTAGGCAAACAAGTAAAATCCTCTTTTAAATCAAAAGATGGAATCTCAACCAAACGGCCATTGGAAATGTTACATATTGATCTTTTTGGTCCTACTAGAACTCAAAGTTTAGGAGGTAAACATTATGGTCTTGTGGTGGTAGATGATTACTCTAGATTTGGTTGGGTACTTTTCCTTGCTCATAAGAATGATGCCTTTCATGCTTTTTCCACCCTTTGTAAGAAAATTCAAAATGAAAAGGATTTGAAAATTGCCCATTTAAGAAGTGATCATGGAAGAGAATTTGAAAATCAAGATTTTGAAAAATTCTGTGATGACTTGGGGATCTCTCATAATTTTTCATGCCCTAGAACCCCCCAACAAAATGGGGTGGTTGAAAGAAGGAATAGAAGCCTTCAAGAAATGACTAGGGCTATGTTATGTGAGAGTGAAATTCCTAAATTCTTATGGGCTGAAGCTGTGAACACAGCATGTTATATTTTGAATAGAACAATCATTAGAAAAGGGTTAAAGAAAACACCTTATGAGCTATGGAAAGGAACCCCTCCAAATCTTAAGTATTTTCATGTTTTTGGATGCAAATGTTTTGTGCTTAATAATAAAGAAAACCTTGGAAAGTTTGATCCAAAATCCTATGAAGGAATGTTTGTTGGATATTCCACCACAAGCAAGGCCTATAGAGTTTATCTCAAGGAGCATAGGACAATAGAGGAATCCATACATGTTACTTTTTGTGATTCTAACTTAATTCCCAGTATTGTGAAGGATATTGATTCAGATTGTGAAGAGGCTGGAACAAGTAAAGAAAATCCCAAATCTGTTCAAATTGAAGAATCTGTCAGCCCGGTTTTGTCTCGTCAGATTGGAGGAGACATTTCCATTTTGTCTCCTGAACAGGCACGAGCAACTGAAACAGTGAGACCACCAGAAGTTCATCAAAGCTCTACACCTGTCCGAAAGCCTAGAGAATGGAAGTCTATGAGAGGTTACCCTCATGATTTCATCATTGGTGATCCTTCTCATGGCGTAACTACAAGATCCTCCACCAAAAGGCAAACCGAACCTAGCAATCTTGCTCTCTTGTCACAAATAGAGCCCAACAATGTCAAACAAGCTCTTGAGGATCCATCATGGGTTAAAGCAATGCAAGAAGAGCTTGCTCAATTTGACAAGAATGAGGTTTGGACTCTAGTACCTCATCCGGATGGTAAGAAAGTTACCGGTACTAAGTGGGTATTTAAAAATAAACTTGGTGAGGATGGACAAGTTGTTCGTAACAAGGCTAAATTAGTGGCCCAAGGTTACGATCAAGAAGAGGGTATAGATTTTGATGAGTCTTTTGCTCCGGTAGCTAGAATGGAAGCAATTAGATTGCTTCTTGCCTATGCCGCCCATAAAGGTTTCAAAATGTTTCAAATGGATGTTAAGTGTGCTTTCCTTAATGGCTTTATTGATAGAAAAGTGTATGTGGCACAACCCCCCGGTTTTGAACAAAAGGAGTTTCCAAATCATGTTTTCAAATTAACTAAGACTCTTTATGGTCTTAGACAAGCTCCAAGAGCTTGGTATGAAAGGCTTAGTGCCTTCTTGTTGGAAAATCAATTTCAAAGGGGTACCACCGACACTACTTTATTTATCAAAGCATCTAATGATGACATACTTCTTGTTCAAGTTTATGTTGATGACATTGTATTTGGATCGGCAAACATTTCCTTGTGTGAAGAGTTTGGAAAACTCATGACTAGTGAGTTTGAAATGAGTTTAATGGGAGAGCTTACCTTCTTTCTTGGCCTCCAAATTAAACAAACTCCTAGTGGTACTTTTATTTACCAAGGAAAGTATGCAAAAGAACTTATCAAAAAGTTTGGCCTAGAAAATTCCAAAGCAATGAGTACACCAATGCATCCCAACACAAAACTTGAAAAGGATGATGATGGTCAAGATGTGGATGAAACAAGGTATAGAGGAATGATAGGTTCACTCATGTACCTTACCTCCTCTAGACCGGATATTGTTCAAAGTGTGGGTGTATGTTCAAGATTTCAATCTCACCCAAAAGAATCCCATCTTACGGCTGTTAAACGCATCATTAGATACATTAAGGGAACTTGTGATTATGGCTTGTGGTATCCTAAATCTGATGAATTTTGTGCAGTAGGGTTTTGTGATGCAGATTATGCGGGAGATAGAGTGGATAGAAGAAGCACGTCCGGCATGTGTTGCTTCCTTGGAAGCTCACTCAATATGTGGTCAAGCAAGAAACAAGCCACAGTGGCTTTATCCACAGCTGAAGCAGAATACATTTCCGCATCTGCATGTTGCACTCAACTAATTTGGTTAAAAACACAATTAGAAGATTACAAATTAAAAATCAATAGTATACCCTTATTTTGTGACAATATGAGTGCTATAAACATCTCAAAAAATCCTGTTCTGCACTCAAGAACAAAGCACATTGAAATTAAATATCATTTCATTAGAGAACATGTGCAAAAGGGAACTATTGATATTCAATTTGTAAAATCTGAAGACCAAATTGCTGATATTTTTACAAAACCACTCTGTGAAGACAGATTCTGTACCTTGAGAAAAAGTTTGGGAATGTTTGATTTAAGTTTCATTGAAAATTTGTGAATTTTTTAACTCTGTTCAGTTTTGTCTCGTAGGTTTGGACGAGATAAAAACGCAAGCTTGATGGAGGAGCTCTGTTCAGGGGGAGGCAACACAGATTTAAATTCTCCTGGCCCCGTTTAATAAATTCTGACCCCACCATGGCAGTTTAGTTAGTTATTCCTTCCTTGAAAAATAAAATCACAAAATCTCTTAGATTGTCTTTTCAAATCTAGTTGGAAGATACATGTTGTCAAATCATATCTTTTCCTTCCAACTAAATCCCTTGATTCAAGGAAAAACTCCCTCTTTATCACTTTTTGAAACTCCCATTTGGATAATAACCGTGCCATTATGGTCATTAACCTCCCATCATCTCTCTCCAATCCTCATTTATTGCACCTCTAACCTCCTTTCATCCTTCTCTCATTCGGCCCTCACCCCTTCATATTCAACCCATCATTCATCCACCATGAAAAAGAAAACCGCTGTTAGGCGAAGTAGCCGAACCCCCATTCCAAAAAACCCACCTTTCTCATCACCTCCAACCCATACACATATCCATCTCCATTCTACCTCATCCTCTACTCAGTCACCTCCCTCCAAGAAAACCGAAACCATGCGCCGAAAGGTTATTGCTCAAAAAACCTCAGGGAGAGGCAAGACAGGGAAGAACAAGCAACCAAATGTTGAAGAAGATGAAGAAGAATCACAGACTACTCCACCTCCATCACCACCAAAAAGATCTACCCCTCATGCAAAAAGCTCTCACAAGAAACAGAAAACCTTTGCTCTGCATGACACAAGCGAACCCCCCAATCTGGAATCTCTAGAGTTCAAAAACAAATTCCACAAAACTCATTCACATTTTGATCCTTCTCGCTTCCACTCATGTGCATTCTATGAATTTCACAAAGACGTTCTTCTGCAGCGCCATCTCTGCCCCTCTTACTTGGTGAACCTTCCAAATCTTGCCACCAAAGGAATGAACTTTTCGTCTCTGTTTGATGCTCTGAAATGGACTCCTCTGACTCACATTCAGAAATTGGTATACCCGGGGCTGGTCCGGGAATTTTATGCAAACATGCGTTTGATTGGTGGGTCAATCCACTCTTACGTCAAGCGTGTTTACATAACCCTCACCCCTCAAACCATTGGTGCTGCTCTTGGGTATGAAGATGATGGACCAAAGGTTTATATGGTTGATAAATGGGATGATCAAGTGGGAGTTACTCAACAAACTGTCATGCAACACATCTGTGCCAACCTGTCCGGGCTTGATGGATTAATCCCAACTCACAAATCCCTCGGCCCAGAGAACTCTCTGTTACACCGTATCATCACTCATATCATCACTCCTCAAAGTGGTTCTCATCATAGAGTAACAGTTTCTGATTCTATCATCCTCTTTGCTCTTATTACTTCCACTCCAATTTCATTTGCTTATATTATGACACGTCATATGTGGGAAGCAGTAAGAAGCACAAAAAAGGCTAATCTTCCTTATGGCATGTTTCTTACATGTATATTTGAATATTTTAAGGTTGATTTGTCTAATGAATCTGTTGAGAACAAAGTGTCACAGATTAAAGGAGGAGGAGTCTCGAACAAGAAAAGCAAGCAGTCTGTTGCCTCCGAACCCTCTCTAAGCGATTTGGAAAGCCACCCTGAACCCTCAAAGGTCACGGCATCCATCAGGGAGGCTCTCAGTGAATTCCGCAACATGTCCAAATTGATGCTTAAGTCAAGCAAGGCTGCCCGGAAACTGGCATATGCAAATGAGAAAGCCTGGAAGAAATGCTATGAAAGGGTCAGTTTCATGATTCAAACTTTTGATGATGAAATGGGAACAGGAGATTCTGAAGATGATTCTGGTTCTGAGTTCAATGTTTCTGATGATTAGTGACTATTCCTCTACTTTTATTTGATATTGGCAATAATAGGCTCAATCCTTCTTTTGTTTTTTGTAAAGGCATGACTTGATACTCCCTGCCGTATGATACTCTGAACAATTACTGCTTTGTTATAAATATTATGTATTGCTCATGTCTCTTGTTGCAGGTCTTTATGCCCCTTGATGCCAAAAGGGGGAGGAAATTTAGATTCCAAAATTGAAATTGGAATAAAACAGGGGCTGGAAAAACAGGGGACAAGGGCTGAAATTTTCAAATTGAAAATTCATGATTATCCTTGTTCAAAGAATGCATTTGCTCTATTATAATCCCTGCTGAATGAACTGCATTTGGCACTTGGATTATAATGATGTTTGATATATTGTGATGCCTGGCTAATGGTTCATATTTGACAAACTTGTTGGTTTAAAAAATTTATTTTTGGCAGTTCCTCTAAACTGTGATATCTAAACATCTGCCATGTTTTGTTGTACTAATATGTGTTTCAAAAATATTTTCCTATTTTGAATGACATTGCTCTGATATCTGGACTGGAAAATGTTTGAAAACTTTCTGAACAACACTGGTTTGTGTTATGTTTATATGTGTATGTTTGAGCAGATAATCAATTTATTGATAACAAATGAATTTTGATTATCATCACATTCTGCTCATAAATCAAGCATTCAACATTTCAAAATAAAACATGTTGAATAACATTGTTACTTGAAGCTTGATCCAATTGTTACAGGTTAAGTGCTTCCCTTGATAAAAATAGCACATATTAAGGGGGAGCCATGTGACAATTTGAAAGGGGAAGAAATTCAATCTTCAAAGGGAGTATTCTTTACTCTATCTTTAAATTTCTTTCCATTTCAATTTTAATAATGTTTGTCATCAAGGGGGAGATTGATGAGTTTGGAAAACTCTAAACTAAATTGATGATGATCAAACATTATTAACAGCAAAATTATTAAGCTAATCTTGGTTAATGTGTTAATTAAAATAATTTTGTTGTGCAGGATTAATATTGGGCCGAAAACAAATTTATTGTGCTAGCCCAATTTACACTCAGCCTTGGTTTTAATAACAAAAAATGAATGTGGCTGATTTAATGTTACTTGGGCCAAATAATTTTGATTGCTCCAAGCCCAAGTGTGTTACATGCTTTCCATTTGTTTTATGCATGCTCCAAGTTTTATCAGGAAAGCAAATGTTATTAATGGGCCAAGATCAAATATTGTTGCAATCAAGCCCATATGTTATAAGAGTTCCTCATGCATGATCCGAAACCAAAGAAGGAAGAAAGCAAAATTGCTTTCAACGGATCCAAAGATTCATACATTAGATGGATTCCAAAATTCATTTAATTGCAATGTATTGCATGGGAACTATGAGAGAGAACATGAGTGACTTTGATTTGATGGACATTATTGAAGCTACACGTTACTCAGTAAAGGGAAGTAAACATTTACTTTGCTTTATCAAACCACTTTAGTTAATGTCCATATTCTCTTTCTTCTCTCTCACAACTCTTTCTCTCTTCGGTCATTACTCAGGAAATATTGGCAGCCATGGAAGCAAAAGTAAGCTTCCGAGATGAAGAGAAAGCAAGCCTAAAGACCATCACAATGATGGCAAGAAAACATACTAAAATAAAAATGAGCTGTGGCTAAGATATTCATCAAATGTGGTTAGATTTGGTGAGGATATCTTGAGTCTTTCATGCTCAAAATGGAAGAAGAAGATTCGGCCAGCTGGAGGAGATTCTTGAAGCATGGCTTGTCTTCGATTCTGCTCAACCACCACAGGAAGTAGCTAGAGTGGCGAAGTGATGGTTGAAGGCAGAGATTGAAGCAGATGAAGTCATCATCATCATGAAGCATCAAGGGCCAGAATTTCATCTTGGAGAGCAAGCCAAGGATGGAGAGCTCGGATTGATGAAGGGTGATGATCAAGAAAGGACTAGAGGTAATTGCATGTTGGTTAATGCATGGTTATCTCTTCTCTCTCTATGTGGCCGAACCGGTTTTGTTGAAGGAGGAAGAAGTTAGTTCGGTTTTGGCTTCAATAAGTGGAGGCTCCCCTCTTCTATATTAAGGGTGGACAGCCATTGTTTGAAGCAAGGAGAAATATTGAGAGTGCAAGGCACAGTGTTCTCAGAGCTACCTGAGCTAACAGTTTTCTCTTCTCCTTCAATGTATTCAGTTTTGTATTTTTCTGTTTAATTTTGTCATGTCTTGAGTCTCATGGTAAAAGGCAAACAGTGAGGTTTGTAATGAAAAAGCCATAGAGCGGAAAAAGGCAGAGAGTGCAAAATTAAAAGAAAAAGCCATAGATGTCTTAGAGTTCCTTTGTTCATCTATGTTGTGTTTCATGATTCTGTGGGAATCCCCTTGTAAGTTGGGTTAGCACTTTACAAGTTGTAATCTGTTTGATTATAGTGAAATTCCATCATTGTTGTGATGGAGACTGGATGTAGGCTGCACTGCACTTAGCAGCCGAACCAGGATATATCTTGGTGTAATTTTCTTCCTCTTCTACTCCATTTCTGTTCTCTACTACACAGGAGCAAAAACAAAAAATGTCTCGTGCCAAGTGACGAGACAAAATGAAAATGTCTCGTGGCTAAGGACGAGCTAAAAACAGAAAAGTCTCCTCTGAATCCAGCAAGTGTTAGCAAGCAAAAAGGGGCTAAGATTCAACCCCCCTTCTCTTAGCCACTGAAACCATCAACGTTTGTTTCGAAAGAATTTTGGCCATGATCTCCATTCTCACAAAAAATTTCTCCGTCTTCAAATTTTCATTTAGGGCGGTCTCCGTGAAATCTCTGCATTTCGAAAAATTTTACCATCTCTATTTATTATCATATTATATTGAATCATTTTTATTATCAATATAATTCAACTACCAGAATTATACGTAACTATAATTATATTGATAATTGAAAAAATATTTGGATGGATTACATTTTATATATATCATTGAGAGTTGGCGAAGATTGAAGATCTTAATTAAAACATTAAGAAGAAATTAAAAGTTAGTTGCAAAATCTTTTCAAAAAGGAAGCCGTAGGTTTCTTGTAAGCTAGGGAAGGCACATATATAGGTTTATTTTGGATTAATTCAGTGAAAATTTATTGGCAAAGAGAAAGGTCAATTTAATTTTTGTCTCCATCTTTGCTTCTTTTAGAGCATGAAGGATCAATTTATTCCTATCTTTTAAAGCCTTTGCCACTTTGCTAGCAAGAGACTTGGTCCACTTCATAGTTTCATTGTAACTTTGCTTTCACCTATTCACTCTTTTAAGAAAAAGAAAAAAATTGGTGAAAAAAATAAAAAGAAAAGAAAAGAAAAGATAAAGGACAAAAAATAAATAAAAAGAATATAAATCCATCATTGTTATGCTAGCTATTATTAGTAGTT
The DNA here is from genome assembly GCF_003086295.3 of Arachis hypogaea. Classification (NCBI taxonomy): domain Eukaryota; kingdom Viridiplantae; phylum Streptophyta; class Magnoliopsida; order Fabales; family Fabaceae; genus Arachis; species Arachis hypogaea. The sequence continues at coordinate 136,732,917 of NC_092054.1, forward strand.
AATGCCTAAAAGAATGCTTAACAAAAGGCATGTTTTATTTTGCTAGTCCATTAGAGAGAAGTACTTTCTCAAATTTGAAAATTTTGAGTACCTTTATTAATTCTAGGCAATATGCATAAATTTAATTTTCATACATCCTGAATTATTTAAAATAGTTTTATACAAATAATTGATCGCGTATTATTACATTAATAAAATAATCAATTTTTTAATTCATTACTTAAAAAGCTATCTAATTAATAGTATAAATTTTTTTAATGGTAATAAGTTCATCAAAATATATATATTTGAAAGACTACTGTTAACCTAAAATGATGTTTGCAAAAATATTTAACATAATAAGCATATCTTAAAATTAATTAATGCTCAGTATACTTAGCTAATCAAACAAGATTGTGATTATTATTGGAGAATAATGGCCAATATAATCAATCATATAATGCATGGAATTTGGAAACTCTCTCTTTAATTTGTATATATTTTTCAGCGGAAGTTATTTTTTCCTTTTTTCTTTTTTCCAACTTGCATTGGTGGTATATTTTGTTACATTATATTCTGTTCAATATTCTTTTATTATATATTATCATTATTGTTCCTTTTATATTTTGAAGTGACATTATTAGGAGTGTAAAAATGAAAAAGTAGTCAAAGCACACACCCATATATATATATATATAGGAAACAATGCAAACTCATATATGAATATAGTTAGTTCCAAAAAGAATATAATGCATGAGAATAGTTAGTTCCAACTAGCATATGCTACGATCGAGTTTATGTAATAATCTAAGTTCACTGATAAAACGATTTTGGAAAATGAATAATTATTAATAGCTTTTGGGCAAGTTGATTTTTCTTTGCAGTATGCTTACGCTATGAATAATTCCTTTATTCACCTTTCCAAGACCTTTAATTTCTTTTCTTTTTCTTCTTTTTTTTTTTAAAGTCATATTTCCAAAAGATGTGTATTTGAATACCAACAATGAGAATTGGGTGAAGTAATTAATAAGCAAGTATACTACTCTCTTCACACAATTTGAATCCTAACATACATAATGTTTCGGGTTTAAAATTTTAAAAATAGTATTTACACATTAAAAATAATCACTAAAATAGCCATGAATATTTATATAATATTTAATTTAATTTTAATATGTATTTTATATTTCAACAAATATTCTTAATTAATTAGATAAATAGATTATTTTTAATTTTCATATGACAATGTTAATAACATATAAGACAATCAAAACTTTTTTTTTTTTGAAAGAGATGTATCTTATATATAAACGTACTAGCTATGTATATATGACTAAAGCTGTAAGAATAGTACTATACGTTATGCTGACAAAGAAGTTTTATGAATGCCAAGCATGCATGTGTTTCTGCGAAAATCCTGTTTTATCATCCAACACAAGCTATCACCTAATAAGGCCTGCAAATTTTTACACTTACTTTTCTGAACCAAAATACAAACACAAAAATTGTCGCACATGCATCTAATTTGAAAAACTGTTATATACATTTCCTACTATATACTATTATCAACTAAAAAAAAAAAAAAATACTAGTTGCACGGTAAAGAACAGTCACTATATAAATATATATAGTAATATATTTTATATAAATAATTATTTTTTGATGTATATGTAATAAATTGTATTAATTATTATTATTATTATTATTATTATTATTATTATTATTATTATTATTATACTGAAAAGTAATATAAAAATTTTACTCCTATAATTAATTACATTAACAATTTGTTCTTGACGTTTAAATATTCAAATGATCATATTTTGTATCTATTATTTACTTTTTAAATTTCAAATTTTAGGGTCTCTACTTCAACATATATAGATTCTTTTTTATTCTTCTTTTATTTTTTATAATTTTTATGCACATACCATTTTAAATATTAATTAATAACATCACTTTCAGCAAACATTATAGTGGGGGAAATATTTAGTACACTGTCATATGCATGCATGTGAATATGTGATGAAATTTGTAAGGACTGGAGTTTTAGTGATGAATTTGGTGTCTAAATTTTGATATCTAATTTATTAAAAATAGTTAAAAGTTATTATATAATTTTAATAATATAAAAAGAAATAATTTTAAAATATTGAAAACTTATCTAAAAAAAAATTAGGCAAGTTCGACACCAAAATCAGCACCAAAAAATTGGCCCTGGAGTTTTATTAGAATTTTAATTTGTTTTCAATAACACAATGCAATCTTTTGTCGTATAATAAAATTCATATCAAAATAAAGGACATGAATGATAGACTGATGGTATAGAGAAGTGCCACATCTATCAATTTCTTCTGCTTTTGTTTTCTCCCTTTAATATTTAATGTTCTTTACTATATATTGCATAATATATACACTTCTCAATAATAATGAATGGATCATCATATGATAAAAAAAGATGAAGAAACTTGCTTAGTCTAAAGTAGGTAATAATAATAATTAATTAACTAATCATCATACTCAGGAGCATACTAATTAAATTAAATTAAAGTTTGCATTAATTCAAAAAGATTGAAGTACATCAACATATACACATACATACACAGAGAGACTCATTGCTAAATATACCATTTCCCCATAACAAAGCTTGAAATACTACATAAGTTGTATCTATCTCTAACTAAACAAGCTAAGTGCAAATCACCTTTTCTTTTTTTTTTTTTTTTGCCCCACAAAATCTGTGTAACTGAAAAACATAATAAAACAAGAAAAAAAAAGGTAACACCCAAATTTGTCATAGGATGATAATAATGTTTAATTATTATTTTCATGCATTATTATTATCCTATGATATCATGATAATTCTTGTGCACTAAAATTAATTTGCTTATCAACTAACTCTAAGATACCAATAATGTCTCCACCTCTAGAAGCATCATCTTCAATGGCTATATTCAGATCCAAACAAAGGCTCATGGAACTTTTCTCCTCCATCTTGTTATCATCATCATCACCATTCTCTTTCCCTTTGCCTTTGCATTCATCAGAAGAAGGTTTTGATGATGAAGAAGAACTGAAGAAACTTTCACAGCTGAAAATGACAATGGCATCCTTGAGAGGAACAGATTCACAACCAGGAAGCATCAAACTACCACTCTCAATGGCTTTCTTGATACCCTTTTGGGAAAAGTTATCAACTTGATCCAAATCTTCCATGAAGAACACTCTATGAGGATTCTCATTAACTGCCTCACCAAACCTCTGAAGATAACTGCTTCCAAACTCATTCCTTGGCCTCTTCTTCTTATTGCAGTGTTTGGATTCATCAGTAACATCAGTAAGGAAATTGCTCATGGAAATTGTTACAAAGTTAGCATAAGATCCAAACACAGCCTTAGCTATCTCCTTTGAGACACTCTCCTTGGCTTGATTTGAAGAATGATCCAAACCCAAGAACACCATCCAAGTCTCTTGCTTCTCTTCTTCTCTCTTCACCAATCTGTTTTTGTTGCTCATCATTCCTGATCTGCATTGAAGGATGGTGCTTGCAATCTCATGAACAATCTTGCCTTTGTTGTGTTGTGGAAGTTGAAGATGAAGAACTTTTCTGTCCAATGCATCAGAGAGAATCTTGAGATTCTCAGCATTGAGTTCTTTGAACATCTGAGTGCTGTCTAAGCCTTCAACTGCTTCACTTGAAGAAGCTGAGTTTGGACTTGAGTTTGGATTTGACAAGAGATCTGGTTTAGGGTGGAGGGCATTATTGTCATTGTCATTGTTATTGTCTTCTCTATGATCTGGCATGAACATTATGAGGTTGTTGCCATCATAGCAACAATTTTCATCACTGCCATTTTCAGTGTATAGTAACTCACATTCTCTGATTGGTTCTACTTTTTCCTCAGTGGAAATGCTTATGATTGGCCAGTTTATTAGGTGCTGGCTTTGGTGATGATGAATGTTGTTAGATTTTGCTAATAATTCATGTGATGATGAAACAGAAGTTGGAGATGATGGAGTTGATGAACCAAACAAAACTGGTTTTTCATGAATTGATGATGAAATCTGTCTGTTGTTGTTGTTGTGAACTGAATTGCAAAATGAGTTCCATTTCTTGCACACTTCCTTAAGTCTTATTGTATTTTCCTGCTGCATAAATAATGAATATAACAAAAGAGAATCAAAAATTGTTTTTTCATAAATATAAAAAAAATTTAATTTTAATATATTAAAAATATAAAATATATTTTACATAGTAAATCAATAATATTAGTTTTTTTAGATACATATATAAAATTACTTTTTATTTATACTTAAAATATATTAAAATCAAATTCATATAAAAAAAAAATAAAATATTTTATATTATTCTTTTTATATATAATAATATTTGTTCACTTTTTGAATCTAAAAATCAAGTAGCAAAAGGTATATACAAACCTCATCTTCTATTATGAGAATTTTGTCTTCTTTTTTGCAATTTTGGAGCCATGTTGGCAAGGTGGTAGTAGTAGTAGTAACACTGCTAACTTTTCTGCTCACATTATTGGTTATGCTCTGAGCTTCTTTTTCAAAATTTAGTGAACAATCTCTACAGCAAGTTAGGTTCTTGAATAATGCATTGTTTCTCTCTTGACCTTGAAAATCACTGTAATAATTAAAACAACAACCATGCATTAATTACAACAAACAAAATAAAAATAATAATAAGAAAATATAAAGAATATAATTTACCTGTCAAAGTTTAAAGTTAGGCTAAGGCTTCCAACAGGAATAGTGAAAGGATGAAGCTCCCAAATAGATTCCAAAGAAGGATGAGAAATCTTACACTTCATGTAAGTCTTAAAGCTTGAAATCCCCAAAAGGCAAACCCTACTAGGAGTACTAGCATTATTATTCTCACACACCAATTTCTTCATCTCCATAACCATATGCTCCAAAGAACAATACAAGTTCTTTGAAGATTCATCAGAACAAAAGGTTGACCAAAAGTCAAACAACCATTTGAGGTCACCCAAGTAAAGAATAAGCCCTCTCCCAACATAGCTCCTCACAAGGCTCCTAATCTCCATCATCTTGTTTTCAACCTCTTCTTTGGAAATGTTCCTGAAAAACATCAAAGGAAGGCTCACAAATTGAACATACCTTAACTCCATTGGAACATTCCCAACCTCAAATTTCTCCATCACTCCCTTGGCCACTCCTTCAACATTGCTTAAACTCTCTCCCACTATCACTGTGTTCCTTCTTCTCTTCACCAACTCATTCAACACACTAACCACCTCATCATCATCATTTTTCATGAATAATTGACCAAAAGGTCTAGAAGATGGTGACACATTGTTGTTATTGCTTCCATTACCAAGAACAACTTGTTGTTGCTGATGAGGCCTTATGCTGGTTTCCTTGGACTCTTTCTGTGAAGAAACTTCCATTGAAAGAGCTTGTTCAACCCTAGCTTTGATAACTGTGCTTGAGAAACCAGCTTCTCTCATGACCCTACTAACGCTAGGGTCATCAAGGATTGAGATTATGAGTTGCTCCACCTCAATCTTCAAAGCCAAGATGTGTTGTTGTTGCTGCTGTTGGTTCTCAATGGATCCGCGGCGCTGGTGAGCCTGCGCGCGCTTGAACGCCGCCACCAGCGCGTTGGACAGCGACGGCGTCGAAGAGTACTGGTGATGAGGTGCCAATAGTGGGCTTTGAGTGGACGCCGGCAATCGGTTCAGTGCAACGTTGAAGCAGAGCTCCAACGCCTTGCACTGAAGCGGGTGCGAGTGGCACTGAAGGCAAGCCTTCCTTAGAAGGCCTGCAGATGCAGCCAGCATGGCGCTCGCAACGTGAAGAGGAGTCACTTGTGCGTGGCCCCTCCTCGTCGCGAGACTAACCGCCTGCTTGACAACAGTTGCAGCTTCAGGCGTGAGAGCCTGAAGCTGAATACTGCATATTCCTCCTCTCATATCTCTTTGCTGGCAAGAAGTGATAGTAAATAAAAAAGTTTAGAAGAATTTTGAACTATCTTAGAGAAGAAGTGTTAATGGGGTTTTTTCATTTGTATTATTATGAAGAGAGGGTGCAAGATGGATAGATATATATTGTGAGGGTTTTGTGCCTTTCTTGTTAGTGAGGGGAAGTTTTGGCTTTTTGTATGAAAGTGGGATTTGATTGCTTTATCTTTCTCTATTGATTGTTAGATGTAAAGGAATGTGGATTATCAAAAGCTTATGGTCAGTGTTATTTGTGGGAACTATATAAAAGAATTTGAATAATAATAAATAATAATGGAATAAACCACTTTTGTTAAGAATAAGCTCCTTAAAAACCTTGATGATGGGAAAAAGAGAGAGAGAGAGAAAAAGAGAAAGTGGATAAAAGGGAAAAGGGAGGGAAAGAAGGGAAGAGAAAAAAGAGAGAAAGAGAGAGAGAGAGGACTGTCTGTCTGTTTGAATGGACAGGAAACTATGGATACTGTGTTTGTGTTTGTGTTTGTTGAGTGAAGTGAATGACTGTGGTTTGGTTTTTGTAAGTTTTAAGACTTTTCCTTTTAACTCTTCTCGAGGGAGTGAATGAGGGTCCCAATAGGGAATAATTCCTTGAATGATTGATGGAATAATGAATCACACAATTCTCACTCAAAATTAGTAACTTCTTCAATGTTTTTCTAGTGTATATATTTTTTTTCTTCTTTTCTATTCATATTAATCATAAAAATATATAGTAGAAAATACAATAACAATAGTTTTGTGGTTAAAAATAAATATAATGTATACATTATAAAACTTTTGGTAGATACATCATTGTATGAAGAGATAAATATAATATGTTTATTTGTAAGAAAGATATTAATTTTTGTGTTTGCATTCATTGTGAACTCTATAGTTTCTCTTTACAACATTATTTTCTTGATTTTTTTTCAAGTTTTCCTTATTTTCCTCATTTTTCATCTAGTGTTCATCAACATTAAAAGTGAATTTATATAATAAATAAATTATTATACATATTAAATAAGGAAGTGTCAATTCAAAGTTTCAAACTTTATTTATCATTAAGTGAGTAATTAGATGAGTAATAAATCCATTGAAAAAGAATTTATTTACTTTAATTAGTGATACTAAATAAAGAAAGATAAATTAATAAAAAAAGTGTCAGTTGCTAAAAATAACATAACTAAACATTAACGGTCTATCTCTCAAAATGTGTCAAATTGTTTCATTATTAACAATACTATTCGAATAACTAAGTTGGATTAATCTAGTAATCACTCCATTAATCTGTTTAAGCAAATGTAGAAGTTTACTTATTCATGCCCCCAAAAAAGTTGTCTTTCTTTCAACATTTTAATGATCAGAGTCTAAATCATGATTTTCTGTTGCCTGATAAATTTTGAGGGTAACATAACATGAATTGATCATTGAATTGTTGGTTTTTTTTTTATTTTACGGAAAAATAAAATTTGTTGGGAGTTTAGTAATGCTGTGACTTGATGATAATAGAAAATGTGCCTTTTATTGGCATTCTCCGATTTTATTTTTGATAAAAAAAAATTTAAAATTTTCGGAATATATTTTTAACTAGGTAGCAAACATAAATAATCGAATTTGAACCTTTTACGCTTTTAATAAAGCACTTCTATTTTTGTAACTGAACCATTTTTCTTTAAGGAAAAAAAAAAAAAAGAATAACAATGGCATCCTCCCTCGATCTTTATACAAAAATTTCTCTTTAAGTAAGGTAGAAGGCAACTATATCTAAGAAAAAAAAAAGAAAAAAAAAAGGGAAAAAGTGAGGTAGAAGAGTTTAGGGTATAGAAGGGTATACGAGGTGAAAAAATATTACGTATAACTCTTCTTTTTTTTCTGAACCAAAAATAAAAAGATAGATCCTAGTTTAAATTTATGATCTCCTTAAAATTTCTTTTACTTGGATTATTGAATTATATGTCCGCAAAATTAATCCTGCGATCTAACAAACTAGAAGGCACCTTGTATCTGTTACTTTCTGTCTTTCTCTATAAAATTTAATATTTTTAAATAAGGACATAATTTTTTAGTTGAAAATATAATATAAACGAGCATTATAAAGAAAATAGTGTTTCTGTTTTTTTTTTTGGGTCACATTTATACTGTTTGGTCGAACCTTTTCATTGGTGGAAGCTCTGCAATCTGAATGTCACTATGACAGTGGCTGTATAAATTGGATTGGCTTTGAGGCCCACATTTCTAACAGCCCAATTATGCTTCAATTAAATACTCCTTCCATTTTCATACCAAAAAAGAAAAAAGAAAATCTCGTTTTACATTTTGTTTTTAGTTTTCACGGTATCGTTCAGCCCAACAGACCAAGATAATTCGCCGTGAATTTGAGTTCTATTTAAGGATTTACTGTTAATCAACAGGTTGCTACATATATAAAGTAAGATTTGAACTCTCAATCCTTGTTTAAGCGGACTAGTGAGCTAACTATTAGACCAATCCAAGTTAGTTAATTGTGTTTTACATTGTGAGAGTCATTTTGACCCTTTTGTTACAGTTAAAACTTAATAAATTTGCAGCAGAAACTTGACATAGATGGAGGATTTGTAAGTCTTTCATTAAGTCGAATTCGAGTTCAAACTCAGGAATGGTCATGAGAATTAAGAGAGTAGCATCTAGTTTGAAGGTTTTGTCTCAATGATAGTTGATTTACATAGCAGAGAACAAGTGGCTAGAAATTTGAAAGAGAACAGTAAATTTTGGACATTCCAAAATAGAGCATAGCTAGCAGCATCTTTATCCTGAATTCCTGCAGAACTCACTTTGCATGATGCATACAATATAGCATGTGTGTGACATATCACTGATAGAGGAACACATTTCCAGTTGGATGGTAAAATATTTTGTGTACTTGTACGATCTTGGACATCCAGTTAACACACTTTTTTATGTCTATATCATTTCCAATAGTCCAGTGGAAAAGTATTTCATCTAATTGATAACAAGTTAAAAACATAAATGCATCAAGTATCAATTATGTATTGTTCACACCTGAGATTATGTGAGACTAGTTTTACTGAAGCTACATATATCTTTTCATGGTAGATAAGTATTTAGTATTCTCATAAATCACAAAAATGGAAAAAGGTGAATACATGAAGAAAGTATGGCTGAAGAGAACCATTCTAGTGAATATAGCACCTTGCAGGGTGTTCATTTATTTTCTGGTATGCTTCAACTTTTCTGCCACAGAACCAAAATTTGCGGCATCATTTTCTTCTCAAAGAGACATGGCATTAACACATGACATTTGGATATTTGGACATTTGGTATCTCTCTAATTAGAAATTCTCTCTCTAATTTCATTCAAAAAGGCTTTTTTGCTACTTTAATTAACCTCTTGGCAGGCTAACACTTTGGTATCTCCAATCATAAAATTCCAATGATTGATTCATATCAGATATACATTTGTCCCTAATGTGTTCAGTTAAACTATTCAATATAAATGGAATATTTTCAGCTCTAGACTTTGAGGGATCGTCGGAGATGAAAGATTGTATTTGATTTTGTATTTCAATCCAGCTGCATCCGGGAAGTTTCGTAGCTTGTTTCTCCCTCATGAGCACCCTTAGCCTCTCAACCTCTTTCCATCTTCCTGCCTCTGCAAGCATGTTTGACAAAGTAACATAGTTGGAGGCATTAGCAGGTTCGAGTTCCAAAAGCATCTTGGCTGCTACTCTACCGAGTTCAAGGTTTTTATGTACTCGAGAAGCCGCAAGCAGCGAACCCCATAGTCCAGCATTTGCTTTCACCTTCATACCCCTCACTACATTGAAGGCTTCCTCAAACCTACCAACACGGCCAAGCAAATCAACTAGGCAGCTGTAATGTTCAGCCAAGGGTTCAATGCTAAATTCTTCAACCATGCATTTAAACAAAGCCAAACCCTTCAGAGCTAAACCAGCATGACTGCATGTTGATAACATACCCATGAAGGTAAACTCATCTGGAGCAATCCCCTCTGATAACATCTGCTCGAAGGCCTTAAACGCCTCATTTGCTAATCCATTCAAAGCATAACCCGAAATGAGGGAATTCCAAGAGATAAGGTCTGCGCGCCAGATATCTCTGAACACCTGTTCTGCCTTCTGTACCCTTCCACATTTTGCATACATGGCAATCAAGGCATTACTAACAAAGATATCATTTACATAACCACTCTTCAGAATGTATTCATGGAGCTGCTTGCCTAATTGCAATGCTGCAAGATTCGCACACGCGCTTAAGGCACATGCAAAAGTTGATTGATCTGGTTTCTTTTCTTCCTGTCCCATGATAACAAAACTCTTAAGAGCGTCCAAGTATAAGCTATTTTGTAGAAAACCTGCAATAAGAGAATTCCAAGAAATTATATTCCTTCCTTCCATGGAATGAAAGATCTCCGCTGCTCGATCCATCTTCCCTGCCTGAGCATACCCGGAAATCATGGTATTCCACGAAACCGCATTCTTGATGGGCATTTGTCTAAATAGGTTATAAGCTTCTTCCATTCTTCCACTCTGTGAATAGCCTGAAATCATGCTGTTCCAACAAACAGCATCGCGAACATGAATTCGACTGAACATTTGACCAGCCTCATCTATTCTTCCATTCTGTATTAATCCGGACAACAAAGCAGTTTGTGCTGCCATGTCCTTGCAAGGCATCTGATTATAAATTTTCCTTGCCTCATTAAGCTTACCAACTCTAATGTACCCATTAATTATTGTAGTCCATGACACAGAATCTTTATCTGGCATTTCCTTGAACAGCTTTACAGCTTCACCAATTTGCAAGTCTTGGACATAGGCTGCAATCATTGCATTCCACGAGACCATGTTTTTATCAGGCATACTATCAAAAAGCTTCCTAGCCTCCATAAGCTTACCGTGTCTTGCAAATCCACACAACATCGTAACCCAAGAAACAGCACTAGGATTTGGAATCTTTTCAAACAACTGCCAAGCAGAACTAGGATCACCACAGTTAACAAACCCAGCAATCATCAAGTTCCATGAAACTGCGTTCTTGTTGGTCATCCTCTCAAAAAACTGCAATGCTTGATGCATTTTACCATTCTGGGTATACCCCGCTAACATCGAGTTGTAAGAAACCAAATCCTTTACCGGTGTCCGCTCAAACACTTCCTCGGCCTCGCGGAAGTGACCCTTCTTCGCATAACCTGCAATCATGGCATTCCAACACGCAGTGTCCAACTTATCAGGAACCAAATCAAAGAGCTCCCTAGCCTTATGGAGCATCCCCTTACGCGAATAGCAAGTTATCATCAAAGCCCATGAGAAGTTATCTCTGCCAGGCATTGTGTCAAACAAGTGAGCGGCTTCTTCAACCATGTTGTTGTGAACATACCCAGCAATCATGGTGTTCCAAGAAACCAGGTTTCTGTGTGGCATTTTATCGAACAGTTTGCGGGCATCACTAATCCTACCGTTTTTAGCAAAGACCGAAACCATGGAATTGTAAGTTACAAGGTTCTTGTGGGGCATGGTTTCGAAGACAGTGACAGCGTCTTCAACTTGGCCAAGTTTGCCAAGATGAATGATTCTCTGGTTCTGGTTGAAGACACGTTTTCCATGTTCAGCTATTGATTTGAGATTGTGTTTCATGGTCCATGAAGGAGATAGTAGGGGCCTTGTGTTTTGCGAAAGAAGCTACGTAACTAACTACCTACTATGATTGTTATGTTTGGTAACCATGTTTGCGTACAAGATATTCCAGAATCAGCATGTAACTTGGCCCATCTTCATGTTTTGGCTTTACCTAATTAATGGAAACTCTATCCCTTTTTCAACAATGATATATATACGAGATATGATTTTCTTTTTCTTTCAACTAGAGTGTGACCTCTCGGAGAGGTAAATTAATTACGGTTAGTATTAAGTGCCGGCAATTTTGTGATTTATAATAGTTAATTAGTTTTTATTAGTATTTTTAATAATATGAGATTATATTTAATAATATAAAATTATATACTCTTTTTTTATAATTAGATTTTATTAAAAGTGTTGGTCTTTTAAATTTTTTTAATTAATTATATTATATAGTGTATTTTTATAAGTATTATATTATTTAGATATTGATTAGATAATATATAAATTAATATTAAATTTAAATGGTTTTATATTTAAAATATTTTACAAAATATTTATTTAATTATTAATATATAATTTCATATAATTATTTAATTAAAATGTAATATAAATTAAAATATAATTTATTATTTAAAAATTTGAATTCATTTATTTTAAAAAAAGTGTAAATTTTTTATATTAGAATTGTATAAAATTATATTTTTATGTTGCTTTTATTTTTATATTTGTTTTAATTGTCATATTTTATTTTTTTATATGGTGTTTTTTGGATTACAAATAATTAAAGAAAAATTTTAAAAAAACGAATAAGAATGAAAAATAAATATAAATTAATTTTATAATCATGATATATTTGAATATATATAATAAGGAGATGTGCCAAATTTAAACTTACTTGGATTTAGAAAAATAAATGAGAATAAAAAAATTACTAAAAAGATAAATATAAAATTATGAATTAGTTTTATAATCATGATATATTTGAATGTATCAATTCATTCTTGATAGAATATCGAAACGTCTTGACTCTTGAAAAGTTCGTAATGTTTCTTTGGTAGGTAGAGTGAGTCTTACTTAATCGATTCTATCAACTATCATATCTTATATAATGCAAACTATGAAGCTGCCTTTGAGTATTTGTAATCAAATTGATAGCATATGTCGCAATTTTGTTTGGAGTAGTTGATTTGGTTAGAAAGCCTCATCTTTTTAAGTGGAAAATTCTTTGTTCACCTAAGACGCAAGGAGATTTTGGCTTTAGACTTGTGTGAACTCTTAATAATACAAATTTGATGAATTAGATCGGAAACTTGTCTATAATAGAGAAGATCTTTGAGTTAAAGTTCTTTGAAATCAATATGGACGCCGTGAGGCTACTTTTCGTGTTGTTAAAGCAAGGCATCCAAAGAATTTAGAAGGATTTTTAGAATAATCTCATATGGAGGGTCGAATCCAATATTGAGATTAATTTCTGGACCGACCAATAAATTCTAGGTATTCATAAACTTGTGGACTGAGAGAATTTGCGAGTTTGTTATTAATAGTCACTGGGACTATGACCGGATTGGTACTATGCTGAGAGAGGATTGATATTATATTTTTGTTTCTATTAAATCGTTTTAGGGCATCGATAGTTTGGATTGGCTTATGGTATTGAGTGGTGTCTTCTCGATCAAATTGGCTTGTGTTATCTTTTTGGGACATGCGGATGACTCAAATGCTTTCTTATTCTAAAAAATATGGAAGCTGGAGGCTCAACGACTGCGGTCTTTTTGCTGGCTTGTAGCGCACCAGACCCTTTTGACCAATACTGTTGAGTTAAGAAATTAACTAATTTAATTAATGATGACAAACATTATTTTTGGGCAAAATAAATAATTAGTGTTGATTAATTATATTTGCATATTACTAATTATTTATTGTTGCAGGCAAAAAATCCAATTCCATAGCCCAAATGGAATGAAAAGCAAATAGAAAAGAATGGTGGGCTGAAAGCAAAAATAGAAGCCCAAGGAAAAGAAAAGAAAGAAGTCAGATGGGCCAAAAAGGGTTGCTCAAATGAATACCCGAACCAAACCTAGCTTAATTTCAATTCCCTCCATCTTGCTCTAACCAAAGCAACGTTCCCCTTTCTTTTGTCTTAGTCAAATCAGAGCTTCAGAAAAGTAAGAAAGAGAAAGAGAGAGAGCTTCTTCCCTAAGCAAATCACCAAAGAAGCAAGAAAGAGAAATTAAGCTTGAAAGGCAGATGTCATCTCAACAAGTTCAAACCAAATCTAGCTTAAGAAAAGATTAAAAGTAACTCATTTCCTCTTGCATGCATCAAAGCTTATTTTCTTCTTTCCAACTCTCTGCTCGGTCCGAAATGGGATACAAAGGAAAGTTGATCTATGTTCTTAACTGCTACAAATCCACGGTCACAAGAGATTCTTGGGGACCAAGTTGCATCTCTATGGTTCAGATTTGGTTGACCATAAGAAGACAATTTTGGTTACTCCTTCATGGCTTTCGGTCAAGTTGGAGAAGTCAGAAGCAAAGGTCCTACTCTGATGTTTAAGGAAAAAAAGTGAGCTTGTGGGTTGGTGAAGTACAGTGCTCAAGGAGTTGACCTAGGAAGATGAACCCATCAACATGCAAGGAGATAAAAGAAGATTTTTTGCTCATTCAGAACTAAGGAGAGAAAATCAGAGTTTGATGAGTTGTATTCTGTGAAGAGTTCCCTGAGAAGTTCCTCTACTTGGACAATGTTCTCTTTCAAAGAAGCATTCTGCCAAGATTGAAGAACTGAAACAGAGGCTTGCGAAGCTGGTTTTTCACATAGCAAAGAGGTTGTTGATAAAGTCAATCTCCTTCATGTTTTACAGATTGTGATGTATTATTCTATGTTTATCTTTCTGTAATTTCTTGTGAGAAAAGGTATTGTGAGAAAGCTCAAGTAAAAGCCATGAGTGGAAAAAGGCTGAGTGATACACTTGAGAGAAAAGCCTAGAGTTATTTTCTGATTTCTTTAGGTTGGTTAAGTGTCTTGTATCTTGTACCTATAAGGTATTCCTTTCTTAGTTGGGTTAGCCCTAAGAGTGAATAGTTAGGTATTAGTATAACCAATGTCAAGTTAGGTTAGAACTTGAGTATGAAATTGGTGTATGTAATACTTTTAACTATAGTGAAAAATTTCTCTATTGTTGTGGAGGAGACTGGACGTAGGTTGCATAGCACAAGGCAACCGAACCAGGATATATGCTGGTGTTAGCTTTTCTTCTCTCTGCTGTGTTCTGTTTTCTGATATTCATGAGACAAAAATAAATTGTCTCGTAAATTTCCGCTGCTGAGTACAAATAGAATTAGAATTGAAAGTTTGTTTTAAAAGGTCATAACAGCAACTTAAAAAGGAAGGCATAGATTCAACCCCCCTTCTCTAAGCCTACCACAACCTTCAATTGGTATCAGAGCTAAGGTCTCAAGAATCAAGCCTAACAGCTTGGAGCAAAGATCCAATGGAGAACAACTTGGGCACAACCACAGTTGCCTACACCCTCACTAAAGGCCAATCCAACAACCGGCTCCCTTTCTTCAATGGGAAGAACTATGCCTACTGGAAAGAAAGGATAAGGATCTTCATCCATTCCATTGACTACAACAAATGGAAGATCGTTGTGAACGGTCCAAAGATCCCAACAAATTCCAAAGATCCCAACAAAAATAAGTGCTTATGGAGTGGTGACTCCAAAAGAAGAAGCTGAATGGAATGAAGATGATAAGAAGAAGATGGAGCTGAATGCAAAAGAAATCAACCTTCTTCACTGTGTTATCTGCTTTGAAGAGTACCGAAAGGTGTCTAGATGCAAGACAGCCAAAGAAATCTGGGAAAAACTCCAGGTTACACACGAAGGCACTAAACAAGTCAAAGAAACGAGGATTGATATGCTGCGAAAAGAGTACGATATGTTCAACATGAAGGATGGAGAAAGCATTGATGAAGCGTTTGAGAGATTCTCAATCATAATCAATAACCTTTATGCTATGGGTACAAACTATGCAGAACAAACATTGGTGAGAAAACTCCTTAGAAGCCTCACAAAAGAATGGGAAATCACTGCCACTGTCCTAACCGAGAGCAACAACCTAAGCCCCATAACCTATGATGAGCTGAGAGGAAAACTCCTTGCCTATGAAACCACATACACAAACACCGACTCAAAGAAAAAGGTAATAGCCCTTAAGTCAAAAGTAGAACCAAAAAAGAGTGAGTCTAGTGATGGTATTTCAGATGATGAATTCTTATTTTTTGCTAGGAGATTTAGAAGGATGATGAAGAACAAGGGCAAGTATAAGGGTTCAAGCTCAAAGGAACACAAGATGGACTTAAGCAAGGTGACTTGTCATCATTGCAAGGAGGCTGGACACTTCAAACTAAACTGTCCAAAGCTCAAGAAGGAGGACAAAGGCAAGAAAGAAAGGAAAAGAGTGTTCGTGGCAGCTTGGGAGGATCTTGAGAACGACTCAAATGAGGAAGAAGATTCTGAAGGTGAAGACAAAGAATGTCTCATGGCTGGAAACAATAACTTTGATGAGGTAAATTACTTTGACTTGTCTATGGATGATTTACATGCTATTATTGATGATCTCACTTCAAACACCTCAAAACTGCTTGACAAGTACAATGAGTGCAGATCTGAAAGAGATGTGTTAAGAGCTGAAAATGATTTTTTAAAAGAAAAAGTGAAGGAAACTGAATGTGCTTTGGACATTATTGAAGAACACAGATTTCTAAAATCTGAACTTGAAAAACTAAAAGGAAAGCACATTGTGGATCCTTCTCATGAGTTAATTGCTGAAAAAGAAAGATTAAATGATATGATTAAAAGGCTAAATGGTGACTTAGCAAAATTTGCTCAAAGTTCTAGTAACTTGGACAAATTACTTGCAAGCCAAAGACCATTATTTGAAAAATCTGGTTTAGGTTATATAGCCAAGGAAGATGCATTTTTTAATGATTCCTCTATAAAATTTGTGGCTTCTTCATCAAATATTAAATTCACACCAATCAAATCTGGTCTTGGACATGTTCCAATATTTGAAGAAAAATTTAATGAAGTATACACAAGTGAAACTGAACCTTCACCAAGAGCCGAACCTAGTTCAAATAAACCAGGTTTGGGGTACATTTCGAAAAATGAGGTTGCTTTCAAGAAACCACCTTTTTACAACAAAACCTCATATTCGAAAAGTCCAAAAGTTCAAAAAAATTCTGGTGAAAATGTTTTTGTAAAGAGGAATGATTTTAATAAAAATCAATTTGTCAAAAGAAATGCACCTCCAAAAACCAGAAAATTTCAACCTTTCTATCATTTCCAACAAAGCAACTCACCTCAATTTCAGCGATACACATCAGAAAATCATTGTGTAAATTGTAAGAAATTTGGTCACTCATATGCACAATGTTTCATTGAAAAGAGAGTTGTAGGAAATAAAATTTACAATGTTGTTTGTGATTTCAATGCACTTGGGCAACCAAGATGGATTAACTTCAAAGGATCCAAATTAATTTGGATACCTAAGGCTGCTTGAAACTCTTCATGCAGATTTGCCTAGCATCCAAAACAAAAAGGACATGTGGTACATGGATAGTGGATGCTCAAGGCACATGACTGGAAGGTCAACTTATTTTATCAAACTAAACAAATATGATGGAGGTTTTGTGACCTTTGGAGATGATGGTAAAGGTAAAATTATTGATGTTGGAAAAGTAGGTAATGAACAATCTACTTTCATTGATGATGTGTTTTTGGTATGTGGCTTGAAACACAATCTTTTGAGCATAAGTCAGCTGTGTGATTTAGGATATTTAGTGATTTTCAAAAGGCTAGAATGCTGTGTTGTTGATGAGAAAACAAATGAAGTGCTTTTTGTTGCCAAGCATTTTAATAATGTGTATGGACTTACTCTTGATGAGCTAAAGGATCAAAATGTAGCTTGTTTTCACTCTAAAGAATCTGAAAAGTGGTTATGGCACAAGAGATTGGGTCATGCAAGTATGTTTCAAATAAACAAACTTGTAAAGAAAGAATTAGTAAGAGGTCTTCCTTTGATAAAATTTGACAAAGACATCACATCTGATGCTTGCCAAATGGGAAAGCAAACAAAAAGTTCTTTTAAACATAAGGAAGACATCTCTACTAAAAGACCACTTGAGTTGCTACACATTGATTTATTTGGTCCAACAAGAACTCAAAGCCTAGGTGGTAAACATTATGGTTTAGTGATTGTGGATGACTATACTAGGTTTAGTTGGGTTTTATTTCTTGCACACAAAAATGAAGCCTTTTCGGCCTTTGAACCTTTTTGCAAGAATATTCAAAATGAAAAGGATTTAAAAGTCTCTTCTATAAAAAGTGATCATGGAACTGAATTTGAAAACAATTTATTTGAATCCTTTTGTGAGGAATTTGGAATATCTCACAACTTCTCTTGTCCAAGGACACCACAACAAAATGGTGTTGTGGAAAGAAGAAATAGAAGCATACAAGAAATGACAAGAGCTATGCTTTGTGAGAGTAATGTTCCAAAATTCCTTTGGGCTGAAGCGGTTAACACAGCTTGCCACATTTTGAATAGAACAATCATAAGGAAATTTTTGAAGAAATCTCCTTATGAACTTTGGAAAGGTTACCCACCAAACTTAGATTACTTGCACATCTTTTGATACAAATGTTTTGTTTTAAATAACAAGGATAATTTGGAAAAATTTGATCCAAAGGTGTATGAGTGCTTGTTTGTAGGATATTCCACAACAAGCAAAGCATATAGGGTTTATCATCAAGATGCTAGGATTATTGAAGAGTCCATACATGTTACATTTTGTGATACTAACTTGGTGCAAAGTATTTTAGAAGAATGTGATGCAGGAAATCAGGCTCAAAAGGAAGTTGAAACTGTGCAAAATCGAGAAAATGAAATTCCTGTTCAAACTGAATCAGAAACTACAATTGATAAAAATTCAAGAGACAATTCTATTTTGTCTCATGAATCTGAAGGAAATCCTGAAACCAGCAGTACCCAGAATTCCTTGGTAACTGAATCTGCCTCCAAGTCAACCAGACCTTGTGAATGGAGATTCTTGAAGAATTATCTTGAGGAATTTGTCATTGGGGACGTCTCTCATGGAGTGCAAACTCGGTCTTCTACTAGAAAGGCAAATGAAGGATCAAATATTGCCCTTCTTTCACAAATAGAGCCTCAAAATGTCAAGAAAGCCCTTAGTGACCCTTCTTGTGTTAAAGCAATGGAGGATGAGCTTCTTGAGTTTGAGAAGAACCAAGTATGGACTTTGGTTCCAAGGCCAAGTGGAAAGAAAGTGACCGACACCAAGTGGATATTTCAGTACAAGTTAGGAGAAGATGGCAGCATTGCAAGAAACAAAGTAAGGCTGGTGGCACAAGGATATGACCAAGAATAAGGAATAGACTTTGATGAATCCTTTGCCCCTGTTGCCCGAATGGAGGCCATAAGACTTATCTTAGCTTATGCTGCATTTTGTGGTTTTAAATTATATCAAATGAATGTGAAATGTACATTTTTGAATGGTGTGATAGATAGAGAAGTGTATATGGAGCAGCCACCTAGTTTTGAAAATAAAGAGCATTCTAATCATATTTTCAAATTATCTAAAGCTCTCTATGGTGTAAGACAAGCTCCTAGAGCTTGGTATGAGAGACTTAGCTCTTTTCTTTTGAAAAATGGTTTTCAAAGAGGCACCACAGACACAACTCTATTTATTAAGGATTCTAATGATTCTTTTATTCTAGTCCAAATATATGTTGATGACATTATTTTTAGATCAACCAATGAATCCTTTTGTTCTGAATTTGGAAGACTCATGACAAGTGAATTTGACATGAGTATGATGGGTAAAAATTTTTTTCTTGGGCTACAAATTAAACAAACTGAAAATGGTATTTTTATTCATCAAGAAAAGTATGCCAAGGAATTAGTTAAGAAATTTGGTATGGAAAATGTCAAACCCATGGGAACTCCCATGCACCCTAATTCAAAATTAGATAAGGGAGAAACTGAGAAAGATGTTGATGAGACTAGGTATAGAGGAATGATTGGTTCTCTTATGTACTTAACTTCTTCTAGACCCGATATTGTGCAAAGTGTTGGATTGTGTTCAAGGTTCCAATCCAAACCTAAAGAGTCACATCTTTCAGCAGTTAAAAGGATCATTAGATATGTCCATGGCACATCCAATTTTGGTCTTTGGTATCCTAAGATCAATGATTTCTCTGTAGTTGGTTATTGTAATGCAGATTTTGCCGGTGATAGAGTTGATAGAAGGAGTACTTCAGGCTTATGTTGCTTCCTTGGAAAGTCCTTAAATGTTTGGTCAAGTAAGAAGCTACCAACAGTGGCCTTATCCACTGCTGAGGCTGAGTATATAGCTGCTTCTTTTTGTTGTTCTCAGCTTTTATGGTTAAAAACTCAGCTTGACGATTACAAATTAAATACAGAAAATATACCCTTACTGTGTGATAACATGAGTGCCATTAATATTTCTAAAAACCCAGTTTTGCACTCTAGAACCAAGCATATTGAAGTGAAATTTCACTTAATAAGAGAACATGTTCAAAAATGGGATATTAGCATTCAATTTGTTAAATCGGAAGAGTGATTGGCAGACATTTTCACTAAACCACTGTCTGAGGACAGATTCTGCATGCTTAGAACTAGTCTTGGAATTTTGAGCTATGATTCATTGTTTGAAAATTGCTAATATGTTTGCTGGAGCTTTTTGTCTCATAAACAAGTATGAGACAATTCTGGGCAAGTGAAGAGCGTCTCCTTCAACCAGCGTGTTCTGGACATGATGCATTTGCAAAATTTACTGTGCCAACCTCAAAAATTCAGATCATGGGTGGTCCTATGTGTTTCCTTAAATCCAACCACCTCTGGGCCCAAATATGAATGTTACATTTTTTGTTTGGTTGATATTCTTGTTGAATTGTGTGTTTTTTTTTGAAAGGGCTTTCATTTATTGATTTTTGGTCCAAAATTTAATTTCTTTTTTATTTTAAAATCAAATCAAATCTTTCTTTTATGAGGTCATTTCTTTTGAAGTCAAATCAGTGGTGATGCAGTTGCATGGTTTGAGAAAGTTTCTTTTGGGTACGATTACCAACACTCCCTCTCTTCCCTCTATAACTTCTCCTCAAATCCTTCAGTTTCTTCCCACTCACTCTACTACTTCTCTTCCTTCAAAAGCCTAAATCTAACTAAATGAGGAAGAAAGTTATTGCTAAAAGAGCACCGCGTGAAAAGATCCATAAGCTTCCAGGATATCCTAGACCATCAACTCGCTCTCAAGACCCTACCTTCACTCCCTCACCTTCTCCTCCTACATCTCCTCCTCGCACTGCTCCCATGGCGCGGACCAAGACCACGCCACAATTCCCAGCCCCTGCCAAGCCGATGCCACCGCCAAAGGCGACACCTCCCAAACCGGGCTCCTCAAAACCTGGCTCTTCAAAGCCAAGCTCCTCCAAAGGAAAACGTCAGGCGACTGAGGAACCTATTCCCGAGCTAACTCAACCTAAATCCAGGTCTGTTCCACTGCGCTCACAAAGAGGTAAAACTCGTCTCCCTCTCAAATCAGTTAGAGAACCAGACATTGATCCTTTCGCTCATAAGTCCCATTTCATGACATCTCACTCCAACTATAACCCCTTTCGATTCAAATCTGCCATGAACAATGATTTTTATGAAGGAGTCATACAGTATCACACCTTGTGTCCCTCTTTTCTTACTGATTTGCCATCCTTGAAAAAGAAAGGTTTTTCCTTTTGTTGAAAATTTAGAATTTTTAGATTGGAATCACCTTTTTAAAATTAAAAAGCCTGTGTATCCTCTGTTGGTCAAAGAGTTTTATGCAAATATGACATATCATGAAGGAAGTGTGCATTCTTATGTAAAGGGT
The DNA here is from genome assembly GCF_003086295.3 of Arachis hypogaea. NCBI lineage: Eukaryota > Viridiplantae > Streptophyta > Magnoliopsida > Fabales > Fabaceae > Arachis > Arachis hypogaea. The sequence continues at coordinate 136,754,491 of NC_092054.1, forward strand.
CAAGACATAGTCTTAAATAATGAAACAATCAGTGATTCCTTGAAGTATACTGATGTTGGGCCTTGTGCTTATGCTTCTGTTAAGTGGGACGAAGGAGTCGGTGTTTCTTACAATGATGCTCTGGCTAGTATTTGTGAACATGTCTCCTTGATTGATGGCATAACACCCACTCACAAAGCCCTAGGATATGAACGTGCTCAGTTGCACCGAATAGTCAACTATATCATACTTCCTCAAAGTGGTTCATATCAAAGGGTTTCATACACTGACACTCTTGTTTCATATGCCCTTCTCACCAAAACTGAAATTTCATTTGCATATTTGATGGTTAGATACATGTTTGACTCTGTTAGGAGTGAAAAAGACAAAGCACTTCCTTATGGCATGTTTCTAACTTGCATATTTGAGCATTTTGGTGTTGACTTGATCAATGAGGATTATGAAAATAGACATTCATATCTAAAGGGAGGTGGTGCAGTGAAACAGCAAAAGGGACCTACTCGATCTGAAAGGGTGGTCTTAGATGATGAAGATGATGAATTTGTCCCAGAGGAATCTCCTGCTCCTTCTACCGAGGGTACTTCCATCTCCACTGGGAAGAAATCAGCTCTGCTGATTGTGGTTAAGGACGTTGTTCAAGAGTTTGTCTCCCAATCTAATCACATGATTGCTATGAGCAAGGAGCAAAGGAAACTAGCTAGCAAACATGAGAATTTCCTCTGAAAATCAAGGGATAGAGTGACTGTATTTATGAAGTTCATTGATAATCTGAACCAGAATGAAGATCAGGCCACTGAGGATGAAGAAGAAGTTGGTTCGGAGGGAAATGGATCTGATGCCTAGAATTTGTCTCATGGAAACTGCTGCTGCTGCTCTCTTTTTGTCTCATGAATTATGTTTCTTTTGCTACTGTTGAACTGTTTTTATCTTGGATGACTGTAATAACTTTAAATACTGCTACACTTTTAGTAGTTTAGTTAGTACTTTAACCTTTGCACTAACTCTCTCTTGCAGGATTTATGGTGATGGTTTGTTGCTCTTGCTTATTATCCACTCTTGATGACAAAAAAGGGAGTAATAGCTGCTGAATTGAATTGACTTTGAATTTGAATTGATTAACTTGTACTGCTGCTGAATTTTTTGTGATTAATTTGTGAATTTCTGATTGCTGCTGATGATAGTATTAAGCATAAAATTTTGCTTTACAACTGTGAAATGTTAGCCCTTGATTATTCATGATACTTTGTTGTTGCTGCTGACATGATATGAAAAATAATGAGCTAAATCTGTGTTGCTGGTCATGTAGTATCCTTTAGTCGAGTTACATTATGTACAACTCTTCTTGTAAGTTTAATGTAAACAGGAACAAAAAAGAAAGAGCATAAATCCAGGGGGAGCTACTCTTGAAAAAGAAAGGGGGAGCAACATAAAAGCAAGAAACATAAATCAAAGGAAAGTTTTCCATCTTTACTAAATTTCAATTCCTTTTGGTTAATTAAATATGTTTGTCATCAAGGGGGAGATTGTTGAGTTAAGAAATTAACTAATTTAATTAATGATGACAAACATTATTTTTGGGCAAAATAAATAATTAGTGTTGATTAATTATATTTGCATATTACTAATTATTTATTGTTGCAGGCCAAAAATCCAATTCCATAGCCCAAATGGAATGAAAAGCAAATAGAAAAGAATGGTGGGCTGAAAGCAAAAATAGAAGCCCAAGGAAAAGAAAAGAAAGAAGTCAGATGGGCCAAAAAAGGTTGCTCAAATGAATACCCGAACCAAACCCAGCTTAATTTCAATTCCCTCCATCTTGCTCTAACCAAAGCAACGTTCCCCTCTCTTTCGTCTTAGTCAAATCAGAGCTTCAGAAAAGTAAGAAAGAGAAAGAGAGAGAGCTTCTTCCCTAAGCAAATCACCAAAGAAGCAAGAAAGAGAAATTAAGCTTGAAAGGCAGATGTCATCTCAACAAGTTCAAACCAAATCTAGCTTAAGAAAAGGTTAAAAGTAACTCATTTCCTCTTGCATGCATCAAAGCTTCTTTTCTCCTTCCCAACTCTTTGCTCGGTCCGAAATGGGATACAAAGAAAAGTTGATCTCTGTTCTTCACTGCTACAAATTCACGGTCACAAGAGATTCTTAGGGACCAAGTTGCATCTCTATGGTTCAGATTTGGTTGACCATAGGAAGACAATTTCGGTTACTCCTTCATGGCTTTCGGTCAAGTTGGAGAAGTCAGAAGCAAAGGTCCTACTCTGATGTTTAAGGAGAAAAAGTGAGCTTGTGGGTTGGTGAAGCACAGCGCTCAAGGAGTTGACCTAGGAAGATGAACTCATCAACATGCAAGGAGATAAAAGAAGATTTTCTGCTCATTCAGAACTAAGGAGAGAAAACTAGAGTTTGGTGAGTTGTATTCTGTGAAGAGTTCCCTTAGAAGTTCCTCTACTTGGACAATGTTCTCTTTCAAAGAAGCATTCTGCCAAGATTGAAGAACTGAAACAGAGGCTTGCGAAGCTGGTTTTTCACATAGCAAAACGGCTGTTGATAAAGTCAATCTCCTTCATGTTTTACAGATTGTGATATACTTTTCTATGTTTATCTTTCTGTAATTTCTTGTGAGAAAAGGCATTGTGAGAAAGCTCAAGTAAAAGCCATGAGTGGAAAAAGGTTGAGTGATACACTTGAGAGAAAAGCCTAGAGTTATTTTCTAATTTCTTTAGGTTGGTTAAGTGTCTTGTATCTTGTACCTGTAAGGTATCCCTTTCTTAGTTGGGTTAGCACTAAGAGTGAATAGTTAGGTATTAGTATAACCAATGTCAAATTAGATTAGAACTTGAGTGTGAAATTGGTGTATGTAATACTTTTAACTATAGTGAAAAATTCCTCCATTGTTGTGGAGGAGACTGGACGTAGGTTGCATAACACAAGGCAACCGAACTAGGATATATGCTGGTGTTAGCTTTTCTTCTCTCTGCTGTGTTCTATTTTCTGATATTTATGAGACAAAAATAAATTGCTCATAAATTTTCACTGCTGAGTACAAACAGAATCAGAATTGAAAGTTTGTTTTAAAAGGTCATAACAGCAACTTAAAAAGAAAGGCATAGATTCAACCCCCTTCTCTAAGCCTACCACAACCTTCAAATACATAATGCGCCAGAAGATATATGACGGAGGAAGACAGTTGTGTCATTTGTGGTGTATCCCCTGAATCTTTGCTCTATGTACTCTGTGACTGCAAGGTGGCAAGAGGCTCGTAAATGAGCATTGATAATAGTTTGGTTTCAGGTAACTTCTTTAACTCTCTTTTATTGGCTTAGTTGTTAGAGAATTTATTTACTAAATCTCCTTACCAAGGACAATCTTAACCCTTTCCTTTTGTTACTACGATGACTTCTTTATGGTATCAACTAAATAAATTTATTTTTGATGTTGATGATATCACTGAGGACTAGAAGGTTGTTTCCCTTGTTGTCTATCTAGCAAAGGACTTTTAGCATGCTCAAGCTGAGTTGAGTTGAATTAGAAACGTAATTAGCAATTATGTCTTAGACGTCGAGATATGCTCAAATTTGGGTTAACTTCTCAACATTCGAGATGTGTTATATAATACATTTTTATAAATACTTCACATTTTATACATTTTCGTAATTGATATATTTATTTAATTTAAATAAAAAAATTTAAAAATTTAAGTATCAATTTTATATAATAAGAATAGATAGATAAACGAAGATCATGATTATCTCTTTTATATAGTCTTTACTCTTTAAGCAAAATCTAAAGTATATATAAATATACAAACCTCCAACTCTACTCAAAATAATATATACACATTGAAAATTAATTATAATATATTTGTGTATAAATATATTATTTAATTTATTTTTAATGTATATTTTATATTTTGATATATATTTTATATAAACAATTAATTTTTGTGTGTGTATACAATGCATGGCTAATTTTTTTAGATATTGGAGGAGTGTGTGAGTTGTGCTTGGTTATGGTATATACAGGTGTTAGACACAGGTGTGGGACAGGGAGAAATCGGACCGTCCGAATTCTTTGTTAAAAAATTCGTTGATCACAAATCGGACCGTCCGATTAGTTTTTGTTTTTTTTTTTTATTATTTAACATGAAATCGGACTCTCCGTTTACACTTTTTGTTTTTTTTTTTTTGTAAAATCTAAAAACGGATCCTCTGTTAACAATGTTTTTTTATTTTTCCTTTAAAACAAAACGGACCCTCCGTTTTTAGTTTTTTTTTTAAAAATCAAAACGGACCGTCCGAATTTTATAAAAAAATTATTTTTTTGTATATCTCCTCTAATCGGACCGTCCGAGTTCCTTGTTCTAAATCGTTCGGTCCGATTTCAGCCTCCTAACACCACATGCAGGAAAAGCACCCCTATTCTTCATAATGCTGTTACACCCTACACCTTCCTCCATATTAAAAATAAAAAGCGACAATGCATTGTACATATTTATGATAGTTACAGAATTAGTTCTGAATGCCTATAAACTGAAATATGTGCACGCTTTTTATTACCAGTCTTATAAGTTTCCTCTGAATTAATTTAAGATCGATGTCGAGATAATATAATAATAGTATTGTAATATCCTTTTTGGATGACTATTATAATCTTCTTTGTTTATATTTTATACAAACTACCATGCTGAGTTTTGTATTCGTAGCTAATTCAACAAATATCTTTTTTTTTTCTTTTGAAGTATCCGTATTAATTCTAAAGAGATCCAAAAATACTAAAAACAATAATAATAAAAATCCATGATCATTGTCTACATAGCATATCTAAAAATTTCTTAGTATTGGCATTCTAGATATCACCATGTATACAAGTGATCATGAATCTTTAGTCGTTCCCAATATTTCTGGATCTCTAGAATTATTACCGATAAAAATATAGATAGACGTCATAATGTATTAGAATTTTTATACTATCAAACAACTAAATTAACTGTTTGGATGAAGAGGGAAAAAAAAATGCTAAAATATAAAGAAAAAGATCGAGAAAACAAATGAAAGCAGAAACACTTGCATATAGTTCCATTGTGATTATTAATACAATTGAAACAGATAGAATATGCAAACATGAGAGCCAAGCAGAGCTAACTCTTCTCCTTGAAGCCTCAAGTTGTGTTGAACCATTCACACCAGTCTTAGATACTTTCCAGTGAAAGATTCGATTCAGAATTGAATTGAGTAGTCACACATGCTACTATAATACAAATAGGTAACTTTTCTACAAGTTTAAATCAAACAAGGGGAAAATAAAAAAGCAGAGAAAGAAAACCTAAGCAAATGCTATCACTCATTATTGTTTTGCAACCATGAATCCCAAGGGAAGTTAAAGTGCAAGAATACCAACATCAAAACCTTCTTTCTTTTTCCCTCGAATTCTTATACTAGCAACAATAAATATCCTCCAATTTTCCAAAAATCTGGCCATTATTGTGTTTGGAAAATATTTTAGAAAAATAGGATCACTAATGAGAGTACAAATGTTTTATGTTAAGAAAATATAAATTTGATATTATAGTAATTTTTTTATTCATAAAATTTGTTTAAAAAATATCTTTAAATATTATTTTAGCATAAAGTAATTTTACATTTAAAATAATAACACCTCTTGTACTATTTTTTTCTTTGAAAAAAATCAGAGACTATTTAAAGATTTTTTATTTTGAAATGCACATTTATTAAATCAATACGAGCAAAATAGAATCAAGTGAATATTGAATCACCTTATATATCTAGTGAAGATTTTCATAATTATGTTTACTGTCAAATACTCCATCCAATAAAGATAGAAATCATGACAGATATTAATTTTCTTCAGGTGTGAGTGTACCTCAGAGAGTTGTATTATCATCCTCATCCTTGGCACTTGTCTATGGAGTGTATTGGCTGGTTGATGACGGTGAGTAACCATGTTGACTTGGCGAGTATTCCATTGAAGCACTATAAATGATGAAACAGAATGGCAAAATTAATAGATATGCCCAGATATTTGGCAACTAAAATAATTAAATAATGATATCTATAGATGCAAACCTGAACTGTGGAGAAGTTAGGCTGAAATCCGGACTTGTAAAATGCAAAAATGTGGATTAGTCAAACAAAGAAGAAATGCAACCTCTTGCAATTTTAGCAACACATAAGAAAGCAAGAAAAGAAGAAAGAAAGAGAGAATATTTGTACTGTTGTTCTTAACTTACCTGCTTGGACTAAATTTTGGGCTGGATGGAGAATAAGTTGGTGATGAGGGGCTGCAAAATAATATGGCATATAGTTACTTGGAGTGAAGAACTATAACAAAACAAGTGTGCAGTTGAGAACCAAAGTCACTATACTATTTTCAACTACCCAAAAAGCTAATATTGAGAACCAAGGTTAAGGCTCATCCTCATTTTAGTGTTGGCAACTTCCATTTCTGCATCCATTAGCAAAGTTCAACAATTAAAAGAATCCAAAGAATGACTCACCTATAGTATGGTGATGTGGGACTATACTCTGCAGATAACCGACTGTAATAAGGGGAAGTAGGACTATAGCTTGGTGATGTAGGGCTGTACCCAGGAGAGGAGGGGATATATGCAGGTGATATAGGACTATAGCTTGGTGATGTAGGGCTGTACTCAGGAGAGGAGGGGCTATATATAGGTGATATAGGACTATAGCTTGGTGATGTAGGGCTGTACCAAGGAGAGGAGGGGCTATATGTAGGTGATATAGGACTATAGCTTGGTGATGTAGGGCTATACCAAGGAGAGGAGGGGCTATATGTAGGTGATATAGGACTATAGCTTGGTGATGTAGGGCTGTACCCAGGAGAGGAGGGGCTATATGCAGGTGATATAGGACTATATGCCGGAGACGTCGGGCTGCAAAAGAATATAATTTCCGACTCAAATCTAAAGTTTTTTTTTTTTTATGAAAATAAAGTTTTCAGGATATCAATACAGTTTGGTTGCAAGTTCCATTTATCATATAGATTTCCAGAAACCAATATTAAAAGAATCCAAAGAATGACTCACGTATAAGTTGGGGAAAGAGGACTATAACTTGGTGACACAGGGCTATATACAGGAGAAGTGGGAGTGTACTTAGGTGAAACTGGATCATAAGCAGGTGAAGATATACTGTAGTCACTTCGATATGCGCTGTAACCACAGGCCATTCCATAAGGTGAAAAAACTGCATTATTAATTGGTGATGGCCGCAGATTTGGACTGGACAAATGAGTTGGTGACATCAAGCCATCAAGATAGGGAGTTGACATGGAGAAATGAGCAGGTGTCATGCCAAAGTCAAGACCATCCATATAACTAGGTAGCTGGAGATCAAATGCATTCTTAATCATCTCATCATTAAGATACAGAGAGCATTGTCCAGTGCCAAGGGGCGCAAGCTGGCCTAACATGATGTTTTCGCTGACACCCCTTAAGTGATCAGCCTCAGCATATGCTGCAGCATCAAGGAGAATATCAACAGTCTGTTCAAATGAGCATCTCATCATTGGACCGGTATCATTTTGGTTGATACCATGGCGCGTAATTGACATCAAATGGCCACGATAAGTCATAGTATCACAAAGAATAGCGAGATGCCTGTAATTGACATAAGATCCATCAAAAGAGATGACAGCACGCAATTCATTCAGAAGAGCCCGCCGAACTGCCTCAATTCCAAGGACTTCAATAATTTCAATAAGGTGGTTGCTTATGGTCCTTGTTGCATCAACTTGCTCATGGCACATTGCAGCTAAAAGGTTTACACCTTCAGTTTCAAGCATCCATTCCTTATGAGTCTGAAAACCTTCATTGTCATCAAATTTTGGAACGTCAATACTTTTTAAAAAAACTTTGCTGATGCCAGGGATGCCACGTAATGTCATCTCAGTAAGCATGTTGCTTTCTATTCTCTTTAAGAAACCATCATCAGCAGAATCATCCTGAATCTCTCCCCGGTGGGCTTCATCATTCACGATTCGGATACGAAGTATGAGCTTTTCAGCATTGTCATAATTGAAAATACATTTCAAATCATCATCAAACACATGTTTTATCTCCTCAGCGATGTCAGCCATGCTCAACTTCTTATCCACCATCATCTCTCGGTTTAATTCTATGCGAAGCAACCAAGGTGACATTCTTTCAAGAGCAACTTCTTCATCAGGCATTTCATTGTACAACTTCACAAAATCAACATCTTCTTCAATTACAGTATACAATGGGTCTGGATCATACCACACCTCTGTAGCTTGTGTCACTCTCCTAAGTGTAGTAAGCTCTAACTCACACTGCACACGTTTGGCCTCCTCTGAAGTCCTACTAACCTCAGGTTTCAAATACACAGACAAGGAAGGTGTTTTGATTCTCTTGGCCACATTAATAATTTCTGTTAACCTGGGAACACCAAGTGTAACATTCTTAGCACTTACACCAGCATAGTGGAATGTGTTGAGAGTCATCTGAGTAGCCGGCTCCCCAATAGATTGTGCCGCCACACAACCAATCATTTCCCCCGCAGTTACTAGTGACTGCTGGAATCTTGATTCTATCTCTCCCACTAACCATTCAAATGCTTCGCGGGAAAGCTTATATTCCTGCAAGACCCTTTTACTGGAAAGAGTGCTGCGAAGAAGGATATTGAACAGGACAGTAGCATTCTTCTGAGCTTCTTGACTAAGGAGATCATCACCAGGAACAACTTTAAGTCTCTCCTGTAGCTTATCAACAGCTTCTACAATTTCAATCGGGTCCATATCAGAAGGCCTTCGAAAGTCAATCTTAAATGTCTTCTGAGCATTCCTGATAAGCCTCTTAAGGTTAACAGGCAGTGGAAGAGAACTAGTACCAGTAGTGGCAATCTCATTTGCAAGCAGATGTCTATCATGTTCAAGCATTTCAAATTCATCCTCAAGTAAATTACGAAGCTCTATGCTGGATTTCAAGTCTTCAATAGGCCCTTCAAGCATGTAACTAGGATTCCAGTTCTCCTTATCAAACTCATACTTAAAGGTCCTATCAAAGTCTGACTTTTTCATTTTCAGGGAATCAAGATTCTGTGTTTCAATCCAAACAGCATCCATACCATCTTCTCCATAGAGAAATTGTATGACATCTCCTACGGAGTTCCTAACAGTTCCATCGTATTTGACCATAATATCCTCCATAGCCTTCACAAGCCGCCTTTGGATGTATCCAGTTTCAGAGGTCTTCACTGCAGTATCAATAACACCTTCCCTACCTCCCATGGCATGGAAAAAGAACTCTTGTGGGGTCAGCCCTCGAAGATACGAGTTCTCCACAAAGCCTCGGCTTTCAGGCCCATAATCATCTTTTGTAAAGTGTGGCAGTGTCCTATCTATGAACCCAAATGGAATTCGCTTGCCTTCAACATTCTGTTGACCAAGACAAGCAGTCATCTGAGATATGTTGATAAAACTTCCTTTGGAACCAGCTGTCACCATTGCTTTCAGATTATTGCTCTCAGATAAACTTGTCTGCGCTTTTTTCCCGGCATCATTACGAGCTTCGTTCAGCACCTAAGATTGCCAATAACATGAAACATCATATTCAAGCAAATGCAGCATTTAGTAATATATCAAAGTGACCTGCAATATAATTGAATCACCTCATTCACTTTCTTCTCAAATGTATCCATCATTGTCTGACCGGGTTCAGACTCCAACTTCTTTTCTTGAGCATCCCTAAATAGTGTTTTCACTTTCTCTTTTGCCACTGAAATAGTCTGGTTAATAACCTCCATAGTCGAAGCGTCCGCAATCGAATCACCAATTCCAATGCTAAAAGAATTCTGCAGAAGCCAGTAGTTTACAAGCCACTGAGTGTGACCAAGAAATTTACGAGCTGCATCGGGGCCAGCGTCTTCCCTGTATTCAAGCCAACATTAGCGAGGGTGTGCAAAGAAGAAAGTAACTGAATTATTACAGTTTCCAAAGCCACGTTTACCAAGATCATTAGATCAATTCAACCCTTTGCAAAGTTGTAAAGATGAATGGAACATTAACATTTTATATAGTGATGTTGCATACCAAATGACATGAATGAGACTTCCAGTAGATGCTCCAAGTGTCTTTTTGCAAAGAGTTCCGGTAAGTAGTTCCCCTTTTTCAATTCTGACCATAGTATCCCCTGGAGTTATTGATGATCCTCCTTCGTTATCATCATGCCAGCTAGAATACCTAGTTAAATTTATTTGCTTGGGAATAATAAGATTGAAAACTTGTTTCCCAGTCCACAATGGTTCTGGCTTCAATATTGCTGGTGTAGGAACATTCCCGTCGAAATCTTCCCACCACATTAGAATGTTCATAAATACATCCTTTAAAAAAGAAAAAGGAAAACAAAAAATTCATTAATCTGAGTAGCTTGTACAAGAACTTCTTCATATATCAAGTAACTGCAGCAATATATAAAAATTCGGTGAATAATACCTTTGTGATGAAGGTATCTCTCTTGGTGATTTTTCTGCATCCTAATAGTGTGTCTTGAACAATATCCATTACTGGTCTGTTTGATTGAGGAGATACAATGCATTTAGGCACCATCATGAGCTCCAACACCTCTGCTCTGGTTTCAAATGACTGAGGAACATGCATGTTCATTTCATCCCCATCAAAATCAGCATTATAAGGCCTAGTTACCGACAAATTAAGCCGAAACGTAGAATAAGGCATGATTTTGATTCTGTGCCCCATAGTGGACATTTTATGAAGACTAGGCTGACGATTCAAGAGAACTAAGTCTCCGTCCATCAAATGGCGCTCCACCTAAAATCACAACAATTGAAACTATTAGCAGACATCAAGAGGAAACCTTTTTAAAATAAGAAGAGAAACTGGTATCATCTAAAACACAATGCCTTGTATCCTATCTCCAAATGGGGATGGCAACTTTTCTTCAAATATCTGAGATCAAGCCTTTGCCCATCATCACGAATGATGTACTTGGCACCAGTTTTCCCAGGTGGGGGATTGGGTCCATACTCTACAAGCTCCTTCAACCTGTTTTTCACATTTTTTTGTAAATTAAAATTCTTTGTTTGGTTAATAATTATACAAAATGTTTTAAAAGCCAAGCAAGTAGAAAACCATATCCAAAGGACAACCTTTCAATATTATATGGAGTTACAGTCTCAGGGTATGTAAGGTTCAAAGCAATACTCCATGGCACTCCAAGTTCATCAATGTTAATGTTCGGCTCTGGTGTAATAACCGTTCGAGCAGAAAAATCAACTCTTTTCCCCATCAAATTTCCTCTAATCCGACCTTCTTTGGCTTTAAGCCTGCTACAAATTGATTTGATAGGCCTTCCTGTTCTTTGAGTAGCCTGTGAAAATTTTATCGAAATTCCAAATTCAACGGTTATAAAGGTAATGCAGATTATATCAGTAGCAAACGGCGGCATATGAACACAATCATACTCTTGGCAGTCCCGGCAACTCGTTATCAAAATATGCGGTTATATGGAACTGCAACAACAGAGAAAACTCGGAAAGAATATGCTGAGGTGATCCATTTTTCTCATGTCTCTTCAAATTTTCATTGTGCTTGATGATTGTGGCTAACTGATGAGTCAAGTCATCCTACATGCACCAACAATAACATAATCTAGGTAAGATAAAGATGAAAATGTTATCACTCATCACTATCATTGGTAAAGGATTAATTAAATTTAAAGAGCTTAGAAAACTTGTACAGCAAGTAAAGACAGTGCAAGAGAAGAGAACACTTTCCTCACACCTACAAGATGAGTGCATCATAACAGAAGGTCTCACTGGTGGAGGAGGAATTGGAAGAACTTGCAAGATCATCCAATCAGGACGCGCAAACTGCGGATTCAAGCCCAACAATTCGCAGTCCTCGTCGCTTATCCTTTTTAGAACACCAAGAACCTTCAATTGATTCAACATGTCTATTTATTATTTATTATTTACTATTTAGCAACAAACATAGAAGTCAACATAATAATAAAAATTCCGAACACGGATCAAATGTCAATTATTACCCTTTCTGCAGAAAGAATCTGTTTCCTTTCTTCGGGATTAGGAAGCTGTTCATGGTCATTGTTTTTGTTCCTCGGAGCTTTATACTCAGCAATCATTTTAATACCCTTAATAGTAATCTTGGGCTGCAAGGCACCGCAGCCAATTCGAACCAGCTCCTCAGAATCTTCACCACCTTGACACTTGCTTATGTTTTTGCAAGCATCCAAGATCCTCTGCAGCCTGTTTTTAGGGTTCCCAATCTTCAAAGCTTGTTCAAACTTCTTATCCTGCTCCAAAACCATAGTCAACTTAGAGAGAGACTACTAAACAAGAATTCAGATAAAATTCAAATTGAACAAAAGCAACTAAGCTCCTTCCTCCTATTAACTCAATGCATGGTTCTCAAAACATTTGAAATCGGACCTCACGCGCCAAAATCTTGGAGCAGTTGAAGCAAACACAACGCATGACGGTGAGCACCGTCTTCAAGAAACCAACGTGAAACATTGGCTTAGCGAGCTCCAAGTGACCGAAATGCCCCGGGCACTCAGCCATATCAGCCGTACACGTGGCACACCGGATCTTCCTATCAACGGTTCCAAGGCGAGGGTCGCTCAACCCTCCGACCTTTGGCTTCCCCTTCTCCGAGCTCTTCCCGTGCTCGATTTCCACCACAGAGTTTCTCCTCTGCACACACACACACACACAATCACGATCACAATACATAATCACAATCATTGTGGTTTCTTCAAGTTCGAGGGTTTTGAAATGTTTTAAGTTGGAAAACATTACGATTTCATCGGGGCTGAGAATTCCGAACTGAACCGTACGGACATTTGCAGTTTCCGCCGGCGAATAAGGAAACCTAATATCCATGGCAACCAGAACGGTGATGGAAAAGAAAATGCAGTTATTATTTGTTTATTCTTTATAACACAGAACTGATTTTTGCTTCGAATTTATGTGTTCATGTTCTTTTGAAGTTTGATCAATAGTTCTTGTTTTCTTTTTTGTTCTTTCTTTCAATTTCGGTCTTCAGGCTCGGAACATATCAAAAACCCTGGCAGAGGCGAGACGAGAGAGTTTTCTTTCTCTCGCGTTGCATAAATGACACAGAGAACAGTCAACGCCCAAAGACTCTATGATGGTATATTTATAAGCGCTGACGGGGAGGAGTTGTTACGGTGCGCATGAATGTAGGGTATTTAACTAGTCCGGCCACAAGTCCACAACCTTTTAATAAAATAATAGACAAAGCATTCATTTCAAGAAAAAAAAATATTTTCACATCGGAAAATTAATAGATAAAGCATTAATAAAATATTTTCTATAAAAAAATATATAATATACTAATTTAATATCTCTATACATAATCTTTGTCTATGTCTTGTCTCACAAATATAATTTTATATTTCTATAGATACATTTGATTCTAAAAACAACACAAAACAAGACAAAACACTAAAAATAAGACACAAAAATTAAATTAATTTTTGTATTTTGTTTAATAATAAACTAGAATGAATTATGAAAGTCCAAATTTATTTTATTTTTTTATTCAAACAATGTAAGAAATAATAAGAATAATGTAAGAAATAATAAAAAATATGATTATAAAAAAATAATAAGAATAATGAAAGGAAAAAAAAAAGCTATGTCTCTGGTTAGTATCTCTATGAAATTCTTGTCATGATGGATATAAAGTACAGTAATTTAGTGTCTTTGGACACAATATTTTTGTTCATGTCTCATATGCCAAACATGATTTTATGTTTCTTTGTCTCTGTCTCATCATCGTATGCTTATAACGAAACGTAGTCTATGTTCCTATCTTAGTGTCTCGTACTTATAAACAAATGTAGTTTTAAAGACTATTTCATGGATTTTGAAACATGCGGACTAAATTATCTTATATTAAAACCTCAGAAAATTTGGATAATTACTCAAATTTTAAAAATACTCATAAATTTTATTTTATTTTAAATTTGCTTCAAAATTTTTTGAGTTGTAGCAAATATACAGCTAATTTTTCAAGAAGTTTAGGACTAATTCAGCAATACAAAGATAACTCTCAATACAAGTAAATCAGACACAAAATTCTGTCATTAATTTTTAGTTATCATGCATTATTGTTGGATTGATCCTAAACTTCTTGAAAATTGAGCTAATAGAGGTACGTTTGATGCAAATAAAAAAAATTTTGTTATAAAATTGAAACAAAATAATATTTAAGAATATTTTCAAAACTTTTAATAAATTTTAACACTAAAAAATATACTTTACTTTTTAATTTTATAATGTTTTTGCCAAAACCGTCTTACACTTTTTTTAACCTTTTATTACTTTCTAAAACCTTTTCATAACTAATTTTTCTAAAATTAGTAAATTACACATACCTCATTAATATTATTATTAATTTTTCACCACTATCAGGACTCCAATATCAATTATTTTGCCATTACTAAAACCTGAATATGACCACAAATACCAAAATTATAAGTCTATTATAGAATCTATTACAATTACCAAATCCACCAGCACTATAATTACAGAAATACTACAATAAATCTAGCAGATAACGGCAGTAATTTTGCAGCAGTTGTAAAAAATCGTTGCTGTCTAAAAAATAGCGACGGTTGATGCACAACTAGGTGTGGCATTGCTATTCGTTTGGAATTTAGCAGCGGTTATAGTGTAACTGCCGCTAAATTTACTTAATTTCGGAAAGTAGTTGTTGAGACAAAATTTATTTTTAGCGGCAGTTTCATCCCAACTCCTTCCAAATTGGTTAAATTCTTTACTTTCATATCTGGATGTAGTCTCTTTTTAAACATCAACAGAGTATAAACTGCTTAAGTTCTCACTAGTTTCTTTAATGTTATAGAAAAATATTTTCTTTCGTAAAATTAGAATTTTTTTATTAGTAATTAAATTGAGTTTGCCCATATTTTAATTTTTGATATATTTTAATAAGTTTATTTTTAAAAATATGTTTGAGTCACTGTTACCTAAATACTATTTTTTGGATTTGTTTTACGTAATAAAATTAATTAATTTAAAATATATTTATTTAATCATCTGAACAAATTTACAAATTAGATTTTTTCGTTTATTATAAGATCTTTTGAGTTTGCATTCAAGCATAAATCTAAAAGAAATATATAAAATATGTATAGATTAATGCTAATTTCAATTGAACATACATTAATTTTAGGTTTCTTCGAAGTTATACCTTACTAAACCTAAATCAATAAATTCTTGAAGCAGTGAAATATGTAATACCGCAAACCCAAACCATTAAATTAAGGGAAATAATGTAAGTCTTAAAATAAAAGGTCAAATTTTTTCTTTAACATCGTATTGACTTGGCCAAAAATTATTTGTCAAGAATCTACTATGACTTTACGTGAGAGAGGATCTGATATGTCATCTCCAAACCATGGCTTTTTGTTCAGATGGAAGCCTTTTTGCAACATGTACGTTATCTTCTCTTTATTAGTCATCTAAAATTTTATTGTCTTCTTCTAAATCAGTCTCTGTTCTATCTAGACTGTCATTAACTATTTCACATGAATATTCCACTAACACAAAAAATATTAACCCGCATACAAAAATCTTAGTATAATAAGAAGAAACCAACAACTCCCACGTCATTAGATAGTAATTTAGAAAAAAAAGTACGTTAATATGCTAAGACAAGTTTCAAAACTAAACAACAAGAAACAACGATTACCATCTCCCTTGTTGATAATTTGGGCAGATTTCTTGCAAATAAACTCTGTAATATGCAATTATATAAATTTTATTTTCTCCTGTGATGTAATATCCAATTCAACTGCATGCTTATTTGTAAAGCGCATCTATATAATAAAAAATATGGTTCATTTTTTCGTCAAATACTGTTTCTTTATGATGAACTTTTTATATTATATATTTTTTGTACCTTCAATTCTGCAAGTATGTCTTCAGAGCTCTTTCCAGATGCACATGTCACAAAAACGTATCCAAAATGTTTCTCATATATTAATCCCTATTTATAAAGTTCCTACAAATATGAATGTTGACATAGCAAATATTATAGCAGCAAATTTGTTAGCATATGTCAACTTAAAATATGTATTAATCAAATATAGTTTAAGACAATTTTGAAAAGGTATGCCTAATGAACAAACTGCATGGTAAATTTGTTAGCCGTTTCCAAGTATTGGTTGAAACAAGAGCGTTTTGATATAGCCCCCAACCAACACTTAACATTTATTTTACGAAACCATATGTCTCTAATAACAGAAATTGCATGTTCCAATAAAAAGAATGGAGAGGCCATAGCCATCTCTTTAGCAAATGTTGTGCTTGCACAGCATAATGAAAAGTCCTCCATTTTTATTTGTCCTGTTACGCTATCATTTTACGTTCACTAATATTTATTAGTCATAATAATATTAGCATTGATTATAACTAATAGATAGCATGATTATCATAACAACGACATTAAAAACAACAATAATAACAAAATTAATACTTCATTGTAAATTAACATTTTCTAAATAAATCATATAAAGAAATGGGAAACAATTTTTATTTATTAAAACTAACAATTCAATAAAGATTTAATTGAATTATGAAAATATCAATCCTGATATAACCATCAAACTACATACACCATTAAGATTATTAAACACATTAATTACACGAAGACCATTTTTAAAGTACGTTGACTTTAATACTATTTCCATTATGCAACCTCGTCGATATGTTCAAAATCATTGTCTGTGGGGTTTTCTATATCATCATCACTTGTCAACTGTAAGTCTCCAATGTCACCTGTTGCTGACATGTTTCAACCCTGGCTGTGGAGAAAAACTAATTTCAGTCTCTTCATTCTCTTCTCCCATGTCATACAAGTCTCGTGGCTTCACATGAACTACTACACTCCATTCTTTATCTACTTCATCATCCACATAGTATATGAGATGAGCCTCTGATGCCAATATATATGGTTCATGGTCTTCTCGATCACCAATATGTATCAAAAAAGAGAAGTTAACACTAGTAAGACCCAAATGATCCTGTTTGATGCCTCCACTAGTAGTCGTATCCGCCCAAACACACTTGAACAACACAATTGAAAATCAACAGCTGTAATTCAATTATGTCTACCATTTTGCCATACCAACAACCACCTTTTTGTCATGCATGCTTGCATAACTTCGTGTATTAGACAAAACATGTACTCTACTATTTTGGATTTTTATCTCTTTCTCCTTTGTCATAGTTCTAAACTTATACCATTGACTTTGTACGCCCCATAACCTCTTGCATGAACAAGGATCAGAGAGGAAGGGAAAAAATAATCAACCACACATAACCTCGTTTCAAAAATTCATATTTAGGGTTTATAATATTAATTTAAAAGCAGATACGTTAATATTCATTCAATTATTTAAATATGCAAACATTTTGTAAAAGTATTTATATAGCCTTCCAAATATTAAAAAAATTATAACTATTCAAATTTGATTTAAAATTCAAATGAAATAACAATATATCTATTCCAATCGAATTATATTGCACTATTACTGAATAAAAAGTAGTTTTAAATTTATTTTTTAAACAAAAGAAAATTTATCATTTAAAATTAATTTATTAAAAAGATAAATAATTAATACAAAAAATTCACTGCTCAATAACTAATAATAGAAATTGAATAAAATATACGTAGATTAATTAATAGTTTAAATTACAATATTATAATCAAGTAACAATTTACATAAATATTAATTACAGAAGTTTGATTGCTAGAACGATACAAATGAGTCAAGCCCAAAATAACATGGAAGCTATATATTTGAAATCCTTCCAAAATTTTCTCGTTCAGTTTCACCCAAATCAATTACCTAATCAATACATATTTCACCCAAAACCTAAGTTAAGCTAAACCTCCATTGATTCATCTTTAAACACTGTCGCCTTATCACTCTCTCGTTAGATATCTGCTCCGCTGCAGGCTCTGCTGGTGATTCTCCTCTACTGCGGGTTGAAGTCGCGTCTTGTTGCTTTGTTCTTTCGAAGGTTGTGCTCGTGCTTCCCTTCTACTATCTCCAGGTAGCTCTGTTCCTTCTTTAGATCACTGTTCTGTTGCATTTGCGGTGAGTTTTTGTGTTCTATTTTCTTGGTTATTATGTTATTTTGCTCTCTCTCAATGTTTTTCTTTCTTTGTCTATGTTGTTGAAATCTTCCTTTGCTTTGCTACTTAGATACAATTTTAGAGTCTGGGTACATTGGTGAAAAGTGATGCTGGTCTGGGTAAATTTGATACGAATTTTTTCGTCGGTCTAAAATTTCTCTTATAGAAATAAGAACTTCGTTGTAAGCATAGCCCCAAACCAACAAATAACTCTCACATCAAATTTAAAAGATTGGTTCTCACAAGTACAAACCCCAAGAAAAATTAACCGAAGTATTTAAATCCCGGGTTGTCTCACAAGGAATTGCAATGAAGTGATCAATTATTGGCTATGAAGGAATATATGGGGTTTGATTGATAAAAGGGAAAGAAATTAAATGAAAAGAAAAGTAAATCAAGTAACTAAAGAAAGTAATTAATAAAGAGAGACATTCATGGCAAGGATTGAAAACATAGTCTTTCTATCCTAGTCACTCATAACAATAATTAACAAGAATTTATCTTATTTCATCATCCCCAACAACGGAAGAAGATATAATGTTATCTTCACATAGGGAGAAAGTCAAATAAGACTAGCTAATCTCAATCCAAAAGTCCTAATCAACTTACTAATTGAATTAGTAAAAGATTAGCGTTAATGGAAACAATATTAGCTAACAACTCTAGATCACCAATCTAAATTGGGTATTCATGACTCAAGATTGCCTAATTCCTCTTTCTAAGCCAAGAATGCTAAAAAATCTACTCTAACATCCAACCAAGTATTTTGTCAAACACTAGGAAGGCATAAAAGGAAAGCATGGTAAATTGTAAGGAAAGATAAAATCTAACAACTACCAATTGCAAGGAAACAATAATAACAACTCAAATCAACAATAAAAGAACATCAAACATCAATTGCATCAAAGGAAATCCAAATCCAACATGAGCATTCATAAAAATAAAAGGAGGCATAAAAGAAAAATTAACATTACAAACTAAGAGAATGAAGGAGTAAAAACAAGAAATTGTAAAGGAAACAAGATGAAAACAATAATTGAACCCTAGATCTAAGATGCAATCACCCTAAGAACCCTAATTCTAGAGAGAAGAGGGAGCTTCTCTCTCTAGAAAACTAACCTACATGATGCTATCCTACAACTAAGTGCTCCCCCTTTGCCCAAGCTTCAATTCTACATGAAATAGCCTCAGTAATGAGTTGGATTTAGGCCTGGACAGTTCAGAAATTGCCCCCATCATTTTCACTTTAATGAGGTCACGTGCGATCTGTGACACGTACACATCATGTCACGTGTACGCATTGCCTGACGACTTCATTTCTATGCGTGCGCATCTATCATGCGTGCGCGTTGATGTAGGCACTCCAAATCCTTGTTTTTCCATGAGTTCTCCACTTTGCATGCTTTTTTCTTCATTCCTTTGATCCATTCTTGGCCTTTTCAACCTAAATTCACTAACAAACACATCAAGGCATCTAGTGAAATCAAAGGTGAATTGAAATTACCAATGTAAGGGCCTAAAAAGCATATTTTTTACACTTAAGCATAAATCAAGGAGAATTACAAAACCATGCTATTTCATTGAATAAATGTGAGAAAAGGTGATAAAATCCCCCAAATTAAGCACAAGATAAACCACAAAATTGGGGTTTATCAAACCTCCCCACACTTAAACCAAGCATGTCCTCATGCTAAACTCAAGAAAGAAACAAAGGGTATTAACATTTATTCAATGCAAACTAACTATATGCAACTACCTACATGTAACTATCTAGATGAATGCAACTACTTGATCAAAATAAATCAACTTTCAAGAATACATATATAAGTACAAGAGCTAAAGCAATAGCAATCAAAGCAAACCCAAAATTGAATTGAGTTATTAAAAAGATTTTTCAAACTTGCAAGAAAAGATATGATTATGGGTGAAGACATGTAATTGAGCAATCGAACCCTCACCGGATGTGTATCCGCTCTAGTCACTCAAGTGTATATGATTGATTCACTCAATTATCCCCTAATCATGCTTTCCAAGATTTGTTTTTCATCTAACAATTTCATGCATGCATACAAATATAATGAGGTCTTTCCCATAGGTTGTAATGGGGCTAGGGTCAAGGTAAGATTGTATTTGGTTAAGTGGACTAAAATTTGAATCTTTGATAAACTTAAACTTTCCACCTAACATATGACAACCTATACAATTTCAAAACTAACCTAACTACCCATTCTTCACTTTTTTACACACTTATGCATTCTCTTTTTTTATCACAACCCATATGCATTGATTTTATTTAACTTTACTTTGTGGCATTTTGTCCCCTTTTTATTGCTTTTCTTATTTTTTCTTTTTTTCTATTTTTTCTCTTTTTATTTTCTTTTTATTTTTTCTTTTTCTTTATCATTTTTTTTCAAACTAAAATATATACAAGAACATCAATGCATATGGTTTAACATTCAATGCATGAGTATGTACCCAATTCCTAAAATTTTGATAAAAATATAAGAAACACCCTTTATCCCAACCAATGTTCCCAACTCTCCCAAACTTGAATGATAAACACTCTCACTAGCCTAAGCTAATCAAAGATCCAAATTAAGGACATTTATTATTTTTCACTTAAGGCTTGTAATGTGCTAAAATTAAGAACAATTGGGTTAAGCATAGGCTCAAAATAGGCTAACAATGGAAGATAAAAGGTAGGCTATTTGGGTAGGGGTGTAATCGGTTCGGTTTGGTTCAGTTTTGGACCAAAAACCAACCGAACCGACCTGTTCGGTTTTACAACAATGCCAACCATTCGGTTTGCTATTTTCTAGACAACCGAACCGAACCGAACCAACAGCAGTTTGGTTCGGTCGGTTTTTCGGTTTTTTTAAACCTAATAATCAGAATTAAATCATCATAAAATGAAGTTTAAAACCGTTAATAAATTAGAAACAAGAGTATATGACATCCAAATTCAATACAAATTCAACTTGTCCAAACAATTAAACATAAAACAAAGACAATTAAAAATGTCTAGCAAAAAATAAAAACAAACACACTTTAAAAACTGAAACAACCACTTTAAACCAAATAAAAACCAAAACAGCCACCATGTTTAATCTGAATCCACACCAAACTCATCATCATCTTCTCTGGTTGGTGCAATTTCTACAAATACAAAATAAAGAAATCAATATAGATTATAAACATAAACATAATATAGATTATAAATTATAAACATAAACTATGAATACATAACAATGAACAACAAATACAGCAATTTTATTGAAAAATTGGCATTCAAACTTATTCAAAAAGCCACTTTCCAGCATTTATGCAATAGCAACAAATTATGAAACATACTAAGTTCAAAACACAGTAATGAAAGCAAAATAAAGCAATAGCAACAGCAACAACAACATACTAGGTTATTAAAGCAACAACAATATATAAAGATGAAAACAATCAAAGGCTATAAAAACAATCATAACGAAAATACTATTTGGTTGGTTAACAATAAAGTTGGGAATAGTATATAATGATTAATCTTATAGTGAATATAAAAAATGTTTGTGAGCGTTCCTAATATAGTATGCATAAAATGTGTTCCTAAGTTAACAAAACACTTTTCATTATTAATAAATTTAAAAAATATTTTTATCGAACAACTTAATAATTTATAGTTCTTTTATGTGTTCCTAATATATTGTTTTTTTCTTATGAAAGAAAAAGATAAACACAACTAAAAAGATAAATTCTTCCTAAACTTTTACAGGAAATATTTATCATTTGCACTCTCTCCATTTCAAACTTCATCTCAATGGATTCTTAAATATTCTTTTTGGCATATAATATTTTTGGCATAAATTATCTCTAACTTGCTCTTCATTTCAATACATTTCAAGACCTTTTGGCATAAATAAAATTTTTTGTGAGATCAGCTTCAAGATGCCAAAAAACACATTCATTCACCATAAGATACGAAACAAAATAAATAAAATAAAAACATGTATAGAAAATGCAACGCATGCTTTTGGCAGTAGAATGAAAATTTCTCCATCATGTTTCATGTATGTATGTATGTAAGTGGCAAATCTTATCACAAAGATTGGATTTTGTTGCCAAATTTCTACCAAGTACCAACAGACATGCATGAACAACCTTGTGACAATGAATTTTTATGAGAGCAACAAGAACAAACCAGCAACAAGAACATCTCATAAATTGCAACAAATTGTGAAAAAACCAAGTTACTAACCTCAGAAGAAGACATTGAGTTACAGGAGAGGGCTCGGACTAAGGGTTTGTTCGGCCACGGAGACTTCTGCTTGGCGACGGAGAAGAACGGATCAGACGAAGATCGACGATGGCGTGAAGACTGCAGTTAGAGATGGCGCGATGGAGATTGACAACATCCTTCACAGTCACGATGGACGACTTGCGACTAAACTCTGAAGGACGGCGGCAGCTCTCTGGCTTACTGTTGGCCCTCTCAGGCTCTCATTCTCTCAGAGTCTCAGGCATGGAGGAGAAAGAGGGAGAGTGAGTTTACTGAAGCTCTGTGTTTGGGGTTGTGTGTGGCTGCACTGAGTGTTGAGTGGTAAGTTAGGGATTTAGGGGTTTGGTTATTAGGTTAGAGGGCAAACTTGTAAAAACAAGTATTCTGAACCCATTATTCGGTTCGGTTCAGTTTTTGTTGAGCCAATCAAAAATTGAACCGATCGGTTTAATTCAAAAAAACAAAAAAACCGGTTTTTTCGGTTTTCATTCAGTTGTTGTAAGTTTTGGTTCGGGTTTGCGGTAAATTTTGGTCCGGTTCAGAAACTTACACCCCTATATTTGGGTAAGTGAGCTAATTGAAACAATAGCCTCAATCATATAAGTGCATTCATATACAAAATAATGGACATATAGAATCAAACAAATCAAAGATTACAATCATAGAAAGAGAATAATGCACACAAGAATGAAAATAAGTGGTTATATGATGTAACCACACAATTAGGCTCAAATCTCACATGCTTGTGTTCTTAGCTCAAAAACATGATCCACAATATATAGTTTAAGCAAGTTCTAAATTTTTTTTCAATCAATTGGGGTGCCCTATAGATAAATTCTTGAAAAATTTCATTAATTTTACTAAGTTTATTATATATATATATACAAACTAGGAAAATACAACAAAAAATCCTAAAAGACCTAAGAATGAAATGCAAAAGTGTTGGGATTAGAAACTTGTCACCCAAAAACGCCGAGTGGTTGGACGAACTCCCCACACTTAAAAGTTTGCACCGTCCTCGGTGCATTCAAAGATGAGCAAGGGGGTACGGTGACTTTCTGGATTGCCACCTTCAACTAGTGGATCAATCGGTTGCTGCGTGTTCTTCTCCCGCTTCCATTTTTTATTATAATGACTCTTCCATGAAAAATAGAAAAGAGGATAGTGAGAAAAGTAAATGCAAAAGCAAGGAAGTATAAATTGTTGGAATGAGTTAAATCACTAGAATGGAGTGGGTGAATTAGTGTGACATTAATGAAAAATAGGTGTGTGGGTCCTAAATTGCATGCGGTTTAGAATTCACACCCTAGTATTTAGAAGCCATGTTACAATTATACAAAAGAAAGCATAAACTTCACTTATTCTAGTGTGCTTAAAATACTTCAAAAGACTTGTAGGTTAAGTCAACCAAACAAGTAGTGAAGAAGTATGAAAGAACTCAAGCAAAAATTAAGCAATTTTGAAATTGGATAATGAATGGACATTGATTGATGTGCAAGTAAACTTAGTGAACCAGATGGTATATGAAACTTACACATCAAATAATGACACATATTGAAGTTATTGCAATACCTAAGTGACATAGAGGTGAGACACATGGATGATATGGAACTTAGGAAAAAGAATATAGAAGTGAAAATCAATCACATAGCAAGCATGGTCCACAAAGCCTAGAAAGCTCAAAAATATGTCACTAGGTAAGCTTTCGATCCAATTTCACAATTCCAAAATCTCAATGCATGAAATAGGTGATGTGAATAAGGGTAAATCATAAACAAGCATCACCTAACAAAAATTGCATTGGTAATATACAATTGCCTAACAATAGATATTAAATTCAAATTACATGGTGGCTAGCTACAACATGCAATTCAAAAGATGTAGAAAGCTTGAAGGCAATGTCATACACTTGGTAAAAAAATGTTAAGCATGGAAAAATTCAAAATCAAGTGGCAAAAGGTAACCTCAACAAAGAATCCAACAATGACAATAAAAAACAATTATGCTAAAATAGAATCAGTTAATACTAAGTAGCAATAAACGGCAAACAAAATTAATAATCCAATACTTATAATGAAAAACAAAAAAAATAATAAAAATTAAACTAACTAAAGAACTAACTAAAGAAATGGTAATAGATGGTGCTTGGTAGTGTTGGATGATGGTTGAAGGGTGGAAAGAAAAGAAGATAAGAGAGAAGAAGGAAAGAAATGGAAAAAAGAGAAGAAAAGAAGGGTGGTGAAACAGGGCAATCCACGCGTACGCGTTGAGTGACGCGTAAGCGTGGACGGGTGAAATGGGATCGACGCGTACGCGTGAGTCACGTGTACGCGTGATGGGTTATTCAGAGGCACGACGCGTACGCGTAGGGTGACACGTACGCGTGGATGGGTTTATGCTAAAGGCACAATCCCAGCACACTTCACGCACAACTCTTGGGTTTTTGGATGAGAGGTGAAAATTTTGGGTCCACGCGTACGCGTGGGTGATGCGTACGCATGGATGGCAGAAAAACTTGGGGTCACGCGTACGCTTGGCTTGGTGCTCTGTTTTTCAAAATTTTTCAAGTTTTTGCACCAAACCAAGCATTCTAAAACCTCCAAACAGCTACCAAAACACCATAAAACCTTATTTAACCTACTAGACTCCCAATTAAACTCAAACAACTAAACACAACATGAAATTAAACCTATTTTACCAATATTTACAAAAAGGAAAAAGGAAAAGATGTTACCATGGCGGGGTGTCTCCCACCTAGCACTTTTGTTTATTGTCCTTAAATTGGACTTATGGGGAGCTCTCATCAAGGTGGCTTGTGCTTGAATCCATCCTTGAACATCCACCAATGCTTGGACTTTTAATAAGCTCCATCATTCAAAATTGGTATCTCCAAGCCTTGATGGAGTTCTTCACAAACCATGGGCTCCCAATGTTGATCCACATCTTGTAATCTGGGATCCCATACTTTGTTTTCACACCCATCTTCAAGTTGATCATAGTGATTTCCTTCGGGTGGTAGAAAAGTTGAATTCTCATGAGGGCACCACACTACCCTCCTAGACCCATCCGATTGAGCACTACACCAACCCTTGCTCCTCAATTTTGAGCTTTCAACCATAATGAGCCTAGATTTACACCGCCAACCACTAAACATCCTTCTCTTATGCTTAATTCCACAAAGTGCCCTAAGTTGGCCATCCGTTTCAAGCAAACCAAATTCAACTGGGATAATGAATCTAAGAGTTAGAAGTTTTACCCACTCAAATGAAGGATTAGATGACAACTTAGGTGGAGGAGTTCCCAACGGTCTTGATAAAGCACGTTCCACTCCCGTCCATCCTCTTCTAGAGGTTTTCACCACTTGGCAAGTTTCTTCAAGATTCACCTCTTGCCAAGCTTCCTCAAGTTCACATTCTTCTTCTTCACCAATTTCTTCAAGCTCTTCCCCATCACTCAAGTTATAAATAGGAGGTTTAGTGAAATCTACCTCATCATCAATTCCAAGTCCAATGGGGGAGGACTCTTCAAACTTAAAAGGATCATATGTTGATGTGGAATCATCATAGATAGGGGAACTTGGTGCTTGCCCCACTTCTTCCAATTCTTCAATCACATTGTGCCTTAGAGGTTGTGCACTATCCTCCTCAACATCAATTTCACACTCCATGGAAGAAGGCTCTTCAACTTGAGATTCCTCTTTGCATCCAACATTTCCTAAATCTTCAAGCACTACTTCCTCTTGTTCAATAATCTCTACCTCCGTCTCTTGTGGCAATTCTTGCTTCAACTCCTCTTCTCCATCTTGAAGCTCCAAATTCTCCTTCTCATTGTGCTCCTCAACTAATCCTCCACATTCAACAATGAGAGTGTCTTGGATACTTGAGCACATTGAGGCCAATTGATTCATTACTTCGGTTAAGTTAGCCACGAATTTCCCTAGCATCTTTTGCTCTTCTTTTTGCTTTTGACACCTAGCTAGAAGTTCTTGTTGTTTGTGCCATAGGGGTTGGAGAGATTGGTCCAATGAAGGTGGTGGTGGAAGAGAGAGCTCATCATTTGAGGGAAAGGTATTGTAGTTGGAAGGTGGTTCATATCGGTGAAAGTCTTGAGGTGGTGTGTATGGAAATTGTGGTTCTTGGGAGTATTGGTGTTGGAATGGTGGTGGCTCTAAGTATGGTTCATATGGTGATTGGTATGGTGGATATGGGTTAGGAACATATGGAGATGAATGGTGGTATGAGACTTGTGAGTATGGTGGAGGGCTATATTGAGGAGGGGGATCATATGCATATGATAATTGTGGTTGACAACCACAATGAGGGCCACCACACACATTAGATTGGTATGCATATTGGAATGGCTCTTGTTCATAGCACATTTGGGGAGGTTGTTGCCAAGAAAGGTGATCAAATCCTTGAGACTCCTCCCATCTTTGGTTGTTCCTTCCTTGATGCATGTTGTCATTGTAATTTCCATCTCCTACAACATAGTTATAACCACACCCATAGCCAAAAGGATGAGAATTCATAGTGACAAGAGAAAATAAAAACAAATACTAATAAGAACTAATAAAAACTAACTCCTAAACAAGCAAAAAAAACTAACAAAGAAGCATATTAACATATATACAATAGCCAATAACATAGCATCATTGCAATTCTCCGGCAACGGCACCATAAATTTGATAGGAAGAATTATTGTTGGTCTAAAATTTCTCTTATAGAAATAAGAACTTCGTTGTAAGCATAACCCCAAACCAACAAATAACTCTCACATCAAATTTAAAAGATTGGTTGTCACAAGTACAAATACCAATGAAAATTAACCGAAGTATTTAAACCTCGGGTCGTCTCACAAAGAATTGTAATGAAGTGATCAATTATTGGCTATGAAGGAATACGGGGTTTTGATTGATAAAAGGGCAAGAAATTAAATGACAAGAAAAGTAAATCAAGTAACTAAAGAAAGCAATTAATAAAGAGAGACATTCATGGCAAGGATTGAAAACATAGGCTTTCTATCTTAGTCACTCATAACGATAATTAAAAAGAATTTATCTTATTTTGTCATCCCCAACAACGGAAGAAGGTATAATGTTATCTTCACATAGGGAGAAAGTCAAATAAGAACTAGCTAATCTCAATCCAAAAGTCCTAATCAATTTACTAATTGAATTAGTAAAAGATTAGCATTAATGAAAACAATATTAGCTAACAACTCTAGATCACCAATCTAAATTGGGTATTCATGAGTCAAGATTGCCTAATTTCTCTTTCCAAGCCAAGAATGCTAAAAAATCTACTCTAACATCTAACCAAGTATTTTGTTAAACACTTAGAAGGCATAAAAGGAAAGCATGGTAAATTACAAGGAAAGATAAAATCAAACAACTACCAATTGCAAGGAAACAATAATAACAACTCAAATCAACAATAAAAGAATATCAAACATCAATTGCATTAAAGGAAATCCAAATCTAACATGAGCATTCATAAACATAACAGGAGGCATAAAAGAAAAATTAACACTACAAACTAAGAGAATGAAGGAGTAGAAACAAAAAATTGTAAAGGAAACAAGATGAAAACAACAATTGAACCCTAGATCTAAGATGCAATCACCCTAAGAACCATAATTCTAGAGAGAAGAGGGAGCTTCTCTTTCTAGAAAACTAACCTACATGATGCTATGCTACAACTAAGTGCTCCCCCTTTGCCCATGCTTCAATTCTGCATGAAATAGCCTCAGAAATGAGTTGGATTTAGGCCTTGGCAGCTCAGAAATCGCCCCCAGGGTTTTCACTTTAATGAGGTCACGTGCGATCTGTGACGCGTACACATGGGTCATGCGTACGCATCGCCTGGCGACTTCATGTCTACGCGTGCGCGTCTGTCACGTGTGCGTGTATGCACTCCAAATCCTTGTGTTTCCATGAGTTCTCTACTTTGCATGCTTTTCTCTTCATTTCTTTGATCCATTCCTGGCCTTTTCAACCTGAATTCATTAACAAACACATCAAGGCATCTAGTGAAATCAAAGATGAATTAAAATTACTAATTTAAGGGCCTAAAAAGCATGTTTTTTACACTTACGCATAAATTCAAGGAGAATTACAAAATCATGCTATTTCATTGAATAAATGTGAGAAAAGGTGATAAAATCCCCCAAATTAAGCATAAGATAAACCACAAAATTGGGGTTTATCATATAGGTGCAAGGTGTTGTACTATTGCTAGTAGGCAAGTTTAACTCTTTGTCTTAGCTATATATTTTTTCCTTTGCTTTCTGCTTCATTATTGTGCTTGTTCAAGTATGTTTGATTGAAGACGCCATTATGTTGCCCCATATGATTATACTCGCTTTTTGTTCTTTAAATTTATTATTATTGTTATTGTTATTATTATTATTTAGTCAAGGCCTCACAAGAAACTAACCTTGCATTGCATTTTACTTTGTGCAAATAATGGATGATCATGAATGTCATCAAGCATAGGTGCAATACTTATTGAAGCATCATAAATCTCTGATGATTGATCTATAACTCCAAAGAAGTATAGCATTTAACCAAATCGAACAAACAAGAACAATCAATTAGCATATTTGAGACAAAAAGAATAATTCATATTAACTCTTACCAAAATTTGAGACTACATATTTTCTTATAATAGAACATGATATAATGGTAAATAAACTTGTTGTAGGAGACTGATTTAACTGCATGCTGCAAAGTAAGATAAAAAACATATGCAAAATCTATGATAACATGCATAACTAATTTAGGAAAAGGAAAAAAATATAAAATATATCTAAAAAAATAACATAGAATCAGTTACTGTGAGAAGTGTGAGTTTCCTAAGTTGAAAAAGAAACCAAGAATAAATAGAAGAAATTATTAAGCAAAAGATAAGATGTTTTAATTTAGCAAAGAGCATTAGATTACTTAACATATCCTCATCTTGTGAGCTAATAAAGAAAAAAACTAACTCACCTATTGTCTGTTGTAATTTTGCTACCCATTTTAAAATACTCATACTGTTCAATCGTGCAGTAGCATAATAATTAGACATAATTTAAAGTGATCACAAAGTATAGAATTACACATATTGAAACAAAGAAGGAAATGTATATCTCTTTGTGGATATAACAACTAAATGATACAACATGCTCTTCTGGAGTTCCTGCCTCTAGAAAAGAAGAGGAAGAGAGTTATCACTACTGAAAAGAGAGGAAACCAACCATATGTTTACCCTTATATATAAAATAAATCACTTTGTCTACAAATTTTTTATTGTCGTATCTATTTCAAAAAATAACCTACATAAGGCTAAAAACCTATGGAGTAAAGTCAAAGAAGACCTATGAAAGCAATCATAATGAATAGTTAGCTAGGCACAAGGCAATTTAATTTCAAAGATAGATGATCTATGACAACAATCCTGAATACGCAAACCTTTTCTGAATCATTTAGAAGTTGAAATAGCAAATCCTAAACAAAAAACAAAAAGAAGGCAGCAACAACCAATTAAAAAAATAATAACAAAGATGTGCATCAACATAAAAAAGGACCTGATACTTGAAGTTTATTTTGGAAAAAAGAAATGATCATAAAAGCAAATCCACATCTAGCAACAGCAGAGAAATTAATACTGACAACTCTACATAACCACTTCTGAGCACTGATTAAAAATCCTAATAAAGGAGACAGAAGATACAGCCTACTATACAATCTACATCAACAAACATCAAGAAATCCCCAAGCAATCAACAATAAAAAAAATAAAGAATAAAGAAATAAACAGATACAGAAGTTGAAAATAAATAAATGTGGGCAATAAATAAGAAAAACAGTTACCCTAATATAGACTTCATCCTAAATTTCACAACAACCAACCACTACAAAATTCAAAGGCTATTCATTTAGTCATATCTGATGACATAACGGGTATGACATTCTCATTCTCATTCAAGAGGACTGTACACTACTCATATATACTTATCTCAATTCATGTGATATATTATCATTTTTAAATAAATGAAATGACCTTTAGCCCATCATCTGATTTAGCTCTTTCACTTTAAAAAAAGAAAATTGCCTTCCAAGCCATAAAATTTATCCAACTATATTTAATCTCTAATCTTTAAGTGGGAGTAACATATACAAAATCTATTTTTAATAGCATCAGGTTGTTTTTCACTGAATTATTTTTAATGTTTGAGTGGGTTATAAATGTTAGTCATAAACCGATTTAAAAGCAATTATGTCTACTAATTTATGAAAAAGGCTGCATTGAAATATTAATTGGCTTTGGGTATTTACTTTTAAGTATTCATTGTCTTTGCTATTTTATCTTAATATTTTGATTGCATTCTTTTCATGTTGGATGGGAGTTTTAGTTTAGTTTAATCATTTGTTTGGTTACATTGAAATCATAAATGTCTTTCTTTTTCGTTTTAGGTTTTTCTATAGATTCATCTCTCTAATAAGTGTACAACGACTCTAGTTTGTGTAAAAGGTCTGGAAATATGCCTAGGAGACCACAGTACATTGTATCCCCGATGCCATCACTGATGCCAAAAGTCAGCATATCAATGCTGAGATGCCCAAAAAAAATATATCATTTCGTCCACTACGGATTGAAACATGACTAGCTCTGTCAACTCAGAATGATGCCGGTGAAGCTTCTGCACATCACACAGAGACTGAACATGTTGCTGAGGCTGCCCAAATATCTTCGGAGGATGAAGATTATGATCCCGAGGCCGATGTGGTTGAGTTATGGGATGATTACGTTGACGACTTATATGCTGAAGTAGACGTTGTACGTCGTAACAATCCCAACGGTTGGAAGGATACAGATTATTAGAGTGTTGATGTTGTCAGTAAAATTTTTTCCTCGTATTTTGATTATTTTATTATAATTGGATCACTTTAGTATTCTATGTAATTTTTGGGCAACAATAACACAAAACCTTGTTATTTATTCTTTAGAGGATGGCATCACAAAAAGGATGAATTTGAGTGTCAAGGAGACTATAATACTTTCTCCTGGTAGACATATCATAATGGAGTTTAATGCATAGTTGCAATCAATCAGTCAGGCAACTGGCTTATAAAGTGGATTTTTAAGGAGTTTGGGTGCTGACTTTCAGCATTTTTCCATTAATGAAGAAAGTTGGAAGACATTGGACGTTGCTCTAAAGGAACATGTATACGACACAGTTAAGATATAATCTTAAATTTGATAGCTTCATATGTAATTTAAAATATGATGTATGACCTTATTTTTTTCCTTATGTTCATATTCATCACATTATATCTCAAATTTGTAGTAGACCTTTCAATATGAGGAGGATGACAACAAAAAAATAAAATGAGAAATGATTCAAAGGATAGGAAAAATCTAGACGAAAACAAGAAATAATTTATTTCATAAGTTTTATGATGACAGAGAGAATTTAGAAGAAAATGCTAAGCGTAAACCATCAGAAATAAATGCATAGTAGCGAAAATGGTTCCTTCAATATCGTTTGAAGGACTATACGAAGGTAATGAACATTGAATTGGTATTCCATTTAGTGTTGCAATTTTAAACATTTTGAATACATGAATAAAATGATTGATTGACTGTGACAGAATCAAAAACCCAAAACACCAATCTATTATGTTTCTAAACCTTTAAAAAAAATAGGGCACTATTAAGGAGTCATTAAGTTCTAAAATTCATTGCATGATCAATTGTATTTGTATCTTTATTTATAGAAAAAAGTGTAGGCAAAATGCTCTAAATCGGTCGAAGCAACTTTATACACATACTGGGGGTTCGAAGATATTGGCAAGGTGAAAGGATGAAGAGGTAATGATGTGTCTATTATCTTTCATATATTTTTCGTGTTTTGTGATATTTATTTGTTACATATATGATTGTGAAAATATTTAATGTGGTTATAGGAGAAAGCACAGCAAAGACGCATTGGTAGAGGAGAGGTATGGACTATGGCTCATAAAAAAAGGATGGCTCGTATATGAATGATGATGCACGTGTTGTTGAAGTAAGTATTGGTTTATAATTATTTATAGCTCTTGCTGTATTCTGATACGTAAAAAATTTAATTTCACGTATAACTACCGGCAAGTATACCGGGTCGCATCAAGTAATAAAACTCACCGGAGTGAGGTCGATCCCACGGAGATTGGTGGATTAAGCAACTTTAGTTAAATGGTATCCTAGTTAAGCAGACATTGTTTTAATTTCATGAGATTTGAATGCTTGAAAGAAATTGCAAGGAATTAAATGACACCAAACTTAAACCTTGCTTGTCCTCAAGCAAGAAAAGAACTATGCAAAAAGATTTTTTTTAATTAGAAAGGGTTGAGGAATAGCTTGTAATGCCTTGGTGAGTGAAGTGATTAAGTGACAGTGGGGTGAACTCTGAATTATATGCTCATGCAAGGATTCCAGTGCTTATTAGTCCCTACATTTTGGAAGTCTTATGTGTTAGGACTTTCATTCAAATGATATCATGGAAATCTCTCTATAGGTAATCACCTTGAAGCAGTCTTATAGTTTTTGTGTCTTGGCCTTGACTCTAAGTGTCATGTCTCAAAGTGGCTCTTTAGATAAGCTTTCAATCAATACTCCCAAACCAGTTGGTTTTAAGGTATTAGGTGTTGAAGCACCCCTTAGGATTTACTTGCTCAAGCCTCTCTCTTTGACACAATTCTACCACCAGCATTTAACTAGGATAACAACTCTTTGAGTTCTTATTTCTTTCTTTTTCTTCCTAGTAATTGATGCTCAGAGCCTTTTGCCATGTTCTTTTGTTTTCTTTTGATGCTTCTTGGATCAAAAGATGTTTGAGAATCTCCACAATACTTCTTTGAACTCTATTTCCTGCCTATGAGCTCCCATGCAGGTTTTCACAAACATGCAACCTCAATATACAATCATACAACTAGAACCACCACTTCTCTTAACCTTTTGCTTGCCTCAAAACAAATTTTTGACTCCTCAATCATTCTTTTCAAAGAAATGTTCTCTGTTTTCAATTTATGGATCTTGAGTGTAAGCAGATTTTCAAGTGTATGGTGCTATGATGTATTTAGCATCTTAGTTATTGAACTTTTAAAGAGATTATGCTAAGCAGACAAGCAGGGGTGCAATATTGCTTTCAATCATAACAATTTTAAATAAAAGACAATCACTTAACAATACAACCTTTTGGAGTTCACTTGCTTTACTCCTTATCATCATCATTGTTGGTCTTTACATCCTTCTTTGCCTCTTTGGTTGATGATGCTTAATCCTTCCAAAAATTGAAGTGACTGCCTACAATGAATTTTGAAAGTTGCTTGTCCCCAAGCACTTGAAAGATGGTTAGCATGCAGGTATGCTTATGAATTTTTGAACTACAAGTGGTGTCTAGACACCAAACTTAGTTCCTTGCTTACTTCTATATGCCAAATAGAGTGCATCTTTCATGCCTATATACTACCTCATGTGCTTTAATCCTATGAAGAAATAAAGTGCAGAACTAAAAGGTAAACAAATGAAATGCAGGCTTAGTCAATTTCTATGATTGTTTGGAATTTGTGATTATTCATAATTGTCTCAAGGGTTACTTTGTTTTCCATGAATGTTGGTGGAACACCAAACTTAGTACCATGTATTCACCCTTAATATTTTTCTTTGTTGATACAATCACATTGGTATGGAACACCAAACTTAATTCCTTGCAATATATAGAAGTTGAACTAACCATTTATTCTGAGAAGGGTATGAAAAAGTAGTTACCTAAGGTTGGGTTGCCTCCCAACAAGCGCTCTTTTATCGTCATTAGCTTGACGGTTGTCCCTCTTTAGGGAGGAGGATGATCATAGTGCCTTAATCTTTCCCCTCTCACCGTGAGCTTTCTTCCAGTATCCTTCTTGATGACTTCCACATGTTCAAGTGAGAGGATTTTATTCACTGTGTAATATCCAGAAAAGTGTGGAGATGTTTCCATTGGTTGGTAAGTTAGCATCACTTTATCCCCTGGTGAGAAACCTTCAGTGGAGATTTTCTTGTTTCTCCATCCTCTTGGCACTTTCTTCTTGGGACTCTTTTCTTTTTCAGAAGGTAATTCAAGTTTTGAGACCTCAATTTTTGGAATGTCCTTGCCGAGAATCTCAAATGCAGACTTTGGTTGTAGCTTCTCCTCTATTCTTTGAGCTTGTTGCAACACTTCTACCTCTTCCTTTCCTTTCCAGCATGAACTTAAGTGCATTGGGAGTGTCTCATTAGGTGCCTCTTTCAAGTTTAGATCTATGGAATCAATCTTCATACACTCTTCCTCTTGGGTGGAATCTTGCAAATTCTTGAAGACATGGAATACTATATGCTCTTCATGCACCCTTAGCATCAATTCTCCTTTTTCAACATCTATCAATGCCCTGGCAGTAGCTAAGAAAGGTCTCCCTAGGATAATAGGAGTGTTTTCATCTTCCTCTATGTCTAAGATGACGAAGTCAGCTGGGAGGAAAAATTTGTCCACCTTTACCAATACATTCTCCGCAACCCCAAGTGCTTGCTGAATAGATTTGTCCGCCATTTGAAGGGCTATTTTTCTGGGTTTCAATTCATGAATCTGAAGCTTCCTCATCAAAGATAGAGGCATTAGATTTATGCTTGCACCAAGGTCACAAAATGCTCTCTCAATCATCATGTTACCTATGGTGCAGGGGATATGAAAGCTCCCTGGGTCCTTCCTCTTTCTTGGCAATCCTTTCTGGATGATGGCACTACACTCCCTGGTCATTACAACCATTTGTCCCTCCTTCAAGGATCTTTTCTTTGTCAACAATTCCTTCATGAACTTTGCAAATAATGGCATTTGTTCAAGTACTTCTATGAAGGGGATGTTGATGTGCAGTGTCTTGAATATCTCCAGGAATTTGGAGTATTGCTTCTCTTTGTTCTCTCCCTTGAGCCTTTGAGGGTATGGGATCATTGGTTGGTATGCTTTCATTGCCTCCTTCTTAGCTAACTTCTCACTTTGTGTGGAAGTTTCTTGCTCCTGCTTTTGCTCCTTTACCTCTCCTTTTAGGCCTTCTTTGTTGTGCTCTTCCTGAGTGATGGCTTCTGTTTCAACCTTCTTCCCACTTCTCAATGTGATTGCTTTACACTCCTCCCACTTTATGGCTTTTCCTGTGTCTCTTGGGTTGGGGATTGTATCACTTGGGAGAACATTGGTTGGCCGTTCAGCTTGTTTGGCCAATTGTCCCAATTGTCGTTCAAGGTTCTTCATGGTGGTTTCATGTCTCTCTTATCCTTTAATCAAAGTCTCTTGCCCCTTGGCTAAACATTGAGTGGTCTGGGCAAGTGACTGTGTGTTTTGGGTAAGGGCTTGCAAGGCTGCTTCAAGACTTGAGATCCTAGTTTCATGATGATCAATTGGTGGTATGATAGGGTGTGATTGTTGTTGCTGGAAGTTGTTTAGGGCATTGAGGTGGGCATTTTGTGAGTTGAATAGTGGTGTGGAAAAGTTATTTTGGTGACTTTGTGAATTATTGTGGGGTGGTTGATATGTGTTTTGTGGTTTCTTGTATTGGTTAGTGTTGTTAGATGAATAATTTTGGTTGTTTGTGTTGCGGGAGTGGTTGGAGTTGTTGTTCTTTTGCCACTGATTTTGATTCTCACCCCACTTCAGGTTGGGGTGATTCCTCCAGGATGAGTTGTATGTGTCACCATGGAATTCATTCTGAGAAGAATTTGAAGCATTCTGCATGTATTGAACTTGTTCTTGTTGCTGCTCAACATTTCCTACTTCACCGTGGCCCCATTCAATTGAAGGTTGACTTGTTGTGCTCACTGAAGCTACTTGGAGGCCATCTATTCTCTTCGCCATTATTTCCATTTGCTGTTGGATCTGTTGGTGCATCAATTTGTTCTGTGCCAATATAGCATCAACACCTTCAAGCTCCATCACACCTTTCTTTGGGGTTGAGTTATGATGCCTCTCTGATGAGTAGTAGTATTGATTGTTTGCAACAATCTCAATGAGGTCTTGAGCCTCCTCAGCAGTCTTCATCATATTGAGTGATCCTCCTGATGAGTAGCCTAATCCTTTCCTTGCTTCCAAAGTCAAGCCTTCATAGAAGTTTTGGAGTTTGACCCAATCACTAAACATGTCAGGCGGACATCTTCTCATTAAAGCCTTGTATCTTTCCCAGGCTTCATACAATGGTTCCCCTTCCATTTTCCTGAAAGTTTGGACCTCTGTCTTCAACTTAATGATCTTTTGAGGTGGGTAGAACTTGGCTAAAAACTTGCTCACAAGATCATTCCAATTGTTGATGCTTTCTTTGGGAAATATCTCTAACCATTGAGTTGCCTTATCCCTCAAAGAGAATGGGAATAACAGCAACTTGTAAATGTCTGGGTGCACTCCATTTGTCTTAACCGTATCACATATCCTCAAAAAAATAGACAAGTGTTGATTAGGATCTTCAAGAGGCCCCCTCCATAGGAGCAATTGTTCTGTACCAAAGTGATGAGTTGGGGTTTTAACTCAAAATTATTGGCATGGACATTTGGGGTGACGATGCTGCTCCTGCTCCCACAATGTCTTAGATCAGGGATGGTGTATGAGGCCAACACCCTTCTAGGTGGTCCATTGTTGTTAGCAACGCCTTCAGGGGGTTATGCAAATTGCCCTCCATGACTTGGTCTTCTCCTTCTGAATCCTCTTCACCAATTACCCCTTTTCCTCTTGCTTCTCTTCTTAACCTTCGGAGGGTTCTCTCATCCTCAGGATCAAAAGAAGTAGATACTCCTCTCCTTGCCTCTGACATACAACACACACAAACCAACAACACAAGTAAAGCACTCTATTGCTAGAGTGAAGTTAAAGTTAGTGAAACAAAATATCAAACAGTTAGTGGGCCTTAACAAAGAAAAGAAAAATGCTTAATCTAGACTACCATTCACTTAATCATTGTTAATCTTTTCCAATCCCCGACAACGGTGCCAAAAACTTGATACGTAAAAAATTTAATTTCACGTATAACTACCGGCAAGTATACCGGGTCGCATCAAGTAATAAAACTCACCGGAGTGAGGTCGATCCCACGGAGATTGGTGGATTAAGCAACTTTAGTTAAATGGTATTCTAGTTAAGCAGACATTGTTTTAATTTCATGAGATTTGAATGCTTGAAAGAAATTGCAAGGAATTAAATAACCAGAAATTTAAAGAACTGAAGTAATGAAGGTAAATTAAATGACTGAAAGTAAATAATGGAAACTTAGATTGCAAGAAACTTAAATGACATAAACAGTAAATTGCAAGAAAGTAGAGTGATGAATTGTAGAGAGCAGAGAAGTAAATTATAAGTAATTAAAACAGAATCTAAATAGCAGGAATGTTAAATTGCTTGAATGAAAAAAGGGAATTGGGTAATGGGTATTCAAAATAACTAAAGAACAAAAGAAATGAGAATTAATGATGGGAGAGATCATTA
This sequence comes from Arachis hypogaea, assembly GCF_003086295.3. NCBI lineage: Eukaryota > Viridiplantae > Streptophyta > Magnoliopsida > Fabales > Fabaceae > Arachis > Arachis hypogaea. The sequence goes on from NC_092054.1 coordinate 136,792,484, forward strand.
GGGATCAGAGATGCAAATTCTCATGAATTGATGTTGATCAATTCCTTCTCAATCATGGGTATAGATCCATGGCATATTGTAAGTAATTGAGTTCCAATCTCTTGGTAACTCAATTTCTCTCAACACAACCAATTGCCACTCTCGTGATCTAATTGTTCATGAGAAGAGATAAAGCTCAATTTGCTAATCCTTCATGCCACATAACTTCCAGGATCTCAACTAAGGGTGGTTACATCTCACATACCAACCCAAAGTGTATTAATCAAGGAAACCATGAGAGGATGAACTCTAAACTGAATTATGTAGCTCCTTTCTCAAGTTCACCACACAATTCATATAGATTCAATCCCTCTCTCGATGGTGATTGAATCTGTGAAGAACAAGAGTTTCCTCTTAGATGAACCACTTGAATTAAGAAGGAAAAGAAAAATTATCAACCCATTCAAGTGAGCAGAGCTCCTCCCCCTAATGAAAATGGGGTTTAGTGAATCATTGCTCTAAATTCAACAACAATTGCAAGAATGAAAATTTAACTAAGTGTAGAGAAGAATGATGAATGGAGAAGAATGAAGAAGATCCGTTAAACTGAAATTCAAAGTTGCAAGAAAAAAAAACAAAATAGAAGACAGGTGAGAAAAAGTAAAAATGCTAGTGTTATAGTAAAAATGTCTAAGTGTAAAAGTCCCCCTAAAGTACAAACTCCTTCTCTATTTATACTAGTCCTAAGAGCCCTTAGAGAGATCCTCAATTGGGTTAGCAATGTGGGCTTTATCCTTGTTGAATTCGCTGCTCCTTGGAGTGCAGTTGCTGGCCTTTGTGAGGAACAGAGGAAGCAGAGCAAGTTGTCATCAATTCTGGCCCAGTGAGGGGCGTTATTGGCAAACACGCCAGTGTTGTAGCACGTTGGCAACGTGCTTTTGGATTTTCTGGGCTGGGGCTTAGTGAGAACGTTGCTAACTTGATTTGCAAGTTGGCAACGTGCTCTTGTGCTCCTTGGAGGTTCAAGCCCTTTGTTCCTTGTTCTTGGGGCATAAAGATGACCATGATTTGGCTTCAATTTTGTGCTCCACCATAGACTATTATATATGGTTAGAAAGCTCTGAATGTCAGCTTTCCAACGCAACTAGAAGCACTCAAATTGGATCTCTGTAGCTCAAGTTATTCTTGTTTGAAGGAGACAGGGTCAGGCTGCCAAAATCGCACACGTTTTTGGTGAAAACGCCTTTGTTCTTCCAAGGTGCCAACGCCTTCAGATTCTGAAGCTCGAAATGAAGCCAGCTTTTGAAGCTTCAAACGAATGTCAAACCCATACTATGATATATCATTGGAAAGCTCTGGATGTCTACTTTCCAATGCCGTTGATAGTGCATCATTTGAAGCTCTACAACTCAAGATATACTCCATGGAAGAGGGTAAGTTCCGGCTGCCAGGGTTGCCAGCGTTTTTGGCAAACACTCCTTCTTCCAGCACGTTGGCAGCGTGCTCGAACCTCTTTTTGCCATTTATGCTTCCTTGGATGTCAACTCCTTATTCTTGTTTTTGGGGCCTAAAGATGACTCTGATTTGAGCTTCAGTTTCATGCTTCACTATAGACTATTATATATCGTTGGAAAGCTCTGAATGTCAGATTTCTAACACAACTGAAAGCATGTCAATTGAATTTCTGTAGCCCAAGTTATGCTCCATTGAAGAAGGTAAGGTCAGGCTGTCCAGCTCACCAGCGTTTTTGGCAAACACTCCTTTGTTCTTTCAAGTTGCCAACGTGGGTTACTTCATTCCAAGGTTGCCTAGCTGCTGGCATTGTTGATGAACATGCCCTTATAACTCCAAGTTAGCAACGTGCTAACTTCATCCTCCTTGTCAAGCTTCCTAGCGTTGTCATTGAACACGCCTTCGGAACTCAACGTTGGCAACGTGCTCAAGCTATCATCCATGGCTATCTCCTTCCCGAACCAAGCTTTCTTGTTGCGTTTCTTGCCTGCATTGTCCTCAAACACGCCCCTCATCTCTAGGCTGGCAACGTGCTCGAAGCTTTGGAATTGCTCTCCAAGGTTGCTTGCTACATTGTCACTAAACATGCCTATAGAACTTGGCGTTGGCAACGTGCATGCTTCTTCCTATGGGGTGCTCCTGGCGTTGTTATGGAACACGCCCTTGTTCTTGGAGTTGGCAACATGCCACCCTTCCTCATGGCTCCATGCTTGCTGCCTTGAGTTGTTGCCAAACACGCCAGTAGTAACCCAAGTTAGCAACGTGCAAGTCCTCTGCTTCCTTACCAAGCTTGAAGTGTTCTCAAGCCTTCTTGTTTCATCACCTAACATAAACCAAAGAAACTTCCTCAATGTATTGCTATTCTATGCACCCAATTTCAAGAGATTCATTCATACTAATGCATTTATAAGCTTCTTTGAATTATTTGCATGAATTTGGCCAACATTTACCTAGTTCTTGGTATTTTAATGCATGGAGGTAATACTCATCAGAATGCTTGTTTATTTTAAAGAAAGTGAATGAAATTAAGCTAAAACTACTTAAACTAACTAGCTAAGATAGTAAAGATGCTAATGCATCATATTCATGTTGCTAACTTTGAAATCACAATAACCTAATTTTGGTATGTTTGTACGAAGTGATTGCGAATATCGAGAGCCAAGATGGTTCTTCGAAGGAGATTTCACATAATGATTCATTTGCACAAGTCCTTGAAAAGGAGCATTCAACACGAGTTCGGGGGGTTGGCTTTTGGACCATGTCCAACCAAAACTATTTGTAATACTACACAAGAATTGAACTCTGGAGTGTAAATTGAAGAGTATCAAAAGGAGATTACAGAATTGAAGGTAGCGGCAACAGAACTAAAGGCATAGACAACAGAAGAGAAGGCAAAGAGACAGACTATGGAGAATCTGTTGAGATACATAATCCAACAGTAAAGAGACACTTTGTCACCTGACATTGTTGCAGAGTTGAAGTCTTTGGGGAGCGCAACAAAATAGATAGAGATCTTTTAACAATTTATTTTTTTGTTTGCTTCATGAACAGTGCACTTTGAGGACAAATTGCTATTAACTATTTTATTTTGGCATTTATATATATAATTTGAATTATTCTAGCATTGTGTTTTACTTGAATTATGTTTTTTTATTATAATTAAAAACATAATCAGTTAAATTAATACGTAACATCTTCAAATTAAAAAGTTTTTAAATGGTAATTGTGATATGAAATGAAAATTCAAATAAACTATCTAAATAGAAAACAAAATTATGAAATTTAGCGGCGGTTACTATTAAACGCCGCAAAAACTATAATTTTTTATGACAGATATAGCGTTTTCAACTACCGCGAGATAGGATTTCAAATCAGTTCTAGTCAATAGCAGTGGCCATTAACCGCCACAAAATGTTTTCGCCATTTAATACCGTTTAGCAGCGGTTATTCCAGCAGTCACAAAAAACCGCCGCCATATGTTTCAACGGTCAATCAACCGTTGCTATATGTTTAGCAACAGGCAGTAAATCTTTGCAATTCAAAAAATCAACTGCCGCTATCTGCCACTTCTATTGTAGTTAGTGATAAACTAATTTTAAGGCAAGTAAAGAAGGATAATTTATTACTTTTGAAAAAGATACCCTATCAAAAGATTTTGAAAATGGTAGAGATAATTTTTTAATAATAAAAAAGGTTAAGAACCACTTTGATTTTCAACTCAAATATTATAAATTAAATTGATACTTTTTATCTTAAAATAATTTATTAATTATTAAATTATTAATGTATTTAATATTGTGAATTTTATAAAAAAATTGAAAAAAGTATTTTTTTATTTTTATAAAATTTACTTTTTTATTATGTAATACAATATGTAATATAATATTATTAATCTATATCGCTCATATAGTTAATGAGAGAACATAATTACTTTTGGCCTCTCATTTTTTTTAATTCAAACTACTCACCACCTAATCCCATAATTACTTTTTACGTGCTTCTATTGTTGCGTCTTTCAACCATTTATCTTTTAATTGAGTATCATTTATTGTTAATTCATTTAATAAGTTTATATAAATAATAAGAGTAGTGCTAGGTAGCTAAAAAATAATATATAATATATATATATATATATATATATATATATATATATAGTACAGAATAAATGCCAGTCTCATGATAAGCGAGTGGAGTACACTTGCTTATCAATAACATACTTGTCAGTCTACCTTTTTCTCTATGCCGGGAGTAATTAATTTCATTCCCAAAATTAATTTCAGTTTTCTCTCAATCAAATCCCTAAAAATCTCTCATCTATATTTATTTCAATTAAAATACAATTTTTGTCAAGTGGATTAACATCCGAAAATACTACAAAATTAACCCGAGTGAAAGATCAAGACTTTTCTCCCCATTTCATTCCATCCATAACCCTACAACCGAGAAAAACGAAAAGACGCAGAGAGAAGAAACCCAGCAGCTTCGTCATCGGAGCATCCCATAGCCTTGTCTCCAACTTCTATAGGTATGTTATTTAGTTTCATATTTCGATTAATTGGCATATTGGGGCTCCATTATCTGTTCTTGCATGTGGCTGGAGTCGATGTTAACGATGAAAGTTTTGGTCTTTATCTCACGTTGATGGGTTTGGGATAAGGAAAAAGGGAAAAGCTTGAAAAAGAAGACGTTTTGGGGGTGGAGATGAAGGGAATGCATCAAAAAAAGGGTTTTTTTTGTTTTCATAAGTAGCCATGATTGTTCTGGTGTGTTACGATTCTCCTGATTTTTTATTTGTTCAACCGTGGTTTGAATTGCTATTTTGCGTGCTTGGTGTTGTGCTTTCTTTCAAGTAGTTAATAATGTGACAAATATGAAGCAGCCATTTCGTTCAAGTTGCCTCCATACTTCAAAAGTCTCCACTGAAAAAGCTGAGCATCGCATAGCCTTTTCTCCGACTCCTATAGGTATGTTATATAGTTTTATGTTTCGATTAATTGGCATATTGGGGCTCCATTATTAGTTGTTGCATGCGACTGGAGTCGATGTTAACGATGAAAACTTTGGTCTTTATCTCACGTTGATGGGTTTGGAAAAAGGAAAAAACTTGCAAAGATGGCATTTTGAGCTAGAGGTGAAGGGAAGGCATCAAAAAAGTTTTTTTTTTCATTTTGATAAGAATCCATGATTTTTCTAGAGTGTTACCGTTCCACTAATTTTTTATCTATTCAACCGTGGATTGATTTGCTATTTTGCATGCTTGGTGTTGTACTTTCTTTCAAGTTATTAACTGTGTGACTAATGTAAAATAGCCATTTCATTCAGGTTACCTCCATAATTTGAAGGTCTCCACTGAAAAAGCCGCAATTGTGTCTCTAGATGATAAAGTTGAGGCGAAGGAGTAGAGCAAAAATGAAATCGCTTTCATTCTAGCTGCTTCAGGTACCTTTCATTTTTTTCTCTTTGTCAATTCTACCATGAGACAGAAAAAAAATATGAATAAAGTATTTTTTATGTCGGTCACTTAGATTATGTATTTTTTAATAGTTGACTGATTATGGTAGTTAACCATAGTGGGAGTACATTAGGAGTACTTAAGGTTAGTGGCAAATTATTTTTTTTTTCAGATTTTTGTTTTTATTCATGTAAAGAAAAAAAACCTTCTAGATACGGATGCAATAGAGATGTTATGCCTTGATATTTTTTTAGTGTGAATTGCTTTATCTTTATAAAAGATTGAGTTAGAATTTTGCATGAAATTTTTTTAGTGTGAATTGCTTTATCTTTATTAGTGTCTGTTAAAAACTGAACATACATACATATATGACTATTTAAATAATAGTATATAGTTAAACAAATTAATTCATTGAATTTTGATTAGTTACTTTACTGAAATGATTATGAGAATGATGGATACATAGTAAATAATCATGATTTTTGTATTGAACTAACCTAATTAGTGTGGTTATCACAACAATCACGATAGAAATAGAGAATGGGATATGAGAGAGGATCATAATTTCATATGTAATCTCTTGATATCATACTTTTGTTTAAAGTTATTTGCAAGCAAAGTTGTTAGTTCAGGTGGGTATCGAATTTAAAATTTTATAGAGATTAACAGTAAACTCTCAAAAATTTGGGCATGTAAATGGTATTTTGAAGGGCTACTGTGATAGTATAATGATAGAGCAAGATATGTTTCAATCATAGATGTTATACTAAGCAAAGTTGTTAGCGTATCTATGCTATTGATAAACATGTTGGTAAGTTAATGATTAATTTAAGTGGGTTATTTGAGTATATATAGCAGTTGCTTGTGAACATGTGTTCAAAGAACAAGAAATAGGCATGGCTCGTACTAGGAGCAAAAAAGAGACACATAAGAATAACATTCTCGAAAGAGGACCGCAAAAAAAAAAAAACTGGTGGACCAAAAAAGGTACGTTGAATGGTTAGCGGTGAATTAACTATAAACTCGGGATATTGTGTTTTAAATTTTTAATAGTAAATGTTAAAATTGACATTCTTCTTCGTTGTCACTTTGTGCTGATTATGAATGTTTGTGTAGAAAACATTGGTATCTAGGTGCTCGTCATGTTGCGTGGCTTCAGTTATAAAGCAATTAGGTTCAGACTCGGGCAGAGAGAAAATAATGGAGGTATAGAACATGGAATTTGGCTGGCTGCAGCAATATGTGCCTGAATGGGCTGTCAACCAAGATATGATGGTGGCATTAGCATCATTATATAGTCGGGATGAGAAGTCTTTGATCGTCAGAACAAGAAAAATTTCCATATCGATTCATTCAATTGCGCGGTATTTTGGACTACCGAACCATGGTAAGCAATCCCCAAATAAAATAGGGAGAAAAGGAAAAAAATTATCCACAATAATCTTGTTGAGTATATATTTTCGGTAAAATTAGCCATTAAAGATTTGGATTGCATCGACTCATTTTGTGTTTAATGGATGTTATCATGGAATATAGCAGGGTAAATATATCTACAAACAATTAATTAGGACTAGAGTTGCTGTGTGTATTTACGGTTAATATGGTTGCAGGATTTACTGGATTTTATCATGAAATACTTGCGAATGTTTTTGGATTTGGACTGAAAAAAAAAACACAAGAATTCAATATCATAGTAAATAATTATGTATGAAAAAAATTATTTTTAAATTCTTAGTTTATTTTTTTATATGTGTTTGGCTTGTTTTTGCTCAGATCGAGAACACGTTGATTGAAGTTTGAACTTTCTTTCGAATATCTACTCAAAATTTTTTAATTGAACTTTAAAATTATCCATACTTAACAGCCAGCTAAAAATATCTATGCCCAAGCAATAAATGCTCGATCGTGGTTATTATTCTAATAATTTAGAGGATGTTATTGGATGTAAACAAAATACATACCTAGATATGCCTTTTTGATGTCTAATTTTTTAAATAATAAAATAAAGACCTTATTGTGTACGGATGCTTTTAAAATTCAATTTTAAACTTCATGTAATGCACCAAATTATCATAATGATCAAATTATTAACTGAACATTTATTATTTTAAATATTAGTAACAAATAATAACGGTAAAAAAGAGTAAAAGAATAAAAAACTTGTATAGTAGTTGCCCAAGTATGTTATTATATTTTGTTTAATAATGGTATATGAAGTTGTAGTAAGGTAAAATAAAGTTGAGTATATTAAAATATATAAAATAAACCCAATAAACCACCAAATCATGATAACGTAAAATAAAGTTGAAGCATGGGCAAAGCACAAAGTAGTTGCTAAACTCTAATGCTTATGATATATAGTGCTATTAAACTTCGAATCCTCCAAAAATGCTTCCTGTGGAAAAAAATTAAAAAACAAAACAAAAGAGGAAACAATAAATAAATGGACATGACATTAATGCTATGAAAAATACACTAGGTACACATACACAATTGTTCGGCGTTATGGAATGAATTCAATAGTGATATGAAGGAACCAGAGTGTGTAGCCAAATTGTCTGTCATTTCTGAACAAGCCCATTGTGTATCTTTGTAGGAAGATGCCACATTGGTAGGAGACGATTGTGCATTACCATTAGGTCCCTTAACACACAAATCATATTGAAAAATAACATCATAACTTGTCATCCATTCAACACACTTAAAATAAACAAATGACGTGAAAAAAGGGTAGATCTCATATTTACCTTGTTGTGATTGTGAGTGTTCTTGTGTTTGCGTGCCCTCTTTTTAATAGATTTTTCTAGATCTGTCCCAAGTCTGGTGGACATTGGACGACCTCGCGTAGGAAGACAACGTGGGCCCTGTAGCTCATCCATGCTAACGGGACACTCATCACGCGTATGTGAGTTAATTGCACTTGGTACATGTGCAACTTGATGCTCGGATTCCTTGTGTTCTTTGAGCTTGTGCCGAGCACTATCCATGGCATCACGCAATATAGCAGCAACCTCTGGAGTAGCCACGAAATCCTGAGTGACGTTGTAAAAATCAGAACACAATTTCCTAAAAATGGTCATGCTTTCATCAGAACGGTCCATGTCAATGCTACTCCTGATGTATGTGTGTCTCTGACTAACATTCTTACTCCATTGGGATAGAATGTATTGTGAGGACACTGTTGTTACACGAAAATATAGAAGAACAGCAAGACTGTAGCAGCATAGAACATAAAGCAATCACATTGAACTTCTGATGACTGCGAGCAATACACAACTTGGTATCTGCTATACACTAACATGTCAAACACCAACTTTTGTTGGTCAACTTCACAAACTATACTTGTGCCATGATGGTTGATTGAGGAGATGTCACAATTGGCCTTTTTTATAAATTGATCCTGAACGTCTCGAAACATGGAGTTTGTATATTCTCTCTGGAACTGCTTCTCTATTGGTGAGCTGGAAACACAAGGGATAATCCCCCTTAAATCAGCAGCGTCATACTCAAGCTCCTTTTACTGTTTGTTTATAACACAGTTTTGGTATTGGCGAACAAATTGAAACAAAGAGCTCTTACTGTTTAAGTAATTATTGAAAACCGAATGCATGCTCTCACTATGCTGTGTGCTCCTCATGCCAGCCCAGAATTCATCCTTGAAAAATACTGGCACCCATATGTGTCGGTCAGTAAACATATCTGCCAATGAATAGGGAAAACAAAAAATGCAAAAAAAAAAAATAGCGTAAGTTAACCCATATGTGCAACATCCATATTGACTATAAAATAACATCTATAAAGAAGCCACACAGAGGCAGCAATGAACTGGAAGATTATACTACCATTTAGCCACCTAGAATTGTGGAGATCATACTCTTCAATAAAATTGTGCCAATCTCTCTCAAATGAGTCCTTAGATTTGGATTCAAACACAATCCTCTTCATGCATGTGTTGAGTTGATCGAAACGACAGTAACCTACCAGCTTGTTTGGTATCTTGTTTAGGATATGTCATATGCACCATCTATAGCGTGTGTGTGGTAATGTGGTCTCTAATGCAGAACGCATCTGCAGGGATTGATCTGTTATAACACATATGGGGGCCTTACCCATGCACTTCAACTAAGTACGAAAAAGCCATTGGAATGTATGAGTGTCCTCATTTTGCAACAATGCGCACCCAAGAAGCGTAGACATCCCATGGTGGTTGACACCTACGAAAGACCCGAACGACATGTCGTACCTGAACAATGGAAATATAAAAACAAGTAATGTAGGTGGAAACTCCAAATGCCTTAGCTGAAAAAAAAATCTAATTAAGTCGAACAAAAAAAAATAATTTGGTACCTATTAGTCTTGTAAGTAGTGTCAAACGTCACGACATCACCAAAATATTCCCATGCAGCTCTACACCGAGCATCGGTCCAAAACACATTTCTAATGCTATGTTTTTCGTCTACATCCATTTCAAAGAAAAAGTTCAGATTGAGCTCATTCATTTGTGAGAAGTGCTTAAGTATCTCTTTTTGATCCGTCTCATCCCCGAAAACGCATAAGTGACGACTAATATAATTTCTAACATCCTTCTCCATAAAGGTGAGTTTGGCAGGGTCACCGACGGCATTGGCTAATGCCTGGTACGTCTTACTCGGTCTAATGCCAGCTTGGTCGTTTTACTGTATCAGGTCCTTCACATGCATACTTAGCTGACGGTTTGCTGAGAACATTCTAGATAGCTTCGGATTAAGCGAGTGTGAGTGGGATACCTCTACTCGAGAAATCCTCCACTGTCCTGTCATCTTAGCCAATGCCAAATAGCAACGGGCTTTGCAGTTTGTTGAGGCCACCGTTTTTCTTCTCTTGGGTGCCTTTACACGAGATATGCGATATCCATCTCTATTACAATGCAAAGCCTGATTAACAACTACTCTCTAATCGTTTCTAGTCTCCCAGCCGGTGGTTCTTATTTTGACGACAAATCCAGTCCTAGCCGCATATCGGTAATAATATGTACGCGCATCTTCTAATGTGCCGAAGCACATTCCCTCCTCGGGATCTAGCTCCTCGTCACCAATGGCTTGGTTTATGACTTGAAAAAAAAAAATGAAACTCTACCTAATAGTTAACTATACAAAAGTGGCTAATTTCACTATCGAGTATAACAAATAAAACACACTACTGTAATTTTAGGTGCTAATTTCGTTTTATTATCTATCTTAACATGGATGTTAACTTCATGTAATTATGGATGTTATTCATATGAACTTATTGATTGCATAAAGCATGAACTTTACATGAATGTTATGCATATAACTAAAGTGTCAAAATTGGCAGTTCACTAAATAGTACAATATAAGTATAACTGAGAATACAATTAGTATCATACTTGATATAGCGAACATTGTATGACTATGCTGTTGCTTGAAATAATAATAACAATAGAAATAATACTTTATATATAGACATAAAAACATGATATGTCTATTTTGATTTTTTTGTCTAATAAAAATTTGTCGATAAATAAAATAAAATGTTCCAATCTTTTAAAAAGACAATATAAAAATTTTATAGTTTTTTTATGGATTAATGGGCTGGTCATGATAAAATAATTTTTATATATTTATTTATTTTGAATTTTCTAAAAAAATTATTGTTATTAAGCAAATTAAAATAAAAAAAACCATAATTTGATAATTAATTAATCATAAGAAGAAAGAATTAAAAGCATAATTAATTATATCAAAAATAACGTAAGTATTTATTTAAATAAATATTATTTCTTTCGTCCACATATGCAAAAAAAAAAAAAATAGCATAAACAAAAAGGCGATAATTGGCAGGATTTTAGACTAATAAACTATAGTGCTTAGTCTTTCCTTCCTGATGTCTTATTTGTTTCTTTTTTTTATATAACCAAAAAAAATCAGTGAGCAAAATCAAAAGATTTAAATACTAATTACCAAAAAAAATTTAAATACTAAAAAAAATACTTCTTATTTTAGAGATCAACATTATAAAAATATTTTTAAAAATTAAAAAATATAACAAAAATAATAAAAAAAATTATTTTTCTTTACATAAATAGCAAACAAATAATGATCAAGAATGTTATACATATAACTAAAGTGCTAAAAAATACACAAAAAATAATCCGGGTTATTACCATACCTCATCAGAGCTAGTGTAGTTTTCCATATTCTCAGAAATTGATTGACTGGCAACAATTTTGTCAAATGAGTCCGTCTATTGTTTAAATTCTTCAGCACCTTCTGCCATAGGTATTGTATTAAGGTCGAAATTAATTGCCATACAAATTACAATGATAAAAACGATTTCTTGTAAAATTTCTTGGCTTATACACTATTGTGCTTGCAATGGTGTTATTCTTGTGATTTTTGAATGGATATGATTGAATTAACATAAAGTATATATTAGGATAGGTTTCATGTTTCATATCTCCAATAATTAATGATAAATATCATAACGGACAAAGAATCAATTGCAATTATTTAATATAATTGATATTATAATTATTATTAATCTTTATTGTATTTTTATATATAAAAATCAAATTATAAAAAGGAATATTAAGTATTAATTACAAGAATGCCTAATAAAAAAAGATATGATTTTATAATTAATATCATTAATAAGTAGATTTGATAAGAATATGATAAGTAGAATAATAAGAGAGCGAAATAAAAAATAAAACTGTTATTAAATAATATAAATAAAATAAATTATAAAAAATTTTAGCTAATTATAACCGAAAAATTTTGATTACCAAACTTTTTTCAATAATTATAATCTCAATACAATACAATAAAAAGGACCGGTGTAATACTGCGATATAAAGGCTTTACAAAATGCAAAATGTCGTCATAAATGGATAAGGGTAGAAATAGGATTTGGCTTACACTGTTCTCTACTTTATTTTATTTTATTTTATTTACACACGAGGATTCGACTTTCGAGGAAGAGGATGTCTCTCATTTTTTTTTATTGAATTGTCCTTTTATTGTTGTAGTAATCTCCGAGGAGGCTAGAATTACTATGTTGGTGGTATGGATATTTTGTCAGGAGCAATTAGTCATCTTAAAAACTATATCAATTGAAAAAGTTTTCGTCGATAGCAAAGATGCTACACGCATTGGACTTTAAGCAAAAATATCGCCCATTATCAAATAAATCGTGTATTCTTACAATAATTTAAATAATGTATTGCCTTTTTATTAGACTATATCTACAAAACGAAATTTATGAAAGGGTTAAGTTTGATTTTGGTCCCTAACGTAAGGGCCAAAAATTTGTTTCGTCTCTAAATTTTTTTTTTAAACAAAATCATCCCGAAATTCATAGTTGTTTTAAAATGATCCGGCGGACAATTATGCTCCTAAGTTCGTTACTCTCTTTAACTGTTTATTAATCAAATAATAATAATAAAAGAGAATGTTGTGGGAGAGGGAGGAGAGGATGGTGTTCTATTGAAGGCTCAGAGGAAGAAAGCTACGCTAGGCTTCGACAAAGTGGAGGAAGGGGACGGAAACGCTGATTGGATGGCTTCCCAGAGTTCCAGATCGGGTCGAATTCGATCACCTGAAGGAGATGGTATGTGGGCATGGAGAGAGGCCGATTCTGCGTACCTCAACGACGAAGGACAACCTAGGCCAACGATTTTGGGGTTGTGTCTACTATGAGGTATTTTGTTGGCCTCTAATTTGTGAGATTGAGTTTCTCCATCTGGGTTTCCTTCATCTTATGAATTCTAGGTGGTGATAGGTTCATGATGCCTGTGATTTCTTTAGGTGGACAGACTCAGAAGCTAGAGGAGCACAGCAAGATTCTGAGATTGCAAGAAGCAGGAAGAAAATTACAACCTTGAAGACAAGGTTGAAGGATGTCGAATGGAAGCTGAGGATTGTAGCTACTTTAGGGGTAGTTGGGTGGATTGGATTTTTGTATTTGTTGCTACATAATTCACACAATTTAAGGCAATCATATGGAATGCAGTTAATCAGCAGATGATTAGAACATTATTTGTTGCATTTTTTTGTGTTCTTTTGGTTATTTGATAAGGTTACTGTTAATGTTACAATGATCTTATGTGCTGTATCCTTTGTGAACATGTTTGAATATATGAATGAAAGTGTTGTGCTGATTTCCAATCATGAAGCAGAGGTTATGTGTTGAAATACTATAAAGTAGATATATGTGCACCAAGATAAAACACAAACCAATGAACCTTAAAACACTGACAATTAAAGTCATTCATAACACCATCCATAAGCCAAAATGGCCAATTACAGACTTATAGTTGTCACTTAAACAGAAAAACACAGACCAACATTGTTCATAAACAAACTGAAAACCAGTTAACCACATAGAACAAAATAACAAAATAACAAAATAACAAAATAACAACATAACATTGTTTGAGGCCTAATAAAATAGCATAACAGCCAAAAGCATAACTAATCCTCTTTAAAGATTGCCCCATGTACTAGGAGGCAATTTTGCCATTAGCTTCAGTTTTTGCATTGGAATATGAGGTGCACCAGTCTAGATAACAAAAAAACACCACTTTCTCTCAGTTGGTTGACTGTGTGAGTCCTTCTTGCTAGTGGAGGAAGCTGCTGCACTGCTCTTAGGCAATGGTTGAGATGAAGGAGATTTAGGGTTGGACTGAGGTGGTGCAGGCCCTGCTTCATTTTTGGTTTGGTTCTTGGGCTGAGTTGAATGATCAGTGGGCCTAGCTACCAACTTCCTGAGCCTGATTACTGGTTTCTTGGGCTGAGTTGTTGCTGTGTTGGAATGAGTTGTTGCTGTGTTGGAATGAGTTGTTGCAGGGCTGGGTTGAGAGCATGATTTCTTGCTAAGTTTCCCTCTTTGAACTGTTTGGCCAGGGGGTTGTGAGCTTGCAACCTTAGTACCTCTCTTTGGACCCTTGCTAGCTTGTTGAGATGCAGGTTGGACCTGTGAGAAAAATAAAAAATTAGGAACATTTTTAGCATAATTTAATATAAACCAAACTGAACGCTATAGCAGAAAAGAACATACCTTCTTGTTAGGCTTTGTGCAACTTGATTTCTTGTGACCTAAAGCACCATAGTTAGAGCACCTCTGTGTTTGGCCCCTACGGAAAAGGTGAGTTTGGCTTCTGTTATCCTCATCCTCAGGTCCTCGCTTCCTCTTCTTAACTAGCCGGTGACTTGGCCTCCGATATGGTGGTGGCATGACATAATCATACTGGGATCTCTGCCACAGATCTGGCCCATTCAGAGGATGTATCACTTTCTGGTAGCACCTCAGGTAAGCATCCTTTTTGTAATGGTCATCCATAAACGACTCCAAGTCCAAACCCTTGAATGTTATGCAGCTAATGGCATGAGAACAGGGTAGCCTGCTCATCTGCCACCTCCTACAGGAACACTCACCAGCAGCCAAATCTACAACAAATTTGTCTAACCCACACATCACCTCATACTTACTAGCAGTTAACCAAAATGGCCTCCAGTCCCTAGCATACTTTGCCCTTTTCTCTAACTTCTTCCTAATTGTTGGCATGATGTTACCCTGGTACAGTTTAATCCTATCTCTATTGGCAGCCCATCTAGTCATTATATAGACCCTAACGTCCTCTAACATAGTGACAATTGGTTTTTCTCTAGTCTCAACTATGACAGCATTAAAACTCTCACTCATGTTGTTAACAAGGGAGTCACACTTTGAATGAAATGAAAAGTGAGAACGTGACCAGAACCTGGGTAGAATGCTGTTCAAGTGCCGAAATACACCCTCACTCTTGAGTCTCATTGTCTTCATCTCCTTCTCCCAATCTTTCCAGTGCGTAGACTTTGCACATCTCCACATTCGATTCTTCAGCTCCAATCCAGGGAATTTCTTCCTGAAGTTGTTATAGAGATGCCTCACACAGTATCGGTTGTCCACTCCTGGGATGACTTCGTCAAGAGCTGGTAACAAGCCATGCATTAGAAAGGTAACCCAGCTAATTAGTATAGTGTTCACCATAAGTCATAAACTTCAAAAGCACTTTCAAATTAATGTTCACCTTCTGCTGATCTGATATGAATGTGCACTTTTCAATTTTCTCAGCACCCAAATCATCAGATAAGTGTCTCAGAAACCAAACCCAGGAATCCTTTGTCTCAGCTTCAACCACCTCATAAGCAATTGGAATGATCTGGTCATTAGGATCTCTTCTTATTGCAGTCAATAACTGGCCACCCTGAGGAGTCTTTAAGAAACACCCGTCCAAACTGATAAAGGGTCTACAATGTTGGAAGCTCTTCTTGCATGCATTGAAGCAGACATACAATCTCTGGAATACACAATAGTTCATCAATTCGGGGTTCTGGACCTCCTGGGCAAAATTTGGGCTCCTAATCACTTTCAAGCTGACTGATGAACCTGGATTGGCCCTTAGAAGCTCTGCACAGTAATCATTAATCCTTCTATACTGCTCCCTAAATGCACCCTGAATTTGACTTAATGCCTCTTGCTTCGACTTGGCTACCATGGACTTGGTCACAGTTACATTCCACTTCTTGTGTGCCTTTGCTTGTAACTCCCTTATTTTAATCCTAGGATTAGACTCTACCTTCTTCTTAAACTGGGCTCCAAGCCACTTAGTGTGCAGTATCCCAACCCTATGTGTTTGCATGCAGGTGTGTTGGAGGTTCAAGCTTCTTAACTGCCAGGTGGATTCATCCCCAACCCTATGTGCATAGAGCCGGAATGGACAGTCCTTCTAACAAACAGCTCTAACTCTGACCAAATCACACTTCTTAAATTTGATGCTCCTAGCCGTATGAACTGCATATGCCAGCACAGTCTCCTTAAATTCTTGTCTGGATGTATAAAGTATTCCTACCTCCCATCTATAGCTGCTCATATCCTTCAAAGGTTTATGAACTGGAAACCTTTAACCCCCACGATTTGATACATCATCGGCATCATTCTCAGCATCTTCATCATCCCCCTCATCTCCACCAATCATGTGGTCTATCTCCAACTCATCACTATCTGCTCCATCCTCATCACTAAACTGATTTATCCCACTCCCCTTTTCCTTGCCAGCAGTTGCTTTCTTGGGCATAGAATTATCCTCATCAAATTCACTATCACCCTCATAATCCCCATTATTATAAGTGAAGTGCACGTCTCCTGCACTGTCCCCCTCCTCATCAGATGGCATATACTTAGGGTCCTCACTGTCTTCATCATTGGAGTCACTTCCATCTACTCGAAACTTATCCCCCACATCTCCACCCTCGGTTGCATGCCTTATTAGGTTCCCTACTTACCTCTGCTGCCTCAGCCCCGTGCTCTTCGAAAACAACCAAGCCAAGTCCATCATCTGTTCCCTCTTCAGCAACTCCCCCAACGTCAACGTAACCTACTTCTGGAAACGGCTCCGCATCGCCCACATCGTGGACCACATACAACTCTACCAAGCCCCGTAACCCAGCAATGTTGCACATTTCGGTTGCTTCTGCGTCACCCTTCAGCATCTTCAGGCTAGTCTCCAAATCATCCAAGCTTGGATCTTTATACCACAACGCAACAATGTTGGCCTGTAAGTACCCAAACTGCCTTAGCTCTTCATAGGCCTCAAACACAGACCAACGATCGCTGTCAATGACCTCGATGATTGTACTTTGACCCTTCAAGTACTTAAATACCCCCTCTTCATATCCGAATGCACCCCCATGATGCACCCTCATGTTTATGTACACCATCTTCTGCTCAGTCAACCCTGTTATACAGCAGAATACATTACTCACACACATATATACAAACCCTAGCTATAGCAGCAGGCTCGAAAGCCTGCATTCAACCCTGAAATGCTCAAACAGAGCAACATGGTGATGAACTGCAAACCCCCAACATGTTGTAAACAGTTGACGTGATTGCTTGAGGGATGGAAAGTAATCGTACCTGAACAATCAGTTGTTGCAGCGATGAAGATCACTCACCAATGTCTCAGCACACCGATTCTCAAGCTTAACCCCCCCCCCAATGGCGACAATCCTTTTTGTACACTCTCTTCGCACCTACGTATGAGGGTTTCATACCAACGTTTCAGTTTTCAAGTGTTTTAAGGAAGATTATGAGTTACTTCATGAGCAGGAGTGCACTTTGCGGGAATGAAAATTAAGGGAGACAAATCGCAAGGGCAAACTTGTCATTAAATTTTTTTTTTTTTTGCAAAAGGACCATTTTAATACAAGTGTAACAACCCTGATTTTCGAGTACGCGAGATCTTTTCTGAAAGTACGAATTTCTCCGGAAGATCAGTAAGGGGAAAACCTTTGATATATCATAAAGTATTTCAATCCTCATTGTCATTATGTCATCTTTAAGTTAGAACCTTTTCCGAGACAAGCTCGATAACGCGGTCACGAAGAACCTAGTTTTTGAACCGTATCGGTTAGGAATTTTGATTCGGTTTTTCGTAAATAGTCTCAGTTTGACAAACCGGACTCGATTTATGAGAGGAGAGAGATAATAGTATAATATTATCATTATATTAGTATTATAAAATGCTTGAATGATATTATAAGGTTACCTGGTCTGTTTTAGTTAAAAACAGAAAACCGATTTAACTAGGTTCACAATTTACTAGTGCAGCTTAGCACGAGCACTCTCTGATGACTTTAGCAATGCTAAGGCCTCATTATTCATGTTTTATTCTCATAAAAAATATGTTACTAGTTTCATTTATGCTAGTAGCTCAGAAAATAATTTTTAGAGATGTTTTTGCAAGTGTTTCGATACATCTAGTTTTAGTAGTTATACACCTGAGATATTTTAATATTATTTTAATCCACCTCCAAGCCAACCAATCACAACTCACCCTACACCCCCAAAACCCCCAAGGCTGGCTCATTTTCACTTTGTGGCCAAAAATAGGTAGAGAGAAAAAGAGAGAAAAGTTCTTAGTTCCAAATCTTCAAATCTTGATTTCTGCTGAACTAAAACTCAAATCAAAATTCCAATCCGACCAAAATGATCCTCTCTTCTTTCTCTACATGATCATATGACTTATCAAGGCTGGGATCAAGGTGAGTTGGCTGCACCATCTCTCTTTTGATTCAGTTTCAAGGAAACATGCTTAAATATGTGTTTTCTTGATGTGATTTAGGAGGAAAAAGTGTTTAAGGACCACCTGAAAGTTTGATTGAATTAGGAGCAGCAAAACCAGGTAGGGTGTCACAAAATTAATCTTGATTATTTGTGTTTGAGTTGTGTGATTATGATATGGTTTGGCTGTGCTTGAAATTGATTGTTTATATGAGTGATTCTTGGTGAAAGTTTGTTGAAATTTTGATGAAATTTGATGATATTTAAGCTATGAATGTTGTTCTTGAGTGCAGCTGGAAAAACGAACCCTAATCCTTAAATTGGGGTTCAATTTGTGTTAAAATCATGTAGAAAAGATGGGGTTTTAGTGGCTGCTAATTTATTATGAATTATAGTAAAAATCGGTTGCTGAAAAGACTGAAAAACGGGTAAAAACAGAGAAAGAATCTGAAGAATTTATGAAGAACATGAAGAACACTTTGAGTGTGGTGAAGAACAACGAAGAACACCTTTTTGATTCATAAAAGGGCAAGGAAGTAATTAATTTGGTGTTTGAGGGGTTATATGGTAATTTCTGAAAGTTAGGGTGGTTAAAGTAGAAATATTAAAAGTTATCGGGGTAAAAAGTTAATTTTAAAGGTTAAAAGGTAAAGGCAAGGTAATTTTCGAAAATATATTAATAAAATAATAAATAATAATAAAATATTAAATAATAATATTTAATTGAAAATAATATTTTAATAAAAATAATAAAATAATGCGGAAAAGGCAGTTTTCTGTAAAAGCTTTAGAAAGACAACTTTAAGCGCAGAATCTCATAATTACCTTCATAAAACACTTAGGGAGTGGTAAGAACATATTAGTGAGGCAAAGATAAATGAAATATAAAAAGTTAAATAAAAGATAAAAATCAAAGAAAAAGTCTGTAAGGTTTTAATAACAGAAAAACAGACAGAAATTAGTGAACGAACTAGGGCAACATAGTTAGTCATTGAGTTGCGGCTAGGGTTAGGTATAATATGAAAAGTTAAACTGTTTCAGTATAGACTTAATGAACCTATATTTGGGACAGGCTAACTATTCATATCGAAATTTACATAAGCTTTAAATACATATGTTATGAAGAGAAATCAAAGCAGAGTAAAGAAACACAGAGAACAGAGTAACCAGAGAAAAGTAAAGAGATACAGAGAAAAGAGTAATCAGAGCAGAGTAAAAAGACAAAGAGAAAAGAGTAATGTGATAAAGAGAAATGGTTTGAGTTACGATGTTGTAAAAGTAAAAGCTGTAAAGTTTGTATAGCATGATTGAACAGAGAAAGAAAGAGGTATTGCATAAGAATGTGAAAGTGATGATGAATAATGAGAATGATAATGAATGATGATAATGAGAATGATTATGTGATGATCTCCTGCGTGAAGGCAGTCAGATAGATGGTGGTACGACCACTGAGAGTGCTTTCCTGGGATACTTAGCTATAATGCTATTCTGTAAGTCAGAGGACTCTTACAGAGGTATCGAGAACACACGACTAGCATATACTCCTGTAAGTCAAAGGACTCTTACAGTGAGAATGTGTGTGTGTATGCTCCTGTAAGTCAAAGGACTCTTACAGTGAGAGTGTGTGTATGCTCCTGTAAGTCAAAGGACTCTTACAGAGAGTTTGTTGGGCAGATATGAGTTAACTAGCTCCGCCATGCAAATCAAAAGTCTCTTGCAGTGGGTTGCTAGTGCCGCCCTGCAAGTCAAAGGACTCTTGCAGTGGTTTGCCTCACAAGTCAAAGGACTCTTGCGAGGGACATTGCCAACAGGAAAGCCTTTCCTAGTCAGAGGACTCCGGGTAACGTCGGGAGCGGGTATGTAACCGACAAATGAGCTCATTACCTGCGCTAGGGCTAGACATGCATCATACTTGGTAGTGCATTTCCTTTGTTATGATTGTGGTATGAATGTATGTTTTCCTTGTTTGTATTCTATTCTCTGTGTCTGTTTTGTATTTTCTTGTATCCTTCTGTTTGTGTTCTGTTTTCTATTTCTCTATTTCCTCTATTTATCTTCATCTTCTATTTACTGCTTTCTGTATCTTGCCATTCGTTTGCAAAACAACATATAATTAATGAACTTAACTAATAACCTCGACCCTACTAAGAACTCCCCAGTTCTTACCCCTTCTCTCTCCCTTCCCCCTTCAGATGGAAGCATGAGCACCCTTCCGTAGTTTACTAATGACTGTTCTGCAAAGAGGATTCCGCTCTAGGTAGTCTTCTGAGTCTAGAGTGAACTCCGTTACCTGTTTATATGTATATATTGTGAGGCCAGCCAACGTCTGCACCCTGCTTATCTACAAACTTTAGCCTAAGTCCTCCGTACGATGTTGCCGTTATGTGGCCACTCGATGAAGTACTTGAGAGACGCTCTTTGATAACATATGATCGTGCAGAGGAGTAGTAGACGACCTTCCACCTTTTGATGACGTTCCACCTGACTTGAGTTTTGAAGACCTAGAACGTACTTTCCCTCGCTTTAGTAGTTTAGAGGGACTAGGTGAGTATAGAGTCTAGGCTAGCCTGGGTGCCAGCTTAGGGACTTCTTGAACAGGTCAGGACCTGGGATGTTGTATGTATATATATGTATATAGTTATTATCTAGTTATATCTAGGGGTGTCCTAACTAAAGATCTTTACTCTAATAAAGGCTGGATAACCGAATAATATCAACTGCTTGTGATATATTTATGTATGGTTGTTTATAACTGTTTTATCTGTTATCAGTTGTGAATTGCTTATGAATGATTTCGTCTATTAATCCAAATGTTTTCAAAAAAAAAAGTACCTCGTAAAATAACTACGCTTTTAACAACGAATCAGGCTCATATAATAAATAATAGATAATAAATAGGTAGACAAGTTGGTAGCGCTCAGTTTCTAGTATGATCATGACGTACCAGAAATTGGGTCATTACAATTTGGTATCAGAGCAGTTCGTTCCCAGTAGAGCCTGGGGAATGGACTGACTATGCTTCATTGCACACTCTGCTTGTGTGTCCCATGCTGTTAGGGTATCTTCAAGATACATTTGGCATGAATGTCTATGAGTGCTCATTTTGGGAATATTCGTGCTTAACTTGAGATATTAAAACTGATCACCTTAATGTTGATTGTTTGGTACGAATAAGACCTCAATGACTGTGAATAGGCATGGTTTAATCGAGTTTCGAACGACAAATTCGTGTGAGGTGCAACTATTCTTATAGCTGTTATGATCTCCATGGCCATGGATATATGTGATATTTAGATGCTGTAAGGAATGAACTGATATCTTCATCAGGATGGCTTGAACGAAATAGACTGCTTGAAGATGGATTCTTGCATGTGGCTGAAATTTTGAGGGCAAAATTTTCTTTTAGGAGGGTAGAATGTAACAACCCTGATTTTCGAGTACGCGAGATCTTTTCTAAAAGTACGAATTTCTCCGGAAGATCAGTAAGGGGAAAACCTTTGATATATCATAAAGTATCTCAATCCTCATTGTCATTATGTCATCTTTAAGTTAGAACCTTTTCCGAGACAAGCTCGATAACACGGTCACGAAGAACCTAGTTTTTGAACTGTATCGGTTAGGGATTTTGATTTGGTTTTTCGTAAATAGTCTCAGTTTGACAAACCGGACTCGATTTATGAGAGGAGAGAGATAACAGTATAATATTATCATTATATTAGTATTAGAAAATGCTTGAATGATATTATAAGGTTACCTGGTCTGTTTTAGTTAAAAACAGAAAACCGATTTAACCGGGTTCACAATTTACTGGTGCAGCTTAGCACGAGCACTCTCTGATGACTTTAGTAATGCTAAGGCCTCATTATTCATGTTTTATTCTCATAATAAATATGTTACTAGTGTCATTTATGCTAGTAGCTCAGAAAATTTTTAGAGATGTTTTTGCAAGTGTTCCGATACATCTAGTTTTAGTAGTTATACACCTGAGATATTTTAATATTATTTTAATCCACCTCCAAGCCAACCAATCACAACTCACCCTACACCCCCAAAACCCCCAAGGCTGGCTCATTTTCACTTTGTGGACGAAAATAGGTAGAGAGAAAAAGAGAGAAAAGTTCTTAGTTCCAAATCTTCAAATCTTGATTTCTGCTGAACTAAAACTCAAATCCAAATTCCAATCCGACCAAAATGATCCTCTCTTCTTTCTCTACATGATCATATGACTTATCAAGGCTGGGATCAAGGTGAGTTGGCTGCACCATCTCTCTTTTGATTCAGTTTCAAGAAAACATGCTTAAATATGTGTTTTCTTGATGTGATTTAGGAGGAAAAATTGTTTAAGGACCACCTGAAAGTTTGATTGAATTAGGAGCAGCAAAACCAGGTAGGGTGTCACAAAATTAATCTTGATTATTTGTGTTTGAGTTGTGTGATTATGATATGGTTTGGCTGTGCTTGAAATTGATTGTTTATATGAGTGATTCTTGGTGAAAGTTTGTTGAAATTTTGATGAAATTTGATGATATTTAAGCTATGAATGTTGTTCTTGAGTGCAGCTGGAAAAACGAACCCTAATCCTTAAATTGGGGTTCAATTTGTGTTAAAATCATGTAGAAAAGATGGGGTTTTAGTGGCTGCTAATTTATTATGAATTATAGTAAAAATCGGTTGCTGAAAAGACTGAAAAACGGGTAAAAATAGAGAAAGAATCTGAAGAATTTATGAAGAACATGAAGAACACTTTGAGTGTGGTGAAGAACAATGAAGAACACCTTTTTGATTCATTAAAGGTCAAGGAAGTAATTAATTTGGTGTTTGAGGGGTTATATGGTAATTTCTGAAAGTTAGGGTGGTTAAAGTAGAAATATTAAAAGTTACCGGGGTAAAAAGTTAATTTTAAAGGTTAAAAGGTAAAGGCAAGATAATTTTCGAAAATATATTAATAAAATAATAAATAATAATAAAATATTAAATAATAATATTTAATTGAAAATAATATTTTAAT
This sequence comes from Arachis hypogaea, assembly GCF_003086295.3. Taxonomy (NCBI): domain Eukaryota; kingdom Viridiplantae; phylum Streptophyta; class Magnoliopsida; order Fabales; family Fabaceae; genus Arachis; species Arachis hypogaea. The sequence goes on from NC_092054.1 coordinate 136,816,039, forward strand.
AAAAATAATAAAATAATACGAAAAAGGCAATTTTCTGTAAAAGCTTTAGAAAGACAACTTTAAGCGCAGAATCTCATAATTACCTTCATAAAACACTTAGGGAGTGGTAAGAACATATTAGTGAGGCAAAGATAAATGAAATATAAAAAGTTAAAGAAAAGATAAAAATCAAAGAAAAAGTCTGTAAGATTTTAATAACAGAAAAACAGACAGAAATTAGTGAACGAACTAGGGCAACATAGTTAGTCATTGAGTTGCGGCTAGGGTTAGGTATAATATGAAAAGTTAAACTGTTTCAGTATAGACTTAATGAACCTATATTTGGGATAGGCTAACTATTCATATCGAAATTTACATAAGCTTTAAATACATATGTTATGAAGAGAAATCAAAGCAGAGTAAAGAAACACAGAGAACAGAGTAACCAGAGAAAAGTAAAGAGATATAGAGAAAAGAGTAATCAGAGCAAAGTAAAAAGACAAAGAGAAAAGAGTAATGTGATAAAGAGAAATGGTTTGAGTTACGATGTTGTAAAAGTAAAAGCTGTAAAGTTTGTATAGCATGATTGAATAGAGAAAGAAAGAGGTATTGCATAAGAATGTGAAAGTGATGATGAATAATGAGAATGATAATGAATGATGATAATGAGAATGATTATGTGATGATCTGCTGCGTGAAGGCAGTCAGATAGATGGTGGTACGACCACTGAGAGTGCTTTCCTGGGATACTTAGCTATAATGCTATTCTGTAAGTCAGATGACTCTTACAGAGGTATCGAGAACACACGACTAGCATATACTCCTGTAAGTCAAAGGACTCTTACAGTGAGAGTGTGTGTGTATGCTCCTGTAAGTCAAAGGACTCTTACAGTGAGAGTGTGTGTATGCTCATGTAAGTCAAAGGACTCTTACAGAGAGTTTGTTGGGCAGATATAAGTTAACTAGCTCCGCCATGCAAGTCAAAGGACTCTTGCAGTGGTTTGCCTCACAAGTCAAAGGACTCTTGCGAGGGACATTGCTAACAGGAAAGCCTTACCTGGTCAGAGGACTCCGGGTAACGTCGGGAGCGGGTATGTAACCGACAAATGAGCTCATTACCTGCGCTAGGGCTAGACATGCATCATACTTGGTAGTGCATTTCCTTTGTTATGATTGTGGTATGAATGTATGTTTTCCTTGTTTTTATTCTATTCTCTGTGTCTGTTTTGTATTTTCTTGTATCCTTCTATTTGTGTTCTGTTTTCTATTTCTCTATTTCCTCTATTTATCTTCATCTTCTATTTACTGCTTTCTGTATCTTGCCATTCGTTTGCAAAACAACATATAATTAATGAACTTAACTAATAACCTCGACCCTACTAAGAACTCCCCAGTTCTTACCCCTTCTCTCTCCCTTCCCCCTTCAGATGGAAGCATGAGCACCCTTCCGTAGTTTACTAATGACTGTTCTGCAAAGAGGATTCCGCTCTAGGTAGTCTTCTGAGTCTAGAGTGAACTCCGTTACCTGTTTATATGTATATATTGTGAGGCCAGCCAACGTCTGCACCCTGCTTATCTACAAACTTTAGCCTAAGTCCTCCGTACGATGTTGCCGTTATGTGGCCACTCGATGAAGTACTTGAGAGACGCTCTTTGATAACATATGATTGTGCAGTGGAGTAGTAGACGACCTTCCACCTTTTGATGACGTTCCACCTGACTTGAGTTTTGAAGATCTAGAACGTACTTTTCCTCGCTTTAGTAGTTTAGAGACTAGGTGAGTATAGAGTCTAGGCTAGCCTGGGTGCCAGCTTAGGGACTTCTTGAACAGGTCAGGACCTGGGATGTTGTATGTATATATATGTATATAGTTATTATCTAGTTATATCTAGGGGTGTCCTAACTAAAGATCTTTACTCTAATAAAGGCTGGATAACCGAATGATATCAACTGCTTGTGATATATTTATGTATGGTTGTTTATAACTGTTTTATCTGTTATCAGTTGTGAATTGCTTATGAATGATTTCGTCTATTAATCCAAATATTTTCAAAAAAAAAGTACCTCGTAAAATAACTACGCTTTTAACAACGAATCAGGCTCATATAATAAATAATAGATAATAAATAGGTAGACAAGTTGGTAGCGCTCAGTTTCTAGTATGATCATGACGTACCAGAAATTGGGTCGTTACAACAAGTATGAACGTCGGGGACGATTTTGTCTGAAAAAAAAACTTAGGGACGAAACAAATTTTCGACCCCTACGTTAGGGACCAAAATCGAACTTAACCCTTTATGAAAAGATATAGGTCAATTACATATAAAAGAATCGAAAATAAGAGATAAGATGATCCGAAAACTAACTTTAAAAGCAGAAAATGGTAGAAATGTCTGATTTTGAGAGAATAGTTTGTTATCAGGTAATTTGTTGAAAGACACTTTTTTTAAAAGACTTTTTTTTGGTCTCAAATCAGAATAAATCTGTTATATAAGACTTATTTTTAGTAAAATTATAAATTAATCTCTATATTTTAAAAATTTGTAATTGAATTTTTAAAAAGAACTAAAATTTGTAATTTAGTCTCCGTCGATCAAAAAGTGTTGATTTAACAGAATATTCTCAGAATATGCTAAGAATATTTTGTTAAAATAGAGAATATGTTGAGAATATTTGGTTAAATCAAACACTTTTTGAACGATGGAGAGTAAATTGTAAATTTTAATTTTCTTTAGGGATCCAATTATTAACTTTTAAAATATAGAGACCAATTTGTAATTTCACTGAAAGTGTAGAGACCAACTGTGTAATTTAACCTAAATTTTAAGATGGGTTAGAGTGGATATAAATTTTTTAGTAGAGAAGAAAACTATTTCAATGAGAGTTGTAACTAGTTAACAAATTTCATGGAGTTCTACCGTCAATCAACCGAAAAAGAGTTTGTCTTGTGTGAAAATTTGATAAATCATGTGTTTATTCTACTAACTTCTTTGTGTAGATTTTACAGGCAGAAATACTCCTAAAAGATTTTACAAAGTATATTTTTACTAGCTCTATTGGGAGAGGTCTAGTACCTCTACGAATTGAGTTATTCACCTGGTTTGTGTTAGTTGGTAAGGTTAATACTAATGATAGATTTTGTAAGTTAGGCATTATTATTCAGCATGATAATATGTATGTATTATGTAAAAAGAATATTGAAAATTTTCACTAGTTGTTTTTTGGTTGAGTTTACTTGGTAGATGTGGTGTGCATGGTTGTTTGTCCATGGTAGACTATAAACTATTCCACGGACAATTAATTAATATTTTGAGAGCTGGACATGAGTGCCTGTAAGAAAGGAGCATAAAGGTGATTAATTGAATTTTTTGCTATCATTTGGCATATATGAATAAAAAAGAATAATAGAATATTCAAAAGTCAAAAAGCAAGAATAGCAAAAATTATCAATAAATCGATTATGAGCTATAAAGATTAGAGTGAAATTTATTTCAATGGTTGTTAATAATAATATTAAAGATAACTATAAATTAATTTTTTTATATTTATTTTAAATTTTTATTTATATTTTTGTTGCTCTATTTTATTGTATTGAGCTCTAAAAAAAATGCGAGGAGCGGTTCTAAACATAAAAGTTATTAGCCTTCCACAAATTCCAAAAACAAAGTGAAAGATCCAAAAGCAGATAAAGAAATTGACCAAATATCGTTTTCTGATTTCTACAACCAACCCAAGAAGTTCTCAATACAAAATAATGTGTATTCGCTTATGCGTTGTAAGCTTTTGTAACTAGAATATGAAACCTGGGCAATGACAGATAGATAAATTAATGTTATATTATTTAGTGATTGATTAAATAATATATAAATTAATATTAAATTTAAATTGCTTTATATTAAAAATATTTTATATAATATTTATTTGATAATTTTTATATAATTTTATATAATTATTTAACTAAAATACAATATAAATTGAAATATAATTTATTATTTTAAGAATTTAAATTTATTTATTTTTAATAAAGATATAAGTTTTTTATATGTGAGTTGTACAAAATTATATTTTTATTTGTTTTAGTTGTCATCTTTATTTTTTTATATGGTATTCTTTGGTTTAAAAATAATTAAAAAAAGTTAGAAAAAATGAATAAAAATGAGAAACACTAAAAGTGTAATATAAAATTATAAATTAACTTTATAATTTTGGTATATTTGATTATATCTAGTAAGGAGATGTGTCAAATTTAAATTTATTCGGATTAAAAAATTAATGAAAATAAAAGTACCAAAAATATAATATAAAATTATGAATTAATTTTAATGTACTTATTAAAAAGATGTGCCAAATTTAAACTTACTTAGAAGAGCTTTCGTTAATTAGTATGAGAGATTAAAAAATAAAAAGTAATAAGTGTCTTATGTAATATGTATAAGTAGACAAAATAATATAATAGTAAAAATTTTAATATGTATAAGTTGTATAATTTTAATATTTATAATTAAAAATTTTTATAATTATTATTATTATGACACTTTTAAAGTGTGTTTATTGTATTTAATTAATACTTTATATTTTAATTAAATAATAATAGATACAAAATTTTCTTTTAATTTTTTAAAAATCTTTTACTAAGGGATGATTGGTTGATTTCTTGTAATCAACCTCGCTGACATGGCATTATTATAAGGGAAAACATATCTTTATATAATAAAGATAGGACAATTTACATAAATAAAATGATTGAAGGAAATCCTTACGCAAATACAACATTGGCAAACTTCAGACGCAAATGCAACAAATGCAATTGTATGTAATCCGTGACACCCTCTAGCAGAATCCAAATGCACATAATCCACTATACCCTGTCGCGGATTACGTTGAGAACTAAATACTCATAAACTGCTACACCCTGTAGCGGTTTATGATCATATGGTGCTGCCTATTCCGCTACACCCTCTAGCGGATTATGAAGAGAATAGAAGTTTAGAAGATGCCTATATATACCCAGCAAGTTGTGTAGAGTGTCATTTTTATTCATTCATAACTTGAGGAATGGAGAGTGAAGAGAGCTTTTTGGTGTTAGTGCACTCTTCTGGAAAAATAAAAAAGAGTAAGAGGCACGGTGTGAAGTTTATAGATAGAGAACCATTGAGTGTTTTCATTAGGTCGTTTGATACACTGTTGGATCTGAAGAGCAGTATATTGCAGAAGTTGGGCGCCGGTGGCACAAAGTGGGTGAAGAAGCTGTTCTACAAGATTCCTATTGCGGTTGTGTTAACCGGTGTGCAATATGAAACATTCGCGTTACGATCAGATGAAGATATGCAAGTGTTGTTTCATTGTCGTCGGAGTTTTCCGGAAGTGAGGATACACAAGTTGTTTGCAAAGTTGGAACATGGGATCGATAGTTCTGGGGCATCCGCGCCAAACCCTCAGTCCACCACGATGGGGGGTGCCTCCACCTCGATGTCCGTCGTTGCACCTGAGTGTTTGTTGGAGTATTGGCCAGCTGGTCCAGATGGGGTATTCACCTCAACTCATCCATCTCCAGATGTAGGACGTGAGGGGGAACCAGATCGGGTTGAAAATGCGATGCTAGAGAATGATTCCAACGAAGAGCCTGCTGACATTGGAGGAGACAGCGATGATGAAATTCTGACAAACCCAGCAACATGTCAACCACCGTCAAGTGCCGGCACACATGAGTAACCTGCACATTATTCTACCGTGGACCTGGAAGCCATCGGCCAACCGATGGAGTCAGCACCAACCTTTGGGGTCAAGGGTTGCACGAGGGAAATTCTGTAGCTGAATTTCAAGTTGGCCAATCTTTTCACAGTAAGGAAGAAGTTGTGCTTACTGTAAAGGATTACAACATTCGGCGTGGTGTTGAGTACAGAGTGATGGAGTCGGATCATTTTAAGTACCATGGGAGATGCAAGGAGTTCGGGAAGGGTTGCACGTGGATGATTCGCATCAGCCTTCGAGCGCGGAAGGGAACCTGGGAGGTTCGACCGTACAACAGAATACACACATGCTTGGCTACATCGATATCAAGCGACCACCGACAACTTGATTATCACGTGATTTGTGCGAAGATCTTTCCTCTGGTTCGAGCCAATGCGGCGGTATCGATAAAGGTGTTGCAAGAAGCTACCGAAGGAACGTACGAGTTCAAGCCAACTTACAGGAAGACATGGTTGGCAAAACAGAAGGCGGTAGCACAGATATACAAGGACTGGGAAGAGTCCTATGCCGAGCTACCTCGTTGGATCCTTGGTATGCAGTCTATCATGGAGGGGACGGTTGCCTTGTTGAAGACGTCTTCGGTTCGAGTCGGTGATGACGTCGATGACTCAACCGTGTACTTTCATCGTCTTTTCTGGACGTTTCCTCCTTGTGTTGAAGCTTTCCGACATTGCAAGCCATTGGTCAGCATAGACGGTACTCATCTGTATGGCAAGTATGGAGGGACTTTGCTCCTGGCCGTCGCTCAAGATGGGAACTCTAACATCTTGCCTATTGCATTCAGTCTCGTGGAGGGGGAAAATGCCGAGTCGTTGTCTTTCTTCCTGACCAACTTGCGCCAACATGTGACTCTGCAACAGGGAATACTGGTCATCTCAGATAGGCACAACGGCGTTAAGGCTGCACTAGAGAACCCTAACAGTGGGTGGTTACCCCCTCATGCGTACCGAGCATTTTGTATTTGGCATGTTGCAGCTAACTTCACACTCAGTTTTAAGGGCACGGATGCAAAGCGTTTGCTTGTGAACGCTACTTATGCGAAGACTGAGGCAGAGTTTCACTATTGGTTTGATATAATGCGGACTGGGAATCCAGCAATGTGTGATTGGGCGAACAGAATAGAATACGATAAGTGGACTCAGCACCAGGATGGTGGCAGACAATTCGGTCACATGACGACCAATATATCTGAGTGTGTTAATTCTGTTCTGAAGGGTACATGAAATCTTCCGGTTACCGCCCTTGTGAAGTCCACATATAGTCGGTTAGCGGAGTTGTTTGTGATTCGTGATCAGACGGCAGAGGCTCAGTTGGCCAGCGGTGCCAAGTTTTGCCAGTGTTTTATAAAGGCGATGGAGCGCTACTTGAGAGACTCCAGGTGCTTCATTGTCACCCTGTTCGATAGACACTAGTCTGAGTACACCGTTGTCGAGACGACACCGACCGAGAGCTTTTCACTTGGGACGTACCGAGTTTTCCTTCAGGATCGTACATGCGACTGTGGATACTTTCAGGCTCTCCATTATCCATGTTGCCATGCAATTGCATGTTGTGCCCAGTCATGGCTTGACTTGTCTATTTATGTCGACGAAGTCTACACCATGCAGAAGGTGTTTAGGGCGTACCAGATGGGTTTTGTGCCGCCAATACCAGAGGGACTTTGGCCACCTTATGATAGTCCGACCGTTATTTCGGATCCTAGCTTGAGGCATTGTCGTGATGGGCGACCGAGGTCTACCAGAATCCGGAACAACATGGATGAGGCCGACTCTAACCGACCAAAGCGATGCGGGCTCTGCAGACAGCCTGGGCACACGCGTAAATCTTTCCCCCAGAGAGGCTCCACCGTTGCTGGTAGTTCGTGGGACTTCTAGTTTTTTGAATTTTATTTTCTCATGTAGCAATTTACGTTTTCGGGTGTTAGTGTTAGTGCCTTTGGTGTGTTAGTGTTAGTGTTAGTTCCTACCCATTTGTATGACTTATGACATTTTTATTTCCTTTAACTGTTAATCGTTGTATGACTATTACATTTGTAAGACTTATGTAGTAATTTAATCTGTGTTAGTGTTAATGTCTGGTGCCTATTATATTTCTACGGCTTACTGCTTATGAAGAGTGTATTTGTATAACTTCGTACATTTTGCATCACGAGTTGTTACTATTAGACTGGTATTCATAAATATGTTCCCAAACTTCCACTCTCTTCATAATCCGCTCGAGGGTGTAGCAGAATAGGCTTTAGCACCATATGATCATAAACCGCTACAGGGTGTAGCGGTTTATGAGTATTTAGTTCTCAACGTAATCTGCAATAGGGTGTAGCGGATTACGTACATTTGGATTCCGCTGGAAGGTGTCACGGATTACATACAATTGCGTTTGTTGCATTTGCGTCTGGAATTTGCCAATGTTGTATCTGCGTAAGGATTTCCTTCAATCATTTTATTTATGTAAATTGCCCATAAAAATAAATAGATAGACAATAGATGCGAGAATGCATGGGTTTGTGTAGACAAACTATGGCTACCTGAAGAAAATGCCAATGAAGAAGTATACTTTGCACACAACTGATATTGTAAATATGATAAGTAGGACTATAACTTGGTGATGTAGGGCTTATATAGAGGAGATTTTGTGGCGTAAGAATGCGAAAATCACGCCATCCATTTTAACTAGGTAGCTGGAGCTCATTAGAATTCTTAAGCATATCTTCATTGGGATACAGAGCACATTGTCCAGTGCCAAAGGGTGCAAGCAGGCCTAACATGTTATTTTCCCTGATACCCCTCAAGTGATCAGTTTCAGCATATATAGTAGCATCATGGAGAACATTGACTGTCTCTTCAAATGAGAATCTCATCATTGGTCCAGCATCATTCCGGTCGACACCATTGCGTGTAATTGCCATCAAATGCCCACGATAAGTCATTGTATCACACAGCAACGCCAAATGCCTGTAATTGACATAAAATCCATCAAAAGACATGACAGCCCGCAATTCATCCAGGAGAGCACGGCGAACTGCCTCAATTCCAAGGACTTCAATAATTTCAATTAAGTGGTTGCTTGTAGTCCTTGCTGCATCAACATGTTCATGGCACATTGCAGCCAACAGGTTGACACCTTCAGTTTCAAGCATCCATTCCTTATGATTCTGGAAACCGTCTTCTTCGTTAAACTTCTGAACATCAATGGCTTTCATGAAAACCTTGTTGATGCCTGGGATGCCACGTAAGGTCATTTCACTCAGCATGTTGCTTCCTATTATCTTTAAGAAAACATTGTCAGCAGAACCATCCTGTATCTCTCCCGGGTGAGCTTCATTATTCATAATTCGGAAACGAAGTACAAGTTTTTCAGCATTGTCATCATTGAAAATACATTCCAAATCACCATTAAACATAAGGTTGATCTTCTCAGCAATGTCAGCCATACTCAACTTCTTATCCACCATCATCTCTCGGTCTAGTTCTATGCGAAGCAACCAAGGTGAGATTCCTTCAATAGCAACTTCTTCATCAGGCGTTTCAAAGTGGGACTTCACAAAATCAACATCTTCTTCAATTATCGTACTCATTGGTTCTGGATCGTACCACACCTCTGCAGTGTGGGTCACTCTCCTAAGAGTAGTATGCTCTAAATCACACTGCACTCTCTTAACATTGTCCGAAGTTACACCTGACCCAGGGTTCAAATGCACAGACAAGGAAGGCGTTTGGATTCTCCTAGCCGTTTTAATGATTTCCCTTAACCTGGGAACGCCAAGTGTAACATTCTTAGCACCTAAACCAACATAATGGAATGTTTCGAGAGTCAATTTAGTAGCAAGGTCACCAATTGATTGTGCTGCCACACAACCAGTCATTTCCCCAGCAGTTACAAGTGACTGCTGGAACCTTGATTCTATCTCTCCCACTACCCACTCAAATGCCTCACGGGAAAGCCTATATTCCTGCAGAATCCTTTTACTGGCTAGAGTACTGCGCAACAGGATATTGAATAGGAGAGTAGCATTCTTCTGTGCTTCTTGACTCACAAGATCATTACCAGGAACAACCTTGAGTCTCTCCTGCAGCCTATCAACAGCTTCTAGAATTTCCAGTGGGTGCATATCAGAAGGTTTCTGAAAGTCAATCTTGAAAGCCTTCTGAGCATTCCTGATAAGCCTCTTAAGGTTAACAGGCAGTGGTAGAGAACTGTTACAAGTAATCTCAGTTGCAAGTTGACATCTATCACACGCAAGCTTTAAAACTTCAGCTTCAAGTGCAGTACGAAGCTCTATGCTGGTTTTCAATTCTTCAATAGGCCCTTCAAGCATGTAACTCGGATTCCAGTTCTCATTATCAAACTCATACCTAAAGGTCCTATTGAAGTCTGACTTTTTCATTTTCAGGGAATCAAGATTCTGTGTTTCAATCCAAACAGCATCCATACCATCTTCTCCATAGAGAAATTGTATGACATCTCCTAAAGAGTTCCTAACAGTTCCATCATATTTGACCATGATATCCTCCAAAGCCTTCACAAGCCGCCTCTGGATGTATCCAGTTTCATATACCCTCACTGCATTATCAATAAATCCTTCCCTACTTCCCATGGCATGGAAAAAGAAATCTTGCGGGCTTAGCCCATGGAGATATGAGTTCTCCACAAAGCCTCGGCTTTCAGTCCCATAATCGTCTTTTACAAAATGCGGCAATGTCCTATCTGTAAACCCAAATGGAATTCGCTTGCCCTCAACATTCTGTTGACCAAGACAAGCAGTCATCTGAGATATATTGATAAAACTTCCTTTGGAACCAGCTGTCACCATTGCTTTCAGATTATTGCTCTCAGATAAACTCATCTTCACTTTTTCTATGGCATCTTCATGAGCTTGTATCAGCACCTAAAATATCCAATAACATTAAAAATCAATTCAACCAAATGCGGCATTCAACAATATAGCAAAGTCACAAGCAATATAATTGAATCACATCAATCACTTTCTTCTCGAGTGTATGTGTATCCATCATTGTCGATCCAGGTTTAGCTTCCAACTTCTGTTCTTGAGCATCCCTGATCAAGTATTTTACTTTCTTCTTTGCCTCTGAAATATTCCTATTAAAAAACTCCATAGTTGACGCATCAGCTATTGTATCACCAATTCCAATGCTGAAAGAATTCTGCAGAAGCCAGTAGTTTACAAGCCACTGAATATGACCAAGAAATTTACGAGATGCATCAGGACCAACATCTACCCTGTAATCAAGCCAATAATAAGTTGGGGTGAACTAAGAAGAAAGGAAGTAAGGAACTATGTCAGAAGGAACTTTATGACATTATAATATTAGATATTTAACAGTGTGGCTAGACTGCTAGTAGTAAAGTTTGGATCAAGAACAATTCACCGATCTTTCCATTGTAAAGGTAAATGGACTATGGTAATCAAAAGATGCTAGCAAACTCAAGTAGAAATATTTGTCTGATAATTTTGTAGCTGCATACCAAATGGCATGAACGAGACGTCCAGTAAATGTTCCAAGTGTCTCTTTGCAAAGAGTTCCAGTAAGTAGTTCCCCTTTTTCAATTCGGACCACAGTATCCCCAGGGGTTATTGATGAACCATTTTCCATATGATCATGCCAGCTAGAATACCCAGTTAAATTTATTTGTTTGGGAATGATAAGATTCAAAACTTGTTTCCCAGTCCACAATGGCTCTGGCTTCAATATTGCTGGAGCAGGAACTTTCCCGTCAAAATCCTCCCACCACATCAGAATGTTCATAAAAACATCCTAAAAAATCAAAAACATAACAAAATCTTATCAGACCTCTGAATATCTCGTACAAGAACTGTGACATATAAGTAAACTGCAGTAATATAAAAATTCACTGAACATTACCTTCGTGATGAAGGTATCTCTCTTGGTGATTTTTCTGCATCCTAAAAGTGTATCTTGGACAATATCCATTACTGGCCTATTTGATTGAGGTGACACAATGCATTTAGGCACCATCATGAGCTCCAACACCTCTGTCCTGGTTGCAAATGACTGAGGAACATGCATATCCATTTCATCCCCATCAAAATTAACATTATATGGCTTAGTTACCAACATGTTAAGCCTGAACGTAGAATAAGGCAAGATTTTGATTTTGTGTCCCATGATAGACATTTTATGAAGACTGGGTCGGCGATTCAAGAGTACAAGATCTCCATCCTCTAAATGACGTTCTACCTAAAACAACATTGGGAACTATTAAAAGGCTTAGAAGAAACCATAAAGAATTAAAGTTGTTATTGTCTAAAGGCAAATACCTTGTATCCAATCTCCAAATGGAGATCACTACTTTTCTCCAAATATCTGAGATCAAGCCTTTGCCCATCATCACGAATGATGTATTTGGCACCAGTTTTCCCAGGTGGAGGATCAGGTCCATAGTCTACAAGTTCTTTCAACCTGTTTTTTATTTAAGGAATAAAAATTTAATTTTTCGTTTAGTTAAAGGTTGAAAATGCATTAAAAGATAAGCAAGAGGAAAAGAATATCCATATAACAACCTTGTGATGTTATATGGAGTTACAGTCTCTGGGTATGTAAGGTTCAAAGCAATACTCCGTGGTACTCCCACTTCATCAATATTAATGTTGGGGTCTGGTGTAATTAGTGTTCGAGCAGAAAAATCAACTCTTTTCCCCAACATTCCTCTAATCTGACCATCATCTTCTTTATGCCTGCTACATATTGATTTGATAGGCCTTCCTGATTTTTTAGCAGCCTGTGAATGTTATATAAAGTTCCCAAAATGAATTATTATAACAGAAACATATCTTATATCAGTACTAAAATAGTTGTCTGAACAATATCATACTTTCTGGAGCCCAGGCAACGCACTATCAAAATAAGTGGCAATGTGAAACTCCAACAACTGAGCAAACTTAGAAATAACATGCGCAGGTGATCCATTACTCTCATGTGTCTTCAAATTCTTATTGGACCTGATAATCCTGGCCAACTGATGAGTTAAGTCATCCTAGATTCAACAAAGAAAAAAAGAAGTCAGTAATTAAAATAACACAATTGATTATCAAAATTGTCTATGAAAATGCTATCAGTTATCATTCACATTGACAAGGGATAATTGAATTTGAATTAAGAACCTGTGGAACATGTAAAAACAGTGAACACATTAAGATAAAGGCAAGACAAGAGTTAACACTTGCCTCAATCCTAGAGGATGCGTCGATCATAACAGAAGGTCTCACGGATGGAGGAGGAATTGGAAGAACTTGCAAAATCATCCATTCAGGACGTACATACTGAGTATTCAAGCCCAGCAACTGGCAGTCCTCATCACTTATCCCCTTTAGAATACCAAGAACCTTCAATGGATTTAACATGTTACCAACTATGTAAGTGTCTCTTTAGTAATCAAAATAGATGTGCACTAGCTAGAAATTCAGAACTTGAATGAATCAATTACCTTCTCAGCAGAAAGAATCTCTTTCTTCCTCGGAACTTTATACTCCGCAATCATCTTCATACCCTTAATAGTTAACTTGGGCTGCTGAGCACCACAGCCATCATGACTCTCTCTAATAGGATCCTCCCAATCTCCGTCATCACCTTCACAAAAGCTTTTGTTTTTGCAGGCATTCACCATCATTTCCAACCTACTTTTTGGGTTTGTAATCTTCAAAGCTTGCTTAAACTTTTTGTTGTTCTGCTTAAAGTAGTACACATCATAAAATTCACTTCCCTCCACATACAAAATTATCTAGTAATAGGACAAGTAAGTCCTGAAGAATTTTCTGCTATGGAATAATAGGTTCTTAAGCAATAACAAGTGAAGAAATCTGAGGAAATTTTGCGATGTACTTATAAGCCTCCGAAGAATAAAATTAAAAGCACCGGCTAAGTCTACGAGAATTACAATATTACTCACGTTGTCTTTGTATAAATTATTTGACATATTTGACTAAATTACTATCTAGCGGTGCTCAACTAGACAAACCACTTTCCACCAATCGTCTTATTACTCCCAAATTAACTCAGAAAACTAAACAAGAATCTAGATAACATAAACATTTTCCTTGACAATCACATACACAGTGAAATGAACTGATACTAAGGGATGTGGTGGTGGAAGAAGAAGATACCTGACCGGATAAAATTTTGGAACAGTTGAAGCAGACGCAACGCATTACAGCGAGGACAGTATTCAATAAACCGACGTGAAACACTGGCTTGGCGAGCTCCAAGTGACCGAAATGCCCCGGACAGTGATCCATATCAGCCCCACACGTGTCACAATCGATGTTCTTATGAACGGTTCCAAGGCGCGGGTCGCTTAACCCTCCAACCTTTGGGTTCTCAATCCCATGCTCGATTTCAACCACAGACATTCGCCTCTGCAACGAGAACAATAACAACATGAATGAGAAGACGATCACGATTATTGTGGTTCGTTCGAGTAAGAAGCATTATGATTTGAGTTGAGAAGAATTACAATATCGTCGGGGCTGAGAATTTGGAAGCGAAGCGCTCGGACCTTTGCGGTTTCCGCCGGAGAGTAAGGAAAGGAAAACCTAATATCCATGGCAAACGGCAACGAAGCGAAGGGGTAGTAGTGGAAAGAATGCAGTGTGGTTGTTACTTTGAAATTTCAAATTATGGTGTAACAGCCGAGTGTTGAGCGACAGCGACTCAAAGAGTTCATTTCCTTTTTTTTTTTTTTTTTTTTTTTATTTAAAGCGAGTTCATTTCCTTGTCCAGCAAGGAACGAAGATGGAGTAACACTAAGGCCCATTATGGTTAAATAATTTAATTAAGCTCATTTTTGAAAAATGGTTTAACAATAAATATTTATATTAATTAATTTGAATTAGTTAAATGGTCAACTCTCATTTGTTTAAGTAAGTATTGGAAGTTTGAATTTCATTTTATATATGCAGAAATTTATTGATCAGCGTCAGACCCTTAAATAAAGTTTTCCTTGACCTGTCGGGTTGGGAGATACTATGGACAACAAAAAAAATACTTATATTAAAAGTAGTTTATGAATAAATTATTTTATATTTTATTTTTTAGTCCTAAAAGTGCTTATTTTAAAAGAAGAATGATAAAAAAATTTATTATAAGAGAAGTCTTTTTTTTTAACTTTTTTATAAGTACTAAAACAATTTTTTTTTAAAAAGTTACAATTTAATTTTAGAAATTGCACCAAACAATAACGTTATAACTTTTTATAAGTTAAAAATAAAAATAAGTTATTTATGGACCTAGCCAAATTGGCCCTAAGCCTTACTCAGTTATACCAAGTAAATTTACATAGTGGTCCCTGAGATTCACGCAATTATTCGATTTGATTTTCGAGATCCCAATTTCACTATAGTGGTCCTATAGATAGATAAAGTTTCAAGCATCGTAAGAGTCTCTAGTGTTCTTTTCGGTACTGAGTCAGCGTTGGAGTGCTGATGCGGCCATATTTTGCTGTGCTGGACAATTAAAATTCTAATTTGGACCCAATTTGGTCCCTCTCCCAATATACAACCCTAATCTTAAATATTCGAGGTGCTTGTTTTAGTGTTCTTCATCTCCTCCTCCTCCTTCTTCTTCATCTCTTTTGTTTTCTTCTTCATCTTCTTATCATTGATGTTGAGAAACCATGATGGGAGGTGATAGTACTACCATAAAGAGCTCTATCCAGTCACCTTCTAATGGCTACTATCCAAATCGTGTTCGTTCTCCTCCGCCTACATCATTGCAACGCGTGGTCCAAGTGGCGCCACCACCTTCCCTGTGTCATCGTCGTCCTCCACCGCATGTGTGAATTCTACATGGAGATCTCCTTTTATTCCCTTCGTATTCAAGATTGTTCCATCTGATACCTACAACATTTGAAAGCTCTGTTATTCTTGGTATGGTTGACACGAAGGCAAAGCTGGTAGGAAGGACGAATTGGAGGTGATAGGAGAAGACGAAAAGCGTTGGAGAGTGGAAGGCTAAGGTGTACGAAGTGCACAACCTGATCTTCAGTTCTGATTCATGGAAAATTGCTAACAGATTCTGACATTGCAGGAGTGAACAAGTACTACTATTGGAGCTGGACGAAGACGAAAACGGTTTTCTAGTTGCAGAGAATCTAAGCTTTGGATTCCAATGTCGACAAGAGAAGGCACAATAGCTTTGTTCGTGAAGAGAGGGAGTAGGTTCCCTTGGAGAGGAAAAGTGTGAATCTACCGTCGATGGCGGCTCCTCCACCAAGAATGCCATTGTTGCGTTTGAGCGTAGCAGCATCACCTCAGACCAAGGAGAAAGAGACGAGGAGGAGTCTATGACATTCATTGTGACTGACAGATCCATTGAATTCATGTCACGATATTGAGTAAAGCAATCACAATGAAACTGATCAGGGTTGAGGAGGGAAGAGAGGTTGTCGTTGATGTAGAAGGTCTCATGGTTGAATTCTTGGAGGAGGGACCAAATTGGGTTCAAATGGGAATGTATCCACATCACCTAGCCAAGTAGCCATTGGAACTATCCAAGCGTGGCAAAAGATGGCAACATTAACACTCCGACGTTGACTCAGCACTGGAAGGGACACTTGATGCAGAATTTCGAAACCACAAACTACTGACAAGTGTACCGGATTGTATCAAGTAATACCACGGGAGTGGATTATCGTTGAGGCACGGAAACTTGTATCTCAACAAATTTTCCCTCGGCAAGTATACCGAATTGTCGTCAAGTAAAAACTCACAATAGAGTGAGGTCAAATCCCACAGGGATTGATTGGTCAAGCAACTTTAATAAGAGGAATGTTCTAGTTGAGCTAAGCAGAAATTGAGTTGATATGTGCAGAAACGTAAATGGTGGAAAAATAAGCAACAGAAAGTGTTAATGCTGGAAATAAAGAGCAAAATGTAAATGGCGGAAAGTAAATTGCAGAATCTTAAATGGGGATTTGGAAAAATAAACATAAAAGTAAATGGCAGAAAGTAAAGAGAATGGGTAAGATCAGAAATGGGGGAATTCATTGGGCTCAGAAGATGTTGTATTCTCCGGATCAAGTTCATTCTCATCTCTTCCTCAATCAATGCATTCATTGATCTCCTTGGCAATCTTAAGTGATTGTATTCCAATTCCTTGGTAATTCAATCTCTCAAATCTTGATCAATAGCCAATTCCTTGGTCTAATTGCTCATGAGAAGAGATGAAGTATGGTCACTGATTATACCACATGTATTCCCAAATCAAAGTGTTGGTAGGATTATATGTCACTATATCCATCCAAACCCCAATTTGGTCCAACATGAGAAAGCATTTCTAGCATGATCTCTTCATTCCTCTTCCAAGGTTCCGAAGAGATCCAAGTATGAATAGCTTCTTTTCCAAGACAACTACCCAATTAGATGAAGATTGAAAGCTTTCTAGTAAAATCAAGAGAAAAGAAAGAAGAAGAAGAATGAAAACTATTATTGATCCATCAAATTACAACAGAGCTCCCTAACCCAATGAAAGGGGTTTAGTTGTTCATAGCTCTGGGAATGGAAAGCATAAATGAAAAGTACATTCTGAAAACTAAAACTAGAAGTTGCAGAGAAAGTAAAATATACAGAGTGTAGTTCTCTAAAATGCCAAAAGCTCCCCTACTAGTTCAAAACTACTCCCATATATACTACTCTTCTGATCTTCTAGTTGGCTTCTTCAAGTCTTGGATATGGGCCTTTGGATCTTTAGTTGAAGCAGTTACAATCTTCAGTGAGCTCAGCTTTGCTTGCAGAGAAAGTGTGAGTTAGGCATGGACGTTAGTTAGGACGTTAGTGGTGTTAACGTTAAGTGAAAATGTGGGTTCGAGAACGTTAGTGACGATCACCTTTTTCACTAACGTTCCAAGCCAAAAATGATCCACGTTAAGTTCAACGTTAGTGGCACTAACGTGACCACTAACGTTGCCTCTTGGTCCTTCGCAAACGTTATTGGTATTCACCTTTTCCAATAACGTTGCTTATTGCCCCTTTTCCCCACGTTAGAGTTCACGTTAGTATAACTAACGTGACCCTTAACGTAGGCATGCCTAAGCTTCGAGAGCGTTAATGACACTTACCTTTGTCACTAACGCTCCAAACGCCTCTCCTTCCCACGTTAAAGTTCACGTTAATTAGATTAACGTGACCACTAACGTGGTGGTGATTGCCATCTCCAACGTTAGTGACAAAGGTGAGTGTCACTAACGTTGGTCCATCAATTCTTCCTCCACGTTAACTAATGTAATTAACGTGGCAACTAATGTGGGCAATAGTGGCTTAATCCAACGTTAGTGACAAAGGTGAGTGTCACTAACGTTGGCAATTCCTTGTTCTTTCCACGTTAGAGTTCACGTTAATGTAATTAACGTGACTCTTAACGTGGCCAAGTGTGCCCCTTTTTTCAACGTCAGTGGTATTCACTTTTACCACTAACGTTGGAGCTTCACTTCTCCTCCACGTTAGCTTGGCAACTAACGTGGGCTATAATGACTTTCGAAGGCGTTATTGGCGATCACTTTTCTCATTAACATTGCAAGCTAGCTCCCATTCCACGTTAGTGGTCACGTTAATTAGACTAACGTGGTTCTTCCTTGCTTCCTTTGTCCTGAAATCAAGCAATTAAAGTGCATCAAAGCTCTATTCCAAGTCATGAGATCATGCATTATCCAATTTGTCATTCAATTCATGCATAATTCTCATGAAATCATGTAAAGTTCACAATATTTGCTTGAATCAAGATGTAAGTGAATATCTACCCAAAACTTGCTTATTTACTAAGAAAATGCATGAAACTACCCTAAAACAGTAAAGAAAAGGTCAGTGAAACTGGCCAAAATGCCCTGGCATCAGTTCCCACAAGGATTAACAAATTAAGCAAGTAATAGTTAATTGATTATTCTACTCAAACAAGCAAAAATGAGGGTTTCAAAAGCAATTACTATGAAACAATGAATTGAAGAAAGCAAACAGTAAATGTGCGAAGAAATAATGTGAGAGAAGACTTATGGTTTTGGAGATATTTAGATTCCAGATTAACAATTATATTTATCTACTTTGATCATGCAAAGATTTAATTCATGGAAAATCCTAAGTAATTGAATTCCAATTCCTTGACAATTCAATTTCTCCTAACCTAGTAAACTGTCAAGTTCTTGATCAATTAATTGTGTTATGAGGTTAAATCCAATTTTCAATTTAAAGGCCACACAATTCTCAAAAACCCAAAAGAAACTTGACTATATATTACGTATCAAATTAAATCTAGATAGTTGAAGAATCATGAGAAAAGGGTTTCAAGCTTAATTCCAATTATTTGAATTTTTTCAAGATTCAAAGGACTCCAATTCAGAAAAGAGTTATTTTCCAATATACTCTAATCCTTAGGATGAAGAATGAAACTCAATTCTTGAACAAAAATCAGTGCATTAATCAAAAGTAAAAGAACAATAGTATGAATCCATCAAAATAAACAGAGCTCCTAACCTTAACAATGGAGGTTTAGGTGCTCATGGTGCAGAAAAAATCCTAATTGTGTAAAAAGTAAAAACTGAAAAAATGCGGAAGAAGAGAAGAAGAAGGGTGCAGGGCAAATCTCCTCTTTTTTTATAGTTCTAATCCTAATTGATACACAACTTAAATTAAAACCTAATAGTATATGTTCTTCTTTTTTATTTGATTTAAAAATCAAATAAAATAACTCTCACTGTTGATTGAGTGACGGACGTGGGGACCACTCATTGATTCGGTGCCGGTGCTAAACGCTGGTGATATGGTGTTTAGTGCCACCTATCCAAAAGGCATTAACGTGAATCCCTTGACTCGACGCTAAACGCCAGTGATGTGGCGTTTAACGCCACCATGGCAGAGAGGAGTGGTGAGCTTTCTTTTCATGAATTCTGCCAAATCTTCACTGGAATGCTATCTAAAATCAACAAAAGGCCACAACAACTCAAAGTAGCATCTACTACGGAATAATTCACCAAATTCCTCTAGAAAATCAACAAATCACCATACAAATCATACAGAAAAGATACTTATGATGCTCACGCATTACAACACCAAACTTAAAGTGTTGCTTGTCCTCAAGCAACTCAAACAACAGAAAACTAAAATGAGTTTGATTAAGAGTTGAATTCTCATTGAAGCTCATGTCTATCTTATAAGTGGGGTTTAGCAACACTGTGATTGTGAGTGTTTCTTTGCTTTTCACTGCTCCTTGAAATCTTGGAAATGTCAATATTTGAACAGAACTAGAACACGGATGATGTTATAAAATATCTCTTCCTTTAAGGCTTGATTCATCCTTGAATTCTTTTATTTGAAATAGAGAGAACTTTTTCTGTTGACAACTCTAAATGCTCCATCTCAAGGCGACTCTTGTTGGTGAGTGTTCGATTGATAATCTCGGACCAGTCAGTCCAAGTTACCGGGTGATGAGGCACCCCACGGATCTAGTTACTCAAGCCTCTCCTTGACACGGTCGCATCACAAGCATATAGCTGAAGCTTTGAATTCTCAAACATCGATGTCCAGAGACTCTTTGGACTGCTAAATGTCTCGTTTCAAGGGTGGCTTTTGTAATGGATTTTCGATTGATAATCCCGGACCAGTTGGTCCAAGTTACTGGGTGATAAAGCACCCCTCGGATCTAATCATTTCAGTCTTTCCTTGGACAATAGACACCGCAGGCACATAATTGGGTCCCAACCGTTGATGTTTAGAGCTTTACAACTTGCTTTTCTTTTGATCTTTTCATCATTTTTTTCTTGCTTTTTCTTTTCTCTTCTTTCAATTTTTCTTGTTTGATTCTTTTGATTCAGGAACCAATCTCTTGTTTGTTTTTGGAAGTTTCATAACACTTCTCTAAGTCCCTGTTCATCAGAAATTAACATTCCTCTTTTCCAAGGTCATTCATACATCATTCTCTTCTATGAACTCATAATCACAAGTAAATACCACCACATGTGTGTTGATAAGACATTTGTTAATTAACCTAAACTTCTAATGCATTGACACCACTTTTCTCTCTTTTTTTAATACTGCTTGAAGAACAATACATTAGACATCATTAAAACAAAAGCTAACTAAAAGAAAACTAAAAAGACTAGAACTCATGTAAATGACAAAAATTTAAATAGAAAATAGAAATATAACGTAAGCTTAGAGAAAAAGGAAAAATAAGCACGAAAGGAACTCAACTACTTCAATGATCATTGTAGTCATCCCCCTCGTCAGGTTGTGCTCTCTGTGGGACTCTCAGTCTCCCTATCTCTTGTCTCACTCGGAGAAGCTCAAGGCACTGATTTTCTTGTTCAGTCACAATCTGATTGAGGAGGACACCGTGGCTATCTTGGTTCACCCTCATTTGCTCAAGGAATGCAGTTAATTGTTGCCAATACTCTTGTGGCAGAAAATAGTATCCTTAAGGCATGGGGGTTGTTCTTGTTGTAGTAGAGGAGCTTGCGGCACTTCTTCTTCTTCGGCTTGTCCTTTCCTCTGAACTGCCACCCTTGCATGTTCCATTATTTTCTTGTAGATTGTCTTCTCAATAGGGATGAGAAAGTCATTCTCCAAGTTCACGTTACCGACTTCACAGAGGCGGTGAATGAGATGTGAAAAAGCCAACTTGGCATGTGAAGAAGGGTTGGAGGCGATGTTGTGGAATTATTTCAGCCACATCTACCTAATACCCTATCATGATGCAATGGATCATGACGGCTCTGTCCACAGTTACCTCAGAGTGATCACTTGTTGGAAGAATGGATCATTGAATAAATTTCAACCAGCCTCTAGCTACTGCTTTGAGGTCACTCTGCCCTAACTGATTCGGGTATCTATCCACACCTAATCTCCACTGAGCACCCGGGAGGCCAACATCTGCAAGTACTTGATCATATCTCCTATCCCGGGTCATTCTCTCACTATAATAGGACAACAGTTCACTTGGAGGTGGCATGTGAAAGATTTCCCTAACGTTCCTCGTACTGAAGTCAAGAACTCTTCCTCGCACAAAGGTTTGGTGAACCTTTGTGTTCACACCATGAATATCCTTATATGTAATCCAAGCATTACCAAAAAATTCTTGGACTTTCAGTTGACCGACCTCGGAGTGTGGATCATCACAAAGGATTCTCCAGCCTCTCCTTTCAATTTGATGCCGGATTTCTAGATACTCGTTCAGCTTGAGATCAAATTTAACTTCCGGAATCACTTTCTTCTTGCTTGCCAGTTATAAGAAGTGTTGCTCATGTAACTTTGAGCGGAATCTTCTTGAATCAAAGGAGGCGGTTGCCGGCTCCTTGCCTTTTCTCTTCCTTGAAGATTCATGAGCCTTGGGTGCCATTGATAAAGAAAAATAAAGATCTTGCTCGACAACACCAAACTTAAAGATTTGCTTGTCCTCAAGTAAAAATCAGAGAACAAGGGAAGAAAAGAAAAATAGAGGAAGCAAGAGAGGAGGAGGGTGTTGTGCCAATTTGTGGAAAAAAGGGGGAGGGTTCATAGTAGCCAAGAAAGAAATAAAAAAGGAGTAGGGATAGAGAGAGTGATGGCCGTGGAGTTTGTGGTTGGAGAGAGAGAGAGAATATGTGTTGATGAAGGATGAAGGGAAAAAGGGTTGGGGCTGGGTATTTATAGAGGGGAAAAGGGAGTAAGGGTTTGGTGGTTGGGTTGGGGTTAATTGAGAAGGGTTTTGGTATTGAAAAAGGGGAAGTGATGGGACTAGAGAGGGGAGAAGGTACGAAGATCGAGGAAAAATGGGAGGGGATCTTGGGGAAAGGAAAGAGAATCAGGGGAATTGGATTCAAATTTTGAATTCAAAAATAGGGGAGGGGGTGTGCAACGCAACTGGCGTTAAACGCCGGTGATGTGGTGTTTAACGCTGCACCTCATGAGACACCAAATTTGCTTTCTTTGTTACTGGCGCTAAACGCCAGCTCTTTTTTTACGTTGCGCTCGCACTAAATGCCACGAACCGACGCTAGACACCAGACCTCCCAAATGCAACCCCTCTTGAATCTTCATCTCGGCACTAAACGCTAAAAGCTGGCGCTAAATGCCACAAGGCTAGTGAGAAATTCCCTTGTCAACGCATCCTTGGTGCTAAATTCCAAGACCCGGAGCTAAACGCTAGGGTACCAGAATGCGACTTCAGCTTCAAAACATTCCCCTGTCTGTTCCAAGCTTCTCAGTTTCTATTTCAATCAATTTTTATGACTCAAATAAAGATAAAAATAACAAAAAATAAGTACTAAGAGAGGAAAACAAATAAAATGAAAACTGCCCCCGGGAGCACAAGATCGTACTGACGCTCTGCATCACTGCCCCCGCAGATCGCCCCCTTGTCATGGAGCCGCTAGAGGTCTGCCTCTGTCACCCGAGACGGCGTCTCTTATACATCAGAGGTCACCCAGTAATACGTACTGGGAACACCGCTGGCTGGGACAACAGGATCCCTAGCACCCTTGCTCCTCCGTCGAGCCATACATAAAAAAGAGAGGGGGGACCACCATCAACCTACCAACCAGACGGAGAGAAAATCACACAAACACCAACCCCATCTACCTATCACAAACATAAACTACACCCAAAAACAGTGGTACTCACTCTCTCTAACAACCTACCACTCCTACCCAAAAAACAAACCCAAATAAATAAAATGTAGGAAAAATGCAGAGAAGACAAGGAAAAAGCTAAAAAAGGAGAAGCAGAGAAAATACCAACCTGATTTCTTGAAGTAACCTGAAGTGAACAAAGAAAAGAATTGGCGCGTGGCACATGACAAGCAAGCATGCAATGCACAAATGAACCAGAAAATCAAAGCAGTAGAGAGAAGAATGCGAAACAGAGTGAAAGAAAAAGGAAAGAACCGCAAGCAAGGAAATAAAAAGAGAGATAGAAACAGTTATAAAATAAAACCAAGAGTTTCAAAAAAGAAACACAAAGAGGCAAAGGGAAAAAATGGAAAAAGAAATCAAAATGTCCCTTCACATTAAATGTTATTATGACGCCTAGGAGATGCAACTGACAAAACTCTCTTCGGGGAAAGCAACGGGCATGTGATGAGACGTCCAAACCACTCCACGGTTTTTCAATCTTGCACGCAACACCTGGACGACGCCCTCCACACCAAGATTCACGGTCACACGATCACACGGTCACACGGTTACACGACCAAGGCAAAGTCCAGCAATACGACCGAGCATGCTCATTCTATTGTTTCAGAGGCAACTATTCCGGACCTGGCCTCCGGGTCCCTCCTCGAAATGGTCAACAAACCTGGATATCCGAGGTTGGGCCATTCTCACGGCCCAAAACGGATCAATAACTTCCAATATCCTAACCCAACATTCGAATTCAAATACCTCCCTTATCTTAGCCAGATAAGATAACATAACTACTACCGGCTATATAAAGGGAGACAGAGGCCCCATCAGGTACGTCACTCATTCCTCATACACACACCTCTTAGATCCATTCTAACTTGAGCATTAGAGTGTCTTTGCAGGTACCCACCCCTGCCGCTCCAAGTCATTCATTCAGACTACCGACTTGACTCGCAAGTCTATGATCCATCTCACAATCCTTATTGGAGGCATTTATTACACTCTCTCTTGTTCATTTAAATTGAGAAAGTATTTTGTACTAGTGACTAGTTTATCATATCTTTTTACATCATTAGTTATATCTAAGAATTGATACTTAATTATTATTAGTATGTTTGTGAATATATTACTTTTAAGTTTTAACTTTTGATGTTAATTTTTTTTATAATTTTATATTTTTATTTAATTATAACCGGTTCAACTGGGTGAATCAATGACCTACTAATTGAACCAGTGACTCGGTTGGTTCTTTTTTTGTAACTATGTTAGTTTGTAGTAAATTTTAAATTCTTAGAAATTATTACTTTTATATCTTTTAAATTAAATATTAATTTTTAATTTTTTTAATAAATTAGACACTATTTTTTAGACACTAGCAATCACCAATTTTAAATTAAATCATTTAAAAGTCAAAACACATCTATACATCCTTGAGCAACTGAAATCAAACCAAATTTTTTCTTTACAAATCTTTGAATAACCATAATTCAATGTTTAAATACGTAAATTCTCTCACAATTTCATATAAAAAAATCTAGGAAGGGATGGATTATTAGTCACTTTAAAAGACCTAACTGTCCTATATAAATTGTAGCCCCATTGCAAAAGCTCTTTCGCCTTCTTTTCCTTCTCTAATTATCCTTGCTTTCACTCCAAATCTTTGTGGAACATCAATATTCCTTTCACATTCTCTCTTGTTCTCCCTCTTCTATATTATATAGAGTAAATGGTCAAATTAGTCCCTACAAGATCACGTGATCTTCATTTTAGTCTTTGAAAGATTAAATTAATCAAAATTATCCTTAAAAGATTTAAAATTAATCATGTTATTCCATCTGTCTATTCTGTTACTAACGACGTTAAGTGTTACTAATGTGACACGTTAGCTTGACCTATCAGTAGCTAAATGGTGTCGTTTCTCCCCAAAGTGCATTTGTCACTCACTACACCTCTTCAGTTCCTCACACTTATTCATTCCATTCCATTCTTTGTTCTCTCAGAGCAAATCTCCCCCTGTTTCTCCACAAAGAAGAAGTGTTGAACGGCAGTGACCTATAGTACAATCCGACGACGTCATTGTTTTCGACCTAACTGTTGGGACTATATTCACTATGCCTGGAATCCTTTGAATGCAGATTTAAGATCCCTATGAATGTTCTTCTTTTTCGGTAGGTTCACCAAGTGTAACACCCTACTATCAGAATGTCACACTTCTGGCTGTGCCACTTTGATAGTGAGAATGTTACGACGACTTCTATATACATTTAATAATAAGATATGAGCCTTTAATTCGAAAAATCGTATCGCTGTTTTCTTTGAAAAATCGAAAATACTTTTTCTTTCAATCAAACAAGCACATATAACCCAATACAAATGACAATCCCTCATATATATATACATATACATACAAAACTTCTTTTACAAGTAACTTACAAATATACATACATACATATCATTACAAGTCCTATCCCTTTTACAAATATAATAATAAAGGTGAGAAAAAACTATGGCTGTATATACAATAATATAGAATACAATCAGATGCTCGAAAGACACTCCTTAAACTCTTCGTCCATCCTGAAAAGGGAAATCTGTAGGGGGTGAGAACATTATCCTTGTTGGTTCTCAGTAGAGGGTTTTTAAGTATTGTCATAAAAGGATATTTAAAAGAAACTAATTTTCTATTACAGTGATCATCGCTTGTCTTACGAATCCTTTTGAAAACCAACTGTTAATCACCCAAAAATCCAAACCTTTTCAAAAATCATTAGTTAATTATCCAAAAATTAAAAATTCACTTCTTTAGTTAAAAGAACTTCAAATCATAATCAATATCTCATAACATAATCAATTATAGCCTCCTGGTCTAATATATAATCAAATCTCGATACGGCCTCTGGCCCAGATCAAACGGTACAAGGTAAATACAATTAGAGAATAATTAGAGCTAGTACCACATCAAAATTAATCCTCAACATCACCATCGCTAGCATAAAGGGTCTGTCAGTTGTTCAAACACAATTAAAATAATACAAAGAATACACAAACAAAGAGGACAATTATAGCAATTAGTTCAATTAGCATATATATACAATTATTCAAATAGGCAAGCCAAATACAAGATACACACCCAAACAATACACACAAATAAAAATGATGCATGCCTGCCCTATGGCCAATGAGCTCAAAGTAAGAATTTAATCAAAGGAAGGAATATGCACAACACGTGCCTTCAGCTGAACCATCCTGTCTTGGACAAAGTGTAGGTCAATTTCGAAGTGTTTTGATCTGTTGTGGTGAATTGGATTTCGACTCATTAACACGGTGCTTTGATTATCACAAAACAAAGTAGGTGCTATATCCAGAGGGATATACATTTCAAATAGCAACTTCTGCAGCCACATGATATTTGTCATGGCATCCGCCAATGCCCTGAATTCTGCTTCAGTGCTGGACCTGGACACTGAAACATGCTTTTTACTCGACCAGCAAAAAAGATTCAATCCTAGAATCACATAGTATTCCGTGTAAGATTTTCTGTCCACTGGATCTGCTGCCCAATCAGAAGCACAAAATGCCAAAATTCTAAAATCCTCGCTCTTATAAAACTCTAAACCTATGTCTGATGTCCCTGCTAAATATCACAAAATACGCTTCACAACCTTCCAATGTTGCTCCAAGGGAGTGTGCGAAAATTGAGAGACCTTGTTCACCGTAAACACAATATCCGGTCTTGTGATGGTGGCATATTGTAATCCACCTACCACAGAGCGATACAACAATGGCTTATCAAAGACTGCACCAGATGTATCAAGCTTGAGACTGCTCATTGTAGGAGCGGGCATAGGCCGAGCATCAACCATGTCAGCCCTCGTGAGTAAATCTCGTACATACTTAGACTGCTTAAGCACCAAGGAGCCTATGGCTGACCTCCTCAATGCCAAGGAAGAAACTCATTTCCCTCAAATCCTTGAGTGTAAAGACCTTGCTCAAATCAAGAATCAGCTTGTTCACTTCACTTATAGTAGTATCTATAACTAGAATGTCATCGACATATGCTAAAAGATAGGGGTGGCAAATGGGCTAGCCTGCCCCGCCCCGCCTAGTGAGGCGATTTCAAATTCCTCCCCCACCCTGTCTAACGGCAGGTTAGTGATGAGCGGATATTTTATACGCTTTTTGCATCATTTTCATATTGTTTTAGTTATGTTTTGTTTAAGTTTCAATATGTTTTCATAGGTTTTAGTGCAAAATTCACATTTTTGGATTCTACTTTGATTTGTTGTATTTTATAATGATTTGAGGTAATTTCTGGCTGAAATTGAAGAGCTCTGGCAAATTCTGATTTAGAGGCAAGGAAAGCATAGCAGATGCTATCAAGATCTGACCTCCGTGCACTCAAACGAGCATTTCTGGAGCTACAAAAGTCCAAATGACGCGTTCTTAACGGCTTTAAAAAGCTAACTTCAAAAGATTTCCAGTAATATATAATGGTCTATACTTTTTGTCGAAGGAGCCTGCCTATACTGGGCATTGAAAGGCAAGGAGCTACCCCTAGCTGGCGTTCAACGCCCCAAAGGAAACCCAAAGCTAGCGTTGAATGCCAATCACCCCCCCTTTTGGGCGTTCAACCCAAGACACAAGGCGGCGCCAATCACCCCTTAATGGGTGATCAATGCCTATTCTTCAAAGTTGGATGCCAAGCTCAGCCCAAGCACTCAACCTAAGTGGGCCCAAGGATGGATTTCGCATCTCTAGTCTATTCTATCATACTTTTTGTACTTCTTAGTCATTAGATTAGTATTTAAAGGAGAAGATCAGCTATGTTTAGGATCTTCAGCCTCACTTTTACTTTTACATGTTTTACTTTCTATAAAAACATGAGCAACTAAACCTCCTAAGTTAGGGTTAGGAGCTCTGGTGATTCTCATCGATTAATAATATTACTGTTCTATTTCAATACACTTTTGATTCCATTCTCTTGTGCATTTTCGTTCTTTATCTCATGAATTGAGGATGACCTGTGACAATCACCCTTATTCTACATGGGTTCCGTGTGAGTCCTTCCTGGATAGCATTGAACCACAAGCTAGAGAATGCAATGCGGACTCCAAGAGCGTGCATGGGTGAATTTGGATATGTGACATATAATCCCGTTGACCGTGGGTTACTGAGGTTTCCGTGGTTTCAAAGCTGGAGTATGAGAAGTAGCTTTCCCTGATCCGGAAGATCCAACCTTGTCTGTGGCGTTTTGAGTAGGATCGCGAAGGGGAATGGATTGCTTAGGTCTTTACCTTCGACTATGGTGGAAAGCCATGAGTTAGTTAGTCAATCATGACTGCCATTGAATGAATCGTTCGTTATTGAAGTAGACAGTAAGAAAAGTTAATCCGGAAAGAATACGCATCTCCGAAGCCTTAACTAATTATCCATCATTGCTTTTATACTAATCTGGTATTACGTTCTCTATTATTTTATGTTTCTTAAAAAACAACCATCTTTTCTATTTGCCTGACTAAGATTTACAAGATAGCCATTGCTTGCTCAATCCGACAATCTCCGTGGGATCGACCCTCACTCACTTGAGGTATTACTTGGATGACCCGGTGTACTTGCCGATTAAGTTGTGCGGAGTTTAATTCCACGCACCAAGTTTTTGGTGCCGTTGCCGGGGACTATTCTGAGATTGACAAACTACTAGACTATCTTGTTGCTTAGATTAGATACTTTTTAAGGTTTATTTTCTCTCTTGTATGTGTCTTTTGTTTTCTTTTTCAAAACCCTTTCTTTTCTTTAGTAATCTTTTTTCTTTGTTTGAGTATTGTGTCAGTTTTTAAGTTTGGTGACCATTTTTGTGTTTTTCTTTCTTTTGATATTTTGAAAAATTTTTTGGTGTTCTTTCTTGTATTTGAATTGTTCTTGGTGTTTTTCTTCGTTTGATCCTAAAATTTTTAAGTTTGGTATCTCTTAGTTGTTTTTATTTTTTCTTAAAATTTGAAAAATACAAAAATGTATTTTTTATTTTCGAAAATCTTAACTATCTTTTCTTATATTGATTTAAAAATGTTCAAGTTTGGTGTTTTCTTGTTAGTAAAGTTTAAATTTTGAATTTCAAACCTTATCTTTTCATATCTTTTTCAAATCTTTATCTTATTCTTTTCAAAAATCCTATCTTATCTTATTTTCAACTTTTAAATATCAATTTCAAAAATTTAAAATTTAAAATTCAAATTCCAAATTTCAAAATCAAATCTTTTTCAAAAATCAAATTTCAAATCTTATCTTTGCAAATCTTTTTCAATTCTTTATCATATCTTCTTACTTTAAGTCCTTCCTATCTTATCTTCCTTTTAATTTTAAAACTTTTAAATTTCAAATCTTTACCTTTTTTTAAAAATTAAAATTCAAAATCAAATCTTTTAATTTGTTTTCAATTATTGTTAGTTGGTTAGTTACTTATTTTATCTTATTCTAATTTTGAAAGTTTGGTATCTCTCTAATTCTTCTTTCTCTCTCTTCTATTTTCGAAAACTTTCTACTCTCTCTCTCTCCTTTTTCAAAAACTCTTACCTCTTTCTCTCTCTTCTATTTTAAAAAATCTCCTTTTTTTTTCTATTTATTTTTTTTGAAAACTCCTTTAACCTAAAAGATATCTTTCTTTTCTCTTCTTCTCTTCTAACCCTCTCAAAGGACCTCTATACTCTTACATAGGGAATCCTTTTCTTCTTTTCTTCTTGCATTCTTCCTTTTTGTTTATGAGCAAGAACAGAGATAAAGAACTTCTCTTTGATCCTGACCCTGAACTTGAGAGGACTCTAAGGAGACATTTACAACAAATAAGAGCATAGTACTCCAGAGGAAACCTCACAGAACTTTTTGAACAAGAAGCTAAGAATACAAACATGGCAGCCAATCCTATTGGTGGAGGAGACGCAAGGAAGGTCCTAGGTAACTTTACTACACCCACTTCTGACTTCTATAGAAGAAGCATCTCTATACCTACAATTGGTGCAAATAACTTTGAGCTGAAGCCTCAACTGGTCACTTTAGTTCAACAGAACTGCCAATTTTATGGACTTTCACAGGAAGATCCCAACAGATTCATCTCTAATTTTTTGTAGATCTGTGATACTATCAAGACTAATGGAGTGGATCCTGAAATCTACAAGCTTATGCTTTTGCCTTTGTTGTAAGGCATAGAGATAGGTTATGGCTGGATTATCAGCCTAAGAAAATCCTAGACTCTTGGAAAAAGGTGGTCAATGCATTCTTAACTAAGTTCTTCCCACCTCAGAAGCTGAGCAAGCTCAGGGTGGAAGTTCAGACCTTCAGGCAAAAAGAGGGTGAATCCCTCCCTCTATGAAGCCTGGGAGAGGTACAAGCAATTAATCAAAAAGTGCCCTCCTAACATGATTTCAGACTGGACCATGTTAGATATCTTCTATGATGGTCTCTCTGAATTATCCAAGATGGCTTTAAACCACTCTGCTGGTGGATCACTCCACTTGAAGAAAATGCCTGAAGAGGAACCATTGACATGGTTGCTAACAACCAATTCATGTACTCTTCTAAGAGGAACCCTGTAAACACTGGGGTAGCTCAGAAGAGAGGAGTCTTAGAGATAGATACTCTGAATGCCATATTGGCTCAGAACAAGATCCTGACCTAACAGGTCAACATGATCTCTCAGCATCTGACTGGATCATAAGCTGCAGCTGACAGCACTCAAGAAGCATCCTATGAAGGAGATGCATATGATCCAGATCAACCCATGATGGATGAGGTTAATTATTTGGGAAACTCCTCAAGAAATCCCAGTAATGAGCCTTATGGAAACACGTATAACTCATCATGGAGGAATCATCCTAACTTTTCCTGTAGGGATCAACAGAAGCATCAGTAAGGCTTTAACAACAATTAAGGTGGAGAAACCAGAATAGGTTTAACAATAAACCATTCTCATCTTCTCAGCAATAAATGGAGACTCCTAGGCAGAGCCTATATGACCTAGCCACTATAGTCTCCAATCTCTCTAAGACTACTTATAGTTTTATCACTGAAACAAGATCCTCCATCAGGAATTTGGAGGTACAGATTGGTCAGCTGAGTAAGAGAATCTTTGAGACTCCTCCTAACACTCTTCCTAGTAACACTGAAGTAAATCCAAGAGAAGAGTGCAAGGCCATCACTGCAGAAGTTGAGGCCGAAACTGAAGAGAAGAAGATGGCATTGAACGCTAGCAAGGGAGAAGTTGGGCGATCAACGCTCAAAGAGGAGTAGTGGGAGGCGTTGAATGCCAGCAATAGAGTAGAGGCTGGGCGTTCAACGCCCGAAAAGGTACAACTCCTGGCGTTGAACGCCACAATAGGAGTAGCTGGGCGTTCAACGCCCACTAAGGACTCCCTTGTTGAAGAATTAAAAGAAACCAGAACTCATGAGGAGACTATAGAGGTTCCCTTAAATGCCTGGTTGAAGATTATAGAATCTGAAGAATACTCCTCCTCTGATGAGGAAGAAGAAACTAGGGAAAAGCAAATTGCTCGGTACATAGGGATTCTGATGAAGCTGAATGCCAAATTATTTGGAACAGAGACATGGGAGGAAGAACCTCCAGTGCTCACCAAGGAACCCAATGCCTTGGTTCAGAAGAAACTACCTCAAAAGCTGCCAGATCCCGGACACTTCCTAATTCCCTACACCATAGGGACAATTACTTTTGAGAAGGCTTTATGTGACCTGGGGTCAAGCATAAACCTTATGCCTCTTTCTGTAATGGAGAGGTTGGGAATCTTTGAGGTGCAAGCTGCCAAGATCTCATTGGAGATGGCAGACAAGTCACTAAAAAGGGCATATGGCCTAGTAGAGGATGTTTTAGTGAAGGTTGAAGACCTTTACACCCCTGCAGATTTTATAATCTTAGATACTGGAGAGGATGAGGATAAATCCATCATCCTTGGAAGACCTTTCCTGGCTACAGCCAATGCCATAATTGATGTGGCAAAGGGAGAGCTAGTGATGCGGGTGCATCATTGCCTGTTTTTAGTTGTTATTTCAGTAGATTTTAGTCTAGTTTTCATAGAAATTTTGTTGATAAATGAGTAAAACCATGAAAAATCTCTGCATGAAACAAAATCTCAAGCATAGGTGAATTTTAGTTAATATACAGGGTAAATATGATGAAATAGATCACACTAAGTGAAGTTATGATTTTGAGTATTATTAGCACACTTAGTATAGTAAAGATTATCTTGTATATTACTTTGATACACTTATTTGTTTGATGATAGGCAAAGTAGAAGCAGAGAAGCAGAGAAAAGCAAGGAGGGAGAACCAACGTTGGTGGCAACATTGGTGAACATTGGTGGTGAACCAACATTGGTATATAAAAATTAAAGAACCAACGTTAGTGGGAACGTTGGCAAAGTTAGTGATTTACCAAAGTTGGTATGGAAAAAGGATGAACCAACGTTGGTGAGAATGTTGGTGAACCAACGTTACCTCCAACGTGCTCAACAAAAATGCATGAAAAAATCGGAAGCCACGCGTATGCGTCACCCACGCGTACGCGTGGGAAGTGAAAAATGATAAGCCGCGCATACGCGTCGCCCACGCGTACGCGTGAGAAGTGAAGAATTGACAAGCCACGCATGCGCATCACCCACGTGCACGCGTGAGAAGAACGTTGGCGCACCAACGTTGTCTTCAACGCTCATTTTGAACGCTAGCAACAAAGGCCACGCGTACGCGTGACTGGGAAAATGTTGGAGTGAACGTTTGCATGCCAATGTTGATTCAAATGCTGAAGAGGGCCTGGGAGTAATTTTTAACATTGGCATCACCACTAAAGGCCCTGATCATACATTCACCTTTCAAGCAAGTAGAGCCATCAACATCATCAATCCAAGGCAAAAGAAGCATCTAGATTAGGAATTTTCATTTGTAATTTGTATTTTCATTTTTTAGTTTGTAAGCCTATATATAGGCATTAGCTTCATAGGAGGGGATATTCTGGATTGGAGGGGAAGTCCAGAATCACGCACACACACATTCCCTGGCATACATCACTGGGAGTAGGTCTTTGGACCCCTTCCTTCACACACTCTTCTTCTTTTTCTTTTCTTTTCTTCCTTAGTAGTAGTTTAGTTTCAGTTTGTAATTTTTATTTATGAACTTTGAAGTTTCAATTTTAGTTTTTAATTCTTAATCTTCATCTTTATTTTTCTGCACTTTCTTTCTTTTCTGTTAGAACAGAGCAATAAACTAAACTAACTCTTTCCATTGGGTTAGAGAGCTCTGTAGTAATTCAATGGATCATTAATAGTTTTCATTCTTCTTCTTCTTTCTTTTCTCTTGATTTTACTTGAAAGATTTCGATCTCCATTCAATTGAACAATTTTCTCGACAGAGAAATTGTTCATACTTGGATTTTCTCAGAACCTTGAAAGAGGAATGAAGAAATCATGCTAGAAATGCTTTCTCACATTGGATTAGGTTGCGGGTTGGATGGATATAGTGACATGTAATCCTACCAATACTTTGATCTATGAAGGTGTGTGGTATAATCAGTGACCAAGCTTCATCTCTTTCCATGAGCAATTAAATCAAGACATTGGGCAATTGTTCAAGCTTAGAGAGATTGGATTGCCAAGACATTGGGATCCAATCTCTTAAGATTACCAAGAAGATCAATGAATGCATTGATTGAGGAAGAGATAAGAATGAACTTGATCCAGAGAATGCAACATCTCTTGATCCCAATGCTTACTTTATCTTTTATTTACTTTATGGTTATTTACACTTTCTGCACTTTACATTTTTGTCATTTTACTCTTCTGCAACTTTATTGCTTTCTTTTAATTTCTAGTCATTTATATTTCTTGTTGACTACTATCTCTACTCAATGAACCGTCTAACTAGGCTAATCAATTAACCATTTATTGTTTAATTCGTTAATCCTCGTGGGATCGACCTCACTCTTTGTGAGTTTTATTACTTGATACGACCCGATGCACTTGCCGGTAGTTATTAACGAAGAACATAATTTTTTCGTTATCAGCTAGTCCTGCAATTATGGGAGGATCACATCTTATTCAAGATTCCCAA
The DNA here is from genome assembly GCF_003086295.3 of Arachis hypogaea. Classification (NCBI taxonomy): domain Eukaryota; kingdom Viridiplantae; phylum Streptophyta; class Magnoliopsida; order Fabales; family Fabaceae; genus Arachis; species Arachis hypogaea. The sequence goes on from NC_092054.1 coordinate 136,850,491, forward strand.
CCCTAACTCCTTCCCTAAGGGAGAGACAACTGTGCAATACTTAGTGTTCCAACCCTCTCTCTCAGTGTAGAGCTATATAGAGCCCGCAGACACCAAATCTAAGTTTGGTGTTGTGAAACCATCCATAAGTAATGAGGATATGGGTACTAAGAAGAAGGTACCAAAAGGCTGGAGGGATAAGAAAATCCCCACTAAAGGCCTCTCACCTGGCATGAGAGTTGTCTTCACAGACAGCCTAGTGACTCCGCACACTGTGAATAAATTCCTGTCTCTGGAACACGTGGAGCTCATTGACGAACGGATTTTTGCTAGTAAAAAATTCACAAATAAGTTCTCATTGCAAGTATAGTTTCTAAACTAACAATAATCCTTTCGTACAAAAACTTGTTTGTCACTAAAGCAAACCCAATAAAAATAATAATCGAAGTATTTAAACCTCGGGTCATCTCTCAATGAATTGCAGGGAGGTGTAGTTATTATTGGTTATGGAAAAAGTATATTTTTGGGTTTTTGAAAGGTTGAACAAGGAATCTAAATGCAAGAAAATAAACTAATGATTAAGAAAACTCTTGGAAAGGTGTGAGAAGACGTCCTATCCTAGTTATCCTTATCAATTGTGATGAGAATTGTCTATTACTCCCACTTAGTCAACCTCTAACTATAAAGGTATGTCAAGTAGATAAATCAATTTGATCCCTCAGATCCTAGTCAACTCCTATGGAAAGACTAGAGTTATTGGAATTCAAATTAACTAGCAAACATAACAATTATCAATCAACAAAGGAGTTTGATAACTCAAGAGTCTCCAATTACTCAACTAAAGTCAAAAGGAGAGAAATCTAAATTAAATTGAAAGCATCAATAACATAAATCTGAAATACCTCAAATTGCATTAAATAGAAAATCAAATTAAAACATGAGAATTCATAAACCAAACAGCAACATAAAGTAACCAATAGGGGAAATAGATAAACTGGAATGCTAAGACAACTAAAAGTAGAAGAGAAACTATTAAACTAAGAAAAGCTAATCCTAAAATTCTAAAACCTAAGAGAGAGGAGAGAGCCCCTCTCTCTCTAGAAACTACATCTAAACCTAAAATTATATGAATGATAGTGTGATTCAATGTGTGTTGATTCTCTGCTTGTCCCCTGGCTTTAGTCTACGTTTCTGGGCCAAAAACTGGGTCCAAACTCAGCCCAAAATTGCCCCCAGCATTTTCTGCAATTTCTGCAGGTCGCGCATGTCACACGTACGCGTCCGTCACGCGTACGCGTCGCTGGTCATCTTCGCGTGTCACGCGTACGCGTCAGGCACGCGCACGCGTTGCCGTGCAGAACTCCAATCCATGTGTGCGCGTCAGGTACGTGCACGCGTCGCTGTGAAAATCTCCAAATCGTGCGCACGCGTGAGCCATGCGTGCACGTCGATGCTCGCTGGTTATCTCCTTAGTTTCTTGTGTTCCTTCCATTTTTGCAAGCTTTCTCTCCATCCTCTAAGCCATTCCTGCCCAATAAAGTCTAAAACACTTAACACACGGATCACGAAATCGAATGGTATGAAGGGGAATTAAAATACACAAATTAAAAGCTTAGGAAGTAAGTTTTCAATCATAAAACAAAACTAGGAAGGAATTATAAAATCATGTAAATAGTATGATTAAGTGTGTAAAGACTTGATAAAAGCCACTCAAATCAGCACAAGATAAATCATAAAATAGTGGTTTGTCAAACTCCCCACACTTAAACATTAGCATGTCCTCATGCTAAGTTCAAGGAGATCAAAAGAATAAATAGGGAAAAGTAAGACTCATGAAATGCAACTTATATATGAATGCAACTATTTGTTAAGATGATTCTGTCTACTTGGTTAAAAGTAAACAAGTTCTCTAAGACAAAAATAAATCAAATTCTACTAATTCAAATCATATAACAAAAGACAAGTAAACTTGTGAGAAAATAGCTCATAAAAGCAGAGAACATAGAATCAAGCATTGAACCCTCACTAGTAGTGTATATGCACTCTAATCACTCAAGTGTATAGGGTAATCCACTCTAGTCTTCTCTATTCATGCTTTCTAAACTTTTTTCTTCACCTAACCAATTAACAAATATTTAATGTGCCAATGCAAACATCATGAGGTCTTTTCAAGGTTGTAATGGGGCTAAGGTAAGGGTGAGTATATATGTATGACCAAGTGAGCTATAAATTGAATCTTTGACTAACCTAAGCTCTCACCTATACACACACACACACACTCTATGTACTTCTAAAATCATGCCTAGCTATCCAAAATTCTCACTTTTGCATCACATACTCATGTATCAACTTTTCTTTAATTTTATCACATATGCATTGATCTTTTATTAAACTTAATATTGGAGTAATTTTGTCCCCTTATTTAATCACTTAATTATTTGAATATTTTTTTATTAAAAATATAAAAGTAAACATAGCATATCAATGCACATGGATTTTTAATTTTTTTGGTCTCACATGAGTAGGTACCCAAATTCCCAATATTTTGTTAATGAAGTACTGTACACTTTTATCAACCCAGGTTCCCACGGTTCCCCGCACTTAATTGACACACAATCTCTATCTTAAGCTAACCAAAGATTCATTTGGGGTAATAAATTATTTTTTCGCTTAAGTCTAGTGATGTAATAAAATATAGAACAGAATGGGATTAAAAGGCTCAAAGTGGCAAACAAAGGTGATTGAAAGGGTAGGCTATTTGGGATAAATGGACTATTTTCAAATAATGGCCTCAATCATATGCAAGCATGTAATACACTAAACAGTGGACATATAGAGTGGAACAAAATATAGATTACAATTATAGAGAAGAAAATACACAAGAATAAAATATTATGGTTAAATAGTGTAACCATGTAATTAAGCTCAAATCTCACAGGTTGTGTGTTCTTAGCTATAATTCATGTTCCAAATTATAGTCTTCAAACAAGTTTAACAAAAAAGTTTTAATTTAAATTAATGAAATATTATAAAATAGGGTCTTGAAAAGAAACTCATTACTTTAACCAAGCAAAACATACATGCAAACAAATATGTAAATGCAACAACTAATAAGGAAAATAAAACATTGGTGTTGAGAAGAAATTAACTAACCTACGAAAGTTGGAATCGACCTCCCCACACTTAAAGATTGCACCGTCCTTGGTGCATGCTAAGATGTACAAGTGGATGGGTGGCTCTAACTGACGCTTTTCTCCATAGATTGTGCAGATGGACTTGTCTGTCGCCCCATATAGAAGTTCTTTTCCTTTTCTTTCCCGGTGGCCATCCTGAAAGAAGAGGGAAAAGAAGAAAAGTAACCCAGAACCAAAGATAGAAAACAATTGAAATATAGGTGGGTTAATGCTACATAATGAGGGTCTCAATTACATGGTAGCTACAACATGCAAGTGAAAAAATAATAGAAGCAAATGGCATATCAATAGTGCAAAAATTGTAACAATGGGGGAGAGAGTAGGTAATGAAAGATAGTATAAGTTCATATCAATACAAAAGGAATACAAGTATTATAGAAGAGTAGCATTGACTTATGAATAATAATACCCAATCAGAATAAAACAAGTCATGAAGCACCAGAATAATTCAAGAAAAGATGTAACAGTTGAATAAGAAAATTTAATACCAATGGAAAAATAATAAATTTAGAAAAGAAAATAAAAATATGCACAAAATTAAAATGCAATGAATGAAAGCATGCAAATAAATCAAGTAAAATAGAGTGAAAGAGAATGAGGATGAGAGGTTAAAGGAATGAAGAAGAAAAAAGTAAGAAAGAAGTAGAAAGGAGAGAAGAAAGAAGTAAGAATTTAGAAACGGGGCGCGACGCGTGAAAACTGAGTTGGCCTTTCGACGCGTAAGCGTCGCCCACGTGTACGCGTGGGAGGTCTGAAGGCGACATGGTGCGCACGCGTCAGGGACACGTACGCGTGGGTGAATTTGCGCCTCTAGCACAATTCCATCGCAAGGGCAGCACAACTCTCGGGTCAGCACGCTTTTAGGCCGATTTGTCATGCCCACGCATACGCGTCGCTGACGCTTACGCGTGGGTTGAACTTTCTACAGGGAACGCGTACGCGTGGAGGACGCGTACGCGTGGAGGACGTGTACGCGTGGTGTGGCTTGTGCGCCATGCACCTCTCCCATGCGTCTCTCGCGCAACTCTCTGGTCAAGTGCGCATACACAAACGACGCGTGTGCGTCGTGGACGCTTGCGCGTCGATCCCCCTTCTTTTTTTTATGCAGAATAAAAAATGCAGCATACAGATGAATATGCAGAAATTATGAATGAACACTAGTAAAAAATAAAAAAGAATAAAACTAAGAATAAAAAGGAACGATTATACCATGGTGGGTTGTCTCCCACCTAGCATTTTGCTTTTACGTCCTTAAGTTGGACATTTGGTGAGCTCCTTGTCATGGTGGCTTGTGCTTGAACTCATCCTGAAACTTCCACCAACGCTTGGACTTCCAATAGCCTCCGGGATCCCACACTAGTGGCATAAAGCCTTCAAGCAAGTGACAAAACCCCAAGAGTGTTGATTGTTGAAATGAATTCCGGGGTCCCAAACCTTGCTTTTGTACCCATCTTCTTATTGATCATCATTTTTCCACTTGGGTGGTGAGCAATTGGAATTCTCACTGAGACATCCAAACAGCCTCCTAGACCCATTCAATTGAGAATTATACCAACCCTTGTACTTCAATATGGAGCATGCACCCATATTGAACCTTTCATGACAATTCCTACCACAAACCATCTCCTTCTTGCTCTTAAAGTCAAAAAGAGCTCTAAGTTGCCCATCCGTCTCAAGCAAAGCATATTCAAGTGGGCTAATTAAGCTTAGAGATGAAAGATTTACCCACTTGAATGAAGGAATGGATGGTGATGGCTTTGGGAGAGGTGTTTCTAAGGGCTTGCAAGCTCCACTCCCTTATGTTCTTCTTTGAATTCTTCCACCTCTTTGCAAGCTTCCTCAATTTCAACCTCTTCCTCTTGGTAGCTTTCTTCCAATTCAATCTCTTCTTCATTGCTTACCAAGGGCATGAGAGGTTGTGCTTCTTCTTCTTTAATCTCCATCTCTTGATCAACCTCTTCAAAGTCTTCAGCCATGATATGCCTTGGAGGTTGTACACCCTCCTCAAGATCAAATTCAAACTCCTTAGAAGGAGGCTCTATGACTCGAGGTTCCCATGGAGGTTCAGCATCTCTTAAGTCTGCAACCATTTCTTCCTCTTCAATAATTACTTCTGTGTCCAGTTGTTTTAGTATCAAATTGTACTCCTCCTTGATGATTTCCTTTCCATGACAACTCTTTTCAACTATTCCTTCATCTTCAAGGGTATCTCCTACCTCCGCCTTTAGGGCCTCCTCTAACTTTTTTGTGAAGTATGAATTCGCGAAACCGATCCCTTCTCTCTTGTTCCGGGTCAGTAGCATAATTGGGATCATGTTACTCTTGGATTGATGGATGTGGGTGCTCTTTCATGGAGGGTGGTAATGCACTAAAGCTTGGGGGTTGAATATTGGGGGTAGATGGTTGGTTCTTGCGGGATATAAGATATTGGAGTTTAGAGGTGAGACCAATGAGATTAGAGATAAGTGTGTTGTTATCCAACAGAGATTGGGGTGGAAAGGAGGGTGCATTTATTGGGAGAAAGGGCTCATAATACGGAGGTGGTTCTTCTTGATAAGGATGTGGCAGTTCAACACTCTCCATCTTTTCCACTTGTTGCTCAACACACTCATCCATGGGAATGCTTTGTTCATTGCATGAGTCCCTTGGGCCAAACTTTTGACGGATGGTTGCTTGAAGTTGATCCATTACTTCTTTAAGATGATCCTTTGACTCTTGTTCCACTTGGGTATCATAAGTAGGATCATAGTGCTTTTGGATTGATGGATATGGACATGGTGTATATGGAGGTGGTGGTTCTTGGGAGTAATTAGGTTCATATGGTTCGTATGGTAGTTGGTGTGGTGGATAAGGGTTGGGGTCATATGGAGGTGTTTGGTAGTAGGGGGCTTGTGAGTATAGTGGTTCAAAGTCATGGTGAGGGGGTGGTTCATAAGCATATGGTGGGGCTTGTTGGTAACTACAAGGGGGTCCACCATATTCATCATCTTGGTACGCACCCTGGAATGGCTCTTGACCATAGTAATTTGGTGGAGATTGGTTATCACGAAGAGGTCCACCATAACTATTGTCTTGGTATGCATCATAGAATGGTTGTTGGTTATAGCGCATTGGAGGGGGGTGTTGCCAAGAGGGTTGATCAAATCCTTGTGGCTCCTCCCATCTTTGATTGTTCCAACCTTGATGCATGTTCTCATTATAACGTCCATTCCCTGCAACAGAATTTGAACTAAACTCAGCCAAAGGGGTGAGAATTCATAGTAGCAAGTAAAAATAAAAACTAATAGAAATTAAAGAAAATAAACTCCTAAAACTAGAAACACTAATAAAGAAACGAAAAAGCAAATATTTACAATAACCAATAATAAGGCACACGTTTGCAACTCCTCGGCAACGGCGCCATTTTGACGAACGGATTTTTGCTAGTAAAGAATTCACAAATAAGTTCTCATTGCAAGTATAGTTTCTAAACTAACAATAATCCTTTCATACAAAACTTGTTTGTCACTAAAGCAAACCCAATAAAAATAATAACCGAAGTATTTAAATCTCGGGTCGTCTCTCAAGGAATTGCAGGGAGGTGTAGTTATTATTGGTTATGGAAAAAGTATATTTTTGGGTTTTTGAAAGGTTGAACAAGGAATGTAAATGACAAGAAAATAAACTAATGATTAAGAAAACTCTTGGCAAGGTGTGAGAACTAGATGTCTTATCCTAGTTATCCTTATCAATTGTGATGAGAATTGAGAATTGTCTATTGCTCCCACTTAGTCAACCTCTAACTATGAAGGTATGTCAAGTGGATAAATCAATTTGATCCCTCATATCCTAGTCAACTCCTATGGAAAGACTAGAGTTATTGGAATTTAAATTAACTAGCAAACATAACAATTATCAATCAACAAAGGAGTTTGATAACTCAAGAGTCTCCAATTACTCAACCAAAGCCAAAGGAGAGAAATCTAAATTAAATTGAAAGCATCAATAACATAAATCTGAAATACCTCAAATTGTATTAAATAGAAAATCAAATTAAAACATGAGAATTCATAAACCAAACAGCAACATAAAGTAATCAATAGGAGAAATAGATAAACTGGAATGCTAAAACAATTAAAAGTAGAAGAGAAACTATTAAACTAAGAAAAGCTAATCCTAAAACCTAAGAGATAGGAGAGAGCCTCTCTCTATAAACTACATCTAAACCTAAAATTATATGAATGATAGTATGATTCAATGTGTGTTGAGTCTCTGCTTGTCCCCTGGCTTTAGTCTACGTTTCTGGGCCGAAAACTGGGTCCAAACTCAGCTCAAAATCGCCCCCAGCATTTTCTACGATTTTTGCAGGTCACGCATGTCACGCGTCCGCGTCCGTCACGTGTACGCGTCGCTGGTCATCTTTGTGTGTAACGCGTACGCGTCAGGCACGCGCACGCGTCGCCGTGCAGAACTCCAATCCACGCGTGCGCGTCAGGTACGTGCACGCGTCACTGCGAAAATCTCCAGATCGCGCGCATGTGTGAGCCATGCGTGCGCGTCGATGCTCGCTCGTTATCTCCTTAGTTTCTTGTGTTTCTTCCATTTTTGCAAGCTTCCTCTCCATCCTCTAAGCCATTCCTACCCTATAAAGCCTGAAACACTTAACACATGGATCACGGCATCGAATGGTATAAAGGGGAATTAAAATACACAAATTAAAGGCTTAGAAAGCAAGTTTTCAATCATAGAACAAAACTTGGAAGGAATTGTAAAATCATGTAAATAGTATGATTAAGTGTTTAAAGACTTGTTAAAAGCCACTCAAATCAGCACAAGATAAACCATAAAATAGTGGTTTATCACTCATCCATGAGAGCACAGGGAAGAAGTTCACTATAAGGGGTGACATTCTAAGCCCCTATCCGTCTGCGTAAAGGAGCTAACCGTCAAGTTAGCGATGTTAAAGAAGCGCTTGTTGGGAGGCAACCCAACCATAACCAGAGTCTTCCTATTTTTCCTTAAGTTTATTTATCTAATATTAGTTTATTTTCATAATCATTTCTTTAAGTTGTGATCATGTGCAGTAGTTTGAACAAACACAGAGACGTTCAGATATGGAAGCAGAACACCTGGAGTACAGCCCTTGCTAGCGTTGAACGCCAAACAAGGAGGAAAGAGGGGCGTTCAACGCCTCAATTGGGTGAAGAAGTTGGCGTTGAACGCCAAGGGAGGAGTTCCTCTAGAGGGCGTTCAACGCCCAAGAAGGAGCAAGAAGCTGGCGTTGAACACCAGCCAGGAAGCAGAGGCTGGGCGTTCAACGCTCAAAAAGGAGCAAGAAGCTGGCGTTGAACACCAGCCAGGGAGTAGAAGCTGGCCGTTCAACGCCCAAGAAGGAGCAAGAAGCTGGTGTTGAACGCCAGCCAGGGAGCAGAGGTTGGGCATTCAATTCCCACATGAGGGCAAGGAATTCGAATTTCCCAGCCTCTCAGGATCAGTGGGTCCCACAGAATCTCCACCTACCCCACATTCTGCTCTCTCTTACATTCCCTCTTCTCCATACACACTCTTTCCTATACACCCTCAACCAATCACATCCACATCACCTTTCTCTCTTCCTAAAACCCTTCATCACTACCATCTAACCATTCCCACCAACCCCACCCACTTTAAATTCAAAACATTTTCCTCCCAATTACCCCACCCCATAACCGAACCCTAACACAAACCCCCTATAAATACCCCTCCATCACCCTTTCATACCCACACATACACAAGCATCATACACCATATACCCCCCCCCACTTGGCCGTATCCCTTTCTCCCTCTATCTCCATTATTTCTCTTCTTCTTCTACTCTGTTCTTCTCTTTTGTTCATATTTTCTCGAAGAGGAGCAAAACTTTTAAGTTTGGTATTGGAAAAGCCTTAATTTTTGCTTTCCATACATACTTATGGCACCCAAAGTCGGAGAATCCTCTAGAAAGAGGAAAGGAAAAGCCATAGCTTCCGCCTCCGAACCTTGGAAAAGGGAGAGATTCCTTACTAAGGCTCATCAAGACCACTTCTATAAAGCAGTGGCAAAGAAAAGGGTGATTTCTGAAGTCCCCTTTAGGCTAAAAAAGAATGAGTACCCAAAGATCCAACAAAAAATCCAGAGAAGAGGTTGGAAAGTTTGATGAGCGGATAATTTATACGCTTTTTGGCACTGTTTTTACATAGTTTTCAGTATGTTTTCGTTACTTTTTATTATATTTTTATTAGTTTTTAAATAAAAATCATATTTTTGGATTTTACTATGAGTTTGTGGGTTTTCTGTGATTTCAGGTATTTTCTGGCTGAAATTGAAAGACCTGAGCATAAATCTGATTTAGAGGCTGAAAAGGGACTGCAGATGCTGTTGGATTCTGACCTCCCTGCACTAGAAATGGATTTTCTGGAGCTACAGATGCCCAATTAGTGCGATTTCAATTGCGTTGGAAAGTAGACATCCTGGGCTTTCCAGCAATATATAATGGTCCATACTTTTCCTGAGTTTTAATAACGGAAACTGGCGTTTAAATGCCAACTTTCTACCATATTCTGGCGTTAAATGCCAGAACTGGCACAAAAGCTAGAGTTAAACATCCAAACTGGCACCAGAGCTAGAGTTTAACTCCAAGAAAAGTCTCTACATGTGAAAGCTTCAATGCTTAGCTCAAGCACACACCAAGTAGGCCCAGAAGTGGATTTCTGCATCATTTACTCATTTATGTAAACCCTAGGCTACTAGTTTGTTATAAATAGGACCTCTTGCTATTGTATTTTCATCTCTGGAACACATTATGTAACTTTTATGTTTTGAGACCTCCATGGGAGGCTGGCCACTTGGCCATGTCTACCATATTTTCACTTATGTATTTTCAACGGTGGAGTTTCTACACCCCATAGATTAAGGTGTGGAGCTCTGCTGTTCCTCATGAATTAATGTAAAGTACTATTATTTTTCTATTCAATTCAAGCTTATTCTTATTCCAAGATATTCACTCACACTTCAACCTGATGAATGTGATGATCCGTGACTGATGAGCGGATAATTCATACGCTTTTTGGCATTGTTTTTAGTATGTTTTTAGTATATTTTAGTTAGTTTTTATTAGTTTTTAAATAAAAATCACTTTTCTGGGCTTTACTATGAGTTTGTGTGTTTTTCTGTGATTTTAGGTATTTTTTTGTTGAAATTGAGGGACCTGAGCAAAAATCTGATTCAGAGGCTGAAAAAGGACTGCAGATGCTGTTGGATTCTGACCTCCCTGTACTCAAAGTGAATTTTCTGGAGCTACAAAAGCTCAATTGGCACGCTCTCAATTGCGTTGGAAAATAGACATCCTGGGCTTTCTAACAATATATAATAGTCCATACTTTACCCGAGATTTGATGGCCCAAACAGGCGTTCCAAGTCAGCTCAAGAATTTTGGCGTTTAACTCCAGAACTGGCACAAAAGCTGGAGTTAAACGCCCAAACTGGCATAAAAACTGGCGTTTAACTCCAGGAAATGTCTCTACACATGAAAGATTCAATGCTCAGGCCAAGCACACACCAAGTGGGCCCCGGAAGTGGATTTTTACAATAAACACCCTAGCTTACTCATTTTCTGTAATCCTAGGTCACTAGTTTACTATAAATACTACTTTCAGTGATTCATCTTGGACCTCATGACACTCTACATGTTTCTTATTGTATTCTCTACGGCATGAGTCTCTAAACCCCATTGTTGGGGTGAGGAGCTCTGCTGTTCTTCATAAATTAATGCAATTACTACTGTTTTCCATTCTATCACGCTTGCTTCTATTCTAAGATATTCATTCGCACCTCAACCTGATGAATGTGATGATCCGTGACACTCATCATTATTCTCACCTATGAACGTGTGCCTGACAACCACCTCCGTTCTACCTTAGATTGAATGCATATCTCTTAGCCTCATGATTCAGATCAGAGTCTTCGTGGTATAAGCTAGAATTATTGGCGGCTATTCCTGAGATCCGGAATGTCTAAACCTTGTCTGTGGTATTCTGAGTAGGATCTAGGAAGGGATGGCTGTGACGAACTTCAAACTCGCGATTGTTGGGCGTGTGACAGACGCAAAAGGATCAATGGATCCTATTCCGACATGATCGAGAACCGACAGATGATTAGCCGTGCGGTGACAGCGCATTTGGAACATTTTCATTGAGAGGACGGGAAGTAGCCATTGACAACGGTGATGCCCAACATAAAGCTTGCCATGGAAGAAGCCTTGCGTGCATGAAGAAGAAGATAGTAGGAAAGCAGAGATTCAGAAGACAAAGCATCTCCAAAGCCTCAACCTGTTCTTCATTACTGCATAACAAGTATTTATTTCATGTTCTTTTACTTTTTACAATTAAATCTGAGAATTATTGATATTCTGACTAAGAGTTACAAGATAACCATAGCTTGCTTCAAGCTGACAATCTCTGTGGGATCGACCCTTACTCACGTAAGGTATTACTTGGATGACCCAGTGCACTTGCTGGTTAGTTGTGCGGAGTTGCAAAAGTGTGATTGTAATTTCGTGCACCAAGTTTTTGGCGCCGTTGCCGGGGATTGTTCGAGTTTGGACAACTGACGGCTTATCTTGTTGCTTAGATTAGGAATATTTTATTTTTGTTGGTTTAGAGTCTTTTATTTGAGTCTAGTTTCATATTTTAAGTTTGGTGTCAATTGCATGCTTTTATTTTCTTTTAATTTTTCGAAATTGCATGTCCTTAGTTCCTTCTTGATTTTAAAAATTCTAAGTTTGGTGTCTTCTTTGTTTTTCCTTTAATTTTTCGAAAATATTGTGCTTGATTTTCTAAAAATTTTAAGTTTGGTGTTTTTGTGCTTTTATTTACTTAAAAGTATTTTCAAAATTTGTTCTTGGTGTTCATCTTGATCTTCAAAGTGTTCTTGGTATTTGTCTTGACATTCAAAGTTTTCTTGTTTGTTCTCTGTGTTTTGATCTAAAATTTCTAAGTTTAGTGTCATTTTATTGTTTTTCTCTTTCCGCATTAAAATTCAAAAATAAAAAAAATATCCTTTCCTTATTTTACTCATAAATTTCAAAATTTTGCATTAATTTAGTCAAAGATTTTCAAATCATATTTTTTTTAGTCAAGTCAATATTCTAATTTCAAAAATTGATCTTTTCAAATCTTTTTCAAATATCAAATCTTTTTAATTTCTTCAATCATATCTTTTCAATCATATCTTTTTTTTTAATTTGCAATCATATCTTCTCAATCATATCTTTTTCAAAATAATTCTCAATCATATCTTTTTTTGCAATCATATCTTCTAAATCATATCTTTTTCAAAATAATTTTCAATCATATCTTTTTAATTGCTAATTTCAAAATCTTTTTAATTAATTAATTAATTTAGTTTTCAATTTGCTTTTATTTTATTTTATTTTTGTTTTCGAAATTTTATTTTATTTTCCATTTATTTTACTTACTATTTTCGGTTACTTTAAAAAAAATAATTCATATCAATTCCCTTTTCTCCATCATGGACATAAGTGGAAGTGAACAGTCCAGAAGGACTCTGGGGTCATATGCTAACCCCATTACAGCTGCATATGGGAGTAGCATCTGTATACCTCCCATCAAAGCAAGAAGCTTTGAGCTAAATCCTCAGCTCATTATCATGGTGCAGCAAAATTGCCAGTATTCCGGTCTTCCACAGGAAGAACCTACTGAGTTTCTGGCACAGTTCTTACAAATTGCTGACACAGTACATGATAAAGAAGTGGATCAGGATGTCTACAGATTATTATTGTTTCCATTTGCTGTAAAAGATCAAGATAAGAGGTGGTTAAATAACCAACCCACATTAAGCATAAAAACATGGAGGCAATTAACAGACAAATTTCTGAATCAATTTTACCCTCCAAGAAGGATGACACAACTAAGGCTGGACATCCAAGGCTTTAAATAAGAGGATCATGAATCCCTTTATAATGCTTGGGAGAGGTACAAAGGGATGCTGAGAAAATGCCCTTCTGAAATGTTTTCAGAGTGGGTACAGTTAGACATCTTTTACTATGGGCTTACAGAAAAAGCTCAGATGTCCCTAGACCACTCAGCTGGTGGATCTATACACATGAGAAAAATAATTGAAGAGGCTCAAGAACTCATAGATACAGTTGCTAGAAATCAACATCTGTACTCAAACAGTGAGTCCTCCATAAAAGAAGAGGCTATGGTAGTAACTACTGATCCCAATCCTAAAGAACAGATTGTGGAACTTAATCAGCAATTACTCCTTATGACAAAATAATTAGCAGAATTCAAAGAGATGCTCCAAGACACTAAAAATGCTAACAAGAATATAGACGCACAATTGAATTAGACAAGACAGCAGCTATCTAAACAGATAACAGAAGAATGCCAAGCTGTCCAACTAAGGAGCGGGAAGACATTGAATAACTCAGCCCAAAGTAGCAAAAAGTCAAGGAAGGAACAAATGACAGAGGATGACCAAACCACTGTCCAAAATCCCTCTAAGGACATCAAGAGCCCAGAGAGGAATAACTCTGGCGTTCAAACGCCAGAAAAGGGGAAAAAGTTGGCGTTAAACGCCCATTCCTTGTCCAGTTCTGGCGTTCAAATGCCAGAAAAGGGTGGGAAGCTGGCTTTAAACGCCCATCCAGCACCCAATCCTGTCGTTCAAACGCCAATGAGGGATGAGACACCTGCAAGTGCTGTTAGTAACCCCTCTAAGAAGGCTTCTCCAACCACTCCTGTCGGGAATAAACCTGCAGCAACTAAGGTTGAAGAATATAAAGCCAAGATGCCTTATCCTCAGAAACTCCACCAAGCGAAACAGGATAAACAATTTGCCCGCTTTGCAGACTATCTCAGGACTCTTGAAATAAAGATTCTATTTGCAGAGGCACTTGAGCAAATACCCTCTTATGCTAAGTTCATGAAAGAGATCTTAAGTCATAAGAAGGATTGGAGAGAAACTGAAAGAGTGTTTCTCACTGAAGAATGCAGTGCAGTCATTCTGAAAAGCTTACCAGAGAAGCTTCAAGATCCAGGAAGCTTTATGATACCATGCACATTAGAGGGTGCCTGTACCAAGACAGCCCTATGTGACCTTGGAGTAAGTATCAATCTAATACCTGCATCCACTATCAGAAAGCTTGGGTTGACTGAAGAAGTCAAACCAACCCGGATATGTCTTCAACTTGCTGATGGCTCCATTAAATATCCATCAGGCATCATTGAAGACATGATTGTCAAGGTTGGGCCATTTGCCTTTCCCACTGACTTTGTAGTGCTGAAAATGGAGGAGCACAAGAGTGCAACTCTCATTCTAGGAAGACCTTTCCTAGCAACTGGACGAACTCTTATTGATGTACAAAAAGGGAAAGTGACCCTGAGAGTTAATGAGGATGAGTTCAAGTTAAATGCTGTCAAAGCAATGCAGCATCCAGACACATCAAATGACTGCATGAGCACTGATATTATTGACTCTTTAGTGGAAGAGATCAATATGACTGAGAGTCTTGAATCAGAGCTAGAAGACATCTTTAAAGATGTTCAGCCTGATCTGAAGGAATCAGAGGAAATAAAAGTACCTCTGAAAATCCCTCAGGAAGAGGAGAAACCTCCTAAACCTGAGCTCAAACCACTACCACCATCCCTGAAATATGCATTTTTGGGAGAGGGTGACACTTTTCCAGTGATCATAAGCTCTGCTTTAAATCTACAGGAAGAGAAAGCACTAATTCAAGTGCTAAGGACACACAAGACAGCTCTTGGGTGGTCCATAAGTGACCTTAAGGGCATTAACCCAGCAAGATGTATGCACAAGATCCTATTAGAGGATGATGCTAAGCCAGTGGTTCAACCACAGAGGCGGCTAAATCCAGCCATGAAGGAAGTGGTGCAGAAAGAGGTCACTAAGTTACTAGAGGCTGGGATTATTTATCCTATTTCTGATAGCCCCTGGGTGAGCCCTGTCCAAGTTGTCCCCAAGAAGGGAGGCATGACAGTGGTCCATAATGAAAAGAATGAACTGGTTCCCACAAGAACAGTCACAGGGTGGCGTATGTCTATTGATTACAGAAGGCTCAATACAGCCACCAGAAAGGATCATTTTCCTTTACCATTCATAGACCAAATGCTAGAAAGACTAGCAGGTCATGAATACTACTGCTTTTTGGATGGCTATTCAGGCTACAACCAAATTGCAGTGGATCCTCAAGACCAAGAGAAAACAGCATTCACATGTCCATCTGGAGTATTTACTTACAGAAGAATGCCTTTTGGTCTCTGTAATGCACCTGCAACCTTTTAGAGGTGCACGCTCTCTATTTTCTCTGATATGGTAGATAAATTCTTGGAAGTCTTCATGGATGACTTCTCAGTATTTGGAGACTCATTCAGCTCCTGTCTTGATCATCTAGCACTTGTCCTGAAAAGGTGCCAAGAAACTAACTTGGTCTTGAACTGGGAAAAATGTCACTTTATGGTGACTGAAGGAATTGTCCTTGGGCACAAAATTTCAAGCAAGGGAATAGAGGTAGATCAAGCCAAGGTAGAGGTAATTGAAAAATTACCGCCACCTACCAATGTAAAGGCAATCAGAAGCTTTCTGGGGCATACAGGATTCTATAGGAGGTTCATAAAGGACTTTTCAAAATTTGCAAAACCTCTGAGCAACCTGCTAGCTGCTGACACGCCATTTGTGTTTGACACAGAGTGTCTGCAGGCGTTTGAAACCCTGAAAACCAAGTTGGTCACAGCACCAGTCATCTCTGCACCTGACTGGACATTACCATTCGAATTAATGTGTGATGCCAGTGACCATGCCATTGGTGCAGTGTTGGGACAAAGGCATAACAAGCTTCTGCACGTCATTTACTATGCCAGTCGTGTTCTAAATGACGCACAGAAGAATTACACAACCACAGAAAAGAGCTGCTTGCAGTGGTTTATGCCATTGACAAGTTTAGATCCTATTTAGTAGGATCAAAAGTGATTGTGTACACTGACCATGCTGCTCTTAAATATCTACTCACAAAGCAGGATTCAAAACCCAGGCTCATAAGATGGGTGTTGCTTCTGCAAGAGTTTGATATAGAAATAAGAGACAGAAAAGGGACAGAGAACCAAGTAGCTGATCACCTGTCCCGGTTAGAACCAGTGGTTGGGGAGTCCCTCCCTTCCACTGAGATCTTTGAGACCTTTTCGGATGAGCAACTCTTTGCCATTCAGAAAGCACCATGGTTTGCAGACATTGCAAATTATAAAGCTGTGAGATTCATACCCCAGGAGTACAGCAGGATGCAAAAGAAAAAACTAATTTCTGATGCAAAGTACTACTTATGGGATGAACCATATCTCTTTAAGAGATGCGCTGACGGAATGATCCGCAGATGCGTCCCTAGAGAGGAGGCACAGAAGATCCTGTGGCATTGTCATGGATCACAGTACGAGGACATTTTGGAAGTGAGCGAACCGCCACTAAAGTCCTCCAATGTGGCTTTTATTGGCCTACTCTCTATAGAGATGCCCGAGAGTTTGTGCGTAACTGTAACAGTTGCCAAAGAGCTGGTAACTTACCTCATGGTTATGCCATGCCTCAACAAGGGATCTTAGAGATTGAGTTATTTGATGTATGGGGTATAGACTTTATGGGTCCTTTCCCACCATCATACTCAAACACTTACATTCTGGTGGTAGTAGACTACGTATCTAAATGGGTGGAAGCAATTGCCACACCCACTAATGATACCAAGACTGTGCTGAAGTTCCTCCAGAAATATATTTTCAGCAGATTTGGTGTTCCCAGAGTACTAATCAGTGATGGGAGAACCCATTTCTGCAATAAACAGCTTTACTCTGCTATGGTTCGATATGGAATTAGCCACAAAGTAGCAACTCCGTATCATCCACAGACAAATGGGCAGGCTGAATTCTCTAATAGAGAACTAAAGAGAATCCTAGAACGGACTGTAATTGCCCGTAGAAAGGATTGGGCAAGGAGCTTAGATGATGCTCTGTGGGCATACAGAACAGCATTCAAGACTCCTATAGGAACCTCTCCATACCAGCTTGTGTATGGCAAGGCTTGTCATCTGCCCGTGGAACTGGAACATAAAGCCTACTAGGCAACCAGATTCCTAAACATAGATGCTAAGTTAGTTGGTGAGAAAAGATTGCTCCAGCTAAATGAGCTGGAAGAATTCAGACTCAATGCTTTTGAAAATGCAAAAATTTATAAGGAAATAGCAAAAAAGTGGCATGACAAGAAATTGTCATCCAGAGCCTTTGAGCCAGGACAAAAAGTTCTACTATTCAACTCTAGGCTCAGATTGTTCCCTGGGAAATTAAAATCCCGGTGGAGGGGACCATATGTGATTATAGGAGTGTCACCATATGGATATGTTGAGCTTCAAGATATTGATTCTGACAAAAAGTTCATTGTCAATGGACAGACAATCAAACATTATCTTGAAAGAATGCTCAAAACTGAGGCTTGAATGAAGCTCAGTAAGAGTCCAGCTAAAGACAATAAAGAAGCGCTTGCTGGGAGGCAACCCAGCCATTAGCAAGTTATTTATTTTAATTAATACTTGTAGAGGTTTGATATATATTTTCATCAAAGGCTAAGCATCAAAATTGAAGGAATTCACAGAGTTACAGAAGGATTCAGTACAAAAAGCAGAGAAAAGGAGCTTGCTGGCAAGAAAACGCCAGTAAGGGACATTTTGGGCGTTAAACGCCATAATGGGTATCATTCTGGGTGTTTAACGCCAGTAAAGGTGCCATTTTGGGCGTTAAATGCCAGAATGGGTATCATTCTGGGCGTTTAACGCCAGTAAAGGTGCCATTTTGGGCGTTAAACGCCAGAATGGGTACCATTCTGGGCGTTTAACGCCAGAATGGGTACCATTCTGGGCGTTTGACGCCAGATTTGCAGTATCTTGGGCATTCAGCAAAACGCCTAGTGATAAAGGAGTTTCTGGCGTTTAACGCCAGCCAGGGTACCTGGCTGGGCGTTAAACGCCCATAATGGCCAACAACTGGGCGTTAAACGCCAAAATGGATACCATTCTGGGCGTTTAATGCCAGATAGACAGGGGGAGGAGATTTTGTTTCCAACTTCAATTTTTTTAAATTTTCATGTTTTGACTCATAATTTTCTGCATAAACATATTTCAAACTTTCATCATTCACCCTCAATTCTCATCATTCAATAATTTTCTAAATTATTTCTCAAAATTCTTTCAAATCCTTTCCAAATCTTCTTCAAAAACTCAAATATCTTCTCAAATTCTTTCCATATCTTTTCATATCTCTCTCACATTTTTTGAAAGCCATCCCCTCCTCCTATAAATATAGTTTCGGCCATCCCATCCTCTATACCATTCGAATTTACCTCTTTTCTTCTCTCCTCCCTTTCCTTTCTTTTTCTTGAGGGCAAGCAAACCTCTAAGTTTGGTGTGCTTTTTCGTGATCACTGAGCTAAGACTCATCAAGATCATGGCACCCAAGGGAAAACAAACCAAATCAAGAGGCAAGAAAGAGAATACTCCAAAGAGTCTTTGGAATCAAGAGAGGTTCCTAACCAAGGAACATGCAGACCATTACTACAAAATAATGGGTCTGAGGTCAATGATCCCGGAAGTTAAATTCAATCTGAAAGAAGATGAATATCCGGAGATCCAAGAGTAAATTTGAAACAGAGGATGGGAAATTCTAGCCAATCCTGAGACAAAAGTTGGAAGAAACATGGTTCAGGAATTCTACTCAAATCTGTGGCTGATAGATAAGCAGAGAATGATTGGAACCGCCTTTCATACCTACAGAACCATGGTCAGAGGAAGAATTATTTACTTCCATCTGGACAAAATAAGAGAGGTCTTCAAACTACCTCAACTACAAGATGATCCTGAATCCTTTAATAGGAGAATGGTGAGAGTAGATAAGGGGTTGGATCAAGTTCTAGAGGACATATGCCTCCTTGGAACTAAGTGGATAACCAATTCCAAAGGTGTCCCAAACCAACTCAAGAGAGGAGATCTCAAACCAGTTGCAAGAGGCTGGCTGGACTTCATTGGGCGTTCTATATTGCCTAATAGCAACCGCTCTGAGGTCACTGTTAAAAGAGCAGTAATGATTCATTGTATTATGCTTGGAAAAGAAGTGGAGATTCATCATCTGATTTCTTGTGAGATTTACACAATTGCAAACAAGAATTCCACTGAAGCCAAACTGGCCTACCCAAGCTTAATTTCTCTGCTATGTAAAGATGCTGGGGTGAGGATGGGAGTAGATGAATTCATCCCAATTGAACACCCAATCACCAAGAAGTCAATGGAAGGACAAGTGCAAGACAACTCCATCAAAAAGAGGGCGCAGGAGTTCCTCCCAGAAATTCCTGAAATTGACTACTGGACCCGCTTAGAAGCATCTGTTACCAAGCTGCAGGAAGCTATGGAACAACTTAAGGAAGAACAACAGAATCAAAACTGCATTCTCTGCAAGCTGCTGAAGGAACAGGAGAAGCAGGGGCGTGAGCTACAGGAGCTGAAGCGCCAGAAGCTCTCCCTTGAAGGACCAAGCACCCCACAAAAAGAGGGAGCATTAACCTCTCAAAATCAAGGTTGTTGAGTCCTAACTCTGTGATAACCTTTATTATTAAGAGTATATTGTAAGAGTCATTTATTTTTCTGCTTTTAATTTTCTATCTTCTACTATTATGGGTCTGCTCTTATATTTATCTTTGAGTCTTATTTTTATTCCATAATCAATAAAATTAGAGTCTATGTCTTAAAGCTATGAATGTCCTATGAATCCATCACCTTTCTTAAATAAAAAGTGTTTTTAACTGAAAAAAAAAGAAGTACATGAATTTCAAATTTTAAAACAGTTTAATTATTTTGATGTGGTGGCAATACTCTTGTTCTCTGAATGAATGCTTGAACAGTGCATATTTTTGAATTTGATTGTTTATGAATGTTAAAATTGTTGGCTCTTGAAAGAATGAAAGAAAAAGGAGACATGTTATTTGATGATCTGAAAAATCATAAAATTGATTCTTGAAGCAAGAAAAAGCAGTGAATAGAAAGCTTGCGAAAAAAAAAGAGAGAGAAAAGCAAGCAGAAAAAGCCAATACCCTTTAAACCAAAAGGCAAAGGTGATAAAAAGGATCCAAGGCTTTGAGCATCAGTGGATAGGAGGGCCTAAAGGAATAAAATTCTGTCCTAAGCGGCTAAACCAAGCTGTCCCTAACCATGTGCTTGTGGCGTGAAGGTGTCAAGTGAAAACTTGAGACTGAGCAGTTAAAGTCGTGGTCCAAAGCAAAAAAAGAGTGTGCTTAAGAGCTCTGAACACCTCTAATTGGGAACTTTAGCAAAGCTGAGTCACAATCTAAAAAGGTTCACCCAGTTATGTGTCTGTGCATTTATGTATCCGGTGGTAATACTGGAAAACAAAGTGCTTAGGGTCATGGCCAAGACTCATAAAGTAACTGTGTTCAAGAATCAACATACTTAACTAGGAGAATCAATAACACTATCTGGATTCTGAGTTCCTATAGAAGCCAATCATTCTGAACTTTAAAGGATAAAGTGAGATGCCAAAACTGTTCAGAGGCAAAAAGCTAAAAGCCCCGCACATCCAATTAATACTGATCTTCATAGATGTTTTTGGAATTCATTGTATATTCTCCTCTTTTTATCCTATTTGATTTTTAGTTGCTTGGGGACAAGCAACAATTTAAGTTTGGTGTTGTGATGAGCGGATAATTCATACGCTTTTTGGCATTGTTTTTAGTATGTTTTTAGTATATTTTAGTTAGTTTTTATTATGTTTTTATTAGTTTTAAATAAAAATCACTTTTCTGGGATTTACTATGAGTTTGTGTGTTTTTCTGTGATTTCAGGTATTTTCTGGCTGAAATTGAGGGACCTGAGCAAAAATCTGATTCAGAGGTTGAAAAAGGACTGCAGATGCTGTTGGATTCTGACCTCCCTGCACTCAAAGTGAGTTTTCTGGAGCTACAGAAGCCCAATTGGCGCGCTCTTAATTGCGTTGGAAAGTAGACATCTTGAGATTTCCAGCAATATATAATAGTCTATACTTTGCCCGAGATTTGATGGCCCAAACAGGCGTTCCAAGTCAGCTCAAGAATTTTGGCGTTTAACTCCAGAACTGGCACAAAAGCTGCAGTTAAACGCCCAAACTGGCATAAAAACTTGCGTTTAACTCCAGGAAATGTCTCTACATATGAAACCTTCAATGCTCAGCCCAAGCACACACCAAGTGGGCCTCGGAAGTGGATTTTTACAATAAACACCCTAGCTTACTCATTTTCTATAACCCTAGGTCACTAATTTACTATAAATACTACTTTCAGTGATTCATCTTGGACCTCATGACACTCTACACGTTTCTTATTGTATTCTCTACGGCATGAGTCTCTAAACCCCATTGTTGGGGGTGAGGAGCTCTGTTGTTCTTCATGAATTAATGCAATTACTACTGTTTTCCATTCTATCACGCTTGCTTCTATTCTAAGATATTCATTCGCACTTCAACCTGATGAATGTGATGATCCGTGACACTCATCATCATTCTCACCTATGAACGCGTGCCTGACAACCACCTCCATTCTACCTTAGATTGAATACATATCTCTTAGCCTCATGATTCAGATCAGAGTCTTCGTGGTATAAGCTAGAATTATTGGCGGCTATTCCTGAGATCCGGAACGTCTAAACCTTGTCTGTGGTATTCTGAGTAGGATCTGGGAAGGGATGGCTGTGACGAACTTCAAACTCGCGATTGTTGGGCGTGTGACAGACGCAAAAGGATCAGTTGATCCTATTCCGACATGATCGAGAACCGACAGATGATTAGCCGTTCGGTGACAGCGTATTTGGAACATTTTCACTGAGAGGACGGGAAGTAGCCATTGACAACGGTGATGCCCAACATAAAGCTTGCCATGGAAGGAGCCTTGCGTGCATGAAGAAGAAGATAGTAGGAAAGCATAGATTCAGAAGACAAAGCATCTCCAAAGCCTCAACCTGTTCTTCATTACTGCATAACAAGTATTTATTTCATGTTCTTTTACTTTTTACAATTAAATCTGTGAATTATTGATATCCTGACTAAGAGTTACAAGATAACCATAGCTTGCTTCAAGCTGACAATCTCCGTGGGATCGACCCTTACTCACGTAAGGTATTACTTGGACGACCCAGCGCACTTGCTGGTTAGTTGTGCGGAGTTACAAAAGTGTGATTGTAATTTCGTGCATCAGTGACACTCATCATCATTCTCACTTATGAACGCGTGCTTGACAACCACTTCCGTTCTATCTGCAATAGCTTGAGTGCATATCTCTTGGGTTTCTAATATAAGATTAGAACCTTCGTGGTATAAGCTAGAATTAATTGGCAACATTCTTGTGATCTGGAAAGTCTAAACCTTGTCTGTGGTATTTCGAATAGGATCTGGAATGGGATGACTGTGACGAGCTTCAAACTCGCGAGTGTTGGACGTAGTGACAGACGCAAAAAGATCAATGGATCCTATTCCAACATGAGTGAGAACCGACAAATAATTAGCCGTGCGGTGACAGCGCATTTGGACCATTTTCACTGAGAGAACGGACGGTAGCCATTGACAACGGTGATCCCCCAACATACAGCTTGCCATGGAAAGGAGTACGCATGATTGGATGAAGGCAATAGGAAAGCAGAGGTTCAGAAGCAACAAGGATCTCCATACGCTTATCTGAAATCCTACCAATGAATTACATAAGTGTTTCTATCTTATTTTCTGTTTTAATTATATTTTAATTATCAAAATCCCATGAACATTTGAATCCGCCTGACTAAGATTTACAAGGATGACCATAGCTTACTTCAAACCGATAATCTCCGTGGGA
Source organism: Arachis hypogaea (assembly GCF_003086295.3). Lineage (NCBI taxonomy): Eukaryota > Viridiplantae > Streptophyta > Magnoliopsida > Fabales > Fabaceae > Arachis > Arachis hypogaea. The sequence continues at coordinate 136,873,596 of NC_092054.1, forward strand.
TTGACCCTTACTCACGTAAGGTATTACTTGGACGACCCAGTGTACTTGCTGGTCAGCTGCACGGAGTTGTGTGAAAAGTGTGCGATCACGATTTCGTGTACCAAGTTTTTGGTGCCGTTGCCTGGGATTGTTCGAGTTTGGACAACTGACGGTTCATCTTGTTGCTCAGATTAGGTAATTTCGTTTTAATTTTAAGCTTTTTATTTCTTATTTTCAAAAAAAAAAATTTGTTCTTCAGAATTTTTAAGAATGAATTCTAGAGCTTCATGATGATTTGTTGAAATCTGGCTGGCTGTGAAGCCATGTCTAATCTTTTGGACCGAGGTTTCAACTTATCATCAGAAGAGCTTGTTGATATCTATCAATCTTGCTGTTGAAGGTAATGATTTGCTTAAGCTTGGCTGGCCATTGGCCATGTCTAGTGTTTTGGACCGAAGCTTTCACTGAAAGCTTGGCTGGCTAGTAAGCCATGTCTAATTCCTGGACCGAATCTTTAGACTAATATTGCATGATTCCTGGAATTCTTATTAAAAATTTTGAATTTATTTATTTTCTTCTTCAAAATAATTTTCAAAAAAAAAATTTATAAAACCAAAAAAAAAACAAAAAATATTTTTTGTTTGAGTCTAGTGTCTATTTTTAAGTTTGGTGTCAATTGCATGTTTTTCCTTTTCTTGCATTTTTCGAAACTTTATGCATTATGTTCTTTGTTGATCTTCAAGTTGTTCTTGATGATTTTATTGGGTCTGATCTTTAAATTCTCTTGTTTTGTGTCTTTTGTTGTTTCTCACGTGCATTTTCAAATTGTTACTGTCCCTAGTATACAAACTTCTAAGTTTGGTGTCTTGCATGCATTGTTTATCTGATCTTAGTTTTCCATGATTAGTTTCATTTTGTTGTTTTTCATCATTCAAAATTCAAAAAAAATTTCAAAATTATGTCTTGTCAAGTCAATAATATAGAGAATTGAAGATTCAGAACATACAGCATAGGAATTACAGAGAAAAAGCTGGGCGTTCAAAACGCCCAGTGAGAAAGGAAAACTGGCGTTTAAACGCCAGCCAGGGTACTTGGCTGGGTGTTAAAGGCCCAAAAGAGTAGTATTTTGGGCGTTAAACGCCAGAATGGATACCATTCTGGGCGTTTAATGCCAGGACAACACAAGGGAGGTAAGTTAGTTTTTAATTCAAATCTTTTTCAAATTTTCATAATTTTTCAAAATCAAATCTTTTCCAAATCATATTTTTTTATCATATCTTTTTCAAAATCAAATCTTTTCCATTTTTCTCTCACTATTTTTGAAAATCCTTGCTACCAATTAATGATTTGATTCAAAAATTTAAGTTTGTTACTTCTTTGTTAAGAAAGGTTCAATATTTGAATTTTGGAATCATATCTTTTAAATTTCTTGTTAGCCAAGTCATTAATTTTAAAAATCAAATCTTTTTAAATTATTTTTCAATCATATCTTCTAAATCATATCTTCTCAATCACATCTTTTTCAAAATAATTTTCAATCATATCTTTTTGATTGCTAATTTCAAAATCTTTTTCAAAATCACTTAACCACTTTCTCACTTTTAATTTTCGAAAACCATCAACCAATTTTTCAAAATTGCTTTTAATTAATTTAAAATTTTTTAATTTTGTTTTTGAAAACTCTTCTCCCTCCTCACCTTTTTCTATTTAAGGACTAACACTTCTCCTCTATTAGCAATTCGGACTCTCTCCCTCTCTATAAGTTTGAATTCTCCTCTCTACCTCATCCTTCTATTCTTCTTTTCCTCTGACACCTCAAAGGAATCTCTATACTGTGACATAGAGGATTCCATACTTTCTTGTTCTTTTCTCTTTCATATGAGCAGGAACAAAGAAAAAGGTATTCTTGTTGAAGCTGATCCTGAACCTGAAAGGACCTTGAAGAGAAAGCTAAGAGAAGCTAAAGCACAACTCTCTGGAGAGGACCTAACAGAAATTTTCGAAAGAGAAGAAGATATGGCAGCCGAAAATAACAACAATGCCAACAATGCAAGGAAGATGCTTGGTGACTTCATTGTACCCTCCTCTGACTTCTGTGGAAGGAGCATCTCAATTCCTGCAATTGAAGCAAACAAATTTGAGTTTAAGCCTCAATTAGTTTCTCTAATGCAACAAAATTGCAAGTATCATGGACTTTCATTGGAAGATCCTCATCAGTTTTTAGCTGAATTCTTATAAATCTATGACACTGTTAAGACCCATGGGGTTGACCTTGAGGTCTACAGACTTATGCTCTTCCCTTTTGTTGTTAGAGACAGAGCTAGGACATGGTTGGACTCACAACCTAAAGAAAGCCTGAACTCTTGGGAAAAGCTGGTCAATGCCTTCTTGGCAAAGTTCTTTCCACCTCAAAAATTGAGTAAGCTTAGAGTGAAAGTCCAGACCTTCAGACAGAAGGAAGGCAAATCCCTCTATGAAGCTTGGGAAAGATACAAGCAATTGATCAGAAGGTGTCCTTCTGGCATGCTTTCAAAATGGAGCATCATATGCATATTCTATGATGGTCTGTCTGAACTGTCCAAGATGCATTGGACAACTCTGTTGGTGGATTTCTTCATCTGAAGAAGACGCCTGAAGAAGCCCATGAACTCATTGAAATGGTTGCAAATAACCAATTCATGTACACTTCTGAAAGGAATCCTGTGAATAATGGGACAACTCAGAAGAAAGGAGTTCTTGAGATTGATACTCTGAATGCCATATTGGCTCAGAACAAAATATTGACTCAGCAAGTCAATATGATTTCTCAGAGTCTGTCTGGAATGCAAGCAACAACAGGCAGTACTAAAGAAGCATCTTCTGAAGAAGAAGCTTATGATCTTGAGATCCCTACAATGGAAGAGGTGAATTACATGGGAGAACCCTATGGAAACACCTATAATCCTTCATGGAGAAATCATCCAAATCTCTCATGGAAGGATCAACAGAAGCCTAATCAAGGCTTCAATAATAATAATGGTGGACGAAACAGGTTTAGCAATAGCAAGCCTTTTCCATCATCTTCTCAGCAACAGACAGAGAATTCTGAGCAGAGCCACTCTGACTTAGCCACTGTAGTCTCTGGTCTATTTAAGACCACTCTCAGTTTCATGACTGAAGTAAGGTCCTCCATTAGAAATTCGGAGGCACAAGTGGGTCATCTGAGTAAGAAAGTTACTGAACTCCCTCCTAGTGCTCTCCCAGGTAATACAGAAGAGAATCCCAAGAGAGAGTGCAAGGCCATAAACACATCCCACATGGCCGAATGCATAGAGGAGGGAAAGACAGTGATTTCCACTGAGGAAGACCTCAATGGACGTCTACTGGCCTCCAAGAAGTTCCTTAATGAGGAACCAAAGGAATCTGAGGCTCATATAGAGACCATAGAGATTCCACTGAACCTACTTCTGCCATTCATGAGCTCTGATGAGTATTCTTCCTCTGAAGAGAATGAATATATTGCTGAAGAGCAAGTTGCTAAGTACCTTGGAGCAATCATGAAGCTAAATGCCAAGTTATTTGGTAATGAGACTTGAGAGGATGAACCTCTGTTGCTCATCAATGAACTGAATACCTTGGTTAGGTAGAAATTACATCAGAAGAAACCAGACCCCGAAAAATTCTTAATACCTTGTACCATAGGCACCATGACCTTTGAGAAGGCTCTGTGTGACCTAGGGTCAAGTATAAACCTCATGCCCCTCTCTGTAATGGAGAAACTAGGGATCTTTGAGGTGCAAGCTGTAAGAATCTCACTAGAGATGGCAGACAATTCAAGGAAACAGGCTTATGGACTTATAGAGGATGTTTTGGTGAAGGTTGAAGGCCTTTACATCCCTACTGACTTCATAATCCTGGACACTGGGAAGAGTAAGGATGAATCCATCATCCTTGGCAGACCCTTCCAAGCTACAGCAAAAGCTGTGATTGTTGTTGACAGAGGAGAGTTGGTCCTTCAAGTGAATGAGGACTACCTTGTGTTTATAGCTAAAGAGTCTCCTTCTGTACACATGGAGAAGAAGCATGACAAGCTTCTCTCAATTCAGAGTCAAACAGAGCCCCCACATTCAAACTCTAAGTTTGGTGTTGGGAGGCAATCATCATGCTCTGAGTATCTGTGAGGCTCCATGAGAGCCCACTATCAAGCTATTGACATTAAAGAAGCGCTTGTTGGGAGGCAACCCAATTTTTACTTATCTATGTTGAATTTCCATTTTCCATTGTTATTTTATGTTTTCCTTAGGTTGATGATCATGTGGAGTCACCAAAACAACTACAAAAATCAAAGCAAAATAAAAAACAACATTAAAAAATAGCACACCCTGGAGGAGGAGCTTACTGGCGTTTAAACGCCAGTAAGGGTAGCAGAATGGGCGTTAAATGCCCAGTCTGGCACCATTCTGGGCGTTTAACGCCAGAAAAGGGCAAAAGCTGGAGTTTAACGCCAGAAAGGGAAGAAAACCTGGTGTTAAATGCCAGAAATGGGCAGCAACCTGGCATTTAACGCCAAGATTGGCACTCCAAGGGGCGTTTACACGCCAACATGGTGTAGGGATAAGAAATCCTTGACACCTCAGGATATGTAGACCCCACAGGATCTCTACCTACCTCAACTCTCTCTCTCTCTCTCTTCTTCACACCTTCCCATAACACCCTTCCCCAAATACTCCTCACCAATCACATCCATTTCTCTTCCCTGTCACCTCTTCACCAATCACCTCCACCCACTTTTCCCCAAAAACCCTACCCACATCACAATTCAAATTCAAAACACTTTTTCTCCTAAACCCAACCCCTCTCTCCACTCCTATATAAACCCCTCATCCCTCATTCATTTTCACACATCACAAACACTTTCTTCCCCCCTTGGCCGAACCACTCACCCTCTCCATCTCCTCTATTTTCTTCTTCTTTTACTCCATCGTTTCTTCTTTTGCTCGAGAATGAGCAAACCTTCTAAGTTTAGTATGGTAAAAGCGTTGCTTTTTTGTTTTTTCATAACCATTTATGGCACTTAAGGCCAGAGAAACCTCTAGAAAGAGGAAAGGAAAGGCAAAAGCTTCCACCTCTGAGTCATGGGAGATGGAGAGATTCATCTCAAAGGTCCATCAAGACCACTTCTATGAAGTTGTGGCCAAGAAGAAGGTGATCCCTGAGGTCCCTTTCATGCTCAAAAGGAATGAGTATCCGGAGATCCGACATGAGATTCAAAGAAGAGGTTGGGAAGTTCTCACTAACCCCATTCAACAAGTCGAAATCTTAATGGTTCAAGAGTTCTATGCTAATGCATGGGTCACCAAGAACCATGATCAAAGTGTGAACCCGAACCCAAAGAATTGGCTTACAATGGTTCGGGGGAAATACTTAGATTTCAGTCCGAAAAATGTAAGGTTGGCATTCAACTTGCCAATGATGCAAGGAGATACACGCCCATACACTAGAAGGGTCAACTTTGATCAAAGGTTGGACCAAGTCCTCATGGACATATGTGAGGAAGGAGCTCAGTGGAAAATAGACTCAAGAGGCAAGCCGGTTCAACTAAGAAGGCTTGACCTCAAGCCCGTGGCTAGGGAATGGTTGGAATTCATCCAACGCTCCATCATTCCTACTAGCAACCGATCCGAAGTGACTGTAGATTGGGCTATCATGATCCATAGCATCATGATTGGAGAGGAAGTAGAAGTTCATGAGGTCATATCTCTAGAACTCTACAAAGTGACTGACAAAACCTCCACTTTGGCAAGGTTAGCCTTCCCTCATCTCATCTGTCACCTATGCAATTTAGCTGGAATTGTCATAGAGGAAGACACCCTCATTGAAGAGGACAAGCCCATCACTAAGAAAAGGATGGAGCAAATAAGAGAGCCCACTTATGGACCTCAACAAGAGCATGAGGAAGTCCCTCATCAAAAAATCCCTGAGATGCCTCAAGGGATGCATTTTTCTCCACACAACTATTGGGAGCAAATTAACACCTCCCTAGGAGAATTAAGTTCCAACATGTGACAACTAAGGGTGGAGCACCAAGAGCACTCCATTATTCTCCATGAAATTAAAGAGGATCAAATAGCCATAAGGGAAGAGCAAAAAAGGCAAGGAAGAGACATAGAGGAGCTCAAGCGTTCCATTGGATCTTCAAGAGGAAGAACTAGCCGCCATCACTAAGGTGGACCCGTTCTTTAATCTCCTTGCTCTTATTTTTCTGTTTTTCAATTTCAATGCTTGATGTTTTATCTATGTTTGTGTCTTCATTACATGATTATTAATGTCTTATTGTTTATGTCTTAAAGTTATGAATTATTCCATAAATCTATCACCTTTCTTAAATGAAAATTTTTTTTTGAAAAAGAAAAAGAAGTACATGAATTTCGAATTTTAAAATAGTTTAATTATTTTGATGTGGTGGCAACACTTTTTGTTTTCTGAATGAATGCTTGAACAGTGCATATTTTTGAATTTGTTGTTTATGAATATTAAAATTGTTGGCTCTTGAAAGAATAATGAAAAAGGAGAAATGTTATTTGATAATATGAAAAATCATAAAATTGATTCTTGAAGCAAGAAAAAGCAGTGAATAGAAAAAATTTCATGCGAAAAAAATGGAGAAAAAAATAAAAGAAAAAGAAAGAAGAAGAAAAAGCAAGCAGAAAAAGCCAATAGCCCTTTAAACCAAAAGGTAAGGGTAAAATAAAGAGGATCCAAGGCTTTGAGAATTAATGGATAGGAGGGCCTAAAGGAATAAAATTCTAGCCTAAGAGGCTAAACCAAGCTATCCCTAACCATGTGCTTGTGGCGTGAAGGTGTCAAGTGAAAAGCTTGAGACTGAGCGGTTAAAGTCGTGGTCTAAAGCAAAAAGAGTGTGCTTAAGAGCTCTGGACACCTCTAATTGGGGACTCTAGAAAAGCTGAGTCATAATCTGAAAAGGTTCACCTAGTTATGTGTCTGTGGCATTTATGTATCCGGTGGTAATACTGGAAAACAAAATGCTTAGGGCCACGGCCAAGACTCATAAAGTAGCTGTGTTCAAGAATCAACATACTGAACTAAGAGAATCAATAACACTATCTGAATTTTGAGTTCCTATAGATGCCAATCATTCTGAGCTTCAAAGGATAAAGTGAGATGCCAAAACTGTTCAGAAGCAAAAAGCTAAGAGCCCCGCTCATCTAATTAAGACTGGTTTTCATAGATATTTTCGGAATTTAGTGTATATTCTCTTCTTTTTATCCTACTTTGTTTTTAGTTGCTTGGGAACAAGCAACAATTTAAGTTTGGTGTTGTGATGAGCGGATAATTTATACGCTTTTTGACACTGTTTTTACATAGTTTTCAGTATGTTTTAGTTACTTTTTATTATATTTTTATTAGTTTTTAAATAAAAATAATATTTTTGGACTTTACTATGAGTTTGCGTGTTTTTTTTGTGATTTAGCGACGTTAAAGAAGCGCTTGTTGGGAGGCAACCCAACCATAACTAGAGTCTTCCTATTTTTCCTTAAGTTTATTTATCTAATATTAGTTTATTTTCATAATCGTTTCTTTAAGTTGTGATCATGTGCAGTAGTTTCAACAAACACAGAGATGTTCAGATATGGAAGCAGAACACCTGGAGTACAGCCCTTGCTAGCGTTGAACGCCAGACAAGGAGGAAAGAGGCGAGTTCAACGCCCCAAATGGGTGAAGAAGTTGGCGTTGAACGCCAAGGGAGGAGTTCCTCTAGAGGGCGTTCAACGCCCAAGAAGGAGAAAGAAGCTGGCGTTGAACACCAACTAGGAAGCAGAGGCTGGGCGTTCAACGCCCAAAAAAGAGCAAGAAGCTGGCATTGAACGCCAGCCAGGGAGCAGAGGCTGGCCGTTCAATGCCCAAGAAGGAGCAAGAAGCTGGTGTTGAACGCCAGCTAGGGAGCAGAGGCTGGGCGTTCAACGCCCACAAGAGGGCAGGGAATTCGAATTCCCTAGCCTCTCAGGATCAGTGGGTCCCACAGAATCTCCACCTATCCCACATTTTTCTCTCTCTTACATTCCCTCTTCTCCATACACACTCTTTCCTATACACCCTCAACCAATCACATCCACATCACCTTTCTCTCTTCCTAAAACCCTTCATCACTACCATCCAACCATTCCAACCAACCCCACCCACTTCAAATTCAAAACATTTTCCTCCCAATTACCCCACCCCATAACCGAACCCTAACACAAACCCCCCTATAAATACCACTCCATCACCCTTTCATACCCACATATACACAAACCTCATACACCATATACCCCCCACTTGGCGTATCACTTTCTCCCTCTATCTCTACTATTTCTCTTCTTCTTCTACTCTGTTATTCCCTTTTGTCCATATTTGCTCGAAGACGAGCAAAACTTTTAAGTTTGCTGTTGGAAAATCCTTAATTTTTGCTTTCCATACAAACTTATGGCACCCAAAGTCGGAGAATTCTCTAGAAAGAGGAAAGGAAAATCCATAGCTTCCGCCTCTGAACCTTGGAAAAGGGAGAGATTCCTTACTAAGGCTCATCAAGACCACTTCTATAAAGCAGTGGCAAAGAAAAGGGTGATTTCTGAAGTCCCCTTTAGGCTAAAAAAGAATTAGTACCTAAAGATCCAACAAAAAATCCGGAGAAGAGGTTGGAAAGTTTGATGAGCGGATAATTTATACGCTTTTTGGCACTATTTTTACATAGTTTTCAGTATGTTTTAGTTACTTTTTATTATATTTTTATTATTTTTTAAATAAAAATCACATTTTTAGAATTTACTATGAGTTTGTGTATTTTTCTGTGATTTTAGGTATTTTCTGGCTGAAATTGAGGGACCTGAGCATAAATCTGATTCAGAGGCTGGAAAAGGACTGCTGTTGGATTCTGACCTCCCTGCACTCGAAATGGATTTTCTAGAGCATCAGAAACTCAATTGGCGCACTCTCAATTGCGTTAGAAAGTAGACATCCTGGGCTTTCCAGCAATATATAATAGTCCATACTTTGCCTGAGTTTTGATAATGCAAACTGGCGTTTAAACGCCAACTTTCTACCCTATTCTGGCGTTAAACGCCAGAACTAGCATAAAAGCTGGAGTTAAACGCCCAAACTAGCACCAGAGCTGGCGTTTAACTCCAAGAAAAGTCTCTACATGTGAAAGCTTCAATGCTCAGCCCAAGCACACACCAAGTGGGCTCGGAAGTGGATTTCTGCATCATTTACTTATTTCTGTAAACCCTAGGCTACTAGTTCATTATAAATAGGACCTCTTGCTATTGTATTTTCATCTCTGGAACACATTATGTAACTTTTACATTTTGAGACCTCCATGGGAGGCTGGCCACTCGGCCATGTCTACCATATTTTCACTTATGTATTTTCAACGGTGGAGTTTTTACACCCCATAGATTAAGGTGTGGAGCTCTGCTGTTCCTCATGAATTAATGCAAAGTACTATTATTTTTCTATTCAATTCAAGCTTATTCTTATTCCAAGATATTCACTCGCACTTCAACCTGATGAATGTGATGATCCGTGACACTCATCATCATTCTCACTTATGAACGCGTGCTTGACAACCACTTCCGTTCTATCTGCAATAGCTTGAGTGCATATCTCTTGGGTTTCTAATTTAAGATTAGAACCTTCGTGGTATAAGCTAGAATTAATTGGCAGCATTCTTGAGATCCGGAAAGTCTAAATATTGTCTGTGGTATTCCGAATAGGATCTGGGATGGGATGACTGTGACGAGCTTCAAACTCGCGAGTGTTGGGAATAGTGACAGATGCAAAAGGATCAATGGATCCTATTCCAACATGAGTGAGAACCGACAGATGATTAGTCGTGCGGTGACAACACATTTAGACCATTTTTACTGAGAGGACGGACGGTAGCCATTGACAACAGTGATCCCCCAACATACAGCTTGCCATGGAAAGGAGTACGCATGATTGGATGAAGGCAATAGGAAAGCAGAGGTTCAGAAGCAACAAGCATCTCCATACGCTTATCTGAAATCCTACCAATGAATTACATAAGTGTTTCTATCTTATTTTCTATTTTAATTATATTTTAATTATCAAAATCCCATTAACATTTGAATCCACCTGACTGAGATTTACAAGGATGACCATAGCTTGCTTCAAGCCGACAATCTCCGTGGGATCGACCCTTACTCACATAAGGTATTACTTGGATGACCCAGTGCACTTGTTGGTCAGCTACACGGAGTTGTGTGAAAAGTGTGCGATCACGATTTCGTGTACCAAAGTTTTGACCAACCCTATCCCGAAAGTTAGAATCTTAATGGTACAAGAGTTTTATGTCAATGTGTAGGTCACTAAAAAATCATGACACTAGTGTGAACCCACACCCCAAAAATTGGCACACTATGGTCCGAGGGCGTCTCTTGGATTTCAGCCCGGAAAGTGTAAGGTTGGCGCTCCATCAACCATTAATGCAAGAAGACACACACCCTTACACTAGAAGAGTTAATTTTGATCAAAGGCTGGACCAAGTTCTTTCAGACATTTATGTGGAAGGAGCACAATGGAGAAAGGATGCTCACGACAAGCCTATCTAACTAAGAAGGCTTGACCTTAAGCCCATAGCTAGAGGATGGTTGGAATTCATCCAACGTTCTATCATCCCTACTAGCAACTGGTCTGAAGCGACCATTGACCGAGCCATCATGATTCACTGCGTCATGCTTAGGGATGAGGTGGAGGTATATTAGGTGATACCTCAAGAACTATACAAGGTGGCAGAAAAGACCTCTACTCAAGCAAGGTTGGCATTCCCTCACCTCATATGTCACTTATGCAATTCAACTGGAATTGTCATAGAAGGAGACATTTTCATTGAGGAGGACAAACCCATCATTAAAAGAAGGATGGAGCATGTTAGAGAGCCAGCACAGGAACCATAGCAAGAGCATGTAGAGTTGCCTCAATAAGAAATTCCTGAGATGCCTCAAGGGATGAATTTTCTTTCCTAAGGATATTGGGATCAACTGAATACTTCTCTAGGAGAATTAAGCTCCAACATGGATCAGTTGAGGATAGGACACCAAGAGCATTCCACCATCCTCCATGAAATAAGAGAAGATCAAAGAGCTATGAGGGAAGAGTAACAGAGACAAGGGCGTGACATAGAAGAAATCAAGCGCTCCATTGGATTCTCTAGAGGAAGCAGTAGCTGCCGTCACTACGGTGGTCACGTTTTATGCCCTCTTTATTTATGTTATTTTTCTGTTTTCCATTGTATTTCATTGTCTGTTTCCTGTTTCTGAGTGCATGATCGTCCTTTGTTTTGTCTCAAGCTATGAAATATTCCATGCATCTCTCACCTTACTTAAAAGAAAAATTTTATTTGAAAAGAGAAGTAAGATGCATGAACTCAAGTTATATAATAAGAATAGTCTAATTAATTGATGTGGTGGCATTACTTTTACTTTCTGAATGCATGAATAAACAGTGCATATTTGATGTTGGAGTAAAGAATGTTGGTTCTGGAAAGAATGATGGAAAAGGTGAAGTATTATTGGTAATCTGAAAAATCCAACTATTGATTCTTGAAACAAGAAAAAGCAGCAAAAAGAAAGAAAAAGAGAAAGAAACGAAAAAAAAAGAGAAAGAAAAAAAAGACAAAGCCAGTAGCACTTAAAACCAAAAGGCAAGAGCAAGAAAAAGAAAGAAAGAGAAAAAGGCAATAGCTCTTTAAGCCAAAAGGCAAGAGCAGGGATCCAAGGCTTTGAGCATCAATGGTTAGAAGGGTCTAAAGAAACAAAATCTTGGCCTAAAAAGTTCAAATGAGCTGCTCCCCTAACTATATGCTTATAGTGTGAAGGTGTCAAGTGAAAAGCTTGAGACTGAGCAGTTAAAGTCATGATTCTAAAAGCAAAAGAGTGTGCCTAAGAATTTTGGATACCATTGGCTGGGGATTCTAGCAAAGCTGAATCACAATCCAAAAGGGTTCACCCAGTTAAGTGTCTGTGGCGTTTATGTATCCGTTGGTACTACAGGAAAACAAAGCGCTTAGGGTCACGGCCAGGCTCTAAAAAGCTGTGTTCAAGAATAAAAAAGAACTAAACTAAGAGAGCCAATAATATCATCTGGATTCTGAATTCCTAAAGATATCAACACTTCTGAGCTTCAAAGGATAGTGAGATGCCAAAACTGTTCAGAAGTGAATAGTTACAAGCCCCACTCATTAATTGGAACTGAGCTTTATTGAAAAAATCTGAGATCCATTGTATCCTTCTCTTCTTTCTAATCCTACTTTGTTTTTGGTTTCTTGGGAACAAGCAACAGTTTAAGTTTGGTGTTCTGATGAGCGGATATTTTATACGCTTTTTGGCATCATTTTCATATTATTTTAGTTATGTTTTGTTTAAGTTTCATTATGTTTTCATAGGTTTTAGTACAAAATTCATATTTTTGGATTCTACTTTGAGTTGTTGTGTTTTATGATGATTTCAGGTAATTTCTGGCCGAAATTGAAGAGCTTTGGCAAAGTCTGATTCAGAGGCAAGGAAAGGGTAGCAGATGCTATTAGGATCTGACCTCCGTGCACTCAAACGAGCATTTCTGGAGCTACAGAGGTCCACATGACACATTCTCAACGGTTTTGAAAAGCTAACTTTCATAGCTTTTCAGTAATATATAATGGTCTATGCTTTTCTTCGAAGGAGCCTGCCCATACTGGGCGTTGAACGCCAAGGAGCTACCCCCTGGCTGGCGTTCAACGCCCCAAAGGAGATCCAAAGTTGGCGTTGAACGCAATCACCCCGCTTTTGGGCGTTCAATGCCCATCAAGACACAAGGCAGTGCTAATCACCCCTTAATGGCGTTCAACGCCCATTCCTCAAAGTTGGACGCCAAGCTCAGCCCAAGTACTCAACCTAAGTGGGCCCAAGGATGGATTTCGCACCTCTAGTCTATTCTATCATACTTTTTGTACTTCTTAGTCATTAGATTAGTATTTAAGGGAGAAGATCGCCCATGTTTAGGATCTTCGGCCTCACTTTTACCTTTACACATTTTACTTTCTTTAAAAGCATGAGCAACTAAACCTCCTAAGTTAGGGTTAGGAGCTCTGCTGATTCTTATGGATTAATAATATTACTATTCTATTTCAATAAACTTTTGATTCCATTCTGTTGTGCATTTTTGTTCTTCATCTCATGAATTGAGGATGACCTGTGACAATTATCTTTGTTCTACATGGGTTCCGTGTGAGTCTTGCCCAGATAGCATTGAACCACAAGTCAGAGAATGCACTGTGGACTCCAATAGCGTACCTGGGCAACTTTGGATATGTGACATATAATCCCGTTGACCATAGGTTACTGAGGTTTTCGTGGCGTCAAGGCTAGAGTATGAGAAGCAGTATTCCCTGATCCGGAAGATCCGACCTTGTCTGTGGCGTTTTGAGTAGGATCATGAAGGGGAATGGATTGCTTAGGTCTTTATCTTCGACTATGGTGGGAAGCCATGAGTTAACTTGATGAGGATGCCGCATGAGTTGCTCGGATATAGTGGACTGCTATGGTTTAGAAGAGACTAACTTGATGAGGATGCTACATGAGTTAGTCAATTACGGTTGCCATTAAATGAATCATTCATTATTGAAGTAGACAGTAAGAAAAGTTAATCCAGAAAGAATACGCATCTTCGAAGCCTTAACTAATTATCCATTGCTTTTACACTAATATGGTATTTCATTCTCTATTATTTCGTTTATGTTTCTTAACAAACAACCATCTTTTCTATTCGCCTGACTAAGATTTACAAGATAGCCATTGCTTGCTCCCGACAATCTCTGTGGGATCGATGAAGGGTGGAAAAATGCCGGTTAAGAATTTCTAAAAATTATATTTTTTAAACTACGTTGTGAGTACAGTCTTAACCGACGAAATTCCCACTATCAATTTAAAAGATGTCATAATTAAGAATAATAACCGGGAGTAGAATTCCCGGGTTGTTTCCCAAAGAGTTGACACAGAGGTGTAAATTATTGATCAGGAATTTTCTGAGAAATTTTTGAAGTTTGAGAACGGAAAATTAAATGGATAGGAATTAAAGCGATGAATGATAACAAGAGGTGTTGTGTATTTAAATAAAAGGCCTTGACTAGGAGAAAATTAATTGGAGTTTCTATCCTTGTTGATTTTCTCAAGTATAATAGTAAAAATTATTGCTTCCACTCAGTTATCCTTTAACTAATAAAGGAAAGTCAAGTAGCTAACACTAACTCTAATTTACAAGTCCTAATCACTTCGCAAGGAAGGATTAGAGTTAGTGAAAATTGAGTTAGCCAACAATTTCTAATTACAAATTAATACTTGAGTACTCCAACTCAAGGGTTTCCAATTAATAAACTCCAAAGTCAAGTTGGGAGCTCTACTCCATTAACATGAATGCCATTTTCACAAACATGTAAAGGGAGTAGATAGGAGACATGGTAATTAAAATTAAATTAATAAAGGCAAATTTGGAGCTAACAATTGATTGAAAGAAATCAAACAAGTAATGGAATTAAATGTAAAAATAGTTCATTGCATTAATAAATTCAAAATTAACAATATCCAAATATGACGACAAGCAAATAAATGGAAAACAAAAGAGTAGAGTGATAGGAAGGCAAACTATAATGATGAAGACTTCAATCGAAGGTAGTAACATCTCTCTCAATATCCAATCCGAAAACAAAAACTAAGAACGCTAAGAACCCTAGGAGAAGTGGTGTTTCTCTCTAAAATCCAAAAACTAAAACTAAACTAAAGTGAAGTGAATGAATGTTGAGTCTCAGCTACACCCCTGCCTCTAGTCTGCATTTTTGGGTTTGAAACTGGGTCCAAATCAGCCCAGAAATCGCCCCCAGCGAGTTCTGATAGTGCAGCACGTGATGCTCTGTAACGCGTACATGTCGGCCACGCGTACGCGTCGGTCATGCGTACGTGTCGCTGTGAAATGCGCCAATGCGCCCGCACGCGTCAGCCATGCGTGCGCGTTGCTCCTCGCTTGTAATCTCTTTAGTTTCTTATGTTCCTTCCACTTTGACATGCTTCCTCTTCATCCTTTAAGCCATTCCTGCCCTGTAAACCTGAAAACACTTGACAAACACATCACGGCATCGAATGGTAATAAAGGAGGATTAAAAATTAACAATTTAAAGGCTTAGGAAGCAAGTTTTCAATCATGGTACAAATTTAGGAAGGATTTGTAAAACCAAGCAGTTTATATGAATAAGTGTATGAAGAATTGATAAAATCCACTCAATTTAGTACAAGATAAACCATAAAATAGTGGTTTATCAATCGACCCTCACTCACCTGAGGTATTACTTGGATGACCCGGTGCACTTGCCGGTTAAGTTGTGCGGAGTTTAATTCCGCGCACCAGTTAGCGGCCAGTTCTCTTTTTTTTTTATTAATAAACCATTGAAAATTAAGTAATATATATAATTTCACAACCATTTCAATAAATTTATAATTTCTAAAGACATCAAAATTTATAATTTCTAAATTCACAATCATTAAAGTCTTTATAATTCTAAATATGTAATAAACATAATCATCAACCAAGTTTTTTAAAACAAAATAATAAAACCAATATTTAAAAAATAAAACAAACATTGTCCAAAATATATAATTAAACATCTTCAAGTCTCCAATCAATCAAAATAGAATATAATCTAAATTATAACTTAGAACATTTTCAATTACAAAAAAAAGACGGGCTTGCCGGGAAAACCCACCGGGCCCCGCCAAAGCCCACGAATTAGGCGGTGCGGGTTAGGCGGGCTTTTTAACTATGGCGGTTTCAAATTTTCAGCTCGGCCTACCTTTTTTGGTGAGTTACGTGGGCCAATCCAGCGGGCTTCGTCCCGTTTGCCACCCCTACTAAAAGATAGATTGTAGATAAGGAGGAGTGTTTGACAAATAGACATGGATCAGAGATGGTGCTTGTGAAACCAAAGCCCTTAAGAGTACCCTTCAACTTCAGAGACCAAGCACAGGGAGCTTGCTTGAGATTGTATAATGCCTTCTCAAGCTTACACACAAGATTGCTGCCAAAATTGTACCCTTCATGTTGCACCATGTATACATTTTCTGGCAAGTCACCTGAAGAAGGCATTGTTGAAATTAAACTGCCGTATTTTCACTGTCTTAACATCACCACTTCCAAAACTGTACGAATTGTCACAAGCTTAGCAACTGGGATGAACACCTCATGAAGGTTACAGAAGGCTTAGAGAATGGGGATTGAATCTATGGCCTTCTTTTGCTTTAATGGATTAAGCCTTTAAAAACAAACTTTCAATTAAAATCTGTTTGAACTGTGCAACAGAAGTTTTATGAGACAATTTTATTTTGTCTCATAAATATAAGAAAATAGAACTTAGAGAAAGAGAAGAAAATTGACACAGGCATGTATCCTGGTTCAGTTGCCTTGTCAATACAACCTACATCCAGTCTTTACCACAACAGTGGTAAAATTTTTACTATAGTTAAAGTATTACATACACTAATTTTCTAGGATTCACACAATCCCAACAGGACACACAAGTTTCTCCCTAAACTTGACTTGGTTATACTAATACCTAACTATCAACACTAAGTGCTTACCCAACTTAGCAAGGGGCACCACACAGGTACTTGACACAAGACAAAATACAACCAAAAGAAATCTGAAATCAATCTTGGCTTTTTTTCTCAAGTGTTTCACTCAGCCTTTTTCACTCTTAGGCTTTTTTACAATTTCTCTCTTTCAGCCTTTTACCTCTCAAAGAAAATACAGAAAGATATATGGTGCGGTATTTACAACCACACTTACTAATCGGCAAGTGCACCGGGTCGTACCAAGTAATATCTTACGTGAGTAAGGGTCGATCCCACGAGGATTGATGGATTAAGCAACAATAGCGTTTGATAGGATTAGTTAGACAAACAGAAAATAGTGTTGGGAGCTCAAAGACATTAAACAATAGCAAAAATATTAAAGAAGGGCAAGTAATTAAGATGGGAATAATATATGGAGAAAATAGTTAAGGTTTCAGAGTTATCTATTTTTTCGAATTAACTTTTCTTACTAACTAATTTAATTATGCAGGATTTAATTTATGGCAAATTGTATGTGACTAAACCCTAATTCCTTAGACCTTCCTAGTCTCCTCTAAGATTCATTAACTGCCAATTCCTTGGTCAATTAATTCCAATTAGAAGGTGATAATCAATTTCTAGTTTATATGCCATAAAAACTCTAATTACCCAAAAGAAAAAGATTATATGTCACGTATCCCGTTAAATCCAGATAATTAAAATTTAGGAAAAATTATTTTCAAGTTGTTGTTCAAGTAAAGAGCTTTTCCAAGTTTTACAAGAACTCAAATAGAAAGAGGGTCATACTTCTGTTATACCCAAATTCATAAGATAAAGAGCGAAAATAATTCTTAAATTATAAATCCATACATGAATTAAAATAGAAAAAGCAATAAAATTAATCCATAGAAATAGACAGAGCTCCTAACCTTAACAATAAAGGATTAGTTGCTCATAGTTCAGAGAAGAAAACTAGGATTCTGGTAAAATGTACAGAGTTCCAATCTGATGGCATCAGATCCCTTTTTATAACTACTCCTAATAAATTTAAAATCTAATATTTAAAATTAAACTTAAAATAATATCTTTTCCTAATTTAAGATTTGAATTTAAATTCGAATTAATTAACAAGTCTTCAACTAATGGGTGGGGACCACTTGAATTGTCCATTCTGCAGATCGCTCATGTGACGCGTCCGCGTCGTCCACGCGTTCGCGTCATTTGTGCAGATTCCAGTCCACGCGTTCGCGTCAGGCACGCGATCGCGTCATTGCTATTTCCTCCATTCCGCGCGGTCGCGTGAGCCATGCGTCCGCGTCGGTATTCGCTGGTCATCTCCTTGGTTTCTTTTCTTTTTCTGCAGAAACTTCATCAAATCCATCCGAATGCTACCTAAATTAAATAAAATTACACAAAACTCAAAATAGCATCCATAGTGGCTAAAATATAATTAATTCTTAATAAAACTCAACAAATTACATGCAAATTCACTAGGAAAAGATAGGAAAGATGCTCACACATCACAACACCAAACTTAAACTGTTGCTTGTCCTCAAGCAACCAAAACTAATATAAGCTTAGGATGTGAATTTGCATGAGAATGAGAGTTCGATTAAGCTCATGTCTCTTCTTATAGTGGGGTTTACAACTGCAATCCTGAACAGTTTTGGCATCTCACTTTATCCTTTGAAGTTCAGAATGATTGGCATCCATAGGAACTCAGAATTCAGATAGTGTTATTGATTCTCCTAGTTCAGTATGTTGATTCTTGAACACAGCTACTTTATGAGTCTTGGCTGTGACCCTAAGCATTTTATTTTCCAGTATTACCACCAGATACATAAATGCCACAGACACATAACTGGGTGAACCTTTTCAAATTGTGACTTATCTTTGCTAGAGTCCCCAGTTAGAGGTGCCCAGAGCTCTTAAGCACACTCTTTTTGCTTTGGACCACGACTTTAACCGCTCAGTTTCAAGCTTTTCACTTGAGACCTTCACGCCACAAGCATATGGTTAGGGACAGCTTGATTTTAGCCACTTATGCCAGGATTTTATTCCTTTGGGCCCTCCTATCCATTTTTTTACCCGTTGCCTTTTAGTTTGAAGGGTTATTGGCTTTTCTGCTTGCTTTTTCTTTTTCTCTCTTTGTATTTATTTTTTTCTTCTATATTTTTTTCCGCAAGCTTTGTGTTTTTCACTGCTTTTTCTTGCTTCAAGAATCAATTTTATGATTTTTCAGATTATCAATAATATTTCTCTTTTTTTTTTCATCATTCTTTCAAGAGCCAACAATTTTAACATTCATAAACTTCACTATCAAAAATATGCACTGTTCAAGCATTCATTCAGAATCACAGAAAATACCACCACATCTAAGTAAATGAGACTACTCTAAAAATTAAACTCAAATTCTCATGCACTACATCTGTTCTGCTTTCTTTTTGATTTCAAGTTTAGTGGGCAATACATGAGACATCTTTCATAATTAAAGCATTTAACAGAAAAATTAAACTAGAACCTATGAATCTACTAATAAAGGATCATGCAATAAACAAAACAAAGTAGCAGGAAACCGGAACATAACATAGAAAAAGAGGGGAGGAATAAAAAAAGAAAGGAACTCAACCACCTTAATTATCCTAGCGGTCGCTTTATTCTTCAGGTTGTGCTCTTTCGCGAAGATGATTCACCTCCCTTTTGTACTAGAAAACCTATAAGCGCAGCGTCAATACCAAACTTAAAGGTTTGCTTGTCCTCAAGTAAAGAAGAACTGAAAATAGAAGAGACAAATATTAAAATGAAAGAACAAAAAAGGATAAGAGAATAAGAGAGAATTAGGATTGGGAGAGAGAGAGAGAGAAAGAAAACTGGGCGGCGCAAGCGATGCGTTCGCATCAATGACGCGATCGCGTACGTCGCGCATTCTTCATAATGACGCGATAGCGTCAGGCACGCGTTCGCGTGCCCTGGAGTTTGTGCGATTCGCACGAAGCCAGCCGCGCGCCCGCGTGACTTTCTGTTCGCATGGCTTGGGAGCCAAATTTTCATACGACGCGTTCGCGTCGTGCACGCATTCGCGTGGATGGCCATTTATGCAAATGACGTGGACGCGTCGAGCACGCGTCCGCGTGACCAAATTTGTGCTTTTAGCAGACATCTTGCCTCAAGCCAGCACAACTCTCTGCCCAAACGCTCTTTTACATCGAATTTGCAGGTCACGCATTCGGGTCGGTGACGCGCCCGCGTGAATGGCAAAAATCTCAAACGACGCTAACGCGTGGGGTACGAGTTCGCGTGGGATCGTTTGTGCGAAAGGCATGAGTCCAGCGCCACTCCCGCGCAACTCTCTATCAATTTTCATTTTTCATGCACACATGATTGACGCGTTCGCGTCAGTGATGCTTGCGCGTCGTGTGCCCTCTTTTTTTTTTAGCCTGAGGTGTTCAGTTCCTGTGATAAAATAACTGCATGATCAGAAAATTAGTAAGAACTTAATAAAAATCAACTAAGTAAAAACTACTACTACGAAAAACAACTAAGAATGAAAAAAAAACGATCCTACCACGGTGGGTTGTCTCCCACCAAGCACTTTTAGTTAAAGTCCTTATGTTGGACATGTGGTGAGCTCCTTGTCATTGTGGCTTGTGCTTGTACCGATCCAGGAATCTCCACCAATGTTTGTTAATCCAATGGCCACTGGGATTCCAAACTAGGCGCATAACTCCTTCGAGCAAGTTGAAGCAAGTAACAAGACCCCAATAGTGTTGATTGTGAGAACGAATTCCAGGATTCCAAACTTTGCTTTTACACCCGTCTTCTTGTGGATCACCATTGTTTCCACCGGGTGGCAATTGATCTGAATTCTCACAGAGACATCCAAACAACCTTCTAGACCCATTCAAATTAGCTCTACACCAATTCTTGCACTTTAATTCGGAGCATGCAACCATATTGAACCTTTCTTGACAACTCTTACCACTAACCATCTTCCTCTTACTCTTAATGCCACAAAGAGCTCTAAGTTGACCATCCGTCTCCAGTAGCCCATATTCAAGTGGGAACGTAAAGGTTAAGGATAGGAATTTTACCCACTTGAATGTTGTATTGGATGGTGATGGCTTTGGAAGAGGTCTTGCAACCTCCACTCCCTTGTGTTCTTCTTTGAATTCTACCACCTCCTTGCAAGTGATGAGCGGATAATTTATACGCTTTTTGACATTGTTTTTAGTATGTTTTTAGTAGGATCTAGTTACTTTTAGGGATGTTTTCATTAGTTTTTATGTTAAATTCACATTTCTAGACTTTACTATGAGTTTGTGTGTTTTTCTGTGATTTCAGGTATTTTCTGGCTAAAATTGAGGGACTTGAGCAGAAATCAGATTCAGAGGTTGAAGAAGGACTGCTGATGCTGTTGGATTCTGACCTCCCTGCACTCGAAATGGATTTTCTGGATCTACAGAACACAAAATGGCGCGCTTCCAATTGCGTTGAAAAGTAGACATCCAGGGCTTTTCGGCAATATATAATAGTCTATACTTTGGCTAAGAATAGATGATGCAAACTGGCGTTCAACGCCAGCTCTCTGCCCAATTCTAGCGTCCAGCGCCAGAAAAGGATCCAAAACCAGAGTTCAACGCCCAAACTGGCACAAAAGGTGGCGTTCAACTCCAAGAAGGACCTCTACACGTGCAACACTCAAAGCTCAGCCCAAGCACACACTAAGTGGGCCCCGGAAGTGGATTTATGCATCAATTACTTACTTCTGTAAACCCTAGTGACTAGTTTATTATAAATAGAACTTTTTATCATTGTATTCACAGTCTTGGTTACTCCGGTTCCCCTCTGGGGCCGAGACCAATGAACTCCATTATCACTTATGTATTTTCAACGGTAGAGTTTCTACACTCCACAGATTAAGGTGTGGAGCTCTGCTGTTCCTCAAAGATTAATGCAAAGTACTACTGTTTTCTATTCAATTCTTCTTATTTCGCTTCTAAGATATTCATTCGCACTTCAACCTGAATGTGATGAACGTGACAATCATCATCATTCCCTATGAACGCGTGCCTGACAACCACTTCCGTTCTACCTTCGACTGAATGAGTATCTCTTAGATCTCTTAATCGGAATCTTCATGGTGTAAGCTAGAATGATGGCGGCATTCAAGAGAATTCGGAAGGTCTAAACCTTGTCTGTGGTATTCTGAGTAGGATTCAATGATTGAATGACTGTGACGAGCTTCAAACTCGCGATTGCCGGGTGTAGTGACAGACGCAAAAGGATAGTAAATCCTATTCCAGCATGATCGAGAACCGACAGATGAATAGCCGTGCCATGACAGGGTGCGTTGACCATTTTCACTGAGAGGATAGGATGAAACCATTGACAAGGGTGATGCTTCCAGACGATTAGCCATGCCGTGACAGGGCGTTTGGATCATTTTCCCGAGAGAAGACCGAAAGTAGCCATTGACAGTGGTGATGTATCACATAAAGCCAGCCATGGAAAGGAGTAAGACTGATTGGATGAAGATAGCAGGAAAGCAGAGGTTCAGAGGAACGAAAGCATCTCTATTCGCTTATCTGAAATTCTCACCAATGATTTACATAAGTATTTCTATCCCTATTTTATTAATTATTTTCGAAAAACCCCATTACTATTTTATATCCGCCTGACTGAGATTTACAAGGTGACTATAGCTTGCTTCATACCAACAATCTCCGTGGGATTCGACCCTTACTCACGTAAGGTATTACTTGGACGACCCAGTGCACTTGCTGGTTAGTTGTGCAAAGTTGTGAACCATGGTATTGGCATCATGTTTTTGGCGCCATTACCAGGGAAAGAAAGAGCGATGAATTTTACATAATTAAAGTGTAATCACAATTTCTGCGCACCAAGTTTTTGGCGCCGTTGCCGGAGATTGTTCGAGTTTGGCCAACTGACGGTTCATCTTGTTGCTCAGATTAGGTAATTTTCTTTTTGTTTTCTTTTCAAAAATTTTTCAAAAATATTTCAAAATTTTCTCACCTGTTTTCGAAAAAAAAATTTTATTCAAAATTTTTAAAGAATGAATTCTAGTGTTTCATGAAGCATGTGAAGCCTGGCTGGCTGCAAAGTCATGTCTAAATTCTTTTGGACTGAGGCTTCCAAACCATCAGCATAGAGGCAAGTTACATATTTGATAAGTAATGAGCAGTATATTCTGATATCTTGCTGAAGCTTGGCTGGCCATTGGCCATGTCTAGTGTTTTGGACCGGAGCTCTCATTGGAAGCTTGGCTGGCTAGTAAGCCATGTCTAATTCCTGGACTGAAGCTTTAGACTAACATGGCAAGATTCCTGGAATTCATATTAAAAATTTTGGAATCCTTAATTTTTCTTTTACAAATAATTTTCAAAAAGAAATCATAAAATCATAAAAATCAGAAATATTTTGTGTCTCTTATTTGAGTCTTGAGTCATGTTATAAGTTTGGTGTCAATTACATGTGCATCTTGCATTTTTCGAAAATTCTCATGCATTCATAGTGTTCTTCATGATCTTCAAGTTGTTCTTGGTAAGTCTTCTTGTTTGATCTTTGCATTTGCATGTTTTGTGTCTTTTCTTGTTTTTCATATGCATTCCTGAATTCTTTATGTCTAAGCATTAAAGAATTCTAAGTTTGGTGTCTTGCATGTTTTCTTTGCATTAAAAATTTTTCAAAAATGTGTTCTTGATGTTCATCATGATCTTCATAGTGTTCTTGGTGTTCATCTTGACATTCATAGCATTCTTACATGCATTCATTGTTTTGATCCATAACTTTCATGCATTGCATCATTTTTCTTGTTTTTCTCTCTCTTCATTAAAAATTCAAAAATCAAAAAAATATCTTTCCCTTTTTCTCTCTCATAAATTCAAAAATTAGATTTGACTTTTTCAAAAAATTTTAAAATCTAGTTGTTTTTATGAGTCAAATCAAATTTTCAATTTGAAAATCTTATCTTTTTCAAAATCTTTTTCAAAAATCAAATCTTTTTCAAATTTCTTAGTTATTTTTGAAAATTCCAAAAATATTTTTCAAAAATCTTTTTCTTATTTTTATATCAAATTTTCGAAAATAACAATAACAATTAATGTTTTGATTCAAAAATTTCAAGTTTGTTACTTGCTTGTTAAGAAAGATTCAAACTTTAAGTTCTAGAATCATATCTTGTGATTTCTTGTGAATCAAGTCATTAATTGTGATTTTAAAAATCAAATCTTTTTCAAAAACTAATTTCAATCATATCTTTTCAAAAATATCTTCTTATCATATCTTTTTCAAAAAACACTTGATTTCAAAATATCTTCTCTAACTTCCCAACTCCTTATCTTTTCAAAATTTGTTTCAACCAACTAACTAACTTTTTGTTTGTTTCTTATCTTTTTCAAAACCACCTAACTAACTCTCTCTCTCTAATTTTCGAAAACATCTTCCCTCTTTTTCAAAATCTCTTTTTAATTAATTAATTATTTTAATTTTTAATTTTAATTTTCAAAAATTACTAACCTTTTTCAAAAACTATTTTCGAAAATCACTAACTCCTTTTTCAAAAATAATTTTCGAAAATTTTCTTCTCTCTCATCTCCTTCTATTTGTTTATTCATCTACTAACATCTCTCCCTTACTCAAAAAAAAAAAAGAGGATCTCTATTATTATTATTTTTCTATGCCCTCTCTTTTTCATATGAGCAGGAGCAAAGACAAGAATATTCTTGTTGAAGCAGATCCAGAACCTGAAAGGACTCTGAAAAGGAAACTAAGAGAAGCTAAAATACAACAATCCAGAGATAACCTTTCAGAAATTTTCGAACAGGAAGAGGAGATGGCAGCCGAAAATAATAATAATGCAAGGAGGATGCTTGGTGACTTTACTGCACCAAATTCCAATTTACATGGAAGAAGCATCTCCATTCCTACCATTGGAGCAAACAATTTTGAGCTGAAACCTCAATTAGTTTCTCTGATGCAGCAGAACTGTAAGTTTCATGGACTTCCATCTGAAGATCCTTTTCAGTTCTTAACTGAATTCTTGCAGATATGTGATACTGTTAAGACCAATGGAGTAGATCCTGAAGTCTACAGGCTCATGCTTTTCCCATTTGCTGTAAGAGACAGAGCTAGAATATGGTTGGACTCTCAACCTAAAGATAGCCTGAACTCTTAAGATAAGCTGGTCATGGCTTTCTTAGCCAAGTTCTTTCCTCCTCAAAAGCTGAGCAAGCTTAGAGTAGATGTTCAAACCTTCAAACAAAAAGATGGTGAATCCCTCTATGAAGCTTGGGAAAGATACAAACAGTTGACCAAAAAGTGTCCTTCTGACATGCTTTCAGAATGGACCATCCTGGATATATTCTATGATGGTTTATCTGAATTAGCTAAGATGTCATTGGATACTTCTGCAGGTGGATCCATTCACCTAAAGAAAACGCCTACAGAAGCTCAAGAACTCATTGACATGGTTGCTAATAACCAGTTCATGTACACTTCTGAGAGGAATCCTGTGAGTAATGGGACGCCTATGAAGAAAGGAGTTCTTGAAATTGATACTCTGAATGCCATATTGGCTCAGAACAAAATATTGACTCAGCAAGTCAATATGATTTCTCAGAGTCTGAATGGAATGCAAGCTACATCCAACAGTACTCAAGAGGCTTCTTATGCAGAAGAAGCTTATGATCCTGAGAACCCTGCAATAGCAGAGGTGAATTACTTAGGTAAACCTTATGGAAACACCTATAACTCATCATGGAGAAATCATCCAAAGTTCTCATGGAAGGATCAAAAGCCTCAACAAGGCTTTAATAATGGTGGAAGAAATAGGTTTAGCAATAGCAAGCCTTTTCCATCATCCACTCAGCAACAGACAGAGAACTTTGAACAAAATACTTTTAATTTAGCAAACTTAGTCTCTGATCTATCCAAGGCCACTACAAGTTTCATGAATGAAACAAGGTCTTCCATTAGAAATTTGGAAGCACAAGTGGGCCAGCTGAGTAAAAGGATCACTGAAATTCCTCCTAGTACTCTCCCAAGCAATACAGAAGAGAATCCAAAAGGAGAGTGCAAGGCCATTGACATAAGCACCATGGCCGAACCTGTAAGGGAAAGAGAGGACGTGAATCCCAAGGAGGAAGACCTCCTGGGACGTCCAGTGATCAATAAGGAGCTTCCCTCTGAGGAACCAAAGGACTCTGAGGCTCATCTAGAGACCATAGAGATTCCATTGAACCTCCTTATGCCATTCATGAGCTCTGATGAGTATTCCTCTTCTGAAGAGAATGAGGATGTCACTGAAGAGCAAACTGCCAAGTTTCTTGGTGCAATCATGAAGCTAAATGCCAAATTATTTGGCATTAATACTTAGGAAGATGAACCTCCCTTGTTCACCACTGAACTAAGTGATCTGGATCAACTGACATTGCCTCAGAAGAAACAGGATCCTGGAAAGTTCATAATACCTTGTACCATAGGCACCATGATCTTTAAGGCTCTGTGTGACCTTGGTTCAGGGATAAACCTCATGCCCCTCTCTGTAATAGAGAAACTGGGAATCTATGGGGTGCAAGCTGCTAAAATCTCATTAGAGATGGCAGACAATTCAAGAAAACAGGCTTATAGACAAGTAGAGGACGTGCTAGTAAAGGTTGAAGGCCTTTACATCCCTGCTGATTTCATAGTCCTAGATACTGGAAAGGAAGAGGATGAATCCATCATCCTAGGAAGACCTTTCCTAGCCACAGCAAGAGCTGTGATTGATGTGGACAGAGGAGAATTAATCCTTCAATTGAATGAGGACAACCTTGTGTTTACAACTCAAGGATCTCTCTCTGCATCCATGGAGAGGAAGCATAAAAAGCTTCTCTCAAAGCAGAGTCAAACAAAGCCCCCACAGTCAAACTCTAAGTTTGGTGTTGGGATGCCACAACCAAACTCTAAGTTTGGTGTTGAACTCCCATATCCAAACTCTAAGTTTGGTGTTGGAGAGTCTCAACAAAGCTCTGAACATCTGTGAGGCTCCATGAGAGCCCACTGTCAAGCTACTGACATTAAAGAAGCGCTTGTTGGGAGGTAACCCAATTTTTATTTATCTAACAATATTTTTCTTAGTTATATGTCTTTATAGGTTCATGATCATGTGGAGTCACAAAATAAACAAAAAAAATTGAAAACGGAATCAAAAACAGCAGAAGAAAATCACACCCTGGAGGAAGTATCTGCCTAGCGTTCAACGCCAGAACAGAGCATGGTTCTGGCGTTGAACACCCAAAATGGGCAGTGTCTGGGCGCTGAACGCCCAAAATGGGCATCATCTGGGCGCTGAACGCCAGAATGGCACCCTGGAGAAGAGCTGGCGTTCAACGCCAGAAATGGCAACAAATGGGCGTTGAATGCCCAAAATGGGCACCAACCTGGCGCTGAACGCCCAGAGTTGAGTGCAAGGGCATTTTGCATGCCTAATTGGGTTCAGAGATGTAAATCCTTGACACCTCAGGATCTGTGGACACCACAGGATCATCTCAGGATCTGTGGTCTCCACAGGATCCCCACCCACCTCACCCTCTCTCTCTCCATTCATGACCATCCCTTCTGTTTTCCATTCACCACTCACATCCATACACACATCCATCCATCTCCTCCATATCTTCTTCTTCTTCTATTCTTTCTTCTTTTGCTCGAGGGCGAGCAACATTCTAAGTTTGGTGTGGTAAAAGCATAAGCTTTTTGTTTTTCTATTACCATTGATGGCACCTAAACCTCTAAAAGAGGGGAAGGGAAGACAAAGGCTTCCACCTCCGAGTCATGGGAGATGGAAAGATTCATCTCAAGGGTCTATAGCTCAGTGGTAGAACATGTGGCTGCAATTCAAGAGATCCCTGAGATACCTCAGGGGATGCACTTCCCTCCACATAAATATTAGGAGCAAATCAACACCTCCCTAGGAAAATTAAGTTCCAACATGGGACAATTAAGGGTGGAACATCAAGAGCACTCCATCATCCTTCATGAAATAAGAGAAGATCAAAAAGCAATGAGGGAGGAGCAACAAAAACAAGGAAGAGACATAGAAGAGCTCAAGGACATCATTGGTTCCTCAAGAAGGAAACGGCACCATCACTAAGGTGGATTCATTCCTTGTTCTTATTTCTTCTGTTTTTCGTTTTCTATGTTATGTGCTTATCTATGTTTGTGTCTTCATTACATGATCATTAGTAGTTAGTAACTATGTCTTAAAGTTATGAATGTCCTATTAATCCATCACCTCTCTTAAATGAAAAATGTTTTAATTCAAAAGAACAAGAAGTACATGAGTTTCGAATTTATCCTTGAACTTAGTTTAATTATATTGATGTGGTGACAATGCTTCTTGTTTTCTGAATGTATGCTTGAACAGTGCATATGTCTTTTGAAGTTGTTGTTCATGAATGTTAAATATGTTGAATCTTGAAAGAATGATGACTAGGAGACATGTTATTTGATAATCTGAAAAATCATAAAAATGATTCTTGAAGCAAGAAAAAGCAGCAAAGAACAAAGCTTGCAGAAAAAAAATATAGGCGAAAAAAATAGAAAGAAAAAGAAAAAGCAAGCAGAAAATGCCAAAGCTCTTAAAATCAAGAGGCAAGAGCAAAAAGCCAATAACCCTTAAAACCAAAAGGCAAGGGCAAATAAAAAGGATCCCAAGGCTTTGAGCATCAGTGGATAGGAGGGCCTAAAGGAATAAAATCCTGGTCTAAGCAGCTAAACCAAGCTGTCCCTAACCATGTGCTTGTGGCGTGTAGGTGTCAAGTGAAAACTTGAGACTGAGCGGTTAAAGTCAAGGTCCAAACCAAAAAAAGAGTGTGCTTAAGAACCCTGGACACCTCTAATTGGGGACTTTAGCAAAGCTGAATCACAATCTGAAAAGGTTCACCCAATTAGGTGTCTGTGGCATTTATGTATCCGGTGGTAATACTGGAAAACAAAGTGCTTAGGGCCACGGCCAAGACTCATAAAATATCTGTGTTCAAGAATCATCATACTGAACTAGGAGAGTCAATAACACTATCTGAACTCTGAGTTCCTATAGATGCCAATCATTCTGAACCTCAATGGATAAAGTGAGATGCCAAAACTATTCAAGAGGCAAAAAGCTATAAGTCCCGCTCATATGATTGAAGCTATGTTTCATTGATAGTTTAGAATTTATAGTATATTCTCTTCTTTTTATCCTATTTGATTTTCAGTTGCTTGGGGACAAGCAACAATTTAAGTTTGGTGTTGTGATGAGCGGATAATTTATACGCTTTTTGACATTGTTTTTAGTATATTTTTAGTAGGATCTAGTTACTTTTAGGGATGTTTTCATTAGTTTTTATGTTAAATTCACATTTCTGGACTTTACTATGAGTTTGTGTGTTTTTCTGTGATTTCAAGTATTTTCTGGCTGAAATTGAGGGACTTGAGCAGAAATCAGATTCAGAGGTTGAAGAAGGACTGCTGATGCTGTTGGATTCTGACCTCCCTGCACTCGAAATGGATTTTTTGGAGCTACAGAACTCAAAATGGCGCGCTTCTAATTGCGATGGAAAGTAGACATCCAGGGATTTTCGGCAATATATAATAGTCTATACTTTGGCTAAGAATAGACGATGCAAACTGGCGTTCAATGCCAGCTCTCTGCCCAATTCTGGCGTCCAGCGCCAGAAAAGGATCCAAAACCAGAGTTCAACGCCCAAACTGGCACAAAAGGTGGCGTTCAACTCCAAGAAGGACCTCTACACGTGCAACACTCAAAGCTCAGCCCAAGCACACACCAAGTGGGCCCCGAAAGTGGATTTATGCATCAATTACTTACTTCTGTAAACCCTAGTGACTAGTTTATTATAAATAGAAGTTTTTATCATTGTATTCACAGTCTTGGTTACTCCGGTTCCCCTCTGGGGCCGAGACCAATGAACTCCATTATCACTTATGTATTTTCAACGGTAGAATTTCTACACTCCCCAGATTAAGGTGTGGAGCTCTGCTGTTCCTCAAAGATTAATGCAAAGTACTACTGTTTTTTATTCAATTCTTCTTATTTCGCTTCTAAGATATTCATTCGCACTTCAACCTGAATGTGATGAACGTGACAATCATCATCATTCCCTATGAACGCGTGCCTGACAACCACTTTCGTTCTACCTTCGACTGAATGAGGATCTCTTAGATCTCTTAATCGGAATCTTCGTGGTGTAAGCTAGAATGATGGCGGCATTCAAGAGAATCCGGAAGGTCTAAACCTTGTCTGTGGTATTCCGAGTAGGATTCAATGATTGAATGACTGTGACGAGCTTCAAACTCGTGATTGCCGGGCGTAGTGATAGACGCAAAAGGATAGTAAATCCTATTCCAGCATGATCGAGAACCGACAGATGAATAGTCGTGCCGTGACAGGGTGCGTTGACCATTTTCACTGACAGAATAGGATGAAACCATTGACAAGGGTGATGCATCCAGACGATTAGCCGTGCCGTGACAGGGCATTTGGATCATTTTCCCGAGAGAAGACCGAAAGTAGCCATTGACAGTGGTGATGTATCACATAAAGCCAGCCATGGAAAGGAGTAAGACTGATTGGATGAAGATAGCAGGAAAGCAGAGGTTCAGAGGAACGAAAGCATCTCTATTCGCTTATCTGAAATTCTCACCAATGATTTACATAAGTATTTCTATCCCTATTTTATTAATTATTTTCGAAAAACCCCATTACTATTTTATATCCGCCTGACTGAGATTTACAAGGTGACCATAGCTTGCTTCATACCAACAATCTCCGTGGGATTCGACCCTTACTCACGTAAGGTATTACTTGGACGACCCAGTGCACTTGCTGGTTAGTTGTGCGAAGTTGTGAACCATGGTTTTGGCATCATGTTTTTGGCGCCATTACCAGGGAAAGAAAGAGCGATGAATTTTACATAATTAAAGTGTAATCACAATTTCTGCGCACCAGCAAGCTTCCTCAATTTCAACCTCTTCTTCTTGGTAGCTCTCTTCTAATTCAATCTCTTCTTCATTGCTTACCAAGGGCATGGGAGGTTTTGCATCTTCCTCTTCTTCCATATGTGAGGGTGGAAAGTTCTCTAATTCACTGGAGTATGAACTCCTTTGATTGATTTCCTCACTTTCTTCTATAGGATCTTGCATTATATCTCTTGAGAAGGAATTTGCTTGCTCCTCTTCCTGTGACTTGATAATCGACTGCACATGCTTCTCTATATTTTTGACACTTGTCTTTATATCATGTAATAATTCTTTCATGAGAAGCTCAATATCTGATGGTATTTGAAATGAATAAGGAGGAGGTGATGATTCTTGATAAAAGTAAAAAGATGATGGTTCTTGGTATGGATAGGGAGATAGTGGCTCTTGATATGGATAGAGAGGTGGTGGCTCTTGGTATGGATATGAAGATGGTGGTTCTTGATATGAATATGGAGATGGTGGTTCTTGATAGTTTGAATATGGAACACTGAAGTTTCTTTAGTTTTGACCTTGCCCACCAAAATTCGGGTAGTTCCTCCATCCACAATCATATGACTTACTACTTGGGTGGGAGTAGTAATCCATGTGATCCCTCTCCATTATTTTTCCTTAGCACAACACACCAAAAAGAATTAAACGCACCATGTGGTAACCAAGAAAGTAAAGAAGAAAGAAGAAAAATTTTTTTTTTTGAAAAGAAATAAAATAAAATATAAAAAATAATAAAAATAAAAGAAGAATTCAAAAATAAACAAAAAGAGGTCAACTAAAAAAAAGAAATTAAACAAATAAAAATACTAGTATTTTTAAAAAATATTTTTAAAAGAAAACTTACTATGGACACCAAACTTAATTTTAGAAATTAAAGAAAAATATTAATATTATTTATTTATTTAAAAAAATTTTTTAAAATTTTTTTTATTATTATTATTATTTTTTTAAATTTTAAACGGAAGTAAAAAAAGATAATAAAAAAACAGGGACAGGGCGCTAACGAAAAAACAAGGAAATTTTAATAATTTTTTTAAATTAATAAAATAATATTTAAATAAAATAAAAATTAAAACGCCTAATCTAAACAATCAAACAACTAATAGTTGTTAATCACAGTCAATCTCCGGCAACGGCGCCAAAAACTTGGTGCGGTATTTACAACCACACTTACTAACCGGCAAGTGCACCGGGTCGTACCAAGTAATACCTTACGTGAGTAAGGGTCGATCCCACGAGAATTGATGGATTAAGCAACAATAACGTTTGATAGGATTAGTTAGACAGACAGAAAATAGTGTTGGGAGCTCAAAGACATTAAACAATAGCAAAAATATTAAAGAAGGGCAAGTAATTAAGATGGGAATAATATATGGAGAAAATAGTTAATGTTTCAGAGTTATCTATTTTTCCGGATTAACTTTTCTTACTAACTAATTTAATTATGCAGGATTTAATTTATGGCAAACTGTATGTGACTAGACCCTAATTCCTTAGACCTTCCTAGTCTCCTCTAAGATTCATTAACTGCCAATTCCTTGGTCAATTAATTCCAATTAGAAGGTGATAATCAATTTCTAGTTTATATGCCACAAAAACTCTAATTACCCAAAAAAAAAGGATTATATGTCACGTACCCCGTTAAATCCAGATAATTAAAATTTAGGAGAAATTGTTTTCAAGCTGTTGTTCAAGTAAAGAGCTTTTCCAAGTTTTACAAGAACTCAAATAGAAAGAGGGTCATACTTCCGTTCCACCCAAATTCATAAGATAAAGAGCGAAAACAATTCTTAAATTATAAATCCATACATGAATTAAAATAGAAAAAGCAATAAAATTAATCCATATAAATAGACAGAGCTCCTAACCTTAACAATGAAGGATTAGTTGCTCATAGTTCAGAGAAGAAAACTAGGATTCTGGTAAAATGTACAGAGTTTCAATCTGATGGCATCAGATCCCTTTTTATAACTACTCCTAATAAATTTAAAATCTAATATTTAAAATTAAACTTAAAATAATATCTTTTCCTAATTTAAGATTTGAATTTAAATTCGAATTAATTAACAAGTCTTCAACTGATGG
The DNA here is from genome assembly GCF_003086295.3 of Arachis hypogaea. Lineage (NCBI taxonomy): Eukaryota > Viridiplantae > Streptophyta > Magnoliopsida > Fabales > Fabaceae > Arachis > Arachis hypogaea. Next base: position 136,906,319 of record NC_092054.1, read on the forward strand.
GTGGGGACCACTTGAATTGTCCATTCTGCAGATCGCTCATGTGACGCGTCCGCGTCGTCCACGCGTTCGCATCATTTGTGCATATTCCAGTCCACGCGTTCGCGTCAGGCACGCGATCGCGTCATTGCGATTTCCTCCATTCTGCGCGGTCGCGTGAGCCATGCGTCCGCGTCGGTATTCGCTGGTCATCTCCTTGGTTTCTTCTCTTTCTCTGCAAAAACTTCATCAAATCCATCCGAATGCTACCTAAATTAAATAAAATTACACAAAACTCAAAATAGCATCCATAGTGGCTAAAATATAATTAATTCTTAATAAAACTCAACAAATTACATGCAAATTCACTAGGAAAAGATAGGAAAGATGCTCACGCATCAATATACATTGAAATTAAAATACAAAATAGTAAAACATGAAGGAGATTGATGCATAACAGCTTTGTTGCTATAAGTTTAACCGGATTTAGCCATCTCTGATGAAGCTCTTCATCTTGGCGGAATGTTCCTTTGGCTTAGAAACACTGTCCAAAATGTTGAACTCTTCTCAGAGAAGCTCTCAAACAAAACTCAGATTCTGGTTCTTTCTCCTTGTCTTCACTAGAAACATTTTTCTTTTTTGTACCTTGTTCTGCCTCACGGTTGGAGTTTCTTCCAAGTCAACTTCTTGGATTTTGAGCTTTGATAAACCATCCTTTTTTTATTTCTCCAATCAATCCCTAAATTTGGGATATCAAATCTGATTTTCTTGCTTGACCATGGTCAACAAAGCAGCAGAGATGGTCTTACTTAGTGATAATCCCAAATCCAAACCCTTGAAAATGTGATTTGGCTCCAAGTAACTTTGTAAGCCATTGATTTTTAGCAGAAGTAATCAGACACTACTATCTTCATTAATCCAAAAATGGTGTCGCAGAGAGTTGGAGAAGGAGTGAAGAAAATAAATTGCATGCAAATAGAAATAAATAACCTTTATCCTCTGACTTAGCTTAGCTTGCTTTGATTATGGCAATTAAACATTTGCTTTTATCGTTTACCTTTCTCTTTATTTCTTCTCTAGTGAATGAACCAGGAAGGTTGAAGCTCTCTCTCTCTCTCTCTCTCTCTCTCTCTCTCTCTCTCTCTCTCTCTCTGATTCTGACCGAAGCAAACTTGTGAACGTTGGCTTTAAAGGGCTTCTATTTGGTGGAAACTTCTTGGACTTGGGTTGGATTTATTTTCAATTTAGCCCATCTAATTTCTTTGCAATATATCTTTGGGCTTTGAGTGTTAAAGAGCCCACCGAAAGTCTTTGTTTTATTTGCTCTTTCTCATTGGGCTGCTGCTATTGTAATTTTGGCCTGCAACAATAACCAAGAAAATCAAAACTAATTGGGTGTTTAACCTATTAAACCAATGTTTGTCATCATCATTTAAGTTAGTTAATTCTTTAACTTAACACCTCACCATAATCAAATCTCTCTCTGATGAAACCCTTTTTCTACTAGTCGCACCTTGTACTTTTGTACACTACCATCTGGTTGCCTCTTTATGCGAAAGACCTACCTACATCCAATTGGTTCTGCAGCTGCTGACACATCTGCTAATTTTCAGGTTTTGCACTTCATTAAGGCAGCTTATTCTTCATCCATCGCTGCCTTCTCATGTGGCAAAGACAGCGCTTGAGCAACTGAGGATGGCTCGACTTCTGTGAGATCTGGACTAGAGGAGTTAAGCAGTGATGAGTACACTTTGGGCTTGAAAATTCCTACCCTGCTTCATATAACCATGGGATGCGTTCTGCCAGGTCTTTCCTCAGTCTCAATGGCAGCTTGGGCTGAACCTTGCATTGCTTAAGGGAAACTCAGAAGTAAAGTTAGAGATACAAGTGTTAGCAGATAGTGAACAAAAATCAACACAAATAGTATTGGCAATGGATTCAGGAAAGGCAGCTATAGGAGATACAGGTCAGAGGGTGGCATTGTGAGGTTTTGGTTGGGTGATGAGAGATTGTCTCTCTTGACGAGTTATGATTGTGGCAGGATTTGGTGAATTGGTTCGTGGTGTTGGTGCTGCTGAGATTGGCAAGGCTTTAGGAGGGCATTCTAGTTGCTTGCTAGGTAATGCAGGGACTTTGTTCAGGGTAATAGGTAGTGTTGTAGGTTGAGATGTATAGGATATTAATGCCTTTAGAGTCAGCTTTTGACTAAAGAACGATAATTAATATAGAAATTTAGACTCATCAAAAACTACATGTCTTGACACATAAAATTTTTCAGAGGAACATAGGTATTTATATCCTTTGTGGTGTGATGAGTATCTCAAAAATAGACACTTGTGGATCTTGAAATCGAACTTATGTTGCTGATACGATCAAAGTTGAGGGAAGTATGAGCATCCAAAGACTTTAAGGAACCTATAATCTGGAGTTCTATTGTTCAAAAGCTCATATGGTGACTTATGCTGTGTAGTGGCAAATGGCAGCAAGTTAATGAGATAAGTGGCATTGAGACAAGTTTCATCCCAGAACTTGAGAGGCATGGAGGCTTGTAAGAGAAGTGTTAGGGCAATTTCTGTCACAAGTCGATTTTTTTTTTTTGACATTTTCATTCTGCTGATGGATATACGGATTACTTAGTCTATGTGCAATTCCATGTTCAATAAAAAATTGTGTAAAGGAGTGTGAGGTGTATTCCTTTCTATTGTCCGTTTGAACCATTTTAATCTCGTGATCAGTCTTATTCTCTATCAACAGTTTGTATTGAGTAAATGCTTAAAGAACTTGACTCTTGTTTTGGAGGAGATATAGACAAATTTATCTAGTCTTAACATCAATAAAAATGATGTAATACCTAAAGCCTGAGTTATTAATAATAGACAATAGACCTATATGTCTAAAAAGACTAATTCTAAATGTTAATTATAAACTATTTAAAAATCTAAAAAAGATAAATTATGCAATTTATCCTGACAACCAGCATTATAAACAAGCATTATACAGTGAATCATTTGGTAAAAATTTGATTTTATTTATATATCCAACATTATAATTTTGTAAGACTCTTTTAATAATTTTTGCAGAGGAGTGATCTAACCGTTTGTACCACATATTAAAATCATACACCGACTTATCGTTACAGATAGTATTTATTTATATTATTGGTCACTACAACATTTTTAAGCTATTGCAACATATAAGATAAGTAACTTTTAAAAAGTGTTGTCTAAAATGATCAAAAGCAACATTTAACAATTGTTGCAAAGAAATAAAATTATTGCAACTCTTTGTTAACTAACATACTACAAACGTTCTCTTTGATCAATTTAAGATACATGTAAAAAGCGTTGTTTTATAAATTAAATAGGCAACATTTATAATATTTATCTATTATACTTTTTAAGAGTTACCTTCAAATGTTTAATAAACTTCCCCTTCTAAGTGTTGTCTAAAGTTATTTCACTAAAATTTTTATTTTATTTATTTTTTGAAATTATTCTTTTCCTCCTAAACTCAACCAAAAAGAAGAAAAGAAGCACAAAATACATCAAGCTGATTCCTCACATTCCTCACTACCATTACTTAGAAACAAAACTCGAAGTCTCGAACCATACCATTTCAGAATCAAAATCCTAACCCTAACTCAATTTTCCCCTTTAACGACATTGACGCGCGTTCTGCATTCCTCTCTGCTCGTCGTCATCATGTTCATCACTGCTTAAGCTCGCGCCATGTTCTACTTTGCTCGCGCCGTATTCTTTTGCTCGCAATGCGTTCTGCTTTAGTCTGATCTGATGTGTTTTTCTACCCGCGCTGTTCTGAAACTTCTGCTCTTCTCCGCCATTTTGAAATCTCTGACTTGCGCTGCTGTTGCCGTTTCTACCTGCGCTGCCGGATTCGCCGCTGCTGTAATCCCTCTTCTCCGCCTTGCGCTGCCTGAGTCGTCTCTGGTCGTCATCGCTGCTCGATGATTGTTGTCGGCTCGCCAATGCCTCACATCCTCGCTGCTCTGCTTGAGCTGTCTCCGCTGCAATCATGTCTCAGGTTAGGGTTTTTTATCCTCTATAATCTTAGGAAGCTAGTTCTATTCTCAAATTGGGGAAATTGAGGAATGTGTTTAGGATGTATATATGTTCTTTGAGAGGGTCTAGTGTATGTGCTTATTGAATATGCTTTGAGGTTCGAGGCCCAAACATGTTCAGAAACAACTGTATGTACTGTGTATTTTTCCTTTTCTTTCTATTTTCACTTTCATCATCATGATGTGCGTCTTTTCTGAGTTTCTTGTGCTGAATTTTCAATGTTTTCCCTAGCTTGTGGTAAGTACGGGCAACCGCAGAAGCTTTCAGAGTTGCTGATGCTCCTGCCAAGGTTTTCTTTCTTCTGATGGAAAACACTGAGGAGATTCTTCCATTTTGCACACAGATCTTCCAATTACAGGCTCAGTGGTATTAATTTCTTAAATTCAAGCTAAGTGATATACATATAGTGGTCTAAGTTTTTTGGCAGTTAACTTAATTGAACATAACTTGCATAAAAAATGTATTGCTTTTCTATAACAGTATAGCTTTAAGATAATAGTTATAGTGAAGAGATTTTATGCATCTCAATAATAAAAACTAAGCTTCATTGGTATATGTGCAGGTTACTTGTGGTAGCAGCTGAGGTAATCAGTGGATATGTTATCCTTTGCCTTCCCTTCTTATATGTTTTAATGTTTGCATTGTACGACCATATGGTCTGGTACCAAGGTTTTCTATTTATGATCCTTGATATAGTAATATACTAACTAACTAAATGTCAAGTTTCACCTTTCAGTGATTTCAAGAGACAATAATTTGCTATATTTATAGGCAGGTCTATATTGTGTCAAGTTATTTTCAATTTAGTGTATACAATGATTAACAATGAATGCAAAAATGAATAAAGTTCTATATGTTGGAAGGATTGCTTTCCTCTGCTTTCCTTGACCCTGAAAGGATTGCTTACAGCTTCTCCGACGTGTTCTTGATGGCAAGGTAAGTGACAATGGCTCCTAATCTGTAACGGCTGCTTCTTGTACGCTTTGAGTTACCGGTGAAGTTCATGTTGATGTGACCAACTCCTTCCTTTAATTGTCTCATCTAAATACTCAACAGCATCATCAAGGACCTCATCAATCTTTTTCTCTATGCTCTTCAATTCTTGTTCATTTGCTAATTTGTTCTCAATCATGTATTTTTTCAATGCAGATATCGGATCCCTAGCAGCATAGTGTGCTTTCTCAGCTGCCAAAGCATAAACATATCATGATAAACATGGGTTCAAAAGTGAATGCTACTAGGATACCATCAGAAACACATAATGGAATTGCTTACCAGGATCACTAAGCTCATCAAGATCAGCCAATGAGTGACCTCTAAATCTATAGGTCTCACATTCCGCCAAAGTTGGTCCATCTCCTCTTCTGGCTCTTTCAATTGCCTCCTTTGCGACTTCCCTGACCTTCAAAACAGCCATTCCATCTGCATGAACCCCTGCCATTCCAAATGCTGGTCCTTTCTTCCATATCTCAGGATCTGAAGTTGGCCTCAGATGTGACATCCCAATAGCCCACAAATTATTCTCATCTCTGTTTCAGGTAACATCTCAAAATAGTTTTATTCTAGTTAATGCAAAGCTTCATAGATGAGTATAGTGTACATGTTTTGAAGCAATTTTTCTCTTTGATTATCGGAAAAAGAAAAAAAGTAATTTCTCAAATTGGACCAAATTAAATTAATATGCCTTCAAGCTAAAGTATTTTCTTTATTTATTTGGGTTACACTAATCTCTGTTTTAGGTTATCAAAGACATGAAATTGAATACCATATTTTGCTCATTGTTCTATGTATCACATTAGAAAAATAACATTTCTGCTATATGTATTTTATCGTTTAAACAATTTATTGCTCTGCTATACTTTAAGTTGCTCTTTATTTTTAACTGATTTATTATTGACATGTAATCCTTCCTTTTACAGAGTTGCAAGATATACTCCTATCACATTAACTCTTATTAATTATATTCACACATATGCATGTATACATATATAGCTGATATTATAATTAATTCACACTATTTTATAGTTAACTCTTTCTAAAAATAAAAAATAAAAAGAGAGACATTATATCCTAGTATAGTACTTAAAACTTTTATCCTTAATTTCATTATTATAACTGCGCTATATATTTTTGGAAGGTATACGTGTGAAGCAACTGAAAGCTGAAACTGATTACCGGCCACAAGCTGAAACGAGAGACAATGGCAAAACTAGATATCCAAAGAATTATCAGGCATGCGTGGACTTTATGACCCTGATGAAAAATGCAGCCTGGGTTGGTATGCAAAATAATAAATCATACCCTCTTAGTGTAGTTTATTCATCGGTACATATAAATCAAGTCATTGAAGAATTATATTACTTACTATTAATTGCACCTGATGTGATTTAATTTGAGTCTATGTACCGCAAAAGGAATGATTTGATTCTATAGTTATGTATCCACCAGCTACCACCAAATTCCCCGTGGCAACCTTTCTGATTGGGAAATTTTCAAGGAAAAAGCATAATAAAACTCAAGGAAGGGACCTTGAAACACAAGAAAGAATTTCTTCTCAGACAAACCTCTTAGGTGAGACCATATATAGGGCTGCATTTTAGTGCATGCTGAACAATTATCATATATTATGATTTGATATAACAAATTTTATTTTGTTACAATATTTGAAAACTACTCAAGGACGGGATCTAAAGCACAAGAGGAATCTACTGTCAATGAAATTGAGACAAACTCTTCATCAGGTGAGGGACGCACTATTAATTAGTGATACACATACTCACTTGTATACTTTTAACTAAAAATGTTGCTTCCATCTTTTTTATGTGAAAGTAGTATATCTGGAAACTCAATTAGGACAAGGAGGGGATGGTGAAGCACAAGAGAAAACTAATGCTGAAGCTTGGTCGCATCCCCTATTTCCAAAAAATTACGAATGTTGTGCTGGCTTCCTCGCGTTTATATACACGGTCATCCTGATAATCTTTGGAAAAGGTATGTCAAACATATATATAGGGCACTGTGGATTAATTCATGGTTCACATAATTAAGGGATTAGTGTGCTCTTTAGGTGATAATGTGGTATATATGTTGTACTAATAAAAGGGACAAACATATTCAAGCGGATAGGGCGAAAGAAGGAGAAGCACATATGGTCTAATCAAGTAATGAACGAACTTCTGATGCAAGTATCCTTGTATGAGTATGATGGCAATGGCAGTAGTAGTGGACCTCAAGATCAAGATCAAGGGACATCCCAAGTAATGGCAAATCTGTATTTAGGTTTTGTTGTATGTATGCTAAAGAGCTGCGTCTAATTTGGTCTTTCTATCACCAAGTATTTCTTACTCAGTTGTTGTTTTGTTGAGCAAATTGAGATTAAGCCTTGCTTCATGAATTGTTTGATTTTAAATATAATTAATTTGAGGTGTTATCTTTATTAGCTTGTTATGCACCTTGTTGCTATACTGTAACTATTATAAGTTTATTTGAAATACTAATTGAATCTTTTAATATCTATTTTAGTTAGGACTTTATTATTAGTTATTTTATCTCTTTTATAAATTTTTTTATTGTACACAAATTTATTTATTAATTAAAATAATTACACATGTATGAACAAACAATTTTATTGTAATTTTTTTTGTATTTTTATTACAAAAGTAATTTTTATTTTTGTCAAAAAAGCAACCCTTTTATTAGTTGCATATTTTGAATATCAGACAACACTTGTATGGTTGCATATTCAAAAGAAAAGGCAACACTTGTGCAGGTTGCATATTCAAAAGAAAAGGCAATACTTTTAAAGGTTGCATATCAAAACTAATAGGCAATACTTTAAAGGATTGCAAATTCAAACTTATAAGCAACGTGTAAAAGGGTTGCATTTTATGCCAAATAAGCAACACTTTTTAGTAGTGGCCAAAATATGAGAGAAAAGACAATATTACAAAAGTGTTGTCTCAAATACACCTTTGAAGTGTTGTTGTTTTTCAACCAAAAGCAACACTTGGTAAGTGTTGCTCTTAAAAGCGTTGCTTTTGAAACAAAAAAGTGTTGCCTTGATCTAAGGCAACGGCTGCATATGCAACGCCGGCCAAAAACGTTGCCTTAGGTCCAAAAGTGTTGCCATAGATCAAAAGCAACCTTTTGTCAGTCTTTAGGCAACACTTTTTAAATGTTGTCTCAACTTAAAAATGTTGTAGTGGGTGCTGCCTATTATTACAGGATTAGAACCTGAATTCTTTTTTTTTTATTTTATCCTAAGTTACGTCATATTAAGAAGAGTTCATAGAAATCAAATCCTATTCTATTTATTATTAAATTATTAATTATAGTACGCTTAATCTGAATAAAAGTGTTGAAATTGATTTACCATTATTTCGTTTTATTAATTAAGGATTATTGTTTAGTAATATTATTTTTATACTACTTAAATTAAAGTTTCTTTAATGATATGCATTAAGAAAAAAGATAGATAAAATCAAACAAAAAATTGTGAAATTTATTTATTTATACTATTACTATGTTTATATTTTTTTTACACTATATTTAAAAAAATATTACAATAAATAAATCCTGAATATTTCATTTCCCACCATCAACACTCCTGCATAGCTTATTATTACCTTAGCTTGATCCAATCTTGGCTATCAAGCCTTACCATGTTAGAGTCGGTGGGAAAAATGGTCTATTTGTCTGCACAACGGAAATACTACCACTATTTCTCGTCGAGAATCAATATTAATAACAGAAAAATAAATATTGATTAAAAAAATTGCATTTGTGAATACTACCATATAAATCAACAGTATATACTATATTAGTATATATAATATTAACAATAATATATATCAACAGATTATATAGGTAACGATTCAATTTTCGGTTTTTTTTTTATAAATAATAATTGTTAGATATTAGTCATTGGTCAATCTAAAAAGCTCTAGATTCTGTATAATATTATAAAATATTGAGTGTCACATTCATAACATGCATTGTGTAAATTAGTAGTACAAGTAGATACACAGTAATCATAAGCACAGAGATGATAAACATATAAAATAGCAGCACTTATTTACGACAAAACGATAACTACTCTAGATAGATTCTTTTAATATAGGAAAAGTATATGAAATAATTTTTAATCAGTCAAGAATTGAACAATTCATTTAATTATAACGATCAAAATTAGTTTTATTTATTTTTAATTTATAATATTTTATATTAATTGCTTTTTATCTCAAATTAAAATTTTGAATGATACGTTGGAGAATTAGTTACGGAGATCACGGAACTCTCCTTCCAACAATCCCGATTTTTCACCATCTCTTTCAAGCGGCTGTAACCCGAATCAAGCTCTCTATCTCAAACGGTGTCCAGCTCTTCCATTCAACCATCTAAGCACCGATCCCTTCTTGGATTCTGTCAGTCTGTGCCGCCACATGGTGGGTTGCAGTTGACCGTCGTTCTTCTTCTTTCCAATTGCCTCCACTAGTCCGTGCCACCACCATCTCCTTCAAGGCACTCAATTTGAAAGTCCAGAAGTTGCAATTGAAGGTGACAACGCCGATCGCGGCTCAAGTGTTGTTCCCAAATCGGTAACGGGAACACCCGCAAGGATGATCACACCAAGAGTTTCCGTCACAAAGAAGCGGCTGTTGCGGTGTAAAAATTCTGGAACCACACAACATCATCCATAGAGTTTTCAACGCCGGTGGGCAGATTGAACAACACATTGACCAATTCAACCCAAGGCGATGAAGAATTGAGTGCGGGTGAAGTTGTTATTCAAGAGCAAGAGGGGTCTAAGGTAAGTTGCATGGGCTGTTCTTGCATTGTAGGAAATTTGATTCCAACGTGATATGTGAATGTTGTGATCTTCATGTTAATTAGATATTTTTTAACTTTATCTGTTTGGAAACATGTGGTACGGTCTTATACTTAGTTGAGAAATTATTAGAGTAGACTAGGAATTGCTATCAAATGCTTACACAGTATGTTCTAATCCAAAGAATTGATATTATTATATTATGCTTAAGTCCCATATGCCATTGCACTATTTTGTTGATGCATTTTATTTGAGTGATTCATTATATAGTAAGGTTCTTTAGGTTGTAAAACTTTTTTTGCCGTATATGTAATTGAAGGGCGACGAAGTTACCGACGTCATTGGATTGATGAGCAAGGATGAGTTGGAATTAAGACAAGAGGTGTGAATTATGACTTATTGTTTGTTATCGCATTATAGTTACTACGTTAATACTAGCTTTAATTCGTATTTGGTTCTGTGAATTGGCCTTACAGTTGCCAGATCATAGTGGAATCAGTGAAGAAGAAATCCCAGTCATAGAAATGAGTTTTGATTCGCTGCATTTAGCACAGGAGTTTTATGAAAATTATGCAAAGAAAGTGGGGTTCGTAATTAAAGTCAGGAACACAAACTTTGACAAGACGCGGAAGGAAGCAAAGATACCCATTAATCAATCTCTTCACTGCACTCGAGAGGGTTATCGGGAATCTCGGGTTAAGGCAGCAACTCGGGCAAACAGAATAACAACCACGAGATGCAGAGCAAGGATGTATGTCATGCTGGACAGGGAGAAGGAATGTTGGGTTGTGTCTAGGTTAGAATTGAGGCGTTCTCCCCTGTTCAGCTAAGAAAGCCGTCCACTATCATGAGTATAGGGAGTTGACCATGCATGCTAAGTGCGTCATTACGGATAACGACGAGGCTGGCATAAGACCCAACAAGACGTATCTAGCATTGGCAAACGAGGTTGGTGGGTCTTTAAACCTGAGTTTTTCAGAAAAGGATGTCAGAAATTACATCACAAGAATCTCCGATGCTCCAATGACAATGAGGACTTCCAGGGGATGATGAGTTATTTCGTTCGAATGAAGGAGATCAATCCCAACTTCTTTTATACCATAGATGTTGAAGATGCTAATAAATTTAGGAGCGCACTATGGGTAGATGCAAGGTGTAGGGCTTCGTATGAATATTACGGAGATGTGGTGTCGTTCGACACCACTTACAGAAGAAATAGGTCTGTATACTTATTGGTGAATTGCAAGAGCAGTTATTTGTTAAATTTGTCTTGTTGCCTCACAGTTGTTTTTGCTGTTTTCACAGGCATGGTCTATCTTTTGCATCCTTTGTCGGTGTAAACCACCATGGGAAGTCTACTCTTCTTGGCTATGCTTTACTTGGGAGCGAGGAGATCCCTAGTTTCGAGTGGGTGTTCACGCAGTGGGTGAGATGTGTCGGGACTGCGCCAAGGGGATCATCACTGACCAGTGCAAGGCGATGGCTGGTGCTATTAGGAAGGTCCTACCTGATACTGTCCACTGATGGTGCATCTGGCACATAATGAAGAAATCACAATTCAAGCTCAGTGGCTACGCTAGGTACAGAGAATTGAATGCATTGATGCATCACATTGTGTGGAATACTCCTTTGACTGAATCGTTTGAGGTTGATTGGGTTGGTTTCATCAAACAATTTGACTTAGGCCAGAACAGATGGTTAGCAGGTCTGTGATTGTTAATATAAATCCCGTTTGTTGGTTTCTAGTTGCCTATTTATTCACTTCATGTTATTTCTGCAGGCTTGATTCCCCTTCTGTTTTTGCTAAGAAATATAGCTGAGTTTTCTACCCTTCTAGTCAGTGGATGTTCTTTTCAATACACAAACAGATGTTTTTTCTATAGAGTGTCTGGATGTTTTTTAATTTGTTTTATCATTGCATTGGAAGCTGTCATCATGTTGTTTATAGGCGACATTGATGTAGCGGAAAATGGACGATTAAGAAATTAATATAAGAAATACGTTGCAAGTACAGTTCTTAACCGACGAAAATCCGCTTATCAATTTAGAAAAGGTTGTCACAAAATTATAACAAAAATACTGGGAGTAGAAATCCCAGGTCGTCTCCCAACGAGTTGACAAAAGAATGCTATTTTATTAGTCAGGAATTTTCCGAGAATTTTTAAGAGTTGGAGAATAGGAAATTAAATGATTGTAATTTAAAGCAATGAAACTTAACGAGAGAATTTATATAATCAAATAAAAGCCTTGACCGGGAGAAGATTAATTGGAAGTTCTATCCTTGTTGGATTTTTTCAAGTGTAATAGTAAAAGGTTATTGTTCTACTTAGTTATCCTTTATTGAATAAAGGAAATTCAAGCAACTAACTAACCAACTCTGAATCCCAGGTCCTAATCCTCTCCTAAGGAAGGATTAGAGTCAAAGACCAGGAAGTTAGCCAACAACTTCCAATTTAACTAATCACTTGAGCATTCCAACTCAAGGGTCTCCTTTTAATCAACCCCCAAGTCAAGTCGGGAGTCTACTCCATTGACATGAATATAACGTTCACAGAAATATAAAAAGAAGACATGATAAATTAAATAAAATAGGAACTGAAAATTAATTAAAAGTAAAAATAGTTCTTTGTATTAATAAATCCCAAAATCATAAACATACTTATCTGAACAGGGTTAATGGACAATTAAAAGAGTAAAGGTATAAGAAAACAAACTATAATAGCAACTTCAACGGAGCTAGTGACTCTTCTCAATATCCAGAGCAAAAGCATCAAAAGCATAAAAACTAGAAATCTATGAATGTCAAGAAAAACCTATAGGAAGTGATAATTTTCTCTCTAAGATTCAAAACTAAAACTAAAATTATGCGTAATGTGAATGTGTGTTGAGTCTCTGCTCGTCCCCTGGCTCTAGTCTGTGTTTCTGGGCTGAAAACTGGGTCCAAACTTGGCCCAAAATCGCCCCCAACATTTTCTGTGATTTCTACAGATAGCGCACGTCACGCGTACGCGTGGTCATTTTCGCGTATCACGCGTACGCGTCAAGCACGCGCACGCGTGAGCCATGCGCGCGCGTCGCTACTCGCTGATCATCTCCTTTATTTCTTGTGCTCCTTCCATTTTTGCAAGCTTCCTCTCCATCCTCTAAGTCATTCCTGCCCTATAAAGCCTGAAAACACTTAACGCTCATATCACAGCATCAAATGGTATAAAGGGGAATTAAAACTACACAATTTAAAGGCTTAGGAAGCAAGTTTTCAATCATAGAACAAAATTAGGAAGGAATTGTAATATCATGTAAATTGTATGAATAAGTGTGCAAAGACTTGATAAAAACCACTCAATTGAACACAAGATAAACCATAAAATAGTGGTTTATCAGACACTCTTATGCCTTTTTTTTTGGCAGACCTTTATGCGAATCGACGGAAGTGGGTTCCAATATTCTTCAAGAGTGAATTTTGGGCAAGCATGAGGAGTACACAGCGTAGTGAAAGTATGCACATATTTTATGGTGGATTTCTGCATTGCAAGAGTGGGTTGGTTTAGTTCGTCCATGAATACGACAATGTGCTTGGAAACAAGGAGCAAAAGGAGATGGAAGATGATGCTGCGGACTCGAATGGAGTCATCCCCTGTATAGGGAGCACGGGCATTGAGAGACAGTTTCAGCAGGAATACACCAGTAATATGTTCAGGACCCTTCAGCTGGAGGTAAGAAAAAAAACCGATTGCGTGGTTCGATCAACTGAACAAAAGGGAGATACAATTTCTATTAAAGTGGACGAGCAGAAAGTATTTTGGGGGAAGCCTGTCTACCATACTTTCTTAGTAGAGTTTGACCCTTTGAGTCGAAAGGGTCAGTGCGACTGCAACAAGTTTGAATCTGCTGGTATATTGTGTTGCCATACCCTTGCGGTGTGGTCATACTACAGAGTTGACACCATACCGAGCTTCTATGTTCTTCCTCGATGGAGTAAGAATGTCATCCGCAAGCACACTTACATTAAGAGTAGCCATGACGTGGCTCGGAGTGATGAAAGCCACAACTTGTTCAGGCATCTGTGTTCAGAGTTCTATAACGTTGCTCAGGAGTTTGTTGCATGTGATGAGGAAGCAGCCATCTTGCAAGCTGCCCTCTGGGATGCAAAGTCCAAGCTGACTGATTATCGTGCCAGCATGCGTTCTGTAACAACCCTGATTTTCGAGTACGTGAGATCTTTTCTGAAAGTACAGATTTCTCCGAAAGATCAGTAAAGGGAACACCTCTGATATATCATCAAGCATCTCAATCCTCATTATCATTATGTCATCCTTAAGTTAGAACCTCCTCTGAGGCAAGCTCGATAATGCAATCGCGAAGAACCTAGTTTTTGAACCGTATCGGTTGGCAGTTTTGATTCTGATTTTCGTAAATAGTCTCTGTTTGATGAACCGGACTCGATTCATGAGAGGAGAGAGATAATAGTATAATATTATCATTATATTAGTATTAGAAAATGCTTGAATGATATTATAAGGTTACCTGGTCTGTTTTAGTTAAAAACAAAAAATCGGTTTAACCAGGTTTACGGTTTACTAGTGCAGCTTAGCACCAGCACTCTCTGATGACTTTACCAATGCTAAGGCCTCATCATACATGTTTTATTCTCATAATAAATATGTTACTAGTATCATTTATGCTAGTAGCTCAGAAAATAATTTTTAGAGATGTTTTTACGAGTGTTCTGATACACCTAGTTTTAGTAGTTGTACACCAGAGATATTTTAATATTATTTTAATTCACCTCCAAGCCAACCAATCAAAACTCACCTTACATCCCCAACACCTCCCAGGCTGTCTCATTTCATCATTTTGGCCGAAAATAACAAGAGAGAAAAGAGAGAAACTTTCATGAACACTTAATCTTCAAAGCTTGATTTCTTCTGAACTAAAACTCAAATCAAAACTCCGATTTCACCAAAATGGTCCTCTCTTCTTCCCCTACATAACCATGTAACTTATCAAGGATGGAAATAAGGTGAGATGGCTGTTCCTTTCCCCTTTCAATTCGGTTTTCAAGGAAACATGCTTAAACAAGTGTTTTCTTGATGTTCTTCCTTAGGAATCATGCTTAACTTGACTTGAGGGCCAAGAAACGTGAACTTCCAGCAAGTCTAAGGTTAGAAATCACTTCCTAACATGCTGAGTGATATTTTGTTAGTTGAGGGTTTTTGGATTTAAAGTTGTCCTTGATGTGATTTAGGAGGAAAAAGTGCTAAAGGACCACCTGAAAGTCTAACTGAATTAGGAGCAGTAAAATCAGGTAGGGTGTCACGAAATTAATCTTGAATATTTGTGTTTGAGTTGTGTGAATGTTGTATGATTTGGCTGTGCTAAACATTGGTTGCATATATGATTGATTCTTGGTGAAAATTTGGTAAAATTTTGATGAAATTTGATGAAATTCAAGCTATAAATGTGTGTTCTTATGGCTGCTGGAAAACAAAACCCTGGGCCCTAAATTGGGGTTCAATTTGTGTTAAAATCATGTAGAAAAGATGGGGTTTTAGTGGCTGGGAATTTATTTTGAATTTTGGTAAAAATCGGTTGCTGAAAAGACTAAAAAAACGGGTAAAAACCGAGAAAGAATTTGAAGAATATACGAAGAACATGAAGAACACTTTGAGTGTGGTGAAGAACATTGAAGAACACCTTTTAGATCTTAGAAAGGGCAAGGAAGTAAATATTTTGGTGTTTGAGGGGTTATTTTGTAATTTCTGAAAGTTAGGGTGGTTAAAGTAGAAATATTAAAAGTTACCGGGGTAAAAAGTTAATTTTAAAGGTTAAAAGGTAAAGACAAGGTAATTTTCGAAAATTTAATAATAAAATAATGCGAAAAATGCAGTTTTCTGTAAAAGCTTTAGAAAGACAACTTTAAGTGCAGAATCTCATAATTACCTTCATAAAACACTTAGGGAGTGGTAATAACATGTTAGTGAGGCAAAGATAAATAAAAGATAAAAAGTTAAAGTAAAGATAAAAACCAAAGAAAAAGTCTGTAAAATTTTAACGACAGAAAAACAGACAGAGACTAGTGAACGAACTAGGGCAACTTAGTTAATACTTGAGTTGCGACTAGGGTTAGGTATAATATGAAAAGTTAAACTGTTTCAGTATAGACTTAATGAACCTATACTTGGGACAGGCTAACTATTCATACCGAAATTTACATAAGCTTTAAATACATACGTTAAGCAGAGAAATCAGAGCAGAGTAGAGAAACACAGAAAACAGAGTAACCAGAGTAAAATAAAAAGATAAAGAGAAAAAGAGTAATATAGATACAGATGAAAAGAGTAATCAGAGAAGAGAAAAGAGATACAGAGAACAGAGTAATTAAAACAGAGTAAAGAGATACAGAGAAAAGAGAAACCAGAACAGAGTAAAGAGATATAAAGAGAAGAGTAATATAATAAAGAGATATTTATATATATTAGTTGCTTAATGCAACCCAGAGCTATATTTATATATATATTAGTTGCTTGACGCAACCCAGAGCTATATTTATATATATTAGTTGCTTAATGCAACCCAGAGCTTCTGTAGGGAAACTAAGTTACCTACAGCCATTTTCCGCTTCCCCAGAGCAGAGCAGAGTATATATATATTTTCCTGCAGTAAGTAGAGGCTGTCTCAAATGAGCGGCTATTATTATATGCGCATTTATTTAGGAACGGAAAATCGTATTCGGGAAATCGGGATTACTCGTGACCGGATAAATGTCGGGATTGTGGGCAGCCAACCAACACATGAGCTCATGGCCTGTACTAGGGCTAGACATGCATCATTCTTGTCTGCGCATCATTCTCTGTTGCATTCCTTTCTGTGTGTGATCTACTTCTTTATGTTTGTCTGCTTGTATGCTATTTCTGTGTTTTATTTTCTTGTATTATTTTGTTTGTGTTATGCCTTCTGTTGTCTCTATTTTCTCTTTCTATCTTTATCTTCTGTTTACTGCTTCGCTATATTATGTTATTCGTCTACTAATCGACCCCAAATAAATGAACGTAACTAATAACCCCGGCCCTACTAAGAACTCCCCAGTTCTTACCCCTTCTCTCTCCCTTCCCCCTTCAGATGGAAGTAAGAGTACCTTACCATAGTTCGCTAATGACCGTTCGCAAGAAGAGGATTCTGCTCTAGATAGTCTTCTGAGTCTAGGGTGAATATCGTTCTCTGTTTATATGTATATACTGTGAGACCAGCCAACGTCTGCACCCCGTTCGTATGCGCACTTTAACCTAAATCCTGTGTATGAGATTCTTGTTGTGTGGCTACTTCATGAGGTACCAGAGAGACGTCCTGTGGAAAAGTCTGATCGTGCAGAGGAGTAGCAGATGATGTTCTATCTTTTGATGACGTTCCACCTGACTTGAGTTGTGAAGACTTAGAACGTACTTTCCCTCGCTTTAGTAGTTTAGAGGGACTAGGTGAGTATAGAATCTACAATCTAGGCTAGCCTAGGTGCCAGCTTAGAGACCTCTTGAACAGGTCAGGACCTGGGATGTTGTATGTATGTATATGTATATAGTTATTATCTAGCTATATCTAGGGGTGTTCTAACTAAAGGTCTATACTCTAATAAAGGTTGGATAACTGAATGTTACTAGCTACTCGTGATGTATTTATGTGTTGGTTATTTATAACTGTTTTATCTGTTATTACTTGTGAATTGATTATAAATGATTCTGTCTATTAATCCAAATATTTTCAAAAAAAAAAATACACCTCACAAATTAACTACGCTTTTAACAACAAATCAGGCTCATATGATAAATAATAGATAATAATTAGGAAGACAAATTGGTAGCGCTCAGTTTCTGGTATGATCTAGACATATTGAAAATTGGGTCGTTACAATTTGGTATCAGAGCAGTTTGTTCCCAATAGAGCCTGGGGAGTGGACTGACTATGCTTCATTGCATACTCTGTTGTGTGTCTCATGCGTATAGGATATCCCAGTGATATATGTTGCATGATTGTTTCTGTGTTTTCATTTTGGGAATGTTCACACTTGACTTGAAGTGTTAAGACTGATCACCTTAACAATGATTGTTTGGTGTGAACATGACTACAATGGGTTCACGGAGACGAGGCGTACGGGAAGGAATTCCTAATGTTAACTACAAGAGGGAACAGGAAACGTTTATGGCTACCATGAACAACGTGGTTGAAGTAGTGCGTGAAGCTGCTGTAGCAACGGCTAGGGCTGTTGAACGTCTCGGAGTGAGAAATGGGAACGAGAATGAATACGGAGAAGATAATGGGAATGATGAGAACAACTTAGGGCATCCTGAAAGACCTATGACCCTTGCGACCTTTCTGAAGGTTAATCCGCCTAAGTTCAAGGGTACACTCATTGCGACTGACGCTGATAACTGGTTTCGAGGTATTGAATGATCACTGAGAGCGCAGCATGTTCCGGAAGGACAACACGTGGAGTTTGCTACTTATATGCTCGAGGGAGAAGCTGAGTACTGGTGGCAGGGGATACAGCAACTGCTACAACGTAATGAAGGTGACATTCCTTGGGATATTTTTAAAGATGAATTCTACAAGAAATATTTCCCAAGAGCAGTGCGTGATGCTAAAGAGATAGAGCTTATGCAGCTGAGGCAATGGGATATGACTGTTGCTGAGTATGCTCGTAATTTCGATGACTTGTGTTGTTTCTCTAAGATCTGTCAAGGGAATCCTGCTGACTTTGAAGAATGGAAGTGCTTGAAGTTTGAAGGAGGCCTTCGTGATGATCTGATGAGTTCAATAGTTCCGCTGGAGATACGTAATTTTGCTGAATTAATCAACAAGAGCAAGTTAGTGGAAGAATGTATTAAGAAAGTGACTGTGGCCAAGGTAAGTCACCAAGAATTTCCACCAAGGCGTCTTAACAATCATCAGGCAGCTGGGAGAAGGGTGCATTTTAAAGCGCGTGGCATACGACAGCATAAGAACCTACAAGTTGGTAACATTACTACTCGCCGTACGGGTAAGAATGGAGGTAAAGTAAGGCAAGGCAATGGTAAACGAGCCCATCAGGCTTACATAAACCCTGCATGTAAGCAATGCAGAAAAGAGCATAGTAACAGGTCTTGCCAGTTTGGATCACCTAACTGCTATGCTTGTGGAGAACTTAGACACATTGCCAAGGATTGTCCGAAGGGATTTACTCAAAATTCAGTTAGAACCCAGCAACAAGGACGAGTGTTTGCTATCACTATTAACGATGTTGTGCAATCAGATGCCCTCATTCAAGGTCAGTGTTATGTCAAGAATCGATTTCTAACTGTACTGTATGATTCGGGTGCATCGCATTCTTTATTTCTCTAACTATTGCTCACGAGTTAGGATTATATTTCTTTAAATTGAATTTTTACTTGATTGTCCATACACCTGCATCCCAAAATGCTTTGACCAGTTTAGTGTGCCTGTAAGTACCATTCGCTATTAGGAATAGAACTTTTATACATGATCTAATCTATTTGCCTCTATGTGGTTTAGAAGTTATTCTAGGATTAGATTGGCTATCCAAGTATCATGTTTTCCTTGATTGCTATGAAAGAACTACTGTTATTCCGTCTGATAGTTTAGATATTAAACCATTTCTGTCTCATACTTTATATCTGAATTCTGTAAGAGTTACATTAGACGGGAGTGATTATGAGGGGTACATTCTGTTAGCGGCTAGCTCGAATGATAGTGAATTAAGCTCAGAATGAATCCAAATGGTGAAGGAATTTCCTGATGTTTTCTTGGACGACATACCTGAGTTTCCTCCTTAGCGAGAGATAGAATTCAGCATTGATCTAGTACCTGGAACCGGACCGATTTCCATAGCACCACACCGGATGTCACCATTGCTTGCAAGGCTGAAGAAGCTGTGAGACAGGATCGTAGTGGCCTATAAAGGTACAAGAACAGAATTTGTGTGCCTAACTCTGGAGAATTGCGACAAAAGATTCTTACAAAAGCTCATCAAAGTAGACTTTCTATGCATCCTGGAGTGACAAAGATGTATCGAGATTTGAAATAAATGTTCTGATGGCTGGGCTTAAAGAAAGAGGTAGCTGATTGTGTCTCAAAATGTTTAAACTGCCAGAAGGTGAAGGTGGAACATCAGAAGCCATCAGGAACCCTGCAACCTTTAGAAATACCACAATGGAAATGGGAGAAGATTACTATAGATTTTATCACGAGATTGCCAAGAACCTCAACAGGACGTAATGCCATTTGGGTGATTGTGGACAGGTTGCCAAAGTCGGCGTGCTTCTTTTCGATTCGAGTTGACTATACTTTAGGAAGGCTGGAATGAATATATATATTCAAGAAATTGTACGACTACATAGGATACCTTCGTAAATTGTCTCAGATCGAGTTTCGAGGTTTACTACTAGATTTTGGGGAGCTTTTCAGAAAGCGTTGGAAACAAAATTGCACACGAGTATAGCATACCATCCTCAGATAGACGGACAATCAGAGCAGACAATCCAGACGTTAGAAGACATGTTACGATCATGTATGATAGACAACCAAAGCAGCTGGGATTAGTATTTGCTGTTGGTCGAATTTGTCTACAACAACAGTTGCCAATAAAGTATCGGGATGGCACCATATGAAGCTCTCTACGAAAGAAGATGTCGGACACCATTGTGTTGGAATGACGATGGAGAAGCTAGTGTCTTAGGTCCAAACTTAGTGTAAGAAACTACTGAGAAGATAAAGGAGATTCGTTAGAAAATCCAGACAGCACAAAGCTATCAAAAGAGCTATGCCGATAATAGACGTAGACCCTTAGAGTTTAGTGATGGAAATCGTGTCTTTCTAAAAGTAACCCCGACTACTGGAATAAGTAGAGCTCTTAAGATTAAAAAGATTAACCCTCGATACATAGGACCTTTCCAAATACTTAAAAGAGTCGGTCCAGTAACTTATCAAGTAGCCCTTCCTCCAAACCTGTCAAACCTTCATGATGTTCTTCATGTCTCGCAACTTAAGAAATATATTCCCGACAAGAGTCACGTTTTACAACCAGAGACAGTACAGTTACGAAATGATTTGACATATCAAGCATCACCAGTTCAGATAGTAGAAAGAAGTGATAAGCAGCTAAGAGGCAAAGTTGTTCGCTTAGTCAAAGTAGCTTGGGAACCAAGAGGAGAAGAAGAGCACACTTGGGAACTGGAAGATAAGATGAAAGCTAATTACCCGCATCTATTCCTAGGTAATTGAAATTTTGAGGACAAAATTTTCTTTTAGGAGGGTAGAATGTAACAACCCTGATTTTTGAGTACGTGAGATCTTTTCTGAAAGTACGGATTTCTCCGGAAGATCAGTAAAGGGAACACCTCTGATATATCATCAAGAATCTCAATCCTCATTATCATTATGTCATCCTTAAGTTAGAACCTCCTCTGAGGCAAGCTCGATAATGCAATCGCGAAGAACCTAGTTTTTGAACCGTATCGGTTGGCAGTTTTGATTCTGATTTTCGTAAATAGTCTCTGTTTGACGAACCGAACTCGATTCATGAGAGGAGAGAGATAATAGTATAATATTATCATTATATTAGTATTATAAAATTCTTGAATGATATTATAAGGTTACCTGGTCTGTTTTAGTTAAAAACAGAAAATCGGTTTAACCAGGTTTACGGTTTACTAGTGCAGCTTAGCACCAGCACTCTCTGATGACTTTAGCAATGCTAAGGCCTCATCATACATGTTATATTCTCATAATAAATATGTTACTAGTGTCATTTATGCTAGTAGCTCAGAAAATAATTTTTAGAGATGTTTTTACGAGTGTTCTGATACACCTAGTTTTAGTAGTTGTACACCAGAGATATTTTAATATTATTTTAATCCACCTCCAAGCCAACCAATCAAAACTCACCTTACACCCCCAAGACCTCCAAGGCTGTCTCATTTCATCATTTTGGCCGAAAATAACAAGAGAGAAAAGAGAGAAACTTTCATGAACACTTAATCTTCAAAGCTTGATTTCTTCTGAACTAAAACTCAAATCAAAACTCCAATTTCACCAAAATGATCCTCTCTTCTTCCTCTACATAACCATGTAACTTATCAAGGATGGATATAAGGTGAGATGGCTGTTCCTTTCCCCTTTTAATTCGGTTTTCAAGGAAACATGCTTAAACAAGTGTTTTCTTGATGTTCTTCCTTAGGAATCATGCTTAACTTGACTTGAGGGCCAAGAAACGTGAACTTCCAGAAACTCTAAGGTTAGAAATCACTTCCTAACATTCTGAGTGAGATTTGGTTAGTTGAGGGTTTTTGGATTTAAAGTTGTCCTTGATGTGATTTAGGAGGAAAAAGTGCTAAAGGACCACTTGAAAGTCTAACTGAATTAAGAGTAGCAAAACCAGGTAGGGTGTCACGAAATTAATCTTGAATATTTGTGTTTGAGTTGCGTGAATGTTGTATGATTTGGCTGTGCTAAAAATTGGTTGCATATATGATTGATTCTTGGTGAAAATTTGGTAAAATTTTGATGAAATTTGATGAAATTCAAGCTATGAATGTGTGTTCTTGTGGCTGCTGGAAAACAAAACCCTGGGCCCTAAATTGGGGTTCAATTTGTGTTAAAATCATGTAGAAAATATGGGGTTTTAGTGGCTGGGAATTTATTTTGAATTTTGGTAAAAATCGGTTGCTGAAAAGACTAAAAAACGGGTAAAAACCGAGAAAGAATTTGAAGAATATACGAAGAACATGAAGAACACTTTGAGTGTGGTGAAGAACATTGAAGAACACCTTTTAGATCTTAGAAAGGGCAAGGAAGTAAATATTTTGGTGTTTGAGGGGTTATTTTGTAATTTCTGAAAGTTAGGGTGGTTAAAGTAGAAATATTAAAAGTTACCGGGGTAAAAAGTTAATTTTAAAGGTTAAAAGGTAAAGACAAGGTAATTTTTGAAAATTTAATAATAAAATAATAAATAATAATATTTAATTTAAAATAATATTTTAATAAAAATAATAAAATAATGCAAAAAAGGCAGTTTTCTGTAAAAGCTTTAGAAAGACAACTTTAAGTGCAGAATCTCATAATTACCTTCATAAAACACTTAGGGAGTGGTAATAACATGTTAGTGAGGCAAAGATAAATAAAAGATAAAAAGTTAAAGAAAAGATAAAAACCAAAGAAAAAGTCTGTAAAATTTTAACGACAGAAAAACAGACAGAGACTAGTGAACGAACTAGGGCAACTTAGTTAGTACTTGAGTTGCGACTAGGGTTAGGTATAATATGAAAAGTTAAACTATTTCAGTATAGACTTAATGAACCTATACTTGGGACAGGCTAACTATTCATACCGAAATTTACATAAGCTTTAAATACATACGTTAAGCAGAGAAATCAGAGCAGAGTAGAGAAACACAGAAAACAGAGTAACCAGAGTAAAGTAAAGAGATAAAGAGAAAAAGAGTAATATAGATACAGATGAAAAGAGTAATCAGAGAAGAGAAAAGAGATACAGAGAACAGAGTAATTAAAACAGAGTAAAGAGATACAGAGAAAAGAGAAACCAGAACAGAGTAAAGAGATATAAAGAGAAGAGTAATATAATAAAGAGATATTTATATATATTAGTTGCTTAATGCAACCCAGAGCTATATATATATATTAGTTGCTTAATGCAACCCAGAGCTATATTTATATATATATATTAGTTGCTTGACGCAACCCAGAGCTATATTTATATATATTAGTTGCTTAATGCAACCCAGAGCTTCTGTAGGGAAACTAAGTTACCTACAACCATTTTCCGCTTCACCAGAGTAGAGCAGAGTATATATGTATATATATTTTCCTGCAATAAGCAGAGGCTGTCTCAAATGAGCGGCTATTATTATATGCGCATTTATTTAGGAACGAAAAATCGTATTCGGGAAATCGGGATTACTCGTGACCGGATAAATGTCGGGATTGCGGGCAGCCAACCGACACATGAGCTCATGGCCTATACTAGGGCTAGACATGCATCATTCTTGTCTGCGCATCATTCTCTGTTGCATTCCTTTCTGTGTGTGATCTACTTCTTTATGTTTGTTTGCTTGTATGCTATTTCTGTGTTTTATTTTCTTGTATTATTTTGTTTGTGTTCTGCCTTCTGTTGTCTCTACTTTCTCTTTCTATCTTTATCTTCTGTTTACTGCTTCGCTATATTATGTTATTCGTCTACTAATCGACCCCAAATAAATGAACGTAACTAATAATCCCGGCCCTACTAAGAACTCCCCAGTTCTTACCCATTCTCTCTCCCTTCTCCCTTCAGATGGAAGTAAGAGTTCCTTACCATAGTTCGCTGATGACCGTTCGCAAGAAGAGGATTCTGCTCTAGATAGTCTTCTGAGTCTAGGGTGAATATCGTTCTCTGTTTATATGTATATACTGTGAGACCAGCCAACGTCTGCACCCCGTTCGTATACGCACTTTATCCTAAATTCTGTGTATGAGATTCCTGTTGTGTGGTTACTTCATGAGGTAACAGAGAGACGTCCTGTGGAAAAGTCTGATCGTGCAGAGGAGTAGCAGATGATGTTCTATCTTTTGATGACGTTCCACCTGACTTGAGTTGTGAAGACTTAGAACGTACTTTCCCTCGCTTTAGTAGTTTAGAGGGACTATGTAAGTATAGAATCTACAATCTAGGCTAGCCTAGGTGCCAGCTTAGAGACCTCTTGAACAGGTCAGGACCTGGGATGTTGTATGTATGTATATGTATATAGTTATTATCTAGCTATATCTAGGAGTGTTCTAACTAAAGGTCTATACTCTAATAAAGGCTGGATAACTGAATGTTGCTAGCTACTCGTGATGTATTTATGTGTTGGTTATTTACAACTATTTTATCTGTTATTACTTGTGAATTGATTATAAATGATTCTGTCTATTAATCCAAACATTTTCAAAAAAAAATACACCTCGCAAATTAACTACGCTTTTAACAATAAATCAGGCTCATATGATAAATAATAGATAATAATTAGAAAGACAAATTGGTAGCGCTCAGTTTCTGGTATGATCTAGACATATTGAAAATTGGGTCGTTACACGTTCCACTACTCTTGATGCGACTTAGAATACCATGCCCACACAGAGCACAGGCGGTGTTATTGTACATGACATTTAAAACCAAAGGACAGCCGAAGAGTAAGAGACTTGGAGCAGAGTTGGATAAGTCAATTAAGAAGTCAATGCAAAAAAGGAAGAGAAAATCACATCCAGTATGTGTTAGAAGCGACGTATATTTTAAATTTTTCTTATGAATGGTGTTCTTGATTCATGTATGTTGTTCTCTTTGTGTTGTGCATCTTGTAGGATGATGTTGACCTTCGGACAAATAATGATCATCATGGTTCTGTAAATAAAAGATTTGAGGATTCTACTATATGGAATTCATTGGATGGTGGCGGATTCATGCACCTGTTGAATTCTTTTAGGCATATATAGTTAGGTTTCTTGGTGTGAGTTTGTTGTCATTCTTAGCCAGATTTCTTCGTTCTTTAGACACAACTGAATAAACTCTTCCCTTTTCTGTCACTTGCATTTATCCTGTTATGAAGTATTCATTCAAAGAAACAAAAGCACAACTGTTGTTATCTTTTCTCCATTTATTGTTTATTAAGGTTTTAAAGAAATGAATTGTCACATATTTATTCGCAAAAAACAAATGGATTAAATTCGCCCTGAAAATGGTTGAAGAGTATTAAAAAAATAAAAGGCATTCACATCTCAATGAAGTACACGCAGTCGTTAATGCTTATAGTAGTGAAACAAAGAAATCATATCCTAAACCATCCATTTTACAATGAGAAGAAACATCCGAGTACCTACCAGAAGCACCACCCACTTAAAATCCTGGTTATAGTCACCGGTGCCACCGGTGAATTTATGTAGACTGATTACGACCGAAGGCCGTGAAATGCTTAAAGTTCCAGCAACTTCACAATTTCAGCAATAGAAAACAATGATAAAAAAATAACGCCTCCATTTAGTTAACACCACGCTAGTGAATGGAAAGAATTTCCACTTAAGCATAGGCATGAACAAAAGGGTTATATACACCCATCAGAGTTTACTCAATAGTATAAATATGCAATGCATTGCTTAATGAACTAGTGACATCCACAACTTGAAAACTAATTGCTTGAGAATCCTGAAATACCTAACATATGAAACCTGCTGAGGAATATCTCACAAAACACGAGCCGCTCACTTCTCAATGAAGTACTAACAAGTTCAAATGCATTAAACATGATAAATCAGAAAACAGATTCAGAACCATCCAATTTACAAAGAAAAGAAACATCCTAATGCCTAGCATAAACACCATCCATGGAGAGGTTTTGGATTGATTATCACCATCAACTTGACAAAATCAGCAACATGAAATCATAAACCTGCAATGAAACAGGATTTATCAGGCTCACACAAAACGAATCTAAGTCGGAAAATGCCATATTAACATCTATAACTCTATCACAAGGAAACCATAGATATAGTAAGGCATGTGTCTATATTAATGTTCTCTTACCTAGTCATCTGTCTTCTTCCGTTGTCTTTCCCCCTTGTTTGGCTTTCTAGTGGGTAACCCCGCAGGTTGCAGCATGCTCTTCGTGCTCGGTGCTGTGAACGGTGATCTCACAGCCTTAGTCTTTTTCCTTGGCTGGTTGCAGCGCACAGGATCACTGTCCAATGCCTGCAGCGCCTTCCCAATTTGTGAATTATGAGGACCCATCACTATGTCTAGTATGATTTCCTTCCGAAACTCCCGTACAACGTCCTGCATGGCAATTACGTGTTGGACGGTAATTTTAAAACCGAGAAAGAAATTGATCGGAAAGAGGTTCAGCTTAATTGTTATAACATATTTAACTTTACCTTGTCCCAAAGCTGCAAGGGTTTCTCTAAACTCCAAAACTGCATGAACTTGATGATGAATACACCACAATCACAGCTATATGTACAAATAGAGAATATTATTTCCAACCATGACATCATTATCAAGTGAAGTGCTATTAAGAGTATTGTTAGGTGTCATTTTAACTGACCCGTTATGTTGTTTTGGAACGCTAGGATAGAAACGAGGTAGGCCGTTCTCAGTGCGCTGATATGCGGGCATAGAAACTTTCGCCATGTCTTCAATGATTCTCCCCTGGAAAGTATCAACACGTTAGCAATGACACATTTTCAACTACTAAGGATATCGGTGAACTAATTGGTTGACATATACTTACCGCATAAGCATGTATTTTTAATCTTTCATTATTATGCTCTCCTATATACATACTATCCAGCACCCACATCCTTTTCTGAGCAATCTCAAAGGCATACAGCCACCAATGACGATCGATACAGACTAGGGCAAACCACTGCGATGGAAACAGAAATATCAAAGCAGTTACATGATCAAGTTAGTCACCAAATACAGATAGTTGCAAAATTCCTAAAATATTTAACGTGTTGTGGAACATCTAATGAAACGAAAGCCAATCACATCTCAATTAAGTACACGCAAATTCAAGTGCCTAAAACATGAAAACTAAAAATCATTTTCAAAACCATCCAATTGGCAATGAACGGAAACATCCTCATGCCTATCATAAGCAACATCCAAGTAAAAAACATGGGGTTGTAAGCACTTAAACCAAAACAACAACCTCCAAGCATTAGCTCATACAATAACCATACAGTTTTTTTACAACTAGCGCATTAACTTACCCATTTTTGCATGGAAGCTGCTATCTTGTCAAAAAATATAGAATCATCACCGAAGTGAGGACCTAGCCCCACAAAACTAACGGTAGGAATCTCCCTGAAGGAATCCAAGTTCCTCTTTTACAACACAGTTTCCTGTTAAAAAAGCACTATTTAGTTTCAGGCCTCAAATCATGATCGATAAGAATCCACAAATTCGTGCATACCAAAATTCCTGGAGGAATTCATCCCTAAACCACAACGATTCTGAGTCATTAAAGGTTGAACACATCCACTGAATGATCTGCACGATAAATTTTAATTGCATTAGGGTCATTTGTTTGAGCCACGATATATATTAAAAACCATATTCATTCTATCAATGTGTTAGTATGTTCTACTTACGTTGCTGGTGACCCAGCGCCGGGGTAGCAGTGAGTAGATGTCCTCTCGGACCAATGATAGATGCTGCCTTACTTCATAGGACGCCACGACCTGACTTTGCTCCAACGAACCATTGGCAGCCCATCGTCACAATCGCTCCTCATCATCCTCGTCCATCTTTCGCCCTTTTAGCAATGGATGCACCGTTATAGAAGTACATTGGATAGACTTCTGTTCTGTCTGAGTCATGCCCGGTGAAATCTTTTTGCTTGGTGGGCTACGAGTCATGCAAGATGGAGTGGCTGGCATCACAGTCTGCAGTGGCCTCGTGTTCTACAGTTGCTCAAAGTATTGCCATATTCGTTCACTCTCGGGGTCTCAGTTCGACAGGAAATTGGAATTACTGCAAGAAACTTAACCGCTGTTAGAGAAAAGGCGGTTGTATACGAATACAATCCTTAATTCACTAACAAGCAAAATAGACCACAAAATGAAACAGTTTTGCTTAGGAGACTTGCCCGTCGAACTCCCATTCTTCATGTTGCACTAATGTAACGGAGATGTTCCTGCATCGGGAACTCTAAAGACAGGTGTTTCATTGGGAGCGTTATCCTGATTGAGGTTGCCTTCGGTGGGATCGGCACTTGGTTTTTGTTGGTCAATTCCCTGGTTAAACAGTCGGCACATCCTCTTAGAAAGAAGCTCATTCTCCTCATCATCATCAGCGACATCTACCTAGCACATCTAACAAACAAAAAACATACTTAGAAACAACAAAAAAGCAAATATAAAAAACATCTTGATTCATCTGATAGGCAGCTACGACATACATAATTGCATAAATTAACCGATTACGAGAGGGAAATGAATACCTCGGATAAAATATATTGCGCCTTCTTTTCTAGCCTCTCCGAGGTCCATGCATCGAGTCATGGCTCATGCTCAAGACAGTTGTCGAGCAGATCGTATTGCAACCGCTGAAAATAGAGGATCTACACAGAGGATGGGCACAAATTTTGTTATACATGACGAAAAACCAAGTTGAATATACTATTAAGTTGAGCAGTTAGCATCAGATATGGTTCAAGATTGAATAAGGCTTGCAATCAATTGGTATATAGCAAGGGACATATAACTAGTAACAGGAAACATTCAGATGAAATCATACACTGAACCATCTAAAATTAGTGAGCAAAGATTCAAGTAATTCAGCAACATATCAGTATATCTCATACAAATAACAGTACTGGAGCCTGAACTCTCCAAACTAATGTATAGGAATTAATTATCTACAAGTTATGTTCTTCATAAAAAAATGGCATACTGAATTTAGTAATGGTCATTGCATCCTACCAACATGACGAACATGCAGCCTTCACATGTTTTGTTCCCTTTCAGCTTATACTTCTCGACTGCCTTGTCAAACCACTTCAGAGTTTCCAACGGCTAGTTGAATCTCCGTGGATCAGAAACATCTAAGACGGGGTAGATGTGCCAAGGCGAAAGTACCTATTGAGTGGTGGGGCACAGGAACATTTTCATCACCACCAATAGGAAATATCTTCTGAACTCCATCCTATCTGATTCTGTGGCTATTGGACAACTGTAAACTAAATCCCAGAGTTCGGTTGTTGTCCGTCTATGGAACCTTTTTTTGATGGCCACGTGACACAGATTACTGTCATCCAAGGCTAGAAATGGATCCCCTACAACATGTTCATTTGTTATTTCATGGTAATATATCCATACCCAAAGATATTTACGCCAGCACGCCTATGCAAGACTAGGTAATTAAGATAGCAGAACTTACCTCGAGATGGTAGGCCGAAAACCTTCCCGATTAACTCCGCATTGAGGCGGATGTTGCCAATATCGAGTATAAAAGTTCTTTGCTTAACTTGATACGACTCATCCAGGTGAACCATGATGGCTTGCTTTACCGATCAATTTGGAACAAGCCTCAAGAATCTGAATCCGATCTCATCAATCTCCACAAGCTTCTAGACGGAGTTATTTTTAGATAGCGTGCCCATCATGTCATGCGTGTAGCTGGGCAAGCATCGTGACTCTAACAATTTCTGTTAATTGTTACACTAGCAGTAAGTTACACATAAGATAATATGGAATGTTAAACTGCGAATGGTAGACATCATTTTACCTTTTTCTCCATGTTGGTTGGCTTTTCTGCAAATCAATCCTATTGCGGTCTCACAAGAAACATCCCCTAATTCTTTAACGGATACTGCGAACAAACATCATAGGAAACAAATCAGCCAACATTTACTATAATTTCACCATCCAAAATCCATAACACAATTAAGAGAACAGCAACAATCAATCACCAATAAAAGTCAATATAGCAAAACCCAATTTCCAATAACAACATCTTTCGCTTTCTAATTACAGAATCATCCATTTGCTTGTTATAGCAATTCAACAACATCCAACAAATAGCAAATGTAAACCACATCGACTACAATCATAGTTCCTGAAGCTAAGCATAGATTACAAAACAGGAATAAACCATTTCAAATTTTATGTTATAGGTAACTAATAAACTCCAATAGATGTTGTAACACCACAAGCAAATCTTAACCAAAAAATTGAATTTTCTTGCTAGAGATTAACAAAATCAATTTAGACCCAAGTTCAATTAGAAAAAACATCATAATTGCCGGTGAAGTACGTCTCTTACCCCCTGTGAATTCAAAAAGAAAAACCACTGCTTAACCAAGAGCATGGCAGTGATTGGCAACTATATTTGTACAGGAGGACTCGCTGCTAATTACTTTAAGGAATACTTATCGCTTGTCACAGCTGACAGCATTAATAAGCAGACCAATTTGAAAAAGCAAAATAGAATAATTGGATGAGCAAATCAACCTCCAATTTTTTTACTACTTTTATCTATTTGTTTCAATGAATGCTATTAATAACTTATCATTTACACCCCAGGGACAGTCCTTTAAAAACCTTTTTAAAGTACAACCAATTAGCAAATATGCAACAATAACCTATTAGTCTATAATAACACACGTCATAACATAACTTCTTCCAAAGGTTTTTCATTTAGGCGTATATAGCAACATGTCTCAAGAAACTTCATGCCATAACAATGCAGAACCAGCAAAGAAACAAAGCAATAAAAAATAGGTGAAGTTTACATTTTGATTGGGATGTTTTCGAAAAGTTTCAGACAAATTAAACGTGGGGGATATATTTTTTGCTCTTTGAAATCATCAAGGAATAAAACTAAATAAAACAACTATAGAGTACCTCCATCAACTCTTAGATACAGTTCAAGTACAAAATTAATTAGCAGTAATTGATCATAATCGTTAACAAATTATGACGGTAAGAATATATAGTCTTGCAACACGTGCATACCTATAATGAGAAAATAGTGAATAACTAATCTTATAACCATAGTTGTTGAACCTAACCATAGATTACAAGTCACAATTTATCAAAGTTCTAATTTTATGTTCTTGGTAACTTACAAACTCCAACAGATTTTGTGTAAAACCTCGTACAAATCTTAATCAGAAAATCAAACTTTTTCGCTGGAGTTTCATATAATCAGAACAGACCCAAATTCAGTTAGGAAACAAAAAACATACTTACCTGTGATCAGGCTTTTGCAAAACTCCGAAAACAGGAAAACATGCAGCTGATATTTTTGACAAGGGTCAGTGATGCACCAAGATTATATTACCTGAGCTATACAACATAGAAAAAACATCCATTCAATTAAAATTCATCGGAACCACTACAACAAAATCATGTCCAAATCTCTTTTGAAAACATGCATAGGAAATCAGAGGAAACATTTACCATACTTGCCAATTAGTCAGACGAAGGGAGGATTCCAGGTTAGAGAAGTAGAGGTCCACCGGCGGACGGCGCAGCTGCACCAGAAGGCTTCAGCGGCGCCGGTAAAACCCGCATGCAGCAGCAGAGTCGCGTTGCTCTGGTACCGTGCGTGGAGGCGTGATGGGCGGAGAGGCTCAGAGGGGCTTCGCGGCGTCCGAAGAGGAGAGGGAAGAGGGTTGTGCGATGTTCCCAGAAGCGTGGCGCGAGTGTAAATGATTTTCAAACTTCTGTGTGGTAAAACGGTGAAAGCAAAGGTAGGATTTTTGGGGAGGGTGATTTTGGTTTACCCTGGGTCAATTTTGGGGTGATGCTGAAGTGAATTGGGCTTTTGGGTCCCAACCCGGAAACATTTGGCTGATTTTTTGCTGATATCATCTTGGTTTTCTAGCATTGTTGTTTAATATATCATATATACATGTGTACAAATACAGTATAGACAACTGAGAACATAAGAAATTTTAGGTCATGGTCCATTCAAAAAGTTCCTAGACTGGATCCTGGTATTCGCAGAAAACAGTAGAAGTTTATTCCTCAAATATACTAATTAATAGAAGGAAAGATGTTCTAGTCTCTATCGTGGCATATAATTGCAAAAATTTTCTACTGCGTACTCCATGTACTTCATAAATTGGATGGTAGGAGAGATCCAGTTCAGTGTTCATCTGGCATTACGTCGTTTCTATCTGTAAAAGGAGAAGAAAAAGGGTGAGAACTTAAGGTTTCCAACAGGTTACTATCCTAGAAAAGGGAACAGTTGGGTGTCAGTTCTCGGGTACCACTCTAGCGAGTCAGATTGTCGTATGGTTCGTTGTGTTAACTCTAAGAGTAAGGGATAGCTAAGTCATGCTCTATCACAGTAATCAAGTAGTAGAATAATAAACCAACACAACAAGTTATAGAATATAGAAAATAGAGAATACAAGAACAGAGAGAATGCATAGAGTACCAACACAGATAAAATGCACAACCAAGTATGATGCATGCATGTTTTTAATGCAGACCATGAGTTCATATGTTGGTTAGCTATCCGCAATCCGACGTTACCTGACCTAAGTTCGGATATGGTTACTTCATTGGGTACAATCGCGCACAAGTACCTCATGAGTTTAAATAAACCATGTATAATCATGGGCACTAAGAAAAATAGCCCAAGAAAAATGTGCTCCTAGTGAGTAACGATCCACATAGTTGGCGTTCCCACGTTCATATAGTCTTTGGTTAAACGGGATGAAAGTCTACTCTACTGGAAATCCACTAACATCTTATGGTTTATAGCTTCTTTCTAAGGCATATCTCACTAAAAATCTACAAGGGACGTTTCTGCCTTTTTTAAATAATAACGCTTTTGTCTGATTTCTCTTTTCTGAGTACTCTAAGCCTTTAATCATAATTTACCACCTTGACCTTATTATTTTATGACATTCTCGTTTTTACTCTTCTGTCTACTACATTACTCTTTGGTTACTCTCCTTAGACCCTATAATGACACTTTTACTTCTAGGGTTGTTATTTTCTCATTTTATCCTCATTCTTTAATCTAAAGGACTTTTTTATGTTTTAGTAAAATAATTCATGATTTTAAGTCTTACTTCTTCCAAATTATCAAATTGTTCTTGTAGCTCCTTATTTACTATTAGGGGTGTCCGCGGATCGGATCGGATCGGATATGGCCGAAAATTCAATCCGATCCGCATAATTTTCATCGGATCGGATCGAATATGATATCCGCACATTTTAGTGTCAGATCCGATCCGATCCGATCCGATCCGCACATTTGCGGATCAGATCGGATATCGGATATCGGATATATCCGCTTAATTAAACCTTCTCTTTTTAATCATATTTCTATGTAAAAAAATTCGATAAAAATATTTCTTTCATACTTTTAAACTTATTTATTCCTAAAATATTTTTAATCAAACTCTCTCTAAATAACAAAAATAAAATAATACAATATATGAATAATAATTACTAACTAAAACATACAAACAAGTAAATATAATACCAAACATATATATATTTATTTATTTTTTAATTATTATAGTGCGGATCTACGGATCCGCGGATCGGATACGCGGATGTAGAACAGATATCCACGATCCGATCCGATCAATTTGTGGATCGGATCGGATCCGCAATTTTCGGATCGGATGCGGATATTTACCGCGGATCTGCGGATATGATCCGATCCATGGACACCCCTATTTACTATGTTATCTCTAAGGTTACTAAATTATCATTTTTGTCCAAATAATTAATGTAAAAAACTATTTTATCCCTAAGTGTTTTATTGGTTGACTCTTTCAAGTTTTGTACCAAGTCCTTTGCCAAAACAGTTTTGGCAATTTAGTTTTTTTATTATCTTAAAAATATTAAACGACATCAGAATTTCACAAACTTTATATCCGCATGACTCTCTCGGACCAAAATTTTTAACAAACTAAAGATCATAAATGTCTGACCACTAACTCCAGAAACAAAGAAAAATTGTGGCTTCTCTGATAGCAGGACAGCCGCCTACACCTTCTTGTAAGAAAATCATTAAAAATTCGATTTAACACTTCTAGCCTCCAAAATCGGTGAGACTCATCTAGACCATTCCTATTCCATATTCAACTGGTGTCAGATCCATTGCTATATTAAGATGGGAGTTATGCCTTTTGAAAATTGAGTAAAAATCTAACAAACCTTATTTTTCAATTCAGCAAGCATTGTTGTTTCTAATTTGCATAACTCTCACCATAAGGTCTCAATTAACCTGAATTTTGGATTGGTCAAACCATACAGCAACAATTGTGCATTAGTTGCACTCCAAGAGCTGATCAGTTTTAGGAGTTATGAGCATTGGAAGTGACTATCACAAGTATTGAAATATGATTTTTCCTGTTTTAGGCTGTGATCTTTAAAAATTTATATCTTTCAATCCTTAAATACTAAAAATTTGAAATGTTAGAGTAATAAACTAGATTAAATAAATTTTTAAATAAAATTAATTTCACTTATAAATTCAATGTGTGGAGGTTGCAGTTAAACGCACAAGTCGCTGTACCATTTTACACTTTTTGTGATTAATTTTTCAGGGGCATTTTTTCATGTGTTTCTCCATTTTTTTAGTAACTTTTAAAGCTTGAAAATTAAATTCCAAGTGTACCATTTTTTCAGCCATCAAATACATGAATTATAAGCATTAAATATTCATATTTTACATATTTAACAAGTAAAAAAATATAGATAATTCATACGGTTTTCAAAAGTACAAATTTTACATAAAATTATTACAAAATGGCTCATGCATATAAACACTAAATCAAGCACAAATATATTCTAACTCCTTACCCTTATCACTTGTTTGGGTTAGTTCTTAAGGTCTTTAAACACCAAAGATCACCTAAGCAAAGACAAGAAATTGGTTAGTAACTCCCAGTCCTCTTGGCCAAACCATCATTCTAGGAAAAGTGATGAATTTCGGGTGCCTTTGGTGTGCTTTCTTAAGACCTTCAAGAATGATTTTCTAGAAATGGAAAAGAGCAACTTAACCCCTTAATTTCATGTTAAAAACTGAAAAAAAAAAAGGGTAAAAGGTGATAGTTTACCTTGCTGGAATTTATATAGTGCACCAAGAAAAAAAAATTTAGGCTTATAATGCTTAAATTCTTGAAGAATTAATCAAGAACAATGGTTTAACATTATGAAGAGCTGCTGGAAATGTGTATGAACTCAACAAAATGTTTACTAATCTTTCTCTCAAACTCAAAACATTTTTCTCCCTTTTGGTCACTAATTTTTCTTAACTTTTGGTTAGCATTTGTGTTTAAATAAAGGCTAAGGATAATTGGCTAAAGAAATATTAAAAACATGAATTAATAGTAGTGGTAAAAGGGTGCTAAAATTTTGTGGTCAAGGATGAAGAATGAGATAGAAATAAGCGTGAAAACGAGCAAATTTGGTTAACACTTGCATGTCGAGTTTATCTGTAGTTAATTATAATTAGTTGTTCGAGGTTAAAAATACTACAGAGAATGATAAATAGCAGAGATAATCTCAGCCATATGAGTGAGAGAGGAACATGTTATTTGGAGAGCATGCAAGAAAATTCGGGGTCTTTAGGAGGTGTTTGTGAAATACTAGTCAGAAGTTCGTTTTGGATTAATTTTTTTCGCGGTGTAAAATAATGAGCGACTGAGATTTATTTTTAAAGAAATAAATCAAGAATGAATGGCTAAAATTAATCTTAGAACACAATTACCAAGGTAAATTACTTTTACTATTGATTTTGAGATTTTTTAGTGTTAACTTTTTTTAAGACTGCAAAACCATCTAAAAGTGAATTTCGGCTCAAAAAATCTCTAATGATGAGGAAAATAAATCAATAACAAATAAGTATTTACTTTTTACTAGTCAAATTTGACTTGGAGAGATTAATTATTCTCATAAAGTCAAGTTTGATCTATTAATTATAATTTTTAAATTTATTTTCATTATTTTTTACCATTAGGCTTATCTAACTAATTCTTAATGGGTCGTGGTCCTGAATTTTGTGAAATAAGTTGTAAAATAGCCTGAAAATAGTTTACCAAAAATCGAGACCTTATAATATATGTATTGATAAATATTACTGTACACATATAGTGAGTAATACTATATGAATAATATTATTATATGAAAAATATCTTGCACCAATATTAACGTTAAAACCTTAAAATTAGATAAAAATTATAGGTCAAAGAATCAGTTTAGATTGGCTTTTGAAAAAAGTATTTTTTTTAAAAGATCTTCTTTTAATCGACAAAAAATATGTTATATTTGGATAAATTTTTTAAAAAAAATTCAAGTATTAAAATATCTTTTATTTTTACCTTTTTTAAAGGCAAGGTATTACTAATTTTTAGAAAAACAAATAATTTAATTTTTTTAATAAAAATACTTTTTTTAAATGTATTCATCAAATAGGTTTTAAATTGAATAAAAATATTTTATTTTTTAAAAAAAAAATTTATACTCAAAAAAACTAATACAAACTAACACAAAATTCCGAAATTTTTTTTACTATATTTAGAATAATTACGTTATACCAACCATTTCTACATTTTTATAGACACAATAATTACATACAATGTTTTTCAATTAGTACCGATTCCTATCGAAAGAAATAATGCAGAAGATGTTATTCTCCAAAAATATTCCAGGTCTATAAATTATAAATCCACACATACACCTTATAAATATTTAGCATTACTCACATCTAGAGCTGAAAGTGAGTTAAGTTAACTCATGAGTCAGCTCGAACTCAACTCGTTAATAGTTTAATAAGTTAAACTCGTGAGTTGGTGAGCCAAATTTGATTTTAAAATTAATCTTATAAATTAAATGATCCGAACTTAAGTTTGGATAAGTTCAACTCATTGGCTCATGAGCTAGTTCGATTATATATATAATATTAAAAATATAGATTAAATTTATATAAGATATGCGTATTAATAATTATATATATATATATATATATATATATATATATATATATATAATAGTAATATATAATTTTACATATATATTAATATTTTTAATTATTTAAAATTTTACAATCATTTTTTATATATAATTTTGATATAGGTTATAAATAAAAAATTTATAATTGATAGATAAATAATATATAAAATTTATTTTTTTTAATATTTTTCAATATATATAAGTTATAATTTATTGACATAGAATTATAAATTATATTCCTATTATTTGAATTAGCTCGTGAATTCAAACTAATTTGTAAGTTTTTGTTGAGTCAAATTTGAGTTTACAAAATAGATTTAATTATTAATGAGTCAAACCATAAGTCAAATTTAAACTTAGTCTAGCTCAAGTCAATTCAACTTACTTCCATTTCAACTCTACTCACACCTAACTTTTTTCGAGATAAAAATCTCTCTTAACATATAACTAAAATAATTTTTTATTGACTTCCCTTTTTCTATCGTTTGATACATTGAAACTTATTGCCTATTTATACGCGAGCTTAAGGAAAATTTTCAAATATTGCACAATTATTTTTACCGTGCATCAATTGAAATTTTTTATTCTTCATACGCATTTTTCAACAATTCTAGAAGTTCAATATTTACACAGTAATTCAAATTATTGTGCACAATGTTTAAAACATGTGTTCGAGTGTGTTTGGATTAAAGTTTGTAAATATAAATTTGTATAAAATTAATTTTTAATTTTAATTTTGATAAAAAATAAATTAATATTAACATAATTTATGTTTGATAATTTTTATATGAAAATAGATTATAATAAAATAAATATTATTTAAATTATATCATTCAAAATTATATTTAGATAAAAATTACTAAAAATGATATGAATTTATATTACTCAAAATCACATTTTTTTTCAACACTCTTTTGGCTATAATTTTTTTTTTTAGAAAAAAACTTAAATTTATGTGTTAAAATTTAATACTCTATTACGACCCAACTAATATTGGGCCGCTTAATTAGTTAGTTAGCCCATTAGAAGTTTGTTACGGATATAAATAGGAGTATTGAGTCGTTGTATGGAATACAAGGAATTAATGAATTGATATAGAACTTTGTTCAATTTGGAGTTTCTCTCCCTAACTCGAATAATGGGCTCTAACATTTAGGGAAGACAATTTTTATCCCGGCGGGGTGGATATCCGCGGGGATTTACCTGCTGAAAGATAGATTTGGGGGGTCATTTTCTCCTCGCAGGAACGGAGAATAGGTATCCGTTTAGTAAATGGGGCAGGGGCAGGGAGAAAGGTACTTGCCCCCTGATACCCGTATAGATGAAATTATATAAATATCCTTATATATATTATGATGAAAACAGAAAACCTAATTATCACGCCTCTGCCTCACTCCTTTACTCACTCATCAGATCACTCTCACTCTCACACCCCAACTTAAATCGCATCTCAGGTATCACCCTCTTCGTCTTTCTTCCTCTTCCTTCCTCCATTGCCGCCACTCACCTTCTTCCTCTCACTGAGTCGTTGGTGTCGCTCCGTGCTTGCTTCTCACAGCATTAGCACTGCCTGTACCCACGTTGCCGCCTGCACCTGCATTGTGGCCTTTACTCCGTGAAAATGAAGCTACTCCAGCCATGTCTCTGCCATCACCAGCTTCTTCATATCTGTCATCACCAGCCATGCCTCCATGTCTAGAGGAGAGGAGAGCCGTCTTCACGTCGCGCGCCTGAGGAGAACCGTCGCAGTTTTTTGTTGCCGTCCAAAAGAGAGTTGTCTTCGTCGTTACCGTTCATAGGAGAGCTGCCTTCGTCACCGTCTAGAGAAGAGCCATCCGTCATCGCGGTCAGAGGAGAGTCGCTGCCACTCACCTTCTTCCTCTCACTGCGTCGCTCACTGCTTCCTGCTCAAAGCTTCGCCGCCTCCGCCTCTGGTCCGCCTCTGCTCTGCCGTTGCTCGCTAATTTTAATATATATTTTGATTTTTAATTGATGAAATTGCTATGGATTAAATTCTATTAATGTGAATTTGGATTTAGGTTTAGGGTTTGAATTCTGTTAATTGATAAATTTGGATTTAGAGATAGATTTTGTTGCTGTAAAATTGAATTTAGGGTTTGGGGTTTGAATTCTTACTGAAAAATTAGGACATTGGATTATAATATTGAGTTTAGGGTCTGGACTTTGTTAAATGTCAATTATCTTTTCAATTTTTCTATTTTTTTAAATGTTTTTGAATTTTTTAAAAATTCTGTGGATATATGCGGAGACCCCGATCCCCGGTGGGTATGGGTCCCCGTTACTCGTCGTGGGAACGGGGATGGATTATGGGTGGCGGGGGCGAGGACGGGGGCATGTCCTTGCCCTCATAGAAACTCGCTGCTATCCCTACTAACATTGGTGCTTTCAATGAGAGCCTTCCATGGCGGAAGGAACTCAAGTCATCGGAGATATCCTCTTAAAGTTTGATAGAATCGATGGCTACGGATGGTCGATCTTAACCGGACGATTTTGCAATACTAGAGGCACTCCAAAACTGTAAAGATTGTTAGAGGTTTCGAGGGCTTTCTCTGGCCGTTCTTCAATATGGTTTCGACTATGGAGTCGACGCAATTCAGCAGCATATTGGGAGATGTTTGACATGACATTCCTCCATGGTTTTCAATCAGATATGTGTCCAATCTTACCTGAAAGTTGCTTAAAGGAAGTAGAAGAATGGAAAATTGAATGGGAAGAGATTAAGGCGAGGCTAAATCTTAGTCAACAGCAACAATCACAAATTGATTAAAAAAATAACCAATCTCAGCCATCAACAAATCCAAAAATTGCAACATCATCATTAGATTTCACGAATCAGTTGACAAGGCACAAAAGGAGAAAAATATATATTTGCAAAAATTTTCTAATCTAAAATTACAACCACAATAGCAACAAGAAAAAATAAGAGAAC
The DNA here is from genome assembly GCF_003086295.3 of Arachis hypogaea. Classification (NCBI taxonomy): domain Eukaryota; kingdom Viridiplantae; phylum Streptophyta; class Magnoliopsida; order Fabales; family Fabaceae; genus Arachis; species Arachis hypogaea. The sequence goes on from NC_092054.1 coordinate 136,946,654, forward strand.
AAAGCACAATTGTGTTAGATGATAAAGAAACAGAGGAAGAAGAATTTAATCTAATTGCAATCCAATTGCAATACCAACTCGCAATGTTAACACAAGAACACCAGAGAAGCAAAAGGGTATGGCAATTGCAGTAAGGAAGACGCAGCTCTAACAACGCCTAGTGAAAAGAGGCAGAGGAAGGAGGAGATTGAGAGTGCTCTACCACCACCTCCAATCTTCAGTGGTGATGTCAACGACAACGCTAGGTCTGATATGCGACTCCACTAGAGATCTGATATGTGACACCAGTGACACATGCAATGCTCCGAAAACCGAGATGAGCAAATGGCAACTACATCGTCACAGAGAGGAAGTAAGTGGACCTCTCCGACGTGTTTCTCCGATAGTGGCTAAACCATCTCCACTCTTGGCGGTAGTGTTTCCTTGGGACTGACAGAATGAGATTCCGGCAAAAATGAAACAAGGTGAGGTGGCGGATGGCAGAATGATGCAAAGGAAAGAAAGGATTGAGCTCAAACCACCACTGTTTTTGACTTGCAGTAATGCTGACGACCAGTGCAGCATCACTATGGGGTTTTTCTGTTTTTTCTTAGTGGCTACAGTGTGAAAATATGAGCTAGAGCAAGGTACCCCTGGCTTCCCTCAACTCTGGATGGGCCTTCATCAAATTTGGGCTAATACAATAAGCCAATTTCAGCTACAAATCCAACAAAATTGGGATGTTTCTAATATATGTTTCTCAACGAAAGCACTAGTGTTAGAACTCCCTATCCGAGTTAGAGAGAAAAACTCTAAATTGAACTGGTTCAATATCAATTCATGGAGCTTTCTATGGTGAAAAAAGTATATTCATGACCTTCAAACTCTAAGTATAGTTTTAAAATTATAAAAAGTTATAGGGGTGAATTTATAATGTTAATTTAATTAATTCAAAGAACTGAAGATGACAAGTACTCGAATACAATGCATGTTGATGCCAATAGCAGCAACGTCTAGTTTCCATGGCCGTCGTCCTCTTCATCCACTAGCACATACCTTGAGAACATCCTTTTCCACTTTGTCACTGCTGGCTCCTCCTCCACCTCATTCCTCAATACCACCCACTTCTCCTCTTTCTCCTACCTCAAGTGAAGAGGAAGCAAATTGTATTAATTTTGGGTTTGAACGGAAACTAAATTAATGGATCTCTAACTATCAATTTTAAATTTAAAATTTCTTCAACAGATTTCATGGATTATTTTTGAAACTTTTCAATAAAAATAATAATAATTCAATTACATTTAGCAGTTTTTAAAAATTATAAATAAAAAAAGAGAGTTAGTGGAGATCGATTCTCTCCATCGTCCTTTATCAACGGCATCAAACATGCCAACGAAGTTGGCGCTTCTTCCCTACCGCCGAGAAAGACATCCAGAAAATAATCTTTCATGAACTTTATTTAAATGAATTGAGACTCGAACTTTGGAACAGCAACAAGAAGCAACTATGGAGCGACGACTAAGCAGATTTCTCATTTAAGATGAAAAGATTGTTGATACTTCAGGGAGCGGACTTGACAACATGACCCACAGCGGCCGATGGAGTTGCGGCTCTAATGGCATCCATTACTGCGTTTCCATGGAGGCTGAGAAGAAGACCAAGTGACTTGACTCATGAGGCTATATCTCTCCTTTTAGGTCTGCTTGTGTTGTGCTTCAGTCCAAAAAAACTCAAAAAAAATTGGGACATAATTTTAATTTAACTTTTTCATTATCATTAAAGCAAATAATAAAATTGGATCAAGAATGAATCATAACCACAAAAATAAAATATTTTAAGTTGGTCTTTTAAGCTCTCTAATATATTTTTTTTACCAAAGACATTCTCTCAATTAATTAATTCTGGGTACTCTATACAATGACTCAACACTCTTATTTATATTCCTGACAAACTTTTGATGTGTTAATTAACTAATTAAACGGCCCAATATTAATTAGGTTGTAACATATCCTTTTAGTCATAATTTTTTAGTGTTTTTTTCTAGTAATTTTTTATTTAATTTAGTCTTCTTAACGAAATAGATAATTTATATTAAAAAAAATTAAAATATTTAAAACTTGGCCATACAAAAATTAACTATGAGGATTTGATCTAATGATTAACTTTTATGTTTTTTTTTTACAAATAAAAATGCAAGAAAAAGTTGATAAAAAGAAAATAAAATTTTTAATTATTTTTTTTAATTATAACTTAAATGCAAAAACTATAAATTATTACTTTAAATAATCGGGAGTTTGAACATAAAATCACGTTTACATTGAAAAAAAAAAAAATTGAGCATTCAAATAATTTGAAGATATGTTCTGTGACTCGAACATTAAACTAAACACGCACCCTTCATAGTTTAATTTTTTCAACTGTATAGTAACTTGAATTACAGTGCAAAGAGTAACTAGACCCCACAGTTAGAAATCATATCATCGTATGTGTATAATCTATGGAAGATGTTTACTTGTTTAGTGTATAACTGATGATTATCAGTGGTTAAGAGAAGGGGGTTGAATCTTAACTCCTTTTTTTGCTTTGTAATATTTGCTGGCCTTTGAAATCATTTCTGAAAACTTTTTGTCTTTTTATCTCGTAGCTAGCCACGAGACTTTTCTTTTTGTCTCGTCAGTCAGCACGAGATATTTTCAGTTTTATCTCCTGGGCAGCAGAAATAGAAATGGAGTAGAAGAAAGAGAGAACTACACCAAGATATATCTTGGTTCAGCTGCTAAGTGCAAGGCAGCCTACATCCAGTCTCCATCACAATAAATGATGGAATTTCACTATAATCATCCTTGATTACAAACACCAATTCTCCCTATAGGAACTACCCGTCCTATCTGGGATAAGTCTAGAATCTAAACCCAAACTGAACTTGACTTGGTCACTGCCAAGCTTTCAACTGTAAAGTGCTAACCCAACTTATAAGGGGATTCCCACAGAATCATGAAACACAACACAGATGTACAAAGGAACTCTACGGACATCTATGGCTTTTTCTTTTAATTTTGCACTCTCTGCCTTTTTCCGCTCTATGGCTTTTTCATACAAACCTCACTGTTTGCCTTTCCCATGAGACTCAAGATATGACAAAATTAAACAGAAAAATTACAAAATGAAAACATTGAAGGAGAAGAACTTCTGTCAGCTTAGAGAGCTATGAGAACTCTGTGCCTTGCACTCTCATTCCTTGAATCAAACCCTGGTTGTTCACCCATACTTATAGGGAGAAGCCTCCAAGGTTGAAACCAAACAAACCAAGCCAATCTTCTTCTTCTTCAACTTGAACCGGTTCGGCCAGAGAGAGAGAAGAGATAACTCATGCAAAACCCAACATGCAATTACCTCTAGTCCTTCCTTGGTCACCACTCTTCATCAATCCGAGCCCTTCATCTCTTCCTTGCTCTCCAAGATGAACTTCTGGCCCTTGATGCTTCATGATGATGATAGCTTCATCTGCTCCAATCTCTGCCTCTTCCATCACGTAGCCACTCTAGCTACTTCCTGTGATATTTGAGCAGAATCAGAGACAAGCCATCCTCCAAAGATCTTCTTCTCTGATGGCCGAGATCTTCTTCTTTCTTTTTGGGTATGAAGAGTTCAAGATTACCTCACCAAATCTTACCATTCATGGTGAGAATCTCAGCCACTACATACTTTTAGTTTGCTTTTTCTTGCCATCATTATGATGGTCTTTTGGCGTGCCTTTCCTTCTTTTCGGTAGCTTAAAGTAGCTTCCATGGTTTGCTGGGTAATGTCTGAAAGAGAAGAAAGAAAGAATGAGAGAGAAGAAACAATTGGAAGAGAAGCAATTAAATGAATTAAACAAATTAGTTGAATAGAAGTTGCTTTTCCTTCCCTGAGTAGCGTGTAGCCTTAATGCCATCAATCATATCAATGACATTCTCTCTCATGTTTCCAATGCTTAGCAAATTAAATTTTGAAATCCATCCCAAGAGAAGGAATGGGATCCGTTGAAGGCATGAAGCAATTTTGCTTCCTTTCACAATAGGTTTCAGATCAAGCATTGGGTCATGTAGCAACAATTATTAATTTGGGCTTGTAGCAATAATAGTTAAATTTTGGCCCAAATAATCACTAATTGCTTCAGCAATGTGGATCAAAGGATTTTTGTATTATTACTGAATGTTAACTTTAATTTGGGCTTGCACCAGAATTTTTTTTATTTTCGGCCCAATTAAAAATCTGCATCACAAAATTATTAGTTTAACAAATAAGAGTTAGAATCATTTCAATAATTTTGCAATTTAACATAATTAAAAATGTTTAGTCATCACAAATATTAATTTAGAGTTTTTCAAACTCATCAATCTCCCCCTTGATGACAAACATTATTAAAATTGAAATGAAAAGAAATTTAAGATTTTGAGTAAAGAATACTCCCTTTGAAGATTTATATTTCTCCCCTTTCAAATTGTCACATGGCTCCCCCTTAATATATGCTATTTTACCAAGGGAAGCTCCAACCTGTAACAATTTTATCAAGTCTAAGGTAACAATGTTATTCAACATATTCAATGTAAGATGTTGAATGGCTTGATTTATGAGCAGAATTAGATGATAATCAAAAACTCATTTGTTATCAATAATTTGATTTTCTGCTCAAACACACAACATAATTAACCAAAAATTATCTTTGAAAGTAAATTGCTGTTTTTAAAATATTTTCCAATCAATTCAGAGCAAAATACTTATGGTAAGAAAATATTTTTAATCATGGCATGATCACAGCAATTTTTAACATTTATTTTTATGCCTAATGCTTAAAGGAACTGCCAAAAAATAAAGTATTCAGCAAGCAGGTTTACCAAGATGAATCAGATGTAAGTTCCTAATCCAAAATTTATTCATCAAGATAAATCAATTGCTTTCACACATGCATATTAACAACTAGGCAGCCATGTATCACAATTATAATTAACCAAGCATTTTACCAAGATAATCATCAAGCAACAGCAGCAATCACATGTTAAATCAATCAAATGCATTATCAAGCATCAAGTGTATTATTTCAACAAGGGTGATCATGAATTCTCAAAAGAATTTCATCCCCTATTTTCCAGTTTTAATTTAATTATTCTCCCCCTTTTGGCATCAAGGGGCACCTACAAAAAAGAATATGACATAGCAAGCATAATTTCCAAAATATTTCCAAAAGTGTCCACAGAGTATCACAAAGTTATAGTACTAATAGTAACAAGTCAAAACAGAGTATCAAATTGAGCCTAAATGTGCCAATATCAAACATTAAACAGAAGTTTAATCATCAGAGAGATGAAACTCAGATTCTTCAGCCCCTGCCTCACTCCCCAACTCATTCTCAAGGCTTTCCAGCATCAGACCGACCCTATCTTTGCATTTCTTCCAAGCCGACTCATTTTCATAGGCTAGTTTGCATGCCGACTTATGAAATTGTACCATGAGTTCTGACATGTTTGAAAATTCTGTGAGGATGTCTCTGATAGATTCGGTTTCCTTGGAGGATTCTGGCCGACTTTCAAAATCATCATCAGAAGCCACGAATTTCTTTCCCTTTTTAACAGCGTCGCCTCCTTTGATCATTGACACTTTGTTCTCTATAGCCTCATTCAGAAGGTTCAATTTTAAAAAATTCAAAGATGTTGGTTAAGAACATACCATAGGGCAGATTTGCCTTTTTGGTGCTCTTTACCGAATCCCACATATGACGGATCATAAGGTAACCAAAAGAAATTGGAGTAGATGTAACAAGTGCAAAGATGATTAGAGAATTAGAAAGTGTTACTCTATTGTGAGAGCCGCTTTGAGGAGTCAGGATATGTGTGATAATCCTGTGAAGTAAGGAGTTGGTTGGTCCGAGAGCTTTGTGTGTAGGAGTAGTGCTATCCAAACCAGAGATATTCTCACAGATGTGTTGAAGAACAACCTTATAGGTGACGCCAACTTGTGAGTCCCACCTTTTGGCCATGTATGCTCGCGGCCCTTCCTCCTTGTAGCCCAAGACCGTTCCAATGGTGGCGGTATCAAGAGTGATGTGAACTCTCTTTACATATGAATGTATGGTACCATCTATAAGTCTCATGTTGGCGTAAAACTCTCGAACTAAACCTGGGTAAACTGGCTTTTGGATGTGAAGCAGAGGAGTCCATTGAAGCAGTTCAAATAGGGAAGACACGTTTATCCCCTTACTGGTGAGTGAGTCCAGGTTGACAAGGTAGGTTGCACAGAGATGACGCTTTTCCAGGACTTCTTTATGGAACTCATATGAAGCGCAGGAAATGAATCGAGCAGGGTCATAGTGAGAGTGTGTCTTGTTGAATTTGTTCTTGAAGTCCAGAGATTCCAGGTTTGCAGGTTCCTTGGTGTTGTGCAGAGCAAATCCTTTTGATTTCTGGCTACTCTTCCTGGGTGTGGCTTTCTTCTGTGGAGATGGTGGTGGAGACGAAATGGGTGATGTGTGAGACTCTTCCTCTTCTTCCACGGAACTCTTTCTTTCTTCTTCCTTGAAGAAGTTTTCGTGGCAATGACCTTCCTTCTCATGGTGTCGGTTTGCTTTGAGGGAGGTAATGGAGAGGATGATGATGTAGAGTGAATATGGATATGAGTGTGAGATTGTGGAGTGGACAATTTTTGAGAGAAGAGAATGCGTTCGCTTTTTCTAGGAGCAGTTTTTTTTATGGTAGTGAAAGTGGATGGAAATGGAGGTTGAAGAGAAGGCCGAAGGGTGAGGTGAGTAGACGGAGGTTAGAGAGGCATTAAATGCTGATTGGAAAGAGATAGTGGAGGGAGTTAATGACCATCAAAAGGGCACGGTTATTAACCAAGGGGGTTTCCATTTATTTGAAATAAACTGGAAAGGTGGTTTCCTTGAATCAAGGGATTAGTTGAAAGGAAAGATTTGATTTGACATTATCCTCTTCCAATAAGATTTGATGAGACAACAAAGGGATTGTGATTTTAAAAAAATGAAGAACTAACAAAACTGTCAGAATAGGATCAAGGAAATTTGGTGGGGCCCATGAGAATTAATTTTGGCTCTGTCTCCCCCTTAATCACAGCTCTTCCAACACTTTTATTTTTATCTCGTCCATTCCTACGAGACAAAACTGAGCAGAATCAATTTTTCACAAATTATCAATAGAACTTAAATTAAACATTCCCAAACTTTTTTTCAATGTGCAGAATCTGTCTTCACAGAGGGGTTTTGTAAAAATATCAGCAAGTTGGTCTTCAGATTTTACAAATTGAATATCAATAGTACCCTTTTGCACATGTTCTCTAATGAAATGATATTTTATCTCAATGTGCTTGGTTTTTGAGTGCAGAACAGGATTTTTTGAAATGTTTATAGCACTCATATTATCACATAATAAGGGTATACTATTGATCTTTAATTTGTAATCTTCCAACTGCGTTTTTAACCAAATTAATTGCGAACAGTATGCAGATGCAGAAATATCTCTAGCTTCAGCCGTGGATAGAGCCACTGTGGCTTTCTTTTTGCTTGACCATATGTTGAGTGAGCTTCCAAGGAAGCAACACATGCCGGATGTGCTCCGTCTATCCACTCTATCTCCCGCATAATCTGCATCACAAAACCCTACTGCACAAAAGTCATCAGATTTAGGATACCACAATCCATAATCACAAGTCCCCTTAATGTATCTAATGATGCGCTTAACAGCCGAAAGATGGGATTCTTTTGGGTGAGATTGAAACCTTGAGCATACACCCACACTTTGGACAATATTCGGTCTAGAGGAGGTAAGGTACATAAGTGAACCTATCATTCCTTTATACCTTGTTTCATCCACATCTTGGCCATCATCATCCTTTTCAAGTTTTGTGTTAGGATGCATTGGTGTACCCATTGGTTTGGAATTTTCTAGGCCAAATTTTATGATAAGTTCTTTTGCATACTTTCCTTGGTGAATAAAGGTACCACTAGGAGTTTGTTTAATTTGGAGGCCAAGAAAGAAAGTTAGCTCTCTCATTAAACTCATCTCAAACTCACTAGTCATGAGTTTTCCAAACTCTTCACACAAAGATACATTAGCCGATCCAAATACAATGTCATCAACATAAACTTGAACAAGGAGTATATCATCATTAGATGCTTTAATAAATAAAGTAGTGTCGGTGGTACCCCTTTGAAATTGATTTTCCAACAAGAAGGCACTAAGCCTTTCATACCAAGCTCTTGGAGCTTATCTAAGACCATAAAGAGCCTTAGATAGTTTGAAAACATGATTTGGAAACTCTTTATCTTCAAAACCGGGGGATTGTGCCACATATACTTCTCTATCAATAAAACCATTAAGGAAAGCACATTTAACATCCATTTGAAACATTTTGAAACCTTTATGGGCAGCATAGGCAAGAAGCAATCTAATTACTTCCATTCTAGCTACCGAAGCAAAAGACTCATCAAAATCTATACCCTCTTCTTGATCGTAACCTTGGGCCACTAATCTAGCCTTGTTACGAACAACTTGTCCATCCTCACCAAGTTTATTTTTAAATACCCACTTAGTACCCGTAACTTTCTTACCATCCGGATGGGGTACTAGTGTCCAAACCTCATTCTTGTCGAATTGAGCAAGCTCTTCTTGCATGTCTTTGACCCATGATGGATCTTCAAGAGCTTGTTTGACATTATTGGGCTCCATTTGTGACAAGAGGGCAAAATTGCTTGATTCGAATTGCCTTTTGGTGGAGGATCTTGTTGTTACTCCTTGAGAGGGATTACCAATTATAAAGTCATGAGGATAACCCCTCATAGACTTCCATTCTCTAGGCTTCCGGAGTGGTGTTGAGCTTTGATGAGTTTCTGGTGGTCTCACTGTTTCAGTTTCTTGTGTCTGCTCAGGAGACAAAATGGAAATGTCTCCTTCAATCTGACGAGACAAAACTGGACTGGCAGATTCTTTATTTTGAGCAGATTTGGGATTTTTCTTTACTATTTCCAGCTTCTTCACTATCTGAATCATTATCTATCACAACACTGGGAATTAAATTTGTATCACAAAAAGTAACATGTATAGATTCCTCTATGGTTCTATGCTCTTTGAGATAAACTCTATATGCCTTGCTTGTGGTGGAATATCCAACAAACATTCCTTCATAGGATTTTGGATCAAATTTGCCAAGGTTTTCTTTATTGTTAAGTACAAAGCATTTGCATCCAAAAACATGAAAGTATTTAAGATTTGGAGGGGTTCCTTTCCATATCTCATATGGGGTTTTCTTCAACCCTTTTCTAATGATTGTCCTATTCAAAATGTAACAAGCTGTATTCACAACTTCAGCCCATAAAAATTTAGGAATTTCATTCTCACAAAGTATGGCCCTAGTCATCTCTTTAAGGCTTCTATTCCTTCTCTCAACCACCCCATTTTGTTGGGGGGTTCTAGGGCATGAAAAGTTATGAGAAATTCCTAAGTCATCACAGAATTTTTCAAAATCTTGGTTTTCAAATTCTCTTCCATGATCACTTCTCAAATGGGCAATTTTTAAATCCTTTTCATTTTGAATTTTCTTGCAAAGAGTTGAGAAGGCATGAAAAGCATCATTTTTATGAGCAAGGAAAAGTACCCAACCAAATCTAGAGTAATCATCTACCACCACAAGACCATAGTGTTTACCTCCTAAACTTTGAGTTCTTGTTGGACTAAAAAGATCAATGTGTAACATCTCTAATGGCCTTTTGGTTGAGATTCTATCTTTAGGTTTAAAAGAGGATTTCACTTGTTTGCCCAATTGGCAAGCATCACAAGTAAGATCCTTATCAAATTTGATGTTTGGAATTCCTCTAACCAGATTTTTCTTAACTAGCTTAGAAATTTGGTACATGCTAGCATGACCCAATTTTCTATGCCATAGCCACTTTTCAGATTCAAAAGAGGTAAAACATGTTACATTTTGTTCTTTCAAGTCCTCAAGAGTCAATCCATACACATTATTGCACCTTTTAGCTTCAAATAAAATATTCTCAGTTTTTTCACACACAACTAAACATACAAACTTCTTAAAAATAACTTCAAAGCCTAAATCACACAATTGACTAACACTAAGTAAATTATGTTTTAAACCATGTACAAGAAGGACATCATTTATACAAGATGAAAAATTTTTACCAACTTTTTCAACAGCCACTATTTTTCCTTTTGCATCATCACTAAAAGTGACAAGTCCTCCATCATATTCATCAAGCTTTATGAAGAAGGTTGTCTTTTCGGTCATATGCCTAGAGCATCCGCTGTCCATATACCACATATTCTCCTTCCGTTTGGATGCTAGGCACACCTACAAAACAAGCTCAAGTGACCTTAGGTATCCAAATTTTCTTGGATCCTTTTACGTTAAACCATCTCTTATGTCCTAAGCCATTATAATCAAAAACAACCTTGTAAACTTTATCACCTATCATCCTTTCACCAAAAAAATATTGTATCGGAAAGTGTCCATTTCGATCACATAGTCTACAAAATCTTTGAGTTGCTGATTTGTTAAAGCTTCTTGGGTTTTGAAATCTTGTATCATTGGAAGATGAAGCAATATTTTCAAAATAAGATTTTTTAGCAGATTTATAATACCCCAAGCCAGCTTTATCATAAAGAGGTTTTTGGCTAGCCAAGATTTGATTCAGATTTTCAGAACTTTGTGTGAACTTGGCTAAGTCATCTTTAAGCCTTTTGACCTCTTTAAGCAATTATTCATTCCTTCTAAAACAATCAACATATGCAACAACCGAGTGGTCACTTTCACAGCTCCTAAGTTGGGCTTTTAACTGCTTATTTTCTTCAACAAGATCACAAGCAGTTTCGGCCTTCCTTAGCTTTTTTTTTTAGAAATCCGTTTTCTGCTTTAAGGATGATAATTTGTTGTTCAAGTTCTTGATTATCCAGCAAAAAGCATCTTATTTTTTCAGAAAGATGATCTATCATAAGATGAAGAGATTCAGTGTCAGGGTTGGGAACGATTACCTGCTCAACAAGGTCAGCCATAAGGCATGGTTGAGACTTTGTTTCAGATTCTTCATCATCTTCAGAGTCATTTTCAAGATCTTCCCATGATGCCATTAGTCCCTTCTTTTTTTTCTTTCTTTGGCTTTTCTTTCTTTTTTAACTTAGGACAGTCAGATTTGAAGTGCCCTGTTTCTTTATAGTTGTAGCAAGTCACCTTGCTGAAATCTCTCTTCTGTTTTCTTGAGCTACCTCCTTTGCTTCTCTCCTTGAGCTTTATCATTTTCCTGAATTTTTTTGCAAACAATACAAATTCATTTTCAGATGAATTATCACTGGATTCATCATCCAGAGGGTTAGTGACAAATGAAAAAGCTATTCCTTTCTTTTTTGAATCTTTTTTCAAATAGGTGTTTTCAAAAGCAAGTAAATTTCCTCTCAAATCATCATAAGTCATAGAGTCAATACCACTACTCTCAAATAATTAAAGCTTTTATTTTTCACTCTTTTGTGAGACATCTCAACACTCTTCTCACTAGCACAGATTCAGGATACTTGATTCCCATAGCATCCAAGCCGATAATAATGGTGTTGAAGCGCTCAAACAGCTCATCAATGGATTCTCCTTCCTTCATTGCAAACATTTCGTATTCTCTGTTTAACATATCTATCCTGGTTTTTTTCACAATGGTTGTTCCTTCATGAGTTACTAGGAGTTTGTCCCAAATTTCCTTTGCTGTTGTGCAACATGATACCCGCTGGTATTCCTCAAAGCTGATAGCACAGTTGAGCAGATTGATAGCGTTAGCGTTGAGCTCCACCTTTTTTCTATCTTCTTCCTTCCAGCTTGCTTCTGGTTTAGGAGTGACAACTCCTTTGGCACTTGTGACGGTTGGATATTGAGGACCTTCAAGGATGATCTTCCAGAGTCTGTAGTCCACTGCTTTCACAAAGATCTTCATTCTTTCCTTCCAATAGGTATAATTTTTCCCATTGAAAAGAGGAGGACGGTTGCTTGATTGTCCTTCGGTCAAATTGTAGAACACCAGATTTGAGCCACTGTTTTCTGCCATTTGGATCTTTACTCCAAGCTGCAAAGCTTGATCTCTTTAAGACCAAGCTCTGATATCAATTGATGGTTATCAGTGGCTAAGAGTAGGGGGGTTGAATCATAGCCCCCTTTTCTGCTTTGTAATACTTGCTGGCCTTTGAAATCACTTCTGGAAACTTTTTGTCTTTTTATCTCGTAGCTAGCCATGAGACTTTTTCTTTGTCTCGTCTTCAGCCATGAGACTTTTCTTTTTGTCTCGTCAGTCAGCACGAGATATTTTCAGTTTTATCTCCTGGGCAGCAGAAACAGAAATGGAATAGAAGAAAGAGAGAATTACACCAAGATATATCCTGGTTCAGCTGCTAAGTGCAAGGCAGCCTACATCTAGTCTCCATCACAATAATGATGGAATTTCACTATAATCATCCTTGATTACAAACACCAATTCTCCCTAGGAACTACCCATTCTATTTGGGACAAGTCCAGGATCTAAACCCAAACTGAACTTGACTTGGTCACTGCCAAGCTTTCAACTGTAAAGTGCTAACCCAACTTACAAGGGGATTCCCACAGAATCATGAAACACAACACAGATATACAAAGGAACTCTAAGGACATCTATGGCTTTTTCTTTTAATTTTGCACTCTCTGCCTTTTTCCGCTATATGGCTTTTTCATACAAACCTCACTGTTTGCATTTCCCATGAGACTCAAGACATGACAAAATTAAACAGAAAAATTACAAAATGAAAACATTGAAGGAGAAGAACTTCTGTCAGCTTATAGAGCTATGAGAACTCTATGCCTTGAACTCTCACTCCTTGAATCAAACCCTGGTTGTTCACCCATACTTATAGGGAGAAGCCTCCAAGGTTGAAACCAAACAAACCAAGCCAATCTTCTTCTTCTTCAACTTGAACCGGTTCGGCCAGAGAGAGAGAAGAGATAACTCATGCAAAAACCAACATACAATTATCTCTAGTCCTTCCTTGGTCACCACTCTTTATCAATCCGAGCCCTTCATCTCTTCCTTGCTCTCCAAGATGAACTTCTGGCCCTTGATGCTTCAGGATGATGATAGCTTCATCTGCTCCAATCTCTGCATCTTCCATCACGTAGCCACTCTAGCTACTTCCTATGATATTTGAGCAAAATCAGAAACAAGCCATCCTCCAAAGATCTTCTTCTCTGATGGCCGAAATCTTCTTCTTTCTTTTTGGGTATGAAGAGCTCGAGATTACCTCACCAAATCTTACCATTCATGGTGAGAATCTCAGCCACTACATACTTTTAGTTTGCTTTTTCTTGTCATCATTGTGATGGTCTTTTGGCGTTCCTTTCCTTCTTTTCGGTAGCTCAAAGTAGCTTCCATGGTTTGCTGGGTAATGTCCGAAAGAGAAGAAAGAAAGAATGAGAGAGAAGAAACAATTGGAAGAGAAGCAATTAAATGAATTAAACAAATTAGTTGAATAGAAGTTGCTTTTCCTTTCCCTGAGTAGCGTGTAGCCTTAATGCCATCAATCATATCAATGACATTCTCTCTCATGTTTCCAATGCTTAGCAAATTAAATTTTGAAATCCATCCCAAGAGAAGGAATGGGATCCGTTGAAGGCATGAAGCAATTTTGTTTCCTTTCACAATAGGTTTCGAATCAAGCATTGGGTCATGTAGCAACAATTATTAATTTGGGCTTGTAGCAATAATAGTTCAATTTTGGCCCAAGTAATCACTAATTGCTTCAGCAATGTGGATCAAAGAATTTTTGTATCATTACTAAATCTTAACTTTAATTTGGGCTTGCACCAGAATTCTTTTTATTTTCGGCCCAATTAAAAACCTGCATCACAAAATTATTAGTTTAACAAATAAGAGTTAGAATCATTTTAATAATTTTGCAATTTAACATAATTAAAAATGTTTAGTCATCACAAATATTAATTTAGAATTTTTCAAACTCATCAATAACTTTCTTTTTTTTAATATATATTTTAGTATGTATAATTTATAATTTTATTTTTTGGTATTAGAATAATTGATATTATATATTTGTTATTATTTCATATATTTAATAAATAAAATGGTAGATGAATTGGATAAAAACAGTCACAAAAAAATTGGATAAAAACAATTTCAGTTTATATTTTTTGATTGTCCACGATATTTTTCAGCCTGACAGTAGATTAAAGATTAATTTGTCACGGATCTGAATTTTATTTAAAGATTTGTCATTCGACATAATTCGAACTCCCAACATTTACTTAAATAGACAAATGAACGGATTATTTAACTAACCTAAATTAGTTTTATGTTTAGATTCAATTAAATAGCATCAAAAAAGTTATTTATTATATGGTCAAATCTATAACAATAAATGATGGGAATAAGTAAGGTTTTAGCCTTTTAGGCTTTTAGTATTAGTTTACCCTTATAATAATATTTATCATATATAATTCATTAATGTATTATTTTGCTATTGCAAAAATTTAAATCCAATACTTTTTAGTTAGAGTATATAAACATACTAACCATCTTGATTAGTAACGTAATTATTAATAATATTTTCCATATTTAATAAATAAAATTAAAGGGCAGATTAATAGATAAAAAAACTTTGTTTATATTTTGGATTTAATTTTAATGTATGAATGCACATTAAAAGAAAATTATAATATTGTCGAACAAGATTTTTCAATTCAAATGATAATTGAACAAATTAAATTAGTAGAGAAGTCAGCTATGCCTAATATTATAAAATGACAATAGTACTTAATTACATATTTATATAAAGTCCTTGTTAAGGCTCATATTATATTACATATTAAATTCTAAATTTTTTTCTTCTAAGAAATAATCTTTAAGAAAAAATATATATAGTGTAGGGAAAAATTATTCAAGTCATTATTAGCGTGGGTAAATATATAGTCAAACATTCAATAGCAAAATAATCAAATATTACACAGTAGAGTAATCAAATATTTTTATAACAGAATAACTTTTTTTTTTATAAATACAAAAAATTAGCTACCTAACAATTAGTATATTTTTATAACGTTTTTGTACTTTAATTATAAATATAATCTAATTTAATTATATTATTTATAAAATTTGATATAAATGTGAATCTTTTGATTATATTATTTATAAATTTTAATTTATATATGTGTGTGTACTCTGATCTGTGTGCGTAGATGACTGATTAGCATGACTAATTCTTAACTAATTATATGTATAACGTAACTTAACAGGATATTTATTATATTATCTGAAGCAGAGCCTCATATAACAGAAGCGACCAATACACCTTCAATTTTTTGTGCATACTTACTGTCTGAAATTTAATCTAGTTCTGCCCATGTATATATATTACTATACCATTTTTATTTAAGGAATTAAAAATAGAAAAAATTCTGCCATATGAGCTGCGTTAAGTTTAAACTAAATAAGATTGAAAGAAAATTTTGCCCCAAATAAAATTCTAAAAGTCGATCAAGTATATATGCAGCAATGCAATGAGATACATACTCGACCATTTATTTATTTATTTATTTATTATTATTATTATTATTATAACTTTATTTTTGTACGAATTAGTGCATGACATTGAGTTGATTATATAATCAACCACAATTTGGTGGATGCTGACAATAAGTATTCACGCATTTACATTTACGAGTTGCAAAATCATGTCTACAATATGAGTCATCACGACAAGGTAATCGCACAACGTTTCTTGCATCACACATCCTGCACATATCTGCATGCATTTGAACCAAAAATATAATCAATTCAAACAAGAAATCATGCGTAATATAAAGTATATTTTTTAAAAAATATTTAATTTTATTTTTAATGTTTTTTATTTATTTAATTTTATCTTTAATATTTTTTATTTATATCAAAATTATTTTTAAAAGTTTTAACTTTATCACTAGTATTTTATATAGAATTAATATTTAAGGGTAATTTTAACATAAATAACAAATATTGAAAATAAAATTGAATATAACTAAATATTAAGAATATTTTTAAAAAAATCATAAGTATTAAAAATAAAAAAGAGTAAATGATTAAATTAGTCTTTCAAATATCACTCGTTCTTTAAATTAGTTCCTAAAAGATTTTTTTAATCAAATTCATTCTTTAAAGATACTAAATTAGTTATGTTAGTCTTTTCGTCACTTTTTTTGTTGATAGTGTCAAAATTTGTTAATATAACTCGTTAAGTGACACCCCGGTATACACTTAGGAGTCTTAATTAATTATTAACATAATAACTTAATAAGTTTATGAAATTATATCAAATCAAAACCTAATTGAGAAGAGAACTTGAAGCATTAGAATCTCTCAATTTAGGATTGGTTTGATCTAATTTCATAAACTAATCATATTAATAGTCAATTAAAACTACTAAATATGTGTTGTGACGATATTACTTAAAGTATTATATCAACAAATTCTGATAAAAATGATAAAATGACTAACATGATTAATTAAAAATTTTTAAAAAATAAATTTAATTAAAAAAATTTTCAAAAATCAATTTAGATAAAGAGTAACTTTTTAGAGATTAATTTAATCATTTAATCAAATAAAAAATATACTTTAACCTAATATGTAAAATTATCACTTTGATACAAATTAATAAAAGCATGGTTTTGTAACCTGAAGATGAGATTATAAGAAAAGCCATGAAGAAGAGGGCGAGTGTAGCGGCAGAGTTTCTTGAAGTATTCTCCATTTTAATGATATGATGACCTTTGTTCCCTTGTCAAACGCTTTTATAGTTGGTAACTCCTAGACAATGCAAGATCAATAATAATAAACTAATAATATTAATAATAATAATAATAATAATAAAGTAAGGATATACGAGTTTTAATTGCATTAACTGCATTGACTAGAATTATTGTTCCATCAAATCTCTAAATATTTTTATCTTTATCTTTATTATTATAGTAATACAAACAAAAATTTATAAATGTAATAATTCATGTCATATACGTGATAAAATTAAAATTATAATTTTAAATTATTTTATTAAAATTAATTTAAATTATAATTATTTGATTAATAAAAAATAATATGTCATGTGTTGTTTGTTTTTTCTTAATCCGGTACTAAGTGTATTAACTCTAATATAGTTATTAATCATTTTTATTAATCTACTCTAATGACAAGTACGTGACGGCGTGACAGGTTTATTCTTTATGTCATTGAATGGCCATTAAGTTTGTTCACTTATTTGAATTTAGAGTTGTTTGGAGATTTAGTTGTAACAGGTGGCAGTCAGACCTTAATTATGATGAATTTCATGATCTAGTCAGAAAAAGAGGGAAATTACTAAGTAAATTTATGAAAATAGGTGACGTAGTTAAATGGATAGGTTAGTGAGTTCTTTGCTGTAATTGTGTTTGAAACTGTGTTAAATGGGTTATGCCTGTATTTATATTTGTAATATCTATTTAATTTAATTTTTATTTTTATCATATGTTACAATTAATTTTAAAATATTTATTTAATACACCATGTGCTAATACTAAGAGTATTTTTTAAAAAGATATATACGTAAAAATAGATATAATATGATTACAGATATAATATAAACAAATATATTAAATAAAAAGTTAAACCAATATACTTACCAATGTATTTGTTAAGTTTTGCAAATTGGAGAATGAGTATGTGTTCGGTTTCTTGGTGATCACGTAGATAATTGAATAATTGGGTTGCAAATTGATCTCACAGTGTACCTTATTTTTTCCTCAATTTTTAAATAAAAGCGAAAATTAAGAGAAATAAGTAGTGATATATCATGAAAAAGATAAAAAATTTTGCATATGAATAAATAATTGTTACAAAATAAAATCTTCTTGTGAAATATTAAAATTTCACATACTGCAAATCATGAAGATCAACCACAATGTAATTGTCACTTCTCCCTTTTTTTTACCATGATATAAGTTCTTCTTTTTCGATCAAGAGTCCAATAACATCTAATTAAAAAAACTGAATTAAAAGTATCAAATTAAGGACAAATAAATGAATAATATAATAAATTACTTATAAATTAAAGAGTTTTTATCAATTTATTTTATACTAAATGATAAAACTAACAATATATTAATAAAAGGATATACCTTTAAAAAAATCACAATAAAATTTTAAATATTTGCATAAATTAAATGTTAAAATTTATGTTATTGATAAAATGATGCTATTATATAATGTATGGCAAAAATTAAAATAAAAAAATAATTTTGTGTGGGTTAATATAAATTAACTACGTACTAAATAAGTTAGACTATTCATTTGTTTGTTTCAATATATCAGCATGAGCAAGAAAATTGAAATGATTGTCAGAAATTTTACGATCATCGACTATATTTACTATATGTGACTCATTCTTAAAAGTTATTTTACACACGTATCCAATTGAAAGATAAATTCTGCTTGATTCCTCAATAACAAAATTTGAGAAGACATAGAATTTTTCCTCGATCAGTTCATTCACAAACATCTCTGCCAAATAACTCTTGATTGAACAATGAATTTTATCACACTATAAAACAAATTAAATATAAAAGTTACTAACACTTATAAAACTATTGAAAAAATTTATAAATTGGACCTAGCATCACTTGAAAGAATCATGAAAAATAATTAACTAACCTTATCATCCATTAGAACCATTTCTATGTAAGTCGTCTTGTTCTTGTCAAATTTAAATAGAACTTTCTATAACCTTATAATTTTTGCCTTCATTTTTCAAACTTATAATTATCACATATGTTAATTATTTTTTAATTTTTTATTATAAATTTTTTTTTTAGTCTACAATCATTCAATAATTTTATTATTTCATTAATATCACCATATGTATAATATAAATTATAGTAATTTCCTTATATATATATATATATATATATATATATATATATATATATATTAATTGTTTAGTCAATAGTTTTTTATTTTTAGAATATATTTATTTTGTTAAATAATTCTAAATATGTCCTTATTTAGTTTATACATATATATTAATTATTCACAAATATATTTAAGTTGCATATATTAATTATTCTTTGTTCATAATTATTTTTTTTGAGTCTACTATTATTTAATATTTTTTTATTCTTTATTATTAATGTTATCGTATGTATAATTTTCATAAATTACAGTAATTTCTTTATTTATGTATACGTATATATGTTAAATAATTCTAAATATTTTTTTATTTATGCATACATATACATTAATTATACATAAAAATATTTAAACCAGATATATTAATTTTTATTCTACAATCGTGCAATAATTTTTTATTTTTTATATCCATGTATATTTTTCAATCCCCATTCATACCCATGATTAAGAATTTTTCTTTAAATAGTGATGTTTTAATTTTTCTTTTCTTTCATGTATCTTCATATGTTAGCAACAAAAGTAAAATTACATATTATGACTCTTTCTTTTATCCCGCTTTAATTTTAATTAATCAATCTTGTGTCCACACAATATAATTAAACTTTTAATTACTCTAATCTATTGATGAATTATACTTCTCTTAATAATTGCATTAGTAATCTAAAATACAAAAAAAAAAGGTGATACATATATCCAAGAAAGAAAAAAACCTTAAAAATTAGAAAAAAATTATATTAAAAAATTTAAAAAATAACATATCCAAGAAGAATAATCGTAATATATAAATTGAGGCAACAATTTAAATTTCTCTAAAACTAATTTAATCAAATACTAATATTAGAACTAAATTACTTAAATAATATTTAATCTATTCTAGTCCTTAGACACATATAGATTAGAGTTATTCTCATAACGACAACCAACTGAAACAACATCATAAGTTTGAAACATTTAGAATTTGTGCAAATTCAGACCATCTCCTTGTTAAATAACCTTCATCATCCGCTATCCATGTAATGCGACAAGGTATAGAATTGCCACACCGAGAAACTAAACTGACCTTTATTTCCCTCAATGGTATTGCATTGATGCAAAAGAAGACCGGTAATTCCTGGTAAAAAAAACCACAATATGTTATAAAATTATTTTAATTACAAAAAATTTAAAATAAAAAAATTTGAATATATTAACAATCGTCGAAATTGCATCTCCGAATTTGACACTATTTACCAAAACTGAACTTAAATTGAGGAAATTCAATCCCATTATGTACTCCACTTCGAGGATTTTCGGGCAGGCGTAAAAAGCATGGAGGGGATAGAACTTGAATTTGGCCTACAAAGCTCCGTAGAAACAATTTCTCAATAAAAAATCGAGCTCCTTCCAAGAAAACTAACTTTAACCATATTCCATTAGGTTGGTCATAATATGTGAGTAGATCCAACCATCTTTCGATAAAATAGAATTTACTACCCTTCGTTGGATGCTTACATCCATGTAATTAGAACTCAAATTAGTGAATACAACTTGAGATGGTATTTGATAGATATGGTGCATTGTAAACAATTGCGGTAAAAGATAATCGCACTGAAACATTAGATGAAAAGAATAAGTTGAAGTAAGAACAATCATTAAATTATCAAAAGAATAATATAATAGAATGAGTATATAAAAAATACTATAAAAAATTATAAATTGTACCTTAAAAATATCAACTCCGATGAAAATCGAAAAATACATTCTTATTCTATGAAGTAGTAAAAAAAGAATAATAAATTAAAAAATGAACTGACTCTCATATCTAGACTCACGAATCACAAAAAACACTATATATAGCCTTTATTAATTAGAACAAAAATAATTATATAAATTAGTTAGTATTAAGTTAATTTTTTATTATTTACGTTATACATCATATATTTACCGTGATTGAATAAACCATTATCATATGATATCCATTTTTATCTGATTAGAATCATAGATTTTTGTTTTAATTTTTTAACATAGATATCAATATCAACTTGGCAAAAATTACGATTAATTTAAAATTATACTACAATGATTGAAAATTAAAATTATTGACAATTAATATAATTATGTATTAAATGCTAATTTAATGTATAATTATAAAAAAATTATTGACAATTAACATAATTATGTATTAAATGTTAATTTGATGTATAATAATTGACAATCTATATAATTATGTAGAAAATAAATCATAGCAATTAATATTTATAAAAAAATTATTGACAATTAATATAAGTATGTATTAAATGCTAATTTCATGTATAATAATTGACAATCTATATAATTATGTAGAAAATAAAACATAGCAACTAAAATTAAATTTGTTAAGTAATTGAAGTTAAGTAGAAAATTATTTTAGTATTTAATTATTGATATCTATTATTATTATTATTATTATTATCAATATAAATGGGTCACCATTAATGTAACAACTTGCCATTAATAAAATGATTGTATAATGAACAAGAATTAGAATTGTATCAATATAATTAAAATGATTAAAAATATTTTCGATTGGTAATTAGTTTAATAATGTATTAAATATTGATTTTATATAATTATAATAAATATATTTTTAAATTAGTATAATTATGCATTATTCATTAAATGGTAATTGTAATATAATTGTAATATTGTAATATAATTATAATTAAGATATTTTTCTAAAATAAATTTAGAAGAGAGAATAATACTTTCATTTTGGAGGGAAAATGAATTCATGAAAAATTGACACCTCACTTTCATTAGTTGATAATGTCTTAAATATTGATTTTATATCATTATAATAAATATATTTTTTTAAAATTAATATAATCATACATTATTCATTAAATACTAATTGTAATATAATTATAATAAAGATATTTTTCTAAACTAAATTTAGAAGAGAAAATAGTAGTTTCATTTTAAAGGAAAAATGAATTCATGAAAAATTGACACCTCATTTTCATTAGTTGGAAAAAAATTCAATTTTAATATATTAAGTAGATAATGATGGTTTTAACTTTTAAGGTAAGAACACTTTCTAACAAAAGAAAAGAAAGGAAGGAAAGAAAATTAAGATCAATTATTTTATTCGTACCTAATTTAATTATTTTATTATTTGTTTATAATAATTTTATATAATTGATTAAAATAATTGTCATATCAAAAATAATATTTATTATTTGTAATTTTTTAACTTAATTATTTTTTTCTTTAGTTATATTGGGAGAAAATAAAAATAACTTAAAAACCGAAAAAAAAACCTCATATTCAAAAATTTAAAAATAATATATTAAAGAAGAATAGTCGTAATATATAAATTGAGGCAACAATTTAGATTTAAATTAATTTAAAACTAAATTAATTAAATACTAATATTAGAATTAAATTACTTAAATAATATTTAATCTATTCTAATTTTTAGACACGTATAGATTAGAGTCATTCTTGTAACGACAACCAACTGAAACAGCATTATAAGTTCGAATATTTAGAATTCGTGCAAATTCAGACCATCGCCTTGTTATGTAAGCTTCATTATCCGCTATCCATGCAATGCGGCAAGGTATAGAATTGTCACACCAAAAAACTAAACTAACCTTTATTCCCCTCAATGGCATTGCATTGATGCAGAAGAAGGCCGGTAATTTCTGAAAAAAAATCACAATATATTATAAAATTATTTTAATTACAAAAAGTTTAAAATAAAAAAATTTGAATATATTACAAATCTTTGAAATTGTACGTCCGAGTTTGACACAAATTTACCAAAACTAAACTTAAATTGTGAAAATTCAATTTCATTATGTGTTCTAATTCGAAAATTTCTGGGCAGATATAACACCCTCACTATCAGAATGTCACGATTCTGGCTGCGCTACTCTGATAGCAAGAAGTATTACGACGACTCCATATACTTAATAATTAAAATAGGAGCCTTTGACTCGAAATCATATCACTGTTCTTTTTGAAAACCGGAAAAAGAATACTTTTTAAATAAAACAAAACAAGCGTATACACAAAACTTCTTACTCAAGTAACTTATACATATTATATACATACAAACCATACAACTCCTATCCCTCTTACAAAAATTGCTAGAAATAAAGGCAAGGGAAAAATAAAAATTGAGGTAATACAAATTAA
Organism: Arachis hypogaea; assembly: GCF_003086295.3. Classification (NCBI taxonomy): domain Eukaryota; kingdom Viridiplantae; phylum Streptophyta; class Magnoliopsida; order Fabales; family Fabaceae; genus Arachis; species Arachis hypogaea. The sequence goes on from NC_092054.1 coordinate 136,969,782, forward strand.
CGTCGAATAAATAGAAAATAAATATAACTCTTCTGAAGTTTCGTCGCTGTATCCTGAAAAGGTAAAGCTGTAGGGGGTAAAAACCTAACCACACGGTCTCACCACAGAGTTTCAGAATTTTCATAATAAGATATTTAAAGAGAAATCCATTTTTAAGCTCAGTGATTATTATTTGTCCTTTGAATCTTTTAAAAACCAATAACTAGTCATCCAAATATCCTTTTTGAAAATCAATATTTAAATATCCAGAAATCCAAAACCTTTCTTTTCTTATAAGAAAATCTTAATTAGAAACCAACTACGCAATCAATCAACACAATCATCACTTCAGCATCAAAGCTCAATCTCTAAAGTAGCACACCAGGACAAACACATGCAAAACAGATAAGGAAAGCACATGTTTAGGTAGCAGTTACAACAAATAGCTCAGGTAGCAGCTAATAACAGTTTAGCAATTAGGCAAACCAAAACAAATGCAAAACCCAAGCAAAGCATACAAATGCATATGATGCATGCCTGTCCTATGGCTAATGAGCTCATTGTCGGTTATACAGCCAACCCGACAAATCCGGTTTGTTAAACGATTGGACTATCCCCCGACGCGCATCCTCATGAGTCTATGCATAGATTTTTCTCATATATATATATATATATCAAATCACTCAATGGGGGTACCATTCCCGGGAATTTATAAGTGCCCGGTCACCCTTACGTCGTAGGATCAACAGAGTATCGAGTCACAACCTAGAGCAAGTGGTGGCAAGCCACTACGTCTACCCAGGGAAACTTGTGTCTCAGATAATTCAAATTCATAAGCCATATGAATAATTCATTCAACATTCATCAATATCTAAGTCATTCTCAATATCATCATCATTCGCCAATCCATATCTCATTTCCAAATTCATTCAAAAATCATATTTCAAAGTCAATTCTCATCATCCTTCTTTCTATTCCGTTCATCAACAATCCCAATTCAAAATATAATTATTTCTTTTCTAAGTAAATCAATCTTAAAACATATAATGTTTAAAACCAAATCTTTTCAAATAATTACTTCAAACGAAACTTCCATTTTATAAAATTTCGACAGCATCTCCGAAATACCATCCAAACATTCCTCAAACCCTTTCTCAACCATTTCCAAATCTCAATCATTTTTCAAAAATTCAACCAGTTCTAACATCTAGTTATTTTCAAATCCAACCATTTTCAATAATAAATCTTTTTCAAAATTAAACCAGCTCAAATATTGAATCATTTATAAAATTAAACTAATTCAAAATTAAACTGCTTCCAAAATTAATTCATTTTCATACCTCAAATCATTTTCGAAGCCGATTCATTTATATTATCAAATTAACTTCAAAACCAAGGAAAACCACTTTTCATAATAATCAACTAAATAACTTTTCAAACTAATTTTCTTTCAACAATCATACAACACTCAAGCAATCAAGCAATCAGTCATTCAGTCCAGCAAACAACCACATTCATAGGACAATCATAATCACAGACATATGTTTCTCAAATTAATATCTATTTATAATAACTCTATAAGATAGAACAAATTTTAAGAAAACCCCTACCTCAACAAGCTGAGACCCAAAAACCAAATGCTTCAAGGAAACCTTCCCTCTTAGTGCGCAATCCGCGACAGCCGCAACCACAACAACTTTAATCACGGCACGTAAGAACCAAACTCAAACCTAAAGCATTAATGTTGCAAGAACCTTAGAAACATATAACAGAATAGCAACTATAGAGGTTCGGGACGAAGAACAGCTTACTGTACTTACAAATAAGCAAGAGAACAGAGCAGTGGCAGCTCCGGTGACAACGCAGCAGCTTGATGTTGATGCATGAGCACCTTTCCTATCTTTTCCTAGTGAATTTGTATCTAATTTATTGAGTTTAATAAAGAATTATTTATCTTTTAGCCAATATGGATGCTACTTTGAGTCTTTTGTAATTTTGTTTATTTTAGGTAGCATTTGGCGGAATTTGATGGAGTTTTTGCAGCACAAGAATCAAAGGAGATGGCAGCGAGGAGCGACGCGCATGCGTGACTGACGCGTACGCGTGACCGACGCTTCCATGTGACTCGCGAAAAAGACCATCGACGCGTACGCGTGACTGACGCATACGCGTGACATGCGCCACGTGCAAAAAACACAGAAAAATGGTGGGGGCGATTTCTGTGCTGTTTTGACCCAGTTTCCAGCCCAGAAAACACATATTAGAAGCTGCAGAATGAACAAAACAAGTAGTCCCCACCCATCAACTGAAGACTTGTTAATTAATTCAAATTTAAATTTAAATATTATTTTTAGGAAAAGATATGATTTTAGTTTTAGATAATAGATTTTAAATTATTAGGATTATATTAGATATAAAAGGGATTCCAACACAACATTATTCCATTCCAATTTACAATCCTAGTTTCTTACTCTGAACCATGAGGAACTAATCCTCTATTGTTAAGGTTAGGAGCTCTGTCTATTTGTATGGATTGATTTTATTGCTTTTTCTATTTTAATTCATGTATGGATTTACAATTTAAGAATTGTTTTCGCTCTTTATCTTATGAATTTGGGTGGAACGAAAGTATGACCCTCTTTCTACTTGAGTTCTTGTATAACTTGGAAAAGCTCTTTACTTGAACAACAACTTGAAAACATATTCTCCTAAATTTTAATTATCTGGATTTAACGGGATACATGACATATAATCCTTTTATTTTTGGGTAATTAGAGTTTCTGTGGCATATAAACTGGAATTTGATCATGCAGCTTCTAATTGGAATTAATTGACTAAGGAATCGACAGTTAATGAATTTTAGAGGAGACTAGAAAGGTCTAAGGAATTAGGGTCTAGTCATATACAGTTTGCCATAAATTAAATCCTACACAATTAAAATAGTTAGTAAGAAAAGTTAATCCGAAAAAATAGATAACTCTGAAGCCTTAACTATCTTCTCCATATTTTATTCCCAACTCATTTACTTTACTATTTTAATTTCTGTATGATTGTTTAATGCTCCTTGAATATTCAAACACTCTTTTCTGTTTGTCTAACTAAGCCAATCAATCAATCATTGTTGCTTGATCCATCAATCATCGTGGGATCGACCCTCACTCACCTGAGGTATTACTTGGTACGACCCGGTGCACTTGCCGGTTAGTTTTTGGTTAGAAAATTCCGCACCAGATGTCGTATGCCATAGTCACAGAACTCAGCATGCAAGACCCAGAACTCGATCCTATGACACCAAAACCTCAGATCCTTAACAACGTAAAATAGAAAATACCAATTTCAAAGGTTCTGGAACGAGATGCTTACCCAGACAAGGAAGAACAACTATACTGAATAGCGATAATTTCGATGGTGGTTTCGGTGATCACGGCCACATTCCCAGTGACCCAAACGGCGGCAAAGCAGCTTCTGACAGCGACAAGAGCTTCGGCAATGGCGATGGTTCAACATGGCGGCTCTGCTCGACGGTGACTGAAACCAACATGCAAATACAGTAAGGTTTCTAAAATCTCAAACGAAGGTAAACCAAACTCATAAATCCTTATCGATGGTGGATCTTAGTGGCGGCAACGGTGTTTCTCGGTGGCAGAGGCGCGGCGGTGGCTGAGCATGGGTCTCCCTTCTCTCTCTTCTGCTCCCGAGCTCTCTGGTGCACGAATTGTGAATCACACTTTTCACAACTCGTACCACTAACCAGCAAGTGCACTGGGTCGTCCAAGTAATACCTTACGTGAGTAAGGGTCGATCCCACGGAGATTGTTGGCTTGAAGCAAGCTATGGTTATTTTGTAATTCTTAGTCAGGAAATTAGTAATAAAAGTAATTGGGTTTATGAGGAGTAAATAGCATAAATTAAATAATACTTGTTATGCAGTAATGGAGAACAAATTGAGGATTTGGAGATGCTCTTTCTTCCGAATCTCTGCTTTCCTACTGTCTTCTTTTTCACGCATGCAAGGCTCCTTCCATGGAAAGCTGTATGTTGGTGGATCACCGTTGTCAATGGCTACCATCCATCCTCTCAGTGAAAATGGTTCTATTCGGGACAGATGATCAGCCACTTAGTTTTTTGTCCCTTTTCTGTCTCTTATTTCTATATCAAACTCTTGCAAAAGCAACACCTATCTTATGAGCCTGGGTTTTGAATCCTGATTTGTAAGTAGATATTTAAGAGCAGCATGGTCAGTGTACACAATCACTTTTGATCCTACTAAGTATGATCTAAACTTGTCAATGGCATAAACCACTGCAAGCAATTCTTTTTCTGTGGTTGTGTAATTTTTCTGGGCATCATTTAAAACATGGCTAGCATAATAAATGACATGCAGAAGCTTTTCATGCCTCTGTCCCAATACTGCACCAATGGCATGGTCACTGGCATCACACATTAGTTCGAATGGTAATGTCCAGTCTGGTGCAAAAATAACTGGTGCTGTGACTAGCTTAGCTTTCAGAGTTTCAAACGCCTACAGACACTATGTGTCAAACACAAATGGCGTGTCAGTAGCTAGCAGGTTGCTTAGAGGTTTTGCAATTTTTGAAAAATCCTTTATAAATCTCCTGTAGAATCCTGCATGCCCCAGAAAGCTTCTGATTGCCTTAACATTGGCAGGTGGTGGTAATTTTTCAATTACTTCAACTTTAGCTTGATCCACCTCTATTCCCTTGTTTGAAATTTTATGCCCAAGGACAATCCCTTCAGTCACCATAAAGTGACATTTTTTCCAGTTTAAAACTAGGTTAGTCTCTTGGCATCTTTTCAGAACAAGTGCTAAATGGTTAAGGCAGGAGCTGAATGAGTCTCTAAATACTGAAGTCATCCATGAAGACTTCCAAGAATTTCTCTATCATATCAGAGAAGATAGAGAGCATGCACCTCTGAAAGGTTGCAGGTGCATTGCACAGACCAAAAGGCATCCTTCTGTAGGCAAACACTCCAGAAGGACATGTGAATGCTGTTTTCTCTTGGTCCTGAGGATCTACTGCAATTTGGTTGTAGCCTGAATAGCCATTCAAAAAGCAGTAATATTCATGACCTACTAGTCTCTCTAGCATCTGGTCTATGAATAGTAAAGGAAAGTGATCCTTCCTGGTGGCTGTATTGAGCCTTCTGTAGTCAATACACATACGCCACCCAGTAACTGTTCTTGTAGGAACCAGTTCATTTTTTTTTATTATGAATCACTGTCATGCCTCCCTTCTTGGGAACAACTTTGACAGGACTCACCCAGGGGCTATCGGAAATAGGATAAATAATCCCAGCTTCCAGTAACTTGGTGACCTCTTTCTGCACTGCTTCCTTCATGGCTGGATTTAGCCGCCTCTGTGGTTGAACTACTGGCTTAGCATTGTCCTCCAATAGGATCTTGTACATGCATCTTGCTGGGCTGATGCCCTTAAGATCACTTATGGACCACCCAAGAGCTGTCTTGTGTGTCCTTAGCACTTGAAGTAGTGCTTCCTCTTCCAGTGGACTTAAAGCAGAGCTTATAATCACCGGAAGAGTGTCATCTTCTCCCAGAAATGCATATTTCAGGGATGGTGGTAATGATTTGAGCTCAGATTTAGGAGGTTTTTCCTCTTCCTGAGGAAGTTTTAGAGGCTCTTTCAATTCCTCTGAATCCTCCAGATCAGGCTGAACATCTTTAAAGATGTCTTCCAGCTCTGATTCGAGACTCTCAACCATATTGATCTCCTCTACCAAAGAGTCAATAAGATCGACTTTCATGCAGTCTTTTGGTGTGTCTGGATGCTGCATGGCTTTGGCAGCATTTAACTTAAACTCATTCTCATTGACTCTCAGGGTTACTTCCCCCTTTTAGACATCAATGAGAGTTCATCCAGTTGCTAGGAAAGGTCTTCCTAGAATGAGAGTAGCACTCTTGTGCTCCTCCATTTCCAACACTACAAAGTCAGTGGAAAAGGCGAATGGCCCAACCCTGACAATCATGTCTTCAATCACGCCTGATGGGTATTTAATGGAGCCATCAGCAAGTTGGAGACATATCCGGGTTGGTTTGACTTCTTCAGTTAAACCAAGCTTTCTGATAGTGGATGCAGGTATTAGGTTGATGCTTGCCCCAAGATCACATAAAGCGGTCTTGGTGCAATTATCCTCTAATATGCATGGTATCATAAAGCTCCCGGGATCTTTAAGCTTTTCTGGAAAGCTTTTCAGAATGACTACACTGCATTCTTCAGTGAGGAGAACTCTTTCAGTTTCTCTCCAATCCTTCTTATGACTCAAGATCTCTTTCATGAACTTGGCATAAGAGGGTATTTGCTCAAGTGCCTCTGCAAACGGAATCTTTATTTCAAGAGTCCTGAGATAGTCTGTAAAGCGGGAAAATTACTTATCTTGCTCCTCTTGGCAGAGTTTTTGAGGATAAGGCATCTTGGCTTTATATTCCTCAACCTTAGTTGCTGCAGGTTTATTTCCTACAGAGGTGGTTGGAAAAGCCTTTTTAGAGGGGTTGCTATCAGCACTTGTGTGTGTTTGATCCCTCACTGGCGTTTGAACGCCAGAACTGAGCTTCCATTGGGCGTTTGACGCCAGCTCCTTGCCTGTTTCTGGCGTTTGAACGCCAGAATTGCGCGTGGGTTAGGCGTTTAACGTCAACTTTGCATTCTTTTCTGGCGTTTGAACGCCAGAGTTATTCCTCTCTGGGCTCTTACTGTCCTCAGAGGCATTTTGGATAATATTTTGCTCATCTTCTGTCAGTTGTTCTTTTCTTGACTTTTTGCTGCTCTGAAGTGAGGTATTTAATGTTTTCCCACTTCTTAATTGAACTGCCTGGCACTCTTCTGTTATCTGCTTTGATAACTGCTGTTTTGTCTGATTCAATTGTGCTTCCATATTTTTATTAGAATTTTTAGTGTCTTGTAGCATCTCTTTGAATTCTGCTAGCTGTTTTGTTAGAAAACACAATTATTGATTGAGTTCAGCAACTTATTCTGGAGGACCAAGTTCAGTGGACACTGCTTTGGCTTCTTCTTTTACGGAGGACCCACTACTTATGTACAGATGCTGATTTCTAGCAACTATATCAATAAGCTCTTGAGCCTCTTCAATAGTTTTTCTCATATGTATAGATCCACCAGCTGAGTGGTCTAGAGATATCTGAGCTCTTTCTGTAAGCCCATAGTAGAAGATGTTTAATTGCACCCACTCTGAAAACATTTCAGAGGGACATTTCCTTAGCATCCCTCTGTACCTCTCCCAGGTATTATAAAGGGATTCATCATCCTCTTGTTTAAAGCCTTGGATGTCCAGCCTTAGCTGTGTCATCATTTTTGGAGAGAAATATTGATTCAGGAATTTGTCTGATAACTGTTTCCATGTTTTTATGCTTGCTGTGGGTTGGTTGTTTAACCACCTTTTAGCTTGATCTTTTACAGCAAACAGAAACAGTAACAGCTTGTATACATCCTGATCTACCTCCTTGTCACGTACTGTGTTATCAATTTGCAAGAATTGTGCCAGAAACTCAGTAGGTTCTTCCTGTGGAAGACCAGAATACTGGCAGTTTTGCTGCACCATGACAATGAGCTGAGGATTTAGCTCAAAACTGTCTGCTTTGATGGGAGGTATACAGATACTACTCCCATATGCAGTAGTAGTGGGATTAGCATATGACCCCAGAGTCCTTTTGGACTGTTCATTTCCACTTAGGTCCATAATGGATAGAATGGAATTGATATGAATTGCAAAGAAAATATATTTTTGTTTTTATTTTGTATAAGTAGACAAACCAAATTATTAAGATAAATAAAAAAATAAGATAAAATAAAATAAAATAATTAGAAATTAAAATGTAAATTTTGAAAACCAAAAAAAAAAATTGAAAATGAAAATAATTGCTTAATTAAGAAGATTTGAAAAACTTTGGATATGATTTTTGAAAAAGATTTTGAATTTTGAAAAGATTTGATTTTTAAAATAAAAATATGAATTTTTAAAAAGTAATTCTCGAAAATTCAATTTAAAATAAAGAGCAAAGATATTTTTGAATTTAATGGGGGAAAGAGAAAAACAATAAAATGACACAAGACTTAAAATTTTTGGATCTAATGCTCCTTGTTTTTTGAAAGTTTTGGAGGGAAAACACCAAGGAACACCAAACTTAAAGATTTTAAGATCAAACCACAAAGAAGCCTCAAGAACACCTTGAAGAGTCACAAGAACATAAAAAGAACACCAAACTTAAAACTTTTAGAAAACTAAAAATAAGTTTTCGAAAATAAATAAGAAAAATAACAAGAGAACACCAAACTTAAAAGTTTGACATGAGATTTAATCAAAGAAAAATTATTTTTGAAAAAGTTTTAAAAAGAGGATTCCCAATTACCAAGAACATAAGCACAACTCTCTAGCCAATTGAGCTATAAATTTAAAGTGTTTTAAAGAAAAGTATTTAATGTATAAATATTTTTTTTGTATACTGATAATTTGAAAACACAAAAGAAAAACAAGAAAACACACAGAACAGGAAAAACTAAAGATCAAACAAGAAAAATAACAAGAACAACTTGAAGATTAAGAAAGAACAATGAACACAAATTCAAAAATTTAAAAGAAAGTAAAAACATGCAATTGACACCAAACTTAAAATATGAAACTAAAACTCAAACAGAAAAACTCAATTATTAGTTTATAAAAATTTTCGAAAAATTTAAAAAGAGAAAATAAGGATTTAAAAAAAATTCAACCAAAAACAATAATAGAAGACGCAATTTTAGTGACTCTAAACTAAAAAGATAAATTTTTCCTAATCTAAGCAACAAAATAAACCGTCAGTTGTCCAAACTCGAACAATCCCCGGCAACGGCGCCAAAAACTTGGTGCACAAATTGTGAATCACACTTTTCACAACTCGTACCACTAACCAGCAAGTGCACTGGGTCGTCCAAGTAATACCTTATGTGAGTAAGGGTCGATCCCACGGAGATTGTTGGCTTGAAGCAAGCTATGGTTATTTTGTAATTCTTAGTCAGGAAATTAGTAATAAAAGTGATTGGGTTTATGAGGAGTAAATAGCATAAATTAAATAATAATTGTTATGCAGTAATGGAGAACAAATTGAGGATTTGGAGATGCTCTGTCTTCCGAATCTCTGCTTTCCTACTGTCTTCTTCTTCACGCACGCAAGGCTCCTTCCATGGAAAGCTGTATGTTGGTGGATCACCGTTGTCAATGGCTACCATCCATCCTCTCAGTGAAAATGGTCCAAATGCGCTGTCACCGCATGGCTAATCATCTGTCGGTTCTCACTCATGTTGGAATAGAATCTATTGATTCTTTTGCGTCTGTCACTATGCCCAACACTCGTGAGTTTGAAGCTCGTCATAGTCATCCCTTCCCAGATCCTACTCGGAATACCACAGACAAGGTTTAGACTTTTCGAATCTCAGGAATGGCCGCCAATAATTCTAGCCTATACCACGAAGACTCTGATCGTGAACCAAGAGGCTAAGAGATACACACTCAAGCTAATGCAGATAGAACGGAGGTGGTTGTCAGGCACGCGTTCATAGGTGAGAATGATAATGAGTGTCACGGATCATCACATTCATCAGAGTGAAGTGCGAGTGAATATCTTAGAATAGAAACAAGCGTGATTGAATGAAAAACAGTAGTAATTGCATTAATTCATCGAAACACAGCAGAGCTCCTCACCCCCAACTATGGGGTTTAGAGACTCATGCCGTCAGAATTATAATATGAAACGTGTAAAATATCATGACATGCATAATAAATCTCTAAAGTTGTTTAAATACTAAACTAGTAAACTAGGTTTACAGAAAATGAGTAAACTACGATAGATAGTGCAGAAATCCACTTTCGGGGACCCACTTGGTGTGTGCTGGGGCTGAGACTTGAGCTTTACACGTGCCTAGGCTGTTTCTGGAGTTAAACGCCAGGTTGTAGCCTGTTTTGGGCCTATTTTGGGCGTTTAACTCCAACTTGTAACCTGTTTCTGGCGTTTAACGCCAGAATGCAACATGGAACTGGCGTTGAACGCCAGTTTACGTCGTTTATCTTTGAGCAAAGTATGGACTATTATATATTGCTGGAAATCCCTGGATGTATACTTTCCAACGCAATTGAGAGCGCACTATTTGGACTCCTGTAGCTCCAGAAAATCCATTTCGAGTGCAGGGAGGTTAGAATCCAACAGCATCTGCAGTCCTTTTTCAGCCACTGAATCAGATTTTTGCTCAGGTCCCTAAATTTCAGCCAGAAATTACCTGAAATCACAGAAAAACACACAAACTCATAGTAAAGTTTAGAAATGTGATTTTTATTTAAAAACTAATAAAAATATACTAAAAACTAATTAAATCATACTAAAAACTATGTAAAAACAATTCCAAAAAGCGTATAAATTATCCGCTCATCACTCTCTCTTTCTCTCTCTCTCTCTCTCTCTCTCTCTCTCTTTGCAAACGGCGACGGCGCGAGCTGGAGATGACAGCGCGAACAGCAGCAACGGAACTGGAAGCTGTCGCGACGCAACGGCGGCGAGCCCAATCACGGCACCATCCCTTCCTCTTCTCCCTGTTGCCCCCCTTCTCCTCCTCTTGTGCGTGACGACGACACGGCTGCGATGGGGAGGTGTGGCGCAGCGGCGGACGGCGATGACAACACTGAGCACGGCGCGGCAGCGAGCGGGACACGGTCCTGAGCAGCGCGACAGTGGTGCGGCAGCGGCTCCTCCCCGACAGTCTCTTCCTCCCTCTCCGATTTCCCCTTCCTCGTTTCTCTCTTTCTTTCCTTCGTTTCTTTCTTTTTTTCTATTTCTGAAGGGATGGAGCTGAGTTAGGGAGTGGCGGTGGCTAGGTTAGATTAAGGGGTTATGGTTTAATTTGATTAAAGTTAGGGTTTGAATTTAATTTGAAAGTATTTGGCTTTAGTAATTTTAATCAAATTAGGATATGTTATATTAATTTAAAATCTAATTTAATCTTTAAAAAATTACTTTAAAAAAGTATTACTTAATTATGAATTTGCTAACTGGTATTTAATCAGGTATTCTAATTTAAAAATAAAAATAATATAATTAATTTTCTTTGTTTATAAAAATTAAAGTATTAAATTCTGAAATCTCAATTATATAACTAAATCGTATTAAATTCTTATTCTTTTACAACGGTTAAGTTGTATAATTTAAATATAAAAAATTATTCAATAATTATAAGATTAAGTAAAATTTCTAATTTAATTATCAAAACTTGATTTAATAACTTTTAGTAAAATAATTTCTAAAAATAAAGTCTTTAATGAATGAATAAATTGAAATTAACCAATAATAATATTTTCCGAAAATTCCGGGCCTTACAGCAGACGTAGAAATAAAGCATGGAGGGGATAAAACTTGAACTTGTCTTACAAAGCTCCGTCAAAACAATTCCTCAATCAAAAATTGAGCTCCTCCCAAAAAAGCTAATTTTACCTACATTCCATTAGGTTGGTCATAATATGTGAGTAGATCCAACCATCATTCGATAAAATAGAGTTTACTGCCCTTCATTAGATGCTTACATCCATGTAATTAGAACCCGAATCAATAAATACAACATGAGATGGTATTTGATGGATGTGGTGCATTGTAAATGATTGTGACAAAAGATAATTGCACTAGAATATTAGACGAAAAGAATAAGTTGGAGTAAGAACAATCATTAAATTATCAAAAGAATAATATAATAGAATGAGCATATAGAAAAGTACTATAAATTATAAATTGTACTTTAAAAGGATCAACTGTAATGAAAATCGAAGAATACATTCTTATTCTATGAAGTGGTTAAGAAATAATAATAAATTAAAAAAAAAGTGAGTTGACTCTCTTATCTAGACTCACGAACCACAAAAAAATACTATATATAGCCTTTATTAATTAGAACAAAAATAATTATATAAATTAGTTAGTATTAAGTTAATTTTTCATTATTTATGTTATACATCATATATTTGCCGTGATTGAATAAGTCATTATCATATCATATACATTTTTATCATGATTAGAATCATAGATTTTTGTTTTAATTTTTTAAGGTAGATATCAATATCAACTTGCCGGAAATTACGATTAATTTAAAATGATTTTATAATGATTAAAAATTAAAATTATTGATAATTAACATAATTATGTATTGAATACTGATTTGATGTATAATTATAAAAAAATTATTGAGAATTAATATAATTATGTATTAAATGCTAATTTGATGTATAATGATTGACAATAATTAAAATAATTATATAAAAATAAAATATAGCAACTAAAATTAAATTTGTTAACTAATTAAAATTAGGTAGACTATGTTTGACAATTATTTTAGTATTTAATTATTATTATTATTATTATTATTATTATTATTATTATTATTATTATTATTATTATTATTATAAATGGGATGGGTCACTGTTAATGTAACAAATTGCCACTAATAAAATTATTGTATAATAAATGAGAATTAGAATTCTATCAATATAATTAAAATAATTAAAAATATTTTCGATTGATAATTAGTTTAATAATGTATTAAATATTAATTTTATATAATTATACTAAAGATATTTTTATGAATTTGTATAATCATGCATTATTTATTAAATACTAATTGTAATATAATTGTAATATTGTAATATAATTATAATAAAGAGATTTTTTAAAATAAATTTAGAGGAGAGAATAGTATTTTCATTTTGAAGGAAAAATGAATTTATAAAGAATTAACACCTCACTTTCATTAGTTGATAATGCGTTAAATATTAATTTTATATAATTATAATAAAGATATTTTCCTAAATTAGTATAATCATACATTATTCATTAAATGCTATTTGTAATATAATTATAATAAAAATATTTTTCTAAAATAAATTTAGAGGAGAGAATATTGCTTTCATTTGGAAAGAAAAAAGACTTCATGAAAAATTGACACCTCACTTTTATTAGTTGAGAAAATATTCAATTTTAATATATTAAGTACGTAGATTATGCTGCCATGACACTCATACATTAAATTTAGAAATTATTTATTTATGTATCATCAATAAAAATTTTTAAAACTTTATTTATAAATTATAAATTATTATTTATTTAAATTTTTAGTTTTAAAATTTTTAAATTTACTTTTTTTAGGTCGTTAGATATTTAATTTTTAATATTATTGAAGTAATTTAAAAATTTTTTTTATAAATTATAAATTATTTTCTTAGATTATTACTTTTTAAAATTTTAAATTATAGTTATATTTTATTTTATTATAATAATATTATTCTTTTATTTAAAAAAAATCTAATAATAAGTTTACGTAAAACCAATAATAATTTTATTTAAAAAACTAAATAAAAAGATAAAGGAGTCTCTTTGATTTAAATTTATAAATGAATTAACTAAATTTACTTAATAATAATAATAATAATAATAATAATAATAATAATAATAATAATAATAATAATTCTATTTAAAAATACTAAATAAAAAGATAATGCAGTCTCTTTAATTTAAATTTATGAATAAATTAACTATTTTACCTTTTAAATTAGTTATCTCATATTTTTAATCACTTTTATTTTCGAAAAAATTATAGTGTTAAATTAGTTAGTTATTAGGGTTTATAATTCATATTTATTTATTTTATCTGTAACTAAATTCATAGATTAATTCAAATTACAAGTATAAAAATAATATCCTTTCTATAAAAACCATACAATTATTTAAAATTCATAGATCAATTTAAATTCATAAAGAATTTAAAAGTTTTGTATATGTTCAAAATTATTCAATTACCACTAGGGTTTGAGTACTTTGCTAGAGTTTAAGTGCTTGTGAGTCTTTTTCAAGTAGAATTCTAATTTTGATTCAAACATGGAGGCCTCCTCTAATACGTAAAACAGAATCATGGGAGACAAAGGGTAAGGTCTCGGGAGTGAGGAGGAAAGGGAGTAGCTAAGGCAAGAAGGAGTCATCCTCTTTGATACCTCAGCTATTCAGGAGGGTTTGGAGGAGTGCCAAGGAGTCTTGTTGACAGATTACATACTATCAGATAAAAGTTTTATCATTGGTACGATTGAACCTGTAATGAAGGGAATATGGAGGCATCTAGATGGACTGCGGGTGCTGGATCATGAAAATAACAAATTCTAATTTTTTTTCGACAAAGTACAAGACATGAACCGAATCGAAAAAGAAGTTCCTTGGCTATTTAAAAATTTCATACTTAACATTAAGAGGTGGATGGAGGAGATGGAGATTGAAAAAGAAGATTTTTTCTATGTTCCTATATGGATTCAACTATGGGGGGATGTCATAATATTGTAAAACGAAAGAACTTGGAAGGAAAATAGGAGAAGCATTAGGGCAGGTTGTGGATGTGGACTTGTTTCTAATGAGAGGGCAAGAGACTCGGGTAGTAAAAGTAAGAGTCAACATGGATGTAACACAAAAATTAAAGCAAGCGATCAAAATTGTAGGACCTAACAGGAGAATAATTGAAATATGATTGAAATATGAGCGGATTGGTTGTTTCTGTTCAGTCTGCGGACATTAGGACCATGAAACACGAAACTGTATCGAAGGATCTGATGAAGGTGAGGAAGAGCAAGGTGAAAAGGAGAGTTGGGGTGAATGGCTAAAGGCTGAGCAAACTGGGAAGCGGATAGAGGTGTTGAAGGAGAATTCAGATCCCATAAAAAATAAACCAAATTGAAAACTGGAAAATAGAACGAAGAAACCTACTCCTGTTAGCCTTCTAAGAAAATTCAGTGATCTATCAATGGAGAAAAAAGGAACACAACAGCAACAGGACCAAGTAATAGTCATTGAAGATAACGAGGAAGGAACCGGGGAGAATTCTGAACGACTAAATCAAGGAAGGGAGATGATGGGAGTATTAGGGGAGAATGTACAAGTAGTGAAGAATGTGAATGAAGACATTATACAAACAGCAAGCCATGACAAGTCTTTTACTATCCATCGTACAAGCCAAACCATAGCAACAAGAAATAAAAGATTCAAAATAAAATATTTGGCAATGCAGGAAGGAACGAAGATGAATATGATGATAGGAGTGAAGAGGAACAATGACTTGGAGGAAGACCTAGATAAAAAATAGGAGGGGATACAAGGAATGGAGGTTGCTAAAACGGGGTATAGTGCCAACCCAAATTTGGCACTCCAACCCAAATGAAGATGTTGATGTGAAACTGCTGGGGGTTGGAGAAATTTCTAGCAGTTCACAATATCCAAAGGATAAGGAGATCTCATTCTCCTGATTTGTTATTTTTATGTGAAACCAAAAACAACTCATTGTTTGTTGCACAGTGTGAGAAGCTGAGTTTCAAGAACTCATTTTGTGTAGAGCCACAATGAGTTGGTGGTGGTTTGGTGCTTGCATGGAAGGAGGAGATTCGATTAATATTGAGAAAACTGCATCCGTTTTCATACAATTCGACTGGCTGGAACCAAGTAGTGGCAAGAAATGGAGCATTTTTAGAGTTCACTTACACAGGAAAAGAATCAAAGGAAAGCTCAATTTGAAAAGGTACAACAATGTTTAAATTCTTTTAACTCTATGTACCTTATCATTGGAGATTTCAATGCCATTCTTGCTCATCATGAAAAAGAGGGCGGAAGGCCCAAATCAGCAAGTTCTATACGAGAATTTCAAAATTTTGTTGATGAGGGAAACCTTAGAGATTTCATGTTTGAAGAGCCTAAATTTACATAGTGTAATAAACAATATGGAAGTAATTTAATCAGGGAGAGAATTGATAGATGCTTGGTATCTTAGGATTGGATGGCAGCATACCCAGATGAAAAAATTATTCATTTAGATGATCATGGCTTTGATCATAGACCTCTTCTTTTAACTCTGGAATTTTCCAAATGGAAGATAAAGCACAGGTTCCACTTTCAGAAGAGGTGGTGTGAGGAGAAACAAGTGAGAAGAATAGTTAAAGAGGCATCGCAAACTCCTTGTACATGTTCGGCTATATTCATATTGGCGAATAAACTTTGAACTATTCGTCACAAGTTAGTGCAATGGAAAGCTACTAATTCCTACAACTCTGAAAAGTTGATTCAAGATACTAAAAGGAAGCTGGAGAAAGAAAAAAATGAAAGCTCATGAGGCAGATAGAAGTCGAATCCTAAACCTTGAAACAACTTTACAAGAAGCATATGAGAAAGAGGAACGATATTAGAAAGAGAAATCAAGAGTGAAATGGTATAAATGGGGAGACCAGAATACTAAGTTTCTTCATTCTCAATTTTGGATGCATAATAACCAAAATAGAATTGAAAAATTGGTAGATGATGTAGGGCAGGAATTCACAGACACGAACATCATTGGGAGGATGTCTTAAAATTTTTTTGAAAAATTGTTTGCAACTTCTAATCCAGATGAACCAAATGTGATATTAGAGGGTCTGGAGACAAAGGCGGAGAACAGAGATAATATAATTCTGTCTCAGCCAATTTCGGAAAAAGAAATCAAGCGTGCATTTTTTTCAATTAATCCTTATTCAGCCCCAGGTGAAGATAGCTTCACAGGCAGATTCTTCCATTTCTTTTGGGATATTATTAAGAAGGAATTGGTGCAAGTAGTTACAAGTTTCTTCTCGGGTGGAAAAATGTTAAGGGTTTTGAACCACACTCAAATATGCTTAATTGCGAACATTCCAGGCACAGCCTCGATGAGCCAGATTTTCCCGATAAATTTAAGCTTTGTTTTCTACAAAACCATTTCCAAATTTCTTGTGCATAGAATGCAAAAAATGTTGCAGAAGATAATCAGCAAAAATCAGAGTGCCTTCATGAAAGGACTTTTGATTAGTGACAATGTTCTAGTCACTCATGAGCTGATGCATTTCTTGAAAAACAAGAGGTATGGTGACTACGACATGACTTTTAAATTGGATATAAGTAAGGCATATGACAGGGTTGAATGGAATTTTGTTTAGGAGATCATGAAGAAATTGGGCTTTTGTAACAAATGGATTGATTAGATAAGGAGTGTGTTACTACGATGTCGTACTCTGTTACTGTGGATGGTCACTCACTAGGATTTTTTAAGCCAACGAGAGGTCTCCAAAAAGGAGATCTTCTCTCCCCTTATCTTTTCTTACTATGTGCAGAGGGTTTTTTCTTGAAAGAACTCATAAAGCTCTCCTGGTCAATCATCGAATTCAGACGAGAATCTCCAATTTTAAGTACATGCCCTAGATGCCAAATGGAACCTAAAACAGTGATGCATTGCTTGATTAATTGCTCAAAATCAGCAAAAAATTGGCAAGGATTAGGGGTTCAATTCATACCTGGCACCTTCTTGGAAGTTTGGGATTGGTGGATAGAAGTAACGATGAAGGCAAGAGGAGGCTATCACCACAAAAGCCTCATAGCAGTAACGCTTTGGAAGATTTGGTTGGCACAAAACCTGAAGATCTTCGAACAACGAGACATTACTCCTAAGCAGATTATTTCATCATCAAAGAGTTTGATGGAGGAATTTCTTCCATTAGTTCCTTCTTGAAAGCTCTGCGTTCTCTTTACTGCATAATACCTTCTTTTCATTTCGTTATTTCTGAACCTATTTTATTTTTTGTCTTTTGATGTTTTAGCCACTTCTTTTGGTTGTAGTCCAAGTTGGACCAAATATTTATTCAATAAATCAATAAACTTCTGACTTTGAGAAAAAGAGTAAAGTGACAATTAAGTCTCTGAGAATTTCGCGTTCGGACAATTTAGCCCCAGAAAAAAATAACAAATAGATCCCTTAGGTAGCGTTTGTTTTTGGAGACAGTACACAAAGACATGGACAATAAATGTTTAAAACGTGTTTGGTAGCAGAGACATGGACAGTGGACATATTGTCTCTGGAACAGTTTTTTTAATTTTAGTGTCCACTCTTTTATGGAGGACAATGATGGACACGGGAATTAACAAAGTGGACACAGATTTTTTAATGAAAATTCTTTTCCATTTTATCCCTACATATTATTATTATTCCATTGTTACCCTCTTTTAAATCATATCATAAGCCCTAATTTTGTGTTGTGCAGCAGCCTTCTCCTCCAAGATTATCTTTCCCTTGCTCTCTGTTTCGTCTCTCCTTCTTCCTTCTCTTTTTCAGATTCTTTTTTCGTTTCACTTCCCAGGTATAGCTCTCCGTCTATTCTCTTTCTCTTTCTCTTTGATCTCTGTCCCTTTCTTCTTCTTATTTCTCTTCTTTCTCTCTGTCTCTTCTCTTTCTCTTTGCTCTCTGTCCCATTCTTCTTCTTCTTATTTCTCTTCTTTCTCCGGTGTTCTATTGTTTAGTACTTTATCTTATTCTTCTTTCTTTTTCTTTGTTTCTTTTTCTTCTTCTTTACTGCTTCTCCTCTTCATTTTTTTGCTCAACTAATTTAACTACAACATTTCAGAAGCAAAATATTTATTAGAGCTTGTCACAACTTTTGGAATTCACGTGTTCTTCTCTTTCTCAGTCACGCAGGTATATAACTCTGCCTTTCCTCTTTGCTTCTTAATTTCGTTTGTATTGTTTTACTTTAAATTATTGGGTTCTTCTGGCTTCTGTTATTTTTATTTGTTTATATTGTTTGTGATTTGAAAATATAAAAATTGAATATGGACATGAGAAATGGTATTTTTGGTGTCAAAATTTTTAATTTATGCAGTCCTGCTGTGAATAAATGATTGAACATATTTTGTTTAGAATGGAATAAGGAATGAAAAAAAATTATATTGAACTCTTCTTATTGATTTGAATGCAAAAATAAAATAATTAGTTGGTGATGTTGTTATTTTTATTCTTATTGATTATTTATAGTATTTATGTTATTTTATAATAAATTATGATTTAAATTTTTTATCTGTTGTTAGGGAAGAAATGGAACCATTGGACTACTCTGAACAATTTAGGCGATTTCTTTTTTTTTATTATTTTATGATTGAGATTGAACTTGAGATAGCCACAATATTAATTTTGATGTTTGCATTTTTTTGTTTGAGAAATAAGAGAAGGAGACATTTGTTTATTAGGAATAGAGAAATTAATACTAATCCCTTAAGACGGAATGTGTTAAGTCGCATAATAGGAGGAGGCGATAGGAATTGTATTTGGGAATTAAGGATGAGCGTAGATGCATTAGGAAGATTATGTGAGTTACTTAAAGTTCAGGGTGGATTAAGCGATGAATGTCATGTAAATATACCAGAGCAAGTGATTATATTTTTAATAATTTTAGCTCATCATAAAAAGAATCGCACACTCCAAGTTAGATTTTATAGGTCATGAGAAACAATAAGTAAGTATTTTAATAAAGTTTTGTCATCGGTAATATGTGTCCAAAGCCTGTTGTTTGCAAAGCCTGTTCCTGTTCCAGATGACTGCATAGATCCCCGATGGAAATGGTTCAAGGTACGTCTAATGAAGAAACGCGGTTGTGGTTTTGTATTATATATGGTTTGGTATAGAGATAGTTTTGAACCTTCAATTTCTTTGCTTTAGAACTGTCTAGGAGCATTAGATGGAACATATATAGATGTGACTGTCCCTGAAGAAGACAAATCAAGATACAGAACAAGAAAGGGTAAAATATCAACCAACGTCCTAGGCGTATGCAATCGAGATATGAATTTTGTGTACGTACTTAGTGGATGGGAAGGATCCGCATCGGATTCAAGAGTCCTTAGAGATGCAATTTCACGTCGTAATAACCTCAAGATACCAATTGGTATGTAATAGTTAAATTTTAGGTAACAAAAACACTTCAAAATTTTTAATTCATAAAATTTTCTTAATCCTCATAACGTGTCTCTTTTAATTTATAGGGAATTATTATTTAGTGGATGCTGGTTATACTAATTGCAAGGGGTTTCTAGCACCATATAGGCAAACTCGATACCACGTACAAGAATGGGCCTATGGTAGAAATGCGCCTAGAAACTTTCGAGAATATTTTAACAAGAAGCACTCTTCAGCTAGGAACATTATTGAACGTTGTTTTGGTTTATTGAAGAAGAGATGGGCAATTTTGAGGAGTCCTTGTTTCTACCAAATCAAGACACAAAATAAAATAATTATTGCTTGTTGTTTATTACAAAATTTTATTCGGCTTAATATGGACTCCGATCCTGAGGAGGACATATCACTTGAGAATGAGCAAGTGCTTATTGGAGAGGAGCATGGTGATAACCAAGATGGCGATGATGAAATGATTGATAGTGTAGAGGGCAGCAATGAATGGAATGATTGGCGAGACAACTTAGCACATGAAATGTACAATGAGTGGATGCATAGCCGAATTAATTAATTGTCATATGATTGGCTTATTTGATTGAAAATGTATATTATTGATTCATTTTGATTCATTCTCTCTAATCTTAATATTTTTTGAAATCTTTATATTCCTGTATTTGTTACTTGTACAATCGTCTTCTCTTCCTTTTCCATATTTTTCTTCAACATAGTGTCAAAGTGGTAACATCAACTAAGACCTAATCATATAACTATTTTTCTGTGTTCCTAAAAGATGGATCATCTTTCTTTTGTAGCCTCCTGTTTTCACATTTCTGTGATTTCTGTTTATATCTACGTCTTGCATTTTCCTGCTTGCAATCATATTTAACTCTTTTCCAGCCCAATTTCCCTTTTAGATTGATTGAAAGATTGGTTAGCTTTGTTTCATGATATTTATTATATCTGGTGGGTTTTCTTATCCTTTTTAATTCCCCGTCTAATGAATTTAAAAAAAAAAAACAGTTTCCAACTAACTTGCCATTCCTCTGATTTCTTATCAAAATTTTTAGCTTGGTTGGAAGTTGGAACTCATGCTTAGCTCACTTAATCTCTTGTTGTCACTTTCTTTCAAAACAAGCATTAATTACCTAGATTTTGAAAAAATAATTGATGGAAAGGCAACCTGAACTATACATACCAATGTTCAAGCTGCTAGTTGCCATGTCTTAGGACACCTTCACCAAAGAATGCTCTTCTAGCCAAGCTAACTGCCTTTGGCTTGTTTTTGATAGTTTGAATTATTATGTGTATTTTATTTAAATATATTGTATTGATACATTATAAAGATAATGTCATGATATGTTTATGATGTTCAATTGAATTCTGATTTAGTTAAATCTAGATTGTAGAGACAAATGGACAGACATGTTTGGACTGATGAGGAGACAGAGGTATTTGTTGATTTTATGGAGGAGCTTGTCATTGAAGGAAGAATAGCTGATGCAGGTCAATTTAGGCCTGGATCTTTTGAGAAACTTGCTGCAAAAATGAATGAGAGGTTTTCAAGTGGTGGTTTTCAAATAACTCATTGCAAAAACAAGGTTAAGAGGTTGAAAGAGAAATATCAATTTGCTGCTGACATGGCAGGCTGTAGCGGTTTTGGATGGGATGATGTGAAGCAATGCGTGGTTGTGGACAACAAAGAGATCCTCGCTGCTTATATGAAGGTTGGTTTACAAGTTTGATTTTGTTGAATTAATTTTATTCTACTTGATAGTCTGTCCTTCTTAGTTGATCTTTTATTTTTTATTTTTTCTAGAAACAAGGAGTAAGGTTGTATACTCCAGGAAAGCCTTTTCCCCTTTATACGCGTTTGGAAAAAATATTTTGTAAGGAAAGAGCAAATGGGGATGCTGCTGTATGCGGCAATGACGCTGAAGAAGAAGTGCAAATGAATGGGTATGAAGAAATGGACGAAGAAGATACGGATTTCTTTAACTCAAATCATGATTGTAGTGAATCTCTACTCCAACAATCAAATTCTGTGGCTTCATCTTCTGGGAAGAAACAAGGAAAGAAGCCTTCCTCATTTAAAGCGGCAAAGGATACCAAGATAATGAAGGAGTTAACTGACACGCTGAAATATGTGTTCGATCAACAGGGAAAGCGTTTGGATGCTTTTGCCCAAGCTATGGTAAACACTCGTGAGGAAAAAAAGACTGGTGATATACTCAGTGAACTTGGATTCACTGATGATGAAGTTATTTCTATTGCACTCAAGTTCTCTACAAATCCTCAACTGGAAAAAATGTTTTGGTCATTGGAAAATAGTCAGAAAACCGGATTTATTAGAGCTATATTGCATACTTAGAATTGGAGTTAATCTCTTTGAGTTATCATTTCATTTTGTGCAGACTTAGGTTCAAACAAGCATAATTTTACATGCAAGATTTTTTTGATGTTAGTGCATAGTTAGTTTTACGTATTGGTTTTAATTATGTTACTGCAGAAACTTGTTCAAAATGGGTGCTTAATTGTTTAAGCTTTTGGTTAGAAATTGTTTAATTGTTTAAGATTTTGGTTAGAAATTAATATCTTGTATATGGTTTAAAATAAATATAAATTCATTTATTGTAAATTATTTTTTTTTTAAAAAAATAATGTTTTTTTCATAAGGTTACGTCCAGTCTTCGATGTTAGTTTTTCCGGTGTTCATTGTTAATAAGGTTGAAGAATAGATAATTTGCAATTAGTAGACCTCATTTCATTGTGTTGCACTAGTCTAGAAAGGTTTGTTATGCAAAAGAACCCAAAATAGTTAAATGGAGCGGTTCAAGAACACCTGGGAAACTCATATATTGTATTTCACAAAAATCAACCATGTAGAGATGGAATGAACAAGCATAACTCAAATGGTCCACTTCTGAAAAATAAAGCTCGAAAACTATTATTAAGTGTAACAATAAGTGACACAAGTTATTGAAACTTCAGGCTCAACGATATTCTACATGTAAATGCATATGTCCCATGTCCTAAACATGTATGCATATTCTCTCTTCTCTCATGGAAATTTGAAATAGAATAAAATGATGACTGTGAATAATATTTTAAAAAAAATAAAATATTAAGCAGTTACAGTTTGATCATTTTGTACTTCATCAACCATCAGCCATTCCCACCTCTGAAAACCAAACTCAGTCCTTCCTGTAACAGAGAACACACAGTTAGTCAAATTTCCATGCTTCAATTACATTTTATGCTACATCAAAACTACAATGCAAAAGCATCTCAATTGATTAAAACAATGGCTTTCCTCTGTTACCAAAAAGAAAAGTCTACCCAAGCTAGAAACAAAAGTGGGGTGTTCAAGGAGAGAAGTCCTAGCCTCCTACGTCAGTTTGTGGTCAAAACTCCCCATTCATACCCCAATCCAGAGGATCTAAATGTGCTTGGCTGTGGCAGATAGCAATAGCTCTTCAAAACAGAGCTTGCCTCTAAAGTGAGTAAGAGCCTATCCAGCTTTTGCTTAATCTAAGTGCACAGCAATATTTATTTACAAATGAATTCACCCTTATTGGTTCACTTTACAAATGAATTCACTCTTATGGTCCATACCTTCATGCTGCTGCTTTTCTTTTCTTTTCCCTTAGCTCATTTTCTTCTAGGAATTTTCTTTCTTCACCTTAAGCTATCGGCACCTTCACCTTGGTAGAATTCTAGCAGGAAGATCAACCAGTGTTAGATTAACAACTACCAAAATTACCAAAGTAAATGGATGACACGAATCTTTCAAACTGAGATGTATAGGAACAGAATGGACAATAATATAAGGCCACTTGAAACGGAGTTCCCTCCGGCCCTTCGTGATATATAACACGGAACCCTTCATTATCCTATTTTATCTGTTTAAAGAAGTAACATTACAACAATGCAAATTACTGATTTCAAGTTCTATATCTAAAAGGATGGACAATAAAAATATAGCATAGTTGTAGTGTAGATAGCATACTTTCCAATCAGTGTATGATGGTGTACTTGTACTAGACCCTTTACTATATTCAGAAACACTCCTCAACTATAGTACTAATAAACATTCAATCATTACAACACAAATATGGCTAAGGAATGCTGTTATTAGTACCTTGTTGTTTTGAAGAATGCAAGAGTTGAGTCTGAACAAGGTTTTTGAGCATGTGATAATTTGTCATATGAGGTGAGGCAAGAGTGTTGTCCAGCCTCTCCCTATACAGCTCCACAATCTCTCTTTTCTTCTCCATCTTCTTTGCATCTTCAAAGAAAAAAAAAAACACAAGAAAGTCCATTTTACTAAAAAACACACAATCTTCATGATAAGCTCAATTCATATAGTCAAGTACTAATAATAGTATCCAGGAAGTAAATTTTGATCAAAATTTAATATTGCACTTACATGAAACTTTGCTCAGTTTGGCTTTGAATGACAGTAAAAGATTGGAATTTGCATAAGCTAAATCAATGAAAGAATTATTGAGTTGGTAATATGATAATTAGAAGAATATATAGAGGATATTTTCCTTAAAGTGGGGGACCACAAGCTAACAAGAACTGCACAAAATAGTAGAATATAGTGTTCCAACATGGAAGTGCTCATAACAAATTTCTTATTGTATAAAATATAGTGTTCCAACATGGAAGTGCTCATAAAACTAATAATGAAATCCATGAGCCAGCACTTTGCCATGAAAGTGCAGTGCTTTTTCAGCGTTACCACATAGACAGAGAGCTTTGATGATTGTTGTCAACGTTACGGTATAAGGCTGAAAATCACTCTTGAAAATCTTTGCAAAAGCAGCGACAGCAAGAGTGATCCAAATCCATTCCGCAGGAACAATTGATTAAGATATTCAAAGTAAATAAGTTGGGAGCGATTACCCTGGATTGCAATTGCTGAAAAAGGGAAATGGCGGTGGGGCAATGGTTGGTCTTGGCAAGAGATCCCAAAATCTTGGGGAATTGAAGGATGGATGGAGGGCGACACATAAAGAGCATGCGAGTGAAGGAATCAACAGCTTCATCAAGCGATTGGGGCTAAGAGTGAGAGTGTAGGGATGAAGTTGAAGGGAAGCAAAGACCGAGAGCGGAATGAGGAACATAATTTGGGATTTGAAGAAGAGCGTACCTTAACATGATTCGTGAGAATGGGAACAATGACAACATTCTTGCAATCAAGAGAGGTAGGGTAAAATGGAATGCGATGTGTTGAAGAGTAGTCCACCAGAGAGAGTGAGAAGAGTTTAGCGAAAGGTTAGGGAGGGCAAGGATTAGAGATACAGGGAAGGAGGGGAGGGATGTCTATTTTAGTCATTTTACCTAATATTATAGTCTTGTCCATGTATTTTTATGTGTATCCAAACATGATACTGGACATTACATTAGTGTCTTGTCCATCATATCCAAACACAATACATGAACAATAATTTTTAATGTCTCCGTCCTATTGTCTCTGTCTCAGTGTACTGTTCTGTTCTGTCTCTGAAAACAAACGCAGCCTTAGGGAACAAAACGTGGACACGTTATATCCTTCCGTCAGTTAGACCAACAGCGCCTCTGACGTAGACTGTTAATGTATTGAGGTGTTCGTTAAATGCCACAGTGGAATTACTCTGAATGGGGAGGACCGATAAACCCATATTTTATGATATACTTTGTGCCTAATTTAAGTGATTTATTCAATCCTTCACTCACTTATTCATATAAATTGCATGGTTTTACTTTCCCTTCCTTATTATGTGATGTATGTGAAAAACATGTTTCCTATGCTTTAAAAATAAATTATTTTAATTACCCTTTACTTCAATTCGATGCCGTGATTCGTGTGTTGAGTAGTTTCAGATCTTCTAAAGCAGGAATGACTTAAAGGATGGAAAGAAAACATACAAAATTGGAAGGAAAGCATAAAACGGAGTTTTGAAGAAACTGGCAGTGACACGACCGCGTGACAAGGAAAACTCCAAATGACGCGACCGCGTGACCCACGCGGACACGTGACCCACGCAGACGCGTGACAGAGGCCACGTACCAGAAAGTACAGAAAATGCTCCCAGCAATTTCTGAAGTCCTTTTTGACCCTAATCCAAGTCCAGAAGGCACAGATCAGAGGTTATGAAGTGAGGGAATGCATCCATTCATAGGAGAATCTCCAATTAGTTACTTTTTCATGAATTAGATGTAGTTTTGAGAGAGAGGTTCTCTCCTCTCTCTTTTAGGATTTAGAATTAGGATTTCTTTTGCTTTCAGGATTATCTCTTTTTTATCAGGTTCAACATTCCTTTTTATTTAGCTTCTCAATTTAATTTATGAATTCTTCTATGTTACAGATTATTCTTTGAATTAATGTTATTTGAGGTATTTCAGTTTATTATTGCTCTCTTTTATTTAGGTTACAGTTGCTTCCAATCTGAAGACATTTTTATTCCAGTAGATTTACTTTTCCCCTTTGGTCTTGGTTAAGAAATCAGTAACTCAGGAGTTATCAAACTCAACATGATTGATAATTGTTATCTTTGCTAATTGAATTGAACTTCAATAATCCCAATCTTTTCTTAGGGATTAACTAGGATTTAAAGATCAACATAATTAGTCACTTGACCTTTCTTTACTTTAAGTAAAGGCTAACTAAGTGGAATTAAGATTCAATCTTCATCATCATTGATAAGGATAACTAGGATAGGACTTCCAATTTCTCATACCTTGCCAAAAGTTTATTTTACAGTCTTTTACTTATTTTAATTGCAATTCAAATCACTTGTTCCTCATCTTCAAAACCCCGATTTACAATCTTCATAACCAATAATAAGAACATACTTCCCTGCAGTTCTTTGAGAAGACGACCTAAGGTTTAAATACTTCGGTTATCAATTTTTAAGGGGTTTGTTACTTGTGACAACCAAAACGTTTGTACGAAGGGATTTCTGTTGGTTTAGAAACTATATCTACAACGTGACTATTTTTATGAAACTCTTTACTAGCAAAAATCCTAACGTCAAAATGGCGCCGTTGCCGGGGAACTGCAATCGTGTGCCTTATTACTGGTTATTGTAAATATTTTTCTTTTACTTGTTTATTTGTCTTTATTTTCTCCTTTTACTTTTATTAGATACTATGAATCCTCACTCCACTCGCTTTGAGTTTGGTTCTAATATTGTTGAAAGGAGTGAAAGTTATAACAGAAACATGCATCAAGGTCAGAGCAATCAAAGATGGATGGAGCCTAAAGGATCTGATCAACCCTTTTGGCAACAACACCCTCCAAGATATCATGGACAAAGACCATTCTACAATGCATACCAAGCCAATAGGCATGGTGGACAACCTTGTAGTTACCAACAAGCCCCACCCTGTGCTTATAGACCATCCTCTCAACGTAACTTCGAACCACCACACTCACAAGCTCATTTTCACCATTCACCACCATATGATCCTCATTTATCCCAATTCCAATCCTATTACTCCCAAACACCACCACTTCTCCTTGTACCACGTCCAAATTCATCACCCCGAGAATCAAAGGTTCGCCTCAAGGAAACGGTAGATCAACTTCAAACAACCCTTCATCAACTGGAGCAAGCTGTAAGTCAATTATCTTCTAGACGTTCGAACATTCAAGGACCTCCCACAGCCCCATGTGGACAATCTAAAGAAGAGCGTAGTATGAAGGAGATACTAGAAACTCCAGTGGACAGAACAGGGCATGACTTCATACTGGAACAGGTAGAGGAAGCTGTCATTGTAAACGAAGAAGAGTTGGTTGAAGACTTAGGAGACGCTGAACTTCCATGGGAGTCCAGAGTTATGGAGAATTCTGTCAAAAACGTTACAACTAATGCTAAGGAGGATAGTGCACAACTCCCAAAGCAAGTCTCTTATGAAGAACTAGACGGAATAATCCAAGAAGCAGGTTTCCTTGATGATGATAATCTCAAGTCAAGTTCTCCCCGTAATGAACTTGCATCAGCAAGTGAATTCTCTGAGATCGAAGAATCTTCCCCAAGTGAATACGAAGATGATGCGGAGGTAGATTTCTCTCAACCTCCCGTTTATGACTTAAGTGACGAGGAAGACATAGAAGGCTTTGATCAGGACATGGATGCAATTGAAGAAGTCTGCAAGGAAGTGAAGAAATTTACCGAAGAGCACAAGGGAGTAGAACTTACAGAACCACTGGAAACACCTATCCCAAGGCCATTACCACCCAATACAAGCTTCAAGTGGGTACAATTCTTAACCTTTAGCTTTATTTTTCCACTTGAATATGGTTTGCTTGAAACAGATGGCCAGCTTAGAGCTCTTTGCGGCTTTAAGAATAAGAGGGAAATGGCTCGCACTCAGAGCTGGTGCACAAGGTTCAATAAGGTTCCATGCTTCAATTCGAAGTGCACGGATTGGCATCATGATCAATCAAATGGATCTCGAAAAATGTTTGGTCATCTTGGTGAAAATCTACTTTCTAAACCGCCCGGATGGAAAAATATAGATCAAGACGAAGGCGGATTTAAAAGCAAAGTTTGGGATCTTGGAATCCATTCTGACATTCGTCACCCCGGGAGCCTGACAATCTGCTTGAAGATACTCAGAAGCTTTATGTGCCTAGTTTGGGACCCCGGAGGCTGTTGGCATTCCAAACATTGGTAGAGATTTCTGGACAAATTTAAGCGCAAGCCGCCATAACAGGAAGCTCATCCAATGTCCGACTTAAGGACTTTAACTAAAAGTGCTAGGTGGGAGACAACCCACCATGGTATGGTCGTTTCTTTTTCAGTTTTATTTCGTGTTATTTATTTTTGTTTTCCTTTTCAATTGAACCTGAATATTATTCATTCGCATTGCATACTGCATAATTGCATACCTGCAAAAAAAAAGAGTAGGCGTGCGACGCGACCGCATCACCCATGCGATCGCGTCAGTTGCGAAAAACAACCCCCACGCGTCCGCGTCACTCACGTGGCCGCGTGACCTGGAAATCGATGTAAGGATCCAACGCCCAGAAAGTTGGGCTGGAATCGTGCGGCTGTTGTGCGTTTCGCACAAAACGATCCACGCGGTCGCGTCCATGACGCGATCGCGTCACTTGCACAACACCAATCCCACGCGACAGCGTGAGCGACGCGATCGCGTCACATGGATTGCACAACACCCCAAAGGAGACAGAGAGTTGCGCTAAAACGACGCTGGAATTGCGCGTTTAGCACAATTTCCAGCGACGCGGTCGCCTGCCTCACGCGACCGCGTCATTTATCCTTTTTCCCATTCCATGCGATCGCATCACTCACGCGATCGCGTCAACCCCCATTCCACCCCAGCCACGCGACTGCGTGCCACACGCGATCGCGTGGATTCAATTTCGATAACCCCCCAACCACGCGAACCCTACCCATTCGCGCCCCCCAACCCCCTTCTCCTTCCTCTCTTCTCTGCACCCACCACCACCCACTTCCAGCCACCACCACCGACCACCGCCCCACCGTCGACCACCCAGACCCACCGCTGCCGCGCCACCCCCTTCTCCCTTCCCTCTCTTTCTTCTTTTTCTCTCTCTCTTCTTCCCTTAACCACCGCTGCCACCACCGCGGACAGCCACCCCCACCGCGCCGCCGTTACCGCCGTGCCTGCACCCACTACCCACGCCCCTCTTCCCTTCCTTCCCCCTTCACCCTACCCCCATTAACCTACCCGAAACCCCCTGCCTCCGAACAACCACCGCCACGCCAACCACCTGCAACCGCCGTGTCAGCCACCACCACCACCATCCCCCAGCCATCTCTCTGCCCCTACTTTCATTCATACGCCTACCAGGTTTCGCCGAACGCCACCCTTCTTTCAATTCCCAGTTAATTACATATTTTTCTGTTTATGTTCATAATTAGGCTAGTTAGATATGCATGTTGTAGTGGATTCTAGGTGGTTAGGTAGCCTAGGATGTGGTTAGTGGATTTAGGCCTGTTTAATTGCGCTGTTCGTGCTTCTTGTTTTATAATTTTCGCAATTCTGATGTTGCTGTGATGTTAGTTTTGTTCATATGCCGTTCGTACTGTTCATGCTACGTTATGAATGTTATTTCTTCTTCATATCTAATTGCATGTTTGTTTTAATTCCTATGAACTGTCCTGCATACTGTTTATTTTCCGGGAACATCCAATTTTAGCCGGAATGCTGCCCAATTTTCTGTAAACTATTTTGTTTCCATTCATGTCTTGGTTTTGGCACTTTGCACTCTGCTTTACTCTGCTTTTACCAAACCAATTCATGATTACCAGGGCAAGCTTTCTTATTCTTTTTGATTTCCTAGTTCATAATCTGCATTTTTGATGTTTAGCTTCCAATTTCTGATTCATCATCCACCTGATTCCCTTGTTTGGATATGAGTTAGCTATAGCTTCTAATTGAGAATGCTTATTACTCTGAAATTGTTCATCATGCCACTTACTCTATCCCACTTTTTACTAATTCACTAATTTTAACTTCCTAAACTCTTTTTTCATTCCTAACCAACCTCACCTTTCAAAACATCTCTTCTGGTTTTTCACTATTCTCTTTAACCTTCTAACCAAGGCATGATGATAATTTTTCCTAATTAACATGATTTCTAATACATTTTGGATTGTTAATTTTTTCTTCTCGGACTTTTAACTCCTATTCAATCCTTAATGCCCACTTACTTAACTCATTTTCATTACTCCAGTGCTCCTTTGCCACTATATGCTTATTTTGTGATTTGCCTACTTGTTTTTCTGTTTTTATTATATCCTGGTTTTCTGTTTTTCAGGATGTCTGACACCCAAAGAAAAGGAAAGGGAAAGGCCACAACTGGAAAACGGAAAAGAGGAGAATCCTCCATGTCCATCATGGACATCATGCATGATGACTCCTGGCGGGAGAAACACTTTACCCCGCAGGAGAAGGCTGACCAGCTACTCCCTGCTACTGATCCCATTAAGTTTGCAAACCGATACTGCGAGCTGAAGTATCCGGTGTTTGCAACCTCCAGGAACCTGTACTTGGTGAGGACTTTGAAGATCCTAGAAGAACTCCAGCAATACACCTCTGATCATATCAAACAAAGAGGCTGGTTCTTCCTGGAGAGAAACCTGACTGAGGTCAATGCATCTTGGGTGAGGGAATTTTACTGCAATTACTTCAAAACTTTCCTAGATGCAGTAAACCTAAGAGGGAAGCAGATACTGATCACTGAAGAGGCCATAGAGGATGTTTTGAAGCTCCTGCCTAAATCCAATCAGCCAGATGGTTATCAACAGGCTGAGGAGGACATGCGCTTCATGAAGTTTGACTGGGATGCCATCAAGGTAAGGATAGCCCTTGACCCGACTGTTCTATGGGTCATGGGTCAGAACACCACCATGCCTAAGGGAATCAAGCGGGCATACTTGAACGATGAGGCTCGGCTACGGCATCAGATCCTAAGCAACTTTATTATGCCGAGTACTCACGAGACGGAGCTACCTGCCGCTATGATCACCCTCCTATGGTGTGTGATGGAGGGTAAGGACCTGTACGTGCCACGCTTCATTCGGTACTACATGGCCAGGGTCCACGTCTGAGGCACTCTCCCCTTTCCATATCTGATTACACAACTTGGCCGTCGAGCTGATGTGCCTTGGGTGGATGCTGATGAGAAGCCACCTGCTGCAGAATGCAAGAAAATTATCCCTCACAGCAGGAACTTTCTGGCTTTGGGCTACAGACCTCCATTCCTCACTCCTACTGATGAGACAGCCACACCATCTGCCGGCCCCTCTTCCTCTACAGCTACCCCTGCTACTATCACTGCACCTCCACCTGCCTCAGAGCCAGTTTATCACTTAGTGCACCGCCTGTTTCAGCAGCTAGACCAGATGGAGCGCCGCAACCGACGGCGATACGAGAGATCTGAGCGTCGCAACAAGCGACGCTATGAGCACCTGAAGCTGATGATCCGTTCTGGCAGCGACATCCCCTCTGAGCCTGACACCCCATCAGAGCCATCTGAGGAGGAGGCGGATGATCACGAGGCGAAGACCCATCCACAGAGAGAGGCTGTGCAGGCAGGTACGGAGCAGGCTGCGTCACCTCAGCAGGCCCTGCATCAGATTCAGGCTGCAGACCCAGAGGTTCCTATTCAGTCAGCACCTCCTCTGCAGCAGGCAGATCCTCAGACTACCACCATAGAGACTCCAGCTACCCATCCTTCCAGTGATGACACCCTTTCGCATCCTGCTTGAGTGAGCATCAGGGACGATGCTTCATATTAAGTGTGGGGAGGCCGCCATCTCTGGCGTATTTTTTTTTTTGGTGAACCACTACAGACTCTTTTTACTTTATTATTTTTCTATATTTTTCTCTTTATTTTTATTTTTATTTTCTCAGTACTTATACATTGCTATTTTCATGTATTTTTACTATATTTCTGCATGTTGCACTTTAGTTCATATTTTAGCCATTTAGTTTAGTTGCAATTCTAACTTATTAGTTATAGAAAATGTGGATTAATTAGTATAGTTTACCCTTTTAGCATAAGATAACTTAGTTTAAATTAAAAATATAAAGAGGAAGTAAACTAGAAACCTTAACAGAATAAAAACAACCCACACCTTGTATATATAGCATTATATATTAGTTAGTTAACAACATTTCATCAAGGAGAAACACTAGAACTTTAAAGCCACCTTAAGATTTACATTGAGAATAATGGGAACTCTTAATTTTTACTTGCTTGACATATATAACTAATATATGATTTTTGAGTTAAAGAACACACAGCCTGTGAGTTTTGAGCCTAATTGCATGGTTACATTCAAACCATAATTTTTATTCTTGTGTGTTCCGCCCTTCTTATTTATTCTGGTGTTCTTTACTTTGTTTTAATCTATATATCCGATTATAGAATATAGATACATACCAAAAAAGTGATTGAGACCATTATTTGATTCTAGCTCACTATTTCCAAATTAGCCTACCTTTTACATCACCCTTGTTAGCCCCTTCGAGCCTTTAAACCCCCTCTTGTTTTATAACCACATTACTAGCCTTAAGCAGAAAAACAAAATAAAAATCCCAAGTTGAATCCTTGGTTAGCTTAAGATAGAAATTGTGTATTGTGTAAGTGTGGGAACCTTATGGGAACATGGATGATAGAAACAAAAGGGTAGAAAGTTAAAAAGAATAAAAATTTTTATTTTTAAAAGTTTTGGGAAGCATGCTCATGTGAAATCAAAATAATTTAATTACCATGTGCATTTAAAAAAAATTATTTCTCAGTATTTGAATAAAGGGGATACAAAAGAATTTCCCAAATGCAAAAAACGATGCACATGGGATAAAAATAAATAAAAATTAAAATATGAGCATGTAACATAAAAAGTGAGAAAAATATGGGAAAATAGGTAAAGAAGCTTTACAAAATATGTATGTTAGGTGAGATCTTAGACTAACCAAGGATTCATTTAATTAGCTCACTTAGCCTTATACATATACCCTTACCTTTACCTTGACCCCATTACAACCTTAATTAAAGACCTCATGATTTTTTTATGCCTATATTCTATAATTGTTGATTGGTTAGATGAAGAATAAAGTTATGGAAAGTAAGGATAAAAAGAAGAATAGAGTGATTAACCCAATAAACACTGAGTGACTAGAGAGTAAACACAAAATCCAGTGAGGGTTCAATAGCTCATCAACATATATCTCTGCTTAAATTGCTAATTGTCTTGCAAGTTTGTAAAATATTCTTCTTTCCCATCTCAATTGTAAAAGTGCTTTATCATTATCTAAGGTTTGGCTATGCATATATGCCTCCTTGAGAATATGAATTAATTTAACTACATGTAAGTTTTATATACAAGTGAATAAAAATTAGAATTGCATGATTCATTTAGGTAGTTGCATTTAGAATAGATTGCATTGCATGAGATTCTACCACTTCAACCTTACCTTACTCTTTATCTTGGATTTAGCATGAGGACATGCTATTGTTTAAGTGTGGGGAGGTTGATAAATCCATATTTTATGATATACTTTGTGCCTAATTTAAGTGATCTATTCAATCCTTCACTCACTTATTCATATAAATTGCATGGTTTTACTTTCCCTTCCTTATTATGTGATGTATATGAAAAACATATTTCCTATGCTTTAAAAATAAATTATTTTAATTACCCTTTACTTCCATCCGATGCTGTGATTTGGGTGTTGAGTAGTTTCAGATCTTCTAAAGCAGAAAAGACTTAAAGGATGGAAAGGAAACATACAAAATTGGAAGGAAAGCATAAAACGGAGTTTTTGAAGAAACTGGCAGTGACGCGATCGCATGGACGATGCGGCCGCATGCCAGCACGAAATGGCAGAGACGCGACCGTGTCATTGACGCGGACGGATGACTGAAGTGACCGCGTGACAAGGAAAACTCCAAATGACGCGACCGCGTGACCCACGCGGACGCGTGACAGAGGCCACGCACCAGAAAGTACAGAAAACGCTCCCAGCGATTTCTGAAGCCCTTTTTGGCCCAACTCCAAGTCCAGAAGGCACAGATCAGAGGTTACGAAGTGAGGGAATGCATCCATTCAGAGGAGAGTCTCCAATTAGTTACTTTTTCATGAATTAGATGTAGTTTTGAGGGAGAGGTTCTCTCCTCTCTCTTTTAGGATTTAGAATTAGAATTTCTTTTGCTTTCAGGATTATCTCTTTTTATCAGGTTCAACATTCCTTTTTATTTAGCTTCTCAATTTAATTTATGAATTCTTCTATGTTACAGATTATTCTTTGAATTAATGTTATTTGAGGTATTTCAGTTTATTATTGCTCTCTTTTATTTAGGTTACAGTTGCTTCCAATCTGAAGACATTTTTATTCCAGTAGATTTACTTTTCCCCTTTGGTCTTGGTTAAGAAATCAGTAACTCAGGAGTTATCAAACTCAGAATGATTGATAATTGTTTTCTTTGCTAATTGAATTGAACTTCAATAATCCCAATCTTTCCTTAGGGATTAACTAGGATTTGAAGATCAACATAATTAGTCACTTGACCTTTCTTTACTTTAAGTAAAGGCTAACTAAGTGGAATTAAGATTCAATCTTCATCATCATTGATAAGGATAACTAGGATAGGACTTCCAATTTCTCATACCTTGCCAAAAGTTTATTTTACAGTTATTTATTTATTTTACAGTCTTTTACTTATTTTAATTGCAATTCAAATCACTTGTTCATCATCTTCAAAACCCCGATTTACAATCTTTATAATCAATAATAAGAACATACTTCCCTGCAGTTCCTTGAGAAGACGACCCGAGGTTTAAATACTTCGGTTATCAATTTTTAAGGGGTTTGTTACTTGTGACAACCAAAACGTTTATACAAAGGGATTTCTGTTGGTTTAGAAACTATATCTACAATGCGACTATTTTTATGAAACTCTTTACTAGCAAAAATCCTAACGTCAAGGACAAATTAGTCCTTCTATGTTGTTTGGATTTAAAATGTTTCAAAACCCTAATTTTTCAAAAACTCCAATTATTCACTCTGAAACCAAACTCTAGCACAACGCATAATGAATAGCACCAGAAGCTCCAAAAGCACGAGGCGGCAAAGAATGGAAAGAAAGGAAGGTAGCGATAGGAATTGTAGAGGTGACTCAACACATGGAAGAGGCTTCAGCAATAAAATCGCGCCTGATGAGCGGATAATTTATACGCTTTTTGGCATTATTTTTAGTATATTTTAGTTAGTTTTTATTATGTTTTTATTAGTTTTTAAATAAAAATCACATTTCTAGACTTTACTATGAGTTTGTGTATTTTTCTGTGATTTCAGGTATTTTCTGGCTGAAATTGAGGGACCTGAGCAAAAATCTGATTCAGAGGCTGAAAAAGCACTGCAGATGCTGTTGGATTCTGACCTCCCTGCACTCGAAGTGGATTTTCTGGAGCTACAAAAGACCAATTGGCATGCTCTCAATTGCGTTGGAAAGTAGACATCCTGGGCTTTCCGGCAATATATAATAGTTCATATTTTTCTCGAGATTTGATGGCCCAAACCGGCGTTCAAAGTCAGCATAGAAATTCTGGCGTCAAAACGCCAGAACTGGCATAAAAGCTGGAGTTAAACGCCCAAACTGGCACAAAAGCTGGCGTTTAACTCCAAGAAAAGTCTCTACACATGAAAGCTTCAATGCTCAGCCCAAGCACACACCAAGTGGGCCCGGAAGAAGATTTCTGCATTAATTACTTATTTCTGTAAACCTTAGGCTACTAGTTCTCTATAAATAGGACCTTTTACTATTGTATTTTCATCTTGGTTCTTCTGGTTTCCTCTCTGGGGCCGAAGCCAATGACCTCCATTATCACTTTTGTATTTTCAACGGTGGAGTTTCTACACACCATAGATTAAGGTGTGGAGCTCTGCTGTTCTTCATGAATTAATACAAGTACTATTGTTTTTCTATTCAACTCAAGTCTATTTCTTCTCCAAGATGTTCATTCGCACCCAAGAACATGATGAATGTGATGATTATGTGACACTCATCACCATTCTCACCTATGAATGCGTGACTGACAACCACTTCCGTTCTATATGCAAACAAGCTTGAATGTGTATCTCTTGGGTTTCTAATCTAAGATTGGAACCTTCGTGGTATAGGCTAGAATTATTGGCGGTCATTCTTGAGATCCGGAAAGTCTAAACCTTGTCTGTGGTATTTCGAGTAAGATCTGGGAAGGGATGACTGTGACGAGCTTCAAACTCGCGATTTTTGGGTGTGTGACAGACGCAAAAGGATCAATGGATCCTATTCCAACATGATCGAGAACCGACAGATGATTAGCCGTGCGGTGACAGCGCATTTGGAACATTTTCACTGAGAGGACGGGAAGTAGCCATTGACAACGGTGATGTCCAACATAAAGCTTGCGATGGAAAGGAGTATGAATGATTGGATGAAGGCAATAGGAAAGCAGAGGTTCAAGAGGAACAAAGCATCTTCATACGCTTATCTGAAATTCCTACCAATGAATTACATAAGTATCTCTATCTTTATTTTATGTTTTATTCATCTTTTAATTATCAATTCTCCATCACCATCTGAATCTGCCTGACTGAGATTTACAAGATGACCATAGCTTGCTTCAAGTCGACAGTCTCCGTGGGATCGACCCTTACTCACGTAAGGTATTACTTGGACAACCCAGTGCACTTACTGGTTAGTTGTGCGGAATTGTGACAAAGTGTGATTCACGTTTAAAGAGCTCCAAGTCCTTTGGCGCCATTGTTGATGATCACAATTTTGTGCACCAGCGCCCAAGCGTAACTGTTAGCTATATGCAATAATATACAAGTCTGGAACAGTAGAGAATCCATATAGGTTGTTCTTAGGATGCCCAAACTATAGGGTAAGTGTAAATTCAAACTATTTTTATTATTTGAGTTCTTAGTGTTCCGTTGAATTGAAATTCATAGCTGCTATTCATGGTATATTTTTTGGTTGCATTTATAGGACAATTTTTGATACTGCAAATTCTTTAGATGGTTTGATGATGTTGCTGGAGATGTAGAGGTTCAAAGTTCTAAGCAGGGAGTGGAGGATAGATTATTTAATTTGGAGGAGAGAATTCTGAGACTGAAAATGGGTTGTAGAAATAAAGAAACTCCAAGCAAAATTACTGGTAGTAGATTTAGGAATGGTGTGTATTTTATGGCTGGTTTTTTAGTTGCAATAATTATGAATATGTGGAGCAAGGGTTCTGGGTGAATCAAGTTAGATAGTTGAAGTATGAATGTAGTAGTATTTGTAATTGTATTATTACGAATGCGATAATGAATAACTATTTTTGAATCATTGTATGATATATGATGGATGTTGGTGTTAATGAATTTGATGTTCACATTGATGAACTGAAAGAAATTAAATAACTATAATGAGCATAAAAGCATTATTATATTATCTAAGCTTCCAAAAGATTGTTTCTAATTACATGGGTTGATCCAAAAAGAGGCTGAACACTTGTCTATGTTACTAAATTAAAAGGGAACCTACATAGCAACATTATCATAACTGCACAATATATTGTGCCTAATTCAAAACATGATTTAAGTCTAAAGAAAGTATATCCAAAATACTAATCGATTACAGCCAAATTACTAATCCATTCCAAAATACTAAAGTTTCATCGATTAAAGACTTCAACTAAGGCTTAAATCTAGGGGTGGGAATGAAGTGAAACATTCTTGAAGCTATTCCCAAACTTGTTGTAGCTAGAGTTTCTGCAGAAATACCATTAGTTGAGATTGTTGGTTGTTCAGGCCTTATAATTGATTACTTTTTTCTGAACAAGGCTGGATTCAGTGGCCTAGCAGCAGAGGATTTTGACTGGAGCTGAGTTGAATTTTTTCCTTGGGCAGTTGTTGTTGAAGGGGGCTTAGTATGGCCTTGAGATTGGACTGGAAACCGGGTTTGGTTCTGGACTGGAGCAGGAGGCTTAAGTTGGGGTTGGGCTTGGGCTTGACCAGGAAGCCTGAATTGAGCTTGGACTTGACCTGGAGGCCTGAACCCTGTGGACCTTCTTGTCCTCATTTTTCTCTCTTTTATAACATCTTCCAATTGGCCCTGCGATGTTCACAAAAAAAATCATTATGATTCACATCTATTTGATATTAAACACACAAATACAGCAGACACAACATCATCCACAAAGAACTTATAGTTGCATCAGTTATATTAGTGTTAGTGCCAGTTGTTACAAGTCCATGTCGAACAGCATCATCAGAATTATTTGCATCATTTGTATTAGTGGCAGCTCCATTAGTCACAGACCCAGGTGGTGCAACATTTTGAGTAGTGACAGCAGTATTATGATTTTCTTCTTGGATTGGATTCTCCTAAATAGACATGAATGATACAATTGCTCCAATATCACACTAAGCTTCTAAATAATTGATTAACCATTTTTAAGTCTAGGACCACTAAACCCCCTCACAAGTTAGTGATAGGACATTTAAATCCCTAATACAAACTATAACAGACAACTAAATTCTTAAGAATAGTGCAAATATACAATTAACTAGGATTACCTGTGGCTGTGGGTCGGGTGCAGCAATGGTTTTTTTATTCTCTGTTTGGGTAGCACTATCAGCCAGTGGTACATCTTCTTGTGAATCATTCTTTGATGAGGACTGGCTTTTTTTTTCTTTCTTAGTTACTGGAGCTCTTTTGCATGTTTTGAAGTAATGTCCAGATTTGTCACACTTGGTGCAAGTCACACTGAAGCTTGTCCTAACTTTATTTGCATTCAGCATTGGCTCAACAGGATCTTTTCTTCTTGCATGTAGCTTTGGACGCCCAATAGGTCTCTTAAGCTTGGGTGGAATAGGTCTTGATCCTTCTGCCCTCTCCCAATATTGCTCACTTGGAACTGGTTGAACACTATGTTGGTATGTAGCATTGAATAGGCTCATTTGCAGCCATGGATGACAATAGTCTTCAAGTCGCTCATTTCTCCAAGCTATAGCAGATATAGCATGCACACACGGCATTCCTGACACATATATGTTAACAACAATAACAAACCAAATCATAAAACTCAGCTAACAAACTATATCTATAGCTACTGTCCAGAAAGCTCTATGGCTAGGAAGTATTTGATACTACCTGTGAGTTGCCACACATTACATGTGCAGGTGCTCTAGCCCAGATTTACTGACACCTTCTTCCCATCACACTGAACCTCATATTTGACTCGATCATCATTACCAATCCATTGTGGCTGCCACTTATCGCTAGCCTTCTTTAGCATCTCCATATTCTTTTGTTGAACTGGTGCAATTTTTCCCTTGTACTCATCCAAAAGTCTCTTGTGATTTGCCATCCTTCTCATAATATAACATCTGAGTTCTTCACACATAGTCAATACTGGTTTCACCCTGTAATCCACAATCCTTGAGTTTCAGACCTCACATATGTTATTGGTCATCTACCTTAGGCCAGTGGCTAAAATATGCTTTGACCCACACAGTAGGCTCAAACTTAGCCAAATAGGCCCATACTTTCTCATTTATCTTCTTTAACTTGTCTGTGATTGCTTTGAACTCAATTGCAGTTGTGCATCTAGCACACTCCCACACAGCTCCTTTGGTTTGCTTATTTTTGTATTACTTCAAAATATTTTTTCAAATGTGCATCACACAGTTTCTATGATGTGCATTGGGCATCACTTCTCAAAGTGCAGGAACCAGACTCTAACAAGAAACACATACAATTCAGTACCATAAGCCTATAACACATTCAAAGCATGCTAACATGTGAAGAATACATTTAAATTTTTTACCTTTTATTGGTCAGATATGAAGCTCCATCTGTGTGCTTGGACATCTTCCAAATCTTCTAGCAATAGAGTCAGAAACCATTTCCATGTTTTCTTGGTCTCTGATGCAACCACAGCATAAGCTATCACATAGAAATGGTTTGAATCTTGAGCCACAACAGATAATAAATGTCCCCCATAATAGCCCTTTAGAAAACACCCGTCCAGCCCAATCAATGGGCGACATCCTGCCTTGAAACCTTTCTTACATGCATCTAGATAAATATAAAGCCTGTCAAAAAGTAGAGGAGATCGTGGAATTGGCTCAACTCCTAACAAGGCTGTGCTGCCAGAATTACTTCTCAATATCTCAGCCAGGTAATCTCTTAATTTACCATACTGTTCACTTTCGTTGCCAATTGCTAACTCCCTTGCCTTCTTAAGTGTCCTTTGCATGTTTTTGTAGTGAATTTGCATGTTATAATCCTGCTTTATGTGTTCCAATACTTCCTTTTGTGTGAGCTTTGGCTGTGTCCATAATCGCTTCTCAAGTTTCTCAGTAAGTCATCTCACATCTGCCTGATTGCTTCCAAAGTCCCGATTGCATGTATGCTCATGAAAAAAAGTCTTGATTTGAAAATAATCTTCACTTGAATTCCATGAGTAAAAAATTAAGAAGGGACAATTTTTCTCAGCACACTTGACTCTTGACCTCAGCTTGTCATTCTTTAGCCACTGTAATTCTCTACCCTGAGCTACTATCCAGTCCTTTTGCGCCCTCTTGAACTGGTCCAAAGTGTCAAACTTCATACCAATTTCTAGCTTCACTTCTCCAAATTCAGCACCCTCCGAGAAGTCATCAAAACCAGTCCCGTGAACATCATTCTCTGCAACACTTCCAACAGGAGTGTGCAAGTCTTCTGATTCATAGTCAAGGACTTTCTCATCATCTGACTCCTTGTGAGCACGTGTTTCCCCTAAAAATGATCCAACAAAAGGGTCATCCCCAGCCTCTTCAGCATCCTGTGCATGTTCATGATGTTCATGATGGTCTTCATCCCCATCATCTCCAATTTTAATTGGGGTCTGACTTGAGTTGGAGTTCCCTACGTGTTTTCTGGTCTGTTGTTGCAGTCTTGAACTCCTCCTCACCTTCTTATACTCCTTCTTCTTTCGAGGTTTAGGAAATTGCTAGTTACATGAGTCTCTTCATTAGTAACTTTCTTTCCTTTTGGAGAAGGCACTTTCTTTCCAGTTGGAGAACGGTTACTGTCTGCAGCCTTCTTTTT
This sequence comes from Arachis hypogaea, assembly GCF_003086295.3. Classification (NCBI taxonomy): domain Eukaryota; kingdom Viridiplantae; phylum Streptophyta; class Magnoliopsida; order Fabales; family Fabaceae; genus Arachis; species Arachis hypogaea. The sequence goes on from NC_092054.1 coordinate 137,011,185, forward strand.
TTATCACTCTTGCAGGCTCCTCTTTAATATCAGTGTCTGATTCGTCAACATCAGCCGGTGGAAGCTTGTACAGCTCATCTTCAGCACTCTCGTAACCATCATCATCACTGTCAACATCAGAAATAGAAGGATCACCAGCTTCATCACACCCTATAGCATCTTTGCCACCAAGAATATTATGCTCAAAATATATATAGAACTCCTCATACTCCTTGCTTTGAATTTTGTGCTCCCTTAAAGTATTGATCTGTGAATCTCCAAAACTAGGATCCAAACCGACTTTAAAATTAGCAGCATTCGAATCAAACCACATCATTACTTTGTAACCATCGTATCCCAGACTCTTGAACAAATTTTCAACTCTAGAAACTTCTCAACTAACCTATTCCGGTAACTCAACTCTCCCCATTTGTTCCTCACAAATTTTCTCCCATGGTGGAACACAGGAATAGCAAATTTCTCCATCTGTTCAGTACAAACAGAATTATCATTCAAATAAATTGGGACAACAATTAACTAAAGAATCAGGAACATGTATGTCTTTTTTTATTATGACAAAGTGATACTAGTCTTTCTGCTAATCATTAATTTCAACAAATGCATAAATATTTCTCAATGTGGCAAAATATGTCATGCAAAAAAGTTGAAAAATATGGGACCAACATTCTTTGTAGAAGACTAAACAATTTGTTCCGACCAACGAGACCACCATAAAAGTAACTGACAAAGGGGTACACTAACTGACAAAAGCATCACCATTTTTTACCTAATTCGAGGATGTCCCCGCTAACACTGGCTTCCTTGACGGCGTCTTCTTCCTTGCTGGTACGTTGAAGAGAATCGTCACTTTTGTTACTGCAGAGCCAACACTCTTTGACTCCAGCTTCTCCTTAGGGTTAATAGGTAATAACAATGGATAACTGAAGATTAAGGGCAAAATGAAACAAATATAAACAAAGGGAAACTAAAAAATAACATCGTCCCATTGCATATGTGGCAGTAACAGACACGTCAGTTCACGTTACGGGATAGCAAAACAATTCCGTTCTGTTTTGTCACATGGACTGACGGAAAGATGTAACGTGTCCACGTTTCATTTCCTGAGGGATCTATTTGTTACTTTTTTTTTCACAGGCTAAATTGTCTGAACACGAAATCCTCAGAGACCTAATTGTCACTTTACTCGAAAAAAAATATGTTCAAAATTATTCAAAATTTTTGTATAACAACAATAATTTTATTTACAATTTTATCATCATTTCAGTTAGTTATTAGGGTTTTGTATTTCAAATTTAAATCAAAGTGAACATATAATTTACCCTAATATTAATTATACTTATCTACATAGAGTTAGACTAAGTTAAACCTTGGCTATCATGTAAATTGTATATGCAAGAAAATTGTGATTATAATTTTTTCAAAAGTTAGAAACTAACTTCATTCTTTTAAAGTTTTTATCGTGAAAACTAAAAATCAGTATGTTTTAAATAGTTTATGTTTTAAATTCGTCCACATGATGTTTTAAATAGTTTATATTTTAAAACTGTCTAAATGGCAAATTGTTATTAGAAATTAACTTTATTCTTTTAAATTAGAGTTATTATAATTTTTTAAAAGTTAGAAACTAACTTCATTCTTGTAAATTATTTTTATCATGAAAATTAAAAATCAAAATGTTTTAAATAGTATTTATTCAAATCAAAGTCAATTAGTTTTTAAAAAATTTTAATTATAAGTCAATTATTAAAAGACGAATTAGAGATATATAGCATAATAACTCCCTTATCTAGTATAATCAATTATTTAAAATTTCTCTATCTTTTTTTAAAGACAATTGGTATTCACAAAATTATTGAGATCAATTCTACAGTTAAAAATTTGTGTGTACGTATATGAGCGATAAGGTTATGAACACTATCGAACTACAAAAATTTTCCACTGCTATACTCAATTGAAATGGTTTAATTTGATAAAAATGTGAGTTTTCTGTCACTTTTAAATAATATTAAATTTATATTATTGATATTTTAAATGTGTTTATTTATCCTTTTTAATTGTTATTTGATTTTTGTTTATCAATTTTAGAAAAAAAAGATACATACCTCATTAAGAGGACTCTTGTGTTTCGATTCATGAATTTGCTAAGAGAAGAAATAGCTTATCCAATCACATATTTTGGTGTTCAGCATAACGTGAGTAACTTCAAGACTACACGTCATGAGTATATGGTGAATTTAAATCAACATATCAATGTGCATAGACTTTGGAATCGTCAAGTTTCCCACAATATGAATTTTTTGGTTGCCTACGGTATCCCCTAACCCGACAGATCAAAGACTAATCCGTCGTGGATCTAAGTTCCATTTAAAGGTCTGTCGCTGGCCAATGAGTTGCTGTATGCACAAGGCGGGTCCCACAATATGGATTTAACTGTGAGTTTTGACACTCTCAATACTCTTGAGTTCGATTACATCTTTTTAGATGGTAAATTTATTGTTTTAAATAAAAATTAAATTCAGTGATAAATTTATTTAATTTATTGATAATTTTGGTTGTATTTTTTTTAATAAACTTATTAACAATAATCTTTTTATTATTTTAATCAATTATAAATATTATTGAATATTTTGCTGGAATTAAGAATGGGAAGACTTTAAAAAAATGACAAATTTATCAATTATAATGTTATTGTATTGGAGTTCGATGATAAAAAATTAATTGTTTTTTTTAAAATAAAAAATAATTAATTAATTGTTAATTTTTAAATTTTAAAAATGAAAGAGACCCTTGAGAAAGATGATCTTTCAAATCTTCACAGAAGTTGGTGATAGATCGATTTTTCATTGTTCAGAGGAGAAACAATCGTTGCCAAGTTCGTTTAATTTATGATCGGGATTGATATTTATAAAACTAAGATAATTAATTAATTGTTAGTTTTTAAATTGTAATTATTTTTGAATAAAAATAATTTATAAATTATGTTTAAAATTTTATAAGATTGTTAATTTTTAAATTTATATATATATTGGTATAATTTTATTAGTGGTTAGTTTAATTTTAAGTTGTAATTAGTTTTTTAATTATAATTTGAAGTCTTATGTATCTAAATGCTAATTAAAAAATATATTTAATGTTAAATATTATATTTGACAGAAAAAATAATGAAGTGTGCATTTTTGGCAACTATGCACAAAAGTTAAATGCTTTTTTGGGTTTTGACAACAAGAACGGAATTTTTGTTGTCTTATAATTTGTTAGGATTATGTGTGTTATTTAATGGAATTTTTTTCGCTTTATTTATTTAGGTTAGGTCCTAGGAGCATTTACTACAAGAAAAATGTTGAGTACTGTCAGATTTACCAAGAAAAAAAGAAAATAATCCGCCGGTAATAAATTTATCGTCGGATCCACTCCGACAGTATAAACCTTGCGAGTAACTTGCACCGGATCTAGTGTCGGAATAGGTTTTTTAAGCTACAAATATCTGATGTCAGTTACCGGCAAATTTTTTCCGTAAGTAATTTTGGCGCCAAACTATTTTGTTCCTGCATGATTACTGTCGGATTTTTTTTCCTGGGATATCTGACGGTAAGTTCAATTTTTGTTGTTTTAGATTTTTTGACGAAATTAGTAGTCAAATTCTAAATTTTTCATTTAAATTTACTTTTGCACAATCAGTAGTTAAATTCTAAATATTAGAAGTCAAATATGTTAAATTATCAAGTGTACAAATAAAATGAAAAGACAAATAACATAGGATATGACACAATCAAACAATGTATAAAAAAATTTCTAGTCACTAAAAATCCTAATAGTCGTCATTATCATTGTCGTCGTTGTCCCGCTGGGGGAGTTACTGGCGACAGTAAAAACCCTCCAGCAGTGCTGCTGCCACCAGCACGCATCTGATATTTGAAGGCGCCATATGGCGCTCCATCCGCTGAAGTCGCTCCAGCTCCTGCCTCCGCTCCAGCCTGAGGTCATTTGTATCTATCATATCTGAGACGATCACCTGAAACCTCTCTTCAGACTCCCACAGCTGCTGAGCTTGTTGGTGAAGTTTTTGGTGAGGAGCAGCACCTGCTCCCTCAAATTGATGCCATCCTCGAGATTGACGGACCAAATGGTGGTAGAGGTGGATGAATGTCTCAACAAGGATATGCGGAGGTTGTCAGCGAAGAATGATCCCATCCCGTACATGCGGTTCTTATACATCTTGGATGCGGCTTTGTGCCAAACTCGATTAGGATCGACGACTGATGCAGCGGAGTTGTTGCTGTCGTCTCCAGTACACTGAGATTGTTGGTTTGTGGCCGCCAATCTCTGCTTATAGGGCTCTTGTGTAATACATTTATTATTAGAGTTGTAGTTAATTTAAAAAAGTATAACACATGATGTTTACTCACATAATGATCCGCGGCCCGCTGATCAGCAAATCTCTCCTTATTGTCCTTCAACGTGTGAGTATACTTGAAGGTCTCTGCCATCATCGCCTCACGATCCAATGACTTTGACTACACATTTTGAAACTATATGTTAAGTCAAGTAATAACGACGTTATATTAAGACTAATCAAACTTAATAACAAAATGAAACAAGTTACTTACATCCTTGCCTTTGTCTTCATGAAAGTCGTTGACCCACCAGTATATTTCGACGACTTGACCAATGCCCTGTTAGCTCTATTTGTGATATGGCAATGCTTGAATCCCTCATCAATCTCCCAATTGGTATACAGTTCCTTCTCAATGTCCGGACAGAGCCAAATGATGAGGTGGTCGTGGCGCTCACGTACGTCCTCCAACATCTGTTGATGTCGCCTCGCCATCCGATGGTCGAAGATCTTTCAGAGCATGAGATCGTGAGTCTTGTCCCATATTAATTTCTCCCAGCAGAAAAAATGTTTAGCACGATTTAATCAAAATTAAACACATAATTAAATAATATATAAGATATAAACTAACTAAGGTTTGAATATGTTGAGTTTTTACCATCCACTTCTGAAACCATCGCTCTCTGATCTCAGCTAGGATCTTCCTGTAGCTCGGCCATTGGTAGTCCTATATTAGGTTGATGATATCAGTACACTTCTGTATACATGCATTGTTATTTGGCACAAACCTATCAATTGAAAACTTAGGATTAGTAATTTACTAGAAATTATTTGAAGTAATCTATAAAGTTCAATTATATTTAGATTTAGAAATTTCGGCAGAGTTTCATCTATAATTAGAATGTGCCAAAAACTCTATCCATCAACAATTCACTTAAACAACATCTATGAACAATCAACAAACAAGAATCAAGAATCAAGTAGCAACATCCATCAATCAATGATAAGCAGTTCAATTAATTAAGATTAGTAGTTTCTCTGTATGGCATTATATGACTTAATCAACAACATCCATCAACAATCAGGAATTATCAAACACAATAAGCAGTTCAAACCTAGTAACCTAAATCGAACCTATCTTAACAACCTAAATCCACTAAAATTAGAAAATTAAGTGTAACTAAATTAAACTAACTACTACCTAAAATAGTTTTCATATAAAAGACTGAAAATAGTACTCACGCCAAAGTTCCATTAGGCCAAATCGTTATCTGTAAGATGGAAGGTGGTGGAGGGACATCTGGCTAGAATTCATGAGAGGATTCTGGCACTGCGGTGTCTATCGCTGGAGGCAGCATCGTTGAGATAGTGCATTGCTAAGCGGATGGAGGTGGTGGAGGAGTCCAATCTGATGAAGCAGACGGATGGGGGTGGAGCAACAATAGGAGCCACATAATTGTTAGGACCATGATGAACGGCTGGTCTTGTGCACCCATTGCTAATGATGTCACAGGGATAATCGGAGTAGATGGGGAGGACTGAGAAGTCCTAGGGGTACCAGTAGAATCCCTACCTCTACCATGACCACAAAGTCGATCTGTGACACCTCTACCTCTCGTCATGTCTGCAAAGAGCATATCAATTAACACTAGCCACAAAAATAATGTAATAGCAAAGATAAAATTCATAGCCATTTTAAATCACATAAATCAACAAATACAACTCAAATCCTGTGCACATTTATATTATTTGAAAAAAAGTTTGGCATAACTTCCTCTAAAGTTGGATATATATCCATCTTTACGATTCTCACAAATCCAACCAACCTTAATCATAAATTAAAACTTAAAAAATAGCCACAACATATCCAAACTAACTTAATCAGTTAACTAATTGTTGAAACCCTAACTATTTAGGTGTTTTAATTTGTTCATCATCAAACTAATAACTTAATCAACAACACCTCAAAACATATTTTAATTAGAATCAGAATAAATCCAAACCAAATAACGAACACAAAATTATAATAATAAATCAGAACTAAAATTATAATAACAAATCAGACTTTATTCTTATTTTATAAAAAGAAAAGTTCAAAAGCATTACCTGAAGAAGTGCAATAGCGCCGAGAAGAGGACGGCGGTAGATGTAAGACCCAAAATCTTTGAAAAGTCTTGTTATGATCAAGTCTCAAATCATATAGTTATTTATAGCCTTAATTTCAGAAATTATTTTATTAAAGATAATTAAGGCAAGTTTTGATTTATTGAATTTGAGATAAGTTATGAGTATTATCCAATTTTATAATTATTGGATTATTTTCTATATTTAAATTATAAAGTTGGCAGTTATGAAATAATAGGAATTTTATATGATTTGGATTAAACAAATAATATTTTAAATATTAATACTGCTGTTTTGGTAAAATAGAGAAATTAATTATATTATTTCTAATTTTTAGATTTTGGCATTTTATTGAAAATAATTTGTAAAATTGATGAGCAAATAGTATTTTTCTATATATAATTAGGGTTGGATTGAATTTAGTTTCAATTACTATATTATTCCCAATTTTATGCGAAATTACCATAATGCCCCTAACCCTAATTTTTTGAAAATAAAACCCTAACCCAACGACCCGTTACCTGACCCGGTTTCCTTCTCCCCCACACCCAGCAGCAGCAGCCGAAATCCCTGCTACCCAAAACAGCACAGTCTCCTTTCCCATTTCCCTGAAAAGAAAGAAACGACCAAAAGCAAGTAAAGGAAAGACAGAACTAGGGAAGAGGGGAGAAGAGGGAGGCAGCACGGTGGGTGCCTCTACCACCGTCGCCGCCATCTCTAACAGAGGGAGAGAAGGGAACGCCATCGCACATCCAAGGGTGGAGATCGAGAGGGAGTTCACCGCGCCGCCATCGCCCTCACCGCGTCACGCCGCTGCGGTAGTCCACGCGTCCTTGTCATTGCCAGGGGAAAGCTAGCGCCGCCAGGCCTTCTCATCGATCTGCCTGTCACGTTGGAGGCGCGAGCCATGGACGCCGTTGAGGGAGAAGACGCGAGGTTGGTGGAGCCGCACCCAGTTCCAGTCGTGCCGCCGTCTCTGCGCCGTCGCAGAGCAGATCTGAGACGAGAGAGAGGACCGCGATGGGGGGAAAGTGTCGCGCCACGTAGTCGTCGGTCACTGCCGCCGAACGGCCATCGTTGCTGCTTCCGTTTTCCCACCGCAGATGCCTTCGGTGCTGCCACTAGAAGGTCGCCGGAGTTAGTTAGAACTGCCGATCTGATTCTGCTTTGTTTCGGTGGATGTCGGGATCGCCATTCTAGTGCCGCTGTCGTTGTTAGGGTTGCTGGGAAGAGGAAGCCGTGTGGGAGAGAGAAAACGGGGAGGTTGTCGCTGCGAGTGTCGCTGTCAGCAAAGGAGAGAATCGCGCCGCCGTGCCTGACCGCCGGAAAAACGCCACTGCCGCCACCAGAAAACTTTGCCGGTAAGGGTTTTACATTGGTTCTCCTTTCCGTTGAGTTTCTGGGAACCTCATTGTCACTGTATATGGTTCAGGTCATAGCTGCCGCTTGAGGTGGCTGTCGGGCTACCGCCGAGCCGGTTTGTAGACCACCGCGGTGTCGGTTCAGCCGTTCCTCCTTCGGTTCGGTAAGCGTTTCGATTTGAAAGCTCTCTAGTTACTATTCTGGCTTCATACACGAAGGTTTTGCGGCATCAATTGCTATACGATTGAGTTTTGGTTGTTGTATGTTACGATTAGAGTTGTTGAGGTTATTGCGAAAGTGGCTGGGAGCTGAGGTCTTGGTTGCCGTCAGTTCGGGTTGAGGCGTAAAGGACTTTGTGAGACGCTTGGGTTATGGAATTTGCGTTTTGAGGTAGGGGCGCTTTCCAAAAACTATAGTTTATTATTGGAATTATTACATATGGGTACTGATGTGAGATATTGTGTATTTGGTGATTGTATCTGCCTTATGTATTATTTGATTGACTCGAATGACTATGGATGTTGGTTTGGCCGAATTGTTGTGTGGCTTGTGAAATGTAATGTTTGAAGTTGATTCTTTAAAGATTTGAAATGAGTTTAATCCGTTGGGGATTGGTTTGAATTGAGTCAATTATTTTGATGATGTGGAAGATAGAATACTCTTGAAATTCAGCCTGGGTTGCTTTAATTGATTTGGTTTTGATAAATGATTTATTGCTGAACCGATTCTTTAAAGCTTTAGAAATGAGTTAAATCGGTTGATGTTGAGTTGATTTTTGAAATGGTTTTTCTTGAGATAAGCCACTGAGGCGACTGTTGGATTTAGCTTGCTTTTGAATTGATTTCTGGTTTTGAGCTGTTGAAAAGGAATGAGAAACGGTTTAGTTGGGACCCGAACCGGGTGGCTAAAGTCCAAGTTTTAGGGGAGGTGCTGCCGAAATTTCTATAGAATTCGAGTCCTTATTTGAAATGTTAATTGGGGAATTTTGAGTTTAATGCCTTTCCTATCTATTTTGAGGATTGTGAAATTATGGCTTCTTTATTACCTTTACTTAGAACAATTAAGAAAGCAATGAAGTTATGCTTTGAAAGAATTATTGAAAAGAGAATCATGATTTATCCTTATTTTCCAAGAAGAACAGTATGTCTTTGGGTACAAGTCATTTGAAAGAGAATTTTGCTTTGAGGCTGTTTTAAAGGGTAAAACGGGTTTATGTTTTTCTCTATTAAACACAAAGATTGTCCCTTGGGAGAGTTTTCGTGATTTTAAAAGGAATTGGATTTCGATTGATGAGCCTCATTATTTTGACGTTTTAAATAAGATTCAAAGTATCTTTTGAACTCTAGTTTAACACAACAAAAATGATTCTCTTATCAGTTTGAAACGCTTCAGATTTAATTATGGAATTGAAGCCGGTTTTGTTTAAGTAAAGGAAATGGTTTTGAAAGAAGTAAAGGTTACGTGACTCGGTTTGGCTTAGATCCTATTTTCTTACTCAAATCAGAAAGCCAATGTTTTAATGATTTTAAATGATTTTGGCGAAATGAGATATGTTATTCTCCCCTAAAGACTTGGGACTCTGCCGAGAAACTTTGTTATAAAATCCCATTGTTGAATGGATGATTTTGAGTGTTCCCAAAAAGAATCTTTAACTTGCCATGGTTATGGAAGTTTGGAAAGAGGATGCCGAGAGTGGCATTGTTTTCAAAGGGGAATTTACCTTGAGTAAAAGTGGCTTATGAGCCTAAGATGATTTGAGAAATGAGATCTTTAAAGCCAAGGCTGAAAAGAGTTGAAACTCGATTTCAAAGTGAAATGAATTGAGAAAATAATTTATGGCTTAAATGCCGACTTTATGAATTTAATGATGTTGAATGGTGGAAGTGCTGTTTTGTTGTGAGCCGGAATGGCTGTGTATGATTATACATATTGGTTGGTTTTGGATTGAACCGTGAGCCGGAATGGCTGTGTATGATATGAATATTGGCTGGTTCTGGACTGAACCGTGAGCCGGATGGCTGAGATGGATGTTGATCCATGGATGAGATTGAATGCATGTTTATGATGAATCATTGATATATATGAATGTTGCACTTCCACTATCTGAGATACGAGTTTCCCTGGGTAGTAGCAGTGGCTAGCCACCACGTGCTCCAGGTCGAGACTTGATACTCTGTTGACCCTATGTCGTAAGTGTGGCCGGGCACTGTGAAAGGCCCGGATGAGCTCGCCCCCATAAATATTCACCAAGTGATGGTGATGGATAAATATTCACCAGTGAGGGTGATGGATATGGATCATGATTATGATCAAGTTTATGATGAGTATAACTCGAGTTGGGGATGCACGACAGAGGGACAGTCCAATGGTTAGCTACCAGGACTTGTCGGGTTGGCTCTATAACCGACAGATGATATCATCAGCCACTAGGGACAGGCATGCATCATATGCATTTGTGTGACATTGGTTGGGTGTGCATATTATACTTGGTTTGCCTATGTGATTAATTGCTAACTGTTCTACTTGTAATAACTGTTTGTTTGTGCTTGAACTTCCTATCTGTGTTTGCATCTGGGACTCTGTTGGACTGTGGTGATTGGTTGATGGTTGGATTGTTTGGGCCTAGGGCCGTGGTTGGAATGAGGTGAATCGATGGTTGATTTCAGTTTTGTGTTTCTGGTTTGGAATAAAATATGAAAGGCTATTTTGGTTCAACATAAATAAACCGTTTCGGAAGGCTTTTGAGTTTTGAGAATTGAACGGTTCCTCTTTTAGAAAAGATTTCCGACTTTACTTTTATTGTAAACTGTTGTTTTTGAAAGGAGGCATAAGACGGTTATTAATCATTGGTACGGTTTATCTTCACGTATCCTATTACAGTAATTCCCAAAAACCCTCTACTGAGAACCCTTTCGAGGATGATGTTCTCACCCCCCTACATTTTTCCCCTTTCAGGATATGGGCGCAGAAGTTACGAAGAGCTTATTTAATTGTTGTTGTGATGCTCTGTATTATTTTAGTTATGGTTTATTGTACCCTCGCCTTGATCTTGATATAACCTGTAAGAGGGATAGGAATTGTATTGGATTATGTTTGTAATATTACTTATATATATATGTATGTATATATGTGGATGTACTCTTTATGAGTTTTTGTAAGTTGTATGGTATTTATGGATGTACGTTATCGAACGAAAGTATTTTTGGGAGCGGTATTGCGGTTTAAAGTTTTAAACAGGCTCATATTTTAGTATTAAATAATGTAAAAGTCGTCGTAATGTCCGAGCTATCAAAGGCGCGCAGCCGGAAGCGTGAGCTTTGGTAGTTAGGGTATTACATTATGGTATCAGAGCAGTTCTTCCTGTAGAGCCTGAGGAATGGACTGACTATGCTTCAGTTGCATACTCTGAGCGTTTGTCATGTATTAGGTCTTGTCGAATGACGAGAATTAGAGCTTTATGCACATGACAGTCTATTGATTAACGCTGTTAGTCTTGCATTGCATAATTCCTGATATTAAGTTCGGCCGGCTTAATACTAGTGAAATATGTATATGAAAGCACTGATGGGTTATCATAGATGAAATCCTAGTTTTGAGTAAAGCGAATCGCGGGTTTTGAAAAAGTTGGAAACTACTTCTCGAGGCTATTCAGTTGTGTGTCTTGAATTCTGTTCGAGTTGACATGTTCTTTCATATCCTAACTTGAAGTTCTTATTTGCTAGACCTTTTGAAGAGTAATTTGATGTCTTCCCTCTATTCCTCTATCCATATGTATTCTTGTTTGACCTTTAGTGCATATGCTGGTTTAAGATCTTTGTTGCATCTATCTTCCTCTGTTTGAGTTCTTCTTGATTCAAGTATTCTTTGATATGGCCTTGAACCTGTCTTAATGTGCTGTGACTTTTAACTCCGGATTCTGAGTCCATTCTTTGAGAAATTGTTGATTCAGTTTTTCTCTTACTTGACAGTGATCACAGCCAATTTTGAGATTTTATAAATTGCTGTTGATTAGATATATGCTTTTCTATATATGAGACTTTGAAATTATTTATACAGTTTAACAACTATTTCTTTCTAATACTTTGCCTGTACTTTTACTGGTTTACGCAATTGTACTTATTTTAAAAGTAAATTTTGACCTTCTAGTAATTTTACTATAGTTCCAATGGACATCTTTATTTGATTGTGTATTTGGATATTTTCTGAAATACTGGAAAGAAAGAATTTTTCGCTTTCATTCCGGTTGAGTTTCGTTTGATAAGCTTTACTTAACTTATTTTGAATTGAGTTTGGTTTAGCATACTACATAGTTTATGCCATTGTTGTTCTTTTGAAAATGTTGGATTCATAGCTTTCTTCTTATGAACGGAGTGGTTCCTTCTTAAGCTTTTCACCTCTATGAATGTCATACGTGATTCTGTTTTTAACTAATCTTTTACATCTTGTGAACATTACCATTGATCTTGGTTTGTCCCCTCTTGTGAATCTCATCCTTATGTGGGTCAGTTTGATTCGTTTCAGGATAGTACATTGTTTATTCTCCCATTATCTCTACAAGAGTTTTTAGTTAAAGATTTATCATTAAAAAATTACAAATGATTGAGTTGTCTTTTCTATGACTTTTGTATTCTTTTGGATCAATTTAAAACTTGTTTGATATTTCATGCTTAGTGGATCTTGTTTGAACTACTCTAATTTAAGATCCTTTCTTGCAAGGCTTGACTCCTTTTTAGTACATCTTAAACTTCTTGAATGTTCTTCTGAGATGGGGATTTGAAGAACACTTTTGGAGTATTGTTTTGGACTTTTTAAAGAAGTTTTGAATTCTCTTGTAAGAAGTTTTAAACGGAATTTATTTTCTGTTTCTTGATTTAGATTGAAACCATTGTTCAATATTGATGAAGTTAATTTAAAAATCGGCATGCGCTATTTTAAATGAGGTTTCGGAAAGTTTCCTTATTTAGTGGAAACCGTTTTGTTTGTAACGCACCACTTATTTCCTTACCAGATTGTAAGCAAATTTTTATCTCGGAGTTTCTTTTCTAAAAAGAGTTTAACTTCCTCTTTCGTACTTGCTATAAATGTTATACATGCTTGTTTGAATATGAAATTTTGAGAATTTTGAACAAGCATCTGATTATTTCCGAGTTTTTATGAACTGCTTTTGGTTAAGTTGTGCATTTAATTATCTTTCTAAAATATTTGAGGAAATATTTTAGCTCTTAGCCAAAGTTGTGTGCATTTGTTTTTGGAACTCTACAAAATCTACTTCAACATGGAATTGTATTGAAGTAAAGCCACATTTATGCTTTTGTTACTCTCTTGAAGGACATTTGTTGCTTAACTTTTCTTTTAGACTGCGAGGTGATTTTCCTGCAAGTTTTCGATTCTTTTAAGAACAATGTATTCAGAAGTATTTTTAATCATGCCCTTGAGTTTTGTGAGCTTTGCCTTGGGTTTGAGATATTCTCTTTTGTAAACCTCATACTTCATCGACTCAGTTTGAGTTTGTTTCAAGCTGATGCGCTGGTTATCTTCTTGTTGATCCTATTGAACTTCTTTGATCTAAGGGTTATCTTTGAAGTTGTCAATTGAATTATGTCTAGCAAACTTTATTGCTTGAACATCCATGTTTATCTGGGATTGGATATATTCTTTCAAATCTATGACTATTGTCTTTGACATCCGTCTCTCCTTTCTAAGATCTCATATCCTTCTGAGTAGACTCGAGAATTGTTTTGATATCACGTGCGAATTGTAGAAGTAGTAACGCGATACGTTAATTCTTTAAAACGTGATGTGTATACGGAAGTTGAAGCGGTAGGTGTGCAACGTATGAGTTGTGGGCGTTTTGTTCCTTGCGAACGGGTTTGTGGTTGTCAGGCTAATGATCGCATTTGGGGTTTGTAAAGTGCCTGATGAGGTTGGAAAGTTGAAACTTTGAGGTTGATATGAGATTAGTGTGCGGAGGTTAAGCACGTCGTTTTAACTCCATCCTGTTTTATAGCCTTCAATGCCTTACCTTAATATCACATGTTTGACCCATGTCACCTTTTGCATTGAGCTTACCCTGTAGCATTTGCTTTGCACTCACACTTCTACCTTGGCATCCTTACGCATATGACAATCAAAGTATTTGAGAATCGTATATATGTTTATAATTTGAGATATTTTTGCTTCTTCCTTAAATGTGTTTAAGGGTGAACTGTTATGAGATTTCTTTCGTTTTGTATCAATTTTCGAGGGCGAAAATTTTTATAAGGTGGGTAGAATGTAAGACCCAAAATCTTTGAAAAGTCTTGTTATGATCAAGTCTCAAATCATATAGTTATTTATAGCCTTAATTTCAGAAATTATTTTATTAAAGATAATTAAGGCAAGTTTTGATTTATTGAATTTGAGATAAGTTATGAGTATTATCCAATTTTATAATTATTGGATTATTTTCTATATTTAAATTATAAAGTTGGCAGTTATGAAATAATAGGAATTTTATATGATTTGGATTAAACAAATAATATTTTAAATATTAATACTGCTGTTTTGGTAAAATAGAGAAATTAATTATATTATTTCTAATTTTTAGATTTTGGCATTTTATTGAAAATAATTTGTAAAATTGATGAGCAAATAGTATTTTTCTATATATAATTAGGGTTGGATTGAATTTAGTTTCAATTACTATATTATTCCCAATTTTATGCGAAATTACCATAATGCCCCTAACCCTAATTTTTTGAAAATAAAACCCTAACCCAACGACCCGTTACCTGACCCGGTTTCCTTCTCCCCCACACCCAGCAGCAGCAGCCGAAATCCCTGCTACCCAAAACAGCACAGTCTCCTTTCCCATTTCCCTGAAAAGAAAGAAACGACCGAAAGCAAGTAAAGGAAAGACAGAACTAGGGAAGAGGGGAGAAGAGGGAGGCGGCACGGTGGGTGCCTCTACCACCGTCGCCGCCATCTCTAACAGAGGGAGAGAAAGGAACGCCATCGCACATCCAAGGGTGGAGATCGAGAGGGAGTTCACCGCGCCGCCATCGCCCTCACCGCGTCGCGCCGCTGCGGTAGTCCACGCGTCCTTGTCATTGCCAGGGGAAAGCTAGCGCCGCCAGGCCTTCTCATCGATCTGCCTGTCACGTTGGAGGCGCGAGCCATGGACGCCGTTGAGGGAGAAGACGCGAGGTTGGTGGAGCCGCACCCAGTTCCAGTCGTGCCGCCGTCTCTGCGCCGTCGCAGAGCAGATCTGAGACGAGAGAGAGGACCGCGATGGGGGGAAAGTGTCGCGCCACGTAGTCGTCGGTCACTGCC
The DNA here is from genome assembly GCF_003086295.3 of Arachis hypogaea. NCBI lineage: Eukaryota > Viridiplantae > Streptophyta > Magnoliopsida > Fabales > Fabaceae > Arachis > Arachis hypogaea. Next base: position 137,026,315 of record NC_092054.1, read on the forward strand.
GCCGAACGGCCATCGTTGCTGCTTCCGTTTTCCCACCGCAGATGCCTTCGGTGCTGCCACTAGAAGGTCGCCGGAGTTAGTTAGAACTGCCGATCTGATTCTGCTTTGTTTCGGTGGATGTCGGGATCGCCATTCTAGTGCCGCTGTCGTTGTTAGGGTTGCTGGGAAGAGGAAGCCGTGTGGGAGAGAGAAAACGGGGAGGTTGTCGCTGCGAGTGTCGCTGTCAGCAAAGGAGAGAATCGCGCCGCCGTGCCTGACCGCCGGAAAAACGCCACTGCCGCCACCAGAAAACTTTGCCGGTAAGGGTTTTACATTGGTTCTCCTTTCCGTTGAGTTTCTGGGAACCTCATTGTCACTGTATATGGTTCAGGTCATAGCTGCCGCTTGAGGTGGCTGTCGGGCTACCGCCGAGCCGGTTTGTAGACCACCGCGGTGTCGGTTCAGCCGTTCCTCCTTCGGTTCGGTAAGCGTTTCGATTTGAAAGCTCTCTAGTTACTATTCTGGCTTCATACACGAAGGTTTTGCGGCATCAATTGCTATACGATTGAGTTTTGGTTGTTGTATGTTACGATTAGAGTTGTTGAGGTTATTGCGAAAGTGGCTGGGAGCTGAGGTTTTGGTTGCCGTCAGTTCGGGTTGAGGCGTAAAGGACTTTGTGAGACGCTTGGGTTATGGAATTTGCGTTTTGAGGTAGGGGCGCTTTCCAAAAACTATAGTTTATTATTGGAATTATTACATATGGGTACTGATGTGAGATATTGTGTATTTGGTGATTGTATCTGCCTTATGTATTATTTGATTGACTCGAATGACTATGGATGTTGGTTTGGCCGAATTGTTGTGTGGCTTGTGAAATGTAATGTTTGAAGTTGATTCTTTAAAGATTTGAAATGAGTTTAATCCGTTGGGGATTGGTTTGAATTGAGTCAATTATTTTGATGATGTGGAAGATAGAATACTCTTGAAATTCAGCCTGGGTTGCTTTAATTGATTTGGTTTTGATAAATGATTTATTGCTGAACCGATTCTTTAAAGCTTTAGAAATGAGTTAAATCGGTTGATGTTGAGTTGATTTTTGAAATGGTTTTTCTTGAGATAAGCCACTGAGGCGACTGTTGGATTTAGCTTGCTTTTGAATTGATTTCTGGTTTTGAGCTGTTGAAAAGGAATGAGAAACGGTTTAGTTGGGACCCGAACCGGGTGGCTAAAGTCCAAGTTTTAGGGGAGGTGCTGCCGAAATTTCTATAGAATTCGAGTCCTTATTTGAAATGTTAATTGGGGAATTTTGAGTTTAATGCCTTTCCTATCTATTTTGAGGATTGTGAAATTATGGCTTCTTTATTACCTTTACTTAGAACAATTAAGAAAGCAATGAAGTTATGCTTTGAAAGAATTATTGAAAAGAGAATCATGATTTATCCTTATTTTCCAAGAAGAACAGTATGTCTTTGGGTACAAGTCATTTGAAAGAGAATTTTGCTTTGAGGCTGTTTTAAAGGGTAAAACGGGTTTATGTTTTTCTCTATTAAACACAAAGATTGTCCCTTGGGAGAGTTTTCGTGATTTTAAAAGGAATTGGATTTCGATTGATGAGCCTCATTATTTTGACGTTTTAAATAAGATTCAAAGTATCTTTTGAACTCTAGTTTAACACAACAAAAATGATTCTCTTATCAGTTTGAAACGCTTCAGATTTAATTATGGAATTGAAGCCGGTTTTGTTTAAGTAAAGGAAATGGTTTTGAAAGAAGTAAAGGTTACGTGACTCGGTTTGGCTTAGATCCTATTTTCTTACTCAAATCAGAAAGCCAATGTTTTAATGATTTTAAATGATTTTGGCGAAATGAGATATGTTATTCTCCCCTAAAGACTTGGGACTCTGCCGAGAAACTTTGTTATAAAATCCCATTGTTGAATGGATGATTTTGAGTGTTCCCAAAAAGAATCTTTAACTTGCCATGGTTATGGAAGTTTGGAAAGAGGATGCCGAGAGTGGCATTGTTTTCAAAGGGGAATTTACCTTGAGTAAAAGTGGCTTATGAGCCTAAGATGATTTGAGAAATGAGATCTTTAAAGCCAAGGCTGAAAAGAGTTGAAACTCGATTTCAAAGTGAAATGAATTGAGAAAATAATTTATGGCTTAAATGCCGACTTTATGAATTTAATGATGTTGAATGGTGGAAGTGCTGTTTTGTTGTGAGCCGGAATGGCTGTGTATGATTATACATATTGGTTAGTTTTGGATTGAACCGTGAGCCGGAATGGCTGTGTATGATATGAATATTGGCTGGTTCTGGACTGAACCGTGAGCCGGATGGCTGAGATGGATGTTGATCCATGGATGAGATTGAATGCATGTTTATGCTGAATCATTGATATATATGAATGTTGCACTTCCACTATCTGAGATACGAGTTTCCCTAGGTAGTAGCAGTGGCTAGCCACCACGTGCTCCAGGTCGAGACTTGATACTCTGTTGACCCTATGTCGTAAGTGTGGCCGGGCACTGTGAAAGGCCCGGATGAGCTCGCCCCCATAAATATTCACCAAGTGATGGTGATGGATAAATATTCACCAGTGAGGGTGATGGATATGGATCATGATTATGATCAAGTTTATGATGAGTATAACTCGAGTTGGGGATGCACGACAGAGGGACAGTCCAATGGTTAGCTACCAGGACTTGTCGGGTTGGCTCTATAACCGACAGATGATATCATCAGCCACTAGGGACAGGCATGCATCATATGCATTTGTGTGACATTGGTTGGGTGTGCATATTATACTTGGTTTGCCTATGTGATTAATTGCTAACTGTTCTACTTGTAATAACTGTTTGTTTGTGCTTGAACTTCCTATCTGTGTTTGCATCTGGGACTCTGTTGGACTGTGGTGATTGGTTGATGGTTGGATTGTTTGGGCCTAGGGCCGTGGTTGGAATGAGGTGAATCGATGGTTGATTTCAGTTTTGTGTTTCTGGTTTGGAATAAAATATGAAAGGCTATTTTGGTTCAACATAAATAAACCGTTTCGGAAGGCTTTTGAGTTTTGAGAATTGAACGGTTCCTCTTTTAGAAAAGATTTCCGACTTTACTTTTATTGTAAACTGTTGTTTTTGAAAGGAGGCATAAGACGGTTATTAATCATTGGTACGGTTTATCTTCACGTATCCTATTACAGTAATTCCCAAAAACCCTCTACTGAGAACCCTTTCGAGGATGATGTTCTCACCCCCCTACATTTTTCCCCTTTCAGGATATGGGCGCAGAAGTTACGAAGAGCTTATTTAATTGTTGTTGTGATGCTCTGTATTGTTTTAGTTATGGTTTATTGTACCCTCGCCTTGATCTTGATATAACCTGTAAGAGGGATAGGAATTGTATTGGATTATGTTTGTAATATTACTTATATATATATGTATGTATATATGTGGATGTACTCTTTATGAGTTTTTGTAAGTTGTATGGTATTTATGGATGTACGTTATCGAACGAAAGTATTTTTGGGAGCGGTATTGCGGTTTAAAGTTTTAAACAGGCTCATATTTTAGTATTAAATAATGTAAAAGTCGTCGTAATGTCCGAGCTATCAAAGGCGCGCAGCCGGAAGCGTGAGCTTTGGTAGTTAGGGTATTACAGTAGAAGCGGCACGGTAGAATCTGGCAGCAACAACGGTGATGGCAAAACGACGAACAACGCTGAAGAAGGAGGGGCTTGCCAGCATCGGAAGGGGCCTTCCGGAGAGGAGGGGGCTACTAGAGAGATGAGAGGGGTAGAGAGAGTGGGAGGAGAGAAGGCTAGAGAGTGAGAGAGAGAGAAATTCAAATGAGGAGAAAAAGGATTCGTGGTTCAAATTTAGGACACAATTACTGTCGGATTTACCGGCCGATAAATTCGACAGTAACATATTGCGGGTTACCAAAACACAGTGTTCTACTAAGTGGGTTTACTATCGGATTTTTCTTTGGTAAACCCAACCCTAAATGTTGTGCCTATTTTTTTCATTTTTTCTCCAATTATTACCGGCAAATTAAATTTACCGTTGGAAACAAGAATTCGCCGGTAATATTTTGACATGATAAATCTCATGCCTAAACTGCCAGCAAATCCACCTATAAAGACACCGCTACTCTACGACGCTAAATCGGACGGTATTCAGTATTTTTTTTTAGTGAATATCGGTAAAATTTTAAATGAGGTCGCATTCTTAAATATTTATGAAGGCAAAATCATTGAACAATTAAAGAAATTGATACGGTAATATCCTTAACTAAAAAATTTTTTGAAAAAAAAAAGACAATTTCAATTCTTTACACATAGATTATTTTTATTTATTCATCTAATTTATTTATGTTTTTTTTACATTTAAAAACTCAGTGAATTAAGAGCTTTTTGCAATATATTCAATATGTACAATTTTAGTTTGAAGGAGATAAACATGGATATTTCAGTTTTTACTTACATAATATTTAGACTTTTTAGTTCAATAATTGAAGCATTGTAGAGATATTTGATCTATTTCTATTAGTAGGTTCCAACTAATATTTATTTTTAAAAATATTAGCGGAGGTATTTTAATGACAATTTTTATATTTTTTATTATTAATCTGTTAAATGACACCTTGTAGAAGAGAGATTTATGGGATACACCTGAACTTTTGCTTAATCTAATTGACAAGACATTTCTCTTTATCATTGAAGTCCAAATATCTAATAAACCACATTTTTTACTCTCTTATAAAATTAGGAAGATGACTGATGATATGGATCTCATAAATAAATTCAAAGAGGCTCACCTTATTCAAATTGTGGGTGCAGTTACAATTATAATTTCTATTAAAAATTAATTAATTTTTTTATTCCTTGATCCTTAATAGTATCTAATTTATATAAAATAATTAATAATTAATTGTAATTTCAGAATGTAGACTACACTGATGATTTGCTTCTAACATCAAAGACATCCTTAGTTGTTGAAGGGGAAGAAATAGAAGGTGTAAAGGTAGTTATTCAAAAAATGAGTTTTTTGTTTGTTTTCTTAAAGTTAAAGTATATTTTTATTCAAAAAATATTATTGAATTAAAAAAAATAAAATGTGAGAATGATGTTTTTAATTTAACATAGTATTTTTTACAGAATTTATTACTTGAATTCTCCGATCAGGCTGCAAACAAGGGTAAATCCGAAATATTAAAAAATGCTATTACGCCAACCAAGCGACTATTTTTAGAGTTTGAATGTTCGGAGAAGGAAAAAGATACCTCAACTTGTAAGATGAACAAGATTGAAAATAAAAATTAAAAATTTGAATGCACATGTTTTAGATTCCCTTTTTAGAGTCTATCTAATAGAATAATGCAAAACATATACTTATTTTGGTAGAAACATTTTTTTTTGAGTCGTCATTTTCTTTTGGCATTTTTGGATTTTCATGTTTGGAATTTAGATTTTTTTTCAATATAAGTTGAAGTTATTTAATTATTACTTGTGATTTTATTTTTCAATTCACATCGTTGATATTTTGTTAATTTTAAATTTCGTATTTGATATAATAAAGCTTTAAATTTCTAATATAAACTATTGTTGATACAATTAAATTAGTTGTTAATTTTTAATATGTAATTATTTAAGAAAACCTAGTTTTAATTTCTAATTGCTAATTAAAGCATTGTGTTTAAAATTTTAAATTCAAAATATTATTTGTTTTCTGAATTTTTGAGTAAGCAAATGTGTTTTAAAATATTTTTTAAAAATTTACATAATTTATAAGCAACTGTGCTAACTACAAAAGATTAGATTAAATTAAATAAAATTACTTATTTTGTTAAAATATGAGGTTGTTTATGCTATTTATAAAAAAAAATTAATATATGTTTCTCTGTACTTAATTCTATTTCTATTGTTGTTCCTAAAAAATTGAACTAATTTGGTAGTTCAAAAAAATTTAAAATATATTTTTTAAAAATTTACATCATTTATAAAGTTATTAATTTTTAAATTGTAATTAATTTTTTATTTTTATTGACAAATAATAGGATTGATAGAATTTATGATAAAACTAAAAAAAATTATTTTTAATTTCTATTTTCTGAGTAGATTAAAAGCAAGTAATAGAAATTAAAGAAAAATAGAAAAATTAACATTAATATACTGTTGTTACAATTAAATTGGATATGTTAAAAAGGAATTGTAATTCATATTCTTATATTCCTAAGTGAACAACGAACATTTAATATTTAATAGGATCCACACAAAAGAGGATATTCTATCGGAAGGTTAAACTATGATCTACCGGGTACAAATGATATCTACTATATAAAAATTGTGTTAACTATTCAGAGAGGTTGCACAATATATGAGTTTATAAGGATAGTTAATGGAATTATATATCCTAACTTTTAATATGCTTGCTATTCCATGAGATTATTGTGTGACGATAGGAAATTCATTATATTGCATTGATTAATGAGGTAGCTAAACTTACATCTGGTCATCAATTGAGAAAACTATTTGTGATGTTATTGATATCTAATAACGTTAGTAAATCAGATCTTATTTAGAATGCAACTTGGACATTATTAGCTGATGGAATACTATATGAGAGGAGAAAAGCATTGAAAAATCAAAGTATTTTACTATATATTATTTTTTTTATATCAAGATTGTATTCTCTTTTTACTTTATTTTTATTAGTAATATTAATGAGTTTTATTCTAAAATTATTTATTAAATATTTCATAAAACCGTCATGTACTTTTGCTATGACTAAACATGACTGATGATGAATTAAAAAATTTCTGCGGTATTGAAATTGAGAAAAGACTCAATAACAATATGAGATTTTTAAGAAACTATCAATTAATATCATATCCGAGTTGTCTGATGTTTGTCTTTTTTTAGAATAAGCTAATAGATAAGGAATTAGCATATAACATAAATGAGTTGACTCATGCAAATTTATATACGGAGCAAAACATGACTCATAAGCTAAGGTTAGTATTTGATGAGATACTCAACGCTATTGTTACAGACTCTGGTGGGTTTTACTTCATTTATGGGCATAGTAAGTGTGGTAATACATTTATTTGGAATGGACTTTTTTCTGCTATTCGATCTAGAGGAAAGATTGTTTTAAATATTGCATCCAGTGGAATTACGTCTTTACTCCTACTTGATGCAAAACGGCTCATTCCAGGTTTTCAATATCCATTACAATTACTGATGAATCTACTTGCAACTTCAAGCATGGAAGTTTGAAGGCTAAGCTGCTCATCCAAAGTAGCTTAATAATTTGAAATGAAGCTCCAATGCTCAATAAAATGTGCTTTGAATGAAGCACTTGATGAGACGTTTATAGATCTTATGTCAGTTACCGATCAACATAAGACAAATCAACCATTTGGTGGTAAGGTTCTGAAGCTGCATACGAACATGATACTTCTAATGTCTTCTTCAAATCAACCTGACAGTGAAATGAAGAGATTTACTAATTAAATATTTGATGTTGGATATATTGGTTCTGCTGTTGGTGATGAATCAGAAGTTGATAGTTTAGATGATATGATTATTACAACTGCTGATGACCCTCTCTCTTATTTGGTAGACTTTGCATATCCAAATTTATTGCAAAACATGTTAGATTATAGGTATTTTTAGAGTAGGATAATTCTTGCACCCACACTTGAAAGTGTTAAGATGGTAAACGATTCTGTCTTGCCAATTTTTCTAGGGATGAAAAAGGAGTATCTAAGTTCTGATACAACATGTCAAGTTGACGAGAATAAAGATGTACAAGAGTAGTTCACACCAGTTCCTAAATGACATCAAATGCTTAGGACTATCCAACCACAAGTTGACTTTGAAGTTAAGAGTTGCTACCATGTTACTACGAAACACAAACCAGACTTCAGATTTATGCAATGGAACAAAGTTAATAGTTAACGAATTTGGCAACAATGTAATTGGAGCAAAAGTAGTGACCGATAGACAATATTCATTAACAGTTTACTTTGCAATGACCATCAACAAGAGTTAGGGTCAATTATTATCACCTATAGGATTTAACTTGCTAAAATCAATGTTCACCCATGGACAAATTTACGTTACTTTTGTCAAGAGCTAAGAGTTGCAGTGGCCTGAAGATTTTAATTCTCGACGAAGACGGCAATTCAAAGTCATCAACAATAAATGTCGTGTTCAAATAAATTTTTAATAATATTTAGGTAAGAAAATTAGTATTTTCATTTTAATATGTTATGATTTACACTTTTGTACACATATTTATTGTAAATATGACAAATTTATCTATAACATAACTCTACTTTCAAACTTGAAATGAAATGTATAACAGAGAGCACAACATCATATGCCAATTGCTTTTCTACTGAGGTTAGTAAAATGTTAGATTGTCGATTAACTTTCACTAGCCTTTTGATATAAAATTTAGTGCAAAATTGACATGCTACTAATACAGTTATATATGTTCTTATTTTTTCAGGTCTTTTTTCTTATGATTAAAAAATATTATAGATTTCAAACTATTTCATTTGCATTTTACTTTGAATAAAGATAAAACAATATATTTAGTACATTTATTATATAATGACGATGACAGTTTTATACTAGACTCGAAAAATTTATAATTATAAAATATTATTTTCGATTTACCATGTCAAATTAAAAAGTAAATCCGTACATCGTATGAATTTAACACTAGTATAAATCAAGTTTCAGAGAACCAGACCAGTCATCGAACTGCTCTAGTCATTGGTTTACTAGTCTAACTAATCCAACCGTAGTTTAACTATAAAACTGTTTTAAAATAAAATAATAAATAAATTATAAGGTACTTTATGCAAGTAAGTTTATTAGAAATATGCAAAACTCTAAAAACATGAGAAAGTACCTATGAAAGTTCTCTATTACAATTGTTCCAAAATATTTATGACCTTTATATATGGCTAGATTTTAATGGAAAAGCATTTTATGTGCAATATAGCATATAGGGCACATTCAATAATATCATTGACTGGAAGTTCATTAAAAAATAAATGAAATTTCTTGATTCTTTGGCAACCAAATGATTGAAAAGATAAGTGAATATAGACCAAATATACAGAAATTGAGCACTGACATTTGAAAAATTAGCAATACTTAACATCTAAAACAGAAAAAATATTTGTACAAAATTAGATATTAACAATTTATAATTTATAAAAGCATTGACATTTGCTTATGCTATTGCTATGAAACATGATCATTAATAAACTTCCAATACTTGGAATTCATGTAATTTGTTTATGCTACTAGTTATTAACAGTCTATATATTTTGCATAACTCATGACATTTGCATATGTTTTTTTTTGGGAATTAATAATATTTAAGACCATCTCCAGTAGGGAACTCATCCCAGTTCCTGTTTATGGCCCACCTGTCATAAAAAGTAACTCCACATCAGCTTTTGCGTTATAAACAATAAATAGGAACTCAAAGCATCTCTCTCTTCTCCATTAGGAGGAACTAACTTTAGTCCCTATTGTGGTCCCACTTAATTAATTAATTAAAATACTTAAAATTAATATAATTAATTTTTTTCAATAATATTATTTAAATTTATAAATTTAAAAATAATTCATTATTAAAAGATATTAATATTAAATAAATTCATATATAATAATAATACACAATATATAATTCGAAATTATACTAATTTATAGTTTTGTGTTTACAACTGCTAATTTTAATAATATCATTAGCATTTTAAATTTTAAAAATAAAAATAACCAACTCAACTAAAAATTATTTTATAAGGTATAAAAATTAAATTTATTTTTTAATGTAAGTAAATTTAATTAATTATAATTTAATATAATAATATAAATAATATTCAATATTAATTATAATATAAATAATTAATATAAATTATTAATTAAATAAAAATATAATTATTTAATATAATTTTTATTATAATTATTACTAATTTAATTATTATTTAATTATTTAATTATTTCAGATTTTATATTATTATTTTTTTATAATAAGTTGCCAAATGGCAAGTTATTATTGGTTAATTTGAGTCCCTGCTTAGAGGGACTCCCTTACCTTGATCCTTGTGCGGGAACTCACTCCTTCTCTCCTCCAATGGTTAGAGTTTCTATATGTTAGAAAAAAGTCAAAAAGAAACTCACCATTGGAGATGCTCTAATATTCTATAGTTTGTGGAAGCTTTCTTCTCCTTTTAGTTCCTTATTTCTTTTTTTTAATGGAAATAAGATTCAACAACAAAAATTTTATCATTCATTTTAATCAGTTCAAAACAAGGTACAACTTAACAAAATTTAACTAAAAAATTCAATAAATAAATCCAATTCAATGCAACAGAAACGACTCAATCATTTAGATAAAAGCTCATGCTTTGGTATCATTTTAACGAAGATTAAACTGATTATATTGAACAAATAAAAGCTCATACCTTAGCATAATTTTAACAAAGATTGGCAATATTTTCAGCAGATAGTAGATTGATCACAATTTTAACAAAAATTAACATACTTTTCCAAAGATTAATAAGAATTATCAAAGTTCCAGCTTAATTTTTGTCAAACACAGCACAAAAAAATAACAAAACAGAGTACAGCACAGCAGCAGAGTTAATCATTCAACAATTCAATCTGAGTAGCACTAACAGTAGCAGAATCCTAAATCCAAGAACAAAGAACCAAGAAAAAAAAAACGAAAAAACAAATTTGAGTAGCACTAGCAGAATCCTGAACCTTCGTTCTCACTTCTGAGCAGAGCATACAAAAAGAAGAACAAGCACTAGCAGTGAGCACCGACCTTCGATCTGAGCAGTTGAGCGCGACGGCGAGCAGGAGGGCAACCAGACGACGACCACTGTTATTCCTTCTTCTCCACTTCACCACTGATGACTCACGAGTCACGAGTCACAAGCCAGCTTCCAAGGGCGGAGACCAAACAGACATATCGTTCAGAAGACGACGGCGGGGGAAGAGAAGCAAGGGGGCAGAGCTTCAATCCGCGAAGAGAAAGGGATTCAATCACTTGGGCGGCGGAAGCGCGGGTGAGCAGATGAAGCTAGATGGATGGACGGCGGCAATATGCCACTGCTTGCGGCGGTGGTGATGGCTAGGATCTTTTTGGCTTTTCCTTATGAATGAAAGAAAGGGAAAGATTTGCTGTGCTGAGTGACACTGACGAAGGAGGGGTTGGGTTTGGGGGAAGAGGGCATGACTCACACGTGGGAGTGGGGTTTCTTTTTTCTTTTTTAATTTAAAATCAAGAAAAATGGCGTTGTTTTTAAAGAATGGACCAGTTTTCGGTAGGGACCGGCCGGTTCAGCAGTTTTTGAATGGTTTTTAAATTTACGGTTTTAGGTATCAAATTAGACCATTTTTATCGTTAGTTCTTGGTTCAACTGACCAATCGGATTCGATTTTTAGGAGAGAGAGAGAGAGGACATTGAGATCGGGAAGCATGGCTCGAGAAAGCAGGTATTCGCGGGTAATTGAATCCGAAATTAGATTTGAAAGTAGTAGGGATATTTCAAGAAGTACATGATTATCCATTTTTCAAAAAGTAAAGTGACAACTAAATTCTGAAAGATGATTTTCGACACGTATATCCTTCTACCAATAAATAAATAATACGAAACGAAATGAAATTCTGTATACATTTCGATATTTACTGTAATGCATGTCTCGTTATTGTCACACATGAACATAAAAACGATATAATTTTGGATAGTGAAACATTTATTATCTTTTGAGTTTTTATATATTTTTTATCAATTGTTTTCTATTTATCACAATTCTATTAAAATAAGTGAAGTTTCGTTCCAAAAATTATCATCTACACAATTATCTTTTATAAATAGACACATTAGAGTAATTAACAATACATATATACAAACATCACCGTTAAGTTTTAGTTAATGAATTGATAGAAGAACATCATGTGTCCACCATTTGCTATTGTAAAGGACCATATTAGTACTTTTTTTTAGGGACTAATTAGTCCAAAGTCGAAATCTTCATAAACTTAATTGTCACTTTACTCAAATTCGGTCTTTCAATTTCTCTTTTACCTCTATCTTACAATATCAAAAGTTATTGATAGGGTTAAGTACGATTTTGATTCCTAAGATATAGGCTGAAAATTTTTTTCGTTTCCAACTTTTTTTGCATAGAAAATCGTCCCTAAGGTTTAAAATCAAATTTTAAAATCGTTCTTTTTACTTAAATATTAAAATTTTGTACCAAATTGCCCATAACAAAAAAAATTAAGGGACGATTTTTGCTCCTGCAAAAGGGAAAGAGAAGAAGAAGAAGGGAAAATGAAGAAGAAGAAGCAGCTGTCCACGATCTACCTCTGCCTTCGCTTTCACCGCCACCTTCGTACGATTTTGGTTCCTAAGGTAAGGGCGATTTTAAAACCAAGTTAAACTTTAGAGACGATTTTGTATGCAAAAAAAATTCGAAATAAAAAAAATTTCCACTGTACTTTAGAAACCAAAATCGTACTTAATCCTTATTGATATAACACATTAAATGACATTATATTAACAATTAAACTAACTCTTGGGTGTAGATTGTATGGAGATATCTACACATGTATATTTCTATGGGATGAATTTTCAAGTAACATCTGTCTCTTAAAAGGGATAAAGACTGGCCTTGATACAGACAGTACAACGTGATTCTTGAAAAAAAAAAATAATGGTCAGTCCCCTCATATAAAGTTAGGATTGTTAATGAGTATTGTTAGGATTAATTAGCAAGCTTATTACTTTTTGTTTCTTTTGTTGGACTTCTTGTCACTTTTTTTTTTTTTTTGCAAAATAACTTTCACGGACTTAGGAAAAAATCTTTTTAAACAAAGTGCAGATCCAAACCCATGTAGTAGCACTGCTACAACTACTTGCACTACTAATGATATCCATAAAAATAATAATACTTGTTATTAGTACTTATAATATTGATAACAATCATAAATATTATTACTTTGATAATAACAATTTTAATAACAATTCAAATAACAAAATTCATAATAATAATAATAATAATAATAAATTATTATTATTATTATTATTATTATTTAGTACGATTTGTACAAAAAAAAAAACAAAAAATAAAATAAAATATACTGCTTATTTTTGAAAAAGAATAAGCAATTGTTGTTGTTAAAGAATAAGCAATTTTTGAAAAGACAAAAAAACTCAAAAAAATTATTGTTAAAAAAAATTGAGATACATAAAGTTTGTATATATTTAAAATAAATAAATTAACAATTCTTCGTGAACAATTTGACTAATATATAAATTCAGTAGTATATGTCATTATTTTTTTAATAATATTTTGAATTTCCGAATAAATTTATGAAAAATATAGAATAATGCCCTAAGTTCTCAAAAAATTATTAGCCAAATATTTTAATGATTAACAAAACTCAGCCATTAAATGAATTTTCAGAGTAATATTATATTTGACTAATCAGCGTTTATATTAGACTATTTAATAACTATGTAGAGGAGCTAATAAAAAAATTATAAAAAAATTCAATAATAATAATAATAATAATAATAATAATAATAATAATAATAATTAATTATTATTATTATTATTATTATTATTATTATTATTATCTGAACTGTTATTAAAATTGTTATTATCAAAATAATAATATTTATGATTGTTATCAATATTATAAGTATTAATAATAAGTATTATTATCTCTATGGATATTATTAGTAGTGCAAGTAGTTATAACAGTGCTATTACATGGGTCTGTATTTGTACTGCATTCAAAAAAAATTTCCTAATAAAATAACGTGACCCTGTAAAAGTTTTCTTGCACAAAAGAAAAATCATAAGTGACAAGAAGCCCAACAAATGAAACAAAAAATAATATACCTGCTAATTAATTCTAACAATGCTTGAAACAAAAAATAATAAACCTGCTAATTAATTCTAACAATGCTCGTTAATAATCCTATGAGGGGCTTGACCATTTTTCTATGAATCACGTTGTACTGTCTGTATTAAGGGTAGTCTTTGTCCTTTGTGACAGGTGTTATTTGGAGACTTATCTAAAAAAAATCTACATGTATAAATGTCTTTATATAATTTACACCCAAAAATTGGCTTAATTATTAATTACAGTGCACATTTAGCAGCTTTAGTTTTTTATTTTTACTAAAGATAGATAAAATTTTTTATTCATTAAATAAAGGATAAATATCATATCCGGTCCTTGATCATTTTTTGAGACATATCATGTCGTAATCATTCTTAAATTTCAACCAAACCCCACCTATCGATATAATTAAACAAATTAATCTTTGCAACCCAGATTACTCATCTGACATTTTAGGTAGAGTCTGATTCGTTAATGTCAAGTGCCACGTATTAATAAGAACAGTTGTAGGACTTTCTTCCTGCAACTCAAACATTGTCGCTTGGCACTCATTCCACATATAATACATTTTCATTAATCTCATTTTTCTTGTCACTCATTCACTCAAAATCACTAAGTTTTTTTTTCTTACCGCCAATCACACTTGTACATCGAAATATACCTCACTTTTGTTCGAATTTTCTCTCATCTTCCTGCCACACCTGATACGTTATTTTAAATCAAAATGTTTTCAGTAACATTCTTTTGGTCAAGTATTAGTTGTGTTTTAACAATTTGCAATTATTCTTATGCTTTGGATCATGTGGTTTTTGTTTTTTTTTTTTATGATTTTTGCTTAATTTGATATTATTTTAATTTTTCTACACATTTTTTTCTTTAATTCAATATGGATTTTGTTTAAATTTTAGTAAATTGAATCTAAAAAGATATATTTTACTCATCAGTATTGTCTCCACTTTTTTAGCTTATCTATTGCCTGAAAAATTGACATAAAAGTTTGATTGTGGATAGGATCAATTTTCTGTTGGTTTCACTTTGATTATGCACTTTTTTTAAATTTATTTGCCTCTATCATATTTATTTTAAATTATAGTTATTTATTTTTCAAGATAATGACAATAATAAAAAGAAGACAAAGAAAAAAGAGAACGGATCCAAATTCTCTGAATTTGTTACTTCTAATTTTATACATTCTAAGGATGTTGTCCCCATGGAAAGCATAAAGGAGTTTGGCGAGACTATTGAAGAAATTGGAAACAAGGGCAGGGTATGTGTTGTCCCCAAGGACGTTGTATTCATGCCCACTATTGCGAAGTCTTCTCACATAAATGGAGGATGAAAAATCCTATCCTTTCAATCATTTGAGGAAGGTTTTATGAGTGCCAACGTTTAAGTTGCAGGGAGAGAGTTTTTAGTCTCTGCAACCATTCTTATTAACACGTGGCACTTGACATTGACAAATTAGACTCCACCTGATACGTCAGATAAGCAATCTGTTGTCAACCGGTTGCAGGAGTCAATTTGTCCAATTATTGATGAGTGAGACTTAGTTGAAATTTAAGAATGATTAGGATGCAATATTCTCACAGAAAAATGATCAAGGGCTAGATAGGGTATTTATTCTTGAATAAAATTAGGCCAAAAAGACCTCAAATAGTAGACGAATAAAATATTCTATCATATTTAGATTATAAGAAAAGACAATCAAAAGAAAAAAAAATAAAAATTTAGTTATTGTATCTATAACTTCTATCTTCTTCACTTATCTTCTTTGCATCCAAGAGAAGTTGCTGAGTTGAGGGAAAATTGCCGTCAAAGATGAATGAGTTGCGTGATTTTCATATTAGCCAGAGAAGATTAACAATGAGTAATAGACATTCTTTTTTCATTCCTCTTTATCAAATTATCAACTACTTCTATCCACCACCATTTTTAGAAAACTGTGTTGGGAGGTTCAAATTGAGAATTTAGAATTTCGATTCTTGCAAAATAGTGCTGGAGTAGACATAAGAGATTAAGCAATGCTCAATAGATTCTTTTAATCGCTTGCATCTTGAGCAAATTGGAAAGATTGTTGTGATTCTTTGATGAAGTCTCAGCCTAACCGGTAAGCCACTGTACATCACCTTCCACACAAAAAAAATCCTAATTTTAGCTGACATTTGAAATCCAAGAATGAAGACCATAAATGCTTTTTTTGACATAGTTCCGACAGAAATTTGAAGTTAGTACATCTTCTTCTCCAATTTTAGTTTCAATATGAGTTGTGTTTTTTCTGAGTTGAAATTTTCTGAGATTACTTAATGATTTTATTGTCTGTCTTATGTAACAAGCTATAAGCCCATTGTAGTTGCAGGTTGATGTTCAAATTATTCATATTTACTATTAAAGAATTATTTGTCAACTATATATCCTCAACTATTCTCACCTAATTGCCAAGAATTTTTTAATGTATTCCTTTTTCAATAACTTTTTTGCCCTTAATAAGGCTTCTTCATCCCTAAGATGGGTTGATACCAACCTCAACTTTCAAAAAATTTGAGAATCTAAAATATTTATTTCTATAGACCTTAAAAATTAGAGAGTTTGTCCTCGACAGTAATCTCTAGCCTTGTTATCCAGCATTGCTAAGTTAAAACCTATCAGATCTTTAATATTGAGCCCTTCCTAATTCTTGGATCGACAAACAATATTCTATTTCACCCAATGTA
Organism: Arachis hypogaea; assembly: GCF_003086295.3. Lineage (NCBI taxonomy): Eukaryota > Viridiplantae > Streptophyta > Magnoliopsida > Fabales > Fabaceae > Arachis > Arachis hypogaea. The sequence goes on from NC_092054.1 coordinate 137,042,958, forward strand.
ATTTTCTTTTTGATCCTCGTTGTCTTCATCAAAACTACATAATCATTTTATGAATCTCATCAAGCAAATTTTTTGGTAGTTTAAAACCGCTAAGAGTGTAGATAGAGATGGCTGATGCCACTACCGTAATAAGAACCTCTCTGCCACTAGTCAAGAGTAAATACCTTTTTCACTGTTGTAATTTCTTAGCCAACTTATCCTTCACGTAATTAAAAGTAGCTTTTTCAGATCTGTGAGCCACGGAAGAAAGGCCTGAATATTTGTCTTGATTGCCCATATATGAAACTTGTAATAAGGTCTCTAATTGATTTCTCACTCCTTCGGGAGTAGTGCCACTGAAAACATAAATGATTTATCTAAATTGACCATCTGTCTGCTAATCTGACCATAGATATTAAGATTATTAAGCAAATTTAGACAATCCTCCCGCGAAACACTACTAAATAGTATAGAGTCGTCTGTAAAGAATAAATGATTGATCTTAGGAGATCTTTGGTTCAGTTTCAAACCTTCAATTTTATGTCCCTATTTTCTTCTGTGAAGTAGATGGGATAACCCTTCTGCACAAAAAAAAAAAAGATAGAAAAAAGATGGTTTTCTTATCGGAGTCTTCTACATGGCTTAAAGAAATCATGAGGTTGACTTTCTATAGTAATAGAGTACGAAACAGTCGTCACACACTCCTTCAACCAATACATCCACCTTTTACAAAAGTCCATACTCTCCATCACGGTCCAAACAAAAGTCCACTCTACTCTGTCATATGCCTTACTCATGTCCAATTTAACAGCCATCTCATAATAATCTCTTGTTCTTCAAATGATGCATGAATTCATGAACAATCAGAATATTATCACTAATAAGCCTGCCTCTAATAAATGCACTATGATTATCACTTATCACCTTATTCATGATGTGTTGCATGTAATGAATCAGAATCTTAGACACTATCTTGTAAAAAATTATGCTTAAACTAATGGGTTTGATTTATTTCATAATACGGGCATTATCTAATTTAGGAATCATATATGGTTAAAAGCCCTTAACATATATTCACCAGAAAAGAAGCTAAAAACAGCCCTTTTAACACATCATCTTTAATAATATTCTAGTAAAATTAAAAAAAAATTGTTGTAAAACCATCATCACTTGGAGTTGAGAAAGGATTATTAGAGAAGGCAGGTGTCTTCACTTCCTCCTTTGAGACTGGTCTAGTTAACATTCAATTAGTACCATTGGTGCACGAAATTGTGATCTCTGGTAATGGCTCCAAAAACTTGGTGCTCTAATCTCAATTCATAATTTGTCACAATTTCGATACAACTAACCAGCAAGTGCACTGGGTCGTCCAAGTAATAAACCTTACGCGAGTAAGGGTCGATCCCACAGAGATTGTCGGCTTGAAGCAAGCTATGGTCACCTTGTAAATCTCAATCAGGCGGATATAAAATAGTTATGGAGTTTTCGAAAATAAATAATAAAAGAAGGATAGAAATACTTATGTAAATCATTGGTGAGAATTTCAGATAAGTGCACAGAGATGCTTTCGTTCCTCTGAACCTCTGCTTTCCTACTGCCTTCATCCAATCAGTCTTACTCCTTTCCAAGGTTGGCTTTTTGTAAGGGCATCACCGTTGTCAATGGCTATATCCCATCCTCTTGTAAAAATGGTCCAAATGCTCTGTCACAGCACAGCTAATCATCTGAGGTTCTCGATCATACTGGAATAGGATTCACCCTCCTTTTGCGTCTGTCACTACGCCCAGCACTCGCGAGTTTGAAGTTTGTCACAGTCATTCAATCCCAGAATCCTACTCGGAATACTACAGACAAGGTTTAGACTTTCCAGATTCTCATGAATGCCGCCATTAATCTAGCTTACACCACGAAGATTCTGATTAAGAGATCCAAGAGATACTCATTCAATCTAAGGTAGAACGGAAGTGGTTGTCAGGCACGTGTTCATAGGGAATGATGATGATTGTCACGTTCATCACATTCAGGTTGAAGTGCGAATGAATATCTTAGAAGCGGAATAAGTTGAATTGAATAGAAAAACAATAGTACTTTGCATTAATCTTTGAGGAACAGCAGAGCTCCACACCTTAATCTATGGAGTGTAGAAACTCTACCATTGAAAATACATAAGTGAATATAGAGGGTAAGCATGGCCGAGTGGCCAGCCTCCCATGGAGGTCTAGAGATCTAAAATTGATCAAAAGATGTCTAATACAATAGTAAAAAGTCCTATTTATACTAAACTAGTTACTAGGGTTTACAGAAGTAAGTAATTGATGCATAAATCCACTTCCGGGGCCCACTTGGTGTGTGCTTGGGCTGAGCTTGAATGTTCCACGTGCAGAGGCTCTTTCTGGAGTTGAACGCCAGCTTTTGTGCCATTTTGGGCGTTGAACTCCACTTTGCAACTTGTTTCTGGCGCTGGACGCCAGAATTGGGCAGAGAGCTGGCGTTGAACGCCAGTTTGCGTCATCTAAACTTCGGCAAAGTATGGACTATTATATATTGCTGGAAAGCCCTGGATGTCTACTTTCCAACGCAATTGGAAGCGCGCCATTTTGAGTTCTGTAGCTCCAGAAAATCTACTTTGAGTGCAGGGAGGTCAGAATCCAACAGCATCATCAGTCCTTCTTCAACCTCTGAATCTGATTTTTGCTCAAGTCCCTCAATTTCAGCCAGAAAATACCTGAAATCACAAAAAAAATACATAAACTCATAGTAAAGTCCAGAAATGTGAATTTAACATAAAAACTAATGAAAACATCCCTAAAAGTAACCAGATTCTACTAAAAACATACTAAAAATAATGCCAAAAAGCGTATAAATTATCCGCTCATCACAACACCAAACTTAAATTGTTGCTTGTCCCCAAGTAACTGAAAATCAAATAGGATAAAAAGAAGAGAATATACTATAAATTCCAAACTATCAATGAAACATAGCTCCAATCAGATGAGCGGGACTTGTAGCTTTTTGCCTCTTGAATAGTTTTGGCATCTCACTTTATCCATTGAGGTTCAGAATGATTGGCATCTATAGGAACTCAGAGTTCAGATAGTGTTATTGATTCTCCTAGTTCAGTATGATGATTCTTGAACACAGCTACTTTATGAGTCTTGGCCGTGGCCCTAAGCACTTTGTTTTCCAGTATTACCACCGGATACATAAATGCCACAGACACATAATTGGGTGAACCTTTTCAGATTGTGACTCAGCTTTGCTAAAGTCCCCAATTAGAGGTGTCCAAGGTTCGTAAGCACACTCTTTTTTTTGCTTTGGATCTTGACTTTAACCGCTCAGTCTCAAGTTTTCACTTGACACCTTCACACCACATGCACATGGTTAGGGACAGCTTGGTTTAGCCGCTTAGACCAGGATTTTATTTCTTTAGGCCCTCCTATCCACTGATGCTCAAAGCCTTGGGATCCTTTTTATTTGCCCTTGCCTTTTGGTTTTAAAGGTTATTGGCTTTTTGCTCTTGCCTCTTGGTTTTAAGAGCTTTTGGTTTTTTCTGCTTGCTTTTTCTTTTTCTTTCTATTTTTTTTTCGCCTATTTTTTTCTGCAAGCTTTGTTCTTTGCTGCTTTTTCTTGCTTCAAGAATCATTTTTTTATGATTTTTCAGATTATCAAATAACATGTCTCCTTGTCATCATTCTTTCAAGAGCCAACATATTTAACATTCTTAAACAACAACTTCAAAAGACATATGCACTGTTCAAGCATTCATTCAGAAAACAAGAAGCATTGTCACCACATCAATATAATTAAACTAAGTTCAAGGATAAATTCGAAACTCATGTACTTCTTATTCTTTTGAATTAAAACAGTTTTTATTTAAGAGAGGTGATGGATTTATAGGACATTCATAACTTTAAGACAAAGTTACTAACTACTAATGATCATGTAATGAAGACACAAACATGGATAAGCACTTAACAGAGAGAAAACGAAAAACAGAGAATGTAAGAACAAGGAATGAGTCCACCTTAGTGATGGTGGCGTTTCCTTCTTGAGGAACCAATGATGTCCTTGAGCTCTTCTATGTCTCTTCCTTGTCTTTGTTGCTCCTCCCTCATTGCTTTTTGATCTTCTCTAATTTCATGAAGGATGATGGAGTGCTCTTGATGTTCCACCCTTAGTTGTCCCATGTTGGAACTTAATTCTCCTAGGGAGGTGTTGATTTGCTCCCAATAGTTTTGTGGAGGGAAATGCATTGGAGGCATCTCCGGGATCTCATGGTGATGAGCTTCATGCGCCTCTTGAGCTCCATGAATGGGCTCTCTTGCTTGCTCCATCCTTTTCTTAGTGATGGGCTTCTCTTCCTCAATGGGAATGTCTCCTTCTATGAAAGCTCCAACTGAGTAACATATATGGAAAATAAGATAAGGAAAAGCTAGCCTTGCCATGGGGGAGGACTTTTCGGCTATTTTGTAGAGTTCAAGGGAGATGACTTCATGAACTTCTACTTCCTCTCCAATCATGATGCTATGAATCATGATGGCCCGATCCACAGTAACTTCAGATCGGTTGCTAGTGGGGATGATGGAGCGTTGGATGAACTCCAACCATCCTCTAGCCACAGGCTTGAGGTCCAGTCTTCTTAGTTGAACCGGCTTGCCTTTGGAGTCAATCTTCCATTGAGCCCCTTCCACACATATGTCCATGAGGACTTGGTCTAACCTTTGATTAAAGTTGACCCTTCTAGTGTAGGGGCGTGCATCTCCTTGCATCATAGGCAAGTTAAACGCCAACCTCACATTTTTCGGACTAAAATCTAAGTATTTCTCCCGAACCATTGTAATATAATTCTTTGGGTTTGGGTTCTTACTTTGATCATGGTTCCTAGTGATCCATGCATTGGCATAGAACTCTTGAACCATTAGGATGCCGACTTGTTGGATGGGGTTTGTTAGAATTTCCCAACCTCTTCTTTGGATTTCATGTCGGATCTCCGGATACTCATTCTTCTTGAGCTTGAAAGGGACCTCGGGGGTCACCTTCTTCTTGGCCACAACATCATAGAAGTGGTCTTGATGGGCTTTGGAGATGAATCTTTCCATCTCCCATGACTCGGAGGTGGAAGCTTTTGTCTTCCCTTTCCCTTTTCTAGAGGATTCTCCGGTCTTAGGTGCCATCAATGGTAATGGAAAAACAAAAAGCTTATGCTTTTACCACACCAAACTTAAAATATTGCTCGCCCTCGAGCAAGAGAAGAAAGAAGAGATGAAGAAGAAGAAGAAATGGAGGAGAGGGTTGTGTTGTGTGAAAATGAGGAGGAATGGAGGGCTATATATAGGGAAGGGAGGGGGGGTAAGGTTTCGGCCATATAGGGTGGGTTTGGGTGGGAAATTGATTTTGAATTTTGAAGGTAGGTGGTGTTTATGAGGTAGGTTTATGGGGAAGAGTGGATGGATGTGAGTGGTGAAGTGGTGATAGGGAAGAGAGATTGAGGTGATTGGTGAAGAGTTTTGGGGAAGAGTGTTTATGGGATTGTGTGAAAGAGGGGTGAGAAGAAGTGAGTGGAGGTAGGTGGGGATCCTGTGGGGTCCACAGATCCTGAGGTGTTCAAGGATTTATAACCTTGCACCAAATTGGGCATGCAAAATGCCCTTGCACACAACTCTGGGTGTTCAGCGTCAGATTGGTGCTTGTTCTGGGCGTTGAACGCCCATTTGTAGCCCATTTCTGGCGTTGAACGCCAGAACCATGCTTGTTCTGGGCGTTCAGCGCCAGCTCTTCTCCAAGGTGCATTTCTGGCGTTCAAACGCCCAGATGCTGCCCATTTCTGGCGTTCAGCGCCAGAACCATGCTCTGTTCTGGCGTTGAACGCCCAAAACATGCTTCTTACTGGCATTTAAATGCCACTAAGGTCTTCCTCTAGGGTGTGATTTTTCTTCTGCTGTTTTTGATTCCGTCTTCAATTTTTATATTTATTTTGTGACTCCACATGATCATGAACCTAATAAAACATGAAAGAACAAGAAAAATAAAATTAGATAAATAAAAATTGGGTTGCCTCCCAACAAGCGCTTCTTTAATGTCAATAGCTTGACAGTGGGCTCTCATGGAGCCTCACAGATGTTCAGAGCATTGTTGAGACTCCCCAACACCAAACTTAGAGTTTGGATATGGGAGTTCAACACCAAACTTAGAGTTTGACTGTGGGGGCTCTGGTTGACTCTGTTTTTAGAGAAGCTTTTTATGCTTCCTCTCCATGTTTACAGAAGGATAACCTTGAGTTGTAAACACAAGGGAGTCCCCATTCAATTGAAGGACTAATTCACCTCTGTCAACATCAATCACAGCTCTTGCTGTGGCTAGGAAGGGTCTTCCAAGGATGATGAATTCATCCTCATTCTTCCCAGTATCCAAGACTATGAAATCAGCAAGGATGTAAAGGCCTTCAACCTTTACTAACACGTCCTCTACTTGTCCATAAGCCTGTTTTCTTGAATTGTCTGCCATCTCTAATGAGATTTTAGCAGCTTGCACCCCATAGATTCCCAGTTTCTCTATTACAGAGAGGGGCATGAGGTTTATCCCTGAACCAAGGTCACACAGAGCCTTTTCAAAGATCATGTTGCCTATGGTACAAGGTATTACGAACTTTCCAGGATCCTGTTTCTTCTGAGGCAATGTCAGCTGATCCAGATCACTTAGTTCATTGGTGAACAAGAGAGGTTCATCTTCCCAGGTCTCAATACCAAATAATTTGGCATTCAGCTTCATGATTGCACCAAAGTACTTGGTAACTTGCTCTTCAGTAACATCCTCATTCTCTTCAGAAGAGGAATACTCATCAGAGCTCATGAATGACATAAGGAGGTTTAATGGAATCTCTATGGTCTCTAGGTGAGCCTCAGATTCCTTTGGTTCCTCAGAGGGAAGCTCCTTATTGATCACTGGACGTCCTAGGAGGTCTTCCTCCTTGGGATTCACGTCCTCATCCTCCCTTACAGGTTCGGCCATGGTAATTAATTCAATGGCCTTGCATTTTCCTTTTGGATTCTCTTCTGTATTGCTTGGGAGAGTACTAGGAGGGATTTCAGTGATCCTTGTACTCAGCTGGCCCACTTGTGCTTCCAAATTTCTAATGGAAGACCTTGTTTCATTCATGAAACTTACAGTGGCCTTGGACAGATCAGAGACTAAGTTTGCTAAGTTAGAGGTATTTTGTTCAGAGTTCTCTGTCTGTTGCTGAGTGGATGATGGAAAAGGTTTACTATTGTTAAACCTATTTCTTCCACCATTATTAAAGCCTTGTTGAGGCTTTTGATCCTTCCATGAGAAATTTGGATGATTTCTCCATGATGGGTTATAGGTGTTTCCATAAGGTTCACCCATATAATTTACCTCTGCTATTGCAGGGTTTTCAGGATCATAAGCTTCTTCTTCAGAAGATACCTCTTGAGTACTGTTGGATGCAGCTTGCATTCCATTCAGATTCTGAGAAATCATATTGACTTGCTGAGTCAATATTTTGTTCTGAGCCAATATGGCATTCAGAGTATCAATTTCAAGAACTCCCTTCTTCATAGGCGTCCCATTACTCACAGGATTCCTCTCAGAAGTGTACATGAACTGGTTATTAGCAACCATGTCAATGAGTTCTTGAGCTTCTGCAGGCGTTTTCTTTAGGTGAATGGATCCACCTACAGAAGTATCCAATGACATCTTTGATAGCTCAGATAAACCATCATAGAATATATCCAGGATGGTCCATTCTGAAAGCATGTCAGAAGGACACTTTTTGGTCAGCTGCTTATATCTTTCCCAAGCTTCATATAGGGATTCACCTTCTTTCTGTCTGAAGTTTTGAACATCCACTCTAAGCTTGCTCAGCTTTTGAGGAGGAAAGAACTTGGCTAAGAAAGCCGTGACCAGCTTATCCCAAGAGTTCAGGCTGTCTTTGGGTTGAGAGTCCAACCACACTCTAGCTCTGTCTCTTACAGCAAAAGGGAAAAGCATGAGCCTGTAGACTTCAGGATCTACTCCATTAGTCTTAATAGTATCACAGATCTGCAAGAATTCAGTTAAGAACTGAAAAGAATCTTCAGATGGAAGTCCATGAAACTTGCAGTTCTGCTGCATCAAAGAAACTAGCTGAGGTTTCAGCTCAAAATTGTTTGCTTCAATAGCAGGAATGGAGATGCTTCTTCCATGTAAATTGGAATTTGGTTCAGTAAAGTCACCAAGCATCCTCCTTGCATTATTATTATTTTCGGCTGCCATCTCCTCTTCCTGTTCGAAAATTTCTAAAAGGTTATCTCTGGATTGTTGTAATTTAGCTTCTCTTAGTTTCCTCTTCAGAGTCCTTTCAGGTTCTGGATCTGCTTCAACAAGAATATTCTTGTCCTTGCTCCTGCTCATATGACAAAGAAGAGGGCACAGAAAAAAAAATAATAATAATAATAGGGATCCTTTATACCACAGTATAGAGGTCCTTGTGTGAGTAGAAGAAAAGAAGTAGAAAATCTGAACTCAGAGAGAGAGAGGGAGTTCGGATTTTTGGTGAGTGATGTGAGGAGGATATGTTAGTGGATGAATAAATAAATAGAATAAGATGAGAGAGGGAAAATTTCGAAAAAAAAATTTTTTTTTTTGAAAAAGAATTAGTGATTTTTGAAAATAGTTTTTGAAAAAGGTTAGTAGTTTTCGAAAATTAAAATAAAAAATTAAAATAATTAGTTAATTAAAAAGAATTTTTGAAAAAGAGGGAAGATATTTTCGAAAATTAGAGAGAGAGAGAGTTAGTTAGGTAGTTTTGAAAAAGATAAGAAACAAACAAAAAGTTAGTTAGTTAGTTGAAACAAATTTTGAAAAGATAAGAAGTTAGGAAGTTAGAAAAGGTATTTTGAAATCAAATTTTTGAAAAAGATAAGATAAGAAGATATTTTTGAAAAGATATGATTGAAATTAGTTTTGAAAAAGATTTGATTTTTTTTTAAAATCACAATTAATGACTTAATTCACAAGAAATCACAAGATATGATTCTAGAACTCAAAGTTTGAATCTTTCTTAACAAGTAAGTAACAAACTTGAAATTTTTGAATCAAAACATTAATTGATGATGTTATTTTCGAAAATTAGGAGATAAAATTAAGAAAACGATTTTTGAAAAATATTTTTATAATTTTCGAAAATAACTAAGAAAAATGAAAAAGATTTTATTTTTGAAAAAGATTTTGAAAAAGATAAGATTTTTAAATTGAAAATTTGATTTGACTCATAAAAACAATTAGATTTTAAAGATTTTTGAAAAAGTCAAGTCTAATTTTCGAAATTTTAAGAGAGAAAAAGGGAAAGATATTTTTTTGATTTTTTGAATTTTTATGATGAGAGAGAAAAACACTAAAAATGCTCAATGCATGGAAATTTTGGATCAAAACAATGAATGCATGCAAGAATGCTATGAATGTCAAGATGAACACCAAGAACACTTTGAATGTCATGATGAACATCAAGACTTATTTTTGAAAATTTTTATATGCAAAGAAAACATGCAAGACACCAGACTTAGAAATCTTTCATGTTTAGACTCTATGGATGCAAAAATGCACATGAAAAACAAGAAAAGATGCAAAACAAGAAAACATCAAGATCAAACAAGAAGACTTACCAAGAACAACTTGAAGATCATGAAGAACACCATGAATGCATGAATTTTTCGAAAAATGTAAGATGAACATGCAATTGACACCAAACTTTCAACTTGACTCAAGACTCAAACAAGAAACGTAAAATAATTTTTTTTTTATTTTTATGATTTTATGATTTTTTTGTATTTTCTTTTAATTTTTTTCGAAAATCATTTTGAAAAAGAAAAATAAGGATTCTAAAATTTTTAATATGAATTCCAGGAATCTTATGCTCTTAAGTCTAAAGCTCCAACAAAGGGTCAGGCATGGCTTAATAGCCAGCCAAGCTTTAGTATGTAACTCAGACATGACACGCCTAACATGCCCTATCCAGAAGAATCAGACATGGCTTTATAGCCAGCCAGGCTTCAACATGCTTCATGAAACACTAGAATTCATTCTTAAAAATTCTGAAGAAAAAAAATATATTTTTTGAAAACATTTTTATTTAAATTTTTTTTTTCGAAAACAAAGGAGAAATTTTTGAAAGATTTTTGAAGAAATTTTGAAAACAAAACAAAAAGAAAATTACCTAATCTGAGCAACAAGATGAACCGTCAGTTGTCCAAACTCGAACAATCCCTGGCAACGGTGCCAAAAACTTGGTGCACGAAATTGTGATCTCTGGTAATGGCTCCAAAAACTTGGTGCTCTAATCTCAATTCATAATTTGTCACAACTTCGATACAACTAACCAGCAAGTGCACTGGGTCGTCCAAGTAATAAACCTTACGCGAGTAAGGGTCGATCCCACGGAGATTGTCGGCTTGAAGCAAGCTATGGTCACCTTGTAAATCTCAGTCAGGCGGATATAAAATAGTTATGGAGTTTTCGAAAATAAATAATAAAAGAAGGATAGAAATACTTATGTAAATCATTGGTGAGAATTTCAGATAAGCGCACAGAGATGCTTTCGTTCCTCTGAACCTCTGCTTTCCTGCTGCCTTCATCCAATCAGTCTTACTCCTTTCCATGGCTGGCTTTTTGTAAGGGCATCACCGTTGTCAATGGCTACATCCCATCCTCTTGTGAAAATGGTCCAAATGCTCTGTCACAGCACGGCTAATCATCTGAGGTTCTCGATCATACTGGAATAGGATTCACCCTCCTTTTGCATCTGTCACTACGCCCAGCACTCGCGAGTTTAAAGTTCGTCACAGTCATTCAATCCCAGAATCCTACTCGGAATACCACAGACAAGGTTTAGACTTTCCAGATTCTCATGAATGCCGCCATCAATCTAGCTTACACCACGAAGATTCTGATTAAGAGATCCAAGAGATACTCATTCAATCTAAGGTAGAACGGAAGTGGTTGTCAGGCACGTGTTCATAGGGAATGATGATGATTTTCACGTTCATCACATTCAGGTTGAAGTGCGAATGAATATCTTAGAAGCGGAATAAGTTGAATTGAATAGAAAAACAATAGTACTTTGCATTAATCTTTGAGGAACAGCAGAGCTCCACACCTTAATCTATGGAGTGTAGAAACTCTACCGTTGAAAATACATAAGTGAATATAGAGGGTAAGCATGGCCGAGTGGCCAGCCTCCCATGGAGGTCTAGAGATCTAAAATTGATCAAAATATGTCTAATACAATAGTAAAAAGTCCTATTTATACTAAACTAGTTACTAGGGTTTACAGAAGTAAGTAATTGATGCATAAATCCACTTCCGGGGCCTACTTGGTGTGTGCTTGGGCTGAGCTTGAATGTTCCACGTGCAGAGGCTCTTTCTGGAGTTGAACGCCAGCTTTTGTGCCATTTTGGGCGTTGAACTCCACTTTGCAACTTGTTTCTGGCGCTGGACGCCAGAATTGGGCAGAGAGCTGGCGTTGAACGCCAGTTTGCGTCATCTAAAATTGGGCAAAGTATGGACTATTATATATTGCTGGAAAGACCTGGATGTCTACTTTCCAACGCAATTGAAAGCGCGCCATTTTGAGTTCTGTAGCTCCAGAAAATCCACTTTGAGTGCAGGGAGGTCAGAATCCAACAGCATCAGCAGTCCTTCTTCAACCTCTGAATCTGATTTTTGCTCAAGTCCCTCAATTTCAGCCAGAAAATACCTGAAATCACAGAAAAACACACAAACTCATATTAAAGTCTAGAAATGTGAATTTAACATAAAAACTAATGAAAACATCCCTAAAAGTAACCAGATTCTACTAAAAACATACTAAAAACAATGCCAAAAAGTGTATAAATTATCCGCTCATCAACCATCATCAATTTTAGAGGATAAATCACTTAGTAAATCAGCAAACCTACTCGGGTTAGAAGACTTAAATAAGTCTTCGAAATATTATTGTGCTATGGATTCAATTCCAATTGGTTCCGACTTAATTCCTCCATTTTCATCTTTCAAACTGCTGATTTTGTTCTTGAGGCTTCTAGTTTGGAATTTGGAGCGAAAGAATTTAGTATTATTATCACCCCACTTGAGCCATTGAATCTGAAAATTATCTTTCTAATATTTTTCGTTCATTTCATACGCATCTTTCAAGTCAGTTTTCATCTGCCTAATTAATTCACCATTGGCTTCCTCAGCCTTATCTTTCTAGATAATTAGTTGGGCAAAATAGCCATTGATCTTTGTTTTTGAATTAGAGTTAGAGGTTTTTTCTCATTCCACTAGGGCATATCTACACTTCTTAAACTTCTAGAATAGTTTGAATATTAGGAAGCCCTCCACCTCTATTCTCCATATCTTTGACGGAGGAAAAATGTCGGTAAAGATTTTCACAAAAATTATCGTGTTGCAAGTATAGATCTAAACCAACAAATTATCCTCAATCAAATTTAATTTGTTTGTCACAAATATAAACCCAATAAAAGTAAATCGAAGTATTCAAACTTCGGATCGTCTCTCAAGGAATTGCAGGGAAGTGTACCTATAATTGGTTATGGAAAAGTATTTTTGGGGTTTTTGTGATAAGAGACAAGTAATGTAAATAACAAGGAAATAAAATAACAACTAAGAAAAGTCCTAGCAAGGATTGAGAATTGGAATTCCTATCCTCATTATCATCATCAATTGTGATGGTAATTGCCTTTTGCTCTCACTTAGTTAACCTCTAACAATGAAGGAAAGTCAAGTGAGCAAAATCAACTTAAGTTCACAAGTCCTAATTAAAGACTAGATTTAGTGAAGCCTAAGCCAACTAGGAATTTTCAATCACCAATCAACAAAAGAATTTTGATAACTCAAGAGTCTCTAATTGATCAATCCAAGTTAAGAACATAAAATAAAAACATAGAAAACTAACAAGACGTAAGCAATTCTAAGACTAACCAAAGCAAACACTTAACAATGACAAAGCAATTGAACAATAAAAAATATGAAACATAAATTGCATTAATGAAAATTAAGAGTAACACATGAACTAATAAACTAAATTAACAAAATAAAGGAATCAATAAGAAAAGTAGATAAGCCAAAGTACTAGAACAACTAAAAGTAGAAAAAAACTAAATTAAAGCAATATAGAATTCTGAATTTGAGAAGAAATAAACCTAAAAACCCTAAAACCTAGAGAGAGGAGAAAGTCTCTCTCTCTAGAAAACTACATCTAAAACCTAACTAATGTCAAAATTGAAAAGTGAATGAATGAATTCCCTCTCAGCCTCACTCTGTAGCCTTTAATCAGTATTTTCGGGACTGAAACTGGGTCAAAAGCAGCCTAGAAATCGCCCCCGACGTTTTCTTCAATTGCAGCACATGACGCTCTGTCACGCGTACGTGTCGCCCACGCGTACGCGTCGCTTGACAAAATCCTGGTCACACGTACACATCATCCACGCGTGCGCGTCGATTGTCTGCTGCACTGGTCACGCGTACGTGTCACCCACGCGTACGTGTCGCTGCTAGCTTCTCAAAACTCCACTTTCTTGTGTTCCTTCCACTTTTGTATGCTTCTTTTCCATCCTCTAAGCCATTCCTATCTTAGAAAACCTGAAATCACTTAACACTCATATCACGGCATCGAATGGTAATAAGAGAGGATTAAAATTAGTAAATTTAAGGCCAAAGAAGCATGTTTTCAATAATACCACAAAATCGAGAGGGAAAATGTAAAACATGCGAATTATATGAATAAGTGTGAGAATAATGGATAAAATCCACTCAATTCAGTACAAAATAAACTGTAAAATAGCGGTTTATCAATCTCCCCACACTTAAACATTAGCATGTCCTCATGCTAAGCTCAAGAGAATCAAAAGTGTGAAGAGGGATGGTAGGACTTATTTAAATGTAACCTATCTATATGAATGCAACTACATGCAAAAATATTTCTACTTACTATATATATATATATATATATATATATATATATATATATATATATATATATATATATATATATATATATATATATATATATATATATGTGGTCAAAGTGAGTCAAATTTCCAAAAAATCATATATGCACAATCAATGGCTAAATCAATCATATCAAAACACATTCACAGTTGAATTGGGTTATTCAAAAGAGTTCAAAAACTTGCAAGATAAGGAATGATTAAATATGAACATATAGGATTGAACAATTGAACCCTCACCAGATGTGTATATGCACTCTAATCGCTCAAGTGTTTAGGATTAGATCACTCAAATATCCTCTAATCATGCTTTCTAAAACTTTGTTCTTCATCTAACCAATCAACAAATATTTAGTATAGAAATGCAAATATCTTGAGGGCTTTTCAAGATTGTAATAGGGCTATGGTAAGGGTGAGGATATATGTATGGTCAAGTGAGCTATCATTTGAATCTTTGACTAACCCGAGTTCTCACCTAACACATGCACACTCTCTATACAATTCTAAAATCAAGCCTAGCCGCCCAAAGTCTCACTTTTACACATATATTTACACTCATGTATCAATTCCAATTCCATCAAATATGCATTAATCTTTTTATTGAACTTAACATTGGGGTAATTTTATCCCCTATTCATTTATTTCTCCTTCTTTTTTCTTTTTTTCTTTTTTTTCTATACATATGAAAGCATAATACATCAATGCATATGTTTTTTTTTATAATTTCACACGAGTAAGCACCCAAATTCTCAATATTTGTCAATAAAAACAAAACACATTCTCATTAACCAAAGTCCTCACATTTCTCCACACTTAGTTGACACACACTCACTATCTTAAGCTAACCAAATATTCAAATAGGACAATTTATTATTTTTTCGCTTAAGGCTAGTGATGTGGTAATATAAAGAACAAAAGGGGTTAAAAAGGCTCAAAGTGGCAAACAAAGGTAAATGAAATGGTAGGCTATTTGGGATAAGTGAGCTAAAATCAAATGATGGCCTCAATCACATAAATGCATGAATATACACTAAATAATGGACATATAGAATAGAACAAACCAAAGATTGCAATCATAGAGAAAAAAACACACAAGAATAAAAATCATGGTTAAATAATATAACCATAGAATTAGGCTAAAAACCTTACAGGTTGTGTGTTCTTCGCTCAAAAACCATATTCCAAACTATAATACATCATGCAAGTTTCAAAAAGTTTCAACTATCAATGTGAATCTTAATGCCATTTTTAAGAAAAAGAAATATTCCTTGAAAATTTCATCAAATTGACCAACATTTATTATATTATATATATACACTAAATGAAATGTTGTGATTATGAAAAGCTAAAAATATTTAGTTCACTCCCTATCTTCAATCAAACCAAATTCTCATATCCAAAAGGGTAAACTAAGCTCAATAATCCATATTTTTCCAAATCACAACTAATAAACTAAAATACTATATATATGTATATTACTAAACTAAAAGATGCAAATCCAACTAAAATCTAGAGTATATACAAGCCAAAGTGCAAAATGCAATAAGCTCAAAAGTATCCAAAATAACTAATATATACAAAAGCTAAAAGTGCAATAAAGTAAAAATGTGCAAGTATTGAAAATAAAACAAAATAAAGCAAAATAAAACAAAAGTCTGAGATGGTTCACCAAAATATAGACTCCATCGATGATGGCGACCTCTCCACACTTAAATGTCAGCATCATCCTCGATGCTACAATTGAGACTGGGTGAGAGGGTCAATGTCCGCATCTGGCTGAGGTTGTGGCTGTGGCTCTAAAGGAGTCTGCTATGTCTCTGTGGGAACCTGAGTCTGTGTAGGTGCCCCTACCTGCTGAGCCTCCTCCTCCTGATCCTCCTCCTCCGCCTCAGACTGGTCGGAAGGAATGTCGGAGTCAGAGGGCATGTTGGCGCCCAATGATGCGAGCATCCGACTCAAGCGCTCATAACGTCGCTTGTTGCAACGCTCATTCCGCTCTATGCGCTCTACACGAGATTGCTGGTCTGTCACTCACCCAAGTCCCCCATGGAATAACTTTCTCCTTTCCGTGGACTGCTGGTGATGACTCATCGTCTGGAAGCCAAGGTACTCCAGCTCAGTGAGCAAGCTCCGTGACCAAACTAGGAAAATGAGGGTGCCCCTAATATGGACTCGCCACATGAACTTCTTGATAAGCCGGGGAAAGTACAGCTCCTTCCCCTTAATGATGCACCTAATCAGGACTAGCATGTCAACCAGAATCTCAGTGAAGTGAGTGCTAGGCATGACGTAGTGGGCAAGTATCTGCTGCCACACCTTAGCCTCCTTCGTCAAATAGTCAAATCTCATCTCCTTGGGTTTCAATTTCTAGGTACCCATCTCCCAAGGGGCGTCCGGCTGGGCAACCACACTCCTCAGTGCATCATAGTCAAAGGTCATGCTATGTATCTCCGCCTCAGCCCTCTGGAAAGCATCCTTGTCACTGACCTTGGGCTGACAGTGGAGGGCCTCTTCAATATTTGCTTCTGTGACCATAATCTGTCTGCCTCTCAGGTGAACTGCGTCAAGGGTCGCTCTAAAGAAGTTACAGTAAAACTCGTGGACCCAAGACTCGTTCACTCTTGGTAGCTCTCTATCCAAGAAAGACCAGCCCTTCTCCTCAATCTGAGACTCAGTAAACCGCCTCAAATTGGAGGGGATAGCGAGCTTCTTCTCCAGGTTGAGATTTCGTTGCTGAAAGAGCAAAAATCGGAGCTCACAATACAGATTAGCGAACCTCTCTGAGTCGGCAGGAGGCAGGAGCTGATCTGCCTTCTCCTTATCAGAGAGATGCATCTCAGAATAACCAGAGGTCGCAGAATCAGTGGATGACTGAGACCTCTTCCTTTTCTTGGAGGTGGCATTGGCTTTTCCCTTGCCTCTGTCAGACATCCTGAAAAATAAAAATAACAGGATACAGAATATTATGCAAAGTAGAGGAGTGGAAAGTAAGGATATAAGCAACAGACAGAAAATAAGCAACAGAAGGATATTGAGACACATTCATGAAGTGAGCCAAAGAAACGAACTCTTGGAGTGCAAGAAAAATAGAATTCAGACATCAATCAGAACACAAACCAAGAATTCATGCAATGATAGTAAAGATGCTTGTTTGTTAAGCAACAACAATTGTCATGCCCAAAAGAAAATAAAAAAGAGTTAGTTGAAAAACTAAAAAGAAAAGTCAGAAAGTTAATTAAGTCAAAAGTTAGAAAACTGGGTTAAAGATTAGTGGCATGACAATTATTGACTTAACCAAGAGAAGTTCAAAAAGTATAGGAAACAAGCATACTCACATTCATGAAGATGATGCAAGTCATTGATGATGAAATATGTTATGCATAAAAGCACAAAAGAGGAATGCAAGTCATCAACAATGTAGTTGGTCACTTAGGTGCAAAAATTGGTGTTGAAACATTAAGAGTGCACTCATGTAACCTAAGGTAAATTGGACAACGAAAATGGCTACATAGGTGAAATTGAATCAACAATTACAACTTGAAAGAACCTCAATTGGAAGGCACAAGATTAGGTCACTTGAGGGTTTAGGAAAAATAACTTCAATGGTCAATGAAAAATACACTCGAAAACGACTATGAAGGATAGAAATTGGACCTATCTTGGGCGGTTCAAAACATAAGAGAGGTTCAAAATTAATTGGTTAATCAAGGTTCTAATTGACACAGAATTCCGTCAATTAGTTCTTTGATTCTGCCAATGACAAATGCACATGAAAGGGAACCAAAATAAATGCGGAAATGCTGGCCAATCAACCCATGAATTGAGTTTGGTGTTAGCCAAATGAGTTTCAAATCAAAAAGTACCAAAGTCAATCCATAGGTTGAAAGTTAAAAACAGGATAATTTTCCAGAAAATTTTGGCAGCAATCCGGCAGTAAATTGAGCATTCCCAGATTAAACAAACAGTAACAAACTCAGCCCATATGAATTCAGAACAATTCAGACAAAATTAGCAACCATAATTTCATATGAACTAAGGGTGCATATTCAGACATAAGCAGCAATTTCAATCCATATGAACTCAAGACAGATTTAAACAAGAGCCAAAACACACTAAATTCATATGCATTGAGCATTATAAACCAAAACAGTATCAAAACACTGAGTTAATCAACAAGCAGGCAAGGCTGAATTCAAACACTCAAGTGTAGAATTGAAAGAACATCTCAGCAGCCCTTAATCTTGAAGCAACAACACAATGGAAATTGAAATGGAGCAATTAATAATTCAAATTAAATTCCAGAAAAGTAGCAACATGAACCATTCAATAAGCTAACAATTTCAATCAGCAATAGCAATTTCAAACTCATATGAATTTACATTATGAAGCAGAACAACATCAAACAGCAGTAGCAACCAAATTAGCAACAACAGCAACATGTAAAGCATTACAGAATATCAACATCATCATCACTCAATACAGCAAAAGAAAATCAACCATCCCAGATAGAATCAATAGCAAAAACAGACCTAAATCCACTAACCAAAATCTTAAAACTACCTAACCACATGCAATCTAAGCTAACCTAATCTAACTAAAATGGACTAACTTCCTACTGGAAATTAATTAACTACTGTAAAAGCTAAACAGAATAGACGGAAGAAAAATATGGAAACCTGGAAAGCAAAAGGGTGCTTAGGTGTTAGTGAGCAGTGGAAGAGAAAGAAGGATGGCTGTTCGGACGGTGGCTGGATCAGAAGCGGCGGTATAGGGCTGAGAAACAAGGGAGATGCCCTATTCTTGCTTCCCGAAGGCAATGGGGGGTAAAGAGAGTAATGGGCTGGTGGTATATGGAGATTGGGTGGAAGGGGTGGTGATGTAAGAAAATTATCGGTAAAGAATTTCACAAAAATAATTGTTACATTACAAGTATAGTTCTAAACCAACAATGAATCCTCACATCAAAATTTAATTTGTTTGTCACAAGTACAAACCCCAATAAAAATAACCGAAGTATTTAAACCTCGGGTTGTCTCTCAAGGAATTACAGGAAAGTGTGCTCAATTATTGGTTATGGGTTGTATATTTGGGGGTTTTGAATAAGAGACAAGAAACATAAATGACAAGAAAGTAAAGGAACTCAAATGGTAAAAAGGTCTTGGCAAGGGTTGATGGTTAAGGATCTCTATCCTTGTCACTAACCACAACATGATAATTACAAGGATCAATCTCATTAAGTCATCCTCTAATAAGTGAAGGAAAGTCAAATGAGCTTTATCAATCCCAATCCATAAGTCCTAGCCACTCACTAATTAACTTAGTGAAAGCTAGTGTCTATGGACATCAATTATCAATCGCTTGGACATTAGTAACTCTAGGTGACCCAAGTTACCATCCCAAGTCAAGAGTAATAAAATTCTACACTAAAATCCAACCAAGCATTTTATCAAACACTTAGAAGGCATAAAGGAAAAGCATAATAAAATGACAAGAAATATAAAATCTAACACTATCAAATGCAAGGAAATAACAATAACAAAGCAATTAAACAATAAAGGAACATAAAATATGAAATTGCATTAATTGAAAACAAAGGGAACAAGAGTGCATGAACATGAGAATAACAAAATAAAAGAAATAACAAATAAAGCTAAGAGAGCAAAGATGTAAGAACAAGAAATGGTAAAGGAAACTAAATCAAAGCAAGAATTAAAAGCTAGATCTAAGAGAAATTAATCCTAAGAACCCTAACCTAATTCTAGAGAGAAGAGAGAGCTTCTCTCTCTAGAAACCTAACCTAAAACATGATAAAAACTAAACTATGACTACTTGGTTCATCCCCCTTCAATCTTTGGATTCAATAGCATCAGAAATGAGTTGGATTGGGCCCAAAATGCTTCAAAAATCGCTGGCCACGTGTTGCCTTTAGTGAGTCACGCTGATCCTGCGACGCGCATGCATGGGCCACGCGTGTGCATCACTTAAATGCAAGGCAACCATGGCAAATTTTATATCATTTTGAAGCCCCGGATGTTAGCTTTCCAACACAACTAGAACCGCCTCATTTGGACCTTTGTAGCTCAAGTTATGATCGATTAAGTGTGAAGAGGTCAGGATTGACAGCTTTGTGATTCCTTCATTTCTTCATGAGTTCTCCATTTTTACATGCTTTTTTTTCGTTCCCTCAATCCAATATTTGCCTTCTAAATCTGAAATCACTTAACAAATATATCAAGGTATTGAATGAAATCAAGGTGAATTAAATTTATCTATTTTAAGTCCTAAAAAGCATGTTTTCATTCTTAAGCACAATTAAAGGAGAATTTACAAAATCATGCTATTTTAGTGAATAAATGTGGAAAAAGTTGATAAAATCCTCTAAATTCAATACAAGATAAACCGTAAATGGGTTTATCAACCTCCCCACACTTAAATAATAGCATGTCCCCATGCTAAACCAAGAAGGATAAGAAAAGGGATATGAATATTTATTCAATGCAAATAACCTAAATGCATCTATCTATATGAATGCAACTAAATGCAAAGTGATTCTACCTACTTGATTAAAAGTAAATCAATCTCCAAGAATATATATGAGCAAGTAGGGCTAACATAGTATGATGATTCATGAATCCTACCAATTCAAATATCAAAATGAAGTTCAAATAGACTTGCAGGAAGAAAGCTCATGAAAGCCGGGAACAAGGAATTGAGCATCGAACCCTCACCAGAAGTGTATCCGCTCTAATCACTCAAGTGTATAGGGTTGATTCACTCAATTCTCTTCTAATCATGCTTTCCAAGATTTGTTTTTCATCTAACAATCAACAATTATTTCATGTATGCATACAAATATCATGAGGACTTATCTTTAGGTTGTAATGGGGCTAAGGTCAAGGTAGGATTGTATATGGTAAAGTGGACTTGAATTTTGAATCTTTGATTAACTTAAACTTTCCCACCTAACCTATATAACAACCTATACAATTCAAAGCTAACCTAACTACCCATTCTTCACTTTTTTCACACACTCGTGCATTTCTCTTTTCAATTCACATCCCATATGTATTGATATTATTGAACTTTACCTTGGGACATTTTGTCCCCTTTTATTGCATTTCTTTTTCTTTCTTTTTCTATATTTTTTTCTTTTTATTTTTCTTTTCTTTTTTTTTCTTTTTTTTTTTGATGAATCATATACAAAGGTACCAATGCATATGATTTAAACATTTAATGCATGAGTATGTACCCAATTCTCAAAATTTTGACAAGAATATAAAACACCCTTTTATCCCAACCAATGTTCCTAATTCTCCCAAACTTGATGATAAACACTCTCACTAGCCTAAGCTAATCAAAGATCCAAATAAGGGACATTTATTGTTTTTCGCTTAAGGCTTGTAATATTCTAAAATTAAGAACAAATGGGTTTAGCATAGGCTCAAAATTGTCTAACAATGAAAGATAAAAGGTAAGGCTATTTGGGTACTCGAGCTAATTGAAACAATGGCATCAATCATATAAGTGCATTCATACATGGAATAATGGACATAAAGAATCAAACAAATCAAAGATTACAATCATAGAAAGAGAGTAATACACACAAGAATGGAAATAAGTGGTTATATGATGTAACCACATAATTGGGCTCAAAACTCACATGCTTGTGTTTTTAGCTCAAAAACCACGTTCCAAAATAAATTCTTACAAGCAAGTTCAACCACAAAAATTTTTCAAATTGGTAGGGTGTCCTAAAAACAGTTTCTTGAAAAAGAAATCATCACACTAACCAAGTAGTCCTAACATAAAAAGAGGTGGTAAAATATGTACAAATTCTAACTATCATGCAACCTATCATGTAATGCAACAACTAACTAACAAAGAAAATTAAAAATTGGTGTTGAAAGAGGAAATTGTTACCCATGGAGATCGATCGGACAACCTCCCCACACTTGAAGATTGCACCGTCTTCGGTGCATGCAAAGAAGAGCAAGGTAGACGGGTTGGTACAATTGATGAGCTTCCTTCAAAAGATTGTGCGGATGACTTGTTTGTCGCCCCATTTTGAAATTTTTCCCTTCCTTCTTGGTGGCCAGCCTAAAATGAGAGAAAAAGAAAAAAAATTAAGCCTACAACAAAGATATCAAAGCAATTAGAACATAGGCGGGGGCTAATGCCAAATAAGAGTAAGGTTCTCATATACATGGTAGCTACAACATATAAGTGAGAAAGCAATATAAGCTAAGGCATATCAACTAATACTTGATGCAAAAGTAAAATAAAAGTAAAAGTAAATGACATGAAGAGCAAGTTGAGCATCAAGTTCAATCAAGAAAGAATGGGTCATGAAAGACAATAGAAGTTCATGCCAATGCACAAAGGATGCAAGAATCATCAAAAGTTAAGCATTGACTTAAAAGTTTCATCCCAACAATATCAAACAAGTTACGAAGCACCAAAATAATTCAAGAAATTCTCAACAATTGAGTAGAACAAATCTAACACCAATATTAAAATAAGAAACTTAGAAAAGAAAATAAGAACAAGTTATAAAAATAAAATTAAAATGCAATAGACAAAAGAAAATGAAAGATGAGAAAAAGATTTTTTTTTCTTTTTTTATTTTTTAATTTATTTTTTTTTTAGTGAGGGAAAATAAGAAAGTAAGAAAGGAAGAAGAGAGAAGAAGAAAGGTAGAAAGAAAGAAGAAGGAAAGAAGAAAGAAGAAGAAAGGAGAAAGGAGAAGGAACAGGGCGCGAGGCGACGCTTAAGCATGGATGGCAGCAGGGACAAGCGACGCATAAGATATGTGGAGGGGACACCGGCGGTTACCGGTTGTGGTGGTGGCAGAACAGGGAGGACAGAGTGAGAGAGGAGAAGGGAAAAAATACTGAGGGGGAGAGAGAGAAGAAGAAAGAAGAGAAGAGAAAGGGGAAGAGAATGAGAGAGGTTTCTCACATCTGGGAGGGTTAATGAATTTAAACCCACGCGTAGGCGTGGGTCACGCTTGCGCGTGGATGAGGAAAATAGGAACCGACGCGTACGCGTAAAGCACGAGTATGCGTGAAATGCGAGAAAGGAAGGTGACGCATACGAGTGGCAAGAAATTGTGCTAAACGCACATTTTAGGCACACTTTTCGCACAACTCTCTGTTCATAAGTATTGGGATAGCGTGTTGGTATGACGTGTGCGCGTAGGTCACGCCCACGTGTGGATGGCCCAAAAATGGACATGACGCGTACGCGTCAGCAACGCGCACGCGTGGGTTGGGTTGTGCGTCTAGCACCCCACCAGCGCAATTCCAGCGCAACTCTCTGTTCATTATACTAGAGAGCGAAATTGGCATCGACGCGTACGCGTCGCTCACGCGCACGCGTGGGTTGCCTTTTTTTTAATAAACAAGATATGAAATTAATGCCAACATTATTAAACAAGTAAAACTAAATAAACCCAACTAAAATTGAAAATTCAACTTATTACCAACATAAATAAAAGAAAAAGTAGGAAGAATTTACCATGGTGGGGTGTCTCCCACCTAGCACTTTTAGTTAAAATCCTTAAGTTGGACATTTGGTGAGCTCCTTGTCATGGTGGCTTGTGCTTGAACTCATCTTGAAACTTCCACCAATGCTTGGACTTCCAATAAGCTCCAACATATCCAAGTGAATTCACCAAGCCTTAATGAAGTTCTTCACAAGTCTTGAGCTCACAAAGTTGATCCTCTTGTATGCCAGAATCCCAAATCTTGTTCCTACACCCGTCTTTAAGTTGATCATCATTGTTCCAACGGGGTGACAAGCAATCTGAATTCTCAATGAAGTACCAAACTCTTCTCTTAGATCCAACCAATTGATCACTAGTCCAACCCTTGCATATATCTCTTGAAATATCAACCTTGATGAGTCTTGATTTGTAACTCCAACCACTAAACATCCTTCTCTTACGCTTAATTCCACAAAGCCTCCTAAGTTGGCCATCCGTTTCAAAAATACTATACTCAAGTGGGACAATAAAGCTAATAGAGATAAGTTTTACCCACTCAAATGAAGGAGTAGATGGCAACCTAGGTAGAGAAGTCTCCAACGATCTTGACAAAGCATATTCCACTCCCGTCCATCCTTTTTGAAGGGCTTCCATCTTTTGAAAAGATTCTTCACTTTCAAGCTTTTCCTCACCGGATTCATCCAACTCTTCTCCGTCACTCAAATCATAACTATGAGGCTGAGAGAGATCTACCTCAATGTTGCTTTCAATTTCATTGGGAGAAGGCTCTTCAAACTCAAGGGGTTCACTTGTGGAAGCAAATTCATTACTAGGAGGGCTTGATTCATGAGCATCATCACCAAGGAAACTTGCTTCTTGATCTATTCCATCCAATTCTTCATAGGGAACATGCCTTGGAGGTTGTGCACTACTTTCCTCAATATTAATTTCAAGCTTCTTGGTGGAATACTCTACGACTCTAAATTCCTATGGAGGTTCGGCATCTCCTAAGTCTTCAACCACCTCTTCCTCTTCAACAATTACGACTTCTTCCAATTGTTCTAATACAAAGTCACATTCCTCATTTTTCACCGGAGTTTCTAGTCTCTCCTTCATGCTACGTTCTTCATTGGATTCTTCACATGTAGCCATGGGAGTACTTTGAGTGTTGAAGTGCAGTGAAGCTAAATTATCTACTACCTCGGTCAAGGTAGCTATGAACTCTAGTGTCGTCCGCTGCATATCTCATTGCTCTTGAAGTAGTAAAGTGAGAGAATCATCTATTGGAGATTGGGGTGGATATGATGGTTCATTGCTTGGAAGAAAGGGTTCATGATAAGGATGTGGCGGTTCAACACTCTCCATCTTTTCCACTTATTGCACAACACACTCTTCCGTGTTCTCAAGTTGAGATTTGTTAGCCATGAGAGCTTTGTGTGCTTTTCGGCTTTCCTCTCGCTCCATTTGATGGATGGTTGCTGGAAGTCGATCCATAGCTTCCTTAAAATATTCCCGTGGCTCTTGTTCCGCTTGGCTAACATAATTAGGATCATATTGTGATTGAAAGTTCGCATAAATTGGAGGTGGTGTATATTGAGGTGGTGGTTCTTGGGAGTAATTGTGTTGGAGTGTGGGTGGTTCTGAGTATGGCTCATAAGGCTCTTGGTATGGTGGGTAAGGATTAGTGTCATATGAGGGTGTTTGGTAACATAGGGCTTGTGAGTACGGTGGTTCAAAACTATGTTGAGGAGAGGGTTCATAGGTATATTGTGGTGGGTGTTGATTGTCACGAAGAAGTCCACCATAACCATTGTCTTGGTATGCATCATAGAATGGTTGTTGCTCATAGTACATTGGAGGGGGTTGTTGCCAAGAGGGTTGATCAAATCCTTGTGGCTCCTCCTATCTTTGATTGTCCCATCCTTGATGCAAGCCTTCATTGTAATCTCCACTTCCTACAACATAATTGTAACCACACTCATAGCCAAAGGGGTGAGAATTCATGGTAACAAAAGAAAATAAAAACAAAAACTAATAAGAAATAATAAAAATAAACTCCTAAAACTAGAAACAACTAACAAAGAAACAAAAGGCAAACATATTCACAATATTCACAATAACCAATAATAAGGCACACATTTGCAATTCCCAGCAACGGCGCCAAAAATTTGATGGAGAAAAAATGTCGGTAAAGATTTTCACAAAAATTATCGTGTTGCAAGTATAGATCTAAACCAACAAATTATCCTCAATCAAATTTAATTTGTTTGTCACAAATACAAACCCAATAAAAGTAAACCGAAGTATTCAAACCTCGCGTCATCTCTCAAGGAATTACAGGGAAGTATACTTATAATTGGTTATGAAAAAGTATTTTTGGGGTTTTTGTGATAAGAGACAAGTAATGTAAATAACAAGGAAATAAAATAACAACTAAGAAAAGTCCTAGCAAGGATTGAGAATTGGAATTCCTATCCTTATTATCATCATCAATTGTGATGGTAATTGCCTTTTGCTCTCACTTAGTTAACCTCTAACAATAAAGGAAAGTCAAGTGAGCAAAATCAACTTAAGTTCACAAGTCTTAATCAAAGACTAGATTTAGTGAAGCCAAAGCCAACTAGCAATTTTCAATCACCAATCAACAAAAGAATTTTGACAACTCAAGAGTCTCTAATTAATCAATCCAAGTTAAGAACATAAAAATCTAATTTAAAATCTAACCAAACATTTTATCAAACACTTGGAAGGCATAAAATAAAAACATAGAAAACTAACAAGATATAAGCAATTCTAAAATTAACCAAAGCAAACACTTAACAATGACAAAACAATTGAACAATAAGAAACATGAAACATAAATTGCATTAATGAAAATTGAGAGTAACACATGAACTCATAAACTAAATTAGCAAAATAAAGGAATCAATAAGAGAAGTAGATAAGTCAAAGTACTAGAACAACTAAAAGTAGAAAAAAACTAAATTAAAGCAATATAGAATTCTGAATTTGAGAAGAAATAAACCTAAAAACTCTAAAACCTAGAGAGAGGAGAAAGCCTCTCTCTCTCTCTAGAAAAATACATCTAAAACCTAACTAACATCAAAAGTGAAAAGTGAATGAATGAATTCCTCCCAGCCTCACTCTGCAGCCTCTAATTAGTATTTTCGGGCCTGAAACTGGGTCAAAAGCAGCCTAGAAATCGCCCCCAGTGTTTTTTGCAATTGCAGCACGTGACGCTCTGTCACGCGTACGCGTCACCCACGCGTGCACGTTGCTTGTCTGCTGCACTGGTCACGCGTACGCGTCGCTTGCCAGCTTCTCAAAACTCTACTTTCTTGTGTTCCTTCCACTTTTGCATGCTCCTTTTCCATCCTCTAAGTCATTCCTGCCCTGGAAAACCTGAAATCACTTAACACACATATCACGGCATCGAATGGTAATAAGAGAGGATTAAAATTAGCAAATTTAAGGCCAAAGAAGCATGTTTTCAATCATACCACAAAATCAAAAAGGAAAATGTAAAACATGCAAATTATATGAATAAGTGTTAGAATAATAGATAAAACTCACTCAATTTAGTACAAAATAAACCGTAAAATAGCGGTTTATCAATCTTCTGAACTATATTCTTCACCTCTTCCTTATCACATTAACGCTCCTAAAAACAAGATTTGCGTTTTTCTTTAAAGGAACTAGTATCCGAATTAAGTATGAGAGGGCAATAATTAGAACCATTGTCACTCATGTGAGAAACAATTGCTCTAGGATAGTCTTCTCTCCATTGAACCGAGACTAATCCCCTATCTAATCTCTCTCAGATCAAATTACTATCAAATTGTCTACGACTCTAGGTAAATTTTTTTCCTTCAAATCCTAAATATACTAGTCTTTCATTGTTGATAAAATTAAGAAAATTCTAAATAAAAGTATCAGATTTCATCCTTCTTCCTTCCTTTTCATGGTAAGCAGTTTTTGAATTAAATTCACCAATAATTAAATAGTACTCACCTGCGTTAGCCATAATATCCAGAATTTAGCTAAATTGTGCTTCTTGTTGTCTCTTGTTAGTGTGCTAGTAAACTTCCATCACATTCCATGTTTTCTTGCTCATAGAGTCCTCCTATTTTAAATGTACTAAGTAGTCTTTGTGTTGTATAATCTATATTTTCTCTCCTTTTTTCCATGCCACCATTAAACCTCCTGTCAGCCCCCCTTGGATCAACACATAAGAAATTTTTAAAACCTATACCTCCAAGAATCCTCTCCACAATCAAGGTAGTGTTTTTTGTTTCACATAAAAACACCTCGAGAGAATGGGTCAAACACAACCCTTTAATATTGTGAACTGTCATGAATTTTTCCAAACCTCGCCAATTTCACATGATCATCTTCATGGATCATTGGGAGTCACTTTTTAGGTAACACCCTCTCCCTTCTCATTCATCATCATGTGATCATGACAGATTTTTTTTGTCGTTGACTCCACCTTCTTTCCTTCCAAATCCCTTTTAACCTTGGTTGGTAGGCTGTCGGACTGAGATCTTCTTACCTTCTTTTTCAGATTCTATTTTTTAGTAACACTGTCATTCTCCTTATGACTCCCAATGTTAAAACAAAGTAGTTCAGCCCCTTTCAATATTGCTTCCTGTCTGGTTTTTGATCTGTTAACAGTGTTAAAATTTAATATGAGATATTTTCATTAACTTCAATCTCTTTTTAAAATAATCCCATTTAATAGTTTTAATTGGCTGATAAATGATAAATTTATAAAATTAATTCAAAAATTAATTTCAAATTGAAGAAGACTTTGAGGCGTTGAAATCTTTTAAGTTGGGTTCATTTGATCTTATTTCATAAATTTATTACGTTAGCAATTAATTAGAATTGTTAGAAATGTGTTATGGAACTAATTTAAAGAATGGATGATCTTTTAAAGACAAATTTAAATATTTGCCCATATTTTTAGATTTTTAATCGATTTAATAAAATATTTATTAATATATTAAATTTTGTTTATTTCTAAATTATAATATCAATTTAAAATAAGATTGTATATTTAAAAATAATAAATTAGGTGTTTATTTGTGTCATTTCAATGTTAATATTTTTTTTAAATAGTGTTTATATTTATGTTAGTATTTTTAACTAAAGTAATATTTAAATTTAAATTAAAAATAAATTTCTCATTATGTTAAAGTAGTATGATGTATGTGGTTTAAGTTAGTTATTTTTAATATAAGATTTTGTATTTAAAATAAAATATTATTATATTTGAGTTATTAAGATTACTATTAAAATTGTTACATCAATAGATAGATCAATTACTTTAGTTTATTTAAATTTAGGGGTAATAACTTTTAGATTTTGATGATTTTTCATTTGAATCATTTTTAATGAGATTTTTTTAAACCAAATAAAGATAAGTAAAATTATAATCTAGAACTAAATATTATTTAATTTAAATTAATAAATATAAATGCTAAAATTTAAAATTTTATAGTTTAAATTATATCCATTTACTCGAAATAAAAAAAAAGTTAGATTTGAAGATTCTCGCATATTATTATGATGCTAACTTTCAAGAAAGTTTATATCTTGCCTTGAAATTGCATTTTTTTTTTTTAAAATGATGTTATATGAATTATAAATTCATCATTGTTTCTAATAAAGATATACAAAATTGAAATTCATGAAGAGATTCACGTTTAATGTTAACTATCAATGTTCTAATGGAATTAATAGAATTATAATATAAAATAAAAAAAACTCCATACTAAAAAAATAACAAGAATGATAAAAACATCATATAAACAAAAAATAATAACATGAGAAAGAATTAGAAAAAATATTATAAAAAGAAAAAATAATAAAATTTATCATATAAATAATAAAAAATTAGTAAATAAAAAATAATTTTTTTTAATTAATAGTATAACAGAAAAAAATAAATGTAAAAACTAGAAATTTT
Source organism: Arachis hypogaea (assembly GCF_003086295.3). NCBI lineage: Eukaryota > Viridiplantae > Streptophyta > Magnoliopsida > Fabales > Fabaceae > Arachis > Arachis hypogaea. Next base: position 137,072,395 of record NC_092054.1, read on the forward strand.
TAGCTTTTAGTAAACGTGGATTAGATTACAAAATCACATTTACGTTAGAATGAGAAAAGCTAACCAAACAAAAAAATTGAAATTTTCAAAATATCTAAACGTATATTCAAAGCTCTCAACGCTAAACCAAACAAACCCTAACAAGTAAATTTCTATTTTATAAATGATGAGTAAAGATCCAATTTTTATTCGATATAATTGTGGCATGTAAGTGATGAAGATCGGAATAAGATCTAAACAGTAGATCTGACAAATATTTAAGGTTTAGGTTTAGGTCATGACAAATTTGATTTTACCTAGTCTATTCACACTCTTATGATTTAAGATCAAATATTTTTAAAACGAAAAAGTAAAAAATCTAATCCTCCTTAAATCAAAATGGTAAAATTTATGCTTGATAAAAATTTCAAATTTAATGATAATTGACCATTCATTTTTTTGTTTTATAATTTTTTTTTCACTTAGAGGATTTTCTCTATTATTTTGTGTGAATTTAACAAGGACAATAATATTTAATTTCAGTTTAGAAGTAAAATCTATTCTAAATGTAAAAGTTTTTTCTTTGATTTAAAAGCCTTGATGATTAATTGTTAGGATTTAAAATTTTGTACGAGACATAAATACAAAATAAAAGAAGAAATATTTCAAGAAAGTTTTGGTTATGTTTCTTTAGCACACAGAAAAAGACATAACTTAATATGATGTCTACATCACTCACTCTATTAGTTTAGCAGTAGGACTTGAATCCATTTAAAATTTTTTGGAACAAAAATAAGACGTTTAAAACGTTAAAGATCAAATTAAAATTTTATCCAAATATTAAAAACCAAGCTATTACTTTATCCTAAATCAAAAGCCACTTTTCCAAAAACAAAATCTAAAACCTCAACAAAAAAAAATAAAAAAAAAATTAATTTTTAAATAGTTAGTTAATTTTATTAAACTTTTTTATTATAAAATTATTTTTTATAATTTTTATTTTAGAAAATTTGGAATTTAGGTTAGAATTTAGGGTACAAAAATTAAAAAAATGGACTGAAGTTCGCCGAAAAAATTGAATCCCAAGTAAAGAAGATAACTATATAAAGGAGAATAATAGAACACTCAATTTCATGAAGTTAAAGATTTTGCTTCCATATTTTTCATTCAATATATTATTGCTTCCATGTTTCTTATATGTACATATGATTCACTTGTGGTTTTGGTGCATCTGAAAGCTTTTCCAAGCTCTACTTATAAAATAACTCACCAACCTATGATAAAATAATTCAAGACTAAACAATTGCAATGATAAAACAAATGGCACCGAAAGTTGGCTTGCAAAATTATTAAAGCATATAGAAATCACAAGTCACTAACAATTCTTCGATTTAGCATTAAGACATCAACTAATTATTTCACAACACATATAGCAAAAGGGAGGTTTTATGGTGCTTACCAAAAAATCAACATAACATGCTGTTCTTATGTGTTAATTGTTAAGGATTATTGGAAGTTATTTTTTTTAAATAAAAAAAAAAGATTAAATTAAAATAATATAATAAAAATTTTATTATAATAATTTATTATAATAATAAAAATTTTGAAAAATTTTTTAAATAAATAAATTAAATATTTTATTTATCAAAATATATTATTATAAAAATATTTATTAAGTAATATAATATTATTTATTCTATTTATATTAAAAACAAGATGTTATATATATATATATATATATATATAAACAAAATATTAAAAAAGTCTATTAATGTCTGAAATAATAATAATAAGTATAAAATTAATTAAAATAATAAATATTTGATAATTTTTTATTATAAAATTGTTAAAACATAAAATTTAGATGAGTTATGTAAATCGATTTTACTTTTTAAAATAATCTAAAATAAACTATAAATTGACTATTGGATAACTAAATATTTATTATTTTAATTAATTTTATATTTATTATTATTATTTAGATATTAATAGATTTTTTTAATATTTTGTTTATATTATTTTATTTATAGTATAAACAAAATATATGTATATACATCTTATTTTTAATATAAATAGAATAAATAATATTACATTAATTAATAAATATTTTTATAATAATATATTTTGATAAATAAAATATTTAATTTATTTATTTAAAAAATTTCTCAAAATTTTTATTATTATAATAAACTATTATAATAAAATTTTTATTATATTACTTTAATTTAATCTTTCTTTTCCCTTTTTCATTTAAAAAAAATAGCCTTCAATAATTCTCAACAATTGACACATAAGAACAGCATATTATGTTGATTTTTTGGGTAAGCACCATAGAATCTCCCATAGCAAAATCCCAAAAGAAACAAGCTTTTTTTTATCAAATTTTTAATTAAATTTGCACGTTTCTTCTTTTTCTTTCTCCTCATGTCCCTTCTTTTTTGTTATTATTGCCGTTGTCATCTTTTTTTCAGTGCGCTTCTTTTTTCAATGTTGTCGTCACCATCACCGTCATTTGCTGTATTCTTGATGTTATTGTTATTATTTAAATTCTTTTTCTCTTTTTCTTCCTCCTCATCCTCTTTCATTATTATGGTCTTTGTCATCTTCATCTTCTTCTATACATGTTAAGAAAATTAAAGCACAAAAGTTTTGATGCATAACACATAAATTTTGGTTTACAGCATAAATTTTAGTATACAATACAAATTTTTGAAGGACCACATATCGAAAACATTGACACTCAACTAAAAATATGCGCAGCATAACTATATAGTCAAAACATTGACTCACCTATCAAACAAAATACATTCGCAGCAAAATTTGTGTATTATGTGCAAAAATTTGTGCTATATGCAAAAATTTGTATATTATACCTATTAAATATGCACAACACATAAATTTGGTGTACAACACAAAAATCCTGATGCATAACATAAATTTTTATATAGAGCACAGAAATTTTTAGATAACTACACATATAAAATATTAATTTGCCCAACTAACAAAATACATTCACAACAAAAATTTGTGTGCTATATACAAAAATTTGTACACGATATTGATAAATTTATGTTATATACAAAATTTTATGTCGTTATACTTTAAAATTTATATGTTATATCAATAAATTTTTGTGCTCTCTAACAAAAAATTATACTACAAGAAACGTAGAAGAGGAGAAATGATCCGTATGTCTAACATATGACCGCAATTTTTTTCAGTGGGTTTGCACCAACTTGTTTACACTTAATTACAAAAGCACTTGTACATGTAGCATCACTCAAACCCCAAAAACAGAGGACTGAAATTGAGAGAGGAGTCAAAACTCAAATGACAGAAAATGCCCATTATTCTTCCCAAAAATAAATAAATAACGTATGAAAAAAGTTACCATAGTCTACTCATTTACATGATCATTCGGGAACATAGATAAGGCAAAACCAATATCCGTATCATGAAAACCTTCAATGATTATGTTGTTAGAATTTTCTAACTTTCCTTCTCTCGTTGGGCAATTTCTTCTAATATAGCCCGTTAGGTGACAATGGTAACATGTCACCAATTGAAGCTTTCGGGACTTGATCTTGTCTTACTCTTGCTTTCCGATCTTCTTTTTTGACTGCAACCTCTCATCACATACAACCTGTTTGTACACTTACCATTGTTGGATTCAAATTCTAATTTATGTTGCTCTTTTATCATCAATTCCTCTTTAACATCTTTAATTGAGATGTCAGACGTACCATAGAGTATGGTATCACGAAAATCATCATAGATCCCAACTTGTAGTCTAACATCGGATATCATTCGATCAAATTCTTCTATGTGATTTTGCATTGACTTTTCTTCCAGGTATTTGAACTTGCACATTCGTTCCTATTGATGCAATTTGTGGACAAAGTATTTGCGGAATATTTTTCTTCCAAAGCCTTCCTTAGTGAATCAAGGGTCTTCATTTCCGTAACCTCTCACAGAACATTATTTGCTAAGCATGACCTTATAGTATTCCATGCTTTGACCATTAGCTCCTCTTTCTTTTCAGGAGATAATGCAGATGATAGTTTTTCTTTACCCTCTAATGCTGTTTCTGAACCTTGTAGAACCAACAATGGTTGTACCTTCAGTTTTCATAAGCTAAAATCCTTTGACCCGTCATATTTTTCCACTTTAAATTTGGACAGCACCATCTTGGATTCTAAATCAAATAACACAGATGTCATTAATAACATTACAAACCACAAGCAAATACAAATCTTCAATATATATCACTCAATGAATTTTACTCCGACCACAATAGATACATATCACTTGAAAAATTTTGAGCTTTGCCTCTTTGATGGCGTCCTTTGGTTAGAGGTTGGCTCTATTTATACAAGTCAGTCAAGTCCGCGATTAATGGGGGCAATAATTGCACTCACCTAATTTTCATCAAATCAAATGCATTAAATATTTGTTACAAACTAAATCTTTATCACATGAGTATAAAGCTAGCTGACATTGGTGACACTTGACACACAAAATTTAAATAAAAACTGCAAGCCCCACTTTATGGACATTATGACACATTATCAATGGCCATCATTTTGGCTTTTGACACAAATTTCACTGACATGTGTCCTCTAATTAAAGATGTGCAAAGTTGATATGTATAGCATAATCATATCATCTAACCAGTATTATTTATTTCATTATTTATTTAATTTTACTTTTTAAAATTTTTTACTTTTGTTACAAAAAATAAGAGGAAAAAGTAACCAGAAAAAAGAAAAATGTAGGGAAAAAACCCAATAAGAAAAATACATTCACTTAATAGAGTAGTCCAAAAAGTCAGAAAAAGGAAACCACCAAATAAAATGGGTCAGCAGCTCAAAAGAATGAGAAACACACATTAAACAAGACAACCAAGAGATTAGGCCAAATGCACCAATATGCTATCTAGTAACTTGATTTAGCATACTGGTTCTATGCTACATACCTTGTTGGTTGGTTTCACGTCTTTATATCAACTATTAGCAAAGACAAGGAATGCCAGTTACTATAGTCAAGAATGTAATGAAAAGGATAAACAGGGTTAAAGATTAATGGTATAATTAAGCTCATGCGTGCGTTGAATTGTTAAATATATATAGTTAAGTTGATTTAGCTTAATCTCAAAAACTAATTTTAAACATATCACCAATTTTTATAAAGCTAACGAAATAACTCGAAAAATATATTTAAATTAAGAGATTCTGAGTCAACCATAAAAATTAGTTCAATTATATAAGTTGAGGAGAAAAGTTTCCAAAAACTTAAAATCATGATCAACATTAAATATCTAGGCATATGAAAAAGTTGCTAGAAAGCTAAGAAAGCACACTAAGACCATAAGTGGGAAATGACAAAGCCCAATTACACCTTCGGTCACAAAAATGAAAAATGAAAAATCAAAATTCCCAACCCGCACTACCAGCATTTGTCCTCTACTCTTTAGCCATGACCAAATAAAAGGGTATTAGTGTAAAGAAGAAATTCTGTGAACGAGGCAGTTTGATATTTGACATGCTGCAATAGTTTATCATATAGCTCAAATTAACATGGTTCATAAAAACAAAACAATCAAGCAGAAGAAGAAGACCCAAGCAGGAGACATTTAGCATAATGTTCACAAAATGAACACTTAAGCTAGTTATATATCTTTCAAGTGCTAGATATATAGATAGAGTCCTACATAACTCACTCACACTAGCTACCATATGACCAAAATATTAATGTGCATGCACCGTGATGATGGTCATAGCAAGTCATGGCCATAAAGTTTATTTTTGTACATGAAAGCCTTATGTCTCAGGTTTGTGACTATCATTTGTAAAGCTCCAGTTATGAGTAACAATTATTGTGATACAATGATACTGGAATCATGAACTATGTAGAAACCAATTGAGAATGTAGAAGACTACACATAATTTTTTGAGGAACCACACCAAAGGGTCCACATCTTAGCAATTTTACTTCTTGATTGGTTCTGATTTTTAGAGGAACCACACCGAAGGGTGAAGGGTCTAAGCTTCCTTCAATTTTCTAATAATCAACCACAAAAATATAATAACAAGAACAATTAAATTAACAGAATAATAACAAAGTAAGGATCAGTAAAAACAACTAGGGAGAACAATGAGTAATAAGTCAATAGCAACATAGCAAAGGGGTTAATAACATCTAACACAACAGCAATTAAGTGATTAACAAGTTAACAAATTGCAAAAAAAAACACAGTAACCATGGCAATTGGCAAGAACACAGCAACCAGCAAGAACAACTAGGCAATAGCAAAAAATTTAGTAAACCAGAACAACAACAATTTCACTAACTTTTTTTTTTATTTGATACATCAACACTCACCATTCACCAAAACCTAAGAACCGAAAGTGAGGGTGGGAAGACCCCAGAGCAGTTCAACATACAACATACACACAAACACAGCCAAAATCAGAGGACCAAACACAACAAAGACATCATCTCTAACACCCCCACCCTTATGCTATCAAATCTAAGCAACACAACACAACATCAGCACAAAATACATACATTTAACAAAACAACAATTCTACTACAACAATAATAACAATAATGGGGATTGTTAGTCAATGAAGATGCTTCATTTTTTTCTTTTGGTTTCTTTTCCCTTAAGTCAACACTATATCATTTTTTCTAGTTTCACTTCTAAAATAAATTTATTGATGAACATTGGCTAAAATAGAATCTTGAGATCAAATATCAAATTGGGTTATACTTTATTGCAGAATTATGTTCAATCATCACTGTTACTGACACAATGGTAAAATAATAAACTGGCAGAAGTTAAATGGCTTTTCACAACCATGTACCAACCTGCATTATTCTACAATAAAATTGATTCCAGTGATTAATTACACTACAGAAACAGAACATGCACCTTAAAACTGACCTTTGAACGTTACTAGCTGCTAAGTGCTAATGCAAAAAGTGCGATTGTTGATACTGGTAGCCAAAACCAACTGGAAATTAAAAGAACTGCACAAGGGAGGAAGGAAATTGATTATGACAATAAAGTGAAGAGAAGTCAATCACCTAAAAATCAGAAGACTAGCAAGAATGGAGGATATCCTGGTAACCACCAAGAAGACTAGCAAGCAGACAAGTGACCACACGAGAAGTCAATCACCTAAAAATCAGAACCAATCGTGAATCAGAAGCTAAAACACCAAAATTGGAACCCAAAACCCCCCAAATTTCACATAACCAATTGAAAATCGAAACATACCTTCTCTGACTCGATTAGCCATTGTAGTTCATCATCACCATCATAGCCATACATATCTTCAACAATGAAAAGAGGGAGCAAGTGAGAACAAGTGAGAAAGAGAGGATAGAGAGTGAGACAAAGAATGATGACCTGGTGAGCGCACAAGACCATGGTGAGCGGCAACGATGAGAGTAGACGAAGGTGAGGAAGAAGATGAAATGGGGTGAAAACGAAAGAGAACAAGGAAGAAGTGGCGTGAGAATGAAGGAGAACAAAGGCAGTTTGGCGTGAAAACAAAAAATTCATTAAGGTGAAACTTTTTGTTCTTGGCATGTATAATGAAGTTCATTGAACTAACTGGTTTAAATAGACATGTCCTTTGACTGAATTCAATTGCATTGTTTTGGTTGCATAATGGCAAGATTACCAGTAATCACTGCAGGAGCAAGACCCGTCCTTGAAATGATGAAACCTAGTGGTATCCCTAACAATGATTTCTCTTCCTTCTATAGCTGATATGTACTTTATTGCAGTGTGGCAATCTCCACAAACTCTCAAGTTCTTGAATACCCTGATTGGAACACCTAATGGTACCTTTAGAAGTCCAAATGCAATTGCCAATTTCTCACTGTGCCATAGAAGAAGCTGTTCTTTCAGCTCCTCTTCCACATCATGCAATGCAAACTCAAGATCCGGAATATAGCCAGCCATCTTCATTTTTTTCTCCAATTCATTTAGTTTTTTATGTATAGAAACCAATTCTGGGTGCAATCGGTCGCTTGACCGAAACTCATGCACCACACTCTTTATCTCAATCCAACTATATCCAGGTGCCTTCACTACATTATTGTCTTTCATCGATCTCCGAATCCTAGCAACATGCTCCCATCTATTTTGTGCTGCATAAATATTGGCCAATTGAACATATCCAGTTGCACTACTAGGATCAAGTGCAAGCAGATTCTTGGCAGCAAACTCAGCCAGATCTAGGTTCTTATGGATCCTACAGGCTCCCAAAAGCGTTCCAAAGATGGCAGGATGTGGCTTAAACGGCATACTTTTTATCAAGTCTGTTGCCTCAGATAACCTTCCACGTCGACCGAGAAGGTCAACCATGCAAGCATAGTGTTCTGGCCTAGCTTCAATTCCATAATCCCTTATCATAGCATCAAAATATTGGACCCCAAGATCTACAAATCCTGCATGGTTACAAGCTAAAAATACTGCTACAAAAGTAATCCAATCTGGCTTCATGCCATCATTTTTCATTGCATCAAATAACTCCAGAGCTTTTTCACCAGCTCCATGTTGTGCATAACCAGAAATCATTGCGTTCCATGATACAAGGTCTTTCCGTTGGATCTGCACAAACAATTTCGACGCGTCCTTCAGCTCCCCGCATTTGGAATACATGCTAACCAATGAAGTTCCAGCTGTGGTGTCACTACTCAATGGAGATTTACAAACTAACTGATGAACTTGTCTACCAAGTTGCAATGCTGATAGGTTACTACAACCCAACAACACACTGGTCAAGCTCACAGCATTAGGCTTGGCCCCAGTCTCTAACATTGTCTTGAAAAGCTTCAACCCATCTTCTGCCCTGCTATTATCAACATATCCAGCTATCATAGCATTCCATGTCACCAAAGTCTTCTGAGACATTTCTTGGAACAATTTCTCAGCAGACTCAACCCTGCCAAATTTCATGTACCCAGTGATCATGGCAGTCCAGGTAATCACACTCTTCACAGTTGCAGCATAAAAGCACTCCACTGCAGAATCCAAGTCTCCACAAGCCACATACCCCGACACCATCGCACTCCATGAGACCGTATTTTTCTCTGGCATTGCCAAGAACATCATGCGCGCCTCGCCCATCAATCCAATCTGAGCATAACCTGAGATCATTGTGTTCCAAGATGCCGTATCCTTCACAGGCATTACATCAAAGTAAGCACGGGCTCTGTGGATGCCAAAATTGTTCAAATAACACGCCAGCATGATATTATAAGACACACTATTCGGTTCAGGAATTTTATCAAACACTTGGCGTACAACTTCAAAATTCCCAAGATTCTTGGCATAGCCAGCAAGGATCGAGTTCCAAGTAACGGTGCTCTTCACTGTCATATTATTAAACACTTGGAGAGCAGAATCCATGTCACCCAATCGAAGGAAATTGGCGATGAGCTTGTTGGAGGCAACGACATTGTTGAACATGCTCTGGTTGAACCGTGATGGGAGCGGGGTTACTGACATGGCAGAGCCACAACCGAGGCCGGAGGAGGAGGACACGTGGCATTTACTCAGCGTTAAAACAAAGTTCCTAACAAGCCCTGAATAATACATGAATCGATGGCTTTGTCCTTAGGGGGCCTTGATTCTTAGTTGTTTCTTTGTGTTCAAGAGCTTATGCAGCTGTAGTGGCGGGAAAATAAACTGGTGTGAGTGCTTAGTTATTTGTTTGGTTATTTTTAAAGACTTCAACTAGGAGCTAACTTTCTTTTAGCCAACAGTCAATTTTTTTTTTAAATTTTAAAGAGAAAATATAAGGAACCAACTTTTAGCCAACATTAGTCACCTTTTTCTTTAGTTCTAAAATTTCTCATTCTTTTTGGAGGATTTATGATTTAGAATTTAGAGTTAAAGTTTTATGATTTAGGATCTAAAGTTTGAGTTAAACAAAATAATTTTCAAAAAAGTTGATGTTAGTTAAAAAAAATTGTTTCCCTAACATTTATCAATTTTAAATTCTAAATTTTAAACCTTAAACCAAAATCTTAAATTCTATATCCCAAATTCTAATGTTAGTTATTTTCATTCTCTATACTTTTCAGTTTAGAAATGTTTATTTCTCTATATTTCCATTCGAACCAATATTCACACCACAAAAACAACCATTCAGTCCCAAAAGTTCATTTAAACCCTTTTCATCTTGCATCCAATTCACAAAACATACACGGACCAATACCATCAAACATTCAGCCATAAGTCAAACCACATACTAAACTAATCAAAGTATCAAACACCCAAAGCATAAACATTTTCAAACTCATTCAATCACTCTAAAATCTACCACATAAATAGTAATGTAATTTTCTTTTTCTGAAAGAGAACTAAAAAGAAATACCTCTGCTACGCCGCCGGTCCTCTCTTCCATCTCCGAGGATGAATCCCTTCCGGTGATCTTTCCGGCGTCGCCATCTTGTTGCCGAGCTGCTACGTCTTCACTGACAGCAGCAACACTATCACCGCCGAGCCTCTCTTTTCCTCTCTGTTCTCTAGACCGGCGTGGCCTCTTCTTCGTCTTTTGTCTCTTCGCGATCTCTCTCCTTCGCCGGTGGGAGCTCTCTTCTTCCCCTGTAGCTTTTTCTTCTCTCTTCCCTCTGTTTTCGAAGCCACTCCCCCCTCCGTTCTGAGTTCCGACTCCCCGGGGCCCCCTGTTATTGTGTATTATTTATTTAAGAGAAAAAAAAAATCTTAAACTGCCCTCACAGTTACTTCGAAAAAGGCAACGAAGTTCTAAAGAAAAAACTTCAATATTTTTTTATATTAAGGGTATTCGTCGAAGGATTGACAGACTTGTTTTGTTTTGAGTCTCCTTATTTTTTTAAAAATAATGGTTAGGACCGTTTAATTTTTTTATTATTTATTTTAAATATATTAATTGTATAAAATTAAAAATATTAATAATTTTTAAATTTTTTATTTATAAAAATTAAATACAAAATATATTAATAATTAATGTGTCATATAAATATATTTTAAAAAAAAATTATTGAGTAAGAGAGAATCTCACAAAATTAAATATTAAAAATTAAAAAAAAATTATTAAAAATTTCGTAATCTTTCAAAAACATTATCAAGAGTTAAAGATAAGTATTAAATAAAAATTATACAAATATCATTTATTATTTGTCTAACAAAACTTGTTAATAATTATAAACTAAATTAGGTACTTTTATTAAATTTTAACAAAATAAATTCATAAACCATAATAAAACATACAAAAATATAATTCATATCGTTTTATCACAACTCTTAACTTAAATTTTTGCTTGTCTGTAAGCAAGCCTAAATAAGAAATCACAGAAAAAAAAAATTTTTTCTGTGTGATCGATACTATTACGATGGGTAACCGGAGATGGTGGGCTGGACTCGTTAGGTTGGCCCAATCGTCTGAAGAAGGAAGCCTTCGAGCGGGTCTGCGCCTTGGGGGCCTCCGTCTGACTTGTGAGTATGAACGAGTGGGGGGTGGTACCTGCAAAGACACTCCGATGCCTAAGTCAGCAAGGGTGTGAGCAGGTCTAGAGAGTATTGGGACTTAGAGATACCTGAGAGGTGTCAGTGTATTTATAGTGGTGAACCAATAACCACCGTTGAAGTAGTGCCACTTTTTTAGGGTGATAACCGTCCCTTTATCTTAGGGAGGTTGAAATATGGCTCCTGAAAGTGGTTAGAGAGATTCTAGGGGCAGTTACTCATTTAAACGAGTGATTATCTGCCAGCTAACCCTCGTCCCCGACTTCTTTAGGGTAAGTCGTGATAAGGACCGACTTCGCAGGAGGAAGGTCGGTGCTAGGTGAGGCTCAACCATTCGGATTGGGCCTTTTATTTGTACTTGGGCCTTATCATTGGGCCACGGTATGAACAGTGCCCCTACTCGAGCCTAATTTCTTTTAAGATTTGGGTTCGAGTATTCTACTCGGGAATGTAGCCGACTTGGGAGGGAACCGACGTGTTTGTTTGGAACCGACGTGACTTTCGTGACTTTTGATTTTTCACAATTACGTCTAATCAAACGTCGCGTCTGTTAGAGGTTCGCGTAGGTATTAATTACCTTGGTAACGGTGCACCCATTAATGACTGCCCCGTCTTTACCATTATGCCCCTAACGTGTTTATAAATACTTTCCCTCTCTTTCATTGTTTCGTTTCTGCGATTTTTCAAATTTCCTCTTCACCTGTTCGTGCAGCATTCTTGCGTTTGAAGGCTTTCATTTCCTCCAACCTTTTTCAGATAAAGGTTAGATTTTTCTTCTTCTCCTTTTGCAACATGCTTTCGGTTTGCATGCTTTTATTTTTCGGATGGATAGGTTGATTCGTAGGTTTCTGTTTGATTCCGTACTTCCCCCTTAGACCATGTTTTTTGATTTTCTTTTCTTTTTCCTTTGTAGGTTTTACCAACCCCTTTTTTAAAAGAAAGAAAATATTTTCTGTTGAAAGTCTTGCTCAGTGGGTTGATGTTACGGTCCTGGGGGAGGAACCTTTGGTTGACACCGAATTTATCACCAACCTTCGCACTCATCACCGAATTTGTACTTTCGAGGAGGATGAGCCGAAGTATGAGTTGGTGGTCCCGGGTCCGGAAGACCGGGTTTGCTTCGGGAGGGCCACTGAGGCGGCCCCTCATTTCTTCTTTATGTATGAGAGCATGGTTACCCGTTTGGGTGTCTTTCTTCCATTTTCTGATTTTGAGATGTCGGTGTTGCGTCACTGCCGAGTTGCTCCTACTCAACTTCACCCCAATTCCTGGGGTTTTTTCAAAATCTACCAGTTTATCAGCCATGCTTTAGACTTTCTGACTTCTTTGAGAATTTTCTTTCTTCTCTTCCATATGACCAAACCCTTCAGTGGGAAAAATAATAAGTAACAATGGGTGTCTTTCCGGGCTATACAAGGTCGGAGAGTTTTCACCCTTTTTGACGAATCCTTTCATGACTTCAAAAATTATTTTTTCAAAGTTCAAGGCGTAGAGGGTCACCACCCCTTTTTCTTGGATGAGAATTCTTCCCCTCGCTTTCCCTTGTACTGGTTAGAGGCTTCCCCCTGTGAGAAATATGGTTTGGAGGATCTGGATGAGGTGGAGGCAGCCATTGTGGGGTTCCTCCGAGAAGTATGGGGGAGAGCCCCATATCTGGATACCAAAAAATTTCTCCAGGGGTCGTCGTCTTTTGTCCAGACAAAACTAGGTAGCCTTTATCTACTTTGTTTCCGACTTGTTTCTACCGACTTGAAGTTTACCGACTTGTTTTACTAATTGTTTTCTTTTACAGAGATGGCGAGGAAGAATTCCAATGAGTCTTACCAGAGAGTCCAGGAGGCCAAGGCGAGGTCTCGCGCCAGAATTGGTGGTGCCAGGGTAACTAGCTCTCCTCTTCCTCTTTCTCCCCCTTCTTCCCGAAATTTGGGGACTCCTTCTCAACCCATTGTTATTCCTGCTTCGGCTTCTTCTCAGCCGTCCCCTCCTCCCCGACCTTCTCCTGAGTCAGAGAAGAAGAAGCGCAAGGCTTTAGAGTCTGGCTCTTCTTTTGAAGGTGAGGCTAAGGTGGATGCTCCTGCATTTATCCGAAAGTTCATCTATCCCCATACCCGTATAGGTATGGATGATGTTTCTATTCGGAACCACCTCACTATTCTGGCTGAGGAGAGCATCAGGGCGGCGGGGATTTGTGCCAAGTTCCTTGATATTTTTTAGAAGACTCCTCTTAGCTCTCTGGGTTCAATCTCTAAGGTTGAAGAGTTGGAGGGAAGGCTTCTCATATATCAGGAACATGAGAAGGAGTTGAAGAAGGAGGTCGCCAAATTGAAGGAGGAGAGGGATGGCCTCCGAGAGAAGAAGAGCAAGTTACAAGCCCTATGTAACATGGAGGAGGGCTTGAGAAAGAAGGTGCAGGAGAGTTATCAGAGTTTATTTGAGGACCTTGTGGCTGTAAGGAGGGATTTGTTGAACTCTCGGACTGCCTATGCCGAGTTGGAGGACTCTATTGCTGAGGGGCGGAGGAGGCCTGGAGGATTTTTAAGGAGCAGGTCGGAGTCCTTGCTCCCGACCTGGATCTCTCTCCTTTGGATCCTGACAAGGTCGTTATTGATGGTGCCATAGTTTATCCCCCTGCTCCCGAGGTCATCACCGAGTCAGATTTGAAGACTCGGGGGCAGAGAATCATTGAGTCCCCTCCTCATCAAAAGGATGTTCCGAGTTCCTCCCGACCTCTCGGCGCCTCTTCTCCGACTCCTATGGACACTTCTCTCCCTGGTCCTGATGGCGCTCCGACTTCTCTTCCCGACTCTGGTGGTGATGCTCTTTAAAAATTTGTTGGCTATATGGGGGCCCGGCCTGTGGGTCCCCCCTTTTTTAAACTCTTTATATTTGTGGTGGTGGTATGTTGACATTTGCCTTGGCCTTTTATGGCCGTAAACAAAAATATTTATAATTGCCCTTTTTTGGATAAGGGTTTTATTTAAAAATACCATTTTTGGTATAAGGGTTTCAGCTACCTTTTTGTGTGCATGCTTTCTGATTTTGATTTTTTGAAGTCCCTTTAATCTTTTCTGAAAACCTTTTGCTTGTCCGTCCTTCTAAGCCTTTTCGCTTTAAGGACCTTAGGACATTCTTTAAGCTTTTTCCTAGGTTTTTCGATCTCTTTCTTGTTATTCCTTATACTCAACTTTGTTTTATTGAGTTCTATGACTTAGGTTATTTTTGCGATGCGTTTTCTTTTCTACTCGGTTTTTCATTTCGACTTATGAGTCGGAATGTCTCCGAGTTTCTCACGATCAACTTTTATAACCTCTTTACACCGACTTGTACCTCGTCATTTTATCCTGACGACCATCTAGGTCGGTTCATGGGATTTTCACATTTTGTCGAGCTTAAGTCGGCGCGTTTCGTAGGAAGAAAAATAAACGAGAAGGAATTTATAAGAGATATTGTAAAAGATCTTTATTAATTTGGGAAGGTACTTTACTGCTACTAAGGGTTTTTAATAATCTTTTCCCCCTTAGCCTCTACTATGATGTCTCATTAAAAACCCTTCTTCAGAAAAAACCCTTTAATGTTTGGGAAAAAATCGTGAAGTTGGGAAAAGAGTACATCAGGGAGTAGAGTTCGCTTTTAACTATAATACCTTTTCATATTACAAGCATGCCACGATCTTGGTAACTCGGCGCCACTTTGGTCGGTCACCTTATAATAACTTTTTCCTAAGACCTCGCTAACTTTGTAGGGTCCTTTCCAATTGGCAGCGAGTTTTCCTTCCTCCGATTTGTTGACTCCTATGTCGTTTCTGATTAAGACCAGATTGCTTAGTGTGAAACTTCTTTGAATGACTTTCTTGTTGTATCTGGTAGCCATCCTTTGCTTCAGCGCTGCTTCTCTTATCTGGGCTTGTTCTCGGACTTCGGGGAGCAACTCTAGCTCCTCTTTGTGCCCCTGTATGTTTCCGATTTCATTATGGAGAATCACTCTTGGGCTTTGCTCACTGATTTCTACTGGTATCATAGCTTCTACCCCATAGACAAGTCGGAAGGGTGTTTCTCCAGTAGTAGATTGTGGTGTCGTCCGATAAGCCCACAACACTTGTGGGAGCTCTTCTATCCAGGCTCCCTTTACTTCTTGTAGTCTTTTCTTTAGCCCTACCAGTATGACTTTGTTGGCTGCCTCGGCTTGTCCATTGGCTTGTGGATATTCTACCGAGGTGAACTGGTGTTTGATTTTCATACTGGCCACCAGGCTTCTGAAGGTAGAGTCGGTGAACTGGGTTCCATTATCTATAGTGATGGAATAAGGTATTCCATATCTTGTGATGATATTTTTGTAGAGGAACCTCCGAATTTTTTGAGCTGTGATGGTAGCCAGTGATTCTGCTTCTATCCACTTTGTGAAGTAGTCTATCCCCACGATCAAATATTTGACTTGTCCTGGCGCTTAGGGAAAAGGACCTAGCAAATCCATTCCCCATTTTGCGAAGGGCCATGGAGAAGTTATACTGATGAGTTCTTCGGGGGGAGCTACGTGGAAATTTGCATGCATCTGGCATGGCTGGCACTTTTTCACAAACTCGGTGGCATCCTTTTGCAAGGTCGGCCAGTAGAATCCAGCTCGGATGACCTTCCTGGCTAGCGACCTTGCTCCGAGATGATTTCTGCAAATCCCATTGTGAACCTCCTCTAGCACTTCAGTGGTCCTTGAGGTCGGTACGCACTTCAACAATGGTGTCGATATTCCCCTTTTATAAAGGATATTTTTCACCAAAGTGTAATGTTGTGCTTCCCTCCGGATTTTCTTGGCCTCTTTTTCCTCCTTAGGGAGGACGTCGAATTTTAGATATTCGACTAGAGGATTCATCCATCCGAGGTTTAGCCTGGATACCTCAAGTACATCTTGTTTGCCCTCTGCTTTCACTACCGAGGGTTCTTGGAGAGTTTCCTGGATCAGGCTTCTATTGTTCCCTCCTGGTTTGGTACTTGCTAACTTGGAGAGGGCATCTGCTCTGCTATTGAGATCCTGAGTTATGTGTTTGACCTCGGTTTCCACAAAGCGCCCGAGGTACTCCAAAGTTTTTTCCATGTATCTCTTTATATTTGGATCTTTTGCCTGATACTCTCCATTTATCTGGGAGGTCACCACTTGGGAGTCGCTGTATATCATCACTTTTGTTGCACCAACTTCTTCTGCCAGCTTTAATCCAGCGATCAGGGCTTCGTATTCTGCCTGATTATTTGAAGCTGGAAATTCAAATTTGAGGGAAACCTCTATTTGGGTTCCCCTTTCGTCAACCAATATTATGTTTGCGCCGCTTCCTGTCTTGTTTGAGGATCCGTCTACATAGAGTTCCCATGTGGTTGGCTTTTTCTCTTGGTCTCCTGCGTATTCCGCTATGAAGTCGGTAAGGCATTGGGCTTTGATTGCCGTCCGAGTTTCATATCTCACGTCGAACTCGGAGAGCTCTATTGCCCATTGAATTATTCTCCCAGCAACATCCATCTTTTGGAGGATTTGCTTCATGGGTTGGTTCGTGCGGACTCTTATTGTATGAGCTTGAAAGTAAGGTCGTAGCCTTCGTGAGGCTATTACTAAGGAGTAAGCAAACTTCTCTAGTTTGTGATACCTTAGCTCGGGGCCCTGTAGAACTTTGCTGATGAAGTAAACTGGATGATGCCCGTCCTCGTCCTCCCTTATCAGGGATGATGCAACAACTTTGTCTGCTACGGACAAATAAAGGACGAGACCTTCCCCGACTAGAGGTCGGGTTAGAATTGGTGGTTGACTCAAGAACCTTTTGAACTCCTGGAACGCTCCTTCGCATTCTGGAGTCCATTCAAACTGGCATCCCTTTTTTAATAAAGAAAATAGTGGAAGGGATTTGAGTGCTGATCCTGCCAAGAACCTGGAGAAGGCTGCGAGTCGGCCATTCAATTGTTGAACCTCTCTTAAGCAAGTCGGGCTCTTCATTTCTAGGATAGCTTTACACTTATCGGGATTTGCTTCAATCCCTCTCTGTGTCAGCATAAAACCCAAGAATTTTCCAGCTTCTACCGCGAAGGCACATTTTGCGGGATTTAGTCTCATCCCGTGTAACCTTATGGTGTCGAAGACTTGCGAGAGGTCTGACAAGAGGTCGACTTCTTCCTTGGTTTTTACCAGCATGTCGTCGACGTAGACTTCCATTAGGCTCCCAAGGTGAGAAGCGAACACCTTGTTCATCAGCCTCTGATATGTGGCCCCTGCATTTTTCAATCCAAATGGCATGACCACGTAACAGAAATTAGCTCTGGACATGATGAATGATGTTTTTTCCTGGTCCGGCTCATACATCAGGATTTGATTATACCCCGAGTAGGCATCCATGAACGACAAGTATTGATATCCCGAGCTAGAGTCTACTAGGGTATCAATACTTGGTAGTGGATAAGGGTCCTTGGGACATGCCTTATTTAAGTCGATGTAGTCGACACACATTCTCCATTTGCCCTTTTGCTTTTTGACTAGCACTATATTGGCTAGCCATGTTGGATATTTGACTTCTCTGATGAAGCCGGCTTCTAAGAGTGCCTGTACTTGTTCTTCTACTATTAGGGCTCGTTCCGGGCCGAGCTTGCGTCTTCTTTGTTGTACAGGTCGAGACCTTGGGTATACCGAGAGCTTGTGGGACATGAGCTCGGGATCTATCCCGGGCATGTCGGAGACTTTCCAGGCAAAGAGGTCGGAATTGTCTCTTAGGAGTTTAGTCAACCCTTGTTTTAGGGTTTTCCCTAGGTTGGCTCCTATGTTGGTATTTTTTCCTTTCTCTTGGCCGACCTGTATTTCTTCGGTTTTTCCTCCCGGCTGTGGTCGCAGCTCCTCTCTGGCCCTTGCACCGCCGAGCTCTATGGTGTGAACTTCTTTGCCTTTCCCCCTTAGGTTCAGGCTTTCGTTGTAGCATTTCCTTGCCAATTTCTGATCTTCCCTCACCGTTGCTATTCCCACTGAGGTCGGGAATTTCATGCAAAGGTGGGGAGTGAACACCACTGCTCCGAGTTGATTAAGGGTAGCTCTGCGAATTAAAGCATTATATGCTGACCCGACGTCGATGACTATGAAGTCTATACTCAGAGTTTTGGATTTTTCCCCTTTTCCAAAAGTGGTGTGAAGGGGTAGAAATCCCAGTGGTCTTATTGGCGTGTCACCTAATCCATACAAGGTGTCGGGGTAGGCTCTTAATTCTTTCTCATCTAACCCTAGTTTGTCAAAAGCGGGCTTGAAAAGGATGTCCGCTGAGCTTCCTTGATCTACTAGGGTTCTGTGGAGATGGGCATTTGCTAGGATCATGGTTATTACCACTGGATCGTCGTGTCCAGAGATTACTCCTTGCCCATCCTCCTTTGTGAATGATATGGTTGGAAGGTCGGGTGACTCGCTCCCGACTTGGTAGACTCGCTTGAGATGCCTTTTGCGAGAGGACTTGGTGAGTCCCCCTCCCGCAAACCCTCCTGAGATCATATGGATATGTCTCTCCGGAGTCTGCGGTGGTGGGTCTCTTCTATCCTCATCGTCTCGCTTTCTCTTCCCATGGCTATCCGACCTTTCTATGAGATATCTGTCAAGCCGGCCTTCTCTAGCCAGCTTTTCTATCACATTTTTAAGGTCGTAACAGTCATTTGTTGAGTGACCATATATTTTATGGTACTCACAGTAGTCGCTATGACTCCCCCCTTTTTTATTTTTAATAGGCCTGGGAGGTGGCAGTCTTTCAGTATTGCAAATCTCTCTGTATACATCCACTATAGAAACCTTTAGAGGAGTATAAGAGTGATATTTCCTTGGTCTATCGAGACCGAGTTCTTCCTTCTTCTTGGGCTCCCTATCCCTCTCTTTTGTCGAGGAAAGATGCCCGGGTCGCCAACTCGAATCTTTTAGTCTGGCATTCTCCTCCATGTTGATGTACTTTTCATCTCTTTCCTGTACATCACTTAAGGAGGCGGGGTGCCTTTTTGATATGGACTGTGAGAAAGGACCTTCTCTAAGCCCATTGACTAACCCCATCATAACTGCCTCGGTGGGCAGGTCTTGGATTTCTAAACATGCTTTATTGAACCTCGTAAGGATTCTCCGACCTCCTGCTTTATTCCCAGGAGGCTTGGCGCATGTTTTACTTTGTCCTTCTGGATAGAGAACCTCATCAAGAATTTCCTTGAGAGGTCTTCGAAGCTGGTGATTGACCTCGGGGGGAGGCTGTCGAACCACTTCATCGCTGCTTTCGACAGAGTGGTCGGGAAGGGTTTGCATCGCGTAGCGTCAGAAGCGTCAGCCAGATACATCCGACTTTTGAAATTTCTTAAGTGATGCTTCGGATCCGTGGTTCTGTCGTAGAGGTCCATATCGGGGCTTTTGAAGTTCCTCGGAACTTTTGCCCTCATATGTCCTCGCTGAAGGGGTCCTCCCCTCCTGGGGGCGACTCTTCTCGGTCGTCGCGGGAGTTCCGACTTTTGAGGGAGGATTCCAACTTCAAGAGTTTTCTTTCTAACTCTTTTCGTCGTTCCATCTCCTCTTTTAGATTCTTTTCTGTTTTCCTTTGTCGCTCCCGTTCCTGTTCCAGTTGTTCCAGGCGGCTTTGGTGGACATAGACTAATCCCATAAGTTCAGTTGCATGGGGTGGTCCATCATTTTCCGATTCGCGCCCTTCTGAGGAATTTACCTTCGGATTTTTGACTCCGGAAGTACCCTCTCTATGCTGATCGTTAGTTCCTTGGTGGAGGGTTAAGTTTGCGTCATTGTCTCCAGTGTCCAGATTCTCTTGTTCGGAATCGGACTCCACATGACCCTCCTCAGGGGATCTGTCCGCCATCATTGGTTGATCTCTCGGTTCTCCGGCAACGGCACCAATGTTACGATGGGTAACCGGAGATGGTGGGCTGGACTCGCTAGGTTGGCCCAATCGTCTGAGGAAGGAAGCCTTCGAGCGGGTCTGCGCCTTGGGGGCCTCCGTCCGACTTGTGAGTATGAACGAGTGGGGGGTGGTACCTACAAAGACACTCCGATGCCTAAGTCAGCAAGGGTGTGAGCAGATCTAGAGAGTATTGGGACTTAGAGATACCTGAGAGGTGTCAGTGTATTTATAGTGGTGAACCAATAACCACCGTTGAAGTAGTGCCACTTTTTTAGGGTGATAACCGTCCCTTTATCTTAGGGAGGTTGAGATATGGCTCCTGGAAGTGGTTAGAGAGATTCTATGGGCAGTTACTCATTTAAATGCGTGATTATCTGTCAGCTAACCCTCGTCCCCGACTTCTTTAGGGTAAGTCGTGATAAGGACCGACTTCGCAGGAGGAAGGTCAGTGCTAGATGAGGCTCAACCATTTAGATTAGGCCTTTTATTTGTACCTGGGCCTTATCATTGGGTCAGGGTATGAACAGATACTATTAGCATCTTTTTAGTCCTTATAAATGTTACGAAATTCAAAGTGACACTAAAACCAATAAAATACTAATTATTAAAAAACAAATATAGAAACACACTTAAAATAGAATTTATTTATTTATTGTTTTATTTTTATTTTTTTATATCCCTCGTTAATATTTGAATCCAAATGTTTCATACAGTTGAAATTTAATCAAGATCGTTTGGCCCAATTTGGGTAAATAACTTAAATAAACTCTTTTGAAAAAAAAACTTATAGGGCGTTTGGAAAGCTTTAAAAATAACTTTTTTTAGCTTTTAACTTATGAAAAGTAGTAATATTAATGTCTGGTGCAATTTTTAAAACCAAATTACGGCTTTCTAAGAAGCTATTTAGGAGCTTATAGAGAAGTTAAATAAAATGACTTCTCTAATAATACTACTACTATTTACTAAATTTTTATAAAATAAGCACTTTTAGAACTAAAAATCCAAATACAAAATAACTTATTTATAAACTACTTTTAATATAGTCATTTATTGTTTAAGTTATTTTTTCAAAAAAAATTTAATTAAGTTGTTTATCCAAACTGAGCCTTAAGAGCCTGTATGAGAAGTAGCAAAAGCTTTTTTTTTTTTTTTTGGATTGTAAAAAGCCACAATATATGTATTTGGCGGCGCTTGATTTAATGCTCCAGTATTAAAACTCCTTTTAAAGAGTTAAACAAAAGTTAACATTTATACTTATTTTTTGTCTTTTTTATTTAAAACTTGTTTGGACTAAGACTATTATTTTAATTTGGGCCATTTTAAGCCGGTTATATTTTTGGATTAATATTATTCATATTATATTATTATAATAAAAATTTATTATAATATTATTATAAAAGGTTTAAAAAACTGAAAAGTCAAATATATTTTTTGATATGAATTTTAAAAGACTAAAATATTTTTTAAGATTAAAGTTATTTAATTTGAATTAAAAATTTAATTTAATTTTAAAAAAATAAAACTAAAAAAATTATATTTAAATTTAAAAAGATAAAATTATCTTTAAAATTAATTTAAAAATTATAAAATATTTATTTAAATAGTAATAAAAAGGCAAAATTATCGTTTTGGTATTAATTAAATGCATCAAAAAACTTGAGATTTAAACAATAAAAATTATTTTAGAATTAAATTTGTTTAAATGAATCAAAAAATATAATTTTAAATTTTAATTTATCAAAAACTCTTATAGATAATTTTATAAAGACAAAAATACCCTTATAAAAATTAAGGACCGACTTACAAACTCGAACAACCAATCCACAATAAATTATATAATTTTTATTTAACTCTGATTTTACTTCAATTATCATTCACTTTTTTTTATTCATATTTTTTCGTAGTAGAAAATTTTTTTCTTTTATTTAAAAATCTAATTCTAATTTGAATTGATATCATTTAATAAATTTATAATGTTAAAATTTAAATTTGATTTTAAAAAACTAACATGCACTTTTCATATAATTTTAAATGATAAAACTACTCTTTAAATAATTAAAGTTATTTTATTAAATTAAAAAATAAAAATTTGAATTTAAATCTTTTTTTTAGTAACTAAAAGAAACAACACGGGAATGTGAACTTGAATTTAATTAATAGAATCAAATATATTATTTAGTATTAAGTTTAAATATTAAAATGTTTTTTTAAGATTAGATTACTTAAACGAATTAGAAAGTAAAATTTTTAATTTTTAATTTAAAACACTAAAATATGAGTAAAAATAGAAGACCAGAACAATTAAAATAGGAGAATAACAGAAGAGCACAACAACATCACTACTCACACTACATGAGAGACGTAGGCGGCAAGTGAGGCGAAATGCCTCCGAGACGGCGGCGACGCGATGATAGAAACGATGAAAGAGACGCGATGTTGAAGGAGACGCAAGTGATGGTGGTGAACGGTGGTAATGAATTTGGTTAGAAGTGAGATTTGAGAAAGAGAGTTATGAGGTAAAATAAATATAAAGAGTTTTTTAATTTAAAGCAGAAGAGGTAAAATAAATATAAAGAAAATAAAAATTTTAACTGCGAAAAACTAATTTAAAAATAAAAATATATGGAATATTGATCCCCTAAATATTAACGACTTTATAGACTGTCGATTCACCAAACTATTAGAGAGTATTGTAAATATAGTCATATTAAAAATAATACGAGTATATTAATTTTTTAATTTATAATTAACGGTTTTAAACAGTTACTTTTTTAAAACCGAATAAATATAATTAATCATATAAGTATAATAACAGAGAAATTCACTCGTATAAGCTAACGAGTGTCAAAATTTACACAAATCAATCAATAGAAAAATTGGTTCATGAATCAACTAAGAGGGCATTTCTATGTAGTTCAAATTAGGCTAATTCGAACTCCACTCTCAATGTAATTCAAATCAGTATGATTTGAATTACACACAGACGCACACCCACTGATTCGAATTACACACTAATTCAAATTAGGGTGATTCGAATTACACACAAACTCACATACTAGTTCGAATTGGACTGATTCGAACTAGTTATGGAATATTTGCCAAAAATATTAGAAAAAATATTAGTGAAATATTTGTCAAAAATATTAGAAAAAATACTATATAATATAAAAAAAATATACTACAAAAAATATATAAAAAATTATAAATATTAGTTGAACGTAAATTTTATAGCATAAATCTAATCTATGCAATTATTTTAATACACCAACAATTATATTTACATGGAGCCAATGCTAAATCGAATTCAATTAGTTCGATAATACGAGTGTATGAAAAAAAATTGTATTTTATAAAGTTTAAAATTTTTTATTATGTGATAGGTTAGTAACGAGTACATTACAAATTTTTATAGTACTCATCGTAACAATGTTTAATTTAATAATTGTTATTAAAATTTTAGTTATACTCGTTACAAAATAAATAATTACAATAATTTTTAATAGCTCATGAAAATTTTTTAATAAAATTATTTAAATTTTATGGTGAGATATTACATGATTCGACGCATGGGGAAGTTCGAATCACTCTGATTCGAATTATATGGTGAGCAATTCCAATTCTATACAATACTCTTCTGCCCATTCTTGATAGCTCATGAATATTTTTTAATAAATTTATTTAAATTATACCACAAAAAATATTTTATTCTATACAAAATAATTAGAAAAATGGCTTAAAAGATGGTAGGAGTACTATAAAAATTTGTAATGTCCTAATGACTTAGGATATTAAAAAAATACTCTACATAGTCAATAATAATTTAGAAATTAAAGAAAATATATTTTTATCATGTATTTACCTAAATCACTAGAATATTACAAATTTTTATAGTACTCATAATATCATTTAAGCCATTTTTTTAAAATTATTTTGTATAGAATAAAATATATTTTTTAATTATTTTGTATGGAATAAAATATTTTCTTTAATTTCTAAATTATTATTGACTATGTAGAGTATTTTATTTAAAATTTGAGTACATATATGTATTTACCTAAGTCATTAGAACATTACAAATTTTTATAGTACTCCTAACATTTTTTAAGCCATTTTTTTAAATTGTTTTGCATAGAATAAAATATTTTTTGTGGTATAATTTAAATAAATTTATTAAAATAATTTATTAAAAAATATTCATGAACTATTAAAAATGGACAAAAGAGTATTGTATGGAATTCGAATTGATAGCTCATTAATATTTTAAAGAAGTCTCGTAATTAAATATTTTGTTAGCTTTTTTTTAATTTTTTTAACGGCATAATTCAAATTATAACGTGAGTAATTTGAATTTGGCCAATTCGAATTACTATGTGCAGCGTATGAGTAATTTGAATCACCCTGATTCGAATTAGTACTTGTATGCGTCTGTGTGTAATTCGAATCAGTGTGATTCGAATTACTGTAAATGTAAACCCTGTAACAATTATTGATTTGGTTGAATCACGTAAATTTTTTCTCCAGGTTGGTTTATATGGGTGATTTGTCCTATAATAATACGTAAAAACATTACTTAATAAATAAATAAATAAAGATGAGAGATTAATATTTTATGATTATTTTATATTTTTATTTAAAAGCATAATTTTAAGTTAGGGTTAATTTTTTAAATATTAACTTTTTGAAAAAAATATAATTTTTTGGCATTAATTGTTTAATGATGTTATCAAGGTACAATAAAAACTCCATTAATTTTTTTTTTACCAAAGATATAAGACTCGAATCCGCGACTTCTTAATTGAGTATAGGAAGACTATGCCATTTGAGCTATTACTAATTACTCATTGGCTAAAAACTCCATTAATTACCCTTTAGAATATTGTGCCAATGCATATTATAACACTAATAATGTAAAGGAGTTTCAAAACTCCAAACAATATAGGAATATTGTAATATTCACGGTGTTTGACGCCACTTAAAAAAAACTTTTAACTTTTCGAAAAGTTAATTCATAACTTTTTGAAAAAGTAGAAATATATGACTTTTCTGCTTCTTGATAAGTTATTCTACCACTTCCTTTGAAAAAATTTAACTTCAAAACAAAAAAATTTACTTTCCCTCTACCACTATTCTCACGTAAGGTCTGCTAGGCACTGACCTTCCACCATCATTCTCACGGAATGTTCCATTAGCCGGAAGTAAGGGTCCTCTATCACCATTTTTACTTAATGATTCATCTGCTAGAAGTATTAATCTTCTACCACCATTTTCAGACAATATTCCATCTGAATAATCTACTGCATATATTTCTTTTAGGTATTTTTTTTATCATTTTATCACTATATTTTTATTATTAAATTTGTATTTAATTGTGGTATGAAATTTCAGTTTTAATTTTATTTTTTTCGCATGTGATTTTATAGCTTGCTATTATTTTTATAGTTAATTATAGCAAGTTCTTGACCTCAATAAAGGAGAAGGGAGTTCTAATAGGAGTATAAAAAAATAGAAAACAGCAATAAAATATACATTGACACACATTTTATATTTATTTTTTATTTTTACCTACCATATCATACACAATATGAGTGATTAGGTTATGTAAAATTAACATTTAATATTGAAAAATATTTGTTATCATCGTTATCCCTTATTTTAATATTCATTCTTTTGTGTAAAAAAATTGTATTTTTTGAGTTATTTATCCAAACGCTACAACTTTAAAATTTTAAAATAAGTACTTTTATAACTAAAAATTCAAACACAAAATAACTTATTTATAAGCTACTATTAATAAAAGTCCTTATGCTTTTTGTGCAGCCAATAAGAATAGAAATATTGGTACATGCATAAAATAACAACAACAATAAAATCTTGTTTGAATACTATTAAAATATTAAAAAGGATATATTTTAATAAAAATATTTTTTATTTTTTATATATTTAATAAATTTTTAATAATAAAAATCAAGTATTAAAAAAACATCCTTTTCTTTTGAATTATAATTTATATTTTTTACTTAAAAAATTATTTTAACATAATAAATAATAAATAATTATTTTTACATTGGTGTATTTAAATATAATTAATAAATATTTTAATTAAAATATTCAAATATTAAGTTTTTTATTTTTTAAAAAAATATTTTAAAAGCTCACCGGCCATAAGAATACACCACAATCAGAAAGAGTTACAATGACAACAATAGTGATAAATAATATTAACTTATTAATATAGTAGCTAACTTTTTAAAAATTTTAAATTTTAAATTTTAAACATACATGTCACTTCTATTCTCTTTTTTTTTTCTTTCTAAAAAACATAAAAGTTGCAGTGTGTTGAGTCGACTCCTCCTCTTTTAATTTTTGGATGATTATTTTTAAAAATTTTGAATCTTTTTTTTTAATTTCAAATGTATTTTTTATAGATTTTAGATTTTTTTTCTTAGTTTTCAGATGATATTTTTTTTGTTCATATCTTAACCCAATAAATAAAAATCAGGTCCAATAACACAAAAAGGCCCACTAATAAAGGTGGACCTCATGACAAATCTGACCTCTCTAAAGAAGTCGAACACCAACGTAAGGAGGTTAGGTCCTACCTGCCCAAAGCAAGTAACTACCTCCACGAATCTCTCCTACTATCTCTACCTCATCTAGAAGGTAGACTCTAACAAACTCTCAAGATAAAGGGAATGATTATCTATCAGAAAAGATAGAACTACTCCCAAAAAGGTAAAGATAGAACTACTTCCAAAAAGGTGATTATCAAACCTACTATAAATACACTGACACCCTCTAGGTATAACTCACGTTCTAATCTACTAAAAACTTTCCTAAATCCCTTGCTAACTTAAGCATCGGAATCTCTTGCAGGTACCACCCCCCACCTCCTCACGAGAAACTCAGACGGACGGCACCTCGGCACCAAAGAGGTCAGATGCTGCCACCACAAGGGATCTGGACCTCACGTTCAAGCCCAAAATAACGTTTTAGGTAACCTTCGGAACATTGGCGCCGTTGCCGGGAACCTGGGATTCTCCCTTTGACAAATGGCAGACCACGAGCGTAGAGATGGCTACATAGCATCTGAAGTTGAGCAAGAAGCTCAGCCAGAAGACAAGCCCCTCTTGCTTCCTCTTCTACCATTACACCAAGGCCCTGGTGGGGAAGGGACCTCTGGAAATCCTCAACCAAGGAGGATCCATTCCGAGGTCTACCATCCTGAGGATGAAGACCGCCCTCATACAATCGAGATCCTGAACCTAGTTCATGGCCAAGGGGATTGACTACAACAGCTCGAACACGAGGTTGAACGACAACGGAAAGCAGAACGGAAATTGCAAAGAAAAGTAAGGTGACAAAAGGAGTTAGAAGACAAGTTACAGAAACTAGAAGTTAATATACAAAAGAGGAGTAATCGGGCGGAGCGTGATAAAAGTCCCTTAGGAGGAGAAGATCCGTTCACAGAAGAGATTATGAAGGCTAAAGTTCCTAGAAACTTCAAATCACCCGACATGGATCTCTATGACGAAATGTCTGACCCGAGCCACCATCTTAGTAACTTCAAAAGCACGTACTTGGCCGACGCCTCTGACGCCACCCGTTGTAAAGCGTTCCTGACTACTTTGACCAAAACGGCCATGAAGTGGTTTGATATCCTGCCACCCAGGTTGATAACCTGCTTCGACAACTTGGCCAGAAAATTTCTGACCAGATTTTCTATCTAGAAGGACAAAATGAAGCATGCTTCGAGCTTGCTAGGGGTAAAGCAAGAAGTCGAGGAAACCCTCCGCGACTATATGGAAAGGTCTAATAAAGCCTGCTTGAAAATTCGGAATCTGCCAACCGAAGCTGTGATTATGGGTTTGGTCAGTGGCCTCAAAGAAGGACCATTCTCCCAGTCAATATCTAAATGACACCCGACTTCTCTGAATGAAGTCCAAGAAAAGGCAGAAAAATACATCAATATGGAAGAAAATTCCCGACTTAGAGAACCTTTCCCCCGAACAAACTTACCCTACTACCAAGCTTGGGACAAAGAAAGAAAACCCAAGAAAAAAGAGGAGCAAAATGTAGAGAAGCCCCGAAAATACCACAATTACACCCCTCTAAGGTTCTCCCTGGTGGATGTTTACCGCGACATATTCCACAGGGAGAAACTTCCACCTCCTCGTCTGATTAAGCATAAGAAAGCTGGAAGTCGGATTGAATATTGAGAGTACCACAAGTTGTACGGCCATTCCACTAATAAATGCTACGACTTAAAGAATGTCATCAAAATGTTGACTAGAGAAGGCTGACTTGACAGATACTTAGCTGACAGGTCAGACGATCCAAGGAAGAGAAGGCGGGACGAAGAAGGAGGACGGCCTGAATGCCCTCCTAACACCCCAGAATGACACATACACATGATCAATGGTGGGTTTGCAGGAGGAAGAATATCAAAATCCTCACGAAAAAGGCACTTCAAGAAAATGTATCAAGTCGGGGAAGACAATCAACTGCTCGACCTGCCCACCATCTCTTTCACTAAAGAAGATGCAAAGGGAATATTGCCCGGGCATGATGATCCAATGGTAATAACCATGATCCTAGCAAACACTAACCTTCACAGAACCTTGATAGATCAAGGCAGTTCGGTTGACATTTTGTATAAACCCGCCTTTAACAAGCTCGGGTTGGAAGAAAAGGACCTAAAAGGCATACTCTGATAGCCTTTTTGGACTGGGAGATACTTTGATTCGACTTCTTGGTTACATTTCATTATATACCACCTTCGGAAGGGGTACCAGATCAAAGACCCTGAGCATTGACTACATCGTGGTCGACGTAAACTCGGCCTACAATACCCTGATAGGTCGGACAACCCTACTGATTTGCAGGTGTCGTTTTCAATCCTCATCTCTGCATGAAGTTCCCAACAGCAGAAGGAATCGCTACTATAAAAAGGGACCAAAAGTTGGCCAGAAAATGTTATAATGAGAGCTTTAGTTTGAAAGGAAATCCAAGGGGAAAAGAGGTCAACACCATTGAGTTAGGAGGAGTTCGAACTCGGAAAGAATTGCGACCCCAGCCTGAGGAAAAAATAGAAGAAGTACAAATCGGGAATCACCCTGACAAGACGACGAGATAGGGACAATCCTAGAAAGAAGCCTTAAGCAACAACTCATACAACTGTTAAGGGACAACTCCGACCTCTTCGCTTGGAAAGCTTTCGACATACCTGGTATAAATCCCGACCTGATCCCATAAGCTTGCAGTGTATCCGGGCTCCCGACCTATTCAACACAAATGCAGGAAGCTCGGATCAGAATGAACATAGGACGTAGAAGAACAAGTACAAGCCTTGCTGGAGGCAATGTTTATAAGGGAGATAAAATATCCACTATGGTTAGCTAACGTAGTGTTAGTGAAAAAGAAAAATGGAAAGTGGAGAATGTGTGTTGATTATACCGACCTCAATAAAGCCTACCCTAAGGATCCTTATCCACTCTCCAGTATTGATGCTTTGGTTGACTCAGAATCATGCTAAAATACTTGTCCTTTATAGATGCCTACTCAGGATATAATCAAATCCCGATGTATAAACCGGACCAAGAAAAGACCTCGTTTATAACTCCAAAGACTAACTATTGTTACGTAGTAATGCCTTTTGGATTAAAGAACGCAAGGGCTACATACCAGTGATTAATGAATAAAGAGTTTTTCGCTCACATAGGAAAGCTCATGGAAGTATCTATGGATGACATGCTTGTTAAGACCCAAGAGGACACGACATTACTGTCCGACCTCTCTAAGGTATTCTCCACTATAAGTAAGCATGAGATGAGGTTAAATCCCTTAAAATGTAGCTTTGCAATAGAAGCTGGGAAGTTCCTAGGGTTCATGCTAACCCAGAGAGAAATAAAAGCAAACCCAGATAAATGCCAGCAGGGGTGGAGCCACTCATACATAAAAGGGGGCAGTGGCCCCCTAAAATTCAACTTTTTCTTATAAGTTATGTGTAAACTTTGGTTTAGCTGCCTTAAAATTTTAATTTTAGTCTCTTTATATTAAAAAAAATTAAACTTTGACCCATCCCCAAATTTTACCCTAGCTCCGCTCCTAAAGAGGTCCAACAACTAAATGGTTTTTTAGCAGGGTCAGCTCTGAAATCACTTTCTGTCTACTCAATCCTAAGGAAAGGGAAGCAATTTGAATGGATCACAGAATGCGAACAAGCCTTTCAAGACTTTAAGACATTCTTGGGGCAACTACCTATACTTACCTGACCTAAAAAAGGGGAAGAGCTTGTGCTATATCTGTCTGTTGGAAGTCAGGCTATAGCCTCGACCTTGGTTCGAGAAAATGAAAAGGGCAGCAACCTATCTACTTTATCAGCAAAGCCTTACAAGGGGCAGAATTAAATTATCAAAAGATAGAGAAGTTTGCTTATTCCCTTATCCTCACATCTTGAAGGCTCTGACATTACTTCCAGGCTCATACCATCAACATCCGCACCAACCAACCAATGAAACACATCCTACAAAAGACGGATTTAGCAGGTCGGATGCTGTAATGGGCGGTAGATTTGTCTGAGTTTGACTTAAGGTACGAAGTTCGGATAGCCATCAAGTCTCAATACCTTGCTGACTTCGTTGATGAATATACAGAAAGCCCAGAAATCCAGGTACTTAGAGCTTGTATGTAGATGGGTCATCGAATAAGGCTGGAAGTGGAGCTGGTGTTATCCTAGAAAATGACTAAGGGACTCGGATAGAGCTATCTTTAAGGTTCGAGTTTCCTACTTCCAATAATCAAGAAGAATATGAGGTCCTACTTGCCGGCTTGAAGCTGGCTAAAGAAGTGGAGGCGAAAAGTGGTGGTGTTCAGTGATTTGCAAGTAATAACTTCACAAATTAATGGCACCTATCAAGCTAAAGACCTCACTATGAAGAAGTACTTGGATGAGACCCGAGAACAACTGATACACTTTTCAGAAAGTGAAGTCCGACATATAACTCAGGAGTCCAATGCCTGAGCTGATGCTCTATCAAAATTAGCCAACACCAAACTAGGAGGCAATAATAGAAGCCTCATTCAAGAGACCCTACAATCACCATCAATTGCAATAGAGGAGGAAGTACTGACTATACACAATCAATATTTAGGGTGGATGACCCCATAGTCAACTACCTCAAGTTTGACGTACTACTTAAAAATAAAAAGGAGGCCAAAAGGCTTGTAAAAGAGGCACAAAATTATACACTGGTCCACAACATCCTATACAAAAGAGAAATTTCAACACCCCTCTTAAAATGCGTCTCGACCTCCAGCACAAAGGAAGTCTTGGAAGACGTACATAGTGACATATGTGAAAATCACCTAGGAGCTCGGTCACTAGCCAAAAATGTGATTCGAGCTGGTTTTTTTTGGCCGACCTTACAGAAAGAGGCGGCCGAGTTTCTTAAAACATGTTTGCCTTGTCAGAAACATGCTAACTTCCACGTAGCACCTCTTGAAGAGCTCATCAGTATTACTTCACCATGGCCATTCGCAAAATGGGGCCTCTACCTACTCGGACCATTTCCACAAGCACCAGGACAAGTCAAATACCTCATAGTAGGGATTGACTATTTCACTAAATGGATATAAGCAGAACCCTTAGCAACTATTACTGCTCAAAGAAGTCGAAAATTTTTGTATAAGAACATTGTCACAAGGTTTGGAGTTCCACACTCCATCACCACGGACAATGGGACACAATTTACCGAATCGATCTTTAGGAGCTTGGTGGCTGACTTAAAAATAAAATACCAGTTCACATCTGTGGAGCATCCCCAGGCCAATGGACAGGCTGAAGCCGCCAACAAGGTCATATTGGCCAGGTTAAAGTGCTAATTATAAGATGTGAAAGGAGCTTGGGTGGACGAGCTACCTCAAGTCTTGTGGGGATATCGGACCACTCCACACTCCACAACGGGGGAATCACCTTTCCGACTTGCTTATGGTATGGAGGCAATGATCCCCATAGAAGTAGCTGAATAATCACCAAGAGTCTTATTTTATAATGAAAAAGCTAACACCCAAGCTCAAAAGGAAGAGCTCGACCTCCTCCATGAAGTCCGAGAAATAGCTCGCATTAGAGAGGAAGTTCTAAAACAAAGGATGGCTCTAAGGTATGATCAAAAGGTGATCAAAAGAAACTTCACCACCAACAACCTTGTCCTAATTTGAAATGACATCAGAATACAGAAGTCAGGTTAAGGAAAGCTAGCTGTAAACTAGAAAGGACCTTACAAGATAGTAGAGGTCCTAGGTAAAGGTTCCTATAAGGTGTCCGACCTCCAAGGGCGGGAGCTCCCGAGGTCCTAGCATACTTATAACCTAAAAAGATACTATAGCTAAAAGCTTTGTACATAGGTGCACTCTTTTTCCCAATAGTAAGGGTTTTCTAATGAGGCACAAGTACAAGAGCTAAGGGGCATTCAGGCCTTCGGTAAATAGCTCTGTAAAGGAATTTTTTAAACATTAATAAAAAATTCTTGGTCTATTCCTTTTCCAAAAGAAGTTTCCTATCTCAAACGTATTAATTTAAGCTCGATAAACCGCGAAAATCATTGTCTGACCTAAAGTTATCGGCAAGATGAAGCGACAAGGTACAAATTAATATAAGAAGTTATACAAATAACTCGTACAAAGCAACCTCAAACAGATCGGATAACAAACGAAGTTGTAAAAATAACTTAGTAAAGGCCGATTTCTCAAAGTCAGGCCTAGATAAGGAAATTAATAAAATATCAAAGACGTTAAGACTCAAGAGTCAAAACAAACTGCACCTTACTACAAATATTCAACAAAAAGAGTGCTTTGCAACTTGGATAAAGTTTTTTGAGCATTATTTAATAAAAGTTGTAGAAAACAACTAAACATAAAGGTAAAGTGTTCAGAAAACTACAAACTATTACACAAGTAAAATGTTATAAGCCCACAGGTCGGGCTATTCTGAAAAACAAAAAATAAACAAAAAGATCTAGAAAAGCTCAAGACTTCTCGCCCATTAGAGGATTAAGAGTATCGCCAGTCACAACGTCTTGACCCTCAACCAAAGGGGTCGGAGGATGCATGGATACTGGCACAGTCGAGATAACCTCAGGAGTAGTTGAAGAGGTCTCCACAACAGTAGCTTCAGGTTGAGTTCCCGAGGTGGAGGTCAGATCGACCTGAGGCCCCGAGTCTTCAGATTCTGAGGGGGCTCCTTCTCATCATCCGAATCAGGTGCAGGGACTATCTTTCCATCTACCACAATGTTGTCCACACTGAAGAGTGAAAGGTCAAGGTCGGGAGCCAAAACCTTAATCTGAGCCTCTAAATTGTCAAACATCTCATCCATACCCAGGGCAACCAACTCCTGGGAATCAGCAAACTACACCTTCAGTTTCTCCAACTCCTCCTCTAGTGCCAATCTCTCCCTAAATACTCGGGTATAGCTCTCTTGATATTGTTTGGCCTTTTCCTCGGCCAAAGCAGCAACAGCTTCCGACTTAGTAGCTCTCTCCCGAGCTCTTTCGAGGTCGGACTTCAAGATCTCCCACTCCTGCTCCAGGTCCTTCTTCAGCTCGTTCATCCTCTCTACATCAGCTTGGGCAGTCATAAGAGCACTAGTCGTGGCCTGTATAGGAGTGCCCCTCAACTTTCTGGCCAGAGTAGAGCACACCCTCACCGTTCGAAGACCTCCCCGGGCCAAATGCTGAAGGTGGTTTTAAATAGCAATATCGTCCGTGCTATGATGGTGGTAAGGAAGCACGTTCTTCTCACCCCAAGTCAAGGCATCAAAATGGCTCGAATAAATGCTTTTCTCATCATTCACCTTTTGCTTCTTGAAAGGGAGTTCAATAGAAGAAGGAGAATCAGGGGAAGGCTCAGGAGTAATAGGCTTGGAGAGAAGAGTAGGAATGATGACCTTTTGCATAGTGGCACCCGACCCCAACTTCTTCCTCAGGGAAGAGCAGACGAAAGATCCTTCCCCGACCTCTTTTTGAGAATCCAACTCCGATCTCTTTTTGTTGCTGTAGATTTTTTGCAATAACCCACTTCTTGGTGTTCCGAAGGTACTTCATAGCCGATTTTGGAGCCATATTTTCTACAAAACAAAACAGGATGCAGTCAGAATCAACAACTAAGAAAAAAGAATTCAATAAGCAAGGGAAGGAGAACTACTAAGGTCCAATTTCAGAAGGCTGGGATCTCCCAGATATCTTTTTGTGTCTAAATGGGGATCTTGGCCCCATGTGCCCAGAATAAAGTCTACAATACCCCTCTCTAAATCGTCTAAATCGGCCAGATCCCGCCTAACGATATTAAGGGTATCTTGCCAGTATAAAGAAAACAAGGATTCTTAATTTTTGGGCAAAAAAAAGGTCGGGTACCCACAGCACCCTTAACCTTAAAAAAGCGATTTTTGAAGTCATGAAAAGAGTTATCAAAGATATAAAAAGCCTTCCGACCTTGAACAATTCGGAAGGATATCCATCCTGACTTCTTAGTGGAACTATAAGGTTTGGTTACAACAAAAAGGTAGAAGAAAATATTCAAAGTAGGTAGGACATCCAAGTCTATAAAAGAAAGTTGGATACCTAACCTAGTAAAGAAACAATCATAGGCATAAAAGAAAGGTTATCCAAACTCCTCTAAAAGGGGGAAGCATACTCTCTCCTCTGGGTCATAACATCTCTCATCCTCCCTACTCTCACAAATACTATGGTGCTTATGAGACTCGTCGCAATATTCTTTATCGGTCACTGGGACACAACTAAGGATAGTACTATCTACCCAAATCCGAAGAGCAGGGGGACCTTAGTCAACATATTCAAAATAATTTGGCGAGATATAAACACTACACATACAAATGCAAAAATAAAGAAGATCGTTGCTATAAGAAGTCGGAACTCGTCCAAAATAGGTCGGCAAAACAAAAAAACCAAAACGAGCCACTTTTTTCAAGAAAATTTTACAAAGCAGTCAAAATGACGTCTCTCCAATGCAACCTTGTCGCATCGAAGCAACATCATTTGGGGCAACGCAACACACAATCAACAAAATCACAGCCACAATCACACACAAAAGGAAATCCTTTAAAAAAAAGAGTCAAGAGTCTTTTTCAGGAGTCAAGAGAGTCTTTTTCGAATCTTTTCAAAAATATTTTTCACACAAACAGTAAAAAAGCAAAGTTTTCCTCAATAGAAAAGAAAAAGAGGAAATAACAGCAAAGATAAAAAAAACCCAGATAAAAGAGAAAAAGTAAGTCCCAGACAAAACAGAAATGAGAGTTCAAGAAAAAGGAGAAGACGAAAACCAACCTCAAAGAAGCTTGCGGAAATAGGGAGATCACATCTAAGCAGCAGAAAATATGAACGATCCCCTTCACGCCATCAAAAGCAAGAAATCTTCAAAGACCAAGATTAAGAAATCTTGGAAGAAACAGCAAGCAATTGAAATGGCATAGAGAAAGCTCTTCAAGAAGAAAAAAAACACAAGAAGCCTTTTTCAGAAACAACCAAAATGAGAAGAAGAGCTAAAAAGCGCCTCTTATATCACTACAACAATATAGATTTTTTTTAGGGTTATATGTGTAAAAAAAGAATTAAAATTTGTCAAAAAAAATAAATTTTGACACTATGAAAATATGTTAATAAAAGTTTTGTCAAAAATAGTATTTTAAACATATAAGTAATTGTGAAAAAAGTTTAAATCTTATTTTGATAAATATTGGCTGTCAAAAATAATTTGTTAGAAAAAATTGAGAATATATTTTCTTTGATACTTATTAACCGTCAAAAATACTATTTATTTTGACACTTATTGACCATAAAATATTCTCACAAAAATTTTTAACAAAGAATGAGATGAGATCTTGAAACTGAAGAATAAATTGAGATTTTGAAAATAAAAATGAGTAGTATGATCCCAAACTGAGAGCAATGTGATGTCAAAATTGACAGAGCCTAGAAAAAAAGAGAAATAGTGGAGTAAAATGAAAACAAATGAGTGTCAAAATTGAGAAGTAATTTTCTACGGTCAAATTATTCATCAAAAAAATATAGAAAATTTGACATTTGTGATATTTGTCAAAAATATATATTAATTTTGACATTTAATTATGATGTTAAAAATAAAATGTTAAAATAGCTCTCTTTTCTTGTAGTATAAGAGACAGTGAATAAAAAACGGCTCCTTTACTCCTCTTTAAACGTGGACGGATTTCAAGGAACAACTGCCGTGCCACATGAAAACACCAAAAAGTTCAAATTTTCAAATGCATCGGATAGACCGATGTACTGTTACCCGACGTCCATAGCAGAAGCCGCGAAATGCTTGACCCCGACCCATAAAAAGATCCGGACTCAAGCAGGGGGCACTGTTCATACCCTGACCCAATAAATAAAAGTCATATCGAATAACACAAAAAGGCCCACCAATAAAAGTGGACCTCATGACAAACCCGACCTCTCTAAAGAGGTCGGACACCGACGTAAGGGGGTTAGGCCCTACCTGCCCAAAGCAGGTAACTACCTCCACAAATTTCTCCTACTATCTCTATTCATCTAGAAGGTAGACTCTAACAAACTCCTAAGATAAAAGGAACGATTATCTATCAGAAAATATAGAACTACTCCCAAAAAGGTGGTTATCAATTCTACTATAAATACACTAGCACTCCCCAGGTATAACTCA
Organism: Arachis hypogaea; assembly: GCF_003086295.3. Classification (NCBI taxonomy): domain Eukaryota; kingdom Viridiplantae; phylum Streptophyta; class Magnoliopsida; order Fabales; family Fabaceae; genus Arachis; species Arachis hypogaea. The sequence goes on from NC_092054.1 coordinate 137,109,501, forward strand.
CGTTCTAATCTACTAAAACCTGTCTAAAGCCCTTACTAACTTAAGCATCGGAGTCTCTTGCAGATACCACCCTCCAACTCCTCATGAGGAATTCGGACGGGCAGCACCTCGGAACCAAAGAGGTCAGACGCTGCCACCACAAGAGATCTGAACCTCACAGTCAAGCCTAAAATAACATTTCAGATAACCCTCGAAACCCCTTTTATTATGTTTTGGATATTCTTTTCTCAATAATTTTAAAAATCTCTTTTTTTTAGGTCTTGGATGTCTTTAAAATAATTTTTTATATTTCTTTTTATCAGATTTCAAATATTTTCTTTGTTAATTTTTAGATGTCCTTTTCCTAATAATATTAGATATTTTTTCGTAATTTTTTGGATGTTTCTTTTAAATGGTGGGGTAAAGGAAGGAACGACAACAAAAGAAAAGACACATGTAAACGCGATGACAATGACGATAACAATTAATACATTCTTAGAAAAAAAAATCTAAAATAATACCTTTGTTTTTAATAATTTATTTTTATTATTTTTAATTATATATTTCTAAAAAAAAAATCTAATACTTCTAAATTTTAAACATCTAAAATTTAAATATAAGAAACATTCCAAAGTGATACTTTTTTTATCATAAATAAAAGAATTTTTATTCTATTTAGATTTTGGATGTTTTTATTATTAGATTTTAGATATTTTTATAATAATTTTAAATATTTCTTTTTGTTATATTTTTTATGCTTATTTTTATTTAACGTTAGATTTTTTTAAAATTTTGTATATTTTTATTAACTTATTTACTGTCCAACTAATAGTTTGTTGTTGTTGGTAAGTAGTATAGTTGGTTACCTAACATCATTAAATAAAGAGTGGTGAATACTAAGGTGGTAAGAATTAGACCGGTCAATGAACTGGTGAGATAATTGATTCACTGATTTAATGGTTCGATCGAAATTCAACTAAAGTTCGATTGTTTAATTAAATATTAAATAAAAATATTAAAAATTTAATGTATAATTTTAAATATTTAAATTCAATAATTTCTAACTTAATAAAATTTAAAATTTTACAATTTTACAATTTACATAATAAATTGTCTATAACTTATTAGTAAAAAATTATAAATAATTTTAAACATCAAAATTTATAACTAAAATAGATTAAAACACATATAAATAACAAACACATAATGTTCTACCACCAAAAGAAATAACATTGACAAACAAATTTTCAACTAAACAAAAATACTAATTATAAAAAATCATAATCATCATTAAGTGCTTCAAGATCTTTAATACACAGTCAACAAAAATTATTCGATCAATAAAATTAACCAACAATCAAAAAATAAAAAAATCAGCAACAATATTATGACAGAAAATAGTAACTCAAAATAATAAAAATTAACAAAAGCAGTAGTTCAATATTATTAATTCATCAGCAATAACATTGGTAGAAAATAGCAACTCAAAATAATCAAAAATTCAATTAGTATCAAATCTTACAAAAAATTCAACACTTTCATATTGTGAAATATCTTAAACCCATCTTGTTTCACTTTAACTCATCAATTAATTAGAATTTATAATCTAATCATCAAAACTAACCAACAAATTAGTAATAACCACTGACCACTGAATTTGCAAATAAAATCACAGTGCTAACTACTAAATCTATAAATAAACAGATTATGTAATCAATTTGCAGTAATAAATTAAAAACAGAATAAAAATATAATTTAAAACTTACAAAATTGATTAATTCATATAATTAACAAAATAAAAAAATAATTGAAAAGAAAAATAATTCTACATCAATTCATATATTTAACAAAATAAAAAAATTAACTGAATTCAAATTAGTAGACTAAATTTCTCACTATAGCAACCAACAATTCATATAGTTAATTAATAAAATAAAAAAATTAATTGAAAACCACAAGAATTCACCACAGCAGAGAGCAAAGAAGGCTCAGAGTTCACGACGGCAAAACAATGAAGAAAATTAACTAAAAAAATAACAATTAACCCAGAAAAACAATAATAAAAATCAACGTAATTAAATTGAAAAAAAATAACAATGAACTCCCAAAAATAAAATTAAAGCAATGTAGGGATGAATGCTTACAAACTCAGAAATTCAGTAACTCAAAATAAGCAAAAATTAACAAAATCAAAATCAGAAATAAAAAAAATTAAATAAAAGTATAAAACAAGCAAAATTAAATTGAAGACCGGCGGTGAAGAAGGAAGCTAAGTGACGGCGATGGAGAAGCGGAAGTGAGCTAGGGCATAGAGAGGATCGAAGACATAGGCTAGATACGCGAGAGAGAGAGGGTTGACGATAAGGACAGAGACACAGTTCAGGGTGGCCAACGACGACGAGGAAAGAGGCGGCGATGACAACAGTAGCTTCGAGTAGACCTGGCGACGCGAGGTGAAGGGATCCAAGAGAAGAGGATCGGCGATGGCGGAGCTGGACGCTGGTTGAGAAGAAGAGTTCGTCGGTGACGGCGGTGCTTATAAGACCCCAGATTTTTAGAAAATAAATAATGAGTTATTTATGTTTATATATATAGTATTATTTTTAGAAAGATTATGAGATTTCAAGTTTTAAATTAATTTAGTTTTATATAAATTTTAATTATAATTAGATATTTTTGATTTACTGAGACTAATGGTTCTTGTTTAATTAAAATTCAAAGTTTTAGTAATTAGAGATAAAAGAGTTTTATATATAATTTAAATTATATAATTGAAGATTTTGATTAATTTTATGAACTAAAAAAAATTTATTTATTTATTTATAAATTGTAAATTGGAGTATTTAATTAAAAATGATTTATAATTTAAAAAATAAATAAGTATTCTTAAAATTAATTATATTGAATTAAATCTGATTTTGAATTAAAACTCTACTCAAACCCTAAATTCCCAATTCCAGACCCTAATTTTACTAACCCTAACCTCTCTTACCCATCTTACACACACATGTAATTTCCCTTTCACACCTGTTTGCTACTCAATGAGCCACGTTACTAACTCCTCACCGCTACTTAGGGCTGGCAATTCATATCCTACCCGCGGGTATCCAACCCGGTCCAACCCGTTCGGGTAGGGTAGGGTACGGTCCGGGTATGCCTGCGGGTAGGGTAGGGTACGGGTTTAGGGTGTACCCTACCCTACCCTACCCGCACCACATATATAGCACATATTTTATAAAAATCTCTCTATATAGTGAAGGAAGTAAGAGTTGAACCCACAACCTCTCTTATATAATGACTTATAATAAGTGAACAACCATTAAACTAGTTAGTTAATTTAGTAATTTAGAGCATTAGTTTTTTTATTTTTTATATTATTAATATGTATAAAATTCGAAATAATTGAAATTTATATTTACTTTGAAAAAATTTGATATTTCTGCGGGTAGGATAGGGTAGGGTAGGGTTTAGAATTTTAGGGTGCGGGTAGGGTTAGGGTTGAGAGATTCTCAACCCGCGGGTAGGGTAGGGTAGAGTTTTAATAAAATTTTCAACCCGCAGGTAGGGTTAGGGTAGAGTCCAAACCCTACCCTACCCTACCCATTGCCAGCCCTACTGCTACTCACTCACCATCACCATTCCTTTTTCCTTTTATCCCACCCACACCCACGCAGAAAGAAAGGAAGAAATCAGAAGGAAGAAACGAGGAGGGATTGAGAGTGAGGGAACCAGAGCCGCGGGAAGAGAGGGGAGGAGAGGAAGGGTGACGCCGGCTGAGGCCTCACTGCCGACGCCGTCGTCTTCGTCGTCACAGGCGCCGGAGGAGAGAGCGAGTTTGCGGAGGAGAGCCAGAGGAGCGAGAATGAGCCAGAGGAAAGAGGCGTCGTTGCTGTGCGAAGACCATCGTCACCGTCGAGCTCGCCGTTCCATCGTGGAGCCGTGACGCTGTCGCATCGCCATCGCGCTTTCTCGCCGCCACTGCCGTTGATGGAACCAATGTCGTCGGAGGAGCCATTGCTGGGAGAAGCCCTAGCCATCACCGTCGCTGATGAACAGGGGAGAAAGAGAAGGAGTGACGCGACGGGAGAGAAGGGGGACCTCCGCCACTGCAACAGCCGCCGGCGAGTTGCACGCCACCATGGAGTCACCATTCTTGCCACCGTTTAGCTGCTGCCACTATTTCTCGATTTGACGAACATCCTCGTTCTAATTTCAGTTTTTCCAATTTCTGAAACCTGTAACTTTCTTCCTTGATCTGTTATCAATTTATCCTTCTGCTATATCCCTGCCCTAATTACAGTAGCATGTGTTTTGCTCTAGTCATTGCTAATGCATCTCCGGGATAATAATAGTTGGTGCGGTTGTCGCTGTTGCTGCCTCAAAGGAGTTGAGGCTACTGCCGCTGCTCTGGCTGCATTGAGGGTTGCTGCCGCTGTTGAAAATTAAGGGATAAAGAAATGGGATTATTGCGGTTAGTTCCTACGGGTTCGACAAATCAAGGTAGGGGATTTGTTTTTAAAAAAAATAAATATTTTAAGTTATGAATGCCAATAAAATTAAATGAGTAACTGCAAATGGTTTATGGTTGCTTTGTGTGAATAATTGTTGGAATTGAGTTGAATCATAGCTGTAGTTAGTGATTGGTTTAATGATTTAATGTAGTAATTATTGACGATGTTGTGTATTTTGAAGTTATATTTGCTGCTAGTACTTGTTCATGATGATTTTGTGTATGGAATGTTGCTATGGCTGCTGGAAATTTATTTGATGAATCAGAACTTGAGATATATTGTTATAGATGAGATGCTGAAGAATGGATGCTGTGATAATATGGTTACGTTGCACCTATGATATGAAATTGTTGTATATTGAATTAAGAGTTCTTGGACAACTTTGGTTAGTCAAAAGAAAGTTAAAATTGTGGTTTTAGAGGAATTTTAGGCTTAAATATAAGATTTGATATGAAGGATTATTAAATTACTTAGTGCAGATTTCTAATGCTATAAAAGTGTGATTATCTAATATAAAGCATGTAAATTTCTGATATGTATGTGGAACTGAGGTTTCGGGGCAGGGATATGACATAATTTAAGTAGATATGGTGATAAGTAATGGGAGTGGTTGATTGGTTTAAGTTGGAAATCTAGCGAACTAAATTTGGTTAGTGAAAGTTAAGAAGTTTTACTGCAGAAATTTCTAAACAGTTTGGACAGCAACTTAAAATAAAAACTGGCAGCAATTCGGACATGATTTTCAAACCAACCCATTTTTCTATCAAATTTCAATGAGTTAATATTATTCCATAAAAATTTCAGAGAATTTGGCCAAGTGGTTTGGAAGATATGGATTTTTGAAGTTTAGTGGTTGCTGCAGAATTTTCTGGTTTTTCTGGTTCTGCAGTACCAACTTTCAGCTGCTATAACTTTCTATTTGTTTGGAATTCTGAGTTGCTTCCAAAAGGATTTTTAAAGATATATCAGTCTATTTTAAGTGAGTACAAATTTCATATCCATTGCTATTTTGTGGAGTTAGTTATGTCTCTTGGAAGCTGGGCTGTAATTCAGAACCAATTACTAAGTGTGTGTTTGGAGTTCAGTTTATAAACGGGAGTTTGCATAGAATTGATTTTGCAAACTTGATTTTGATGAAAAGTAAGTTTGTGTTAAAGTGATTTGTGTTAAAGTGATTTATGAAAAGTAAGTTTGATGAAAAGTAAGTTTGTGTTAAAGTGATTTGTGTTAAAAAATTACTAAAATAGACATCAAGTTAAATAAATTTTTTATATTATTCTATCATTTTAATTTAGATATTTAAATAAATATTATTAATTAATTTTATAATAAAATTAATATTTACTTACTAAAATAAAAATAATATATAAAAATTGACAAAATATATTTTTATATCAAAAGCAAAAATAATATATGAAAAATATATCATAATATACTTTATTAAATTATATTACTTATAATTTTTTTAAGACTCTCAGTATTCTTTTATTTAATACTATTTTAAACTATAAATTTTAATTATTCATGACTTTATTCTTAGTTATAATTAGTTTTTTATTTATTTTGTTCTTTTTAATGAGATCAATAATTTATATTATAACAAAATTATAATAATAAATTAATATACAAGAATTACACTTACAAATTTTAACAAAGCCAAACAAAAATATTTTTTATACAAAATCAAAAGTAAAAATTTAATAAAAAATATAATTATATATTTAAAATATTTGAATACTAAAGGGACTACAAGCAAAGAAGTAAATGGTAGAATTGATAAAACAAAATAAATCAAATCCTAACGTGATTATCTAAACGCAGAAGTTATAATTTCTAGCTCCTTGTAAACGCACGTTAAGAACCTAAAATTACGTTGGCGTTTAAAGAAAAAAATGCATCCAAACAAAAAGAGGAAGTGTTCAATGCACTCAAACGTGCTTCTCTTCCTTCTAATGCAAAACCAAACACACCTTAAAAAATCGGGCAGCACTTCCAATTGACATTTAACTAACCAAACGAGGTGCTATGAATTTGAAATTTGTTTGTCCTAAAACTTATGAGTGTTAAGTATATCCTCACCAAAATTTAGAAGTAATGGATTAGAATTGAATTTATTACAGATTTATAAAAAATAGGGCTGCTTGCTGTATTTTTTCTGAATTCTCTTTAGTGCAGTAGCAAATTTTATTAAGTTGGCTATCTAATTTAATTCTAATCTAAAGGTGGTAAAACTTGACTTAGACCCAAGGGATATGTCCAAATTTGGCAGAATGTATGAACTTAGTTAAATAAAGGCGTGTAAGTTATCCCTAAGATACGTTTAAAGTTAAAAGGTGATGCAGAGGTATGCTTAGCTGTAAGGTGAAGTGGAGGCATAATGGAAAGGATACTCAGAGGATAAGAAAAAGGGAAGTAATGAATGAAATAAATAAATGAGAATTGTATGTTAAACGGGCCTTGTGCCAAACTGCTAATGCGAAATTGCCCGCTTAACTGATAGCCTGAGACTGTTAATGCGGGAATGTTCGCCTAACTGATAACACTGTTTCTTACTGTGATACACATTAAAATATTATTATGATGAGGCCTAATTGACACGGGTAACCGTGATGCCAAGGTGTCTAACTGCACAGTAAAAAAACCATATTCGGGGTTCACTCCGAGTAACGTTGGGTTGCGGGTAGACAACCGACACATGAGCTCATGGCCTGCGCTAGGAACAGGCATGCATCATCTTATTTGCACATTTACATTTGATTGTGTTTGCTTTATTTTATTTATTTGTGATTGTGCTGTTATTTTGGTGATGTGCTTGTGTGCTTTATGGATATTTTACCTGCGTTGTGGTCTTAATAATGTATCTAGGAATGTTGTTTATGGATAAGGAATTGTTAATGTGACTGGGTTTTTGTTTAAGTAACGTGATTTAAAGAAAGGAATTTAAAACTGTTTTAAGTGAAATTGTTTTTGTGATATGAACTAGCTATTTATATTTACTCTGTTTATTGCGGCGTTCACGTTCGTACTGAGAATGTGTGGCTTTGTTCTTATCTCACAGTTTTTAAAAAAAACATTTTCAGAGGTACAGACAGGATGACTAATTGAAAAGCTACGGACGAATAGAAGGCTTGTTTGGCTAGTTGCTTTTGGGTTTATTTTCCCTCGCCCTTGATGTTATAAAGTGTTATATTTTACATAGGGATAAGTTTGTATTTAAGTCTTGTATGAATAATTATTATGTAGTAATATTAATTATATGAGTATATGTTTATCTTCCATAGTTGAGTTGAAGTATATACAAAACTAAAAGAAATTTTGTTTTTCTTAAAATCTATTGTTGAGTTAACGTGTAGAGGCTTAGGGTTTGTTTGGGTGAGCTTCTAAGAAAATATCTTTTTTCGAGTTATCATTTTTTAAAAGATCTTATAGAGAAGTAAAAGTAATTTTATGTTTGGATATCTCATGTAAAAATGTCTTTTTATCAATCAATTATGTTTGGGTATAACAATATAAAAGTACTTTTTTGTTTATTTATTACATGAAAAACATCTTTTTTTTAAGGAAAAAAAATCTTTTAAAAAAAGATGTAAATTACACCTTCTCAAAAAAGATCTTTTTTTTTTTATTTTACTAGTGCTTTTACTTTTACTACTAAAAATTTGCCAAACATGTTGAAAAATAAAAAAAGATATTTTTTCATTGAAAAAAATCCTTTTTTAACAAAATAATGGCGCCCAAACATGCACTTAATATTAAATAGCTAATAAAAGAAAAATAGAATCGTAACACTTTATTTTTAGTATGATCATGACGTGTTAAAAGTTAAGACAGTGCTAGAAGTTAAGGTGTTATAGTGCTGGCCGCGGGCTATGGGGGAGATAGAAGCTGCTAGAATTCCGTCTTCTGTAGAGCTCTGACAGAGAGAAAGGAATTGGATGGTGTGTGTATGAGAAAGAAAAAGGAGAAGATTTATATATTTTTTATTTTTTTTAATTAAAAATCGAAAAAAACCGTCCAGTTCAAATGGTTCACCAATTAATTACTAATTTGACCGATTTTTTTTTTTATCAATTTTTTGCTAAATAGTTTTTTACTTCAATCGACCGGCTAAAAGACTGATTTTTTTTATTAATCCAATTAAACCGATTGGTATTAATACACTCCCGTTATGACAAGAAAACACAATATTTATTACAGTTTTTCGCTTTAAAATTGAAAATTGCCACAAGTTATTATTAGTCATTGTTATAAAATAATATTTTTTTATCAAAAGACAAATTGTTTTAAAAAGGTAACATTACAAATTAATCTCTCAAAATTTTTAATCGAATAATTTAATTTTCAATAAATCTTAATTAATTAATCATCGAATTAGTCTTGGACTTTTATTTTATTTGACATCAATTTTCGTGTCAAATTTTGGTAAAAAATTAGACTAATTAATTTATGTTGTTATTAGGTGTGTAAAACGAGCTCAATAATTTTGTACATATTAAATATACTAATTTTTTATGAATCATTAGATTTTATTAAATAAAAATTAAAGAATATTATAAAAAAAGAATATTGATAGATTTTATGAATATAAAATATATTAATATATATATACATAAATATATTTTAATATATAATATTTTAAAAATAATAAGTATAATGTTTTTTTTTTTTTTTACCAAAGATAGGAGACTCGAATCTGCAACCTCTTAATTGAGTATGGAGAGACTATGCTATTTGAGCTATTATTCATTGGCATAAAAATAATAAGTATAATGTTTGTTTTAAAATAAATAAATATAAAGTATATAAATGCATAAAAAAAATTTTATTTATTAATATTAATTGTTATACAGTACTATTTTTAATTAAATAATAGTATTTTTATCCAAATTTATTAAAAGAAATATGTAGATACCCCTCTCTCTCTTTTTGCTTTTGATTCTATTTTGTTTATTTATTTATATTTAATTTATTTTATATATCTGTAGGATTTTAGAAACTTTTCTTTTTGTTTCGTACACCACTTCTCATTCGGGTGTGTCTGAAATATATTATCATAAAATAATTTAATTTTTTGTTAATGAAAATAGTACATGAAAATAATAGTACTGCATAAAAATTAATATATTAACAATAGTACTGCATAAAAATATATTATATAATAATATATCTTTTATTTATTAATATTAATTATTATGCAGTTAATTCGGGTGTGTCTAAAATATATTATTACATAAAAATAATTAGATTTTTTGTTAAAAGTATATTATTATATAATATATTTTTATATCCAAATATTTATAAACATGCATTTTGTTCAAAATATTATGTACACGAAGCATAGTTATATAATCAAGTACAATTGTTGTTTATATATAACATTTGAAATAAATAATAATTATAAAAGTCATATATATGCAGTTTTGTATAAAAATTAAATAACTAATATTTTTTATTTGTCAATTCTCTATTTTTTTTTATTAAAGTATTAGCTCATAATATTTTTTATAATAAATTATTGAATGAATCTTATAATACTAAATCAAATCCTTTTTGCAGTGAGACAATTTAATATTTAACAATACAACAAAAGATGAACTAAAATGTTTTTGATTGGTTGCTTTTAGCAAAGAAGACGAAGATGACGCTCTTATATTAATTAGTTAAAAAAAAATCTATTAAATAATTGTTGTAAGAATCCGCTTCAGCAAGTGTCGGAGATTCGAATTCCGTCTTATATATGCAGCAACCCATTGATCAACGACAAACTCTTAAATAGAATTTAGTACCACGACGGATTAGTCCTTAATTTATCGGATTGGAAATACCATGAAAAACCAAAAAAATAATTTTTGTAAGAGCACAAGAATTCCTCAACCTGAATAAAATTTGATTTAATCACGAAAAGGACAATCATCGTATATATAATATTTTAAATAGATAAATAAATATATTATATAATAATATATTTTTAACAAAATTAACGGCAACAATGTTTTTAATTTTTTAACAAAAAATCTAATTATTTTTATGTAATATAAAATAATTTATATTTTGTAATTAAAAATAATATTACATAATAATTATAAATAAAATATTACATTAACTATTTTTTTAAAATATTATATATTAAAATGTATTTATGAGGTAGGTCTAAAATAAATCCCATAACTTTGGGCTTATTGAATATGCCATATATTTATAAACCACTGGATTTCATTAAATGAAAATAAAAAACTATTATAAAAGAAGACTATTGATAGACCGTCATAAATATAGAATATATTATACGTCATCAATACATAAATAAATTAGTATCTTTTAGTATATAATACTTTAAATTATAAACATAATTTATTTTTATTTTTAAATAATAAATTTAAAACATATAAATACAAAAATATATAAATATTTTTCATTTATCAAGATTAATTATTATACAATAAACTTTTTATAATATTAAAAAATTATATTAAAATAATATTTTAAACTGTAATATAAAAATATAAAATAATTAAATTTTAATTTATATTACTTGATAAATATTTAAATTGTTATATTAAATTTTTATTAAGTAATTACTTTGTTAACAATATTATTATATAATTATTCATACTCTGACCCAAACATAAAGTCAGGCTCAATAAGAATGAAAGGACCAACTATGGAAGGTGGCCTCTCATCCTCTACTGGACCTCTTTAAAGAGGTCGGACACCGACCCAGGAGCCCAGCTCCACTTATCCAACATGGCAGGTCACTACTTCTAGAAGCCGTGACTAAATCTCTATCTCTTCTAAAAGATAGACTCCAACAAACTCCCAAGATATAAGATAAGATAAGATGGAACTACTACCACCAAGAAGGTCATCAAACTCTACTATAAATACACTGGCACCCCCAGGTATAACTCACGCTCCAATCTACTAAAAATCGGTCTAAAACCCTTGCTAACTTAAGCATTGGAGTCTCTTGCAGGTACCACCCCCACCTCCTCGCGAGGAACTCAGACGGCGGCACCTCGGGTCGTGAACAAGTCGGATGTTGCCTCACAAGGGATCTGGACCTCACATCCAGGCCCAAACCAACGTTTCAGGTAACCCTCAGAATATTGGCGCCGTTGCCCGGGACTTGGAGCTCAACCCTTGATAATGGCGGATGATCAACAAAATGGTCAGACAACCACCCGACATGAATAGGATGCAAGCATATTAAAAAGAGGCTAGAATACAGCTTCTATGGATACCAGAAATTCCGTAAAAATTTCTCCCAATAGGCAGAGGATATCAAATATGGATGATGATTTTGCTTCTACAGTCAAATTGGATTAAATATACCAAACTGCAGAGATGAGGATAATGCACTCGTAGACACCAACCATGATAGATGGGAAGCCGCATATTCATCACCATCGTAAAAAAAAAAGAAGGATATTGCTCCGGTGGGCTGTGGAGCTGTCCAAATTCGATTTAAAGTACAAAGTTCGGATGGCCATCAAGTCGTAATACTTGGTAGACTTCCTTGCGGAATAAAAGAGAGCTCCACGACTAGGGGATAGATCGTCAAACAAAGCTGGTATTGGGACAGGGATCATCCTCAAGAATGAAGAAAGAAAGGTTGGGCATATAAGTCGAGAGCAAAATGGCCAAGCTGACGCTCTCTCAAAATTAGCCAGCACCAAGTCAGGGGGCAACAATAGGAGTCTTATCCTAGAGACCCTACAAACACCATTAATATCAAAAGAGAAGGACAATTCGAAACAAGAAGCGTTAGCCATATCCAACTAGAACATAGGATGGATAATTCCCATAGTCAACTACCTCAAATTTGATACACTTTCTGAGAACGAAAAGGAAGCCAGAAGGCTTATAAAAAAGGTGCAAAACTACACATTAGTCCACAATGTTTTATATAAAAGAGGGATCTCAACACCCCCTCTTAAAGTGTGTACCGACTTCTAACACAAAAGAAGTCCTAGAGGAGATACATAGTGGCATCTGCGGCAACCACCTAGGAGCTCGGTCACTAGCAAAAAAGGTGATCTGAGCCGAATTTTTTTGGCCGACCTTACAAAAGGAAGCAGTCAAGTTCGTCAAAAGGTGCCCACCGTGTCAGAAACACGCCAACTTTCATGTCGCTCCACCCGAGGAGCTAATCAACGTGACCTCACCATGGCCGTTTGCAAAATGGGATCTCGATCTACTCGAGTCATTCCCACAAGCTCCAGGGCAAGTCAAATACCTCATAGTAGAGATTGACTACTTCACTAAGTGGATCGAGGCAGAGCTCTTAGCAACTATCACTACCCAAAGAAGTTGAAAATTCATATACAAGAATATTGTCACAAGGTTCGGAGTTTCCCACTCCATCACCACGGATAACGGGACCCAATTCACTGACTTTACCTTCCAAAACTTGGTGGCCAACTTAAAGATCAACCACCAGTTTACTTCAGTAGAACACCCCCTGACCAATGGACAGGCTGAAGCAGCCAACAAAGTCATACTGGCCAAGTTAAAGCGCGACTACAGACACAAAGGGGGCTTGGGCTGACGAGCTCCCTCAAGTCTTGTGGGCATATCGGACTACCCCACACTCTACAACAGGAGAATCACCCTTCCCGCTTGCTTACGGAATAGAGGCATGATTCCAATAGAAGTTACCGAAAAATTACCTAGAGTAGTATTCTACAATGAAAGAGCCAACACCCAAGCACAAAAAGAAGAGCTCAACCGCCTCTCAGAAGTCCGAGAAAGAGCTCGAATTAGGGAGGGAGCTCTAAAACAGAGGATGGCTCTAAGATACAACCAAAAGGTAGTCAAAAGGAACTTCAGCGCTAACGACCTCATCCTGATCTGGAATTACATCGGGGTACAAAGGTCAGGAGAAGGGAAGCTAGCCACTAACTGGAAAGGATCTTACAAAGATAGTAAAGGTCCTAGGCAAAGGCTACTACAAAGTGTCCGGCCTCCAAGGGCGGGAGCTCTCGAGGTCTTGGCACGCATGTAACCTAAGAAGTTTTCTATTTGAGAACGCATTAACTTAATCTCGACAAACTGCAAAAGATCATTGTCCGATCTAAACAAGGTCGGCAAGATGAAGCGAACGAGGTCCAAATTAAAGTAAAAGGTTACATAAACAGCTAGTATAAAGCGATCTCAATGAGATCGGATAAAAAACGGGTAATAAAAGTAACTTGATAAAGGCCGATTACTCGAAGTCGGACCTATAAAAGAAACTCAGCGTCCTAAAGTCGCAAAACAGACGAATCAAAAAGTTGACTACAAAAAACCTAGCTTCATTTCAAAGGTAGAAAAGTTCTCTGAAAAATAAAGAGAATAACTTTGGATATTACTGTTAAAAATTGTGGGAACAATAATATAAATTTTTAAGTTGAATAAAAAATGAAAAAAGTTTTATTTTTTCATAATTTTCTAAAATAAGTAGAAATAAATAAAATGCTATGTTATTATGCCATGATAATAGCATGGGCTGCAGGGCTGCAGGGCTGCAGGGCTGCAACTTGTAAAAATGTAAACAGTAACACTCTTCAAGTCTAAACTCGTATGATGTCAAGTCTAAATAACATTTATCATTACGTTCACGTTAATAATGGTGGCAAATTCTTTTAATAGTCGAAAATTTTGTTAAAAAACAATTGTTTTGAATAAAAAATTAAATTGAAAAATAAATAAATAAATAAACCATAAGGCGCAACACGGTAACAAATTAAACGCGACTTCTAAACCATTTTTCTTATTTTTTTTTCTTTTCGCAGAAAAAATATACGCATTTCTTATTTTCTTTTTCTTTTTTCTTTTTTTATTTAAAACATTTTTTCTTAAAAAAATAGAAAAACAAAAAGTCAACATTTTTATATATTATATATAATATTTTAAATAAGTTATATTTTATAAATATTTTAATAAAAATTTATATTATATAATAATATTTTTAACAAAGTAATTAATTAATAAAATTTTAATATAACATTTTAATTAATTTTTAAATAATATAAATTAAAATTTAAATATTTTATATTTTTATGCTACATTTTAGAATATTATTTTAATATTATAAAAATTTTATTACTGATAATTGATTTTAAAAAATAAAAAAAATTATATTTTTTGTATTTATATATTTTATATTTATTATTTAAAAATAAAAAATAAAGTATGTTTATAATTTAAAGTATTATATATTAAAAAATACTTATTTATTTATGTATTAGTGACGTATAGTGTATTATATATTTATTATAGTCTATTAATATTCTTTTATAATAGCTTAGTTTTTTATTTTCATTTAATAAAATCTAATAGTTTATAAAAATATGACACATTCAATAGGTACAAAATTATTGTGCTTATTTTAGACATGTTCATATTTATGTATATATGCATTAATATGTTATATATTTATAAAGTCTATTATCAATACTCTTATTTTATAAGATTTTTTATTTTTATTTAATAAAATCTAATAATTTTTAAAAAGTGGTGTATTTAATATACATAAAATTGCTAAGCTCGTTTTAGACGCACCTGTTATTATTTAATAAAAATATAATAGTTCTCATTTTGAAATTCTCAGTTAGTCTTTTCATGCATATAAATGAACAATCTAATGTAAAGACTAATTTATCTAGTAAAATAAAAATTTAAAAATTAATTAATTTAGTGATTAAAATTTATTAAAAACTAAAGTGTGACTAAAAATTCTTAAGAACTGAATTGGAACATTACTCCTAAACAAATTTACAACCTTTTGTTTATTAGTTTGTACTTACAAGTTACAAGTCAACGTTTTTTAACAAAACAATTATTTCGTTTAAAAATATATAACTTTCTACAGCAAAATAGGATTTTGTCACAAAATTCAAAGTTTTTCTAACAAAATATTCAAAACTTTTTGATAAAAAAACATTTTGTTTCAAAATCTTAGGAGTAACACCTTTCATATCCAATTTTTTTTTTTGTTTCAATTCATCTTACCAGTAACACTTTTTAAAATTGGATCAAGATTTTCTAAAGTGAAAAAATTGGTAAAGTAATAAAGTGATAAAATAAATAGTTAATCATTCTTAAATTAAGATAGTAGAGCATATATTTAAGAGAAAAACCCAAATCAGTCCCTGACAATTACCTCGAAAGACAACGAGGCTCCTGACAAAAAAAAATCCCAACCCGGCCCCTGACAAAAGAAAAAAACCCAACCCGGTCCCTGATAATTACTTCGAAAGGACAACGAAGTTCCTGTGCAAAAAAAAAATCAGTGTTATTTTTTTTGGCACAGGGGCTAATCAGTCCCAAAAAAAAATTATCAGGGACCGGATTGGGTGTTTTTTTTTCTTGGGGGTCTCGTTGTCCTTTCGAGATAATTGTCAGGGGCCAGATGGGGTATTCACTCTATATTTAATGGAAATTATAAAATCATCTAATATCTACATACAAGTTGTTTACACAAACAAGTCTAAACAAGTAACTTTAACCTAATTCACCGCACGTGCCACTATCTCTAACCAAATTTTCACTCAATGCACGAATATATAACTGTTTTTTTTCATGCGGATTTAGTTTCTTTTTTGAATTTTCTCAGCAATTTTCTCCCTTTCTACGTTCTCTTCCATCTCTGCGTTCTCTGTGTTTCTCTTCCTTCTCTATTTTCTCTTCATTTTTCGCGTTTTCTTCGTTTCAATTTGAATGCTCTTTTATCTGATTTGAAGATTTGGATCGAAGTTTTTGAAATCAAGCTCTGAAATCAATTTTGAACTGTTACTTCATTGTCGAAGGTAATGAATAATTCAAGTTCAGACTGTCAATTGAACCAGAGCTAAGTGGATTATTGTTTTGAATCGAATCAAGTGGCTGAGGTGTGATTTGATTCTAGTTTATGTTTTCGTTAGGGATAAGTATGATTTTGGTCCCTTACGTAGAGGCTGAAAATTTTTTTCGTCCCTCGCCTTTTTTTTGCTCCAAAATGGTCCCCAAAGTTTCAGTTTTTTTTAAAATGGTCCTTCGGACCAAAATGCCCCTATCCCTTCTTCCCCAAAATCATGCCACCACCACCACCACCAGAACGAACCAGAACCACCACCCCCCACCCACTGTCACTCCATCACCATCTCCATCACACCAACGAAAACTCAGAAAATCAACATCATCATCGTCATCCTCATCAGAATTCAAACTCATATCCAGATTCAAACTCAGACAAACAAAAACTCAACCCAAAAAATCATCATAAAAAATCCAGAACTCAACTCAGATAAACAAAAACTCAGATCCAGAAATTTCACAAAAAAATTCAATTAACAGAATTCACAGAAGAAGAAGAAGAAGCGGTGGGTGGCGGTGGATGCGGCGGCGGGAAGAAGAAGAAGAAGAAGAAAAAGTGGGGGCGGCGGTGGGTGTGGCGGCGGAAGAAGAAGAAGAAGAAGAAGAAGAAGAAGTGGGGGCGGTGGTGGGTGTGGCGGCGGGAGAAGAAGAAGAAGAAGAAGAAGAAGAAGAAGAAGAAGAAGAAGTAGGGGCGGCGGTGGGTGTGACGGCGGGAGAAGAAGAAGAAGGAGGAGAAGAAGAAGAAGAAGAAGAAGAAGTGGGGGCGGCGGTGGGTGTGGCGGCGGGAGGAAGAGGAAGAAGAAGAAGAAGAAGGCGGTGTGGCGGCGGGCCGGGGCGGCGGCGGTGCAGCGGCGGGCGGGGGCGGCGGCGGCGGTGCAGCGGCATGGGTCTCCCCCCTCCCCCCTCCCCCCCCCCTTTTCTCCCCCCCTTCTCTCCCCACCCACCCCCGCTTCTGTATCCCCCCTTTCTTTCTTTTTTTCTTTTTTTATTTATTTATTTTATATTTATTTTATTTTATAATTTTTTTAATAAAGGGTATTTTGGTAATAAAAAAATATAATTGGTAAAAAGGACGATTTTAAAAAAAACTGAAACTTTGGGGACCATTTTGGAGCGAAAAAAGGCGAGGGACGAAAAAAAATTTCAGCCCCTACGTAAGGGACCAAAATCATACTTATCCCTTTTCGTTAGTAGTTTATGATTCTGTAGGTGAATAATGTTGTTTTTGTTTATGAAGATTGCTCTTCATCATTGATGGTTTGAATTGAATGTAATGTAGAAGTTCCGAATCTGAATTATTATTTTGATGAATCTGTTCCATTCTCGTTTTGGTGTATTTTGAAACACTTTCAGTGTATATTAGATATCTTTTGGTGTATTGTGAAAATTTGTTGGTGTATTTATAGGTTCAGACTTTCAACTGAACGAGGGTGAATTGTATTATTGTTTTGTATAGAATCAAGTAGTGAGGTGCAATTTTAATCTAGTTAATGTAGTTTGTTAGTAGTTTATGATTCTGTAGTTGGATCATTTAGTTTTTGTTTTTGAAAATTGTTGTGCATGGTTGATGGTTTGAATTTGAATATAATGTACGAGTTCTGAATATGATTTTATTATTTTTCATGAATCTGTTCATTCCACATTTGGTTGTATTTTAGTCTTTATATGGTGTATTGTGGACTTATTTCGGTGAATTTGTAGTTTCTGTGTGATGTTCATGAGCAGCTTTTTTCAAAGGTTGGGATGACTTTTGACACGTTTGAAGAAGCTGAAAAATTTTGCAAATATTATTCGAAACTTGTAGGTTTTTCTACAAAAATTCTGAGTACAAATAAGAAGGGAAATGAAATTAAGAACTAATTGATTACTTGTAGCAAATAGGGGAAATAGAAACCGAACATATCTCCAATTGAGAAGACAAATTCCTCAGCCAGATTAAATTGTCCTGCACGAATTTATATACATATATTGAAGGACATTGGTGTTTGGATCATTTCGAAAGTTGTGTTGTATCATTCACGTCTGTGCTTTTCAAATCAAGCAGAGATGCTTAAACAATACAGGGAATTAAGGACGTACAATAGAAAATAACGAGTAAGCTGGAATTAGACAAAGTAAAACATACCAATCATTTGTCACAGCAATAAGGGGTCATTGTGAATTAATTTTTATTGAAAAAGATGTGAGAACTTACATCACGAGAGAAGTGCGGAATGTTCGAAACTAAAGGATGCAAAAGAATTTGGGAAATAATTATTAAGAATGAAAGAGAAGAATCAGAATTTCTTTTTCGAGCTTGAACTTGAAGTTGATCAGTCAATTAAGATTGCTTTTTGGGCTGACGCAAGAAGCAGGGTTGCCTGTGAGTATTTTGGAGATATTATTTCATTCAATACTACTTACAATACAAATAGGTAATATGCTATTCTGGTTTATGTGTATTTTAAAATCATTTTCAGTGTATATAGAGATTCTTTCGGTGTATTAATGATTTTGATTCTATGTCATTGTATTCAGGTATAATCTGTTTTTTGTTTTTTTTTGTTGGGGTGAATCATCACGGTCAGTCAACACTTTTGGGATGTGCTTTATAAAAAAACGAGAATACTCAATCATTCAAATGGTTATTTGAATGTTGGCTTCGTTGCATGGGAGGAAATACTCCGAAAAGGCATTCTTACCGATCAATGTGCATCGATGCAAAGGGCTATTGAGACTTGTATGCCGACAATAATTCACCAATGGTATATTTGGCATATCATGAAGAAGATCCCAAGTAAATTAAATGGATACAAGCGACACGAAAGAATTGAATACAAGATAAGTCATGTTGTTTAAAACTCCTTTACAAAAGAATCATTTGATAGGAATTTTCTGATGAAGTATGGTCTTGGGGACAACAAGTGGCATTTAGGTAATGTTATCTTTATTAGGATTAACTGATGTTGTTAATTTTAGTGTGTGGATATTTATGTGTTTTGCTTGTGCAGTAGAGGTGTCAAACTATAAGTTTTTTATGTATTTTAGTTCTAATTAGGTGTTTTTTTAGAGCTTTTTGAAGATCGTCATTTATGGATTTCAGTTTATCTCGATCACCACTTCTGAGCCGGGATGAGAAGTATGCAAATGAGCGAGAGCATGCATGCTTTTTTTTTAACAAGTTTATTACGTGCAACAGCTCACTTATCCAATTTGCTAAACAATATGATAATTGCTTAGAAAGTAGAGAGCATAGAGAGAGAGAGAGAGAGAGAGAGAGAGAGAGAGAGAGAGAGAGAGAGAGAGAGAGAGAGAGAGAGAGAGAGAGAGAGAGAGAGAGAGAGAGAGAGAGAGAGAATCAGATGCTACAGATTTTCATCCGTCATACCATGTGCAATAAAATTCTCAATAGAAGCTTAGTTTCAACATATATATATATACTCACAAGAAGTTCAAGAAAGTCCAAGCAGAATTCAGAGGAAAGGTGAATTGCATCACATAATCAACGCACTCTGCTCTAGGTTATATGGTATATGAAGCTGTAGAACTGATTTCTAACTCAATATTCAACAAGTTCGCGGTTACATACGATAGGATATCAGCTGAAGTTAAATACCAATGCTTATTATTCGAGTCAAGAGGGATATTATGCCATCATTCTCTGAAAATGTTAAGCTTTGAGCGAGTAAATAAAGTGTCACCAAGATATATATTGGAATGATAGAGTAAGAACGTAAAGAGGAGGCACATACATATCAAGAGTAGCCACAACAAGCCTCTGTTGGAGCCAAGAAGCAAGAGATTTGACGATTTGGTACCTCAGTCACAAGATATTAGTGAATTTGCATCAGAATCTAAGGAGTTGACTGCAATTCTGCACCACATGTATGATAATGCTATGGTTGAGATGCAAGAATACAAAGGCAAAAGCAAAGGAAAATGTTCATCATCTCACGAAAATGCTTCCTTGGAACGCGTGAGTACAAGAGGATGTCCGAAAAATAGATTGGGATCAAAGACGAAAAAATAGATTGCAAATGCTTCAAACAAAAATAAAACGAAAGCTCTAAGGAGGTAAAAGTGATGTTCCTTAAACATGGGAATTTGAGTTTATTTTAGTTAATAGTTTTGCTATATATATATATATATAT
The DNA here is from genome assembly GCF_003086295.3 of Arachis hypogaea. Lineage (NCBI taxonomy): Eukaryota > Viridiplantae > Streptophyta > Magnoliopsida > Fabales > Fabaceae > Arachis > Arachis hypogaea. The sequence continues at coordinate 137,129,956 of NC_092054.1, forward strand.
ATATATATATATTATTTTTTTACAGTTGAACCTTTTTTATGGTGGTTCACTGGTGCAGTCAAGTTCCAGCCAATATCATGAACATATTATGAATTATCAGTTCAGAGATTCAAGAGAATAAAAGAGATTTTCTATGTTTTTAACTTTTTATGAATCTATTTCGTTGTACTTTGACACAATTGTGGTGTAATATGTCATGTTCTTGTTTTAATAGAAATGAGGTTTAGTTTTTTTATTTTGTTGTTTTGTTCCATTTTACCATGTTGCTGGTTGTTTGAAGTTTGTTTTTTCAATTATACAATACAAAGACAATTCAATACTTAAGCTATGTAGAAATTTAACCTATTACAATTCGGTGTTTATTTGAATAGTTTTCGGTGTATTTCAGAAAGCAATTCAGTGTATTATACAATGTATCCATCTTTTCCATAAATTTAACCTGGATTCATTCTGATTAATAGCATTTCAATACAGTACAAACAGGTTTATAGAAGTTTAATTTTACAAAGAAAATTCATGAAAAGCTTGAATTGAATATTTACAAAGATACAAAGTGTTTGTTTGAACTATACATTGCACAGTCAATTTAGTACACAAACAGTACAATAATTCTTAACAATTTACAATTTTCAAACAATTTACTTTCAATATCTCTTGATTCCAATGTACATTAAGGACTTAGTAATGCAGCAGATAGCCTGGATAGTCTGATCGCTTCAGATTCTTCAATGGCTTTATCTCTGAGTCGATTCAATTCGTCAAATAGAATGATTGAAGCATATTCGACTCTGAAATGATCGACTTCTTCCTACAGTTAAATTTTTTTTATTAAATTTCTTTAATTTAGTGATAGAGAGTTATCTATTTTTAAAGATAGTTACCTGTTTTCAGTTCTTCCATGAATATTTTTTCTTTTTTAATCTTTTTTGGATCAATTATCTCCAGCTATTTCATCACATATATTCCACAATCCCATCTAAAAACAAAAATGAAATAACATATTAAAAAGAGGGATTATTTTGATGAATCTGTTTTGGTCTTTATTTGAACAGTTTCTATATATTTTAATTTTTAATATGGTTTATTTTGAAGCTATTTCGGTGTATTTTTACTTTCTGTCCTATTTTATTTATAATTTTAGTTTCACATTAAAATCGAATGGTAACAAAAAGCATAGTAAAATTTATTAAGTAGAAAGATTTGATACTCTGTGTGCTGCCCACTGATATTGACATATGGTGCTTCGACATCCTCGACCTTGTCTATCAAAGGTTCTCCTCCGGCAAACACCCTCATTTGTGAAATTATTAATCCCTAAAATCCAAAACAAGCCAAATATAAGAGTCTCTATATTTAACACCAAATTATACCAAAATAAATAAATAATAACATAAAAAAACAACTACTCGTGCACTTTGTTTCAAACAAATAGAAACAAGAGAATTTATAGAGAAAGGAAAAATTTGTATCAGATAAACAACTTACAACAAATTGATTAATTGTTGTTCTGACTTTCGAAAGAGATTTTCTGTTTAATTGGTCAAAGACATGAAATTTCTTATTCCTAACATCCGCCATCCATAGCCACCAATACTTTGCATAGAAAATTAGGGCAAATATCTGAAGTTTGGCCAGAGAGAAGAATTTTTTAATTTAATTGGCACTTAATGAAAGAATTATATAAGAAGCTTTATAAATGAAAGCTTACAATTGGATGGGATGCAAGCTTCTTCTTGTCTAAAAACTGGATGTAGTCCTTATAGTCTTTAATCTGGAAAGGCTTCTCAGTTTTTGGATGAAGGAATTTGCTCTCGTGACTCGACAATACGACATCCTGCAAAATTTGTTTAACACCGAAAGAAATAGCTACAGCAAATGATATATTTTAAAAATATACTGTAATTTTAATGTATTAAAACTTAGAGTTTCTGAAATCTTTCAATTTTCTGGTGTTCAGAATTTGACACATTGTCGAGACAACCTACGAAAACAAAAAACCCAAACTTAATACATATATAGCACAACAATTGATAAGAAAATCATTAACATTATTATAGAATTATCAGATTTTCGACATCTGATTTGCCTTTTAAAGAATCAAAGTGCATTCTTGTTATTTCTAATTATTTTTCATGCTTCATTATAAAAATTGTCTCCCACTCATTAGTGCTTTCATCTTCATAAGTCTTGATATTTGTCACCCAATGAAAGCATTTCTCCTTAAGTTCCTCTGTTATTTTCTTCTGCCTCACGGGAGTTTTGAAATTGTCGAGGAAGCTCATTCTAGGCTTCTGAAGAGGGACTTTTCTCTCTAGCAAATTCTAATGTTGCTGTAACCCCAGTATCTATTACAGCTTCTACCAACTCTTCTAAATCTTTCACCAATATTGGGCTGTCCTAAGATTTTTCCTTGACAGCTTGTGGTTTATCTTCTTGAGTAAGTGTAATCTCCTCACTTGATTGACTAAAGCTAAGGTTAAATAATGGTGCAGGAAAGTCATTCTTCAATGCAACGTTGGCAACCATCATTATTTCATCAGTCACTGTTTGAGGGGATGGATGACTGCATGGTGACACATAAAATATCTTAAGATTACACAGAAAATATTGAAAAAAAATTTAAGAAGTAGAACTTACACATTAGTAGGAGCTACTTCTTCATGAGATTCTTGTTGTGATTGTTGAGGTTTTTCTTCGGTAGATTCCTTTATTGGAGACTTTGCAGTAGCCTGTTGAGGTTGTGGGGGATTTCAAAATTAAAAAAAGGAATTTAATTAATACAACCAAACTAAGTTCACTTCAATTCAGATGAAATATACAGAAATACAAACCAAATATACCAAAATTTAAAAAGATATGCAAATCAATAAAATATGCACAAAATGACAACAGAGGTACTACAACAAATTTCTATGGGCTAATTACAATAAACGCATCAACAAAGTCCCTCAAAATGGACAAAATCAACATTCTTTTGCCTAGTTGTAACAAGAAGAGGACAATAACACCAAATGCACCTAAAATAACGAGAAATACACCGAAATATCACCGAAACTATTAGAAAAGAAATTTAAGTAATACTTACGCATTAATAGTTTCTTCTTCTATCTGGTGACGTTGCAGCAGTTTCTTGAGTTTGGGAAGGGCTTGAAGCAGGAGCAAATACTTGAAGCGGAACTCTAAGGAAAAGAAAAATGAAAAATTTAATATGCAAACTCACATGAAATAAAACATTGAAAGTGAGCTGGAAATCTCACATGTCCAGTGGTTCTTATTGAGAATAAGTTTGTTTCCGAAAAACAATCATTTGTCCTTTAGGATTATCATTTGTTATTCCTTCCTGAACAGGAGCTAATTCATTCAATGATTCTTGTTCCATGAACTTAAAATATATCGAAATCATATCACAATTACACCTCAAGCATTCAATAAAAACACAACTTCTGTTGTATGAGAACTTATATAGTTATAGTTTTTTCTTTTTTTTTTCTTGCATAAAATCTTAAACGGCTTTTTCTTCTAAAAAATATATGAAATCAGAAACAAAATATGGTAGCACAAGAATGAAAGAAATGGTAAGAAAAAAAATTATATTTTATCAATTAGTTGATTTACACTGATCTGATTGCTTGTCTGTGTTAGAAACACTGCATCATTTTCACTTGCCAAATTTACATGTGGCATTCTAAGGACAAAAAAATATTATTCAGTAAAACTAAGTAATTACAGGTTTTAAAAAAATTTAGCAAAGAAAGAACTTCAGACATTGAATCTTACGTTAGTGAAAGATCATAGTGAGCTTCCATGGAAGGAAGCCCAATTTCTGAAATATCTGTAGTTTTTCGCTGCATCCTGAAAAAGCAAACAATCATCAGAAAAAAGACACAGTAAAATTGTCAAAATACACTAAAATTGACAAGAATAGTATTTTTAATGATAGTTTCTGAATCTCACCGATTATCAGATTCAGTTTCTTTTTGTGAGGATGAGTCCTCAATAACTTGTTTTCTTTTTTTGGATTCAATTCTAAAAAAGTAAACAATTTTCAGGCAAATAAACATAATAAAATTCACAAAATACACCGAAAGAAACACTTAACTTTTTTTTACAGGATTTTGATTTTTTTCCCTTATATTTTCTTTCTCTTATTTCCTTGGTTTCTTCACTTCTAACAGTACATACAAAAAATTCTGTTAATAAATAAAATTTTGACAAAAAAATAAAGATAGCATTACAATGATAGTTTTGAAATCTTACTCATTCTCAAATTCAATTTGTTTTTCGGAAGATGAATCTTCAATAACCTGGTTGTTTTTTTTAGATTGCATCTTGAAAAAGCAAACAATCATTAGCCAATAAATACAATAAAATTGATAAAATACACCGAAAAATAATACTTACTCTTTTGCAGGCTTGTGAATTTTTTCTTCAATTTTTATTTTCTTATTTCCTCACTTTCTTCACTTCTGACAATACATTTAAAAAATTTTGTCAATAAATAAAATATTAATAAAAAAGAAAAATATAGTATTTTCAATTGTGGTTTCTAAATCTTACACATTATCAGATTCTCTTTACTTTTCGAAACATGAATCCTCAGTAACATGTTTTCTTTTCTTGGACTCCATCTTGAAAAAGAAAACAATCACCAAGCAAAAATATAATAAAATTATCAAAAATACACGAAAAAGAATACTTACTTCTTTGCCGTTCTTTTAGGTTGTTTTCTTTTTTTGGTGTCTCCTCTGAGTCATCTTCAGAATCGAACTCGAATTCAGCAAGACTTTCACTTTCTGAAGAAATAGTCTTCTTCTTCTTTTCCTTCTTTTCTTCCTTCTTTTTTCCCTTCTTTTTCTCTTTTAGTTGTTTTCTCAGCTGTGCCATTTTTATAATTTCCTAAAATAGAAAAGACATTTGTTTACACACTATATTTATAAGAAATACACCGAAAATAAAGAAGAAATTCTGTTAAGTTACCATCTCATCCTTGACCCCAACTTTTATTCTTTCTACCAGCAACTTCCTGGTCCAATGTTGGACCCACGGTGGTCCAGGAATTGCATTCACTGAGCTATTTTTGTATGTCGATTCATGAAAATATACAATCATTAGAGCAAAGAGGTAGCTATTAACAACATATTTCTTTTTCACTGGGCTTGTTTGGGTGAGTTTCTAAGAAAAGATCTTTTCTCAAGTTATCTTTTTTTAAAAGATCTTATCGAAAAGTAAAAGTAATTTTATATTTGGATATCTCATGTAAAAATATCTTTTTATCTATCAATTATGTTTGGGTATAACAATATAAAAGTACTTTTTTGTTTATTTATTACGTGAAAAACATCTTTTTTTAAGGAAAAAATATCTTTTAAAAAAATATGTAAATTACAGCTTCTCAAAAAAGATTTTTTTTTTAATTTTTCTAGTGCTTTTACTTTTACTACTAGAAATTTGTCAAACATGCTAAAAAATTAAAAAAAAAGATATTTTTTCATTGAAAAAAGATCTTTTATTTATCAAAATAATGGCGCCCAAACAAGCACAATATGTGCTCTCTAATGCCTTTTATTAGAAAGTTGAGCACATGACCACCCCAATTATGTTGGCATATTGCGTCCACATAAAGAATAGGTAGCATGTGAACTGGAGAAAATTTGTTTACTGTTGTCGGCAACAAGAAGGACATCTGAATGTATAAGATGAATGTCCTCTTGAATTTCATCCAATTTTTCTCCCCCATCGATATTTATCTCCATCATAGAGGTTGATAATTGCGACAAGGTATTGCCTTGGAAGTTTCTAACAACTTCCTTATTCTCTCCACTAAGTTCTTGAAAGTTAATTTTTCCTAGATAGCATGGTCCTACAAAAGCGGCAAAAATATTTCAATGACACATAAATAATTTGATAATACACCGAAATTTGATTCACAAAATATATTAGAAAATGTATTTTTACCAGATATACTCAAGCCAAGGACAACTGCTATATTTTCTTGGATGATATTGATTATACCATACCGTGTGTCCAGTGTGTTACGGGACAGATCAAATGAATATGCCGATTGTTTCAACAGTTTATGTGGCACATTCATGCTAGGGATATGCATCAAACCACCAAATCACAGTTCTCGAATAATTGCTTTCTTGGCCTCGCTCATGTTTTGAAATTTATCATGAATTGATCTTGTGGAGCATCTCAAATCATAATTTTTCTGTAAATAAATGAGAATCATATAAATAAACTATATTTATACAAAATAAATTGAGTTGTTCAAACATATATTCTTACATTATATTTTAGTGCTATCTTGGGTGTCATTTTTTCTATAAGGAATAAAAAAAACGTTAATACACCAAAAGACAAACTAAATACACCGAAAAATAAACCCAATGCACCGCTATTATTTTTTTATTACATCATACAATGTGAGATAAAAAAGACATGCAACTCAATCAAACATGCATAAAATGATATCAGAGGCACTGCAACAAAATTCTATGAGTTGTTACAACAAATCGATGAACAAAATTCCTTTAAAACGGACAAAAACAGTTGCAAATTACTCAAATATGTACATAATAACACGAGAAGCATAAGAACAATATTCTGTTGTCTAGTTATAGTATAAAAAGTATAACAGTACCAAGTACACCTCAACTCTAATGAAACACACAGAAAGACAAGCCAAATACATCGAAAGACAAACCAAATACACCGAAAAGCAAACATGAATACAATGATACCAGAAGCATTATAGACAAACTTATTTTGAAACATGCAAAACTCAAACATACACAGAAACACATTCAAATTCCTCAAACACATGCAAATCTAGGTTAAACTAAATAACGAATACTTCATAATATTTTTACACCGACCTAACACAGTTATCACCAAATGAAGCGTATAATGAGAACAGTAGTATGTACTTCAATGCAAGAACTTAAAATAAATCTACTAAATAAATAGAAATATGACTGTGTAGCATTTTGCAATCAGAATGAGAAAAAAAAAGTGAGAAAACTGCAAGATTAGTGAACATTACCTTAAAAAATCTTTCGTCTTTTCTTTTTGTGTTTGTTGGTGAAGATCTCAAATTCACCTTTGAAACTTCTTTGACTTTTCGTGACGATTTTAAGAGAATTTTGAGAGATCTTGATTCTTATTTAAATTTTGAGCGTTGCGGTTTTGATCGAGGAAGAAGAACCGTTGTTCATAATAACATTTGCGCTATTCGATAGTTGGGGAAGCATGTGTTTACACGCTCTCTAATTTAAGGGTAATTTTTGTTGAGTTTGGACTAATTTGTTTGGATTTGTTTGCCCAAAAAACTTGTATGTATAGCAAGTTTGTAAAATCAATTGTAATTAATCCTTTACTTTACAATTTTACCAACTTTTTCAATTTAGAGGATCTAAAATTTTAAATTCTTTAAAATCTTAGGAGTAGCATCATTAATTTATATCGTTAATATAAAAAGTACTTATTTTTATTAATGTGATACTATGTAATTAAATACACGTGTAAAACTATTTTATATTAACGATGGATTAAATTAAATTTTAAAATCCAACACAAAATATATATAATTTATCTTTCTATCCATATTTATAATTAATATTACTATACTAAAAAAATGAATAATTAATAATTATTGACTCTAATGTAAATTATCATTATAAAACATAAAAAGAACTTATTTTCTTTATAACAATACTTACTCAAAATAAATATTATTAAAAATTGTAAATGACTATGTGAGTGGGAATCGGTGGTCTAGTCAGTATTCAATACATTTGTTTTATCTTTCTTCATTTTTTTTCTGAAGATAATAATTTTATTACAATAAAAGGAGTTTGCTTACAATTACTACAACCAGGGTACAAAAGTAATAACACATAAAATAGGAGAATTTCCAAGAAATTGATAATAGCATGCTTAAGAGATAGGGTATTCAGACAAAAGGAAAAGAGAACGTTTTACATCTTCATCTTCGATGGCTATGATAACCCACGTGAATTAATCGGGTTCTTGACTCCTCTCTTCTTTGTGCTTCTGTCATCAACCGAACCCACCATTCCAAAGGTTGCAGCGTGTGAAATCTCAAGAATCAATTTGACGCCGTTGATTTCGACTCCTTGTAAATTCTGACGCGGAATTCATTGCCTGGGCTAGAATTTCTCCAGGTTTTTTTCTGATTCCTTCAAACACCAAGGAGTTCCGATCTAACCATATACCCCAAAGAAGGAAGGCTATTCGAGTCATGTTCAATCTGGCCTCACTTCCGATTGTCACCGTTGCCATAACATCAATTCACCATTACCAAGGTTGAAGAAGATTGTTCCTGGGAATCACACTTGCCATTGGAGAGTTGTTCCAGACTTCTGCAATTTCTGGACAAAAAATCAGCGTATGTGATGAGAGAACTTTTGCGTGGTCTAGAAATTTGCGGATAAATCCTCGTTGCAAGTATAGTTTCTAAACCTTCAAAAGTCCTTTCATACAAACGTTTTGGTTGTCACAAGTAACAAACCCCTTTGAAATTGATAACCGAGTATTCAAACCTCAGGTCGTCTTCTCAAGGAATTGCAGGGAAGTATGTTCTTATTATTGGTTATGAAGATTGTAAATTGGGGGTTTTGGAAGTAAGGAGGGAATATGTTATATGACAAGTAAAATAAAATAATAATAATAAAATCTCTTGGCAAGGTATAAGAAATTGGAAGTCCAGACTTAGTTACCCTTATCAATAATAATGAAAGTTAAATCTTAATTCCACTTAGTTGACCTTTACTAAAGCAAAGGAAAGTCAAGGGATAAATTGGTTTGATCTTCGAATCCTATTTATTTCCTAAGAAAAGATTGGGATTATTGAAGTTCAACTCAATTGGCAAGATAACAATTATCAATTATGCTGTTGAATTGGATAACTCCTGAGTTACTGATTTCTTAACCAAAACCAAAAGGGAAAAAGTAAATCTACTGGAATAAGAATGCCTTCAGATGGGAAGCAATAATCATGTAAATAAAAGAAAGCAATATTAAACTGAAATACCTCAAATTGCATTAACAAAAGAACTTAAATCTGACATGGATGTTCATAAATTAAATTGGAAAAATAAATAAAAGAACATTGAACCTGGATTGAGAGTCACTCCTAAAACTAAGAGAAGTCCTAAATCCTAATCCTAAGAGAGAGGAGAGAACCTCTCTCTCTAAAAACTACATCTACTCCTAAAATTGTGAACTGTGAAAGCTTTTTTATGAATGGATGCATTCCCTCACTTTATAGCCTCTAATCTGTATTTTCTGGGCCACAAACTGGGTCAGAAACAGCTCATAATTCGCTGGTTGCGAATTCAAACACGCTGATTTTCGTCACTGCGACGCGGCCGCATGGGTCACGCGGTCGCGTCGCCTAGCGTCAGGGCAACTATGGCATATTATATATTAAATCGAAGCCTCGGACGTTAGCTTTCCAACTCAACTAGAACCGCGTCGTTTGGACCTCTGTAGCTAAAGTTATAGCTGTTTGAGTGCGAAGAGGTCAGGCTGGACAGCTTAGCAACTTATTCAACTTCTTGTATTCCTTCCACTTTTGCATGCTTCCTTTCCATCCTCTAAGCCATTCCTGTCCTGTAATCTCTGAAAACACTTAACACACATATCAAAATATCTAATGGTAATAAGAGAGGATTAATATTAGCAAATATAAGTCCAAAGAAACATGTTTTAAATCAAAACACATAATTAGGAAGGCAAATGTAAAACCATGCAAATAGTATGAATAAGTGGGTAAAGAGTAGATAAAAATCACTCAATTGAGCACAAGATAAACTATAAAATAGTGGTTTATCAACCTCCCCACACTTAAACACTAGCATGTCCTCATGCTAAGCTAAAGAGAAACTATAAAGATGAAGAGGAATGGTAGAATGTATGAAATGCAACCTATCTATGCAACTACATGCAAAATGTTTCTACCTACTTGGTTAAAAGTAAATAAGTTCTCCAAGACAAAAATAAATCAAATTTCACTAATTCAAATTATACAATAAAAAGCAAGTAAACTTGTAAGAAGACAGCTCATGAAAGCAGGGAACATAGAATCAAGCACTGAACCCTCACTGGTAGTGTATATCACTCTAGTCTCTCAAGTATATAGGGTAATTCACTCTACTCTTCTCTAATCATGCTTTCTAAACTTTGTTCTTCATCTAACCAATCAACAAATATTTAATGTACCAATGCAAACATCATGAGGTCTTTTCAAGGTTGTAATGGGGCTGAGGTAAAGGTAAGGATATATGTATGGCCAAGTGAGCTATAATATGAATCTTTAATTAACCTAAGCTCTCACCTAATATACATATACTCTATATACTTTTAAATTCATGCCTAGCTACCCATAATTCCCACTTTTGTATGATTTCCATACTCATGTACCAAAATTTTGATATTTTTTTTCTTTTTTTTTTACTTTTATCACGTGTGCATTGATCTTTTTATTAACTTAACATTGGGGTAATTTTGTCCCCTTATTTATTTACTTAACATTGATTTTTTTTGTAGAGAAATAAACATAACTTATCAATGGATATGGATTTTCCATTATTTTTCTATTTTGGTTTTTCATGAGTAGGTTCCCAAATTCCCAATATTCAAATAAATTAGAAACATGATACATTCCCTTATTAACCCATGTTCCCACAATTTCCTCACACTTAATTGATGCACAATCTCTATCTTAAGCTAACCAAAGATTCAATTGGGATATTTTAATTATTTTTCTGCTTAAGGCTAGTGATGTGGTTATAGAACAGAATAAATGGGGATAAAAAGGCTCAAGGTGGCTAACAAGGGTGATGTAAAAGGTAGGCTTATTTGGGATAAGTGAGCTAATAACAAGTAATGGCCTCAATCATATGCAAGTAAGTAAATACACTAAATAATGGACATATAGAATGGAACAAAGCTAAGATTGCAATCATAGAGAAGTAAACACACAAGAATAAAATATTTATGGTTAAATAATGTAACTATGTAAATAAGCTCAAAATCTCACAGGTTGTGTGTTCTTTGGCTCAAAAACCATGTTCCAAATACAACTTCAAACAAGTTTTAACACATAAAAATTAAATATTTATTTATTTATTTATTTATTTTTTTAAATTAGTGAAAATTTTCAAAAATCGGATCTTAAAAAGAAACTTATTATTTTAACTAAGCAGTAACTAAATGCATAAAATCAAATAAATATGCAAATGCAACAACTAATTTAACGAAGAAAATTAAAACATTGGTGTTGAGACAGGAAGGTACTAACCCACGGAGATCGGTATCGACCTCCCCACACTTAAAGATTGCACCGTCCTCGGTGCATGCTAAGATATACAAGTGGATGGGTTGCTTCAATTGGGGCTCTTTTTGCTCCTTTCCTTGCCGGTGATTTGGAAGTAGCTTTCTCTTTTACCCTTCTTGGTGGCCATCCTGAAAAGAAAAAAAGAATGTGACTTTTAAAGCTAAGGGTTAGAGCAAGGAAGAGAGCGGGAAAGGTGGTAATCAATGCACAATAAAGAAGAATGACGTTAACACACGCTCATGAGTACATGTGAAAAGTCATCAATGGAAAATAGCTAGTGCATATGATGACAAGTGAATGCAAGGTGTTTATTGGCATGCTGGCAAAGGCATGAGTAGCATAGATCAAGCATTCAATGTCCAAGTTAGATTACCAAGTCTTTCAAACTAACAACATGTTTGTAATAACAATTATATTTAATTAATAAAATATAAAAAGGGTTTTGTGAAAAACAAGCATTTATAGTAGTAGATTAAAAGAAATCTTAAAAATAGTGCATAATGCCATACGGACATTTTCACAAACACATAGCATGCATGGTAAATAAGCTATTTGAAAGTATTAAATTGAACATGCAAGCAATCCTTTAAAAAGTAATATATAATTGTCAAGTAATTCCTCTAATAGTCCACAAGTAAAATATAGAAATAATGACCCAAATAAATTTCTAACACCAATGAAAATAATGCAATGAATGAAAGTATGCAATTAAAATAAAATAAAAAGAAAAATAAGAAGAATGAGAAGGGAAAGAAGAGAAGAAGTAAGGAAGAAATAAGGAGGGAAAAGAAAAATTAGGATTTGGAGAAGAAGAAGAAAAGATATTTTGGCAATTAAGTTTGAGCTGTGCGGCGCAGGCGACGCGGTTGCGTGGGGCACGCGTTCGCGCGATTGCGCTTCAAGTAAGGTGACGCGGTCGCGTCGGTCACACGGTCGTGTGACCCATGTTATGCTTCTGGCGCGAGTGAAGCTTCGCGCCTGCACAACTCTCTGTTCGAATTGATATATTGGCCAAATTTGGGGTGACGCGATCGCGTGGGGCATGCGATCGCGTGAGTGGGATTCAGAAGGGAACGACGCGGACGCGTGAGCCATGCGTCCGCGTGGATAAAATTGTGCGTTCAGCACCAATCCAACACCACTCGCGCACAATAATTTGTTGTGCAACCTTTTTTACGTCGAAATCAGAGCACGTGACCGCGTGGGAGGCCATTATGCCCATACGACGCGGACGCGTCAGCGACGCGGTCGCGTGGGTTGATTTGTGCCACTGGCACGCCTCCAGCCACGCTCCAGCGTGACTCTCTGTTCGTTTTTTATTTTTCTCTCCTCTCCATGCGACGTGGACGCGTCGCTGATGCGGTCGTGTCGCGTGGCATTTTTCTTTTTATTTTTTATATATATGCAAAATGCAGAATGCAATGCTTAATGTGAATACTATGCATGATTCCAGGTTCAATAAAATGAAATAAAATTCAAAAACAAATAAAACTAAATAAAAATGAAAAAAAGGAACGATCATACCATGGTGGGTTGTCTCCCACCTAGCACTTTTAGTTAAAGTCCTTAAGTTGGACATTTGATGAGCTCCCTGTTATGGTGGCTTGTGCTTGAACTCATCCAGGAATCTCCACCAATGTTTGGAATTCCAGTAGCCTCCGGGATCCCAAACAAGGCACGTGAAGCCTTTGAGCAGCTTCAAACAGATTCTTAGGCTCCTGGGGTGTTGGATGTCAGAACAGATTCCAGGATCCCAAACCTTGCTTTTACACCTGTCTTTGTGTTGATCATCATGATTCCATCCAGGTAGCAAGCAATCTGAATTCTCACTAAAGCGGTCAAACAACTTCCTAGACCCATTCAGTTGAGTGCTACACCAATCCTTGCGTTTAAACTTTGAGCACACAACCATGTTGAACCTTGCTTGAAAATTTCAACCACTAACCATCTTCCTCTTACTCTTAATGCCACAAAGAGCTCTAAGTTGACCATCCGTCTCCAGTAGCCCATATTCAAGTGGAATTAGAAAGATGAGGGATATGAATTTTACCCACTTGAATGTTGTGAAGGATGATGGTAACTTAGGGGGAGGGGTCTCCAATAACTTTGGCAAGGTAATTTCAAGCTCTACTCTCTTGTGCTCTTTGACAACTTCCACCTCTTTGCAAGCTTCTTCAATTTCAACCTCTTCCTCTTGGTAGCTTTCTTCCAATTCAATCTCTTCTTCATTACTTACCAAGGGCATGGGAGGCTGTGCTTTTTCTTCTTTACTCTCCATCTCTTGACCAACCTCTTCCAAGTCTTCAACTATGATATGCCCTGGAGGTTGTACACCCTCCTTACCATCAAATGTAACCGTCTTGGAAGGAGGTTCTATGTCTTGACTTTCCCATGGAGGTTCAGCATCTCCTAAGTCTTCAACCACTTCTTCCTCTGCAACTATTATGGCTTCCTCCACTTGTTCCAATACAAAGCTATGTTCCTCATGGTCCACCGAAGTTTCTAGTGTCTCCTCCATGCTTTGCTCTTCTTTTGATTCTCCACATGTAGCCATGGGAGTTCCTTGAGTGTTCAGATATTGGGAAGCTATTTTATTCACTAACTCGCCGAAGGCGGCCGCAAAATTTTGCACACTCTCATTCATCCTTTCTTGCCTTTGAAGAATAACACGAAGTCTGTCATCCATTGGAGGTTGGGGTGGATATGAGGATTCATTGGTTGGGAGAGAGTGTTCATAATAGGAAGGTGGTTCATCTTGATAATGATATGAAGATGGTGAATATTGAGGTGGTGGTTCATGAGAGTAGTTGTGTTGGAATGGGGGTGGTTCTATATATGGTTCATATGGCTCATAAGGTGGTTGGTGTGGTGGATGTGGGTTAGGGTCATATGGAGGTGAATGGTGGAAAGGGGTTTGTGAGTTTGGTGGTCCAAAGTTATGTTGAGGAGGGGGTTCATAGGCGTATGGTGGTGGTTGTTGATAATCAAAAGAGCGCTCACCATAGCCATTGCTTTGATATGCATCACGGAATGGTTGTTGATAGTCCATTGGAGGTGGTTGTTGCCATGAGGGTTGATTAAATCCTTGTGGCTCCTCCCATCTTTGATTCTTCCAACCTTGATGCCTGTTCTCATAATAGTTTCCCTTCCTAACAACAACATTGGAATCAAACTTGAAGCCAGAGGGGGTGAGAATTCATAGTAGTAGGAGAAAATAAAAATAAAAACTAACAAAAAGAAAATATTTTGAAAAAGAGATGATTTTTTTTTAAAAAAAATTGAATTTTTGAAAAATAAGATAAGATAAGATAAAAAAATATTTTAAAAAAAATATTTACAATAACCAATTAATAAGGCACACGTTTGCAATTCCCCGGCAACGGCGCCATTTTGATGAGAGAACTTTTGCGTGGTCTAGAAATTTGCGGATAAATCCTTGTTGCAAGTATAGTTTCTAAACCTTCAAAAGTCCTTTCATACAAACGTTTTGGTTGTCACAAGTAACAAACTCCTTTGAAATTGATAACCGAGTATTCAAACCTCGGGTCATCTTCTCAAGGAATTGCAGGAAAGTATGTTCTTATTATTGGTTATGAAGATTGTAAATTGGGGGTTTTGGAAGTAAGGAGGGAATATGTTATATGACAAGTAAAATAAAATAATAATAATAAAATCTCTTGGCAAGGTATAAGAAATTGGAAGTCCAGACTTAGTTACCCTTATCAATAATAATGAAAGTTGAATCTTAATTCCACTTAGTTGACCTTTACTAAAGCAAAGGAAAGTCAAGGGATAAATTGGTTTGATCTTCGAATCCTATTTATTTCCTAAGAAAAGATTGGGATTATTGAAGTTCAACTCAATTGACAAGATAACAATTATTAATTATGCTGTTGAATTGGATAACTCCTGAGTTACTGATTTCTTAACCAAAACCAAAAGGGGAAAAGTAAATCTACTGGAATAAGAATGCCTTCAGATGGGAAGCAATAATCATGTAAATAAAAGAAAGCAATATTAAACTGAAATACCTCAAATTGCATTAACAAAAGAACTTAAATCTGACATGGATGTTCATAAATTAAATTGGAAAGATAAATAAAAGAACATTGAACCTGGATTGAGAGTCACTCCTAAAACTAAGAGAAGTCCTAAATCATAATCCTAAGAGAGAGGAGAGAACCTCTCTCTCTAAAAACTACATCTACTCCTAAAATTGTGAACTGTGAAAGCTTTTTTATGAATAGATGCATTCCCCCACTTTATAGCCTCTAATCTGTGTTTTCTGGGCCGCAAACTGGGTCAAAAACAGCCCAGAATTCGCTAGTTGCGAATTCAAACACGCTGATTTTTGTCACTGCGACGTGGCCGCATGGGTCACGCGGTCGCGTCGCTTAGCGTCAGAACAACTATGGAATATTATATATTAAATTGAAGCCTCGGACGTTAGCTTTCCAACGCAACTAGAACCGCGTCGTTTGGACCTCTGTAGCTAAAGTTATAGCCGTTTGAGTGCGAAGAGGTCAGGCTGGACAGCTTAGCAACTTATTCAACTTCTTGTATTCCTTCCACTTTTGCATGCTTCCTTTCCATCCTCTAAGCCATTCCTGCCCTGTAATCTCTGAAAACACTTAACACACATATCAAGGCATCTAATGGTAATAAGAGAGGATTAATATTAGCAAATATAAGTCCAAAGAAACATGTTTTAAATCAAAACCACATAATTAGGAAGGCAAATGTAAAACCATGCAAATAGTATGAATAAGTGGGTAAAGAGTAGATAAAAACCACTCAATTAAGCACAAGATAAACCATAAAATAGTGGTTTATCAGTATGTAATGCTGATTCCGGAGCGACGGAGCATCAAGGACAACGCGGGTCTGTCTGAGGTATGCGCTCGTGAAGCTTTTCTTTCACCGCTAATCCGTTGTGAATTACTTTCCAGATGAAAATTCTAATTTCTGGCTAAGTGTTAGTCTTCCAGATGGCTTTCCAGATCCCTCTTTCTCTGAATTGTTTATGGAGTATTGCTGAAGTTGGATGGAAAAAGAGATATGCAATATTGTAGCCAGATTTTGCAGAGTACTCACCGGAGCTAGTATGTATCCATATTAGTCTGTCTGTACCTTCTTCGATCTTTGTTTGGCATATTTTGGAACTGGTTTCACTGTTGAAAATTGCATTAATTTTGTCTAGGTCCCATTTTTCGGAGGCATCCATCAGTTGTTTAACCCATAGAAATTGTTGGTTACCCAGCTCATTTGGTGGAATTTGGAAAGAGGGGGGTCATCTCCAAACCAAGGATCTTCCCATATCTTTACCGTCTCTTGCCAAGAAACTACCCATTTCACGCCTTTTTCTAGTACATTTCTTTTTTCCAAGAGACTCTGCCACGCCCAAGATGGTCTACTCTCTCTTTTAGCTTCAAGAAAGGAGGTAAGCCTGTAATACTTATTTTTAAAGATTTTGCAGAATAGAGAATGTGGCTTGGTTAATAATGTCCACCCCTGTTTTGCCAACGTCGCTAGATTGAAAGCTTTTAGGTCTTTGAATCCCAAACCACCTTCCTGTTTATCTCTGCTAACTGTATCCTAGCTAATCCAATGCATCTTCCTTTCATTCTGCTTTTATTCCCACCAAAATTTCATCATCAACCTATGTAGTTCATCAATTAATGTCTCAGGCAGCTTAAAACAACTTAGCGAGTATATCGGGATAACAGTGCCAATTGCTTTGATCAGGATTTCTCTTCCATTGATGGACAGTAGACTTTTTTTTCTAGTAGTTCAATTTTTTGGTGACCTTGTCCTTCACGTAAGCAAAGGCCTCCTTCTTTGATCTATTAACCACGGAGGAAAAGCCCAAATACTTATCTTGAGTTCCCACATTCGGAACTCCAAGTAGATCCGCTAACTTTCTTCTTACCTCCTATTGTGTATTCTTGCTAAAAAACACCACTGATTTGTTCAAATTGACTTCTTGGCCACTTAGGCTACTGTACAGCTCTAGAATGACTTGTAAATGAATGCAACTTTGTTGGTTTGCCTTACAAAATAGGATAGAATCATCTGCGAATAATAGGTGGTTGATGGACGGGCATCTCCTTTTCAACCGCAGTCCCTGAAACAGGTTATTCTGTTCTCCATTGTGGAACAGATAGGAAAGTCCCTTTGTACAAATTAAAAATAGGTATGGGGAGAGGGGATCTCCTTGTCGGAGCCCTCTAGTTGGCTTGAAAAAGCCAAATGGTGAGCCATCCACAATAACAGAATAAGAAATAGTTGACACGCACTCCTTCATCCACTCTATCCATTTATTACAGAAACCCAATTTCTCCATAACAAACCATACAAAACTCCACTCGACATGATCATAGGCCTTACTCATATCGAGTTTTAGAGCTAAGTCATTATCACCAAAGGTTTTATTTTTCAGAAAATGAATATATACATTCATGTGCCACCAGAATATTATCACTAATAAGTCTACCCTAAATGAAAGCACTTTGATTATCACTAATAATTTTTCTCATAAGTGGTTGCATTCTATAATCAAGAATTTTAGAAATAACCTTATAGAAAACTATTCTTAGACTTATAGGTCTGATTTGAGACATCATCATAACATTAGGCACTTTTGGTATCAAACAAATTTGTGTATGATTAAAACTTCTTAGAATTCTATTACCTCCAAAAAAGCTTTTAACAGCGCGACATACATCTCCCTTAATGATACTCCAGTAGTGCTGATAAAATTTAGAGATGAAACCGTCATCTCCTGGAGCTGCTGCAGCAATAACTGAGAACACTGCTTTCTTAATCTCCTCTTCAATAACTGGTCTTGTGAGCCCCCTGTTAGTTTCAGCTGAAATCTTTCTGCTTACTCCGCCTAATGCTTCTGTTGGATCACTAGGATAGCTTGTTGAAAATGGGACCTCAAAGTATCTCTGTGCTCTCTCTCCAACAGTCTCGAGAGTAGTACACCACTTTCTATCTTCATCTTTTAATTTTTAGATTTTATTCCTTCGATTCCTTTCTTGATGTTTGGAATAAAAGAACCTAGTGTTCTGATCTCCCCATCTCAGCCAATTCACCTGTGATTTCTCCTTCCATAACCTTTCTTTCATAGTATAAGCTTCTGCCAATTGATCCTCCAACCGTAGTATTTCCTCCTTTTCGTACTCATTCGGCCGTTCTTTCATGATTGATAGACTGCCTTCTAATTATTCCATCGCTCTCCTGCTATTTCCTGCTCCTGAGGATTGCCATTTTACCAACTCATGCCTGCAGCGTTTGAGTTTCTGAAATAGTTGGACCATAGCTGACCCACTCACTCTCAATTGCCAATTTTCCTTCACAAATTTATTCACTGCCTCCAAACCACACCATCTCTCCTGGAAAAGAAACCTTCTATTGCCCCTGCGAGTCTCCGGATTAGTGTGGACTAAGAGTGGTTGATGATATGATCCGTTGTCATCAAGATGAGTAACATTAGTCATAGGATACTCTTGGAGTTTTGAAGAGATTAGTACCCGATCCAGTCTTTCCTTTATTGCTCTATCTTGACAACTTTGGTTCCACCATGTAAACTTATCTCTAATATATCATGCATCAATCAATCCCTCTTGTTGATAAAATTTTGGAACTTCTGCATCGCTTGGGGTGACTTCTCCTTGCCTCCCTTCTTTTCATGGGACATCACAATAGCATTAAAATCCCCAGCTACCATGCATCTTTCACCTGCTTTCTGGATTATAGGAAAAAGTACTTCAAACTGGCTATTATGGATTTTATCAACACTATTAAGGTGAACCCCTAATACATCCTAGTGGCGTTGCTGGTCTTGGTCCTCCACTATAAAACAAATATAAAAGTACCCACTGCCTTTCACCAACAGCTTTACTTCTTCTTTCCAAGCAACCACTAAACCTCCAGCTGTTCCATTTGCATCAACACAATAGATTTCTTTAAATCCACATGTACGTAGTTGACCATTAACAAATGAGGTTTGATGTTTAGTCTCGTATAAAAACATCACCTCGAGGGAATGGGATCTTACTATCCCTTTGATGTTGTGAATTGCTAGGGGTTTCTCCAAACTCCGGCAATTCCACATCATCAGCTTCATTGCATTTGGGGTGCCATATTTGGGTTGGCACCCTCCCTGCCTTCAATGTTCTTACCTTCTCTAGCTCTCCAATCCTCCAGATTGGCTTGCATTTTCATCACATCTATTTTTCATTTTTCTCCTAACACACTGATTCTTGATTCTCCCGGCCCTCCTATTCTTGTAAAATCCAGTCTAACCATAATTAATTAAATAATAAATTAGATATGAGTGAATATGGTTAGAAAATTTAGCAATCAGAATTTAATAATTTAAATATGATATTTGGACTTAGTGGATTTTTCTGAGTCGGACAACATAGTTTTCTACGTAAAAACGCACACTGAAATTTTGATCGATATTACTGGCTGAGATCTGTCTGGTATTGCAGTTGAGAAAATTGATTATAAGTAAATGAGTTTAAGAAATTAGGAATTATAATTAGGGAAGGTAGAAATATTTAAAGTGTGATTTAGAGCACTAATCTTAAAGATTTTGGCCCAAAATTGGGCCAACGAACAAAAATAAATGAACCGGGCCCAAGTGAGACCAAGATCCAACATATAAGTTATGAGCATTTCAGTTCATTTACCCTAAAAATAAGAAGAGGGGCGCTGAAATGGGAAAGAGAGGAAGAAGAGAGAAAATCCTATCTCCATCAAACTTCAAATCACCATAACTTTTGATCTGGAGCTTCGATTGACGAGCCGTTTGCAGCCACGCGTCGCTCTTCTCATCCTCTACAATTCTATCTAAGTTTTGTAGTGAGTAATCCACTATCCTCTACCCAGTTTTCATTTTTCTCTTTAAATTCAAATATGATTTGGGTTTTAAGGAAATCTTGTGATTTTGGTTGTTTAAGAGTGCTCTAGTATGAGCCATGGGTGACATTCATCACAAATTTCAGTGGGCTGAGGTAAGAAGTGCTCAAACCCTTGTGATTTGTCAATTTCATGAACCTTAGGTTAATGTATATATGTGAAATTGGTTATGTTAGAGTATTGGGTGATTTTGGTGCACAATGGGAAGATTCAACTTGCTTGTGGAACTTTGGTGTGGAGGTTTAAGCTTGTGGGCCTTGTAGAAAAGAATTCAAGTTTGGGTGTGAACCGCCGTCATTAAGGTACGGTTTAAGTTTCATTTAAGTACCGTGTGGTGTGATGAGAATTCCTAGGCTAGGTGCCTCTAGGATTAAGTTTAGATTGTGTAAATGGTTGGTACTAATATGCATAGTTGTTATGTAATGAGAATTGATGATTGACTTGAGAATTTTATGAATTTGGGCCGGAGGCCAGAAAGAGGTAAGGAAGGTAAGTTGACGTGTGTATTGTGTGATGATATAAGTAATTGGATAGATTTTAGATATTGAATGTGTGAATAATTGGTTTGGTTATTGAATAATATGGTTTGAGGAATTGAAGTGTGGAATTTGATGGTTTTGTGTGAAATTGTGTAGATGAGGTAGGTTTGGTTTTGGTTGAGTGTAATGAGGTGAATGTGATTGGGTTGTGGCCATTTGGATGAGTGGAAATAAATTTGGCTTGGGAACATTAGAAAAATTGGTGATTTCTATGTTTGGGTAAAAACTTATTTTTAACCAACTTTGGTGGCTCGTAACTCGGTCAACGGAGTTTGGAATTATTTGAAATTAGATTTTTATGAAATTTTATTCAAAGATCTTTCTAACGGTTCAGAAATGGTTGAAAAAGGAGTTTTGTAGAAGAAGTTATGTGTGTTGTAAGTTTGGGGTTTGAAACTGTGAATTCTGCAGCTTTTTAACTTAGTAAAATTTTTGGTAGAACGCACTCCCACGTGTAGGTGTAGCCGACGCGCACGCGTCGTTTTCAAATGTTCACTTTCCATGCGTTGCGCCTGGCCGACGTATACGCGTCGATGTGCTGATCCAAATTGCCAAGCCAAATTCCCGAGAGTTGTGCGAGGATTACGCTGGCTTTGTGCGTGGGGCACAAAACGCACCCATGCGTACGCGTGGCTGACGCGCGGGCGTCACTTGGCTTTTCTCCCATCCACGCGTACGCGTGGGCGACGCGCATGCGTCACTATGCTTTTTGGTCTTCCACACGTGTACGTGGTCGACGCGCACGCGTCACTTTGTTTTTCCGGTTTCCACGCGTGCGCGTGGGCGGCGCGCACACGTGACCCTGTTTTCACCCCAAGGTTGATTTTTGAGTTTTAAAGCCAAATTTCAAACTTCTAAGTCTCCTTTCTCACCCTTTATGTCCTAAATACTCATAATATGCCTAGCGATGGGAAGAAGTTAGGACATGTGGTAGCTTGTGGATGAGGTAAAGTGAGAATCAATGATGAATGATGAATAATGATGATTGTATGAGTTGTTGAAGGTGATAATGGAAGTGCGGTGTATGCCGTGAGCCAAAGGGCTGTATTTGGTAACGATTATTGGCTGGTTATGGGTTATGCCATGAGCCGGATGGCTATGATAAATATTGATTTATGGCTGGAAATGAAAATATGGCTTTGAATGATTGCTTTATCTTGTGTTCTTTTCCTCGAAAGTGCGACCCTAGAAAAATGGAGGAAGGTGAGGATCCCCTTCTTTGTTCTTTCTGGTATTGTAAAATCACCCCCAGCGAGATGATGGGAGGTTAGGATCCCCTCCTTGGTTCCTCCTGGGCATATGAGAACGTACCTCCTGGATAGATACAAGGGTTGTGGTTGTGCCCCCACTTGCTCCAGGTTGGTTAGTATAGAGGCTCCCCAGGTGGATGCAAGGGTTGTGGTTTCGTCCCACTTGCCCCGGTCATGATGAGTGATGTATAAATGTGCAATCATATGATGTATAAATGACGATATGGTCATGATGAATGATTATAGAATGTTATGAATGAATGTAGAATGATTATCTGAGATACGAGTTTCCCTGGATGAAAGAAGTGACTAGCCACCACGTGCTCTAGGTTGAGACTCGATACTCTGCTGATCCTATGTCGTAAGTGTGGCCGGACACTGTGAAAGTTCCGGATGAGTTCGCCCCCATTGATAAACACCAGTGTGGGTGTTGTATGGATAAACACCAGTGTGGGTGTTGTATGGATAAACACCAGTGTGGGTGTTGTATGATTATGATTATGATCATGATTATGATTGAGAATAACTCGAGTTGGGGATGCACGATAGAGGGACAGTCCAATGGTTAGCTACCAAGACTTGTCGGGTTGGCTATATAATCGACAGATGATATCATCAGCCATAGGGCAGGCGTACATCATTTGCATATGTTTGAATTGTTTGGGTTTGCCTATTTGTTTTGGATTCCTATATCATATATGCTATGTTACTTGACTATATGCTATATGTTCTACTTATACCTTAATTGTGTATTACTTGTCTGCATTGTTTGTGTTTGTACAACTGAGAAGTCCCTCATGCTGGTGTCGGTTGACGCTGAGGGCTGATCTTGTTGAGATAAAATAATGATATGATTAATTTGAAATGATGATTATTGAAAGAGATAAATTGAGTTCCTTGGGTAAACGTAGTGAAGTGATTTCACTGCTCCAGGTTGATAATGATATAAGTTGAGCTCCCTGAGTAGACGCAGTGACGTGATTTCACTTGCTTCAGGTGAGAATATGAAGTATTGATATGATATTGCCGAGACAGGATAGCTGGGGATGGCTTTGTTTATAATCCTGATCCTGGTTTGTTGGAGAGTTAGGAAGTTGAGAAGTTTGAGAAAGATGAATTAGATTTAGTATTCCCTTATGACAGTTGCCTATTTATGGATTAGCGAGAACATAAGGTGAATGTTTGGTGAAAGAAGTTTAGGATGCTTAGTAAGTTTTTATTGCAATGCATTGTATTTATTTGGCACTTTTATCGTACTGGGAACCCATGGGTCGGGAGTTCTCATTCCGTATATATCTCTTGTTTTTCAGATACAGGTCCAAGTGCTCAGAAGTGAGCTGTTGTTCGTCTGAGAAATGGGAAGATCTTTATATTCTCTATTTTATATGTTGCTTAGAACCCCTCCACCTTTGTTTTTGAAAAGCTTATATTATGTATTGAACTCTTTTGGTTTTGCCTATAGAGGCTCTTATGTTTCTTTTGGGAGAGATCAGGAGATACTGTTGTCAACTACTTTTATACTGTATCCTAGCCGGCCTAAACTTTGCGGGTCGCGACTAGTGGCTATTACTTATGTTATATATCTATATATTGCTCTCCTCCTTTTCTCCTTTATGCCTTTATCTGTATATCGCTTTCGACTTCATGGTTTATCTTTTAGTTGTCGATGCGTGAGTGATACGTCTTTGCGATTTTATTTTTACTCTTTTCAGGCTTCTCGATTAATATTCCTTTCAATTATACTTATATTTATGTATTAAAAATCCACCTTGAGAGTCGTACCACTTTATTATCATTGACTTATGACTTGAGCATAAGGATATGAATATTAGGGTATTACAATTCTAGCCAGATGCTTGATCTTTTGTCTCTTATTACTCTTCCCATCATTCTTATGAGGTACACCAATTTGAAAGCTGTTCTAGTCAATCAAATTACTTGTAGGGAATGATGGAACTGAGTTGCTACTGTTTTCTTCCGGGCCTCCTTGGCTCCTATTTTCCTGAATAGAGAGTTTAGCAAAGCTTTTTAATAAGCTAACAGGGGTAGGTTTTGCAGCTGAATTTTGCCTTATCAGGTAAGGGTTCTGGGTTTCTACCATCTTTCCAACTCTCCATCCTACCTATTTAGCTTTCAGATCAAGCCTCCATTTTAACTCTTCCTTTACTTCTGTTTCTGGAATTGCAAGGAGTTGATTGCAGTTTTATATTTCATGTCCTAGAAATTCACAAAAATAGCAATAAACCCCAAGCTTTTCGTACTTCAGTTGTAGCACGCATGTCTTTTTATCTGGGCTAATCACCTTCATGGTTTGCTTGAGTGGTTGAGTCACATCCACCTCCACTCTCACTTTCAGAATTCTGTCTCCCGTAGCTCTCATTACAAAGAAATCAACATCTAAGACGCTTCCAATTCTCCCCCTATCCTCCTTGCAGCCTCTTTTATTTTACAAAATTCTGGTATATCCCACAGTTGGATCCACATTGGGATTTTCAAATAGTCTTCTTCTGCAGGCTTTAATTCTGGATTCTACCATCTTAGATGAATCACAAATTGTTTTATTAGCCATGGAGATCCCCTCTCCACCCTGATCAGATTAGTTTCGTTGGCGAAGAAAAACTGATAAATATTATCTCCATGGCTTTTGATTCTAAATCCCTCTGGATAGTTCCAGATAGCGGTGAAAGCACCTTCGATAGTTCCCATACCAAACCCCTGATCTGCCATAATTCTCCCCACCAAACTCCTGGAACAATCCTCAATAACTGATCTCACATTTTCTTCCTCCAATACCACCACTTCCTCATCAGAATCATTAACCTGCTCTGATTGTCTCTCTCCTTGGCTCGGTAAGATTGACATTGTAGTTTGATCACATACACAATTCAATTTTCAGTTGACGATATTTTGAATTGTCCCTGAAATTGAATGGAGATACTCTCTTACACACAATATCTCTCAAAATTATCAAAACCCTAGCGCACACCACAAGTCACAAAACCCTGACAGCACAAAACCCTGACGACACATAAAACCCTATGTATAAATATTATCTATTAATTAGTCTTTGATATATTATTTTATTTTAGGGTAAAACACCTCCATAGACTAAAGGGAGATGGATTTTACGTGAATCCCCCAAATCAAAATTAGTTACGTGCATGTCCAGCATATTTTTATATAAATCGAATTGATGCAACTCGATTTAGGCTTACAAGTAGTAAATCTAATTGATGAAACTCAAATTACTAGAAATAAGGTAAATCGAATTGACATGATTCGATTTAGTATGGATGTAACTTTGCTTTAAGATAAATCGACCCTACTAAATTCGATATAGCATGCATATACCTGGATACATGTAATTCAAAGTGGTTAAATTCAATTTATGTGCAAAATGCACGAATTCCATGAATGGAATCCATGAAATCTGATTTATTTATAAGTTTAAAATTGTTTACTATGTATAGGTTAGTAACGAGTACATTACAAATTTTTATAATACTCATCATAACATCTTTTAAGCAACTTTTAAATTTTATACAATTATTTATAATAATTACAAAAAAGGGCTTATAATAAAAAATTTAAAACTTTATAAAAATGTTTAGTTTAAAATTATTATTAAAATTTTAGTTGTACTCATTATAAAATGAATAATTACAATATAAAATTTTTTAAAATTATAACTATATAAATAATATAAAATGAATGAACCATTCAAAAATAGGACGATCTAACAATTGAAAGCCAATTAATTTAAAAACGTAATTTAAAAAATAAATCCTTCGCATAATTACATAATTATGAATTTATGATATGATAAATACTTTCCAAAAAACTATTCTAATGCTTGACTTCTAAACCCCAAATTATTTATTTAAATAGTTTAATTTTTATCTAACCTAATATAATAAAATAGGTTTAAACCTTATTATTATTATAATTATTATAATTATTATATTATTATCTATATTCTCTTATTGTAAATAATTTTATAAAATGTGAAAATTTTTTAAAATATTTTATGAGTATTATAAAAATTTGTAAGTCAATTTATAAATCAGCTCACTAGAAAAATGTTTAATAACAATTTGTAAGTCAATTTATGTAATAGAGTATAACTAAAATGTTAATAACAATCTTTCAATTAAACATTGTTATGATGAGTACTATAAAAAATTTGTAATGTACTCTACTAATCTATACATAATAAAAAATTTTAAACTTTATGAAATGTAATTTTTTTTTATAGACTCGCATTATCGAACTAATTGAATTCAATTTAGCATTGCCTCCATATAGATATAATTGTTGGTGTAAGATACAGTAAATCGAATTTAACCTCTTCGAATTAAATTACATGTATCCAAGTATATGCATGTTAAATCTGTCGATTTACCTTACATCCATGCTAAATGGAATCATGTGAATTCGATTTACCCTTATCGCTTGTAATTCGAATTTCATCAATTCAATTTACTACTTGTATGTCTAAATCGAGTTGCATCAATGCGATTTAATGATTTATACAAAAATATGCTCTGAACATGCACGTAACGAATTTTGATTTGGGGGATTCAATTAAAATCCATCTCTCTTTAATTTATGGGTGTGTTTTACCTTTAATTTTATCCTAAAACTGGTTTATTAAATTATCTTTTACTTCATTTAGAAATAAAATATACAAGTTTCTGTTTTGTAGAGTCAACGGACAAATCTTCTTTTATTTTTGTTTAACTGAAAATTTGATTTTAAAGCGGATATTTTGTGTGTGTGTGTTTTTTTTTAATTAAAAAAATAAAAATGAAGATAAAATTAGAAAGTGATATTGAAGAATAAAAACCGGATATTTATTCTATTCAAAAGTATTTATTTTGCTTATTACATGAAAGTTTGCAAAAATTGAAAAAAAAAACTCTTTAAATTATTTTGGATAACTGTATACAAACTTTAAATTAAGAAGTAACAGTTAAAAAATTATACTAAGGCAAATATAATTCTTTTATTTTTTTAGAGAAAGAACAAAGTGGTCCTTGACATTTTAGTCCGCAGACCTCGATGATTTGAAAATACATTTAAGTTTTTGACCTTTTCAAAATTTAGATACATTAATCTCTACTATTCATTTGAGTAACAGAAAAATCAAACATGACTCACATTATACCCATCTAGCCGATACAGATGTCCACATGGGAGAGTTTTTAAAATGGGACAAATTAGACCCAGAAATCGATGTATCCAAATTTTGAGAAAGTCAAAAACTTAAATATATTTTCAAATTCTCAGGGACTTAAATGTCCGCAAACCAAAAAATTACTGTCAATTACTTGAATTATTTTTTTTTCAAAGATAGATTATATATTATTGAATTATGATGATTGAATTAAATTATACAAGATATATAATCGATTTTTGCTTAGTGGATGAAAAAACTTTAACACTTTAATATTTTCATTTATTAAAATATTTACTGTTAATAAAACTTTAAAGTTTTATTGTAGCATTTGTATAAGTTCTTTAAGTTCAAATTTTATTGACTTGTAACAGAAAAAAGAAGATAAGAAATCTATTCTATTATATAAAAATTGGGTTTCTGCACTTAATAATGGAGTTGATGTGATATGTTTTTGAGAGTATTTTTTTATTTATTTCTTTTAATTCTGTAAAATAAATCAATTATAACTAATTAATGATATCAATTAATTAATTTAATTAGACATTTAAATCTCACAATTTATTATAATTTATATAAATTGATTAATTATGATTAATTATATCAATTAATTAATTTAGTTATTTATATTAATTATTTGATTTGATTTGATTGGAGTAAATATCAACTTATTTTAGTAAATAATAAATATGATAACGAAATATATGAATTAATTTAATTAGTTTATTGTTTTCAATATCATCTATTTATACGAGATCATAATGTGTTTTTTCCTTATTCGTTCTCTTTTTTCTCTTTCTCTCTCCCTCTCTCTTTTATGTTTAGGGTACAATTTTTATAATTTATTTAATTTTTATTTCCTTTATCTCTACTTATACATTTTATTTTTCTTATATTTTTTAAATTTTTTTCTATTTTAGTTATTCATTATTAGGCTCATTTTTTCCCTTCTAACTTTTGATTAACAAAAGAGATGTGCCTTTTTTACGGTATTTTTAAATAATTTTACTATAATTTTGTTTTGTAATATTCTCTTTTCTCATGTGTACTTCATATGTTTAAGGAGTTGACTTAAAGTTATAATATGATATATAAAATTATAGTATGATGTATAGTATACCGAAATATTAAGGTATTATCGTATAGATATTTTTGGATTTGTCCATTAAATTCAATCATACAGGATCTTGAAAATTATGCAATTATGTAATTATTTATTTTTTCATATAATTATTGTATTGGTCATTTATATTAATGAGACTATTTTTATTATTAATATTTATAAATATACTATTATCTGTATAATTAATTGAATCATCTTATTCGTTTAAGTTTAATTCTATTGAATTAATTAGGTTATTTCACAATACATAATTAATGTTCATAATACTAAATTACTCTAAATTTTCTATTTTCTATGGTTTATAGTTAATTCCAAATTGAAAAGATTATGTTAAATTGTTGAATAGTCTAAATATAATTGAGGTAGTTAATTTAGTTTATTTGTTTATTAATATATTTGATAAAAAACATGAATGATAAATAAAACAAGAAAATAGAAAAATAAAATGTTAGTAATTATTTAAAATAAATAAAAAAATAAGTTATAGGATATTATTTTATTTAAATTATTAATAATTAGAAGAATAAAATGTTGGTAATTATTTTAAATAGACATTGAATTTAGTTTTATGGTACTAATTTATTTAAATTGTTAATAAAATTTTATAATTTTCAGATTTATAACTATTTAATTTATGTATTTTATTTTATTTTACTTTAACAGAAAATTAAAATGTGTCTTTTTAATTTTTTTTAGAAAGTGAAATGAGTTATATCAATTATAATTAATTATCTATAATTAAACTAATTGATGGTGTTAATTTTTAAGATGAATAACACATAATAAATGGTGTGAAATTAATTATAATAAGTTAATAATTAATAAATAAAAAAACTAAAAAAGATTTTTTTTATTGTTATTTGATAACTACACATTTTTATTCATTCACTTTTTCTGTATCTCTTCTTTTCGCATTTTTCTTTTAATTTATTGAACCAAATCAACTATATTAATTATTTGTATTAACTAATTAAGTATTTTTTTAATGGGTTCTGCTAACGGTGCTCTTAGAACATAGGCTAGAAACATTATAAAAAGAAATATTTTATAAAAATTATTAAAAAATAAATATTTTTAAAATGTGTCCGTAAGAGACAAGTTAGCTAAATCATTTTTTAATTTAATGTGTTTGATTTATTCAACTGTATTAATTATAACTAAATAATTATATTCAATTTGATTTTATTAGAATAAATAATATTCTATCGTTTAATATTTTATTAGATTCATTAAATAATATCAATCATAACTAATCAAATATTTAATTTAATTAGAATAGATATTAAATTATTTAAAATTTTGTTTGATCCATTAAACCACATAAATATTAAATGATTTAATAAATAATATATAAGGCAATAAAATAAATGAATTCATTTAATTTTATTTATTATCTTACTTTATATATATAATAAAACAAGTATTAATTGATTGATACTTAAATAAAACGAGTATTAATTATTGAGAATGTAACGAGTTTATACTACGTATTAATTAATTGATACTTAAATAAATTATTTAAATTGGTCACATATATTTTTTAATTGCTCTCTTATTAGTACGGTCCAATAAATAAAATGGGTATTAGTCATTGTAATGAATGAATATTTATTATTTTTAAATGAATTCATTTAAAAATATTGAAGGATTCTAATTCTATGTTACGATTTTATTTTGTTATTAATGCATATATACTCCTATATTATATATTCTATAATTTCTATATTCTTAGATAATATTTTTAATTTTTTTAGTTTAATTTATTATTTTTAGTCATCAGAATTAGTTATCAATTCAATTTTTTAATTTAATAATTCAATAATATATTTTAATTATATATAATTAGAATGTGCTTTCTATCCCTTTTTTCTCTCTATTTTATACTTGGGGTGTAATGTTTGTATTTTTTTTATTTTTGTTTTTTCTATCTTAATTTTGTTTCATATCAATTATTTTTTTATGTATTTTGATTTATAGAATTATTTTATTTAATGGCATTTTAAATTTTTTATAATATTTTTATAAAATTTGATTAACAGGTTCTTCAAAAAAAAAAATTTTCAAATTTTTTTAATGAGATCGTATTTTAATTTTTCTTTTTTATCTTTTATATTTATTGATTATATTAATCTTTCATTACAATACATTTTTTTATTTATTCCACACATTATTTATTTTACCTACTTTTACTTTTTTTTTAATTGTTCTCTTTATTTTATTTTTTATTTTTACTCCGCATATATAAATTTATTATAATTCATCACGTGCATGTTCTTTTTTAATTTAAGTGATTCTTTTAGGTTATATTTTACCATTGAATGCTCTATATTATTTACTGTGTTTGTTTTTAATTTTTTTTAGTTATCTGTAAATATATTTATAAAAATATGATTTCATTTTGTCCAATATTTACTATCGCGTTTAGTAGATAAATAACAAAATTTTTATTTATTGTTATATTGATTGAGTTTGAAGATTTTATTTCTACTTTTATACATTTGTTTATATTGTATGATTTGTATTTGTGTTAGGTAGTATTTGTTTTAAAGTACTGGAACAGAGACTAAGAGACTGAGACTTAATATTAAATTTGTTGGTTTAAAGACTGGTATTAAAATTTCAGTCTATGTTTCCAAAATTTTAGTATTTCAGTACTTTTAGGTAGCGTTTGGTGGAGAGACAGAGGCGGAAAGACTGAGATTGAAAGACAGAGACTAAGAGACAGGGATTGAAATAAATTTCAGTATTCTGTTTGGTGCAAAATGGGAGACAGAAATTGAAACAAGAATAAAACTCTAATTTAATTTGCACAAAGGGTAAAATTGGAATTAATTAATTGAAATGAAAGTATTTTAGGTATAAAATATTATTAAAGTTTCAGTCTCGATCTCTAAAAATTTCAGTCCCCTGTGTCCCTACTTTTTGGAGGTACTGAAATACTGAAATTTTAGAGACAGAGACAGAAATTTTAGTACCAGTCTCTGAACTAACAAATACGATACTGAGTCTCAATCTCTCAGTCTCTGTCTCAGTACTAAAAAGTGGAGGTACTAGGGACTGAAATTTTTTGGAATGAAGATTGAACTTTAATAACATTTTATACCTAAAATATCTCAATTTCAATTAATTAATTACAACTTTACTCTTTGTGCAAATTAAATTAGAGTTCATTCTTATTTCACTCTCTGTCTCTCACTTTACACCAAACACAATACTGAGATTTATTTCGGTCTCAGTCTCAGTCTCTCAGTCTCAGTCTCTCTTCCAAACACTATCTTCGTGGTATCATGGTTCATACATTTTAATATTTGTGTAACAAATCTTATAAATTATTTTTACAAGTTATAATTTTTTTTGTTTTATTTGGATATTTAATTTTTAATAATAACTTTTATTTATTTATAAATATATTATTTCCTATTTTTATTTAAAAAAATTATAAGATAGTAAATATAATTTTTTTAACTTTATCCTTAATATTTAGTTTTAGTTTTATTCTTGATATTTCAATATATTTCAGTTATACTATTAGATAAATAATATTAAGTATAAATAATTAATTATACTAATTATTTGATTTGACTAAAATAAATATTAAATTATTTAATAAATAATGAATAAGAAAATGAAATAAATGAATTTAATTTAAAATTTTCACCTATTATATATATATAATTAGAATGTACTTTATACTTTTTTTTCTCTCTTTTTTTTTGTACTTTTGTTATCATTTTTGTAATTTTTTCATTTTGCCAAATTTTCTATGATTTTGTTTTATATATATTTTTTTTATGTATTTTGATTAATAATTTTTAAGAATGTTACTATTTTGTTTATTAATATTTCAAATTTTCTGTAATATTTTTTTAAAACTTTATTAATAAGTTCTTCTTCATAATACTTTTTTTGAAATTTTTTAACAGGAATATATCTTGACTTTTGTCTTTCATATTTTATATTCATTGATTTATACTAAATTTTTTTTTGCAATGTATTTTTTATTGACTAAATGTATAATTTTTTCTGCCTATTTATACTTCTTTTAGTTGCTTTTTTTATCTTATTTTTAATTGTTTATTTAACTTTTACTCCCAATGTGTTTATTATATTTCACTTCGTCTTAAATTCAATTTCATGGTTATTTTTAATTGTATAAAACTGAACTGTTTCTTTCAAAAATACTTAAATATATTATCTATTACAAACAATTATTATAATAGACAAACAAATATAAATTGAATATATAATTTAATTTTAATTTTAATTAAAAATTAAATAAATTATCAAAAAATATCAACAAATTTTGTTTTAATTTCT
This sequence comes from Arachis hypogaea, assembly GCF_003086295.3. NCBI lineage: Eukaryota > Viridiplantae > Streptophyta > Magnoliopsida > Fabales > Fabaceae > Arachis > Arachis hypogaea. Next base: position 137,162,654 of record NC_092054.1, read on the forward strand.
CTATAGTTTTATTTAATGGTAAAAATCTCTCTATAGTCATTAACATCGTTGATACCAGAAAAAAGTATAAATTTATATAAAATAAAATACATATAAGATAAATAGCATATATGTAATTCCATTATTAATCATAAACTATAGACAAATTTCTAAAAACAAAATCTTATGAATCAACCAGTAATTCTTTAATTTTTTTATTTTTTTTAAAATTGTCCAAACTTATCAATATTTTATAATATGATTTCACAAGTTATAATATGTGATATTAGCTATTGTTATATATGTGAAAAATATGACTCATCTAGTGTTTAACCATTATTTTCGATTAATATTGTTATAACAAGGATATACATGTGACTTTATGAGAATGATATAGCTTGAACTTTGGTTATCTGAGAATTTAGTAAGTGGTTAGAGTAGTTTCACAACAAATTCGATCAATTAAAATATTTATATATTAAAAAAATAAAAAATAAAAAATAAAAATTCTATAAATATCACGAACCAATAACCAACAAATGCTAGCAATTGGAATGATAAAAAAGACCAGCCAAATGGATATTCGCCGGATTACTTGCAATTTGAGACTAAATGAGAATCTGTGAAATTTTTATGGGTAGAGACCTGTCCACGTGAAATAGACTGGGATGGGACATAGGTACCCTCTTCAAGGGACCCGTTAAATCCACGCGAATATAAAATTACTGATTTATCCTAATTTTTATCTCCAATTTAAACTCCTTTTTTTTCTTTTTAGACTCATCCTTAACTTTGATTTTGTATCTATTCTTCCTCTAACCCATTTTCTCTGCCTCTTAAGTTCGCCATTCTGTTGCTCAGTCTCGCCTTAAAATATTATATTATGTTATTATGTTGAAAGATATTTTTATATTTTTTTTGAAATATTATTTTTATAATAAATATATTATGAGTTGTGTTGAATTATATTGAATTGATTATTTTATAATTATTATATTATTTTTTTTATTTTTTTTTATTTTCAAAGAATATCCATAGATAATCGTGGATATCTGCATTTGCTAAGGAGATAATTAAATAGGGGGACTTGCGACGAAGATGGAGAGTGGACAGGGGAATTTTTTTTTAAGATGGAAGTGAAGGACGGGAGGGGTCCGCCGTGCCCACACGAGTATCTATTACTATATCTAACTAACAACGAAAATTCAATTTGAGCCGATTTGAGATATGACACGTGAACTTTATCTCCATTGAGTTTTAAGACAATAAAACTAATTTGAATTTAGGATCCTACTAATAGGCCTACGTTGATCTTACTCACTTGAGTTAATATTTTGAGTCATTGCTGTAATAAATACTATACTATTAAATATGATTATATTTAGTATACATAAAATTTAGGTATACTTATAATAGATTTTATGATCAAACTAAAAAAAAGTTCTAATTATCTTTTTTTAATTTTAAATATTATTTACTATCTTAATGAAAAAGTGAATAATAATAATCATTCACATAATTAAAATAGATCATCCTAATATATACATGACACTACATATATCAAGGATTATTATATATAATAAATTATTTCTTTATTTTTCTAAAGATAATTTATACGTAAATCAACTAATCTTTATAACATACGATCTATTGCGTAATTTTTTTCCTCTTAATATGGATAAATCGATGAATTTAATATATAAAATATAATTTATATTATTTAACATATGAAATAAGTAACTTAAGCTATTATCTAAGACAATAAATATAATAGTATAAATACCTACATATTTATTAGTATTAAAAAATATAAATAATATAAACATGATTTTTTTGGTAGAAAAGCAATAATAAAAGTTATTAATTAAGTTAATTACATAATAAAAAATTATAAATAATATTTTAAATAATAATAAAAAATAAAATCACTATTTTCACATACTACAAAGTTTATAAAAAAAATTTTAGACAATAAATTAATACTCAATTAATTATACATTAGCTTTGTTAAAAAAATTAAATTATATGTTAGATATTTTATATATATATATATATATATATATATATATATATATATATATATATATATATATATATATATATATATAATCGATTATTAAGTTATAATTAATTTCTAACTCAATTTTTGGTAATTGAAATTTAAATGCTGTATATTTTGCACCTAACTAATTTTGTTTTTGTTATTAAAATTTTAAAAAATGTGAGTTGTTAATCAATTCTGAATTCAAATTTAAATTTAAATTTGTGTAAGAAAATATTTTGAATTTTTTTTGCTAACCATAATTAATTTTGAAATAAAAAATTATTTTATACATCATATTATAAGATATTGTAGTCATTCATTTTTTTAATGGTAATTATTGTCAAATAAAATGATATAAAAATGGAGAAAAATATATTTACCAATCTAGGAATAATAATTCATTTTTCAATAGAATAAATTATATATTGAATAACAAAAGTTATTATAGTTTCTTTTTACACAAACTAATACTCAATGACGGTGTTTTGGTAATATTACCAAGAAATATTAATCAATCTAATAGCTTTGTAATGACATAAGTTTATAAGTTTAGAAGCTTGAAAATCATGTCATAAAATATAAAATTTTAACCGGTAACAACGTTGATCATATTGTTTGACTTCCTGAAATAATATGATAACAATAAATAAAACTGTCACCGTTAAATTTTAACAAAGGCAAATCTCCATAAGTATTGCTATCATCATCAATGAGAATTGTTCTACTTTTAAGACAAATATTATTTTCTTTCACTGTATTTTCCAACTCGGCAGGTCGAGAACTAGTTCTCCACGGGTTGAAACTCCATTTATTAAGGGTCTGCCGCTAATCAATGAGTTGTTACATATACAAGGCGGAATTTGAAACTCTAATACTTACTTAGGTAGACGAGTGAGATAACTATTCAACCAATTTAAATCAGTTAAGACAAATACTAATTATTTTTAATATTTTTAACATTAAAAATAATTAAAGTTTAATTTTAATTATAATTTTGTAAAATATTTAATTATAATAATTATTATTATATATATTTTTTATTTAATCTCTTTTAATAAAAAATTTATATATTTTTATTAATTATCCTGTACGAAAATATACATTAGTAATAAATTAAAATAGATAAATAATATCTTTTAGATAAAAAAAACAAAGTTGTATTCATATTATTTTCTTTTAATAATGATACTATTCTTTCTTATATAGCTAAGTCCATTATATATGTTAGATTAATAACTATGTCGCATTAAAATGAGAATATATAAACTTGTGAAATTTTCGCAAGTCTTATTTAATTCATTTAAAGTTTTATGAAAAGGCATGGTTTCACTAGTACTTCAGTTTCAAAAAGTTAAGAAAATTTTAAAATAAATTTTTTTATTCCAATAATGATACTAAGCGATTAAGTGTAAATATTAACATAACAGTGCAAAAATATCTTGATAAATAATTAATAATAATACTAATAATAAAAACACGGGTAAAAAAGGTATAAACATTACTAGTATTATTATTATATTATTAATAGACAAAACACCAAATAAACAAGAGGTATTATGTAATAAATTGCTTATATAATGTAAAAACAATTTACCAAGCAAAAGAAGCTAAGCAATGCACAAATTCACCTAATTCAGAATTAAATTATCCTAAATCGTTGTGGATTGCAATAATTTATATAAAATAATTTATATAAATTATTGAATTCAATTTAGGTTAGGCATATAATATTAAAGACAAAAAACTTTATTTAGGTGTTTTACCCTAAAAATATTATTGCTTGTTTGAAAAAAGTAGAAAAAAAGAATAACATATAGAATAGGAAACAAATAACATATTCATTTAACAAATATACAATTGTGTTCCATTTATGATTAGCACAAACTATTAGCTAGAAAAACTATTAATAATAACATAAAAAAGCTATTAAAAAGCTATAATAGAAAAAAAAGGCTATTTAAAAAAGTATTTTTATAATGACACGAGTTTTCTAAAAATTGATTCTAATTTTTGCATTACTTCTATTTTCTCATCTTTCTCGTATAACCTATCAAAAACATTAAATTTTAAGAAATTAAGAGATGAATGAATGTACTGAAAAAAAAAATAATAAAATGTCTAAAATTCAAATCTCAATTCCAATTTACAAGTAACATTGTATTTTATTTCTTTTAATATAACTTTATTTAATTGCATATACAGAAAATAAGTAATACAAGTATAGAAATATTTGATAAGTGATAACTAAAAAAATTAGCTAAAAATAATCACAAATTATTTTATTTAACATTTATTAATATATACAAGCATTTAGACTATTTTTTTCAGAAAGATTTATATAGTAATTTTAGTTTGAAACTTTTATTATTGTTTCTATCAAAAACATTTTACACTGTAATTTAATCAAATTTATTAAAATTATAAAATGATGGATATTAAGATATAAATACAAAAATTAATCACACCTTAAAACTATGGCAACATAAGACATAGGAGGATTAAGTAAAATAAACATGTTAGCACATTAATTTAGGACAAATTACTTAAATAAAATAAATGATAATTAAAATTATTCATATATAACTTCTTCAGAAAGATTATTTGTATACATTTTTTCATAACAAAAACCGCATAGGCTAGTCCGGTTTCCATGTCACGAACAACTTAATTTTAATTTATGTCACAAATTAATTAAGTTAGGTTGGTCTAATTGTTAGTTTATTAGTCTTTATTAAAGATTTAAATTTGGTTTTATGCATGGCAACAGATTAGTTATAGCAATAAATTAATTCTTGGCCTATCCAAACGGAATGATACAGTGAAAAACTAAAACAAATTTTATATACCCAAAATAACACAAAAGAGAATACACTTATTGTCCATATTTCTCTTATAAACATGTGTATAATCCGCTATAAGGTGCAGCAGTAGATAACCCGCTAACATAAATTGTTAGTGCCTCCAGTGATTTATGTTTGCTTCACCTCCTTTAAAAACCACTATATCCTATATCAGTTTACATAAAATTACGAAAAAAAGTATATATGAGTACCTTTTGTAAAAGTTGTATATGAATAATTTTAGCCATTTATTTTATTTAAGTAATTTGTCCATTAATTTATTTTTTTAATTTTTGCGTGAAAAAACCGTAATTATTATCACTAATAGAAAAATAATTTTTAAACTAAAAAACAAGCTAAGTATTTATGAAATTCAAACCTGAATACTGTTCCACTAAGTCAAGCTGATATCTTTTAATTTGTTCATCACTTCTTCTTCTGACAACGGTTGTCAACATAAACATTATTCAATTATTAATAAAACAAAAATTGCATTTTGAGAAAGAAATTCAAGAAATTTAAAGAAAATAAAATAAATAGATCAGATAATGTGAAAAATAATAAAATAAATTATACAACGTATAAACCTTACTATTTGGAGCAAACATTGGTTGATGGATCATTAGGAACATCACTAAGCTCTTTTGATGAAATTTTTTTAGAAAATAGTTCTTGAAACATATCATCGGGTAGAAAAATTTTTGCTTACAGTGGATATAACTGAAAAAATTCAGTGATACTAAATTTTTGCATACAGTGAATATAACTGAAAAAATTCAGTGATACTCTATGGAATATGAAAGTAGCTACCATTTAGTATTGAATATTGATGTTGGGAATAAGTAGTATGACTACAATTCAATCAATCACATGTCAAATAATTTGTTATTGTTATTATATTAAAATTTTAATATAATAACGTCCTTGATTAAATTTAGAGATTTATCATTGTGATAGTGACCACAATATTGAGAGATAAATCTTTTATAATTTAATCTAAATTATTCTTGGTCATAGGATTATTAAAAAGGACATTAATAATCCGGAAAGATCAATATATATATAATGGTCTTCATTGGATGAAGATTAATAGATCTCATTTATTAAATTATATATATAGATGGTGCATATAGAGATATGACCATTGAACTGACTCACTTTGAGAATTCCTAATGGTTATAATTACCGTATATTTGTCAATAGGATATTTTCAAGATGAACACAGTAATAGAGTTTCCTTTGACCTGCGACTGTCATAGTAATTAACAATGTATTTATTATACTTTGATTCCGGACACCTAATACCCTAGGGTGCTAGTTGAATGGATATTGGGTATGATTTAAATACTTGTAGAATTAATAATTAGTCAATAAGGAATTCGTCAACTCTCGGTAAAGAGTTTGAGCTCTATGATTATAATGACTGAGATGAATAAAACATTGGCCAAGGGGATTGAATGAATGAAGAAATGAGTTTCTTAGGTCATTCACAGTTCATTATAATAATGGTAACAAGTTAGAGTTTGACAATTAAACCATACTCTAAGGGTTAACCAAGAGCTGGAAAGATGGAAGGAATTATACTTTGTTCTTCTAAGGTTCTTAGTAAAAATATATTACTTCATACTATCGGGTTGTTGAGGAATGTTGCTAGACGCCAACCTTGATTAGTAAATTTAGTATGACTAATTTACTACCCGCTTAGTATTGAACCTATGGGGTCACACACTAACGAGTGTTCTAATCTTTGCTGTAGAATTATTTAATTATTAATTTGATTTGATCAAATAAATAATTATATTAATTCAAATGGAATATTATTATATTTTTTGCTAGCACCAAGAATATAATAATAGTATGATAATTGAGAATATTATATGAGATTTGAGAATAATTATTTATTCTATTTCTAAACTTGAATTCTAAATTTGGATGAGATCCTAACTGATTCTATTTCAAATTGAGTTATGATATGATTCATAAATTTGAAAGATTCAAGTTTAAAATAACAAGATATGATTTAAATTTGAATTGAGAATCAAATTTAAAATCAATAACAAATCTCATACTATATATATGTATGCCAAGAGTAGAGGAATGTGAAAGAGATGAGAATAAAAAGAGTTTTATTCCTTTACCTCTACGCACATAAATGTATGTAAGCCTAATTCTTGGAGAAGAGTTTTATGGCGTACAAAGAGTTGCAAGAGGTTTCTCAATTTAGATCAGATGTCCATTAGTCAAGGAGTTGACAGCAAAGGTTGGTCTCGGTGTGGATACGCATAGCACCTTCGTACCATCGAAGGAGAAAGTGATTTTTACTAAAGCGTCTAAAGGTATTTAGAACTGATCTGCTATCTATATATTATTGGAATAAAGTTTAAGCACAAAATAGATCTTTAGGATTACCTTCTTTTCTTCCGCTGCGTGTTATGAACACATAGTAATCCATCAGTGGTATCAGAGCTTTGGCTTTTTGTGTTTAAATTTTATTCCTATTTTCTTAAAATTTGTGAATTAATAGGACTAATTCAAAAAAAAAATTTTTTTAAGCATGTGATGTAGTTATTTTCATTGAGATAATTTTTTAATAAATTAATAGTTAATTTATTTGAAGTTTGATTATTTAATTGTGATTAAATTATCATTCTTTTAATATAAAAGTTATATTTATAATCAAATATTTTGTTTAATTTTATTTATATATTAAATTTTATTGTGATTTTAATCACAATAAAAGGAATAAGATGCAAAAATATATTTTATTTGTTTCTTATATATATAAGTGTATATATAAAGGTCAAATTTGATTTGATAATTTTTTAAGGCTAAATGTTAGTACATGAAAAAATCAAATTTTGATTTGATTGATGTGTTTTGAACACTATAATTTTAGAAATTAGTTTTCTAATATTCTTGATTATAAAGAGCAGCCTGACAACTAGGAGTTTTATTTCAAGATAATAACCAGTATATACATTTGATGTATTAAGGATTAAATTTTATATTTTTTCCTAGACAACCTGGGAGTATAAAAATTTAATCCAAGAATACTGGTAGAAATTCTCTAATAATAGAGATAAGTCCTAAAAGTTAGGATATTGTCAAAAATAAATTTATCTCTTGTTTACAAGGAGCAACCTGACAACTAGGAGACTTGTACTCAAAGATAGAATTTATTTATGCATATGATGATGTATAGAAAGAATTAATTTTATACTTGAACCTAGACAACCTAGGGGTATAAAATATAATTCAGTTAAATAATTGACTGACAACCAGATAATTATTTAGGATTATAATTGTATGGGATACAATTTAATCATATTTATTTGGAATAGGTATGAGTAACAACTTGACAACCAAAGTACTCATTCACGATTCTAAATAATTTTGTCAGAAATATAGATTTCTTATTTACTTTCATATTTTAAATTTTTAAATATGTCCATCTTTCGTATGGCATACTTGAAAGTAATAAATTGGCTATACATTGAGAATTGTTCTTATGTATGAAAGGGTTATCATGGACATGATAATTCTATTGAAATAATATTGTCCAATAAAATTAGTGATGGAATAGTCAGTACTTGTGAAGTATCTAAAATATTAGTTTACTATAATATGTGTTGTTTTGACAACTATGAATTCTAATTTCAAAAGCATATACCCACTATTTATTATTGAACATCTTGAGAAGATGTATGGTGCCCAAAGTAAGATAGTATGACTATCAAAGATTTTATTTAAACTAGTGGGAGTATTGGACAATATATTTTGAATTAAACAACTTTAGAAGTTAGAATGCCATTAGGCAAATGGCTTTAGCGAGAATTGTTCTTGCAAGCATTTTTGGATATTTATTTTGTTACAAACAAAATTTTTTTTTTAATATGATTAAGGTTTGTGATCTTTTTAGAAAAATTCAACATGAGTATTGAGGATGCGAATCAAAATTGTTCTTAAGGGTTGGTTTGACCAATAATAAAAATATTGAGTATTTTTATTATAAGAGTTTAAAGTAAAATCTCTAATATCTAATTGATATTCTATTGAATAGAGAATGAGATTCTCTTCATGCATAAATACTAGTACTCTATGTACTCCATCATGTTTAAGAAACATGAAATTTGATTTAGTTGAATATCACTATTTGTTAAATATTTAGACTACATTTTAGAAATATTGCTAAATTAACAAATTTTTTACCAAATCAATTTTTTATCCATATGAGATATGGAAAAGGCATAAGCTGAAACTCAAGAACATTAGAGTTTGAAGATGTCTTATATGTGTTAAGAGATTGCACAACAATAGAATTGACACTAGGTCCGATAAATGAGATTTATTGGTTACCCTAAAGAAGTAATGAGATTATTTTTATCTCTTCTTATGACAAAGTGTCTATGATAAGAGGTTAAACTCCTTTTTTAGAAAAGGGATTCCATCTTAAAAAAAGAGTGGAAGTACAATTACTTTTATTAGAATTGTATACCACTCAATAGAGGATATACTTTCTCTTGAAAGTATAAAAGGTTTGATCGTCAAACTAACTTTTTGAAAAAGTAGCCTATTTGTATAATGATACAATTCTATAAAGATAGATCTAATGGTTACTTAGATTTTTTATAATTATGTTCAATAAGGATTGTCCTTAAAATACAATTATGCACTATTGTAGTGGGAGATTTCATGTTTTGAGAAAACGTGATATTTATTATGCACTAGATATATTTTACAAAAGGGCAAGCAAACATGCTCAAGAACAAAGGTGTTTAAGGTCAAAAGAGTTTTGATAAACACAGGTGCGCATTGAAAAATTATACACATGATTGATTGGCTCTAGTGCAAGTGAGAGATTATTGTGATAATAGTATGCCCAAGATCCAATCCATCATGATTGGCTCTCGTGCAAGTGGGAGATTGTTGGGAATAAGTAGTATGACCACAATCTAATCAATCACGTGTCAAATAATTTGTTATTGTTATTATATTAAAATGTTAATATAATAACGTCATTGATTAAATTTAGAGATTTATCATTGTGATAGTGATCACAATATTGAGAGATAAATCTTTTATAATTTAATCTAAATTGTTCTTGGTCATAGGATTATTAAAAAGGATATTAATAATCCGAAAAGATCAATATATATATAATGGTCTTCATTGGATGAAGATTAATAGATCTCATTTATTAAATTATATATATAGATGGTGCATATAGAGATATGACCATTGAACTGACTCACTTTGAGAATTCCTAATGGTTATAATTACCGTATATTTGTCAATAGGATATTCTCAAGATGAACACAGTAATAGAGTTTCCTTTGACCTGCGACTGTCATAGTAATTAACAATGTATTTATTATACTTTGATTCCGGACACTTAATACCCTAGGGTGCTAGTTGAATGGATATTGGGTATGATTTAAATACTTGTAGAATTAATGATTAGCCAATAAGGAATCCGTCAACTCTCGGTAAAGAGTTTGAACTCTATGATTATAATGACTGAGATGAATAAAACCTTGGCCAAGGGGATTGAATGAATGAAGAAATGAGTTTCTTAGGTCATTCACAGTTCATTATAATAATGGTAACAAGTTAGAGTTTGACAATTAAACCATACTCTAAGGGTTAACCAAGAGCTGGAAAGATGGAAGGAATTATACTTTGTTCTTCTAAGGTTCTTAGTAAAAATATATTACTTCATACTATCGGGTCGTTGAGGAGTGTTGCTAGACGCCAACCTTGATTAGTAAATTTAGTATGACTAATTTACTACCCGCTTAGTATTGAACCTATAGGGTCACACACTAACGAGTGTTCTAATCTTTGCTGTAGAATTATTTAATTATTAATTTGATTTGATCAAATAAATAATTATATTAATTCAAATAGAATATTATTATATTTTTTGCTAGCACCAAGAATATAATAATAGTATGATAATTGAGAATATTATATGAGATTTGAGAATAATTATTTATTCTATTTCTAAACTTGAATTCTAAATTTGGATGAGATCCTAACTGATTCTGTTTCAAATTGAGTTATGATATGATTCATAAATTTGAAAGATTCAAGTTTAAAATAACAAGATATGATTTAAATTTGAATTGAGAATCAAATTTAAAATCAGTAACAAATCTCATATTATATATATGTATGCCAAGAGTAGAGGAATGTGAAAGAGATGAGAATAAAAAGAGTTTTATTCCTTTACTTCTACGCACATAAATGTATGTGAGCCTAATTCTTGGAGAAGAGTTTTATGGCGTGCAAAGAGTTGCAAGAGGTTTCTCAATTTAGATCAGATGTCCATTAGTTAAGGAGTTGACAGCAAAGGTTGGTCTCGGTGTGGATACGCATAGCACCTTCGTACCATCGAAGAAGAAAGTGATTTTTACTAAAGCGTCTAAAGGTATTTAGAACTGATATACTATCTATATATTATTGGAATAAAGTTTAAGCACAAAATAGATCTTTAGGATTACCTTCTTTTCTTCCGCTGCGTGTTTTGAACACATAGTAATCTATCAATTGATTATCTTCCAATAATTCTTCACTTACAAATATTAGTTCATGGGATACATCAACATCATAAAAAGTATCAACTTGTTCTAATGGAATGTTTTTACAAAATTTTTGGTATGACCTAAAAAGTAGTGGCAAATAATTTTCACTATTTTCTTGATTCTCCATGCATTCCATAGTTAAAAAAAAATGAAAAAACTATGAATTACTTGTATTGTTAAAAAAAGAGACAGAAAAAAAAGAAGATAAACAGTTGTAAATTATAAATTTTCTTATAGTATATATATATATATATATATATATATATTCTTATCTTTAAATTATACGAACATGCAACAAAAAATAAAGATACTATAAGATAATCATAATAAATTAAATTAAAAAAATAAAATCTTTTTGTTAGAATTTATATTAATTTTATCTTAAAATTGATTTATTAAATTATTTTTTACTTCACATAGAAATAAGATGTTCAAGTTACTGTCTTGTAAAGTCTACAAAATTTACTTTTATTTTAATTTAATTAAAAATTTATTTTAAAGAAAATATTTTGCGTTTTTTCTTTAAATTAAAGATATGGTGTTTGACACAACAAATACTTTGAAAAAAGGTTTGTACTACCCTTATCAAGTAAATATTTGTCCGCTTCATTTACACATACTAAATAGAGTGCTACTATTAGGATTAAATTTAATAAAAAGGAATCTGATTAAGGCCATGCATAGCACGGTAACCTACTAGTATAACTTTTGTTCTATGAATTTGTCTTTTTTTTTCTCTTTTGTGGAATGAAAATCATTTTCTTTTTCTATGAATAAGAGATAATTCTATTACATCTTGCTTTTATTTTTCTATTTAAAACTGTCATGGAACATATGATTCAGACTTAACCATAAGTAAAAACAAAAATATGATTACAAAAGTCACTTATTTTGATTCATGAAAAAGAGGCAATACTAATATTAATAAAACAAAATTTTATTAGTGACACCATGTAAATACATCATAGTCAGTTGGAGTAATTCACTAATTATATAAATATTTAACAAATAAATTAGTGTCAAATACTATGTATAATCTAATTTGTATCAAGCTCTTCTTATACTAACTCTCAATTCTTTTTCCAGTGAACCAAATAAAATATTAAAAGTAATTATTAATAATAGTATAAAAATTACATAAAAATATTTTATAATTAATTTCCATAGATCAAATGTTTTTAAAAAATTCTTATAATTAATATATTTTAAGCTAATAAATTTTTGAAAAGATACATTCCCATCTAACTCTAAATAGAAACTAGCTCACCCTCTCCTTCGACATTGCCATCAAGACCGAAAAGTTAGGGAATCAAATATTATTAATAAAAAAAATTATAAATTACAATTACATCTAGAACGTTCCTGCCGCATATTCCTACTTTATTGTTCTTTTAGAAACCTAACTAAGCTATTATAATGCCTTGGAATTGGCACACATTCACATCATAGGAAATTAAAGAAAACTAAGCTAATAATTAACTCTAACTAGATACATGTTATCCTATATTTTCATTTTTCAACAATTTTTAGTCCATTTATATGTTCTTCCTCCTTTAAACAAATTCTCCATCCATAAAAAACGTGGATTAAGATACAATTCTTACATTGAAAAATAATTAAAATAGTGTAACTATCATGAATAATAGAAAATTTAAAATAGCCAATTTAATATTTCTTATATTAGTGGAAATTGAATTAGACTAACTGAGAGTAAAAAAATGACTTACAATGATCAAATTACATCATAGATATTTTTTTTTAAATTTTTTTCTTTTAGCTAATCTTTTTCTACGTATAAAATATTTTTGAGCATGACTCAATTTGTTGATAAGTTCTTGTTTTAACATAATATTTAAAAAATTTTGACCAATTTGTACCTTCTGCTTGGTACCGTCTAACAAATAATCTACCAAAACATGATTTTTAAAATAAATATTAACAAATTTTACACTAAAAAATTTTAAACAAAAACATAAACTATTTTAATTAGTAACATTTTTTTTTTGGTTTTCAGTCCAACCAAAAATGTTATTATGTCAACCACTCAACCATTGTCAAAACAAAACGAATTTAGCAATCAACAAAACTATGCCTCATTTGCAATTACTTTAGAGCTCTTTCAAATTGCTAGTTATTAATGCATAAGTACATATGAAAGCTTGGATTAAGAAGAAAGCAATGAAGTGAAGCAGAGTCGGCCTTACAAAAGAGGAATGTTAGACTTATATATTGTAGACAACAAAGTAGAGATATATCTAAAACAAGAGAAGTGCTACTACATGCTAATAGCTAAAAAATTTTGATATGGAAGCAAATGAGTGATATACTTTAACATAGTAATTTTTGGTGTTTTTTAAAATTGTGGGAGTCCGATTTGTGTTTAAAAAGTTAAAAAAAATTCAAAGTACACAAATCGGACTATGCGAGTTGTTTGATTTTAAAATTTTGCTTAAAAAATCACATGGTCCGACTTGTGGTTGGGCAAAGAATTTCGGAAGCTAGAAAACGGACCCTCCGAGTTATTTGTTGTTGTCAATTTTTGTATGAAATAGAATATCAAACACAATTCGGACTGTCCGTTACTGATGGAGAATTCGGACCACATGGCTCCGAGTGCAACACCACTTTTGCTTCCATATTCAAATTAAAAAGTGATATGCTAATACTAGTTGCTTCACTTTCTTCTTTTGTGTAAACACTAATATTCAACTAGATAATAAATAAACAAATAAATAAATAAATAAGAGAAAAAAAGAAGCAATATAATAATAATGAATACCTATGCTCATCTTCAGTCCAACGAGAAAATTTCTTTGTATTGTTGGGGTTGGCAGATTGGTTTTGTTCCCTTGTTGCTGCCTCCATTGGTGCTGCCTTCTCCGCTGCGGCCACGACTACCTCCGCCCTGCCATGATAGAAATAAACAAAATATTTGATAAACAAAATTTATAAACAACATAAATTTTTTCTTTTCCAAAAAAGAACGAAACAAATGTTTGTGTTATTTATTAACACCTTGTAAATTATTTAATGATAAAATAATTTGACTAACAAGTGCCCCAAAATTTGTCAGTTTAATTTTTTCTTTTCTTGATATAAGATTATTTTGACTATTTTTGTAAAGAAAAATATACAGTTTATTATTGTAATTTTAAAATAATTTATTTATTCAAAAAACAAATCAAGGGAGAAAAACGTTCATTGTTTATACAGTTTGTTCATAAAACTTTTAAGAAAAAAGAAAGATAGAATAAGTAATTAAAAAGAAAGAAAAAGTGGGAGGAGAGAATGAAAATATGTATCGGCTAAAAATAAATAAAGAAATAAAAAGAGAATGAAAATATGTAAAGTACAAACCTGTGATGTTGATGATCAGTGTTATAAGGCGGTGGTGGTGGGGTGGTTGTTGCATTGATGATGGGAATGGAGACAGGGTTGTGTTCCAATGTGGTGGCAGGAGCAGCCATTGTCATAGTCATGTTCTCAGATGCAGCATTCAGAGGAGTGTTTGCAGTATAACCGTTATGGATGACATTGATGTCCTTCATCAGCTTCTTGAAGCATTCTTGCAGTTGCGCCGGGGTCTTTCCAGGGAGACGAGCAGCGATCAGCTCCCAGCGGTCGTGTTTAGTATAATGAAAACAATTGGCAATAACTGACTCAAAGGCTTTGTTCTCCTCCCAAGTCCAGATCTGAGGTTGCATAGGTTGGAGCTGAAGCTGAGACTCAGGTGGTTGATAACCACACACGTCAGCAAGAAACTGCTGAAACTGCTGAGGATGAGGGTGGGACTGAGGCTGAGGCTGAGACCAAGGTGGTTGATAACCACACATGTCAGTGAGAAACTGCTGAGGCCGAGGCTGAGGCTGAGGCTGAGACTGAGGCTGAGACTCAGGTGGTTGATAACCACACACGTCAGCAAGAAACTGCTGAAACTGCTGAGGATGAGGGTGGGACTGAGCCTGAGGCTGAGCTTCCGGCAAACACTCAGCAACAACCATATCAAACTGAGGGTGAGACTGATGTGGTTGATAACCACAAGTGTCAACGAAAAACTGAGCTACTGTAATCTCCCTTACATCCGGCTGCGTCTTGGGCTGGGACTTGGGCTGAGAGTGAGGCGGAGGCTGTAGCTGAGGTGGTTGATTGCCACCCACGTCAATGGCACACTGCTCTACCATATTCCTTCTATCCGGCTGTGGCTGAGGTGATTGATTATTACTCATGTCCGCATAGAGGTCTATCATATCAAAAGGATCTATCGTATCCAAAAGATCTATCATATCCCAAGGATCCATCGTTGAGAAAGTACCTAGTTCCTCTTCACTCATTCTTCTTCTTCTTCTTTAGCTTCTTGCTTGGTTTCCTATTTTTAGATATAGCATTTATATAAGCTTCAGACAGAGTGTGTCACTTTAAATTAGATTATGGGAAAAATAGAAAGTTTTCATTTTTTATTTTTAAATTCTATTTAATTTTCAAAATCTCATTCTAGGATGGACCGACATAATGAAGATAGTGAAGGTAGCATGCATGAGGTTAACAAAAGAAAGTATCTACAAACAATAAAAGAAACAGAGTATCTATAAACAAACTGATTTTTAAAATTGCAAATTAAAAACAAAAGAGTTGACTCGACAAAATTTGTTTAAATAGACTAAACTTTTATTTTAAATAACCATGTATCATTAATCCAACGTTTAAACTTTAAACTCATTGTATATGAGAGCAGCAAAGTTTGTTAAAATGTAAATGGAAAGTGGTGTAAATGTGGAGGAAAAAAATAACAACTTTTTATGAAATCTAACTGGAGTCAGTGAACGTCACGCGCCGTGACCCTGGCGGTGCTCGAGACGACCGGCACGGCGGTGGAATCACCACGAGCTGGATGACGTCGTTTCCTTCTTCATTGTCTTGTTCGGATTTTTTCTTCTGTTCAGACACAGTGAGAAGTGTTTCCTGCCTTTTCATTTTTTCTTTTTGAGTCTCAGATTTCTTCGTTTTTCTGTTTGTATTTTGAGAATGTTCACCGGCGTTGGAGTAGGGTCACCGGAGAAACAGATCGGCAGCAACAATTTCCGACGGTATTATCTTTTGAGTAGTGTGTATAAATGAAGCAATGATGTCGGTGTTGTTTTTCTCTTGGAGAAAGAGAGAAAACAGTGATTAGGGCTAATGCTGAGGGAACATTGCTGTTTTCGTTTGAAGGGGAGAGAAATTGAGAAAAACAAAAGCTTTGACTTGACACAATTTTTCAAGCAACAAGTAATTTAATCAAACTCACTCAATTTTTTATAAGTATTAAATTAATAAATAATATTAGATAACTAACTTTTTTTAATTACTTTAAATATCTTTTAATTATACTCTTTTCGTTACTCTTTTAATAGTATATTTTTTTCACTTTTAACCTTTTTTAATTTTAACCTTAATTTTTACTCTAAATTGAAAAATTTATGGGTTCATTAGAATTTTTAATTTAAGATCAGGATTAAAATAACTAATAGTGATTAATAGTTGGTTATTAAAAAATTAATAAAAAATATATTTAAAATATAATTGAAACATCAAAAATAAAATTAAAATAAATTAAATTTAGAGACTTTTTTAAAATTTTTAAAAATATTTTAAAAACAGAAGCGGACTTTATCGATTGATTTTTTTTAGTAATGGAATTTCTGATTGTGTTATTCATTATTATGAAAAAATTGGGTGTTCTAATTTATTATGGATATTAATTTTTTTAATTTAAATCCTCAAAACTGAGGCTCAAAATTGCATGAGACAAAAATCAATAGAAATTTTCTTATGGTATGTATGTCTATAAAAGTTCTTATCTTTAAATTGTATAAATATGCAACAAAAAATAAAGATATGATAAGATAATCATAATAAATAAAATTAAAAAAATAAAATCTTTTGATTAGAATTTATATTAATTTTATCTTAAAATTAATTTATTAAATTATCTTTTACTTCACATAGAAATAAGATGTACAAGTTACTGTCTTATAAAATCAACTACAAAATCTATTTTTATTTTAAAAGGGATATTTTGTGTGTTTTTTTTAAATTAAAGATATGGTGTTTGATACAACAAATGCTTTAAAAGAAGGTTTGTATCCTAATATAGGACTACCTTTATGAAGCAAATATTTATTATTATTATCAATCATAATTCATAACACTAATTTAATCATTCTGTCCGCTTCATTTAAAACTATTAGGATTAAAACACAACCAAATAAGCAAAAGAAAACCAAAACAGAAACATTGCACTAAAGCTTTAAAATAACCACTATCATTAACAGAAAAAAATCACTTCTAACGCTTTGGACATTTTTACCCTTTGGTCTACTACTGAATGTTGCACCAAAATTGAATACCCTAAGACTTATTAATTACGGGAAATTGAGTTCCATTAGACACACTTTTGATTATTGCAATTCACAATGTATAAAATGACATGAGAAAATGATAGCACAAGTCTACAACTCATTTTTTTTTTTACTTTAAAAGAGCCATACTGCCTGCATAGAGGGGCAGAATCAGAACAGTATATGATAATTACAATTTGTTGCAAAGATGTTGATAAAACCGTCGGACAGGCACATACAAAAACTTTTGAGGTTAAATTTAACATTAGTTACAGTGCAAACACCAACACCAATAATCACAACCATGACTGACATTTTCACTCCCCTTGAGTAGTGCTTGCTGTGAAGGATCCATTCCATCACACAAACCACTGGAATCATGCTTAGTTTTGATAAAATGAGATATTATCAAACACTCCTTAATCCTTGCTCAGAATTTTAGGTCAATCATCGATGGAGGTTTTTGTATTTGCTGTGCGCGAGGAAGAAAAGATCAGAGGGACCAAAGTTAGAGTTGAAGAATGAAACTGCAGAGAGAGAGAGAGAGACTAACTGAACGAGAGCGACAGCGGGGCGAGTGTGAGCGACGACGACGAGCGCGGGAGCAGCGAAGCAAAGACGGCGCGGCGGCAGCGGAGCAAAGACGGCACGGCGGCAGCGGAGAGAGAAGGTTGGTGAAATGGCAAAGAGGAAATGGAGAATGCGCGAATTGGGGTGAAATGTCGGAGGTAAAATGTAAGGGGCTTTTTCCAGAAATAAAAAGAGAAATTTATATTTTCCCAAACACCAATTTTGAACCTTAATTTTTTTGATACTATTTTTTTTGTTTAGAGCAAGTTCACCGCACCTGGTGAATTCTATAAAAATTATAGAATTGTTTGAATTCCGCGCAAAAATACACCGACAACAAGCATAATTTCTTTTAGAATTATTTTAATTATAAATTAAAAAAATAAGCCATATTTAATAATAGCAACTATTATTATCATCTCCAAAAATACACAGATATATCGAAATAAGGCATATTTAACAAGAATTTTTTAAATTATAAGTCGTATTTTTATTTTGAAATGAATTTTACAAAAATATAAATAAATTTTTTCAAAATAAAATACGACTTATAATTTAAAAAATTCTTGTTAAATATGCCTTATTCCGGTGTATCTGGGTATTTCTGGAGACGATAATAATAGTTGCCATTGTTAAATATGGCTTATAATTTAATAATAGCTGCCATTGTTAAAATAAAAATTAATAATCTTTATATAATAAACATATTATCTATTTAATTTTAAAGAGGGATCTTCATCGTTTAAGTTTATTGACGATACAGTTGATATTATAAATATTAAAATAAACAATCCATCCGACGATTTTAAAAAAAAAATTTTGCCCATTACTCTGTCAATAAAATATTATAAGGTTACTAAAATAATAGACGGTTTAATTGTTGATTTTAATTTTTTATTTTTAATTATTTTTTAATTTTATTGACGACAAGTCGTCGAAAAATATCGACAAAAATTATAGTTATCAATTTTTAGCGTCGATAATTACGTTATTTTTTGTAGTGATTCTCATTTGTATGTGTTTGTTGAAATTACATTTAAGGTTTGTATTAATGATTGTTCAGTCTAGTCCATAATGTGATAACGCTAAATGGATTTGTTTAAGCCCCAAAGTATCAATTTGTCATGGACTAAAAGATTTCGGAAATCCTAATTGCACCACCAATTATGTTTTAAAATTGGCAAAAGTGCATTATATTAGTTAGTGACTTATTTTTTTGTCAACAGTATGCTAACGTGACTTGATGATGTGGATTGTTAATTAGTGACACATGTTATTTTATGATTTAACCACAGAGTAATAGTATAATAATGAATCGATCAATAGCACGTGACATACTAACGTGAATGATTGTACCATGTATCACAATATTATTTGATTATGTATTATTAGTGACGGATTCAAACATTTTAAATTGTGAGAGCAAAAATATATAAGACATAAGATAATAAAAAAATTTATATAAATATATTGATAATGCTGAAAAGATAAAAATATAAAATTACCTTATTTCTATAAGGGATAAGTATTGTTTTAGTTCCTAACGTTGAGAGTTAGAATCGAAATCATCCCCAATGTAATTTTTTATTTAGAATCATCCTTAACGTTTTATTTCGTATTAAAATCGTCCTTTTAAATTTTTATAGACAAAAATACCCTCCACCACTACCAGCACCTTTACCACCACCATTACCTCCCTTACTTCAACACACCCACCTTCCTTACTTCCATCAAACACTAATAATCAGATTAAGAACACCAATAATAACACATTCAAATTCAGAAATAACAACATCAAATTCTATAGCAAAATTAAAAATAGAAAAATCAGAAACAAATGTAGAAAAAGAAGCAAATTCAATAGCAAAATTCAACAGATGCAGAAGAAGAAGCAAAATCCAGATGCAACAGCAAAAACAGATGTAGAAACAACAAAAACAGCAAATTCAACAGCAAAAATAGCAAATTTAACAGTAAAAATAGCAAATTCAATAGCAAAATTCAACAGAAAAAGCAGATGCAGAAGCAAAATCGGAAGCAGATGCAGAAGAAGAAGCAGATGCAGAAACCGAAGCAGACCCACTGGCGCTTCGTCCTTTCTCCTTCCTCGTGCATATCTGCTCTTTGCTGTTCTGCTTTCCCGACGGCAGTTCGTGGGCGAATCGGCAGCGACGGCTCAGCGGCGTGGTCTCCCTCCAAGGCCCGATGACGACGCAGAGACGTAACACCATTAACACCATGCTGCCGGTGCCACCCAATCCCATCAACATCACCATCACCATCTCCATCATGTTCCTCTTCATTTTCTTCCTCTTCTTCTCCGACTTCTTCCACTTCCCCTCCTCCCTCTCCCCCATCACCACCACCATCACCACCACCACTAGTTGAAGCGCTCGATTCACTCCCGCTGTTGCCGCATTAGAGCCATTTACCGATATAGTGAGAGCGTTTAGGAGGTGGGGTGCTAACGGTTCAGGGAGAAATGGGGTAATAGGTTGGCGCTGAATTAGTCAAAAGATGCAGCTTTGCAAGGGTTCGGTAAGTGTAAGGGTTTGAAGATGAATCATGTGAGTGTTTAGGGTTTCTTGACAGCGACGGCGGCTTCAAGCTTCGTCGCCGCCACTGCTGCCGTCCCCCCTCCCCCTCTCCCTTGCCCCTTTTCCTCCCTCCTCTCCTCTTTCCCTTTTTCCTTTCTCCCTTCTCCTGGCGTTCTTTTCTTCTTTTTTTTTTTTAATTTTACTTATTTTTTATTTATTAGAATAGGAGTACTTTTGTAATAAAATTAAAAATTTTATTAAAAATGACGATTTTGTTAAAAATGTCAAGGATGATTCTAAATTAAAAATTACATTGGGGACGATTTCGATTCTAACCCTCAATGTTAGGAACCAAAACAATATTTATCCCTTTCTATAATTACACACTAATTACATTTAAAATTATTCAATTATTTAAGTGGTAGTTAAGAAATATAAAATAAAAAAACTTAATAGCAAAAAAGAGAATTTTGGATTGCTTTAGAACTATTTTTCTATTCAAAGCATATAAAATTAAATAACATAAAAATATTAAATATTAAATAATCTTTCATTTACAACACTGGTATATTAATAGGTCCAATCTTGACTATTAATTTATTTTGTTTATAAATTAAAAATATATAATAATAGCAAATGTGATGTTAATTCATATGGTAAACGGTTTATCTTTTGAATAAAAGGATTATTATTCAAGTATTTAAAATAATAAAACACATTTTTTTATAAATTATATATGATGAACGGTATCTTAGTAAAAAATATATATAATAAATACCTTATGTCTTCATTATATATTTTATAGATTATCTAATAATTATTCAATCAATTAATAAAGAAAGACTAAAATTATTTTTAAATAATAATAATAATAATAATGAAGTTAGTTAAATAGAAAGATAGATATATACAAGTACAGTATATTTTATTATTTCAACTAAGATTTAAATAATTCTTAATCAAATTTATGTTTGAAAAATTAATCATCAAAATACATATGGTTAGAAATAAGTAGTATGACGAAAATTTAATCTATTATATGTTAAATAATTTGTCGAAGAGTTAATATAATAAGATTTTTTATTAAATTTAAACATTTATAGTTATGATAGTAATCATAATAACGAAAAATAAATTTTTTATAATTATTGCATATTTGTTAATAGGATACTTTTAAAGATGAACATAGTACTAAAATTTTTTTGACCTATGACTATCATAATAATTAACAATCTATTTATTATATTTTGATTTCAGACATCTAATATTTTGGGGTGTTAGTTAAATGGATATTGAGTATGATTTAAATACTTATAAAATTAATGATTAGTCAATAAAAATCCGTCAACTCTCAGTAAAGAGTTTGAGCTCTATGATTATAATGATCGAAATAAATAAAACATTGATCAAGGAGATTGATCGAATGAATAAATGAGTTTCTTAGGTCATTCAGAGTTCATTATAATAATGGTAACAAGTTAGAGTTTGACAATTAAACTACACTTTAAGGATTAACCAAGAGTTGAAAAGATGGAAGAGATTATACTTTAATCTTTTTGGGTTCTTAGTAAAAATATATTACTTCATACTATCAGGTCATTAAAGAGTGTTGTTAGACACCAACCTTTGATTAGTAAATTTAATATGACTAATTAATACCCACTCAGTATTGAAACTATTTGTAACATCCCGAATTTTTAAAAATTAAATAATGAGTTATTTATGATTTATTATATTTGTTGAGAATTTTATTTTAAAAAATTATTTTACAAAAAGTAATTAAATAAAAATTTATGATACTTCTAATTTAAAAATAATTAAGAGTCATATGTAATTTTCATAATAATTAAAATTTAAATTAATTAATATTTTTATATAAATTTTATTATAATAAAATATTTTATATAATTGAAATTAAAATTTTGATAATTCAAAAATAGTGAGAACTTATTAATTTAATTTAAATAATTAGAATTTAGTTCATCTTTATAAACTAAAAGAAAAATTTATTGATTTATCTCTAATTTTAAATTAGAGTAATTATTTAAAAATAATTTGTAAATTGATAAATAAATACTTAAAGTAATTTTTATGGATTATATTTGATTTAAAATTGTTATTATACTCTCTAATTTTATCAACATATCTATTCTATCTTTATTCTTTTATAAAATCCCTAATTTTTAATCTAAATTCCCAAATAAAAAATCCTAATTCCCAAATTGAAAACTTTAACCCTAACCTCTTTATCCCAACTGCCATTTGAAAAACCCACGAATTTATAAATAATTAGTTAATCAATTAATTATTATTTAAAAATATTAGAAAATTAAAATTTTCAATTTATAATGGATGAAATAATTAAAATATGAATTTTTACACTAATTTCAAAGATTTTAGCTCAAAATTGAATCGAACAGGTCAAACCGATTGAACCGAATTTAAAATGGACCCAAGGCCCAACCCAATACTACATTAATATGTGGCTTCAGCCACTCTTCCCCCAAAAGAAAGGGAATCACGTTGAATGCTAGGGGAGAAGGGGGAAGAAAGTGTGAAACTCCACAACATTAAATTGCCCATAACTTTTGATTCGGAGTTTCGATTGTCGAGCCGTCAGCGGCCACGCGTTCATCTCAAAATTTTCTGCAAAATCCACCCAACAATCTGGTAAGGAATCAGCTATTTCTCACCCAGTCTCTCTCTCCTTAAATTCAAAAATATTAAGTTATTAAGTTTTGAGATTTTGTGATTTAACGATGTTAGGTGTGCTCAAGTGGTAAGGAGTCACTAGGCTTTGTCCCAAACTTCCGTTGGTAAGGTAAAAAACTTTTAACCCTTGTGAAATTGTTAAATTAGCAACTTCTATATTGATTTTAGTGATGTTTGTGTAGAATTAAATTATATATATGTGAATTGGAACCAAATTGATGAAGTTGGAAGCTTGAGTTTGAGCTTGGAGGCTGGGAACTTGTGTTGGTATGATTGTGGTAAAGTGAAAGCTTAAGGAAACAGTGAAATTGAGGTGCTTCTGGTTTAGGAAGAAATCGGCCAAGGTATGGTTTTGGTTTCTCGTATGTAATATATAATGTCTTATGAAAATTCAGGCTAGATGACCATAAGATAGGTTGAAGCATGTATGTATGTTATAAAGCAATAGTTTAAATAGAGAGGAATAGGAGGATATTTCAGAATAAAAGCAAAAGAGTTGAAGAAATCATCCACATGACCATGCTTAGCTGCGACGAGTGGCGAGGTGTACGATCCTAATGTTGTTGATGGCTTTGCCGGAGATGACATGCGAATTTTTTCATTGGTGGATTGGTACTTCTTGGAGTTGTTTGTCTTTGTGTTGACAATGTATGCTCCACTTTAGTGTATCGAGCTCTTTTGTTTTCAAAAAAAATGTTGAAGCATGTATGTATGTTATGAGTTAGTAACCTTAATGAAAATATTGAGTTGTTTTGAAATGGGTTGATGGTTGGTGATTTAATGATAATACTTTAATGATTGAGTATGAGATTATGTTGATTATGAATTCTTGGGGTTGAAATTCATGAATTTGTGTATTGATGGGTCATTGAGTAAATGAGAATTGGTTAGGTATGAGTATGTATTGGTTGAATGAGTATGAGTTGGTATATGTAGAAATATTGTTGTGTTAAGTATTGATGAGTATTGACTTGAAGTATATTAAATTGAGAATATTGAATGAGTTGAGGAATTGAGAATTGAATAGTTTAAATGGATCAATGATTGATTAAAGGTTTATAAGTATTTGGTATTGATTATGAGTGTTTTGGAAGTGTTTTGGTTGATAGTGGTTTGGTTTGAAAATGAAAATTTGGTAAAAATAGAGGTTGGTATTTTTTAGGAAAAATATGATTTTTGATCGAATTTCGATGGGCCATAACTTAGCTTCCGAATCCTCAAACTTTTTTAAATTTATTTCAATTGAAAACTGGGTCCGTGAAGTTTATACCGTTTGAAGAACGGATGAAAAATAATTTTTAACGAAAAAGTTATGCTCGTTAGAAGTTGGATGTGAAAAATGTGAATTCTGTACTATTAGCAGCTTTTTAAGGAAAATGAAGGGGGTGCATACGCAGAAGTATGGCTGCCTATGCGACCATTCGCCTCTGTCCAGTGCACTTGTGTACGCGGACAAGGGTTGCGTACACGGCCTGGGAAAATGAGGCACACGCGTACGCGGAAACACGGCTGCTTACGCAGTCGTTCGCCTTTGTCCAGTGTACTCGCGTATGCAGACATGAGTCGCATACGCGAGTCAGGAAAAATAACACTTCCGCGTACACGGGACATGGTTCGCATACGCGGAGCCCTATTTTCAGCAAATTGAGTTTTGTGATTTAAACATGATTCTGAACATGTAAACCTATATTTTAACTATTTAAGACCCTAAACTTAGTTTTAATCATAGTGAGGGATTGAACCTTGAGGAGATGGTGACTTAGAAGTGAAGAAAGTTTGTGAAGTGGTGGAGTATGGTTGAGGAAGTGCAGAATTGATGATGACATATAGTTGATGACTGAATTGAGAGGTGAATGTTGAGATTAGCGATGACTGAGTATGGCCGAATTGGTTGAGATGGCAAGGTCTGGGTGTGATCCTGCTTGCGTGTTACCTCGAAAGTTGTATTGGCGCCTGCACTAGGCAAGAACGGAGGTTCCAACCCGTTTTGCTCTTGCTTCCGGTGTCGTGATGGTGACGGAGGTTTTATCCCCCCTCGTGGTGAGGACGGGGGTTTCATCTCACTCACGAGGTTGGCAAGTTGAGGACGAAGGATTTTCTCTCTTATCATGATGTGGATGTGGAGAAGGTGGAAATGCACTCTCCTTCATTTGTGTTCTTCCTGGGGATGCGCAACCTAGATACCATCTCCGAGTTAGTTACTAGATGTGTCGGGTTCAGGCAGTTTAACCGACACGTGAGCTCACGGCCAGTAGGAAAGGCATACATTATATGCATATGTGTGTTTTGATTGATTGTGCATTAATTGAGTTTGCCTATGTGATTATCATGCTTACCTACTATATTTGCTACTTGTCGTATCTGTATCCTACTTGTGTTTGCTTTGTTTATATTTGCTTGTCTGTTTATCGAAGTTTTGGAGGATCGGAAGAAGGCAGAAATTAGGGCTTAAGTTAGAAATGAATTAGAAATAAGAGCCTTAGATAACCTACCCTGTTTATGGTTTTTAATTTATAAACTTTAAGATTTAAATCTGAGTGTCGGAGATCTAGAATTGCCTCTGGCTTTCTCGATACCATATATATTATGTACGTGGGCACTATTACCATGCTGAGAACCTCCAGTTCTCATTCCATACATATGTTGTCATTTTTCAGATGCAAGTCGAGAAGCCCTTTGCTAGGCGTCTGGAGTTCCTGTCGCAGCAGAATTGGAACTTTGTATTTTGGGTGTTTTGATGTGTATATATATATAGACTTCTCCTTATTATGCTTCACTTTTGTTCCTCATAGAGGCTTTTGGAGAACTAAGGTTTATTTTGAATATTTTGGAACTTGGGATTGTATATACTTATATAAATATTCTCCGGCCGGCCTTGGCTTCCCAGGTTGGGCCGGAGCTTGATATTATGTATCTTTTGACACTCCGCTCTTGTTATATATATATGTGTGTGTGTGTGTGTGTGTGTGTAATTACTTTTCTTCGTATACAAGTTTCTGTACATGAGCATTCGTTTTTCTTTTCACGTTTTTTCTTTAACAACCTTCAAGGCTCCTCGAATATTATATTCTTTCAATTATATTATGTATATATATTTTATTTTAGAGGTCGTAATACCACACTACCTCTGTTGTACGACTTAAGCATAAAGCACTATGTGGTAGGGTGGTACACCATTCCCTTTTCTAAAATTTAAACACAATAGACATACACAGGGAAAGAAAAAGGAGAACGAAAAATGGGAGAATCGAGGAAGAAGAAAAGGAGAGGGGGAAAGAGAGGGAGACAGCGCTGGTGGGTGTCACTGTCACCGTTGCCGCCGCCAGGTGATGCCAGGGCATCTTAGGTTAGTTTCACAAGCCTTTTTCTTTGTTTTTAATAGGTTTTATGCACTTTCTTGAGTTATAAGTAAGCCATTTGGGTAGAAATTCATGTATGCCTATATTCATTCAACCATGAGTAATTTGATGCAATTTCATGATGATTTATGCTATGATGACTTGTATGCTAAGAATGATAAGAATTCTCATGATTTTAGCAAAGCTTTGAAGCATTCATTGGTTAATGATAGGTGAAGGAAGGCATGGAGGAAGGTTACAGAAGGAGCATGGAAAGGATGAAGAAGAAGCAACGTTGGTGGCTAAGTTGGACCACCAACGTTGCCTCAAACGTTGGAAGAGAAACAGAGCACTTCTCTGTAAACATGGCTGATGCTCACGTTGGAGGTGGCATTGGAGGTCCAATGTTAACCCCAACGTTATGAGAAAATGATCAATTATGGGGCTGAAAGAATTTTGAGTGGAGCGTATGCGCCTATGACGTGTACGCGTAAATAAGCATTTTTGACCTGTTTGTGCGG
Organism: Arachis hypogaea; assembly: GCF_003086295.3. Lineage (NCBI taxonomy): Eukaryota > Viridiplantae > Streptophyta > Magnoliopsida > Fabales > Fabaceae > Arachis > Arachis hypogaea. The sequence goes on from NC_092054.1 coordinate 137,190,156, forward strand.
AAGCGCACGGTACGCGTACGCGCCAAGACCAAACGTTGGAGGTCCAACGTTGCATCAAACGCTAGCCTCCAACGTCCACGATGCTCAGCCCAGAATTCAGATTGGGAAATTTTGAATCGGTGCGTACCCGTCAGTGACGCGTACGCGCGGATGAAAAAAATAGCAATGGACGCCTAAGCGCACAGTACGCGTACGCGTGAAAGTGCCAACGTTGGAGGGAACGTTGGAGGTCCAACGCTGAGGCCAACGTCCCCTTCCTTGTTTTAAACTACAAAAAAGGAAAATCTTGCATCCACGCGCACGCTCACCATACGCGTACGCGTGGATGAGCTTTTTGCCCCTTTTGCGCGGAAGCGCATGGTACGCGTACTCGTGGGTTAGCTGACATTGGCCCTCCAACATTGAGTTAAACGCCAATGACAGCAAGCTTTCTGGTTTTGCTGGTTTATTTTAAAATGGAGTTTGAGTCAACGTTGGCCCTCAAACGTTGACTCAAACGTGAAGCATCAGAATTCAAAATCTCACACAGATCTCTTCTCAACACTAAGGGCAACCAATTGGAGCCATCTTCAACCCAATTCTATCAAGGCCAAAAGCCCAATTCAAGGCTTGAAGATCAATGGAAGAAAGTGTATAAATAGCTTAGAATTTAAGTTAGGAAAAACTTTTTACACCTTTTTCCATTTTTTAGTTTTCACCTACTGCACTTGGAATTTCAGAATGTATTTTACAATTCCAATTTCCATTTTGAGAGCTATTGTAACACCCTACCACACAAAGCTTTACACTTAAGTCGTAAAACAGAGGTGGTGTGGTATTACGACCTCTAAAATAAAATGAGTACATATAATAGCAGAAGAACTATAATACGCTAGGAGCCTTGAAGAATAGAGGAAATAAAAATCGCGAAATAAAAGCGCAACGTTCAAGGAACGATTTAACTTGCGTGCTAAGAAAACTATATCCATCAAACATAAAATTGTAAAAATAGGAATAGAGTGCCAAAGATACAAAATAACAAGCTTCTAACTCAGCCTGTGAAGTCAAGACTGGCCGGAGAATATTTACACATATATATATATACATATCCAAAACCCAAATATACATAAACAAAATCTTGCCTTTCCATAAACCTCTAAGAGGATCAAGAGAACAAGTTATGCGGAGAGAAAACTAAGTATATATATATATATACAGCAAAACTACCCAGTAACCACTTCGCTTCAAGAGTCCAGACGCCTAACGAGACGCCTCTCGACCTGCATCTAAAAAAACAACAACATTGTATGGAATGAGAACCGGAGGTTCTCAGTATGGTAAAGGTGCCACACACATAATATATAAGGTCTTGGGAATGCCAGAGGCAATCCTAGAACGCCGACACTCAGATTATAGAGCTTAAAGTATTAAACAGGAGCCATAAAAGGTGGTTTTCTAAAAACATTTAATCCTAACTTAACTTAACCTTAAATCTAAGTCCCATACTGCCATTCCTCCATACCTCCAACTCATTCATGCATTTTTACAGACAAATAGACAGATAAGGTAAACACAAGAAGGTTACAGTTATTATAGGTAACAATTACACATTTAGCATGGCAAGTACATATAGGCACACCCAATTAAAGCACAAGCAAGTAATTCAAGTAATATGCATATGATGCATGCCTGTCCTATGGCTGATGAGGCTCATCTGTCGGTATCCAGCCAACCCGACAAGTCTGAAATGTCCTTAGACTGTCCCCCGACGTGCATCCCTAAGAGTCTATGCATAGCTTTTTCTCAAATAATCAATATTGATCAGTGGGGGTAACATTCCTGGGAATTTATATAGTGCCCGGTCACACTTACGTCGTAGGGTCAATAGAGTATCGAGTTTTCAACCTATTACACGTGGTGGCAAGCCACGACACTTGATCCAGGGAATCTCGTATCTCAGATTATTCAAATTCATAAGCCATATAAATAATTCAATTATAATTCATCAACATCCACATCATTCTCAATCGCATCTCATTCATCATTATACGTTAATCATATTCAATCCTTATCCTTCATTATCACACCTCCCATTCCGTCCATCAATAGTTCTAATTCAAAACATAATTCATTCTTTTCTAAATGAATTAAACTTAAAACATGCTCATATTCTTAATAACTCTAAATCAAACCATATAACCTTTGAATCTAAATCTTTTTAAATAATCATATACACAAAATCTCTAATTTTTTATAAAATTTCGGCAGCATCTCCTCTAAAACTCGGACTTTGCCACCCTTTTCGGGTCCAAACCTGCCTTCTTTTCAATTCAACATACCCTTCCTCATCATCATAACAGTCACCACAATAAATCTACCTTAGATCAATAATTATACTCATACAATATTCAAATCCAACAACCAAAATTCAACTAAGGATCATAGTTCACTAATCCTAGGCTTCTAACACAAAATACCTCATTATCACAACAACCTCCACAATAGTTATACCTCAAATCAATAATTCACCAAATCATTAGTTAATCAACAAGCACCAAACCAACCATGTTCATCAACAATAACATTCAACCATAATTCTCTCCAAATTAACATAACAACATTCACCATCCAAAATTAATAACTAATTATCCAATAAACTTCAACCAAATATATTCATCGACAAATTACTAAACATTAAACATACACCTACATTCCAACTTATCTTTTGGTTATCTAGCCTAAGTTTTCAAAGAACATTATATATTAAATGCAAGAAACCTAAACCATACCTTGGCCGATTTCCATGTAACAACCAAAGCTATTTATTCAAAACCAAGGCAACCCCTCAAAACTCAACTAATCCGCTTCCTCCAAGTTCCAGTATTCACAATTTCAAGCTCCAATTATTTATTCACAACCTAATACACATTCATAACACATATATATCAAATTTAATACTCAAAGCTCAAATTCAATGAAAATAAAATAGAATTATCATATCCTCACCTTACCCATGCTTCACATAATATAGAGTGAACATTTTCCTCAAGCTAATTGGATCCTAAAACATTAGAAATCAAAGAAATTCAATATTCCCACTCAAAATTTGAAAATTTGGGGAAAGGAGTGGCTGGGAGTATTTAGTGGCTTACCCATGAAATTGTTCTAGTAGAAATATAGAGCTCGACACGGTGGACGCGTGGCCGCAAACGATGTGGCGATCGGAGCTCAGACGGAGAAGTTACGGCGTTTTGAAATCACCGTAAGGGTTTCGGTGAATTTCTCTTCTCCTTCCCCTAATGCGTCACTGCTTCTGCTGTCTTTGAAGAGAAGAACGAGCTTTAAGCTCATTTAATGGGTTGGTCCGGTTGGGCTCACGGCCCAGTTTGGACTCGGTTCAACCAGTTCGACACGTTCGGTCCAATTTTGGAACGTTTTATTCGAAATTGGTGTCAAAATTCTCGTTTCGATGAGCTCTATCCTAATTTAATATAATATTTGCATTTCTAATCATCCTTATTAAAAACTAATTTATTGACTAATTATCTACTAATTTAACCGGGGTTTACATCCTACCCACCTAATAAAGAATTTTGTCCTCAAAATTCAAATTCAGTTACCTGAAAAGAGATGTGGGTAGTCCTTTCGCATATCTGCTTCAAGTTCCCAAGTATGTTACTCGATACCAGCTCGACTCCAAACTACTTTTACTAATGATACTTCCCTTCCATGTAATCATTTAACACTGGTGTCATCAATTCTTACCGGAATTACTGGAAGTGTTAGATCTTCTCTCACTTGGATTGGTTCTGGTTTTAGAACATGACTTGCATCAGGAGTATACTTTCGAAGTTATGATACATGAAATACATCGTGCAAATTCGAAAGGTACAGCGGTACGGCAATTCTATAAGCCACTGGTCCAATTCTCTTCAGAATCTCAAATGGTCCAATATAATGGGGATTCAGTTTCTTAGTCTTAATAGCTCTTCCCACTCCAGTGGTTGGTGTAACTTTCAGAAAGACATGTTTTCCTTCTTCAAACTCCAAAAGCTTTCACCTCTGATCAGTGTAGCTCTTCTGGCGGCTTTGGGCTATAAGCATTTGTTCCGAGGGTTACCTGAAACTGTAGATCGATCTCGGACGAGATCTTCTGTACTGGTCGGAGCTGTTGTGTCCGACTTGTTGATGGTGGCCGGAGCCGCCGTGTTTGACTTGTTGGACTTGGTGGTGGTGCTGATCCTTCGTCACCGGAGGGTGGTGGTACCTGCAAGGGACTCCGATGCTTAAGTTAGCAAGGGTATTAAGATGGTTTTTAGTAGAATCAGAGTATGAGTTATACCTGGGTGCTCCAGTGTATTTATAGTAGTGTGGAGTGACCTTTCTGGAGATAAGATAGTTATCTTATCTTATCTTATCTTTGAGTGAAGTCATCTTATCTTTAAGGAAACCGCCCTTATCTTTCTAGGCTTTGGCTGCCTTTAGTTTTGGGCTGTGTTCCTTCGTTTGGGCCTTCTTGGGCCTCTGTAGTGATTTGGCCGAGCTCTTGGAGAAGAGGTCGGATGTTCCTGACCTGAAGAGATTGGTTGGCTTGTCGTCGATCATCCCAGGTTGGACATCTCGACCCAGGGTATGAACAGTGCCCCTGCTCGAGTGTGGTCTTCCTTTTGAGGTCGAGTCCTTAGTTTTAGGACTTCAATTTCTCTGGAGAAGCCGAGCTCGAGCATCGTCGATTTCTTCCTTGTAGAGTTTCCTTTTGAATGCAGAACGCCTTTCTTCTTCTTTAATTTTTGGAAACGCGCATTCCATACCTTGGGAATGTGTGATGGTTTTTAATGCCCCATTAATTCTTTTAATGTTCCGTTTCCTTTGCCTCCCGCTTTCTTATTTCATTTTGAATTACACCAAAACTTTCTCCTTTCTGTTTCTTCTTTCTCTTTGCTTGCTATAACTTCTTTCTCTTTTATTCTTCTGTTTCGTTCGTGCCTCTTCGTTCTCTGGCCCCCAAGTTTTCACTTCTTCGTGCCTTACTTGGAGTGGTTGTTAGTGTGGGCTCACCGTCTGTCTTCATCGCCTTTCTTATTTTTATAGGTTGGTCCTCTTTTCTTCTTCTTTCTTCTCGCATTTTTTGAAAAGTTTTGATCTTACTTGGTTTCGTGTTTAAAAAGCTTGAATCTTTTCTGTGTTTGTTGTGCATCTGCTTATTACTGTAATGTGTGCTCTGGGAGGTCTTTGATTTTGAATGATCCTTCTGCATTTAGGGTTTTTGCGTGCCGTTTATTGTTTCCAGTTTGTGTCCTTTGATATGAACTGCATGTCGTTACTGAGGCTTATGAATCTGCTTGCTTCTAAAAAAGATTCCTCCTTTGATGACTTTTGCCATGTTGGTAGTTTTCTTTGCTGATAAATTTGTAGAAGATAACGATTTTCTGATGGCTTGCTTTGATTTTTTTCTCGTGTCATTTCTTGTTTGGAAGGGGATTATTTTTCTTTGCTGAGAGTTTTATTGGGATGTAGCCTTGTAGACTTTTTTCTGAGTCCTTTACTCTGTCCCTGCCTCCAAAGGATGCCCCTGGACCTTAGTGTATGTCCTGGGGTTTTCCTTTTACTATTTGTATGCTTGAGTCATGTTTTGTCCGAGCTGATTTCTTTTTTGCCTGAGCTATTTTGGTTAGTAATCCATCTTTTTTTCTGGCTGTAGGACTAGTTGACCATGTCTTCTCACAAAAATATTGTCGAGACGTCTTCCAAGGTTCCTGAGGGTATGTCCGACTGGCTCGACTCCCTCGTCCTAATATGTGTTTCTGTAGTTAATTCTAAATTCTGTGCGGAGCTTAGAAAACATCATCAAATCTGTAGTAGTAGAGATCAGGAGAACAATTATGAATTGGTAACACCTGATTCTGATGAAAGGGTTTGCTTCCCTGTTCTAACCTAGGGAGAGCGCCCCTTCTTTTATGTGTACGACTTCTTTTTCAGCCAAATGAACATCACCCTTCCTTTCACCCCCTTTGAGACCGACCTGTTGTGGTCGTGTAACGTAGCTCCATCCCAGCTTCATCCGAACTCATGGGGCTTTATCAAGATCTTTCAGTTGCTTTGTCAAGAATTTGATGTAAAACCTTCTCAAACTCTCTTCCTTTATCTCTTTGTGTTAACCAAACGTGGGACTATAAAAAAGAAAGCTTCTTGGATTTCTTTCAGGTCTGCCCAGGGACACAAAGTTTTTTCTATGTATGATGAGTTTTTTAGGGATTTTAAGAATTACTTTTTTAAAGTCCGAGCTGTTGAAGGAGCTCGACCTTTCTTTTTGGATGAGAATGGCGAGCCCAGCTTTCCTTTAGAATGGCAAAGGAATGTAGTGGTGTCTAGGTACACTTGGGAGATGTTGGATGAAATTGAGCAAGCTTTTGTAACTATGTTGAAAGAGAACTGGGGGCAGCCTCCCCATCTTGATACTAAGAAATTTTTAGGAAATCCTTTACTTCTCCGAGCTGAACTGGGTAGAGGTCGACTTCCTTTATATTTGTCGTACTTGTTTATTTTGTTGAGCTCATTCCTTTTCCTTCTAGTTTATAACTTGGTTTCTTGTGTATTTTCAGAGATGATTAAAAACAACGAATCTATGAAGGCCTTTAAGAAGGCGAGAAAAGCTACAACAGCGCAGCACATCTCGGGTAAAGTTGCTGGGGAAGGATCTTCCCAGGTTCCTCCCAAGAAGCCTGTTTTGAATACTGCTGGGCCGAGGAAGATGATTCGTACGCCTCAGGTCCATTTAGTTGATCCCCCTCAGACTTCTACTGTTACCTCTTCTCCCTCTGCCAGCCTTCTTCCCAAAAGACAAAGGACTGTGGAACCTTTTAATCTGGATGCTCCCGACTTCGATGCGCTGTTGGTTTTGTTGATCAATAAATTGCTCCTTACGGTGTTATTCCTACTGACGATGTCTCCCTTCTTCGCTATTTGGATTTCATCACTCGGAGTAGTATTAAGATAGCTCATATGGGAGCAGCTTTATATCGGACTGCTCAAGATCTTCCCATTCATGCAACCAAAGCTTTTATGGAAGAGGCCAAATCAGAGTTTGACCGGATTAAGGGTTTGAAGGAGGAGTTTGAGGTGAAGGTAGCGAAGCTGGAAAAAGAGTTGGAGGGTGAGAAGACTCTGGCTATTGCTGCTGTGGCTTCTGCAAAGTTGGCTGAGGATATGGCGTTGAAGCATAAGGAGAGCTATGTCTTGACTTATAGGGAGATGATGGACCTTAGGGAGAGTTTAGAATAAGCTCGGGCTGATTATGCTAAACTCCAGGGTCATCTCGTAGGCAATGTGAATGCTGCTTACGAGAATTTGAAGGATCAGGTTCGAGTTCTTGCGCCCGAGCTCGACCTAACCCTTTTTAGGTTGGACAACATTGTAAGAGATGGTAAGATTGTCCCTGATGACCCTGATGATGATGATGATGAGGTTGACTCTCCTCCTGTACCATCTGCCAAAGCCTCTGTTGCCCCGCCTTCCTCAACTCCAGCAGCTGAAGTCGGTCAGCCTGAGTCCGATCTTGACGTCCAGATCCTGAACCGGGATGATGGGACGGTAGATGCGGTACCACTTCAGACTCGTCCTCCTTCACTCCGAGATGCTGCTATTGGAAAGTCTTTGGATCCTTTATAATTTTTCTCTGACATATTATGTACAGCCCGGTCTGTGAGCTTTTTAAACTTTTATTTCTGTAATTGGTGGTTTGCCTAACTTTGGATACTTTAGTTGCTTTTCCTTTAGCAACCTTATTTTGAAAAAACAAAGTAGTTTCTCGAGCTCTTGGGGTCGGCTTCAAGCGGCCTCTTGAGTCTGTTTATCACAGTAATCTTGTTTTTTTTGCGATATGCTTGTCGATTGCTTGCTTTAGCACTCTTCAGCGTGTTGGAATCTTGTTTTCCGACCTCCTTTGATTGCCTTTGTACTTTAATACTTGTAGATTTTCTGGGTCCAATTTGGAGTCCCTTGTGGCACATATCTTCTGTCGATCGATGTCTTTGAATTATTTTTAGTAATCATTTGAGGTTTACTTCTTATACTTCTGTAGCTTTGGTTCGACTTCTTCATCTCGATTTTTCTGAAGTTATTTCTAGTAATCCATTTTATTTAGGTATTCTTTATGGATTACTTTTTATAACTTTGTAGGTTTGTTTGGGCTGACTTCCTCATGCCAATCCCTTCTAAGTTATTTCTAGTAATCCATTTTATTTGGACCTTTGTCAGATCTCTTTTTATGAATTACTTTTTATAACTTTGTGATTTTGTTGGGCCGACTTCATCATGTCGGTCCCTTCTAAGTTATTTCTTAGTAATCTATTTTATTTGGACCCTTGTCAGGTCTCTTTTATGGATTACTTTTATAACTTTGTGATTTTGTTGGGCCGACTTCATCATGTCGGTCCCTTCTAAGTTATTTCTAGTAATCCTCTTTTTTAGGGCTGGCCAGGCCTCTTTCTAGGAATTTACTTTTTATAACTTTGGTTATTGTGGTTGACTGGTCCGACTTCTTTACGTCGGTCCGTCTTTAAGTTATTTTTAGCAACCCATTTTTATTAAGACCTCGTCAGGTCCTTTCCTATGGATCACTTTCGATAACTTCTTGCATTATTCTGTTTTTGCCGCTTTTCATCTTTGCCGATTTTGTAGAAATTGAGTTTGATCCTCATTTGGTCAACCTTTTGATGAATTTGGTTTTCATCTTCGTTGGTCTTTATCGTGATCGAGCAGTGAATTTGATTTTCACTTTCTGCCGATCTGTAGCTTTGTAATTGGGCGATGAATTTTTTGTGTTTCAGATTAATACGTCTTGATAAGGGGATTTGTAAAAAATCTAAAAAACTTATTCAAAATAAAGAATATGCAAATATATACATGTGGGCGTTTTATCCCTCTAAGTCAGGTAGTTGATGGATCTTGGCTCGGTGCCTCGTTAAAAAACCTTTTTCAGGAAAAAGAGTGCACCTCATCCTAAGATCATTATTATCTCCTAACTATAATACCTTCTTAAGTTGCGGGCGTGCCATGACCTTGGAAGCTCTCGCCCTTCGAGTTTGGTCAGCCTGTAGTAGCCCTTTCCGAGTACATCTGCGACTCGGTAGGGTCCTTTCCAGTTTGCTGCTAGCTTTCCTTCTCCAGGTCAATTTGTTCCGATATCATTTCAGATTAGGACGAGGTCATTCTCGGCAAAACCTCGCTGTACTACCTTTCAGTTGTATCTTGAGGCCATTCGACGTTTTAACGCCTCTACCTTGATTCGAGCTCTTTCTCGGATTTCTGGAAGTAGGTCAAGTTCTTCCCTTTGAAGTTGTGAGTTGGCCTCTTCACTGTAGTGGATTACTCTGGGCGATCCTTCTTCGACCTCCACTAGGATCATTGCCTCCATTCCGTAAGCTAATCAGAAAGGTGATTCCTTTGTGGTGGAGTGTGGAGTTTTCCGATATGCCCATAGGACTTGTGGGAGCTCTTCAGCCCAGGCTCCCTTCGCGTCCTGTAATCTCCGTTTTAACCCAGCCAGTATGACTTTTTTGGCAGCTTCTGCTTGTCCATTAGCCTGGGGGTGTTCTACGGATGTGAATTGGTGTTTTATTTTCAAGTCGGTCACCAATTTTCTGAAGCCTGCATCTGTGAATTGAGTGCCACTATCTGTGGTGATGGAGTATGGGACCCCAAACCTTGTGATAATATTTCTATATAATAATTTTTGACTTCTTTAAGCAGTGGCATTGGCTAGGGGTTCTGCCTCAGTCTATTTGGTAAAATAGTCTACTCCGACGATGAGGAACTTGACCTATCCTGATCCTTGAGGGAATGGCCCAAGGAGGTCGAGTCCCCATTTTGCAAATGGCCAGGGTGAGGTTATGCTGATGAGCTCCTCTGGTGGGGCGATATGAAAATTAGCATGCTTCTGACATGGTGGACATGTCTTTACGAATTCCATTGCTTCTTTTTGTAAAGTTGGCCAATAGAATCCGGCCCAGAGTACCTTTTTGATGAGAGCTTGTGCTCCGAGATGGTTACCACAGATGCCACTGTGTATTTCTTCTAAGACTTCCTTTGTGTTGGAAGTTGGCACGCATTTTAACAGTGGTGTTAAAATCCCTCTCTTGTATAGAGTATTATTTATGATAGTGTAGTATTGTGCTTCCCGTTTTAACCTCTTTGCCTCCTTCTTATCTGTAGGGAGTGTTTCTATTTTGAGGTAATTAATTATGGAAGTCATCCATCCCTGATCCAGACCTGTTATGGCTAGGACCTTTTCTTCTTCTGAGATTGATGGATTCTGCAGCATCTCTTGGATGAGGCTTCTATTGTTGCCCCCTGGTTTGGTGCTAGCTAGTTTTGAGAGTGCATCAACTCGAGCATTCTGTTCCTGGGGTATGTGACGGACCTCATATTCCCCGAGTTGTCCGAGCTGTTCCATGGTTTTGTCTAAGTACTTTTTCATGGTGGGATCCTTGGCTTGGTAACTCCCTGCTATTTGTTAGGTGACTACTTGTGAGTCACTGAGGATGATAAGCTTTTGAGCTCCAATCTCCTTAGCCAGCTTCAAACCAGCTAGTAGTGCCTCATACTCAGCTTGGTTATTTGAGGCAGGGAACTCGAATTTGAGGGAAAGTTCGATTTGGGCTCTCTGGTCGCTTTCTATTATCACGCCTGCGCCACTTCCAATTTTGTTTGAGGAACCGTCTACGTAGAGATTCCACTCTGTAGGGATTTTCGGGGTGTCCATAAACTCTGCAATAAAGTCGGCCAAATACTGTGATTTGATGGCTGTCCAAGCTTCATATTGAAGGTCGAATTCGGACAACTCAACTGCCCATTGCAAAATTCTTCCTTTGATGGCCTAAATTTTTTTTCTGCAGAATGCCTTTTATAGGCTGGTTGGTCCGAACCCTGATGATATGGGCTTGGAAATATGGGTGAAGTCGTCGAGATGTTAGTATGAGAGCATAGGCGAATTTTTCTATTTTTTGATAGTTTAGTTCAGACCCTTGTAGTGCTTTGCTGATGAAGTATATAGGTTGTTGTCCACTTTTGTCCTCTCTAACCAGTGCTGAGGCTACTGTCCGATTTCCTATTGCGAGGTACAATACAAGTGGTTCTCCTTCCCGTGGCCGAGTTAGAATAGGTGGTTGTCCCAGGAACCTTTTGAAATTCTGGAAGGCCTGCTCGCATTCTGTTGTCTATTCAAACCTTTTTCCCTTCCTTAGGGTGGCGTAGAAGGGGAGAGATCTTATTGCCGATCCAGCTAGAAATCTGGACAAGGCTGCCAATCTTCCATTGAGTTGTTGTATCTCTTTAACGCTGGTCAGACTCTTCATGCTGAGTATAGCCTGAAATTTATCCGGATTTGCCTCAATTCCTCTTTGTGTGAGCATAAAACCCAAGAATTTGCCAGCTTTTACTGCAAAGGTGCATTTTACAGGGTTAAGTCGCATACCATGCCTTCTTATAGTGTCGAATACTTGCGTGAGGTCGGACAGTAACGACTCTTCGCTTTGTGTTTTCATTAACATGTCGTCCACGTAGACTTCCATGACTTTCCCAATGTGGTCTGCAAAGACCTTATTCATTAATCTTTGATAAGTGGCTCCTGCATTTTTGAGTCCGATTGGCATGACGATGTAGCAGTAGTTTGCCTTCGGGGTCAAAAATGAGGTTTTTTCTTGGTCAGGTGGGTACATCGGGATTTAATTGTATCCCGAATAGGCGTCCATAAATGAGAGGTATTTGTATCCAGAGGAGGCATCTACCAGAGCGTCGATACTTGGGAGTGGATAAGGATATTTTGGGCAGGCTTTGTTGAGATCAGTGTAGTCGGTGCACATCCGCCACTTCCCATTTGATTTTTTCACCAAGACGACGTTAGCTAGCCATAGTGGGTACTTAACTTCCTTTATGAATCATGCCTCCAGTAGAGCTTGTACTTGCTCCTCCACAGCTTAGGATCATTCTGGTATGAGTTTTCTACGTCTCTGTTGTACTGGCCAAGATCCTGGGTAAACTGCCAACTTGTGGCACATTAACTTAGGGTCTATGCCTGGCATGTCTGCGGCCTTCCATGCAAAGAGGTCGACATTGTCTCTTAAGAACTGTATGAGTGACTCCTTTACATCTCTTTTTAAGATTGTGCCGATATTGGTTGTTTTGTCTGGGACATCTCCGATCTGGACTTTTTCTATTTCGCCTTTGGGTTGTGGACGAAGTTCTTCCCGCCCTCAAACTCCCTCGAGTTCGATGGTGTGGAATTCTTCTCCTCTGCCTATAAGGTTTAGAATTTTGTTGTAACAGTGGCGCGCCGTCTTCTGGTCTGCTCTTATCGTAGCTATTCCTTCTGCGGTTGGGAACTTCATGCACAGCTGTGGAGTCGAGACTACTGCGCCGAGCTGATTTAATGTCGTCCGACCTATTAGGGCATTGTAGGCTGAACTTGTGTTGACCACGATGTAATCTATGTTGAGTGTTCTTGACCGGTTTCCTTTTCCAAAGGTTGTGTGTAGTGAGATATATCCAAGTGGTTGGATTGGAGTTGCTCCCAGCCCGAATAGGCTGTTTGGATATGCTATGAGTTCTTTTTCTTCTAGGCCGAGTTTGTCGAAGGCAGTTTTGAACAAGATGTCAGCCGAGCTTCCTTGGTCTACTCGTGCGCGGTGGATATTAGCGTTGGTCAATATGATAGTGATGACCATGTGATCATCATGTCCCGAGACGATGCCAGCTGCGTCCTCTTTAGTAAAAGTGATAGTGGGGATGTCAGGTGCTTCTTCTCCTCCTTCGACATGATATACTTCTTTAAGATATCTTTTGCAAGATGATTTGGAGACTCCTCCTCCCGCAAATCCTCCGTGTATCATGTGGACATGTCTCTTCGAGGTACAAGGTGGTCGTTCAGTTTGTCCAACATCTTCGTCCCTTCTTCTTTTTCTTGGCTCATCTGCTCTGCTGGCTAAGTACCGATCTAGTTTTCTTTCTCTCACCAGTTTTTCTATGACATTTTTCAAGTCAAAGCATTCGTTGGTGGAATGTCCATAGATTCGATGGTATTCACAGTATTCAGTCCGATTTCCTCCTCCTTTCTTGCTTTTCAGTGGGCGAGGTGGGGGTATCCTTTCAGTATAGCATACTTCTCAATAGACATCTATAAGAGACACCCGAAGAGGGGTGTAATTGTGGTATTTCTTGATCTTTTCTCCATGTTGATCTTCTTTTTTCTTGGACTCTTTGTCCTTATCTTGGGAGGAGTAGGAAAATCCGGACTTTGAGGTCTTTCCTAGTCGAGAGTTTTTCTCCATGTTGATGTATTTCTCTGCTCGTTCTTGCACTTCATTCAGGGATGTAGGATGTTTTTTCGATATTGAGTGACTAAAAGGTCCCTCTCGTAAGCGATTGATGAGACCCATAATGGTTGTTTCTGTTGGCAGATTTTGAATGTTCAGACATACTTTGTTGAATCTTTCCATTTAACTGCGGAGACTTTCTCAATCTCCTTGCTTGATCCCCAATAGACTTGGGGCGTGCTTAGTTTTGTCTTTCTGGATGGAGAATCTGGCTAGAAACTTCTTGGCTAAGTTGTCAAAGCTTGAGATAGACCTGGGGGCAGATTGTCGAACCATTTAATTGTTGTCTTTGTCAATGTAGTCGGGAAGACTTTGTAGTGGACTGCATCTGAGGCGTCAGTGAGGTACATTCTACTTCTGAAATTACTGAGATGATGGCTGGGATCTACTGTGCCATCGTATAGAGTCATGTCGGGAGGTTTGAAGTCCTTTGGGATTTTGGTCTTCATGATCTCTTTGGTGAATGGGTCTTGATCCTTACGGGAGCTATCTTCGTGGCTGGATCGAGTAGATTTGGCCTTGAGATCGGCTTCGAGCTTTAGGAGCTTGTCCTCTAATTCGCGGCGTCTCCAAGCTTCCCTTCGTAGGTCTCTCTCGGCTTTCCGTTGATACTCGACCTCTTTTTCGAGTTGTTGTAGGCGATCCTGAAGTGCTTCCATGGCTCCCGTGTTTGGTGAATTCTTATCTTTGTTAGGTTGAGAAGTATCATCTAGTGTGACATCCGCATTCTTATGTGGTGTTCTGTTCTCCAAATCAGAATTGTGGTGGTTGTCAAGGTTGTCCGCCATGATGATGAGATGACTTCCAGGTCTCCGGAAATGGCGCCAATGTTCCGAAGGTTACCTGAAACTGTAGGTCAATCTCGGACGAGATCTTCTGTACTGGTCGGAGCTGTTGTGTCCGACTTGTTGATGGTGGCCAGAGCCGCCGTGTCCGACTTGTTGGACTTGGTGGTGGTGCTGATCCTTCGTCACCGAAGAGTGGTGGTACCTGCAAGGGACTCTGATGCTTAAGTTAGCAAGGGTATTAAGCAGGTTTTTAGTAGAATCAGAGTATAAGTTATACCTGGGTGCTTCAGTGTATTTATAGTAGTGTGGAGTGACTTTTCTGGAGATAAGATAGTTATCTTATCTTATCTTATCTTTGAGTGAAGTCATCTTATCTTTAAGGGAACCGCCCTTATCTTTCTAGGCTTTGGCTGCCTTTAGTTTTGGGCTGTGTTCCTTTGTTTGGGCCTTCTTGGGCCTCTGTAGTGATTTGGCCGAGCTCTTGGAGAAGAGGTCGGATGTTCTTGACCTGAAGAGATCGGTTGGCTTATTGTCGATCATCCCGAGTCAGACATCTCGACCCAGGGTATGAACAGCATTCGACTACGAATCTTCTTTATCTGTTCGGTAGTCTCAGCAATCATCTCAGGCCCTAACAAACTTCTTTCTCTAGTTTCATGCCAACATAGTGGAGACTGATATTTTCTGCCATACAGAGCCTCATATGGAGCCATTCCAATGCTCGCATGATAGCTATTATTATAAGCAAACTCTATTAATGGCATATACCGATCCCAGCTCGCCGGCTGGTCCAATACACAAGCCCTTAGCATATCCTCTATGGTCTGAATAGTTTTCTCTGACTGACCATCTGTCTGAGGGTGATACGCAGTACTCAAGCTTAACTGAGTCCCAAATTCACACTGAAAAGCTCCCCAGAATCTTGATGTGAAGCAAGAATCCCTGTCAGATATAATGGTAGAAGGCACGCCATGCAACCTGACAATCTCTTTAATATACATTCGAGCTAATTCTTCTATTGTACAACTTATTCGGATAGGAAGAAAGTGAGCTGATTTTGTCATTTGATCCACAACTACCCAAATAGCGTCACAACCCGATCGGGTTCTAGGCAACCCTATCACAAAATCCATTGCGATACTCTCCCATTTCCATTGTAGAATCTCCAAAGGCTGAAGGGTCCCTGATGGTCTCTAATGCTCAATCTTAACCTTCTAACACATTAAACATTTAGATACATGTAATGCCACATCATTCTTCATCCATGGCCACCAGAACATTGCTTTCAGATCTTGATACATTTTGGTGCTTTCTAGATGAATTGAGAACCCGCTCTTATGGGCTTCCTTCAAGATACTCTGTCGCAGGTCTCCGATATCTAGCACAATAATCCGATTCTTGAACCTCCACAAACCATCCTGACCTTCTTACACTCCCCACTTTTTTTCCTGTTCAACTGCTGGCAATACCTTACGTAACGCTTCACTATCTCGATGAGCTTTCAGAAGTTCTGATTTAAAACCACTTGAAATCTGCAACTGACTCAAACACAAAATTTCAGATTTTTCTCTAACTCCTAAGTTCAAACTTTGAAATACCTTTAGTAACTCTTCTTCTCGCAACATCATCCAAGCTGCATATAAGGACTTCCGACTCAGGGCGTCCGCCACAACGTTCGCTTTTCCTGGATGATAATTCAATTCGAAATCATAATCCTTCAGAAACTCCATCCATCTCCTCTGACGCATATTCAATTCTTTTTGCTCAAAGAGATACTTCAAACTCTTATGGCCTGAGAAGACATGAAACTTAATACCATAGAGATAATGCCTCCAGATCTTTAAAGCAAACACAACAGCAGCAAGTTCTAAATCGTGAGTTGGATAGTTCATCTCATGTGGCCTTAACTGCCGTGAGGCGTATGCTACAACATTCTGGTGCTGCATCAGAACTCACCTTAAACTCTTCAATAATGCATCACAGTACACTTCAAATGGTTCACTTGGTTCAGGCAATACCAATACAGGTGCAGTAGTCAATCTGTGCTTCAATTCTTAAAAGCTCTCCTCACACTCCGGAGTCCAGATAAAAGGCGTATCCTTCCTAGTCAGTTTAGTTAAAGGTAAGGCGAGCTGTGAAAATCCCTTAATGAATCTATGATAATATCCCTCCAAACCTAGAAAACTCCTGATCTTTGTCATTGAAGTTGGTCGCTCCCAATTTATTACTGCTTCTACCTTAGCAGGATCCACAGCTATTCCCTGCTTACTCACCACATGGCCGAGAAACTTTACCTCACTCTTCCAAAACTCACATTTAGATAACTTAGCATACAACTTCCTGTCTCTTAGAATTTGTAGCACAATTCGCAAGTGATCAGCATGCTTCTCTTCAGTCTTAGAGTAAATAAGAATATCATCAATGAAGACAATAACAAACTTATCCAGATACGGCCCGAAAATTCTGTTCATATAATCCATGAATACTACTGGAGCATTAGTTAACCCAAAAGACATCACCGTATACTTGTAATGACCATAACGCGTCCTAAAAGTAGTTTTAAGAATATCCTAATCTCTAACTCTTATCTAATGATACCCGGATCGCAGATCAATCTTAGAAAACACATCTGCACCTTGTAACTGATCCATTAGATCATTGATTCTAGGTAACAGATATTTATTCTTCACATTGATCTTATTCAATTGCCGATAATCAACACACAAGCGCATACTCCCATCCTTCTTCTTTACCAGTAACACTAGCGCTCCCCACGGAGAAACACTTGGTCGGATAAAATGCTTACCCAACAGATCTTCCAGCTGAGCTTTCAATTCAGCCATTTCTAAAGGTGACATCCTGCAAGGAGTAATCAAAATTGGACTGGCTCCAGGCAATAATTCAACTGCAAACTCAACTTCTCGGTTAGGTGAAAATTCATTAATATCATCCGGAAACACATCTGGAAACTCACATACAATCGGAATCTGCTCTAAATCCTGATCATCACCTGATACTCCTACAGTTAATAACATAATACCCTGACATTCAGTTCCAGAACAGTTTACTATCATAGAATTCAAATAGTAATTATTCACCACAACTAGCGCTTCTGATCCTTCCGGCATAAACTGTACTGATTTCTCAGAACAATCAAGAAAAATATGATTCTTAGATAACCAACTCCCGGTTATCCCAGCTTCATCTGCCTGCAGGATACGTCGTATTCCCTACCACCAATGCTGAGCCTCGCCTTGCAGCTGATAAGTTCCAAATTCAACCCATTGCTCCTCAGGAACTTGTTGGGCCTGCAACTTCCGTTCCATAGCCTGAATCCAATTATCTGCGTCAGTGGGATTTGAGGTTCCCCTAAAAGTCGGAGGGCGAACTTTCAGAAATATAGCACGTGTCATAGGACCGTCCTTATCATTATTGTTCCCGTGATTACCTTGGTTTATCTTATTACCCAGTGCCTCGGCTGTTGCCTGCATAGCTGCAGCCATATTCCTTGGGGCAGCCATAAAGTCTACTGGATCATTCCCTGCCAGGCCAGGAGTAACGATGCCTATCCTATCTCTACCTCGCCCGCAACCGCGTCCGCGAGTCGACATATGGTCCTTATACACACTAAACAAGTGATATTAAGTTGATCAGTCTTAATATCACAGGTCTAATGCTTTAAGTTCTAAATGCATGCTCACAAACGTTTATGCTATATATATAAGTCAGATATCCTAATAGCACATAAACACATATACAGAGAATGTACAGAAGCACAATCAGTCCGCCTTTCAGGCTCTATAGGAACGAACTGCTCTGATACCATAATGTAACACCCTACCACACAAAGCTTTACGCTTAAGTCGTAAAACAGAGGTGGTGTGGTATTACGACCTCTAAAATAAAATGAGTACATATAATAGCAGAAGAACTATAATATGCTAGGAGCCTTGAAGAATAGAGGAAATAAAAATCGCGAAATAAAAGCACAACGTTCAAGGAACGAGTTAACTTGCGTGCTAAGAAAACTATATCCATCAAACATAAAATTGTAAAAATAGGCACACACACAGACACACACGCACACACACACACACACACACACACACACACACACACACACAGATATATATATATATATATATATATATATATATATCAAAAACCCAAATATACATAAACAAAATCTTGTCTTTCCATAAACCTCTAAGAGGATCAAGAGAACAAGTTATGCGAAGAGAAAACTAAGTACTTATATATATATATATATATATATATATATATATATATATATATATATATATATATATATCACTATACAGCAAAACTACCCAGTAACCACTTCGCTTCAAGAGTGCAGACGCCTAACGAGACGCCTCTCGACCTGCATCTAAAAAAATAACAACATCGTATGGAATGAGAACCGATGGTTCTCAGTATGGTAAAGGTGGCACACACATAATATATAAGGTCCTGGGAATGCCAGAGGCAATCCTAGAATGCCGACACTCAGATTATAGAGCTTAAAGTATTAAACATGAGCCATAAAATGTGGTTTTCTAAAAATATTTAATCCTAACTTAACTTAACCTTAAATCTAAGTCCCATATTGCCATTCCTCCATACCTCCAACTCCTTCATGCATTTTCACAGACAAATAGACAGATAAGGCAAACACAAGAAGGTTACAGTTATTACAGGTAACAAATACACATTTAGCATGGCAAGTACATATAGGCACATCCAACTAAAGCACAAGCAAGTAATTCAAGTAATATGCATATAATGCATGCCTGTCCTATAGCTGATGAGGCTCATCTGTCAGTTATCCAACCAACCCGATAAGTCTGAATTGTCCTTAGACTATCCCCCGACGTGTATCCCCAAGAGTCTATGCATAGCTTTTTCTCAAATAATCAATATTGCTCAACGGGGGTAACATTCCCGGGAATTTATATGGTGCCCGGTCACACATACGTCGTAGGGTCAATAGAGTATCAAGTTTTCAACCTGGTACACGTGGTGGCAAGCCACGACACTTGATTCAGGGAATCTCGTATCTCAGATTATTCAAATTCATAAGCCATATAAATAATTCAATTATAATTCATCAACATCCACATCATTCTCAATCGCATCTCATTCATCATTATATGTCAATCATATTCAATCCTTATCCTTCATTATCACACCTCCCATTCCGTCCATCAATAGTTCTAATTCAAAACATAATTCATTCTTTTCTAAATGAATTAAACTTAAAACATGCTCATTTTCTTAATAACTCTAAATCAAACCATATAACCTTTGAATCTAAATCTTTTTAAATAATCATATAAACAAAATCTCTAATTTTTTTATAAAATTTCGGCAGCATCTACTCTAAAACTAAGACTTTGCCACCCTTTTCGGGTCCAAACCTGCTTTCTTTTCAATTCAACATACCCTTCCTCATCATCATAACAGTCACCACAATAAATCTACCTTAGATAAACAATTATACTCATACAATATTCAAATCCAACAACCAAAATTCAACTAAGGATCATAGTTCACTAATCATAGGCTTATTCTAACACAAAATACCTCATTATCACAACAACCTCCACAATAGTTATACCTCAAATCAATAATTCACCAAATCATTAGTTAATCAACAAGCACCAAACCAACCGTGTTCATCAACAATAACATTCAACCATAATTCTCTCCAAATTAGTCACCATCCAAAATTAATAACTAATTATCCAATAAACTTCAACCAAATATATTCATCGACAAATTACTAAACATTAAACATACACCTGCATTCCAACTTATCCTATGGTCATCTAGCCTAAGTTTTCACAGAATATTATATATTAAATGCAAGAAACCTAAACCATACCTTGGCCGATTTCCACGTAATAACCAAAGCTATTTAT
The DNA here is from genome assembly GCF_003086295.3 of Arachis hypogaea. NCBI lineage: Eukaryota > Viridiplantae > Streptophyta > Magnoliopsida > Fabales > Fabaceae > Arachis > Arachis hypogaea. Next base: position 137,210,217 of record NC_092054.1, read on the forward strand.
TCAAAACCAAGGCAACCCCTCAAAACTCAACTAATCTGCTTCCTCCAAGTTCCAGTATTCACAATTTCAAGCTCCAATTATTTATTCACAACCTAATACACATTCATAACACATATATATTCAATTTAATACTCAAAGCTCAAATTCAATGAAAATAAAATAGAATTATCGTATCCTCACCTTACCCAAGCTTCACATAAGCAAGAGTGAACGTTTTTCTCAAGCTAATTGGATCCTAAAACATTAAAAATCAAAGAAATTCAACATTCCCACTCAAAAATTAAAAATTGGAGGAAAGGAGTGGCTGGGAGTATTTAGTGGCTTACCTATGAAATTGTTCCGGTAGAAACATAGAGCTCGACGCGGTGGACATGTGGTCACAAACGGTGTCGCGATCGGAGCTCAGACGGAGAAGTTACGGTGTTTTGAAATCACCGTAAGGGTTTCGGTGAATTTCTCTTCTCCTTCCCCTAATGCGTCGCTGCTTCTGCTGTCTTTGAAGAGAAGAACGAGCTTTAAGCTCATTTCATGGGTTGGTCCGGTTGGGCCCGGTTCAAAACTCAATCTCATAGATACATATGGATACATATAGAATTCTGTGGAAAGTCGTATTTGATGAAAGTCGTATGTACGGCTTGGGGGGAGATCTTTCATATCTTTCGAGATCCACCCTACAATATGGGGCCAAAAAGCCAAAATAAATCATTTTAGCCCTTAGAAGTTATAAAAAAAACAGATTATCCCTTTCATGCTCATGTCACGGTGAGGTACTATAGAAGAAAAAACCGCAAAATCCAATCCAATTTATCGTAATCGATTAGTTAACATGTTGGTTAACCGTATTCTGAAACACGGAAAAAAAATCATTGGTTTATCAAATTATTTATCGAGCTATGAAAAAGATTCAACAAAAGACAGAAACAAATCCACTGTTTGTTTTACGTCAAGCAATACGTGGAGTAACTCCCGATATAGCAGTAAAAGCAAGACGTGTAGGCGGATCTACTCATCAAGTTCCCATTGAAATAGGATCCACACAAGGAAAAGCACTTGCCATTCGTTGGTTATTAGGGGCATCCCGAAAATGCCCGGGTCGAAATATGGCTTTCAAATTTAGTTCCGAATTAGTGGATGCTGCAAAAGGGAGTGGCGATGCCATACGCAAAAAGGAAGAGACTCATAGAATGGCAGAGGCAAATAGAGCTTTCGGTTCAACCTGTTCGGTCTAATTTTGGACCGTTTTCTTCGAAATTGGTGTCAAAATTCTCGTTTCGATGAGCTCTATTCTAATTTAATATAATATTTGCATTTCTAATCCTCCTTATTAAAAACTAATTTATTGACAAATTATCTACTAATTTAACCGGAGTTTACAGCTATGAACAACTAAACTCCTTTCATTGGGTTAGGGAGCTCTACTGTAATTCAATGGATCAATAGTAATTTTCATCTTCTTCTTCTTTCTTTTCTCTTGATTTTTGCTAGAAAGCTTTTGGTCTTAATTCAATTGGATAGTTGTCTTGAGAGAGAAGCTATCCATAATTGGAATTCTTCGGAGCCTTGAGAGAGGAATGAGGAATTCATGCTAGAATTGCTTTCTCACATTGGATTAGATTGGGGTTTGGATGGATATAGTGACATGTAATCCTACCAACACTTTGATCTATGAATTTGTGTGGTATAGTCAGTGACCGAACTTCAACTCTTCCCATGAGCAATTAAATCAAGACATTGGGAAATTGTTCATGCTTAGAGAGATTGGTGAGCCAAGACATTGGGATCCAATCATCTAAGATTGCCAAGCAATGTCAATGAATGTATTGATTGAGGAAGAGGTGAAAATGATTTGATCCGGAGAATTCAATATCTCCTAAAACCCAATGAACTCCCCATTCTCTGATCTACCCATTCTATTTACTTTTTGCTCTTTAATTTCATGCTAATTACCCCTTCCCATTTAATTTCTTGCAATTTAAGCTTCTGCACTTTAATTCCCTACAATTTAATTTCCAGCTTCTTTAATTTCTTGCAATTTAAGTTTCCAGCCAATTTTACTTTCTGCGATTCCCAATTCAATCCTGACTTAGCTCAACTAGTAAAATTCTCCAATTTTAATTTATCGATCTACCAATCCCTGTGGGATTTGACCTCACTCTTTTGTGAGTTTTTACTTGACGACAATCCGGTGCACTTTTCGGAAGGAAATTTGTTGAGAGGCAAATTACCACGTATCAAGTTTATGGCGTTGTTGCCGGGGATTGGTTTTGTATTGACAATTACTAAATTGAAGGATAACTAGATTGAGCACTTTACTTTTTCTTTTGATTAATTGCAATTTAATTTCAGTCACTCATTTTATTCTCTGCAATTTTCTGTTAGTTATTTCTCTTTAATTTTACCTTACTTCTTTACGTTCCAGCAAGCTAACCTACTAAATATTTGATAAATTGCTCTAACCAAGCTAACTATACTCTATTTTAGTAGACTCTACACTTGTTGTTTCTTGTACTTGTTCATTGTATGACAGGTAGGAGAAAAGAAACTTCAACTTTCTTTGATAGTAAACCGGACAGAACCTTCCTGAGATTAAGAAGGGAAGCAAGAGGAAAGAGGGTTATTAGTGCTGAAGAAGAGGAGGAATACTTTGATTTATCAAAACCGGATCGGACCGGCCGGTTTAACCAAAAAACCGGTGAACCGGACTCTCAACCAGTCCGGTCCGATGTTTGGACCGAATAAGGTATCAACCCGCTGCGAACCGGTTAAACCCGGTGCGAACCAGTGAAAATCGGTCGAACTCGGTAAAGTTCGGTCCAACCGAACCGGTTAGAAACTAAATTTTAACAAAATGTTACATATGGGGTTCGAACCCCTCCCCTCTTGAGAAAAAGCGCTATGCATGGCCACCAGGCTGTGACGATTTTCATTAAAATTCATACAAATTAATATATATATATATATATCAAATAATTTACTTTTATATAATTTATTTTAAATTTAGTTATAAATTTACTCATTATTAAATTAATTATATTTTTATTTAACAATAATTATAAATTTATTTATTTTTTTCATAATTATATAACATCTATTAGTATTATTTTTTAATAAATATTTGTATTATATAATAATATAATAGATATAAACTAATTAATAAATTATTAAAATTTAAAATAATAGTTATTTTAATATAAAAACAAAATAAAAATATTTATGATAGAATAAAAATAACAAAATACTTATTATTTCTGGTCCATATTATTTTAAAATAGTTTGATATTCTTAAAATATTAGTAAAAATATGTATTTTAAATTATAATTTTAAATTTTTGACTATTTTTATTTTTTATTTATATAGTACCGAGTCAACCGGTTCAACCAGTGACCCACCGGTTGAACCAGTGACTCAGTGACCCAGTAACCTGACCGGTTCGATCACCGGTTCGGTTCTGATAACTATGGAGGAGGATATGGAAAATCATCATAAAAAAGAGGTGAATAACCATGCCAGAAGAGGTGGAGCTAACCCAGCTGGACAAGAGAGGAGAGTCCTGGGATCATATATCAATCTAAATCCAGAAAATTGTGGTAGCAGCATTCAGAGGCCAACTATCCATGCTAACAATTTCGAATTGAAGCCTCAGCTCATAACTCTTGTCCAAAACAACTGTTCTTTTGGAGGAAGTGCCCAAGAGGATCCTAATGAGCATCTCACTAAATTCTAAAGGATATGTGACACGGTTAAATCTAATGGTGTTCATCCTGACACCTATAGATTGCTATTGTTTCCATTTTCTTTGAGGGACAAGGCATCAAAATGGCTGGAGCCATTCCCGAAGGAAAGCTTGACAACCTGGGAAGTTGTAATGAGTAGATTCTTGACAAGGTTCTACCCACCACAAAGAGTAAACAGGCTGAGAACTGAAGTGCAAATATTCAGACAGTAGGATGGTGAAACTCTTTATGAATCCTGGGAGAGATTCAAGGATTTGACAAAAAAATGCCCCCCTGACATGTTTAATGAGTGGGTGAAAATTCACATCTTCTATGAGGGGCTGAATTGTGAATCAAGAAAAGCTGTAGATCACTCATCTGGAGGTTCCCTAAACAAGAAGAAGACCATTGAAGAGGCCATTGATGTTATAGAGACAGTGGCTGACAATGAGTATTTTTATGCCTCAGATAGAAGCAACAACAGGGGAGTCTTGGAATTGAACCATATGGATGCAATTCTGGCACAGAACAAGAAGATCACCAAGCAACTTGCTGAATTGACCAAGCAAATGGAAAAGAATCAAGCTGCTGCTATCCACACTCAATCATCACCTCAAGAAGAATTGGAGACAGAAGAAGGAGCTAACTGGGAGGAAGCTAATTACCTTGGAAACTCATCTAGACAAGCTAATGATCCTTACTCTAAAACCTATAACTCTGGTTAGAGAAACTACCTAAACTTTGGATGGGGGAACCAACAAAACCAAGGCCAAGATCACAGACCTCATAATCCAACCCAGTACAACCACTCCACTCACCAAAACTCCAACCAAAAAACATACCAGACCACACAAAATACTTATTCATATCTACCATACCAAAGCCACAATAACCACTCTCAACACCCCAAATCCAACCAATCAGCACCACATGATGATTACAGAATGGCCAGAATGAAAGCTATGCTTGCAAACCTTAACAAAGAGTGTGAAGACATGAAAAAATTCCGAAAAGAGGAGAGAGGTATTATGAAAAGCCGAGGGGAGGTTCTTAAGAATCTTGAATTTCAAGTAGGACATCTTTCACAACAATTTCCAAGGCCCACAGATAGTTTCCCAAGTGATACAGATAAAAATCCAAGAGGAAAAATGAAGAAGGTAAGGTGGGAAGAATGCAAGTCAATCAATCTAAGCAGTGAAAAAGGTCTGAAGGAAGAATGCTCCATACACTCAGAAGATGATGAGGGAAATCCAAGGAAGGATGTAAGGGAGATAGAAGAAAAGAGAAAGAATACATCGAGCCCTTTGTGCCACCAGCACCATTCCCACAGAGACTCAAGGGAAGTGAGGAAGTCAGGTCATATTCAAGATTCCTAGACATTTTTGCAACACTCAGTGTCAACATCCCCTTCATCAAAATTCTTCAACAGATGCCAAAATACATCAAGTGCATGAAAGAACTGTTGACCAAGAAAGGAAACTTAAAAGGGGGACAAACAGTCACAATGAACAAGGAATGTAGTGCCCTCATCAAGAAAGTCATACTCATAAAGAAAAAAGATCCAGGGAGTTTTCATATTCCATGTGCCATAGGAGAGACAAAAATTGACAAAGGATTCTGCGACTTAGGAGCTAGCATAAATGTGATGCCTCTATCTCTTATGAAGAAGTTGCAAATCAATGAGTTGAGATCCACGGATGTAATCGTCCAATTGGCAGACAAAACTCAGAAGAAGGCTGAAGGACTAATTGAAAATGTATTGGTGAAAGTAGGAAACTACTTCCTTCCCATTGACTTTGTTGTTCTGGACATGGAGGAAAGCTACCTCCATCCCATTATTCTGAGGAGACCATTTCTAGCTGCTGAAAAAGCTCTCATTGATGTAGAACGAGGATAATTGATATTGAGAATACATGATGAGCAGCTCACTTTCCAGGCCTTCAAACCTGTGCATGAGTCTGAGCAAGAGAGCAAGGAATTAAAAGAAGAGCACATTGAGAGTCCCCTGAAGGAGAACAGAAATGAACCATAGGGGCAACATCTGGAGCTTTCCTTGATAGATAAACAAGAAGCTCAAGAGAAGAAGCAACCAATGGAGTTCAAGGAAGAGTCGAAGCCACAAGAGTTGAGAGGAGCAACTAGCAAGGGACTTCATGACACAAAACTCATGGGAGCACCACATGAAAAAGAGGAAAGATTTATGAAGAAATTACCAAGGGGATGGAGAAATAAAAAGATTCCTACAGAGGGTTTTTCCCTTGGAGATAAAGTGATATCAGCCCACTATCCACCAATCCTACCCCATCTTCCAACCATTCCATCTCAGTTATCTCAAGTGTTCACCATTAAAAAAGTCCTCTCCCTAGAGCATGTAAAAATCATTAAGGAATCAAGTGGAGACCGCTTCACTGTAAGGGGAGAAGACCTAAGGCACTACAATCCACCATGACAAAGACCAACCGTCAAGCTAGTGACGCTAAAAAAGCGCTCCATGGGAGGCAACCCATGATTTAGTTTTCCTTGTTTTTAATACTTCAGTATGAATAATGAGTGTTACTCTAGCATGAATTCAAGACCATTTTGCCAATTTTCCATGACATTGAGAAGCATATGATCCAATTCTAAGTTTGGTGTGTCTACAGGCACACTAGGATACCTTTCAAAAATAATTATCATAATGCCAGTTTGACATTTGTTTCTTGGAATTTATAGCCAAACATTAAGTTTGGTGTTCTTTATATTGCAAGAACAAGTCATGAGAGTGCAACCATGGTTATAATTTTTAGTTCATATCTAGAAACAGCAAAATAAAGCTTTTCTCATGATGGTTTAACCAAAAAGTGACACTAATTTCGTTGAGATTTCAATGACAACATTTGGAGGAAGTAACACTTTGAACCATATGACCAAACACTAAGTTTGGTGTCCTCCAAGACTATATATGGTGGCACTAAAAAGAGTCACGATTGGTTAAACAAGCATGAGGAATGGTAGTCAAAGTTTTAATTTTAAATATTAATTGTTCTTTTACCACCACCTGTTAGTACTCACTCCTTTTGTCTTGTTATGATGGTTAGGTGTATAGAGAACTATTTCATAAAAGGGACAAGACAAGGAAAGGAAAGGCTAGCATGAAGACGAAAGGGGATCACATGGCTTGAAGGGTGTGTCTGAGCATCCTTGGAGGAAGCACGTGGAAGACCGAAGAGATATGCTTCATGAAGAGGAAACTTTTGTCTTTATTCAACTTTGCATGCACAACGTTAACCTCTCACTTGTCCCAATGAATCCTAGCCATCCATTTTCCATTAAAAGCTTACTATAAATAGCCTCCCTTGAACTGTGCATGTGAACTCAAATCTCATACTTCTTGTACTCATATATTCAACGCTATTGTTCTCTAAAACCAAAGCCCAGAAGCCGTGTTCCTTGTGCTACAAAACACCCTTGTTCACTTGCTTTCATAATACTACCTTAACTTTAAACACTTTTTCTCCGAAAGTGTATCACACCAACCATTCTCCTTCATAACTCTTCAACCTCAACCCGGTCAACCATCAATAAAAGCATGGATTCTTCTTCAAGTTCTAAAAGAAGGAGAGGAAAGGAACCTATCACTGAGGAAGCTGAAAATGACTATGATCGATGGAAATTCAGATCATGGTTCCACAAAATGTAACTTGGGTGGATGAATGATAAGAAGATATATCCATAAATTCCTTTCCTGTTGCCTGAGGAGGGATGCTCAGAAATAAAAGCCAAGATCAAAAGGCGGAAATGGGAAGATCTGACCTCACCAATCACCAGGATTAATGCAAACATCATAAGGGAGTTCTATGCTAATGCCACAAGACTAGACATGACTGAAGCACCAACATACAAGTGTTTTGTACGGGGTGTAGAAGTAGACTTTAGCCCGAAGGCCATTATGAAGGTCTTAGGACTAAGGCAAGCACATTTTGATGAGACAGGGTACCAACAAAGAGTGAACGGGAACCCCGATTATGATAAAATTTGCAGTGATATCTGTGTGATAAATACTGACTGGGAGAGAGACAATGAAGGAAGGCACAAGTACCTGAGAAGAGGGGATCTCGCTCCCGAGGCAAAGTGTTGGTATGAACTGATAAAGAAATCAATTCTGGGCACAGTGAACACATCCGAAGTTAACAAACGAAGGGCTGTCATGCTACACTGTATAATAGTGGGAGGAGAGGTAAAGGTTCATAAGATCATTGCAAATGATATTCAAACGATCTCAGAGAAAAATGCTGCTGAAGCCTAGCTATATTACCCAAGCACCATTATGAGGTTATGCATGAAGGCCAGAGTACCATTGGAGGATGCAAACCCCACATGGCTGCATCCAGGCATGCCTATGACCTTTGAAATAATGATGAATGTCTTAGAGGCACAACAAGCACGAAGGCCACAGAGGAGGAGAAGGAGAGAAGAACCATGGGAGGAAGAAGAACCATGGGAGGAAGAAGAACAACAAGCAGAACAAGGAGAGGAGCAACAATTCCAACCACACAACAACATGGACATGGGTCTGATGAAAGAAGAAATTGAAAGGCTATCCGAACAGTACATGAGAATTGAAGAGAAACAAGAAGAATTCCATTCTTAGTACATGAGAACTCAACAGAGACAAGAGGAGCTTCAGTTGAGGATGATGAATCAACAAAGAGACTATGAGTCAAGATCCTTAGTTATGCAAAGGGAACAAGCTTCACAATCTCAAGAATATTTCAACCAGCTGGCTCAACTTCAAGTTGAGAACATGAGAGCTTTCAATGAGTTCACAATCCTTCAGGATGCAAGATATAGAGTTCAAGCTGATTACAACATAAACAACTAAATCAAGCTCAATTATATTGGGGAACATCTGCATAGCATGGACCTAGCATTTCCAATTTATGATGAATACTTCAAGGAAAGGAGTGAAAGATAAATAGACAAAGCAATAAGCCTTGAAAACAGAGTAGCAGAGATAATAAAGAAAGCTGGATTCTGGCAAAAGCTAAAGGGCAAAGGCAAGGGAGAAAGTAGTAAGCAAGTAAGCGAGAAGAAGAAGAAAGACAAACATGATAAAAAAAGAAAGGTGGACCTGCTCCTTGGCTATTCCATTTAATAAAGAAAGAACATGTTTGTCTTAGTTGATAGTAACTTTTAGTTTAAGTTGTTTTGCAATCTGTGTGTGTTTAATCTTGGAATAAGCATGCTAGTCTAAGTGTGTGCGCTTTCACTTTCACCTGTCTGAATGCTTGTCTTGTCCCCTGAGTCTTTTCAATTTCAATAAAAGAAATGTTTGAACAAGAAGTGGAATAGTTCCTTTTTAGCAAGTAGTAAAATAACAGTAAGTAGTGGTATATATGTTTGATTGTGTAGTAGCTCACTTATAATGAATAAAGGATAAATTGTTCTCTTTCTAAGTGAAAATTAGCATGCTGTCTATGAATCTTAGCAAATAAAAGTCCTTGGTTGAAAGAGAAACAAACAAGAAGAAAGAAAAAAAAGCCAAAAGTGGCAGCAAAAACAAAAGAAAGAAAAGAATAAAGCTAGACACCAATAGCTTGGACCTTAGGACATATGCCTGTGGTGTCTCTGTACTAGGATCTGCTTGGATGATTAGGTTCTATGGAGTGTTTTAACTTGGGTTAACTAACTCGGGATTATCAACTGAAAATCTATTATCAAGAGCAACCTAGTTACAAGACATTTAGTAACCCAAAGAGGTGCTGGGCATCGATGTTCTAAGAAGAATTGTGAGCCAAGTGTCTGTAGTGAATAATGTGTTGAGTGCAAATAAGCTGAGAAACTGCTACACACATGACATTGAGCTAAGGTTTACAGGAATAGAAAATGAAGAAAAGTAATTACCAAGGATAAGTAAATAATAAGAGGTCATGGCAGTGCGTTAACTGATGCTTGAAGGAGGCATTCTATGCTTAAGGATCAATAAGAAGTTAGCTACTGCATTGTCTGCATAAAACCCCATGAGCTACCAATAATGCTTTGCTGATATGAATACTCCCTTTTGTTTCATTCTTTCTTCCTAATAATTCAGTACTTGCTTAGGGACAAGCAAGATTTAAGTTTGGTGTTGTGATGCCAGGGCATCTTAGGCTAGTTTCACTAGCCTTTTTCTTTATTTTTAATAGGTTTTATGCACTTTCTTGAGTTATAAGTAAGCCATTTGGGTAGAAATTCATGTATGCCTATATTCATTCAACCATGAGTAATTTGATGCAATTTCATGATGATTTATGCTATGATGCTTGTATGCTAAGAATGATAGGAATTCTCATGATTTTAGCAAAGCTTTGAAGCATTCATTGGTTAATGATAGGTGAAGGAAGGCATGGAGGAAGGTTGAAGAAGGAGCATGGAAAGGATGAAGAGGAAGCAACGTTGGTGGCCAAGTTGGACCACCAACGTTGTCTCAAACATTGGAAAAGAAACAGAGCACTTATCTGTAAACATGGTTGATGCTCACGTTGGAGGTGGCATTGGGGGTCCAACGTTAACCCCAACGTTGTGAGAAAATGATCAATTTTGGGGCTGAAAGAATTTTGAGTGGCGCGTACGCGCCTATGACGCATACACGTAAAAATGCAATTTTTGATATCCGCACGGAAGCGTGCATCACGCGTACGCGTAAATAAGCATTTTTGACCTGTTTGCGCAGAAGCGCACGGTACGCATACGCGCCAAGACCGAACGTTAGAGGTCCAACGTTGCATCAAATGCCAGCCTCCAACGTCCGCGATGCTCAGCCCAGAATTCAGATTGGGAAATTTTGACGCGTACGCGTGGATGAAAAGAATAGCAATGGACGCCTAAGTGCACAGTACGCGTACGCATTAAAGCGCCAACGTTGGAGGGAACGTTGGAGGTCCAACGTTGAGGCCAACATCCCCTTCCTTGTTTTAAACTACAAAAAAGGAAAATCTTGCATCCACGCGTACGCGCGGGTTAGCTGACGTTGGCCCTCCAACGTTGAGTCAAACGCCAATGACAGCAACCTTTCTGGTTTTGCTGGTTTATTTTAAAATGGCGTTTGAGTCAATGTTGGCCCTCAAACGTTGTCTCAAACGTGAAACATCAGGATTCAAGATGTCACACAAATATCTTCTCAACATTAAGGGCAACCAATTGGAGCCATCTTCAACCCAATTCCATCAAGGCCAAAAGCCCAATTCAAGGCTTGAAGATCAATGGAAGAAAGTGTATAAATAGCTTAGAATTTAAGTTAGAAAAAACTTTTTACACCTTTTTCCATTTTTTAGTTTTCACTTACTGCACTTGGAATTTCAGAATGTATTTTACAATTCCAATTTCCATTTTGAGAGCTATGAACAACTAAAACCCTTTCATTGGGTTAGGGAGCTCTATTGTAATTCAATGGATTAATAGTAATTTTCATCTTCTTCTTCTTTCTTTTCTCTTGATTTTTGCTAGAAAGCTTTCGATCTTAATTCAATTGGATAGTTGTCTTGAGAGAGAAGCTATCCATAATTGGAATTCTTCGGAGCCTTGAGAGAGGAATGAGGAATTCATGCTAGAATTGCTTTCTCACATTGGATTAGATTGGGGTTTGGATGGATATAGTGACATGTAATCCTACCAACACTTTGATCTATGAATTTGTGTGGTATAGTCAGTGACCGAACTTTAACTCTTTCCATGAGTAATTAAATCAAAACATTGGGTAATTGTTCATGCTTAGAGAGATTGGTGAGCCAAGACATTGGGATCCAATCATCTAAGATTTCCAAGCATTGTCAATGAATGCATTGATTGAGGAAGAGGTGAAAATGATTTGATCCGGAGAATTCAATATCTCCTAAAACCCAATGAACTCCCCATTCTCTGATCTACCGATTCTATTTACTTTCTGCTCTTTAATTTCATTCTAATTACCCCTTCCCATTTAATTTCTTGAAATTTAAGCTTCTGCACTTTAATTCCCTGCAATTTAATTTCCAGCTTCTTTAATTTCTTGCAATTTAAGTTTCCAGCCAATTTTACTTTCTGCGATTCCCAATTCAATCCTGATTTAGCTCAACTAGTAAAATTCTCCAATTATAATTGATCGATATACCAATCCCTGTGGGATTCGACCTCACTCTTTTGTGAGTTTTTACTTGACGACAATCCGGTGCACTTGATGGAAGGAAATTTGTTGAGAGGCAAATTACCGCGTATCACCAGGTCACCATCAAGAAGCAGAGCCAAGAGAGAGAGAGAGAGAGAGAGAGAGAGAGAGAGAGATAAAGAGAGAGAGAGTCTGACATAAGGGAGAAAAGGGAAGGAGGGAAGCTCTGTTCTGCCCTGCCATGCCTTCACGCCGCCGAACCCGCCACCACCACTGCTAGGGTTTGTTGCCGCAGCTTCTGCCGTCGCCGAGGAGCAAAAGAGAGAGAGATCGACAGAGAAGAGGAAGAAAGCTTCGTCCTCGTTATAGCCATGCGTTGTTGCCACTGTTCCACATTGCCGCCATCGCGTCTCACCGCTGTTGGAACCCTAGCTATTGTAAAGTGGTTCTGCCACTACTGTTCTTGAGCTTCTTTGCCACCGCTGTCGTCAATTGCCACTGAAGAACGCACCGCCGTCTCTCTACTGCTGAGAACTAAAAAAATGCTGAAGCTGCCGTGAATGAGTCTAATGCTGCTACATTGATTTTGATCTTTTTCTTGATTACGGTCTATTTACACGTTTTATTGTCACTACCATGCTTTTTCTTATTTGATTCTAGTATATGCCCTATTTTGAGATTTTTAGGGCTGTATTTGCTTTTGATTTTTGTTCAATTTGAATCCTCTGTTTTAATGCAACTACCATTGCCATCATCGGATTGACTCTGCTGTTGTTCCATTTGTTGCCGTTGTCATTCTGGTTACGTTGAAATTGTCATTGTTGCTGTGAATTCAAAAAAAGTGGGTTTATTGTGGTTAATTCCTATGGATTCAGCTAATTGTGGTAGGAAATTTATTTTAAAATCGACCGTTTTAATTAATGAATACCAAGAAAGCCTAATGAATAACTGCAAATAATTTATAATTGTCTTATGTAGTTAATTGATGAATTGAGGTAGGTATGTGCTTGGTTGGGAATTATTGTGATGATGGTTTGATTGTGGTTGTTTTCTGATTTATTGATAATGAGTGTTTTTCGTAGATTTTGGTTATATTATTAATATTACTTTGGTTACTAAATTGAATGGATTGAGAACCTTGTTGTTTTGATCGTTAATGAGAAAAAGATCAGTGAATTGTTGAAATAGAGGGAACACGTAAGGGTAGCTAAGTCTTATTTTTAGGGGAGGTTATGTCTGAATTTTTAGAAAAATGTAAGGACTTAGTTCAATTAAATTGTGTTTTTGAAGTTTGGTAAAATATGAAAAATTAAACTGGTTCAGCATAGACTTAATGAACCTATGTTTGGAACATGTTAGTTATTCATACAATTCAAATGACTTTTAATTTGTAAAGAAACTAGAATGGATATTTAAATACTAGGTTTGAGTGGTTAAAAGCTAATTATGTGAAAGTTTTAGGGATAAGAAATTAATTACGTAAAAGTTAAGAATTAAAGTTCACATTTATATAAAATGTTAAGAGTATAACTAAAGAAAAGATAAAACTAAAAAGATATAAAGGTTAAAGAAAAAGGTGAAGGGTATAAGTAAAAAAAAAATAAAGTAAAAGAACAAGGTTAAAGAAAAAGTTAAGAAAAAAGGTAAAGATAATGTCAAGAAAGGTTTGAAGATTAAGGTTTAAGATTTAAGGATTAGGGTTTAAAGAATTAAAATTTAAGGGTTAAGAAATTAAGGTTTAAGGATTAAAGCTTAAGGAATTAAGGAATGAGTTTTAAAGGTTTAAAGGTTTGAGGAATAATGAATAAAGCGAATTAAAGACTTTGATTTTGAGCACAACCTTATGAGAAAGGCAAAATATAATGCTCACTTGAGACTCAGAGGATAAGTATCAGTGGAGACGGCGATATGTAATGCCCACTTGAGACCAGAAAGAAGGTTCCCCATGAGGACGACGATACGTAACGCTCATGGAAGGGACGTTGGCTGAGGTAGGGACTGTGATACGTAACACCTATCTCAGGACCATTGCCGGGTATTGGGCAACAAACCGACACATGAGCTCACGACCTGAATAGGAATAGACATTCATCATATATATTTGTATGAATTGTTTAAATGTGCTTTCTGTTGCAGTGTTATGTTAACTGTGAAATTTTCTGTTTTTTGACTTACGTGATTTGTTTGTATGTTTGTATTATGTACCTTGTTTGTGCTTGTTGATTTATAAAAGTGACCGTGAACCGAGTGATTGAAGGTTGATTAATGTAACTGAAAATTGATCAAATAATGTAATTTGAAAAAAAAATAACTAAATTGTTTTAAGTAGGACTGAGAGAATTTTAAGGGTTTCATTAGGATAAACATTCTTGAGTTATAAGTTGATTATTTATATTTTATTTCTTTACTTTTATGGCATTCTCATCTTCTACTGAGAACGAGTGGTTAGTTTTCACTCCAAAATTTTCCACCCTTTTAGTGTCACAGGTTTGAAGAATTAGTATGAAGCTGCAGACAGATAGTGAATGCTGTTTTCTGAACTTAATTGCCTTCATAGAGTTCCCTCGCTCTTGTTGCTTAAAAATTTATTTTATACAAAGGGGTAGGTATTGTATCTGAGTTTCATTTGATTTCACTTGTGTAATATTTATTATTAGTAGTATTTATGTGATTTATTATTATCTGGAGATCTTTGATATATGACTTTAAAGAATAAAAGCAAAAAATTTTTTTGGAGTTTTCTTAAAACTGAAATGCGACATCGATATAAAGGCTCAATATTAAATAGATAAATAAGGAAAACAAGTCAGTAATACCTTACTTTTAGTACGATTATAACGTGTTAGGAGTTGGGTCGTTACACTATGGGGTCACATACTAACAAGTATTTTAATTTTTACTATAAAATTATTTAATTATTATTTTAATTTGATCAAATAAATAATTATATTATTATATTCTTGGCTAGCACCAAGAATATAATCATAATATAATAATTGAGAATAATTAGTTATTCTATTTCTAAATTTGAATTTTAAGTTTGAATGAGATCCTAATCGATTTTATTTTAAATTAAATTGTGATATGATATGATTCATAAGATTTCAATTTGAAATAAGATAAGATAAGATTAAGATTTGAAATAAGATATGATTTAAATTTGAATTGAGAGTCAAATGTAAAATCAGTAACAAATTTCATACTATATATATGTATAACAAGAGTAAAGGAAAAACACATAAGAGTTTTATTCTTTTATCTCTACATACACAATATATATGAGCATAATTTTTGGAGAAATGTTATAGTGTGTAAAGAGTTGCAAAGAGGTTTTCTCAATTTAGATTATATATTCATTGGTCAAGCAGTTGACAGCAAAATTTGATTTCGGTGTGAATATCCATAGCGTCTTCATATCATCGAAATATAAAATTATTTTTACTAGCATACTCATGTATTTGAATTTAATCTATGTTATCAAAATAAAATTTAAGCACAAAATAAATTTTTAGAATTATTTTATAACTTTCGCTGCATGTTATGAACACATAGTAATCCTTCACATATATAATACACTACAAAATTTTTCAGTTTACTAATAAATATTAAATTTTAATAGAAAAGCAACTCAAGAATATGAACTTCAAATAAATAAATATATTAATTGAATAGTAACACAATAATATATTTTTGTCAAATTGATTTAATATATTTTTTTGTATTTTATACTACATAGAATTTAATAAGAAAATTTTTATTATCATGTAAAATTAAATTTAGTGAAATAATTTTTTATACAAAATTTCATAAAATAAATTTTATTTGATATGGGGATAATAATAATTTTACATTAAGGGAAAATATATGTATAAATATATATTTTCTTAGAGGTTTTAAGAACATTAGTGGGACACTTTTCCTCACAACCTAAAGAATACACTCGTTTCTGCATGTTGTAATATTATTTATTCATGTTTCATCTGGTATATTATCATTGTAGATATATTTAAACCAAGTGATTTATTTTAGTCCCTGAATTTGAATGTCATACATCAAATTAGTTCATTCACTAATTTTTTTTCTCATTTTCTTATAAATTAAAAATTGTTAGCATCTTTAAATGCACTCATTTTAATTCTATTTTTCACAAATTTTTTAAATACAAGTGCTTTTACTAAATATTTTTGAGATTTTAGTTTTAATTATATAAATTTTTTTTCATAATAGTTTAATACTGACAACTACGCGACGTGGGCTAATTTCTCATGCAATAAGGAAAGAAATCACACACTCACTTTAGATAAGATCATCAATTCAGATGACTAAGTCATTATTTCTCCTTATAAATACACTACAAAAAATTCTGGTTTTGTTTTTTGGGTATTTACGGCAGTTTGAACCGCCATTATTACCAAGAACGGCGGCTTCAGAAAGCGACGTAATTTTGGGCGTCATTTGGTTATTGTGGCGGTTTTTTAAAAACTGCCACAATTTCATGGGTTAAAATAGTGGTTTTTGGATAGGTTAAAATGGCGGTTCAAATCGCCATTATTTTCAAATAAAATGGCATTTTTTGTCGATTAAAATGGCGGTTCAAACCGCCGTTATTTTCAAGGTAAAAATAGATTTTTAGTTGGTTAAAACGGCATTTTTGAACCGCCATTTTTACCCTGATAAAGTGGTATTTTGGTTGGTTAAAATTGCCATTTTTACCGGGTTAAAATGGCATTTTTAAACCGTTGTTTTTACCCTGACAATGGCATTTTTATTGGTTAAAATGACGTTTGAAACCGACATTTTTACTAGGTTAAAATGGTATTTTTGGTTAGTTAAAACGATATTTTTGAACCGCCGTATTTACCGTCTAAAAAGACAGTTTTTACCATTATTTTTATCGCGTTAAACAAATAATTTTTTTTAATTAAAATTTTACAATAACAAAAAATCATAATCCATAAATGAAATATTATAAAGATAGATCTAAAAAAAATACATGAAAAATTAATACTTGTAAGAAAATAAATAAAAGAAAAGATTTGAAAAAGATATGATTTTAAAATTTTAAAGATTGAAACTTTTTTAACAAGAAAACACCGAACTTAAAATTTTTCAATCAAAATAATAAATATGACAATGAATTCGAAAAATATTAAATAAAAGAAATTAAAAAAATTTTGAAAAGTTTTATAAGAGATTTTCAAAAAAAAAATAAAAAAGAAAAAGAAAAATTGAAAAAGAATTTATTTCGAAACAGATTTGAAAAGATAAACTTTTAAAATTAAAATTTTGACTTGACTAACAAGAAATTACCAAATTTTAAAAATTTTGACTAAGTCAACCCAAGGAATTCGAAAATGATGAGTAAATAAAGGAAAAGATTTTTTTTTTATTTTTTTGAATTTAATGAGGAAAGAGAAAAACAATAAAATGACACCAA
This sequence comes from Arachis hypogaea, assembly GCF_003086295.3. Lineage (NCBI taxonomy): Eukaryota > Viridiplantae > Streptophyta > Magnoliopsida > Fabales > Fabaceae > Arachis > Arachis hypogaea. The sequence continues at coordinate 137,227,469 of NC_092054.1, forward strand.
ACTTAGAATTTTTAGATCAAAACAAAGAAAACAACCAAGAACAACTTGAAGGTCAAGATGAATACCAAGAACAAATTTTTAAAAACTTTTTTTTTAAAAGAAAATAAAGGACTCAAATTTAGTGACTCAAAACCAAAAAAAGATAAATTTTTCCTAATCTAAGCAACAAGATGAACCGTCAGTTGTCAAAACTCGAATAATCCCCGGCAACGGCGCCAAAAATTTGGTGCACAAAATTACAAGACACTTTATGTGACAATTCCGCACAACTAACCAGCAAGTGCACTGGGTCGTCCAAGTAATACCTTACGTGAGTAAGGGTCGATCCCACGGAGATTGCCGGTTTGAAGCAAGCTATGGTTATCCTGTAAATCTTGGTCAGGAGATTCAAATGATATGAATAATTTTGTTTATGAAAAGTAAATAACATGAAATGAATGATACTTGTGATTTAGTAATGAGGAACAGGTTGAGGTTCCGGAGATGCTCTGTCATCTGAATCTCTGCTTTCCTACTGTCTTCTTCTCCAACCACGCATGGCTTCTTTTATGGCCGGCTGTATGTTGGTGGATCACCATTGTCAATGGCTACCGTCCTTCCTCTCAGTGAAAATGGTCCAGGAACGGCTTCTGTACGGCTAATCATCTGTCGAATCTCTCGTCTCGGATGAAAAATACCAGGCACAGCTATCGCACGGCTAATCATCTGTCGATTCTCACTCGTGTCGGAATAAGACCTCTCTGTCCTTTTGCATACTGTCACTGCGCGCCAACGATTGTGAGTTTGAAGCTCGTTTCTTCTAGCCTTCACCACGAATGTTCTGATCTCATGGGTTTGAATGCTTTGTTGTCAGGAGATGCAAGTCAAACTCGTGGATTAGAAACTCAAGAGATACGCACTCAAGCTGTCGCCCAATGACTACATTGAGCTCAGATAGAACGGGAGTGGTTGTCAAGCTACACATATATTTATAGATAAATATATAGCGACTCAAAAATATTTGGTAACTAAAAAAATTTAGCTAAAATCAGTCAGAACTTGCCTTATTTAACATTCATTAATTGCTATAGCAATTAATGAATGTTAAATAAGACAAGTTTTGACTGTTTTTTTTTTGTCTTTCTAACATTACCGATAGCGACTGATATGGTGGTTGATTTTTAGTATGCACATAGTATTGTTGATTTATTATATCTCTTAGATTGATCCAAACGATAATGCAATTACTATAAATATACAGATATTTCATTTCTAGTGAGAACAAAATTTATTTTGAATTCTACCTATCTCGTTTGCAAATAAAATGTGGACAATTAATTTCTTAATTATCTCTTTTAAAGTATAAACGAGATATGTATATATCTATCAGGTTTGTAATATACTCAACCGTAAAAATATAATTTTTTTATAATTATATACTTTAATAAATAAAATATTTAATTTATTTATATAAAATAATCCTACATATATGAATGTAACTCATTAACTAACTTGGAGAAATTATAGAAAAAGAAATTGTATTGCCAAATTATACCAACATATGATGGAGGAACAACTGCTAATGCTCGTCTCTTTATTTATTTCAATAGCAAATGGATATACATATATAGCACTCAGATTTTGAAATGACATGAAAATGTCATTCTAGATAATGTTATATAATTATTCACCTATGAAATTTATAATTACTTTTTTGCATGTCCTTCATACATATATATTATCCTGAATGGGTTGAATAAGTAATGATAATATGCGATTCTTGATTTGAGAATATTGAATGCTATGGCCATCTCCATGTTGGTACATGCATAGTGCCATTCTTCCAAGGTTCATAGCAATTTCTTTGAAGCGCTTAGACAATGGAGAATCATGAGCTTCTTTGTTCATCTTCTTCCATACTATGTTTAACATGGATTTTATGCGCTCATGTGCATCTGTTTCAGAAGTTTCATTTTCGTTCATCAAACATTGAATTGACTTAATGAAGTCACCAGTCTCATTCTCACGCTGTCAAGGAAAACAAAATAGAGAATTTATTGACATAGTTTAAAAGAACATTTTCTAAAATGAATTAATTTTTTTAAAAAAATAAATAAAAATAATTATTTAATTTATTTTTTTATTTTAAATTAGAGACAAATTGAGTGTGCCAAGTCCAATTTGAAAATAGCTCGGTCCAGCCTCACGCGATGGGCAGCAGTTCGGGGACTTCCAACCCAATGTGCAAACTAAAGTGCAATAGTGTGTTAGGGTGTAATTTAAATCCTAATTGAGACTGAAAAATGGTTATAAAACACATGCGGAGGGAAAAAAGAGGGTCCGTGTGTTAGGGTATAATTTGTTTAAAAAAAAAAAAAAACCGTACAATAGTGTGTGTCGGTGAGATGGATTACAAAAGTTTTTTTTTTTTTTGAGAAACTAAACGACTCTTATTTTGTGAACTTTAATTTTTAGGTCTAGTCAAATAATTAGTCCGGTTATTAATTCAAGAGCTAGGTAATAAAAACCAATAGATTTCACCAAGAAAAATGAAAAAAAAAATACTATGTTATTTGGGAATAAATGACATGTGTGTGTTAACTTATATTATTTATTTTATCTTGTTTTTGTAACTATTTGGTCTTAGACGTTCACTTATTGTTTGACACGGTTTAAGAATTATGTAAAGAACATGATTGAGAGATATATATAGCAAGGAATTAATTAAGGATATACCTCATATGTTCCTTGGTCATTAGCAAGGCGTAAAATCATTGATGAATATTTGATGACTTCAGAGTACTGAAGCAATTCGTCTTCTCTAAATGATTGTGGAATCAGAACATAAGTGTGAACAAGTATAACAGATGCACCTATGGAGACCCATGCATTCTCTATGTATTCTTCGAAGCTTGGATTATATCCACTATGATTCCACTTTTTTTCAATAAAATATGATTTGCATAGATCTATCCACTGAAAACTTTAAAATTTCAATTAGTTCACACATACACTATGAATAAGTTATGTACAATATTTATTTCTAGAAATATTCTTTGAGCTACTTTTTGGTGTCACTATACATATATATAGTCAGTAAAAAGTTAAAACATCCAATAGAAAAAGGAAAGAATGATATATAGGATTCACATTATGTTTTATGACTTATATCTGATGTGTGACTTTTTCCTCAAGTGATACATTACGTTATTAGGAATTAATGTTGTATACTTTAATTTGTCAAATTTAGATTTATAATAATTGTTGTAATTGAGATTTAGAGACTATCTTAATATATGCAACCAATTTTTAAGAATCATTTTGAAACTTAATTCAGCAAATTGGAAAAACAAAAATTTAAAACTAATAGAAAACTAATAGGGATGGTAATAACTAATTAATAGCTTACCGATTTCTGTAGGTATGGAGTGACATTGTAGCCGTGATCTTTGAAAATTTCATATGCCAACTCATTCACAAAGTTATAAAGTGCTAGGAAGCACAATTTCATGTAATATGGGAGATTATCAATGGTAAATGGATCCCATCTGAAATAACATAGTTATAAGCATTTTATTTAATTTCTATTGTAAAAATTTCAAATAATCTAAGGTTGTTAGTAGGCCAAAAGATATGACTGAGTAATAATAATCATTGCTAACCTTTCAATTACATCTGTAAAAAGCTTCAACTCTTCGAAGGTTCCATAGACATCATAAACATCATCAATGGTGGTGATTAGGGCATTGACCTTTGTTATGACCGTTCTTAAATTCGCAAACTGTGGCTCAAAAATGTCTCCAACAGTCCAAATGTAATTCTCTACCATCCTATCTCTTGCAAAGCTTAACTTGTCACCAAGCCCAGTGTTCTTCCACCATCTTTAAAAACAACAACAAAGGTTTTGGCATTAGTATTAGGAAGTTTAATTGGAATATTTATATTATTAAATTGCTCTCTCTCATAATTTTTGGTTTGGACAAATTAATTTTTAATTAATGAAAAGAATGACAAATTGGTTCCTAATATTTTAGAATATTTGACAAATTATTCCTTTATCTTTTATAATTTTAGACAATTTAATCTATTATCCATACTATCTCTAGAAAACAGTATTGTCACTTTTCAAAAAAAAAAAAAAAAAAATTAGAGACTAAATTCTTTTTTATTTTTTTATTAAAATTAATTTGTTTAATATTCTAAAATATTAAGAACCAATTTAACAATTTTTTTATTAGTTTGTAATTATCACCTTTTGATCTAATAATCACTCATTATGTACTTTTTCATATAAAATAATAGTCATAATGTAAAGAAAATATGTATATTTTATCGAAAGACTGTTCCACACTCCTCTAATAAAAGCATGAAAAGTAGTTATTCTGTCTTATTTAAGAAAAATTCTACTTGTGTAATATAATATTTAACAATAATTTTTCCATACTAGACAGCACTTATCTAGATCAATTATAAAGATAAAGATAAGTTAATAATAGAACAAAATGATTGAAGATTAAACAGTGTTAAAGCACCAAATATATTTTCTAATAAACTAAAGATGCACCAATAATGATTGAGTTTGCTAGAAAAAGATCATCACGATCATTTAGTCATTACCACTTATAATTACGAGCACGAAGTGACTAGGATGCAGAGTGGTTGTGAGGGAGAAAGAAATACTAATTATTTTAATAAAAAAAATTTAAATAATAAAAAATTTATTATTTTTTATCATCAATTAATTATTAACTCAATTTTTATAATCTACTAATCTAATAATATATTTTATCTTATATTTTTAAATATTAATAATTAATTATTAATTAAAAGTAATAAATTCTGATATTTTTCTATTATTTTTTAAAATAATTTTAATTCCACTAATAAAACTATCATTTCATCAGTTTTGCTCCCTTTTTTAAAATAGTAGATTTTCTTTTTCTATTCTTATATTATCCCTAAGACTTAATTTAAACTATATGATACTCATAAATCAATTATACTACATATACGTTATAAATTAGCTATTAATCAACTATTGTATACAAAAATATATCTTTGACATCTCATAAAAAGAATTTATAATTTTGCTGCGTATATTTTAAAAATTAGTCATATATATATATATATATATATATATTAAAAATTAGAATATAAAATAGACATTAATAATATATAAAATAAATATATTTTTATATAAATAATATAATAATTAATTTAATAATTACTTTTTAATGTTACGTATAATATATAGCTTTTTATTTTTATTATGCTACTGTGTATGCAAACAAATTTGATTATTCATGTATTGTAAGTTTATTATGTTATTATGAAAAATTTAATATTTTAGTAGTTGATTATTTAATTAGTAAATATGTGAATGCATATAATTTAGATCTTTTAAAGCAAAAAAAATTGTAAAATAATAAAATAAAAGGTTAAACATCATTAATGTTATAATTTTTATGAAATGTGTGTTTTACTATCTTAATTTAAGAATAATTAATTCTTTAATTTACTATGTTATCAATTTTCTTATTTTAGAAGATCTTAATCCGAAGGCATATGTATAAATATACACAAATTCTAGTTAATATGTATCTTTAGTTATCAATTTATACTAAAAATTGAAGTCTATATTAATCATACCTTGATGAGACTTTGAGTTCCTCTTGGTATATGGTCTGAAGAATGTTGAAATCCAATTTAGCTAACTGAAGTAAAAGTGGATTCATGTTTTTCTTTTGTTCATATGCATTAATGAACCATTGAGCTTCCCATCTAGGAATTCTCCAATGTAATGGAATCTCCAAAGCTTGATTAATCAGGAGTGATAAGTAGTGGTCATGATGATCATTATTTTCATCATTATTCTTGCTCAAATATTCTTTGAGATATTTTGAGGTGAAATCTTTAGCTTCATCCAATATAGTTTCATTTTCGAATGAAAGAAATGAGGCTTCATAAAGTGATAGCATTCCCTCAACATCAATTGATGAGTGTTGACTGAAGTTGCCCATTTCATCTTGAAAGCTCAGAAACATATCTACAATATCCATTAAAAAAATTAAATAAATTTTTAGTTCATATAGAAATATACTTCTTTTTACGCTATAAATAATTTTTTTAGTTTTGATCTTTGAAAAATTGAAGATATTAATTTGTTTTTGATCCTACTACACACAAATTTTGAAGGGACTAAAATTATGAATATTAATAAATCAAAAATATATATATAATTTTAGAAAATTAAATTTTTTTGTCAATATCAATTAACTTTTTAAAAATTATTTTATCTAAAACTCTATATCCTTAATCATCATAATTAAACCCTCAATGTTAGATTCTAAATGTTTCAAATATTGACTAAAAAATTAGTTAATATTGACTAAAAATTAATTTCTTATATTTTCTGTATTTTTAATTATGGTCTGCAATTTAAAACCATGAATATAATGTATGTATAAATTCATAAGGGAGTGTCTAGCCATCACTATTAACAAAAAGAGAAAGAAAAAACCTGTTGATACATCATAACCGTGTTGCCTTAAGAGTCTGAACCCAAGTGCTGTAGCATATAAATTCTTATCCTTCTTTGAGTTATCCATCATGTTGTAAATATTGTCCAACATGTTCCTTATTTCATTATTAAAATGATAGGCCACTCCAAGTCTTTGCAAGACATCAATAAGCTCAAGTTGATCAACACTATTTTCCACTTTGAAAAGCATCATTCTTACTTCCTCCCTTAGCATTTGGCTTTTCTCTACGTACACATCTCCCTGCATTATTGATAAATTGTCCACATTGATTAATTAGATTTTAGTGCTTGTTTACACCTCATTAAATCGATAAAAAATATATTTTATTAATAAAAAAAATATTTTTTATTTTTTAATATGTTTAGTAAATTTTTAATAGTAAAAATAAAAATATTAAAAAAATAAAAAAATTTTTTGTAAAAAACTACAATTTATATTTTTTTTTAAAAGATTTTTTTTAAAAAAAAAAGATATTTTTTATATAATAAATGAACAAAATAATACTTTTATCTTATTTATTCAAATATATAATTGATAGATAAAAATTTTTTTTTACATGAGATATTCAAATATAAAATCACTTTTATTTTTATAAAAAATCTTTTAAAAATATATCATTTAAAAAAAGATCTTTTCGAGAATGAGTTTAAAGGTTTAATTTATTTGATTTGAAAAAATATTAATTTTCTGCTTAATTGTTTTTTGTTTTTAGAATTTATTTAAAAAATTAAAAAATAAAACATAATTCTATACTGTGTTTGAGCAAACAATTCCTACCTATTATTATAGACCATTTATTTAACGTTTTTTATTTTTAAATTTAATTAAAAAGTAAACGATAGTGTGAAGTTAATAAAATCTTATTTCCATATTTTCATTTTTTTCTCCACAAATTTTTTAAAATATTGAACATGAAATATAAAAACACTAAAGCACATATATTTAACTGTCTTATTACAAAATAAATCATGTATGTATTTAATTTCTAATAATATTTAAAAACAATAAAAAATAATATAAATAATAAAAAATTATCTTATTTAATATTTGTTAATTATTATTAAAATAATTGTACATTATAAATTAATAAATATATAATTATAAATATTATATATATATATATATATATATATATATATATATATATATATATAATTATGAATATTAAGTTAAAATTTAACTATTTTTTCTCTAATATTAGCGTTAATTTCTTGAAGTATGAAACCATACCTTATATTCACTACTCAATGACTGGATATAATCATAATGCCAAATAGAAGGTTGAAAAAAGTTCTCAGACCGACGAACAATTGCTTGGCTATTATTATCAGAAACTTTATTTGATGCATTAATATTGCATTGAGTTGTGGGAGGGACTCTGAATTTCTTGTTTGCTAGGAATGACGATGAGTTTCTCCTCGGAGGATGAAGCAACATTTTGGTGGACATAGATGGAGTTGAAGAAGCAAGTACAATTGAAAGATCCATTATAACTGTAAAAAATTTTTTTTTTTCAAATTGTAGAATATCGATGTGAATTTTTTTTTTTTTTTTTTTTTTTGACTTTGTGAGTGGATTATTATTGTGTGTTTTGCTTGTTGGCACTTGGCAGCAAAATCAAGCATTTATGTAGGTGATGAATGCAAACAGAGCTTTCTTTATATGTTTATATAATAATATCTTGTTCCTCGTTTATCAGGCGTGTTGATCGTACTGTATATATAATGATTAACTATAATCACATCACTTCAAAATTAACTCAATGTAGATTTTTTGAGTCTCTTCTCTTTTGTATTTGGTAAACGTTTTAAACGTTTTCATATTGATTATTCAATTTACTGTTTACTATTCTTAATGAATATAAGATATATAAAAAATATTTAATAAACGTTTAAAATGATATATAAAAAATGTGGTATGGCTCAGCCCAACAGATGGAGTCTACCAAAGTACCAAACGGACACGTGTTTTGATCTCTCGAAGAGATCTTGATAGTTAGCGGATAAGGATGGTAACACCATCTGAAACCGCAGATATTCATCCCGCCCTTATCTGTTCGGGGCAAGTAATCCTGCATCGGGGTGGGACAAGTTTAGGTACTACCCATCCCGATATATATATAATATACAATTTTAATATATAATATGTGTAATATACGTAAAATAATTAGTAAAATGATTGATAATATTGTATCATATTTAAAATTTTATTTTAGTTTATATTATATATCTAATGATGGTTATATAAATTTTAAAATTTAATTTTATTTATTAGATTTTAATAATTATAGGGGCGGGTAGGAGTGGGGCGGATTAGGGTTCAACTATTTACTACCCGTGAGTAGAAGTGGGGTGGGTTTTATACGGATTATTGTAAGGCGGGGTGGGATCAGGTAGAGCAAAAACCCGCCCCTACCTGCCCTGTTGCCACCCCTACTAGCGGATATTTTCGAGGAGTTGGGTCCTGGCGAAAGAGAGTCCATCCGGATAATCTGGGATAAAAGGAGAGGAACTTACTCTCTTCTCAGGTATGTCACTACAACCTCAATCAGCCGTTTCATCATCGTATGGACTCTTACTTTAGCATTGAAGTGTCCTTGCAGGTGACCCCATCTGCTGACCAATCGACGACTCATAGGTTCGATCCCTCACCTCAATCCTCTCATTCAGGTCCTGATCCTCACTTTCAACGATCTCTCCATCAAAGCCCACCAGGCAATAGTCGACTTCTTGATAGAAGTGGTCGGCAAACCTCCCGAGGCCCCGAACATGTGGTGTGTAAGACCCAAAACTTTTAAAAAATCTTATTATGAGCCAATTTCAATTGATTTATTTATTCATTAAAGACTTCAATTTCAGAAATAACTTTATTAAAGATAATTAAATTAAGTTTGGATAAACTGAGTTTGAATTAAATTAGAATTTTTAGCTAATTTTATAATGGATAATTTTTTATATTCAAATTATAAGTTTTGTAGTTGTAAAATAATAAAAATTTTATATGAATCAATTTAAATAATTGAAAATTTGAAATTTATTACTTTAATTTTTATAAATAAAAAAAATTAATTATATTACCTCTAGTTCTTGGATTAGAGTATTTGATACATGTACATCTTAGTTAGTTAGTTTAGGACTCTTTTTCATCAAATAAATCATGAATCTTTTTTACTAATAAAGTGTTTTTGTGGTTAATTCTCAATTACGTTTGCATGCAAAGAATCAATTAATATTAGTTGAATTTATGTTCATTCATGAATATAAGAATTAAGATTGATGCACTTGTGTACATTAGGTGATTTTGTGACTAATAGAACTAAGTTTGTTGCACTTATGTACATTAGTTTATTTTGTGTTAATTCATGAGATTAAGAACGAAGTTTTGATGCACTTATATTTAATGATTTTTAGGAGAATGATGATGAATGGTGTGAGATTCAAGTTGTTCAAGGATGAAATCAGTCAAGAATAAAAAATGACATTAAAGATTATATTGTGTATTCACGCATGCAACAAAGTCCCCAGAGACACACCAAAGCGTTAGAAACGCGTCATCATTGAAGCGCCACTTTCAACAACGCATGCAACTAGGCTTCCAGTTCCAAGATTCAAGCTCTCTAGCCTTTGCATGGCGTTAGTAACGCAGCCTTGAAGAAGCACTATCAAAGGAGGCGCCAACACTATCCAAGATTCAAGCTCTCCAACCTTACATGGCGTTAGTTACCCCAAAAGCACAAAGCGTTACTTCAAGCAACGCCAGTAACAACTAAGAGTAAAATTAAGCATGCATGCATGCAAAGCATTGAGATAAGCTTCAATGTAGTCTCTGAAGTTGCACTTGAGCCTCATAGTAGTTCTTGAACTTAAAAGTTACCTATATTCATCCCTGAAGTTGCACTCTGGGACTCAAACTTGTCCTTCCGACAATTTCTGCCCACCTGGCGCTACTGAAAAGCTGAGTTGGCAGGCTTCGTGACACGTGGGCATTACAACGGCTAGCTGATGTGGCAGAGTAAACTGTCCAGAATCAATTTGGTCCCTCAAATCAAGTTAAAACCCTAATCCCTAATTTTGAAGCTGATGAGCGGATAATTTATACGCTTTTTGGTATTGTTTTTAGTATGTTTTTAGTATATTTTAGTTAGTTTTTATTATATTTTTATTAGTTTTTAAATAAAAATCACATTTCTGGACTTTACTATGAGTTTGTATATTTTTCTATGATTTCAGGTATTTTCTGGCTGAAATTGAGGGACCTGAGCAAAAATATGAATCAGAGGCTGAAAAAGGATTGCAGATGCTGTTGGATTCTGACCTCCCTGCACTCGAAGTGGATTTTCTGGAGCTACAGAAGCTCAATTGGCGTGCTCTTAATTGCGTTGGAAAGTAGACATCCTGGGCTTTCCAGCAATATATAATAGTCTATACTTTATCCAAGATTTGATGGCCCAAACTGGCGTTCCAAGTCAGCATAGAAATTCTGGCGTCAAAACGCCAAAACTGGCATAAAAACTGGAGTTAAACGCCCAAACTGGCACAAAAGCTGGCGTTTAACTCCAAGAAAAGCCTCTACACGTGAAAGCTTCAATACTCAGCCCAAGCACACACCAAGTGGGCCCAGAAGTGGATCTCTGCATTATTTACTCATTTCTGTAAACCCTAGGTTACTAGTTCTCTATAAATAGGACTTTTGAATCTTTGATTAGTCTTATGCTATCTTAGACCTTTATGGAGGCTGGCCATTCGGCCATGCCTAGACCTTGTTCTTATGTATTTTCAACGGTGGAGTTTCTACACACCATAGATTAAGGTGTAGAGCTCTACTGTTCTTCATGAATTAATGCAAAGTACTACTGTTTTTCTATTCAATTCACGCCTACTTCTTCTCTAAGATATACACTCGTTCTTCAACTTGATGAATGTGATGATCCGTGACACTCATCATCATTCTCACCTATGAACGCGTGCCTGACAACCACTTCCGTTCTACATGCAATCAAGCTTGAATGTGTATCTCTTGGGTTTCTAATCTAAGATTAGAACCTTCGTGGTATAGGCTAAAATTATTGGCGGCAATTCCTGAGGTCCGGAAAGTCTAAGCCTTGTCTGTGGTATTCCGAGTAGGATCTGGGAAGGGATGACTGTGACGAGCTTCAAACTCGCGAGTGTTGTGCGTGTGACAGATGCAAATGGATCAATGGATCATATTCCAACATGATCGAGAACCGACAGATGATTAGCCGTGTGGTGACAGGGTATTTGGAACATTTTCACTGAGAGGACAGAAAGTAGTCATTGACAACGGTGATGCCCAATATAAAGCTTGCCATGGAAAGGAGTATGAATGATTGGAAGAAGGCAATAGGAAAGCAGAGGTTCAGAGGGAACAAAGCATCTTCATACACTTATCTGAAATTCCTACCAATGAATTACAGAAGTATCTCTATCTTTATTTTATGTTTTATTCATCTTTTTATTATCAATTCTCCATAACCATTTGAATCTGCCTGACTGAGATTTACAAGATGACCATAGCTTGCTTCAAGCCGACAGTCTCCGTGGGATCGACCCTTACTCACGTAAGGTTTATTACTTGGACGACCCAGTGCACTTGCTGGTTAGTTGTGCGGAGTTGTGACAAAGAGTTGAGATTACAATTGTGCGTACCAAGTTGTTGGCGCCATTGATGATCACAATTTCGTGCACCAAGTTTTTGGCGCCGTTGCCGGGGAAGGAACGAACAACAATTTCGCATTTGTTTCCGGCAACAACAGTGCCAAGTTTTGGTTCGGCAACAACACCAAGTTTTTGGCGCCGTTGCCGGGGATTGTTCGAGTTTGGACAACTGACGGTTCATCTTGTTGCTTAGATTAGGTAATTTTATTTTATGTTTAAGCTTTTTACTTCTTATTTTCGAAAAAAAAATTACAAAAAAAATTTTTTCTATTCTGTTCTTCAGAGTTTTTAAGAATGAATTCTAGAGTTTCATGATGATTTGTTGAAGTCTGGCTGGCTGTGAAGCCATGTCTAATCTTTTGGACCGAAGTTTCAACTTATCATCACAAGAGCTTGATGATTTCTATCAATCTTGCTGTTGAAAGTAATGATCTGTTAAAGCTTGGCTGGCCATTGGCCATGTCTAGTATTTTGGACCGAAGCTTTCACTGAAAGCTTGGCTGGCTAGTAAGCCATGTCTAATTCCTGGACCGGAGTTTTAGACTAACATTGCAATGATTCCTGGAATTCTCATTAAAAAATTTGAATCCCTTTATTTTCCTTTCCATATAATTTTCGAAAAATCACAAAAAAATTTATAAAATCATAAAAAATCAAAAATATTTTATGTTTCTTGTTTGAGTCTAGTGTCTAATTTTAAGTTTGGTGTCCTGCATGTCTTTATTTTCCTTGCATTTTTTCTCGAATATGTGCATTATGTTCTTCATTGATCTTTAAGTTATTCTTGATGATTTCCTTGCTCTGATCTTTAAATTCTCTTGTTTTGTGTCTTTTGTTGTTTCTTACATGCATTTTTAAATTGTTATAGTCCTTAGTATACAAACTTCTGAGTTTGGTGTCTTGCATGCATTGTTTATTTGATCTTAGTTGCATTTTTTATTATTTCTCATCATTTAAAAATTCAAAAATTTTTTCAAATTGTGTCTTTTCAAGTCAATAACACAGAGAATTGAAGATTCAGAACATTCAGCAGAGGAATTATACAGAAAAAGCTGGGCGTTCAAAACGCCCAGTGAAGAAGGAAAATTGGCGTTTAAACGCCAGCCAGGGTACTTGGCTGGGCGTTAAACGCCCAAAAAGGTAGCATTTTGGGCGTTAAACGCCAGAATGGATGCCATTCTAGGCATTTAACGCCAGGAGGACACTAGAGAGAAGATTTTGTTTTTAATTCAAATCTTTTTCAAGTTTTCATAAGTTTTCAAAATCAAATCTTTTTCAAATCATATCTTTTCAATCATATCCTTTCAAAATCAATTTCTTTCCGTTTTTTTTATTATTACTATTTTTGAAAATATTTGTTACAATTAATGATCTAATTAAAAATTTTCTAATTGTTACTTGCCTATTAAGAAAGGATCATATTTTAAATTCTGGAATCATATCTTTTAATTTCTTGTTAGTCAAGTAATCAACTTTAATTTTAAAACTTTCCTTTTTTTTTAAATTCTCAATTCATATCTTTTCAATCACATCTTTTTCAAAATTAAGTTTCAATCATATCTCCTTGATTTCTAATTTCAAAATCTTTTTCAAAAATCACTTAATTTCTTTCCCAATCTTGATTTTCGAAAATCATCAATCAAATTTTCAAGTTTCTTTTTATTATTTCAAAATCTTTTTAATTTATTTTCGAAAATTCTTCCCCTCTTCTTACATCCTTCTATTTAAAGAACTAACACCTCTCCATTATCAACAATTCGAACTCTATCTCTCTTGATAAGTTCGAATTCTCTCTTCTCTACCTCATCCTTCTATTTTTATTTTTCTCTGACACCTCAAGAAATCTCTATACTGTGACATAGAGGATTCTATATTTTCTTCCCCTCTCTTTTCATATGAGCAGAAGCAAGGACAAAGGCATTCTTGTTGAAGCTGATCCTGAACCTGAAAGGACCTTGAAGAGAAAGCTAAGAGAAGCTAAAGTACTACTCTCTATAGAGGACCTAACAGAACTTTTCAAACAAGAAGAAGCCATGGCAGCCGAAAACAACAACAATGCCAATAATGCAAGGAAGGTGCTTGGTGACTTTACTACACCTACTCCTGACTTCTATGGGAGAAGCATCTCAATCCCTGCCATTGGAGCAAACAACTTTGAGCTTAAGCCTCAATTAGTTTCTCTGATGCAACAGAATTGCAAGTTTTATAGATTTTCATTGGAAGATCCTCATCAGTTCTTAGCTGAATTCTTGCAAATCTGTGACACTGTCAAGACCAATGGGGTTGATCCCGAGGTCTAAAAGCTTATGCTTTTTCCCTTTGCTGTAAGAGACAGAGCTAGAACATGGTTGGATTCACAACCTAAAGAAAGCCTGAACTCTTGGAAAAAGCTAGTCAATGCCTTCTTGGCAAAGTTCTTTCCACCTCAAAAATTGAGCAAGCTTAGAGTGGAAGTCCAAACCTTCAGACAGAAGGAAGGTGAATCCCTCTATGAATCTTGGGAAAGATACAAACAATTGATCAGAAGGTGTCATTCTGACATGCTTTCAGAATGGAGCATCATAGGTATCTTCTATGATGGTCTATCTGAACTGTCCAAGATGTCATTGAACAGCTCTGCTGGAGGATCTCTTCATCTGAAGAAGACGCCTGCAGAAGCTCAAGAACTCATTGAAATGGTTGCAAATAACCAATTCATGTACACTTCTGAAAGGAATCTTGTGAATAATGGGACAAATCAGAAGAAAGGAGTTCTTGAAATTGATACTCTGAATGCCATATTGGCTCAGAACAAAATATTGACTCAACAAGTCAATATGATTTCTCAAAGTCTATCTGGAATGCAAGCAGCAACAGGCAGTACCAAAGAAGCTTCATCTGAAGAAGAAGCTTATGATCCTGAGAACCCAGCAAGGGAAGAGGTGAATTATATGGGAGAACCCTATGGAAACACCTATAATCCTTCATGGAGAAATCATCCAAACTTCTCATGGAAGGATCAACAGAGGCCTCAACAAGGCTTCAACAACAATGGTAGAAGAAATAGGTTTAGCAATAGCAAGCTCTTTCCATCATCTTCTCAGCAATAGACAGAGAATTCTAAGCAGAACCATTCTGACTTAGCAACCATAGTCTCTGATCTAATTAAAACCACTCAAAGTTTCATGACTGAAACAAGGTCCTCCATTAGAAATTTGGAGGCACAAGTGGGTCAGCTGAGCAAGAAAGTTACTGAACTCCCTCCTAGTACTCTTCCAAGCAATACAGAAGAGAATCCAAAAGGAGAGTGCAAGGCCATCAACATAATCCACACGGCCGAACTTGGAGAGGAGGAAGAGCCAGTGATCTCCACTGAGGAAGACCTCAATGGACGTCCACTGGCCTCCAAGGAATTCCCTAATGAGGAACCATAGGAATCTGAGGCTCACACTGAGACCATAGAGATTCCATTGAATTTACTTTTGCCATTCATGAGCTCTGATGAGTATTCTTCCTCTGAAGAGGATGAAGATGTTACTGAAGAACAAGTTGCTAAGTACCTTGGAGCAATCATGAAGCTAAATGCCAAGTTATTTGGTAATGAGACATGGGAGGATGAACTCCCCTTGCTCACCAAAGAACTGGATAACTTGACTAGGCAAAAATTACCTCTAAAGAGACAAGATCCTGGAAAGTTCTCAATACCTTGTACCATAGGCACCATGACCTTTGAGAAGGCTCTGTGTGATCTAGGGTCAAGCATAAACCTCATGCCTCTCTCTGTAATGGAGAAGCTAGGAATCATTGAGGTACAAGCTGCAAAAATCTCACTAGAGATGGCAGACAATTCAAGGAAACAGGCTTATGGACTTGTAGAGGATGTCTTAGTAAAGGTTGAAGACCACTACATCCCTGCTGATTTCATAATCCTAGATACTGGGAAGTGTATGGATGAATCCATCATCCTTGGCAGACCCTTCCTAGCCACAGCAAGAGCTGTGATTGATGTTGACAGAGGAGAATTGGTCCTTCAAGTGAATGTGGACTTCCTTGTGTTTAAAGCTCAAGGATCTACCTCTGTAACCATGGAGAGGAAGCATGAAAAGCTTCTCTCAATACAGAGTCAAACAAAATCCCCACATTCAAACTCTAAGTTTGGTGTTGGGAGGCCACAACCAAACTCTAAGTTTGGTGTTGAGAGGCCATCATCATGCTCTGAGTATCTATGAGGCTCTATGAGAGCCCACTATCAAGCTACTGACATTAAAGAAGCGCTTGTTGGGAGGCAACCCAATTTTACTTATCTATGTTAAATTTCTATTTTCTATTGTTATTTTATGTTTTCTGTAGGTTGATGATCATGTGAAGTCACAAAAACAATTTAAAAAGCAAAAACAAACTGAAAAATAGAATGAAAAATAGCACACCCTGGAGAAGAAGGCTACTGGCGTTTAAATGCCAGTAAGGGCAGCAAAATAGGCGTTAAACGCCCAGTCTGGCACCATTCTGGGCGTTTAACGCCAAAAAAGGGCAAGAAGCTGGCGTTAAACGCCAGAAATGGGCAGCAACATGGCGTTTAACGCCAGGGTCAAAGAGGCCCCTAAAATCAAGAGCCACGTGACTTTCTAAGTGAGTCACGCATTTGTACTTGTGTGTACGAATAATGGCTGAAAGTCTTCTTGTGCGTACGCACAGGAAGGTGTGCATATGCACACACAGCAGTGTGTTCTTCCTCTTTGTTTCTTCATGAAATCTCCCACTTTTCATGCTTTCTTCCACTTTTCCAAAGTCATCCTTGCCTATTGGACCTGAAATCACTTGACAAAATATATCACGGCATCGAATAGAATAAAAGCATAATTAAATTAATTAATTAAAGCATAAAAAGCATGTTTTCAATAATTAGGTACAATTTAGAGAGAATTCACAAAAGCATGCTATTCAAGTGAATAAATGCAAGTTTATGTGATGAAATCCACTCAATTCAAGAAAAAAATTATCATCGAATATGGACTCATCAATTTTTCCACACTTAAACAATAGCATGTCCTCATGCTAATCACAAAGGAAAAGGATCAAAGGAAAAATAACTTATTGAATGAGACTACTTATATGCATGCAACTACTTCTATCAATTGATGTGATCAAAATAAACAAAAAACTTTCCAAGAAAGATTATAGACATATAGGGCTAAAACAAAGAATTAGTTCATTGTAATCACAATCCCATGAATTGATTCGAGCTTTCAAAAAGAATATAGTAACTTGCAAGATGATACAAAATAAGAGACGTGGAGATATAGAATTGAACAATCGAACCCCTCACTAGATATGTATACACTCTAATAGCTTAGTGCATGTTTAATGTTTAATCACTCAATTCTCCTCTAATCCTGCTTTCTAGGATTTGCTCTTCATCTAACAATTAATAAATATTTAATGTATGTATGCAAGTATCATGAGGACTTATCAGGGTTGTAATGGGGTTAGGATTAAGGTAGGATAAATATGGTCAAGTGGACTAAGAAATTAAATCTTTGATTAGCTTAAGTATCCACCGAACTTATATCAACCTAATCACTATGATGCAATCTAACTACCCATTATTCTCCTTTTCCACACATTCATGCATTCTTTGCCATTCAAATCACATATATATTCATTATCCACACACAATATATATATATATATTCTTATTTCATTTTTTTTCTTCATTTTTTCCCTTTCCTTTTTTGGAAAAATATATGTATATGTACAAAAGATAAATGCATATGGTTTAAGCAATTGACATATGAATGTGCACGCATTTTCCAAAATTTTCAATGAATATCCAAAGTAAACTTTTATTTTCTACCGATGTTTTTCAAAACTCTCCCACACTTAAATGATACACATCCCTCAACCTAAGCTAATCAAAGATGCAAATTACAGACATTCATGGTTTTTTTCTTAGGGTTGTGATGTGCTAATATTAAGAACAAAAAAGGATTCTAGTTCAGTATGTTGATTCTTGAACACAGCTACTTTATGAGTATTGGCCGTGGCCCTAAGCATTTTGTTTTATAGTATTACCACCGGATACATAAATGCCACAGACACATAACTGGGTGAATCTTTTCAGATTGTGACTCAGCTTTGCTACAGTCCCCAGTTAGAGGTGCCCAGAGTTCTTAAGCACACTCTTTTTTCTTTGGACCACGACTTTAACCGCTCAGTCTCAAGCTTTTCACTTGACACCTTCACGCTACAAGCACATGGTTAGGGACAACTTGATTTAGCCGCTTAGGCCAGGATTTTATTCCTTTGGGCCCTCCTATCCATTAATACTCAAAGTCTTGGATCCTTTTTACCCTTGCCTTTTAGTTTAAAGGGTTACTGGCTTTTTCTGCTTGCTTTTTCTTTTTCTTTCTTTTTCTTTATTTTTTGCCATTTTTTTCGCAAGCTTTGTTTTTCACTGCTTTTTCTCGCTTCAAGAATCAATTTTATGATTTTTCAGATTATCAATAACATTTCTCTTTTTTCATTATTCTTTCAAGAGCCAACAATTTTAACATTCATAAACTTCACTATCATAAATATGCACTGTTCAAGCATTCATTCAGAAAATAAAAAAGTATTGCCACCACATCAAAATAATTAAACTATTTTCAAGATAGAATTCAAAATTCATGTACTTCTTTTTCTTTTTTTTTTCAGAAAATATTTTTCATTTAAGAAAGGTGAAAGATTCATGGAACAATCATAGCTGTAAGACATAGACACTAAACACTAATGATCATGTAATGAAGACACAAACATAGTCAAAACATAGCATAAAAACTGAAAACAGAAAAGAAAATAAATAAGGAGATTAAAGAACGGGTCCACCTTAGTGATGGTGGCTTCTTCTTCCTTTTGAAGAACCAATGGAGTTCTTTAGCTCCTCTATGTCTCTTCCTTGCCTTTGTTGCTCTTCCCTCATGGCTCTTGTTGAGGTCCATGAGTGGGCTCTCTTGTTTGCTCCATCCTCTTTCTAGTGATGGGCTTTTGAGATGAATCTCTCCATCTCCCATGACTCAAAATTGGAAGCAACTGTCTTCCCTTTCCTCTTCCTAGAGGTTTCTTCGGCCTTAGGTGCCATTAATGGTTATGAAAAAATAAAAAGCAGAGCTTTTTCCCACACCAAACTTTAAGAGGTTTGCTCGTCCTCGAGTAAAATAAGAAGAAAAGAGTAGAAGAAGAAATGGAGGATATGGAAGGGTATGAATGATTCGGCCAAGGGGGTTATGAAGTGTTTGTGATGTGTGAAAGTGGAGGAGTAAAGAGGGGTATTTAAAGGGTAAGGGAGAAGGGAAATTCGTGTGATAGGGGGTGGGTTTGGGAGGGAAATGGATGTGATAGGTGAATGGTATATAAGAAAGAGTGTATTGGAATGTGTGAAAAGGAGAGAGAGAAATAATTGGGGTAGGTGGAGATCCTGTGGGGTCCACAGATCCTGAGGTGTCAAGGATTTCTCATCCCTGCACCTTTCTGGCGTTTAAACGCCCTCTGTGTGTCATTTTCGGTGTTTAACGCCAGCCAGACACCCTTTTCTGGCGTTAAACGCCAGTCTGGGTGCCAATTCTGGTGTTTAACGCCCAGAATGTTGCCAGACTGGGCGTTAAACGCCCATTCTGCTATCCTTACTGATGTTTAAATGCCAGTAAGCCTGTCCTCCAGGGTGTGCTATTTTTATGCTGTTTTTGATTCTGCTTTAATTCTGCAGCTGTTTTTGTGACTCCACATGATCATCAACCTAAAGAAAACATAAACTAACAATGGAAAATGAAATGAAAAAGTAATTAACATGAATAAATAAGATTGGGTTGCCTCCCAATAAGCACTTCTTTACTGTCTTTAGCTGGACTTTTATTGAGCTTTTAATTTAGTCTCAGTTTTGAGCACTCTTACTCAACATTGCTTTCAAGATAATGTTTGACTCTCTGTCCATTAACAATAAATTTTTTGTCAGAGTCAATATCCTGAAGCTCTACATATCCATATGGTGACACACTTGTAATCACATATGGTCCCTTCCACCGGGATTTCAATTTCCCAGGGAACAATCTGAGCCTAGAGTTAAACAGCAGAACCTTCTATCCTGGCTCAAAGACTCTAGATGACAGCTTTCTGTCATGCCATCTTTTTGCTTTTTCCTTGTAATTTTTAGCATTTTCTAAAGCATTGAGTCTGAACTCCTCCAGCTCATTCAACTGGAGTAATCTTTTCTCTCCAGCTACCTTAGTATTAAGGTTTAGGAACTTGGTTACCCAGTAGGCCTTGTGTTCCAGTTCCACTGGCAGATGACAGGCTTTTCCATACACAAGCTGGTATGGAGAGGTCCCTATAGGAGTCTTGAATGCGGTTCTGTATGCCCACAGAGCGACATCCAGACTTCTTGCCCAATCCCTTCTACGGGCACTTACAGTCCGTTCCAAGATTCGTTTTAGTTCTCTATTTGAGACTTCAGCGTGCCCATTTGTCTGTGGATGATATGGAGTCGCCACTTTATGGTTAATTCTGTATCGGACCAGAGCAGAGTCAAGCTGTTTATTGTAGAAATGAGTGCCTCCATCACTGATCAGTACCATAGGGACACCAAACCTGCTGAAAATATGCTTCTGGAGGAACTTCATCACTGTCTTAGTATCACTGTCTTAGTATCATTAGATACATAGTCTACTACCACCAGAATATAAGTGTTTGAATATGATGGTGGGAAAGGCCCCATGAAGTCAATACCCCATACATCAAACAACTCAATCTCTAAGATCCCTTGCTGAGGCATGGCATAACCGTGAGGTAGATTACCAGCTCTCTGGCAACTGTCACAGTTACGTACAAACTCTTAGGAGTCTCTATAGAGAGTAGGCCAGTAGAAGCCACATTAGAAGACCTTTGTGGCTGTTCGCTCACCTCTGAAATGTCCTCCATATTGTGATCTATGGCAATGCCATAGGATCTTCTGTGCTTCTTCTCTAGGCACACATATACTGATTATTCCGTCTGCACATCTCTTAAAGAGATATGGTTCATCCCACAAGTAGTACTTTGCATCAGAAACCAATTTTTTTGTTTGCTGCTTACTGTACTCTTTGGGTATGAATCTCACAGCTTTATAGTTTGCAATGTCTGTAAACCATGGTATTTCATGAATGGCAAAGAGTTGCTCATCCGGAAAGGTTTCAAGGATCTCAGTAGGAGGGAGGGACGCTCCTACTACAGGTTGAATCTGGGACAAGTGATCAGCTACTTGGTTCTCTGTCTCTTTTCTGTCTCTTATTTCTATATCAAACTCTTGCAGAAGCAACACCCATCTTATGAGTCTGGGTTTTGAATCCTGTTTTGTGAGGAGATATTTTAGAGCAGCATGGTTAGTGTATACAATCACTTTTGATCCTACTAAATAAGATCTGAACTTGTCAATGGCATAAACCACTACAAGTAACTCCTTTTCTGTGGTTGTGTAATTCTTCTACGCGTCATTTAAAACATGACTAGCATAATAAATGACATGCAGAAGCTTGTCATGCCTCTGTCCCAATACTGCACCAATGGCATGGTCACTGGCATCACACATTAGTTTGAATGGTAATATCCAATCTGGTGCAGAGATGACTGGTGTTGTGACCAGCTTAGCTTTCAGAGTCTCAAACACCTGCAGACACTGTGTCAAAGACAAATGGTGTATCAGCAGCTAGCAGATTGCTCAGAGGTTTTGCAATTTTTGAAAAATCCTTTATAAACCTCCTATAGAATCCTGCATGCCCCAGAAAGCTTCTGATTGCCTTAACATTGGCAGGTGGTGGTAATTTTTCAATTACCTCTACCTAAGCTTGCTCCACCTCTATTCTCTTGTTCGAAATTTTGTGCCCAAGGACAATTCCTTCAGTCACCAGAAAGCGACATTTCTTCCAGCTTAAAACCAGGTTAGTCTATTGGCACCTTTTCAGAACAAGTGCTAGATGGTCAAGACAGGAGCTGAATGAGTCTCCAAATACTGAGAAGTCATCCATGAAGACTCCCAGAAATTTCTCTACCATATCAGAGAAGATAGAGAGCATGCACCTCTGAAAGGTTGCAGGTGCATTGCACAGACCAAATGGCATCCTTCTGTAGGCAAGTA
The DNA here is from genome assembly GCF_003086295.3 of Arachis hypogaea. NCBI lineage: Eukaryota > Viridiplantae > Streptophyta > Magnoliopsida > Fabales > Fabaceae > Arachis > Arachis hypogaea. The sequence goes on from NC_092054.1 coordinate 137,249,788, forward strand.
CTCCAGATGGACATGTGAATGTTATTTTCTCTTGGTCCTGAGGATCTACTGCAATTTGGTTGTAACCTGAATAGCCATCCAAAAAGCAGTAGTATTCATGGCCTGCTAGTCTCTCTAGCATCTGGTTTATGAATGGTAAAGGAAAATGATCCTTCCTGGTGGCTGTATTGAGCCTTCTGTAGTCAATACACATACGCCACCCTGTAACTATTCTTGTAGTAAATAGTTCATTCTTTTCATTATGAACCGCTGTCATGCCTCCCTTCTTGGGGACAACTTGGACAGGTGACGAATGGATTTTTGACGGTTTAGAATTTCACAAATGAATTCTCGTTGCAAGTATAGTTTCTAAACCAATCACTAATCCTTTCATACAAAAATTTGTTTGTCACAAGTACAAACCCCTAAAATCTATAAACCGAAGTATTTAAACCTCGGGTCGTCTCTCAAAGGACTTGCAAGGTAGTGTTCTTGTTATTGGTTATGGACTTGTTTATTTTGGGGTTTTGGATGAGGAATGTGAATAGTAAATGGTAGGAAAACTTTATTCACAAAATGGTCTTGGCAAGGTTTGGTTGTCAAGGGTCTTCATCATTATCACTAGCCACAAGTATGGTAGTTGCAAGGATTAATCCCACTTAGTCATCCTTAAATCGATTAACAAAGGAAAGTCAAGTGAGTTATATCAATCCTAGTCCATAAGTCCTAGCTTTCCACTAATTGGATTAATGAAGGCTAGAGTTAATGGCTATCAACTATCAATCAATTGGACACTAGTGACTCAAGAAATCCTAAGTTACCTTCTCAAGCCAAGAACATAAAATTCTAGTCTAAAATTCTTCCAAGCATTTAATCAAACACTTGGAAGGCACAAAAGAAAAGTATAGTCAATCACAACAAGAATGAATTCTAACTACAATTGAATGTAAAGAATTAACAAAAACAATCAAGGAAATCACAATTATCATGAATTACCTCAAATTGCATTATTGAAAGAAAATAAAGAGAACAAGAGTATCATGATTACAAAACCTAGAAACAAAATAAGAGAAATTACAACAAGAGAATAGGGATAGAGAGAAGAACCAAAGTGTAGCAATCATCAATTGAAGGTAGAAGTAGAAGGAGACTTGAATTAAACCTAGAACTATGAGATCCTAATCTAACCCTAATTCCTAATCCTAATCTTAGAGAGAAGAGAGAGCTTCTCTCTCTTGAAACTAACTACAAAGCTAAACCAAACTAATTGGTAACTAACATATGTTTCCCTCTTCACTCCTTGGGTTAAATAGCATCAGAAATGAGTTGGATTGGGCCCACAAGGCTTTAGAATTCGTTGGCCACGTTTTGCTTTAAGTGAACTAGGTGGCAGCAACGGTGCGTGCGCGTACTTTGCGTGTGCGCGCCACCATACGTATAGCAAATATGGCAAATCTTATATCGTTTCGAAGCCCCGGATGTTAGCTTTCCAACCCAACTGGAACCGCATCAATTGGACCTCTGTAGCTCAAGTTATGGTCGTTTAAGTGCAAAGAGGTCGGCTTGACAGCTTTCCGGTTCTTTCATTTCTTCATGAGTTCTCCACCTTTTCATGCTTCTTTCTTCATTCCCTTGATCCAATCTTTGCCTTCTAAATCTGAAATCACTTAGCAAACATATCAAGGCATCTAATGGAATCAAGGAGAATTAAATTTAGCTATTTTAAGACCTAAAAAACATGTTTTCACTCTTAAGCACAATTAAAGGAGAATATACAAAACCATGTTATTTCATTGAATAAATGTGGGTAAAATGTGATAAAATCCCCTAAATTCAATACAAGATAAACCGTCAAATTGGAGTTTGTCAACCTCCCCACACTTAAACCAAGCATGTCCTCATGCTTAAGCCAAGAGAAAGCAAAGGGCATCAACATTTATTCAATGTAACCTATCTATATGCATCCTATCTACATGAATGCAACTAGATGCACAATGGTTGTACCTACTTGGTTAAAAATAAATCAATCCTCCAAGTCATTCATGCACAAGTAGGGTCAAGATCATATAACGATTCATGAATCCTACCAATTCAAATATAAAAATTGAAGTTCAAGTAGACTTGCGAGAAGAACGCTCATGAAAGCCGGGAATCAAGGAATTGAGCATCGAACCCTCACCGGAAGTGTTTGCACTCTAGTCGCTCGGTGTTTGGGGTTGATTCTCTCAATTCTCCCCTAATCATGCTTTCCAAGATTTGTTTTTCTTCTAACAATCAACAATTATTCAATGCATGCATACATGTATCATGAGGTCTTTTCTTTAGGTTGTAATGGGGCTAGGGTCAAGGTAGGATCATATATGGCTAGTGGACTTAGGATTTGAATCTTTGATTAACTTAAACTTTCCCACCTAACCTATATAATGACCTATACAATTAAGTACTAATCTAACTACCCATTCCTCACTTTTTCACATACTCATGCATTTTCTTTTCATTTCACAACACTTATGCATTGATTCTTATTGAGCTTCACTTTGGGGCATTTTGTCCCCTTTATTGCTTTTCTTTTTTTTCTTTCTTTTTCTATATACATTTTTTTTTCTTTTCTTTTCTTTTTTTCTTTTTCACTTTTATTTCTTTTTCTTTCAAACTATATACAAGAACATTAATGCATAAGGTCTATATATTTAATCAATACATGAGTATGTACCAATTCTCCAATATAAAAATACAAAACACAAACACCCTTTTATCCCAACCAATGTCCCAAAGTTTTCCCACTCTTGGATGACACTCACACTCACTAGCCTAAGCCAATCAAAGATCCAAATAAAGGACATTCATTGTTTTCCGCTTTAAGGCTTGTAATGTGCTAAAATAAGAACAAGTGGGTTAAGCGTAGGCTCAAAATCGGCTAACAAAGGAGAGTAAAAGGTAAGGCTATTTGGATAAGTGAGCTAATGAAATGATGGCCTCAATCATATAAATGCATGAATACAAGGAATAATGGGACATATAGATTCAAACAAATCAAAGATTACAATCATAGAAAGAGAACAATTACACGCAAGAAGGAAAATAAGTGGTTTTAAGATGTAACCACACCATTAGGCTCAAATCTCACAAGCTTGTGTTCTTAGCTCAAAACCATGTTCCAAAATAAATTCTTTCAAGCAAGTTCAACAAAAATTTTCAAATTGGTAGGTTACCCTAAAACGGTTTCTTGGAAAGAAAATCATCACCCTAACCAAGTAGTCCTAATAACAAAGAAGTGGTAAAAATATGTACAAATTCTAACTAACATGCAACCTATCATGCAATGCAATAGCTAATCTAACAACGACAAAAATTAAAAATTGGTGTTGAAAGGAAATTGTTACCCATGGAGATCGGTCGGACGACCTCCCCACACTTAGAAATTTGCACCATCCTCGGTGCATGCAAAGAAGAGCAAGGTGGGCGGGTTTCTACAATTGATGAGCTCCTTCAAAAGGTTGTGCGGGTGAACTTATTTGTTGTCCCATTTGAAAGCTTTTCCGTTTCCTCCTTTCTTGGTGGCCAGCCGAAAAGGAGAGAAAAAGAAAGAAAATTAAGCCTACAAAAAAGATATCAAAATAAATAGAACATAGGCGGGGGCTAATGCCAAATAAGAGTATGATTCTCTACTACATGGTAGCTACAACATGTGAGTGAGAAATCAATATAAGCAAAAGGCATATCAACTGATATTTGATGCAAGAGTAAAGTTAAGGCATGGAGAGTATATCGAGCATCAAGATCAAATAAGAATTGACACAAACAAGATTAGTGATACGCATGAAAGCATTTGATTCTATCCTAACTCAATGATGAAGCGGTACAAGAAAAAAACAAAGGGTAATGAATTAGGAAGGACTAAAGCACTAATCTTGTGTGTTGACAAATATTACAATTAATGTAACAAGTCATGAAGCACCAAAACAAATGCAAGAAATTCTCAACAATTGAGTGAGAGAATTCAACACCATTATTAAAATGGGAAATTTAGAAAATAAAATGAGAACAAATAGAATTAAAATTCAAAGAATAAAAGTATGCAAATGTAATAGACAAAAGGAAATGGAAGAAGAGAAAATTTTTTTTTTTAAATTTTATTTATTTATTATTATATATTTTTGTTTTTATTATAAATTTTTTTTTATTTTTTTTATTTACATTAAAAGAGAAAAGAAAAAAAAATCTTTCAAGAGAGGAAGAAGAAAAAAAATGAGAAAGAAAGAAGAAGAGAAGAGGAAAGAAGGAGAAAGGAGGGAGGAGAAAAGCAGGGTGCAAATCCGCGCGCGCGCACAGCGCGCTTACGCGTGGATGCAGCAGGGACAATCCGCGCGCGCACGCACAGCGCGCTTACGCGTGGATGAGGTTGTGCTCCCAGCACAATGTTAGCACAAAGCGCGCACAACTCTCTGGTTTTTGTACTAGAAGTTGCAGAAGTGCAATCCGCGCGCGCGCGCACAGCGTGCTAGCGCGCCGATGCCCCTTTTTTTTTTGCCCAAAAAGCAGAAAAAATGCCCAAGAGCTCCCTATAATGTCCAAAACTCTTCTTTATTCAATCAAATATCAAACAATTCACAAAAATGCAATTTGATTTTAGGATTTATTCATCTACTACTAATGAATACAACATACTAACAACCAATCTTTACAAACAAATCAATATGAAATGAAAATCTACCTACAATGGCAACTCAAATCACTTATTAAACAAAACTAAAAGAGGAAGGAAAGAGTTTACCATGGTGGGGTGTCTCCCACCTAGCACTTTTAGTTTAAGTCCTTAAGTTGGACATTTGGGAGGCTCCTTGTCATGGTGGCTTATGCTTGTATTCATCCTTGATCCTCCAAGAATGCTTGCTCCTCAATTGGTTGTCAGAATTTCCAACCAATTCCACCAAGCTTGGGTGAGATTCTTCCCAAGATATGAGCTCCCAAAATTGGTCTTCATGTTGTGATCCGGGATCCCATATCTCATTTTCACACCCATCTTCTAGTTGATCATCATGATTCCGCTTGGGTGGTTTAGCCTTGGAATTCTCAAAGAAGCATCCAAACATTCTCCTAGACCCACACAATTTAGCTCCACACCAAACATTTCCATTCAACTTTGAGCATGCAACCATCATGAACTTAGAATGGTGTTTCCAACCACTACACAACTCTCTCTTACTCTTAATTCCACAAAGAGCTCTAAGTTGACCATCATTTTCAATCAAACCATATTCAAGTGAGAAAGTGAAGCTTATGGATAGGAATTTTACCCACTTGAATGTTGTGTTGGATGATGACTCGGGAAGGGAGACCTCCCCACACTTAGACAATGCAAGGTCTACTTCCTTGTGCTCTTCTTTGTGTATTTCCACCTCTTTGCGGGCTTCCTTGATTTCAACCTTTCCCCTTTTATCACATAGCTTGGTGTTGTCTTCAAGAACTTTGATTTCTTGCCTAATTGGAGGTGGTTCAATTTTGGATAGAAATTCATTGATGAATAAATCCATTTCTTGGTCAACCTCTTCATATTCTTCAATTTCGATATACACCATGTCAACGTTTTTCTCTTGGTAGCTCTCTTTCTCATTGCTCACCAAGGGTATGGGAGGTTGTTCACACTCTTTTATAATTTCAACTCCATGTCCAATGGGAGAGGATTCCATTGTAGAGAGAAATTCATCCATGATTGAATCCATCTCTTGATAAGCCTCTTCCAAGTCTCCAACGATGATATACCTTGGAGGTTGCGCACCCTCCTCAGCATCAATATCAAGCTTCTTGGAAGAGTGCTCCATGATGCTACATTCCCTTGGACTTTCAACATCTCCTAAATCTTCAACCACCTCTTCCTTTTCTTCAATGATCATAGGCTCCTCTAGTTGCTCCAATACAAAATTTGACTCCTCTTTCTCCACCGAATTTTCCAATTTCACCTTCATACTTTGCTCTTCTTTTGACTTTTCACATGTGGTCACGGAAGTACCTTGAGTATTCAAGCATTGGTGGGCTAAAGTGTGCACCACCTTGGTCAAATTGGTCACAAACTCAAGTGTATCCCGCTTCATGGCTTCTTGTCCTTGGAGTAACAAAGTGAGATGATCGTCTATTGGGGCTTGGGGTGAATAGGAAGGTTCATTATTTTGGAGGGAGGGTTCATGGTAGGAAGGTGGTTCTTCTTAGTAAAGGTATGGAGATGATGAGTTTTGAGGTGGTTCTTGGGAGTAATCTTGATATGGTTGTGGTGATTCTAGAGGTTCTTGCTCATAATGGCCATAAAAATATGGTATGGATGATTGGTTATATGATGGATATGGATCATAGGGTGGTGCTTGGTGATGGAAGGCTTGTGAGAATGGTTGAGGTTCATGTTGAGGATGAAATTCATAGGCATATGATGGTGGTTGTTGAGTGTCACAAAAAGAATCATCATAGCCGCTAAGTTGGCATGCATTAGGATGGAAATTATACCTATAAGTATCCGGAGGTTGTTGCCAATAGGAGTGATCAATTCCTTGAGGCTCTTCCCATCTTTGTTGGTTCCATCCATGGTACATGTTGCCATTGAAGTCCACATTTCCTACAACACACTTAGAACCAAACTCAAAGCCAAAGTGGTGAGAATTCATAATGAGAGAACAAAATAAAACTAACAAAAATTAAGAAACAACAAAAGATAAACCTATTCACAATATTCACATATGTACAATAACCAATAACACAACACCATTGCAAATCCCCGGCAACGGCGCCATTTTGACGAATGGATTTTTGATGGTTTAGAATTTCACAAATGAATTCTCGTTGCAAGTATAGTTTCTAAACCAATCACTAATCCTTTCATACAAAAATTTGTTTGTCACAAGTACAAACCCCTAAAATCTATAAACCGAAGTATTTAAACCTCGGGTCGTCTCTCAAAGGACTTGCAGGGTAGTGTTCTTGTTATTGGTTATGGACTTGTTTATTTTGGGGTTTTGGATGAGGAATGTGAATAGTAAATGGTAGGAAAACTTTATTCACAAAATGGTCTTGGCAAGGTTTGGTTGTCAAGGGTCTTCATCATTATCACTAGCCACAAGTATGGTAGTTGCAAGGATTAATCCCACTTAGTCATCCTTAAATCGATTAACAAAGGAAAGTCAAGTGAGTTATATCAATCCTAGTCCATAAGTCCTAGCTTTCCACTAATTGGATTAATGAAGGCTAGAGTTAATGGCTATCAACTATCAATCAATTGGACACTAGTGACTCAAGAAATCCTAAGTTACCTTCTCAAGCCAAGAACATAAAATTCTAGTCTAAAATTCTTCCAAGCATTTAATCAAACACTTGGAAGGCACAAAAGAAAAGTATAGTCAATCACAACAAGAATGAATTCTAACTACAATTGAATGTAAAGAATTAACAACAACAATCAAGGAAATCACAATTATCATGAATTACCTCAAATTGCATTATTGAAAGAAAATAAAGAGAACAAGAGTATCATGATTACAAAACCTAGAAACAAAATAAGAGAAATTACAACAAGAGAATAGGGATAGAGAGAAGAACCAAAGTGTAGCAATCATCAATTGAAGGTAGAAGTAGAAGGAGACTTGAATTAAACCTAGAACTATGAGATCCTAATCTAACCCTAATTCCTAATCCTAATCCTAGAGAGAAGAGAGAGCTTCTCTCTCTTGAAACTAACTACAAAGCTAAACCAAACTAATTGGTAACTAACATATGTTTCCCTCTTCACTCCTTGGGTTAAATAGCATCAGAAATGAGTTGGATTGGGCCCACAAGGCTTTAGAATTCGTTGGCCACGTTTTGCTTTAAGTGAACTAGGTGGCAGCAACGGCGCGTGCGCGTACTTTGCGTGTGCGCGCCACCATACGTGTAGCAACTATGGCAAATCTTATATCGTTTCGAAGCCCCGGATGTTAGCTTTCCAACCCAACTGGAACCGCATCAATTGGACCTCTGTAGGTCAAGTTATGGTCGTTTAAGTGCATAGAGGTCGGCTTGACAGCTTTCCGGTTCTTTCATTTCTTCATGAGTTCTCCACCTTTTCATGCTTCTTTCTTCATTCCCTTGATCCAATCTTTGCCTTCTAAATCTGAAGTGATTACTATTAATGTATTTAGTATTACATAATAAAATATAAAAATTGAAGTGATTATTATATAGTTTAGATAGATTAGACTAAATATAAAAATATAAAATAAAATTGTATTATTAAATTTTAGTAATTTTAATTAGTTAATAATATAAAATAAGATAGAAGTGACTATTTATAACTGAATAATTTTGGTGGATTAGACTAAAAAAGTCAAAAAATACTCTAAATAAAAAGCCAAGCCAACTTTAATATTTAATATATTAATATGATTTAAATTTTATATAATAGTTAGATAATAGATTAGTAAAAGCAAATGAAAGGATAACTTTAATTAGTATTTGATAAAAATATTCATTTAGAATTAAAAAAATAAAAGTATGATATTATTAAAAATAATAAATTTTTCTGTTCAAAAAATTATATTTAAATAAAATATTTGTAAAATATAAAATTTAGAGTAACATATCTTCATGAAGATTAATCGTTAATAAATTATGAACTAACATAAAATTATAATATAATTTATTTACAAAAAAAATCAACAATTAATATTAATAAATAAAAAAATCTTTCAAACACTTTAATTAAAAGTATAAGTAATTAATTATTATTCATTATTAATAATATTTTGATCATAACAAAAAGTAAAAATATAATTATATCTAGATTTAGATTTTAGAAGAATTAATGTTATAAGTAACAAATTATTTCTTTTATTATGCATATTATAAATTAATGAATTAATTAAAATAACTGATATAATGAATTATAATTAATTGATATAAATTATAATAAATTGTGTGATATTAAAAAATATAAAATGAATAAGAAGAAAATAAAAAAATAGAAGAGATAGAAAACTATAATAAAATAAATTGAGTGCGAGAGTTTTTTTTATAAATTTCATATCACATCCGTTTCAATAATAATAAATAAAAATATATCAACTTGATATCTAAGAGAAAATGATGAGATAAAATTATAACACAGTTCTAAAGTAAAAGCTTAAATTCGACCATAATATCATTGTACAATACAAATTAAAAATAATTTTACACTACAATATACCACACAAATAGGTAAATGACTTGAGTAAGTTCAAATACGTACTTTTTTCTTATTTATGCATACATAATAACACCATGGTTCATGAATGCTTCAGGACTAACATATCATATATAACTTCGAATGATGAACACTCAGACCAGTTAATAGGAGTTGGAGGGTGTGGTGGTTTGTGTTCACGATGGTGCTTTCTTGCGACCACACCTCATGGAAAGGAAATGAATTATTGTAAAAACTACTCATGAAAGAGTAATTAATAAACAAATGATATTTTCTTCTAGTATATACGGTCTTTTATAGTGGTAAAATAAAAATGAAAGGAATAAAAATTTGTATTTTTATATTAAGAATAGAATTTGATATATTTATCCTAATAAAGTTAAATAATTAATTAGTTATAATTTATGTATTTAAATAATAAAATAAATTAAATAAAAGTGCTCTTAAAAATTAGTCAAATCAATTAGTTGATATAACTAATTAGTATAATTGATTTTATTTGATTTATTGATTGAATTTAATAAATTAAAAAAAAATAAACACATAAGAGACAATAATTTTTTTAACTAAATTAATCTATATTTATTGTATTTAATCAAAATAAGTAATAAATTCTCTATGCTATATTTGATTAGAATAATTAGTATAATTGTGGCTTATTATTATGATACAAATAATTAGTATAATTGATTTTATTTGATTTTACTTGATTGGATTTAATGAATTAAAAAAATAAATAGCAAATTATAAAAGATAAAATTTTTTTAATTAAATTAATATGTATTTATTATATTATTTAATCAAAATAAATGACAAATTCTTTATGTTATTATGTATCTTATAAATTAATGAATTAAAATAATCGATATAATAAATTATAATTAATTGATTGATATAAATTATAATAAATTATGTGATATCTAAATATATAATCAAATCAATTAGTTGATATAATTAATTTAGCATAATAAATTATATTCAAAGAATTAAAAAATAAATTTAAAAATATGCTTAAAAACATACTACGTTAATTCTATCATTAACTACAGAAATCTAATTTTTATATAATAAAATAAATACAAATACACTATGATTGTCAATTGTGTATAATTAATGCATAGCAATCAAACGGTGAAAGGAAGAAATATTTAATGAGAGGAGTTTTACCGTATTATAACTTACTCTTTTTAAAATTTACAAAAAAATTATTTTAGTTTTTTAATAATCAAAATCTAATTTTTAATACAATTAACGAATCTTAGTTCTAAAAAAATATTTTAGTTTTTTTTTTTAAATTAACTAAAAAATATGTTAGCTTTTTGAAATTAAATTCAATTTTTTTTTATAAAACAAGTAAAGAAAATTAATTCTAGATATTTATTTTAATCTTAAAATTAATTTCTAAAAATATATTTTAATCTTTTTAAAACTAATATTTAAAGGAATAAATTTAAACTATAACTAGTCGGCATTGACGTCTCTCTTTTTCACATGTTCACATTTTTTCATATCAATACATATTAGTACTCGTACTAGAGCCTTAAATTTTTAAAAAAATTCCTTCGATGAGTTTATCATTGTTGAATTTGAATTAGTTCCCTATCATATTTTGTTTGGACGGTGATATTTATGGATAATATTGATTGATTTTGATCCGTTACTTAAACTATAATTCGGCTTAATCTTATATAATGAGAATAATTTAGCTTTTAGAAAAAATAATAAATAAATTTTTGATTTTTTGGTTCATAAATATTTAAATTTATGATAATTTTAAAAATATATTTGTTTTTAATTTTTCAAAATATAGATATATCGATTTTTAGATTTAATTTGTCTTATTTTTAAAATTTTTTCATGTGTGGTGTGTGCATCTATATTATCGGTCACATCAATACAATGGAAGCCACATTTAATTTTTTCAGTTTGACAGATTCAAGTGAATAGAGATATCGATGTATTCAAATTTTGAAAAAGTCAAAGATTTAAATATATTTTCAAATTTTCAAAAACTTAAATATCCGTAAATCAAAAGTTTAAGGATCTATTTATCTTTTTATCTAATTTTTATTATACATGATGAGTAATAATTTAGTTTTATTTATCTTAATTTTATGTTTATAACTGATAAATTTAATAGCCATCATGACCAACTTAATTATTAAACAGTCATGGCATCATTATTATTTATAATTTAATTTTTATATAAGTTATGTTTTATTTTTAAATAAGGATAAATTCTAAGAGGTTGTAAATTCGAATCTCCTTATATTTGGTATAAAAAAAAAGGACAAATGGCAGTATTAAGTTAGTTTGGATAAAATATTACATGATTCAATCAAACAGAAAAAATAAGACATGGATCAACCAAAAGCATGTATCTATATAATATATAATTTGAATAAATGTAATTCGAACTAAAGACAATGGTAATTCGAATCAATGCCGTTCGAATTATGAAGGAGTATGCATGCTAGGTAGTTCGAATCATGCTTATTCGAATTACGTATGAGGAAGTTTGAATCACTCTGATTCGAATTATACTTGAGCAGTTTGAATCACTCTAATTCGAATTATATGGTAAGCAATTCGAATTCTATACAATAATCTTCTGCCCATTTTTTATATAATTTGTAATACTTTTCTGTCCATTCTTTTATTAAAAAATTAATAATTTATTAAAAAAAATTTATTAAAAAAATTAATAATTTAAAGATAAAAAAATATATTTTATTTCATACATTAAAAAAAGCTAACAAAATATTTAATTACGAGACTTTTTTAAAATATTAATGAGCTATCAATTCAAATTCCATACAATACTCTTTTGTCCATTTTTGATAGCTCATGAATATTATTTAATAAAATTTTTAATAAATTTATTTAAATTATACTACAAAAAATATTTTATTTTATGCAAAATAATTTTTAAAAAATGGTTTAAAAGATGTCACGAGTACTATAAAAATTGGTAATGTTCTAATGACTTAGGTAAATACATGCATATACTCAAATTTTAAATAAAATACTCTACATAGTCAATAATAATTTAGAAATTATAGGAAATATTTTATTCCATACAAAATAATTAAAAAAAATTGCTTAAAAGATGTTAGGAGTACTATAAAAATTTGTAATGTCCTAGTGACTTAGGTAAATACATGATAAAAATATATTTTCTTTAATTTCTAAATTATTAATGACTATGTAGAGTATTTTATTTAAAATTTGAGTATATGCATGTATTTACCTAGGTCACTAGAATATTACAAACTTTTATAGTACTTCTAAGATCTTTTAAACCATTTTTTTAAAATTATTTTGCATAAAATAAAATTTTTTATAGTATAATTTAAATAAATTTATTTAAAAAATTTATTAAAAAATATTCATGAGCTATCAAAAATGGGCAAAAGAGTATTGTATGAAATTCGAATTGATAGCTCATTAGTATTTTAAAGAAGTCTCATAATTAAATATTTTGTTAGTTTTTTTTTAATGTATGAAATAAAATATAAATTTTTTAATTTTCAAATTATTAATTTTTAATAATTTTTTTAATAAATTATTAATTTTTTAATAAAAGAATGAGCAGAAAAGTATTGCAAATTATATCAAAAATGGGCAGAAGAGTATTGTATAGAATTTGAATTGCTCACCATATAATTCGAATTAGAGTGATTCAAACTGCTCAAGCATAATTCGAGTCAGAGTGATTCGAACTTCCCCATGCGTAATTCGAATCAGTATGATTCGAACTACCTAGCATGCATACTCCTCATAATTCGAACGGCATTGATTCGAATTATCATTGTCTTTAGTTCGAATTACATTAATTCGAATTATATAGATACATGCTTTTGGTTGATCCATGTCTTATTTTTCTGCTTGGTTGAATCATGTAATATCTCATCCAAACTAACTTAATACTGCCATTTGCCCAAAAAAAAGACAAGTATAGAGATGAAGAGTCAAGTTCGATTCTTTTTAAAACGAGATATACTTCAAAATTATTAGATCCTTCTACTTTTATTCTTTTAATTGAGTCTCTAACTTTTAACTTTATAATTACGTCATTTTTGGTATGAAAAATATTAAAATTAATTGAATATTTTTTTTTTACAAATTTAAAGTATTCATAGTAAAAAATATAAATAGATTTTTGAGGGTATGTATTTTAAAAAAATATTTTATTAATTTTAGTATTTTTAATATAAAAATTTTAATTATAAAATTTAAAATAGTATAAAAATTTAATTAAAAAAATATAAAAACTTCATTAAAAATTTGATAAAATTATAAAAATTAATAAAATAATTAAATTTTTATTTGTAATATAAATTTATATTTTAATATATATTTTACACTAATAATTAATTTTAGGAAAAGTATAGGGAGATAATGAGAATATTAAACAATGTGAACAATAGATATGTCGGATGTTCAATTCAATAGGTATGCAGATGATTAGGTTGATTATTCTTAATTCGATGATTATTTTTTGTTTATTTGATTTACTCATGTATAATTAACAATGGTTGGATGTTCAATTCATTAGATGATTATCCTAATATTAAGGTTTAAGAGGTAATTTGGGGATGGAGTATTTATTTACTTTATTGGGTCAATCTTAGGTAGCGTTTAGAAGAGAGACAGAGACTGAGAGACTAAGATTGAGACTGAGAGACAGAAACGGATAGACAGAGATTGAAATAAATCTAGTATTGTGTTTTAATACCTCTAAAATAGGAGATAGAGATTGAAATAAGAAAGAAGCTCTAATTTAATTTGCACAAAGGGTAAAATTAGAATTCATTAATTGAAATGAGGGTATTTTAGGTATAAAATATTATTAAAATTTTAGTCTCTATCTCCAAAAATTTCAATCTCTTGTGTCCCTACTTTTTAAAGGTACTGGAATACTGAAATTTTTGGGGATAGAGACTGAAATTTTAGTATCAGTATTTGCGCCAACAAACATGATACTATAAGTTCCAGTCTTTGAGTCTCCATTCTAGTACTTCAAAACAATTATGTTCTTACTTTTAGAGGTATTAAAATACTGAAATTTTAGGGATAGAGACAGAAATTTTAGTATCAGTCTCTAAACAAACAAACATAATACTGAATCTCAATTTCCTAATTTCTATCTTAATACCTTAAAACAAACGCTACCTTAAAATTCATTATTCACATTATTTAAAAAAGTCATTGTTTATTTAATAAAATCTTTAATTTTAATATCTAATTCTAGTTTAGAATAGGGTGTAAGTTACCGAACCGGACTGAAAATTATCGCAGAACCGAACCGAATTTTACAACAACCGAAAGAAAAACCAAAAAAACCGTTTTTTTTCGAACTAAACCGATCTGTTCGGTTCGATTTTCGGTTGTCTTTGCTGAAACCGAACCGAACTAAAGAGTAAGGGTTTAGTAGCGTGTGTTTTTACTAACTTACGCTTTAACCTAGGTATAAAAGGGCCAAGCACTGCAGCCACAAGCCCACAACGGCACAACCCTAGCTTTCTTTTTCTCCTTTCACGCGACCTAAACCCAGTCACCCACACTTCTATCTCCCATTCTTCCACGGTTCCAGGGTCGTCGCCGCTGCATCGCCGTCACAGGGTCGCCGTCGCAGGGCCGGCACAACCCTAGCTTTCTTCTTCTCCTTTCACGCGAACCCTAAACCCAGTCACCCACACTTCTATCTCCCAGTCTTCCACGGTTCCAGGGTCGCTGTCGCTTCATCGCCATCGCAGGGTCGCCGTCGCAGGGTTGCCGTCGCAACAAAGCCAAAGCCGAGCAGCACTCCAATCCAGTCTGTCGCCGAGCAGCAGTCCGTCGCCGAGCAAGACGCCAGTGGCCGAGCAGTCCAACTCGAGCAGCACTCCAGTCACCGTCTCACCGAGCCCTCTCCTGCAAAAAGCAACCGAACAAAATCTTCTTCGGAGGTTAGATATGTTTTTCTTTTAATTGTTTTTGGTTCAGATATGTAATTCTGGGTTGAAAGAGTGTTTCTGTGGTTGTTGAGGTTTTTGTGATTTATAGGGTTTGATTGGATTGCTTGAGTTGCGATAAAAGGGCTTATTTATGCAATAATATTAGTTAGTATTAGGGATTTAGGGTTGAACTTCTTTTTCCTTCTGATTATAAAAAGTTTGGAAAATGCGTTTTTTTTGGAATCTGTTTTGTGATTTATAGGGTTTTGATTGGAAGGATTGATTTGTGATTAATGAAAGAAAGACCATGTTTTTGCAATAATTATTGGATTAGCATCGGAAAGTAATACTTTTGCCCTCTTATTACATTTGTTTATTTTGACATTTATAATCATGGAAAACAAACTTGTTTCTTAGAAGTTTCAAGTTTGCATATTCTATAAAGGGCATGTGCTGTCTGATTGGATAGAAATACTTGAGAAAGAAAAGGTTTACTTTGTTAGAAACTTTGAATAAAATGGTTTTGCCTTAGTGTCTTTTTGAATATATATGGGTAGCTATTTCTGAATGTGTATGGTTATTTAAATTCTGTTGATTGGCTTTAAAAATGAATTAGTTATGGTTCTGTTTATGAGCTGCTTTGGTTTTGTTTATGAGCTGTGTATGAGGCTATGAGCTGCTTATGTCTTAGTAGATTTGTGTTGAATTATCTCAAAATAATGTATTGCAGTTAGTGAGTATTAAAAAAACAAATATAACTACTTCAACAGTTGGGTGAAAATTGCAAACGACCAAACTGTTAATGTATGGCAGTTAGTGAGTATTAAATGATGAAAATAAATTAGCTAGTTGTGTATGTGATGAGTATTTTGGTGAAAAATAAATTTCTCCCAAAACACACAAATCTAACCGGCAAGTGTACCGGGTCGTATCAAGTAATAAAAACTCACGGGAGTGAGGTCGATCCCACAGGGATTGAAGGATTGAGCAATTTTAGTTTAGTGGTTAATTTAGTCAAGCGAATCAAGATTTGGTTGGGTGATTTGTGATTTGCAGAATTTAAATTGCATGAAATTAAAGAGAGCAGGAAATTAAATTGCTGAATCTTAAAGAACAAGAAATTAAATGGCAGAAACTTAGAGTGCAAGAAATGTAAATTGCGGAATCTTAAAGTGCAAGAAATGTAAATGGCTCGAAATGTAAAAGGGATTGGGAGTTGGATTTGCAGAAATTAAACAAGGAAAAGTAAATTTGCATCAAGCAGAGAAGTAGAAGAGGGTTTGGGTTGAATCGGATCTTGAAGCAGTAAAGTAAATGAACATTGAAAGCAAGCAACAAAATGTAAATTGGGAATTTAGATCTCAGGACCCAGAGACTAGAAAACCAAGTCTAGATCTCAATGCCTTCCTAGATCCAACAAGAACAATTGCAAGGGAAAAGTAAATTGCAAAGAAAATAGATGAAGAACAATTAACCCAAACTGAAATTCAATTAAGCAGTAAATAAACAGAGAGATCCAAGGATGAGATTGAAACAGAATTTCTTCAATTCTTCAACCCAAGATCCAAGACAATTGTAATAGAAATTGAAAGCAATAAAACTGAGAGGAAGAGAAGTGAATTCTCCTTCCCCAAGACAAAGAAATTAAAGATCACTCAATATCCAAAGCTCTCCGAAAACTATTATGAAAATTCAAAGGGAAAGCTCCCAGGGAAAGCTCTTGAATTCTATCCTATTTATACACTTTCTTCCAATGATCTTCAAGCCTTGAGTTGGGCCTTTGCTCTTGGTAGAATTGGGTTGAAAGAGGCCTTGGTTGATTGCTCTTGAAGTTTGGAGAGGAACCAAAGTGAACCAATTGAACTGGGTTTGAGTTTTGCAAAAGTTGGACCAAAAGTTTGAGCAAAAGTTAGGGGGCTAACTTTTGCCCAAACTTTTCATATCAGCAGCTATATCCATCTGATACCAATGTTGGTGCCAAAGTTAGGGGTCTAACTTTGGCCCTAACGTTGGCCTTACCTTGTGCACTTGTGGCGCCAACGTTAGCCACCAAGTTAGGGGGCTAACGTTGGCGCAAACTTTTGCGCCTCCCCTTGTGATTTTCATGTGCCAACGTTAGCCACCAAGTTAGGGGTCTAACGTTGGCACAAACTTTTGGTGCCCAGGGAGTGATTTTCATGTGCCAACGTTAGCCCAAAAGTTAGGGGTCTAACGTTGGCGCAAACTTTTGGTGCCCAGGGAGTGATTTTTAAGTTCCAACGTTAGCCCAAAAGTTAGGGTTCTAACGTTGGGGCTAACTTTTCACCCAAAAGTTTGTGCAAAAGTTTGAGGCTAACTTTAGGTCCAGCTTTTTGCTTCCTGGTTCAATTTCACTTATTCCATTGTCCTCCCTTTACTCCTAGCCATTCCTTCTTGCTTCAACCTTTCTCCAAGCTTTCTTCACCTATCATAATCAACCAAACACATCAAAGCTATGCTCAAAATCATGAGATATTCATTCTTTCATAATATGTAACAATTATAGTATAAAACCTCATGAAATAGCATGAATTCATACATGGTTGATTAAATCAAAGGAAGCATGAAAATCTACCTAATTGACTTGCTTGTGGCTCAAGAAAGTGCATAATTCAATTGAAAACTAAAGAAAAAGGCTAGTGAAACTAGGCTAAGATGACTTGTCATCACAACACCAAACTTAAAGCTTTCTTGTCCCCAAGCAAGAAAAGATTTATTGAGAAGAAAGAATGAAAAGGAAGAGGATGTTCATGCTAGCAGAGTATTCTTGGTAGTTCATGGGATTTTGTGTGGATATGTAAATACTCACTTCTTATTGACTCTTAGGCCTAGAAAGTCTCCTTCAAGCTTCAAGTAACATACTGCTATGACCTCTCATTATTCCTTTATCCTTGGCTATTACTTTGTTTATAAGCTTTATTTGAGTGTCATGTGTAGCAAGTTCATTTTCTTTTCTGTATACTTGACACATTATTCACCATGGACACTTGGCTCACATTCCCTTTTAAACATTGATGCCCAGCACCTCTTTGGGTTACTAAATGCCTTGTAGTTAGGTTGCTCTTGATAGTGGGTTTTCAGCTGATGATCCCGGATTAGTTAATCCAAGTCACCAAGTGTTGATGCACTCCGAAGAGCTTACTAATCCAAGCAGATCCTAGTACAAAGAGACCACAGGCATATATTTTAAGGTTCAAGCTATTGGTGTCCAGCTTTGTTTCTTTTTGTTTCCTTTTGTTCTGCCACTCTTTGGCTATTTCTTTTTTCCCTTTTTTTTTTCTTTCTTTTTGTTTTTCTTTCTAACCAAGGATTTTTATTTGATTGAGATTCATAGACAGTAGGCCACTTTCTACTTAGAAGGAGACATCCTAGTTCTCTTATTCACTAAAAGTGAGCTATCATACAATCACACACACACCACCACTTACTTTTATTGTACTTCTATCTAACAGAGAACTATCTCACTTCACATTCAAACATTTCTTTTATTGAATTGAAAATGCAGGGGACAAAGCATGCGTTTTGTTCAGTGAAAGTAAACATACAAGCACACACATAGACTAGCTTACTTATTCTAAGAAAAATTCTACTTGTATTAGATGAACACTTTATCAAAACACAAGTCAAAACATTTTTCAATAGTAAGAGTTAAATATAAATACAACCTATTGGTTTGCAATTCCTTTGTCCTTCCTTCTGTTGTGCCCTTTTGAGTTATGATGCATAGTGTCTTCAAATGGTGGTGAATTCCCTGCATAATTCTCAAAAGTTGCTTGCTTCTCAAGCCCTTAGATGACCAGTTAGTATGCATGAATTGAGTGTGGCTTGTGGATTTAATTTGGTGTAGCACCAAACTTGAGTTCTTGCCACTTCTCTGGGTACAGCAGGTTAACTCTAGGCAAAATCTTGTGTCCTTGCTAAAGGTTATGAAGTTAAGACTAAAAAGCAGTTAAGTGGTTGAATAATATGTTTGATTGCTTGGAACTAGCAATGTGCAGGAAGTTAGAATGTGCTTTTGAATGAGGTTTTGGTGGAACACCAAACTTAGAATCCTCCATTCTCCCTTAAATTGTTTTGGTGTGCAACACCAAACTTAGCTCCTTGCAATACATACTTAATTATTCAACATTTTTATTGAAAAAGCTATGAAAAGAAAATTACCTCAGGTTGGGTTGCCTCCCAACAAGCGCTCTTTTAATGTCACTAGCTTGACATCTTGTTCTTTTGATCATGGAGGTTGAAAATCATAGTGCCTCAGCTTTTCTCCTCTTACTGTGAACTTTCTTCCGGTCTCCTCTTTGATGATCTCTAGGTGTTCAAGTGAAAGGATCCGGTTCACAGTATAGCATTCAGATGATTGTGGGGACACCTTCATTGGTTGGGTGTTTAACATTACTTTATCCCCTGGTGAAAAGCCTTCAGTGGGGATTTTCTTGTTTTTCCACCCTTTTGGCCTCTTCTTCTTCTCTTCTTTCTTAAGAGATGATTCATGCCTTGGTGGTTCTTTATCTGGAATGTTAAGGTTCTCATCTGGGGGTTTTGGATCTAGTTCCTCCTTGATTTCTTTGGTCTGTTGCACCATCTCTACTTCTTTCAAGCATGGATGTAAAAGTCTTGGAGTTAACTCATTGAATGCCTCCTTTAAGCTTTGATCCTTGGCCTTATCCTTCATACCATCTTCTTCTTGAGTGGGCTCATGTGGGGTTTTAAAAACATAGAATGCTAGGTGCTCATCATGCACTCTCAGCAACAACTCCCCTTTCTCAACATCTATCAATGCTCTGCCCGTAGCCAGGAAAGGCCTCCCCAGGATGATGGGAGTGTTAGGGTCTTCATCCATATCCAGGATGACAAAATCAGCTGGGAGAAAGAATTTTCCCACTTTTACCAACACATTCTCCACAACTCCCAGTGCTTGCTTAATGGATTTGTCAGCCATTTGGAGAACTATTCGTGTGGACTTCAGCTCAGAAATTTGAAGTTTCCTCATTAGAGACAAAGGCATCAAGTTTATACCTGCACCGAGGTCACAAAATGACTTCTCAATTGTTATGTTTCCTATGGTGCAAGGTATGTAAAAACTCCCAGGATCATTTTTCTTCTCTGGCAACTCTCTTTGGAGGATAGCACTACATTCCTTTGTCATCTTAACAATCTGTCCTTCCTTCAGGGATCTTTTCTTTGTGAGTACTTCTTTAATAAATTTGGCATATAATGGCATCTGTTCAAGTGCTTCTAAGAAAAGAATATTGATGCTGAGAGTCTTGAATATATCCAGGAATTTTGAGTATTGCTTATCCTCGTTTTCTTTTTTGAACCTCTGAGGGTACGGAAGTTTGGGGACATCTGGCTTCACCCCTTCCTTCTTCTCTTGTAGTTGTGTTTCAAGGATGTCCACATCTTTCTTTGAGCTTTTTGCATTCTTGGTCTTTCTCTCCTCTTCACTTCTCTCTTCTGTCTCTTCTTGTGAAACTTCTCTGTTGTGTTTTTCTTGATTGATGGCTTCCTCCTCCCTAGTCTTTTCACTTCCCACTATGATTGCTTTGCACTCCTCCCACTTTGTAGCTTTTCCTTGGTCCTTTTGATTGGAGATTGTATCACTTGGGAGAACATTGATTGGTCGTTCAGCTTGTTTGGCCAATTGTCCCACTTGCCGTTCAAGGCTCTTCATGGTAGCTTCATTTCTCTCTTGTATTTTGACCAAGCTTTGAGTGGACTGAGCAATTGCTTGTATGGCTGCCTCAAGACTTGAAATTCTACTTTCATGATGGTCTATTGGTGATATGATGGGGGTAGAATGTGGTTGCTGGAAGTTATTTGTAGGGGTAGTGTGGTAGTTTTGGGGGTTAGATGTTGGTGCGGAAATGCTATTTTGATGAGTTTGTGGATTGTGGTGGGGTGGTTGATATGTATTTTGTGGTTTCTTGTATTGATTATTATTAGCGTTTTGCTGGTCGTGGTTTGAGTAAGTTGTGTTTCTTGAGTTGTTTTGGTTTGAGTTTTTCTGCCACGGTTGCTGGCTGTGGGTGTGGTTATCTCCCCATCTGAGATTTGGATGGTTCTTCCAGGAGGGATTGTAGGTGTCACCATAAACCTCATTTTGGCCTGAGCCTTGGTTGTGCACATATTGAGGTTGTTCCTGCTGCTGATTTTCTTGGTTTTCTTCATTTTGTCCCCATGTGGTTGATGGTTGGCTTGTATTCACTGCTGCAACTTGTAAACTATCAATCTTCTTAGCCATCTGCTCAAATTGTTCTTGAATCTGCTGCTGCATTATCTTGTTTTGAGCTAGGAGGGTGTCAACCCCTTCCATTTCTAACACTCCTTTCCTTAGTGATGGTTGGCGTTGTCTCTGATGGCCAAAGAAATATTGGTTGTTAGCCACCGTGTCAATGAGGTTCTGAGCTTCTTCAGCTGTCTTCATGAGTTGCATTGAGCCTCCTGCTGAATAGTCAAGTGCCTCTTGAGCTTTCATTGTCAGTCCTTCATAGAAATTTTGGAGTTTATCCCATTCATTAAACATCTCTGGTGGACACTTCCTGAGTAAAGCTTTGTATCTCTCCCATGCTTCATACAATGACTCTCCATCCATCTGAGTAAATGTTTGAATCTCTGTTTTGAGCCTGATGATCCTTTGAGGAGGATAAAACTTTGCTAAGAACTTTCTCACTAGATCCTCCCAATTGTTGATGCTTTCTCTTGGAAATAACTCCAACCATTGAGTAGCTTTGTCCCTCAGGGAAAATGGAAACAACAACAATTTGTAACTGTCAGGGTGTACACCATTGGTCTTCACTGTGTTACATATCCTCAGGAAGGTGGATAGGTGCTGGTTTGGATCTTCCAAGGGGCCTCCTCCATAAGAACAGTTGTTCTGCACCAGGGTGATGAGTTGGGTCTTCAATTCAAAGTTATTTGCATCGACATTTGGAGTAAGGATGCTACTCCCACAATGCCTTGGATTAGCAAGTGTATATGAAGCCAAGACTCTCCTCTGGGGTTGACCATTGTTGTTGGCCATTCTTACTGGTGGATTTGTTGGATTTGTTGAGTGTTCCTCCAATTCATGATATTCTTCATCTGATTCTTCCTCTCCAGCAACATTTTTTTCTCTTGCTTCTCTTCTTAGCCTTCGGAGGATTCTTTCGTCAGTTTCATGAAAGGTAGGGATCTCTCTTCTTGTATCTGACATACAAGCAAAATACAAGAATCACATAATACCAAAAAAACAATAACACTTCAATCCATGGCTGAAGTGAAGTATTAGTTAGCTTAGGCAAAAATTCAAACAGTTAGCGTGTTAGTCAAAACTTAAAGAAACAGAAAAGAAAAAGTGCTTGATCTAGATCTCCACTTCACTTAATCATTGTCAATCTAATCAATCCCTGGCAACGGCGCCAAAAACTTGATGAGTATTTTGGTGAAAAATAAATTTCTCCCAAAACACACAAATCTAACCGACAAGTGTACCGGGTCGTATCAAGTAATAAAAACTCACGGGAGTGAGGTCGATCCCACAGGGATTGAAGGATTGAGCAATTTTAGTTTAGTGGTTAATTTAGTCAAGCGAATCAAGATTTGGTTGGGTGATTTGTGATTTGCAGAATTTAAATTGCATGAAATTAAAGAGAGCAGGAAATTAAATTGTTGAATCTTAAAGAACAAGAAATTAAATGGCAGAAACTTAGAGTGCAAGAAATGTAAATTGCGGAATCTTAAAGTGCAAGAAATGTAAATGGCTCGAAATGTAAAAGGGATTGGGAGTTGGATTTGCAGAAATTAAACAAGGAAAAGTAAATTTGCATCAAGCAGAGAAGTAGAAGAGGGTTTGGGTTGAATCGGATCTTGAAGCAGTAAAGTAAATGAACATTGAAAGCAAGCAACAAAATGTAAATTGGGAATTTAGATCTCAGGACCCAGAGACTAGAAAACCAAGTCTAGATCTCAATGCCTTCCTAGATCCAACAAGAACAATTGCAAGGGAAAAGTAAATTACAAAGAAAATAGATGAAGAACAATTAACCCAAACTGAAATTCAATTAAGCAGTAAATAAACAGAGAGATCCAAGGATGAGATTGAAACAGAATTTCTTCAATTCTTCAACCCAAGATCCAAGACAATTGTAATAGAAATTGAAAGCAATAAAATTGAGAGGAAGAGAAGTGAATTCTCCTTCCCCAAGACAAAGAAATTAAAGATCACTCAATATCCAAAGCTCTCCGAAAACTATTATGAAAATTCAAAGGGAAAGCTCCCAGGGAAAGCTCTTGAATTCTATCCTATTTATACACTTTCTTCCAATGATCTTCAAGCCTTGAGTTGGGCCTTTGCTCTTGGTAGAATTGGGTTGAAAGAGGCCTTGGTTGATTGCTCTTGAAGTTTGGAGAGGAACCAAAGTGAACCAATTGAACCGGGTTTGAGTTTTGCAAAAGTTGGACCAAAAGTTTGAGCAAAAGTTAGGGGGCTAACTTTTGCCCAAACTTTTCATATCAGCAGCTATATCCATCTGATACCAACGTTGGTGCCAAAGTTAGGGGTCTAACTTTGGCCCTAACGTTGGCCTTACCTTGTGCACTTGTGGCGCCAACGTTAGCCACCAAGTTAGGGGGCTAACGTTGGCGCAAACTTTTGCTCCTCCCCTTGTGATTTTCATGTGCCAACGTTAGCCACCAAGTTAGGGGTCTAACGTTGGCGCAAACTTTTGGTGCCCAGGGAGTGATTTTCATGTGCCAACGTTAGCCCAAAAGTTAGGGGTCTAACGTTGGCGCAAACTTTTGGTGCCCAGGGAGTGATTTTTAAGTTCCAACGTTAGCCCAAAAGTTAGGGGTCTAACGTTGGGGCTAACTTTTCACCCAAAAATTTGTGCAAAAGTTTGAGGCTAACTTTAGGTCCAGCTTTTTGCTTCCTGGTTCAATTTCACTTATTCCATTGTCCTCCCTTTACTCCTAGCCATTCCTTCTTGCTTCAACCTTTCTCCAAGCTTTCTTCACCTATCATAATCAACCAAACACATCAAAGCTATGCTCAAAATCATGAGATATTCATTCTTTCATAATATGTAACAATTATAGTATAAAACCTCATGAAATAGCATGAATTCATACATGGTTGATTAAATCAAAGGAAGCATGAAAATCTACCTAATTGACTTGCTTGTGGCTCAAGAAAGTGCATAATTCAATTGAAAACTAAAGAAAAAGGCTAGTGAAACTAGGCTAACAGGTTGGTTCGGTTTGGTTCGGTTGTCTAGACAGCAGCAAACTAAACGGTTGAGATCAGTGTAGAACCGAACAGGTCGATTCGGTTGGTTTTTGGTCCAAAACCGAACCAAACCAGACCGATTACACCCCTAGTTTAGAATAATGGTGCGACCCAAACTGAGACAATGTAGAAACTCTACCAGAAAAAGACAAAAATAGGTAAAATATGTACTGACCTCTTTGGAACCCCTTAAATCCCCTATCCCAACCCTTCATTTTCCGCGATGGGAAGGATACCTTCCACAATCGAAATCCCTAACGAACGACGCCCTTTCGACCGGGAACGTCGCACCACCCCGGATTCTGACCTCTCCGACGATTATCGTCACCGCCGTCGAAGCCCCAGCTATGACTCATACGACTGTAGTAGAGACCGCCACCATGATCGCCACCGACTCGAGTCATCCAAACGTAGAAGCCCCAAGCGCGTCACCACCAATGAAGGACATCCTAACGGCGACGCACTTCCAAAGAACTTCGGCCGCCAGAACGGTGGCTTATTTCACAACCGCGACCGTCGCAATGGTGACTGGCGATGGCGCTTCGATTTCGAGTCCGACGAGGAACTGAAGGGATTGCCGTTCGAAGAGTATCGAAGGCTGAAGAGGCAGAAGATGAGGAAGTCGCTGAGGCACTGTATCTAGAACATCACGCCGAGCCCTCTTAGGCACGAGAACGAACAAGAATCAGAGGAAGAAAAAGCAGAAGAGATTAATGAAAAATACGGTATTGAAAATAACGATTCGAGCGACAAAGAGATCAAACATTACGAAAAATCAAAATCTGAATCCAATTCGGAGAGTTCTTCAGAGTCTGAATCGAAATCCGACGGTTTGCGCTCGAGGAGAAGGAGAAGAAACAGTTCTGGTTCCAAGCGCAGTAGACGAAAGTCGAATAGTGATAACGAATCTGATGAGAGTGAATTTGAATCTGACGATTCAATTTCAAGGAGGAAGAGAAGAAGGAGTTCCAAGTCGAAGGGTCGGAGAAGGAGAAGGAGAAGGAGAAAAGTTGATAGTGATGTTGAATCGGAGGAAAGCGATACTGAAGAAGAGGAGCGCAAAAATAGGAAGGGTAAGAGGAAGAGTGGTAAGAGAAGAGGGAGCAGAAAGAAGAAAAACTATAGCGAATCTGATGAGAGTGAAGAGAGTGAAAGCAATTATTCTTCCGATGGTAGCAGCAGGAGAAAAAAGAAGCATTCTTCGCTGTCGAAGGTAAGCAGAAGAGAAAGAAGCAAAAAATCTGAATCAGAAAGTGAGGGTTCTTAGTTAGAAGAGGAAAAGGATTCTGCTGATGCAAAGAACAAAGCAACAGTGGAAGAGGTGATGAAAACAGAGGTGAACCCCGAGGCTTTGAAATTGAAGGAACTCTTTGAATCTCAGAAGACACCAGCTTTAGATAATGAACCTGCAGTAGGGCCAATGCCCTTGCCAAGGGCAGAGGGTCACATAAGTTATGGTGGTGCCCTTAGACCAGGAGAAGGTGATGCAATCGCACAGTATGTGCAGCAGGGGAAGCGTATCCCACGAAGAGGTGAAGTCGGTCTTTCAGCTGAGGAGATTCAGAAGTTTGAGAACCTTGGTTATGTCATGAGTGGTAGCAGGCATCAGAGGATGAATGCCATTCGTATTAGGAAGGAGAACCAGGTTTATAGTGCTGAGGATAAGCGTGCTTTGGCTATGTTTAACTATGAGAAAAAGGCCAAGAGGGAGCACAAGGTTATGGCTGATCTGCAGCGGCTCGTGCAGCGCCACATTGGGCAGGATGTTGGCCCAACTCATGACCCTTTTGCGGCAAAAACCTCCGATGGTGCTGATGCATAATTTCATTCGTTTATGCTTAGCTGTTGTTACTTTTTACCTTAACTTAATGTTAGTTGCACACTTGTATACTATGTTTTGGTTTGCTAGCTATATATTTGTACCTCCTATTGGTATATGGAGACTTAGAGAATGGAGGATTTTTCAGTCAATTAGTATGTGATTCCTATATTGGTAGATATTTTGTATTTCAGAATTGCAATTTCGGTTGGCATGTTAACCATTGAAACGTGTTCCTCTAATGCGAACAAATTTTGTATGCTTGTTGGTAAGATTGACTTTTGCAAGAGCCTTTATACAAGTTTAAGTTAACTTCAAATTGGTAATTTTATATGGTGATTTTGCTAGAATTATAACATTTCAAGTTTTCCTTTGTTTTTTACTGCTACTGCTGGAGTTGTTCGTGCATTCTGTTATGGTGTAATGGTATGCATTTACGACCACACTTGAACACTTCACCACTGGATTCTTTAAACTATGGTCTAAACATTGGTGCTGTTGCTTTTGAGTTGGTTCTATTGATCAAAATTGAATAAGCCTTATTGTAAGCTCAGTACAAGATGGATTATAGTGAAGTGAAGAGAAGGAATATTGACTCATATAAGAGGAAGGTAAGACATCATTGTAGATTAAATAGCATCAATTCTTAAATCAGAAGAATATAGATAAGTTCAATAATTGTAATTAGCATTTGTATATACTAGTACTCTAGTAGTTAGTTGGATGAGTTTACAGCATTTTTGGCATGATAGTTTGTTAGCATTGTACAACAGCCACACTACAATAGGTTAGTTTAGATCTCAATTTGTTGGAGCTGAGTGTATATATGCAGGCTCATTGTTAACTTGTATTATTGTGATTCACCATTATTTCATTGATGAGTTAATCTCCATTTCTTTTCTCATCCAATTCATCAAATTGGCTCTGCAACTTCCTCATGCTATATTTATTCTCATGGTGCAGTGAGCGGGTTGTAGCCTTTGCAGTTGAGAAGCATTGAGAAATTTTGAGATTCTCATCACTGGTACCCGATTCAGCCCATCTATTGCGAATGAGGATCATATGGTGAATCCAGATCTTCCATCCATGGAGAATCCATCCTTCTGCTAGAACGACATGCAGAATCTCACACGGTTGCTGAATCAATTGTCTCAACTTCAGAGCCTCATTTCCCCCAATCCAAATCGCCAACTTGTAAGTTCCATTACTGATCCTACTTGCATCCTAGTGAGAACACTGGTATTTCTATCATTAATGTTGTGTTAACTCCTTCCAATTATCATGCTTGGTTTCGTGCTATGCTGCGTGCTTTGAAAACTAAAAATAAGATTGGTTTTGTGGATGGTTCTCTTCTGAGACCTGCTATTAGTGATTCAAATTTTTTAGCCCGGGATAAATGTAATTCCTATGTTGTCGCATGGATCCTTCTTTCCCTGAGTAGTGAAATTTCTCAGTGTGGTTATGTGGAATTGAAAATGCTTCTAACCTATGGAGAGATCTGAAACATAGATATCATCAGGATGACATTTTCCGGATAGATGAGTTGGAAGAAAATTTATTTAATATTAAGCAAGGGGATCTCACTGGTACCTCCTATCTCACCAAATTGAAGGCGACATAGGGAGAACTGGAAAGTTTCTGTCCCATTCCGAGCTGTCTTTGTGGACCTGAATGCACTTGTGGTGGTTGTAGTTTGTTTCACTTGCTCCAGATTGAGTTTGTAAACATCCGTCTAGGTAGTAAGCAGGAGTAGTAGTTTCTCTTGTAACAATCCGTATTTTTTAAACTTCTATTATTTATGACCTATTTTATTAAATTTAACCATTTATTTGGAAATTATTTAATTAGATATAATCAATTTGATATTATGATTATTGAAGTTTAAATTGACTAGGATTATTATATACATAATTTTATTAAATGTGATATTTTGCATAATTGAGACTAGAATTTCGGTAATTTATGAATGGTAAAAATTATATGATTTAATTTAAGTGATTGATATTTTTCTAAAAATCATATTTTGAATTATTAATTATGAATAATTTATATTGGGCTTTTATTTTTTGAAACTATTTTGTTAAAGGTATTTAAATTAATTTTTATGATAACGTGAATTTATATTAATTAAGATTATTATATAATTTTGCTATAATAAGATATTTTAGATAATTGAAATTATAATTTTAGTAATCTATTAATAATGAACATTTTATAATTTAATTTTGGTAATTAATATTTCAAGTTTAAAATCGGCCAGTATGAGTAACTATCGGTACTCTTCGATGAACTTAGTTTTACTAATATTTTATTATAGATCTTTTATCATTATATTATTAATATTATTTATATTAGTAATTTATATATATATATATATATATATATATATATATATATATATATTATTACTTTTGTTTTAATGTATCCAGTTTTCATAATTATCTGTTTAAAATATTTATAATTTTGCTGACTCAGCTGCTTATATGCTTGACACCAAACCTTACGTGTCACAAAACTATTCAAAATAATAATTATCCCATTAATCATCATCATACTATTCATTTTTTTGAAGAAAAAAGAAAGCAAAGAGCCGAGGGAGAGAAAGAGAACCGTGACCCCTCCATGAACTTTCAACTTCAATTTCTTGAGCTCCGTAATTATGATAAAAAATTTAATCCGATTAAAGTATTTATATCTTCTTCCTCTTCATGTTGACATCACTTTAGTTTGAGAGAAATTAACAGTGGTGCCGTTGATCTTTCATGCATAGTTTGACCAAGTGGGAGCCCTGGAGCTGGAGTAGCCAATTTTGATGTTTTCTTTTTCGATTTTTTATTCAAAAAGTTTTCTTGGTGTTTTAGTTTGGTGGCTATCATACAAATGTAGGGTTTGGTATATTTTATTGTGATTTGAATGTGTTTATGTTTATTGAAATGGTGGTGGTTGTGATATGATTGAAATTGAGTGATTATCAGATTATATGATTGTTTTGTGTTAAAATTTTGATATTTTATAGCTTGTAATTTCGGTCTTTTGGAAAGCTAAAAAGACCGAATTGATTTATGTCAAAAATGAGGTGACTCTAAACTTGAAACATGATGAAATCCATATGATTTGGTGGCTGAAAATTAGAATTGAACATTAAAAAAAATTCGTAATCGTAAAACTTGAAAACGGATTTAACAATCAAGCAGAAAACTTAAAGAATTTTGGGAATGGGGTTCGGTCCTTTGGTAAAGTTATAATCATGAAAATAAAAATTTATTTTAAAGATAAAAATAGTAATTTAATAAAAATCGAAGTTAGTTTTGTAATTATGCAAGTTTATTTAGGGTATTTTGGATAATAATTAAGAAGTTCAAGAGTAAAATGGGTATTTTATAAAAGATACAAGGTTATTTTGATAATTATATTATATATAAGAATATTTTAGTAATTTATAAACTATGTTGGGATAAAAATATAAATATTTTAAATGGCTCAGATATACAGAATAATTTATAAAAACTTAATAATAAAGCTTAAGTTAATAAGTTTTGAGTAATAAGATTATTTAAAGTTCAAGTTAATAAATTTTGGGTAATAAAAAAAATACTACCCATACTCTGGTATTAAGATTATTATCTATGTATTTTTAAAATATTATATATTAGTAATTTGTATTATAACAGAATAGAAGAGTTAAATAAAACTTACTTAAAAGTTGTAGAAAATCGAACCTAAACTGAGAATCTTATGATTCACTCTTCATAAAACATCTAGGGAGAGATGAGGGAAGAGTGTGAAGACGATTTGTGGTATTAAAACAAGAAAAATAAAAGAATGATAAATAGAAAAGAAAAAAAGAAGAAAGAAAAGGATTAAAGGAATATCTACCACATGAGAGCAGATTTCTACCACAGGAGAGCAGAGAGTATAGGCTAAAAGAATCTAATGAATCTCTGTCCCAAGAGAGCAAAAAATAGAAAAAAAAAAGAATATATTAATTAAAAAGATCTCTGCCACAAGAAAGCACAGAGCAAAGATTAAAAGGTTCTAATGAATTTCTGTCACAAGTGAGCAGAGTACAGAAAAAAAGAACGTATTAATTAAAGGGATCTTTACCATAGGTGTAATACCCCCGATTTTTGGAAATGAAATAGTAAGTTATTTATAATTTATAATATTTGTTGATAATTTTATTTAAAGAAAATTATTTTTCCTAAAAGTAATTAAATTAAATATTATGATACTTTGGGTTTAAAATTCATTAGGATTCATAAAATCTTTTAAATAATTGAGTATTTTCATATTAGGGATTTAAAGTTTTAGTAATTGAAAATAATGAGAGTTTTATACAATTTAAATAAAATAATTGAAAGTTTTGATTAATTTTATGAACTAAAAGAAAATTTATTTATTTATCTCTAATTTTAAATTAAAAAACTTAATTAAAAATAATTTGTAAATTTAAAAAAATAAATAGTATTCTTAAAGTTAATTATATTGGATTAAATTTAGTTTTTAATTAATACTCTACCCAAACCCTAATTCCCAAATCAAAACCCTAATTTCACCTAACCCTAACTCTCCTACTACCTAACCCTAGCCGCCACTGACACCTACTAGCCCCTTAACCTCACCAACGGAAACACACATACACAGAAGAGGGAAGAAAGAAAAGAGAAGAGAGGGAGAAATGAAAGAAGGAGGGGGAAGGAGAGAGACGACGCCAGTGGGCATCATTGCCACCGTCGCCACCGTAGGAGAGA
This sequence comes from Arachis hypogaea, assembly GCF_003086295.3. Taxonomy (NCBI): domain Eukaryota; kingdom Viridiplantae; phylum Streptophyta; class Magnoliopsida; order Fabales; family Fabaceae; genus Arachis; species Arachis hypogaea. Next base: position 137,280,755 of record NC_092054.1, read on the forward strand.
GAAAGTGTTGTTTAGACAGAGGGAGAGAGCCGCCGTTGGGGAGCGTTGCCACTGCTAAGGCTGTAACCGATAATCTCGCATGAAAGAGAAGGAGACGCGAGCCAAAGGCCGCAAGGAAGAAGCCATCGCTGTCGCATCGTGTCACCGCCCGCAGAGCCCATCGTCGTCGTCGTTCCGTCGCCATCGTTGAAGCCTGTTACCGTTGCCATCTTTGATGTGAATTCGTGAAGAGAGAGGGAGCCCACGAAGGAGGAGAAGACGCGACAGTGGTGGGTGATTGATGAGTGGATATTTTATACGCTTTTTGGCATCACTTTCATATAGTTTTTAGTAGTATTTGTTTAGTTTTTATTAAGTTTTTATAGGTTTTAGTGTTAAATTCACATTTTTGGATTCTACTATGAGTTTTTGTGTTTTTGGGCAATTACAGGTATTTTCTAGCTAAAATTGAGGAGTTGGAGCAGAAATCTGATTCAGAGATAGAGAAAGCACTGCAGATGCTGTCCAGATCTGACCTGCCTGCATTCGGAAACCTTTTCTGGAGCTATAAAAGTCCAAATGGAGCGCTCTCAACGGCTATGTAAAGATGACTTCCAGAGCTTTCCAGCAATATATAATAGTCCATACTTTTCTTCGTATTAGAAGGCCCAAAACTGGCGTCCAAGGCAGCCTCCTGCCCCCTTCCAGGCGTCCAGCGCTCAAAGAGCAGAGCCCAACGTTCAAAGGCCCAGAGAGGACCCCCTAGCTGGCATTCCACCCCCTAGCTGGCACATGGATCTCATCAAAGCTCAACCCAAATACTCACCAAGTGAGCCTCAGAAGTGGATTTTAGCACTAAATAGACTATTTTACCCTTACTAGTCATCTGTTTAGTATTTAAGAGATCTTATTTATGTAATTCAGGAGTTTAGACACTTTTTACAGACTCTCCGATTCAGGAGAGCATTATTTCATTTTTCCTCTATATTTTTACTTCAGTATAAGTCTCTAAACCTCCTAGGTTGTGGGGAGGAGCCCTGCTGAGTCCTATGAATTAATAAAAGTACTATTTCTTCTTCTTTGATCCGTGTCTGATCTATCTCTAAGATGTATATTCCGATCTTCATTGTCATGAACAGGATGATCTGACAAATTGGCTCTGTTCATCACATTAAGAAGAACGTGCCTGACAAACACCCGCGTCTACTTGGGTTCGTGTGAGTACCTGGAAGAAAAGCACGAGCCAACAGCTATGTTTATACATCTCTTAGACAGTTAATCCACGATTTTGTTAGGGACTTCTCAAGACACCAGTTCAGCCGATCTCCGGGGAGATTAAGGTCTTCGTGGTATAGGCTAAAATCAAGAAGCAGTGTTCTCTGATCCGGAAGATTCGACCTTGTCTGTGGCATTTTGAGTAGGACCGCCAAGTGAATGGACTGCTATATGCGCTTCACCCTTCGTCAGCTTGAGTAACCACGGCCAATGGCCATGGCCGTGTTCAACCTGTAGCAGAGGAGATCAATGACCATGGACAATGGCTTTGATCACTTACAGCCTGCCATAGAAGATGATCATTCACAAGCAAAGAAGACAGTAGTACCAGAGTTACTTCAGAAAGACAAAGCAACTCCGACTCTCAACTCTATTCCTATCAGTATTTCAATTCCCAGCATATAATTCCTAATAGCTAACTTCTTAATAGCTAATTTATAAATCCAACTCCTTCTGATTCCGCCTGACTAAGACCTGCAAGACAACCATAAGCTTACTTCAAGCCACAATCCTCGTGGGATCGACTCTGACTCGCTCAGGTATTACTTGGATGACCCAGTGCACTTGCTGGTACTGTTGCTGTTGTACGAAATAGTGTGGGTTTTGCGTACATGCGCACCAAGTTTTTGGCGCCGTTGTCAGGATTGTTGAGTTTGGACAAACTTCCGAATTGTTTTGCTCCTTATATCAGGTAAGTTTATTTTACATTATTTTAATTAAGTCTTTAATTTTTGTTTTCTTCTTCTTCAATTTTCGAAAATTCTTGAAACTTTTTCAAAAATATTTTTCTTTTCTTTGTTCAATTTGTGTTATTAGTTAAAGTCTTTGTTATGTTCTTGTTGAGTCTCTGATTTTTGCAAGAGTATAATTTTGATTTGAGTCTTTTATTTTTATTTTCTTCTTCTTCAAAATTTTCGAAAATCACAGAAAGTTTTTCCAAAATATTTTTATTTTCTTTGTTTAATCTTTGTTCTTTGAATGTGTCTATGTTCTTGGTAATTTCGTGTTCTTGAGTCCTATTTTCTAAAAATTTTCAAAAATAATTTTTCTTTAGTTTAATCTTGTGTCAAGTCTTTAATTTTAGTGTTTTCTTGTGTTTTTCTTTGTGTTTTTCGAAAATTGTATTTTGGTTTTCTAAATATTTTAAGTTTAGTGTTCTTGTTTTGTTCTTGTGTTCTTTGAGTTTTTAAATTTTGTTCTTTGTGTTCTTGTGAGTCTTCAAGGTGTTTTTGAGTCTTGTATGTGTCTTTATCTTAAATTTTTAAGTTTTGTATCCCCTTGTGTTTCCCTCCAAATTTTCGAAAATTTGGGTGCACTAGATCTAAAAATTTTAAGTATTGTGTCTTTTTTGTATTTTTCTCTTTCATCATAAAATTCAAAAATAAAAAATATCTTTTCTAACTTAATTTTAACCAATTTATTGTGAATTTTTTTCAATAAAAATTCAGATTTTGATTTTCAAAATTTTATCTTATCGTATCTTAGTTGTCAAGTTTTCAAAAATCAAAATTTTCAAAAGTAAAAATCATATCTTTTTCAAAAAATCTTATCTTTTTCAAAATCATATCATATCTTTTTCAAAATTAAAAAATCTTATCTTATCTTTTTCAAAATTCAAATTTTTAAATCATATCTTTTTCAAAATCAAATTTCAAAATCTTATCTTTTTAAAATCAATTTCAAATATTTTTAATTGCATATCTTATCTTTTTCTAATTTCAAATTCTAATTTCAAAATCTTTTCTTATCTTAGTTTCTATCTTATTTTAAAATTTAAATCTTTTCTTATCCTATCTTTTATTTTTATTTATTATTTTTATCTTTTCTTAATTAATATTTTATCCTCTCTCTCTCTTCTATTTCAAAACTTCCTAACTAACTCATCTCTTTCTTAAATTTCGAAAATTACTTCTTATCTTCTCTCTCTTATTTTTCAAAACCTCCTAACTAACTCTCCTCTTCCTTAATTCTCTTCTTTTTCAAAACTACCTAACTAACCCTCTTCTTTCTCTATTTTCAAAAATTCCTTCTCTTCTCTCCCTCCTATTTTTCAAAAATTTTAACATTTAAATTTTAAAATCTTTTTAAATTATTAACCATATTTTTTAAAATTAATTAAATAAATAAAATAAAAATAAAAAATATTTTAATTATTATTTTCTTTTTCTATTTATACCTCTTCTCTTCTCATCTCTATTCATTCAACTCTACTTCCTTCTCTAGCTCTAGCTCAACTTCTTTATCTGCTTTTCTTTCTTCACATCTCACTTGGAGTTTCTTGCCAATTGGCACAGAAAGCTCTCTTGTGATTTCCTTTCCATCTTCACTTCTTTTTATTCACTCTTGCTTATTATTTCCAAGGTAATTTTTCTCTACTTATTTTATTTATTTTTATTTATTTTTATTTTTATTTTTATTTTTATTTTCTTTCTTCTTTCTTTACTTCTGACTTTAAGGAGGAGCTTCTTGTCTATTGGAAGTCTCTTTTTTTTCTTTTTTCTTTTCTTCTTGTTTATGACCAGGAACAGCGATAAAGAACCCCTCTTGACTCCTGATCCTGAACCTGAGAAGACTCTGAGGAGGCGTTTACAACTAGCTAAAGCACAACACTCCGGAAGAGACCTTTCAGAAAGTTTTGAACAAGAAATAGAGGATATGGCCGAACCACAAGAGGAGCCCAGAAAGGTCCTTGGTGACTTCACCATGCCTACCTCTGACTTTTATGGCAGAAGCATTGCTGTACCTGCCATTGGAGCTAACAATTTTGAGCTTAAGCCTCAGTTAGTCTCTCTTCTGCAGCAGAACTACAAATTTCATGGACTTCCAATGGAAAATCCACATCAGTTCTTAGCAGAATTCTTACAGATCTGTGATACTGTAAACACTAATGGAGTTGATCCTGAAGTCTATAAGCTTATGCTTTTCCCCTTTGCTTTAAAAGACAGAGCGAAGTTCTGGTTGGATGTCCAACCTAGAGAGAGTCTTGACCCTTAGGAAAAGCTAGTTAATGCTTTTCTGGCTAAGTTCTTTCCTCCTCAAAGGATGAGCAAGATTAGAGTGGAAGTTCAAACCTTCAAACAAAGAGAAGGTGAATCCCTCTATGAAGCTTGGGAAAGATACAAGCAACTGATCAGGAGATGTCCTTCTGACATGCTCTCAGAATGGTCCCTCATAGGCATGTTCTATGATAGCTTATCTGAGATGTCAAAAATTTCATTGGACAGCTCTGCAGATGGATCTCTCCACTTGAAGAAAATACCTGCAAAAGTTAGAGAACTCATTGAGATAGTTGCAAACAATCAATTCATGTACACCTCTGAGAGGAATCCTGTAAACCATGGAATCTCTCAGAAGAAAGGAGTTCATGAAGTTGAGACTCTGAATGCCATCCTGGCTCAGAATAAGATCTTGACCTAACAGGTCAACATGATCTCTCAACATCTCACTGGGATGCAAACTGCAGCTGGTAGTGCTCAGGAAGCTTTTCTTGAAGAAGAAGCCTATGATCCTGATCAACCCACCATGGAGGAGGTAAATTACATGGGAGAATCCTATGGAAACACTTACAACCCTTCATGGAGGAACCATCCTAATCTTTCATGGAAAGATCAACAGAAACCTCAGCAAGGTTTCAATCAAGATGGTAGGAACCAGAATAGGTTCAACAACAGACCACCATTCCCATCTTTTCAAGGGAATATGGAGACTTCTAAGCAGAGCCTTTCTGACTTAGCCACTCTAGTCTCCAGCCTCACTAAGACCAGTCACAATTTCATTAATAAAACAAGGTCCTCCATTAGAAATTTAGAGGTACAAGTTGGTCAAATGAGCAAGAGGATCCCTGAGATCCCTCCTGACACTCTTCCCAATAATACTGAGGTTAATCCTAGAGAAGAGTGCAAGGCCATAACCCTGGAGGTTGAGGCCGAATCGGAGGAGAATGGGAAGGCATTGAACGCCAGTGAAGAAGCCTTCACTGGGCGTTCAACGCCCACCAGCCCAGGGAAGCTGGCATTGAATGGCAGCAAGGACATCCCTGCTGGGTGTTCAACACTTAGAATGCTAGAGAGACTGGCGTTTAACGCCAGTCATGGTGGACAACAAGGGCGTTCAACACCCAATAAGCTGACAAAGCTAGCGTTGAACGCCAGTCAAAGGACACCCTTTGAGTACCTAGATCCCACTCAAGACCCCTCTAGTCTAAAACCAAGGGAAAATATAAAGACAATTGAGATACCTTTGAATGCACTTCTGTAGTGCATGAGTTCTAATGACTACTCATCCTCAAGTGAGGATGAAGACACTAGGGAAGAGCAAGTTGCTCGATACCTAGGAGCTCTTATGAAGCTGAATGCTAAGCTATTTGGTACAAGGCCTCTTGAGGAAGAACCTCCACTGCTTACCAAAGAACTCCATGCTTTGGTTCAGCAAGAACTACCTCAGAAGCTTCCAAATCCTAGATGCTTTTTGACTCCTTACACCATAGGCACTATGACCTTTGAAAAGGCTCTATCTGACCTAGGTTCAAGCATTAACCTCATACCACTCTCTGTAATGGAGAAGTTGGGAATCCTTGAGGTATAAGCTGCACACGTCTCATTAGAGATGGCAGACAAGACAATGAAGAGTCCCTATGGCTTAGTAGAGGATGTCTTGGTTAAAGTTAAAAACCACTACATCCCTGTAAACTTCATTGTCTTGGACATAGGAAAGGATGAGGATGACTGTGTCATCCTTGGAAAACCTTTCCTAGTCATAGCCAATGCTATCATTGATGCGGCTAAGGGAGAACTAACCCTAAAGTTAGGGGAGGAGCACATTTTATTTAAGATGCCTCACCCCAATTCTCCCTCTAAAAGAGAGATAACAATGCAACACCTAGTGTGCCAACTCTCTCTTTCTGTGCAGATTTCTGCAGAGCCCTTAGACATCAATTCTAAGTTTGGTGTTGGGCAGCCCTCAACAAGCTCTAAGCACAAAGGTACTAAAAAGAAAGTACCTAAAGGCTGGAAGGGCAAGAATGTCCCAACTGAAGGCCTCTCACCTGGCATGAGAGTTGTCTTCACTAAGAATCCAGTCCTACCACATACAGTGAATCATGTCCTATCTCTAGAGCATGTAGAGCTCATTCATAAGAGGACAGTATTCACTGTCAAGGGCAAAAATCTGAGCCCATACTCACCTCCGTAAGGAGCCTAAAGGTCAAGCTAGTGACTTTAAAAAAGCGCTTGTTGGGAGGCAACCCAACTTTACTCAACCATGTTTATTTATTTTTTTTTGTTTTTTCTTTTTAGTTGTCAGAGTCATGATCATATGCAACATCAAGAGACATAATTCACAGTAGTAAAAATAGAACACTCCAAGTAGAGTGTTAAAGTTGAACACCAGCGAGGAAGCCCTCCTCGGCGTTCAACGCCCCAAGAGGGGAGCACTACTAGCGTTGAATGCCATCCAGGGAACAGCCCTTGGGCGTTCAAATGCCAATGCAGATAAGCAGAGAATCTGGAATTCCCTAGCTTCTCAGGACAAAGAGGTCCCACAGAAGCTCCACCTACCCCCACCTTCTTCTTCCCCATTGATCATATTTGTTCGAGGACGAGTAAAACTCTTAAGTTTGGTATTGCAAAAGCTTTGCTTTGTAACTTCTACCACTCTTAATTATAGAAGAAGATGATGGAGCAAACTAGGGAGCATGCAGATGAGCCTGTGCAGCCGCCTCAACAAAGACAAAGGAGTGACATAGAAGAGACCAAGCATCACATTGGATCCTCAAGGAGGAGCATTATTCACCATCATTCAGGTGGATTTGTTCTCTTTTACACCCCTTTCTGTTTTATTTTTTGTTTTCGGTCCGTTTATCTATTTTCTTGTCCTAGTTGCATGATCATTTGCATTGATGTCTTAAAAAGTTGTAAAATGTTCCATATATCTCTCATCTTGCTTAAATGAAAAATTTTTTATCTGAAAAGAATTGAGAGATGCATGAATTTTAGGTTTAAAATAAGATTAGTTTAATTAGTTTGATGCAGTGTCATTTGCTTTTGTTTTCTGAATGTATGAAATAAACAGTGCATGTTTGAAGTTGAAATTTTAGAACGTTGGCTCTTGAAAAAATAAGGAAAAAGGAAAAATATTATTGATAATCTGAAAAATCTAAAAATTGATTCTTGAAGCAAGAAAAAGCAACAAAAAGCAAAAGAAAAAGCATGTTGCAAAAGAATATATATATATATATATTTACATTTCTGCAGCTGCATATGTGAGCGGACTACCGCCACATCTAACTTCATATTTATTTTCCTGCTCTTGCATCTATCATAAGCATATGCGTGCGGACTACCGCCGCATCTAACTTCATATTTACTTTCCTGCGCTTGCATCTATCATACTGCATCCATACTAACCCTGTATAGTCCTTCTTCCCCTTTCCCTCCTTGATCCACCTTCGGGACATCTGGTATCAGAGCCTGATGGGGAAGTAGGAATATTAATATTATCATTAAACTATCTCTGAGGTTCATGGATCTGGAAACCATTTTTACTATTCATGTTCTTATTATTACTGTTCATGTTCTTATATTTCTTGTATATGTCAGAACAACCACTCTTTGAATCTGGAAGTACAGGCTGTTTAATTTTATCACTTAAAAGGAACTGTAGCAGTAAGACCCTTGTTGATGGGCAGTAAGGCTAATTTGATGATGTTCTCGAAAGTGATAAGATCCAAACGTAAGAACTCCTGGTGGCTATGGATTTAGAGATTGCAAAAAAAAAAAAAAAGAGTTAAAACCCCAGATCCAAAAATTTGAGTGATAGTTTAGTGATAATGTTTTTGTTCTTTCTGAACCAAAGGAGGGCAATGATATCAGATTTTATGAAAATATGTCTAAACTCTTCCGTTCTCTTTCTCGACGACTTTCTTTTTCTTCTCCGTCTTCCTCCTCCACCTCTCCAATCCATTCTTCCTCCAATCCCCTTACTGAGAAAGTGGCTAGGCCTGATGAACTTTCTCCCAAACACAATATCTTTGAAGAAGAAGTTTGCTTCGAAGATATCAATCAAGCCATCGATAACTGGGAGATACCCAAAATCCCCCAAGATGAGCTTTATGTCCCTGACGACAACAAAAGAAAATCAGACTATATCATCAAGACCGCTGAAAATAATATTCCTCTGGGACCAGATTCCGGTGAGGAATTCCATCTCTTAACCAAAGCATCTGTCAGAGAACATGCCCGTCACTACAGATATCTTCACATAGGATGTGTCCAGGTTGCAGTCAAACCTCTCATCAGAGAAGGCTTGAATGCTTCCATCCTTATGTGTCTTAGAGATATTAGACACAATGATTTCCAAGACTCCCTTATCGGAACAGTTGAAACAAGCCTCGGACATGGTCCAGTTTATTTCAACTGTTTTCCAAACAAAACGGTCAGCCTGTTAGATACCAACATCCTTGATTCTCTCTTCCTAAACATCCGAATTCATGGTCTTAACATGAAGGAAGGATCCATTCCAGCCGCTTTAATTTATAGGATTCAATACAAGGTCATGAACACCTGTAATTCTAGGGTCCTTCTTAAATCCCAAGATCGTGAAACGACTTTGTTTGTCACCGATATGACAAAGGCCAACGTCATGATTCCGAGGCTCATAAGGTGGGATGAAATTGATCTCCCCCAGTCATGGTCTATTGATAGAGCTATCCCTACACAACCTAGACAAGCACCTCTCCTAAGAGAAATAAAACAGGATGAATCTGGAAAAGTAGAAATTTTCTTCGATAGAAGAAACTCTTTTTCCTCCAGATCAGAAGCAGGGACATCTAATGATTTTGCTTCAGCAAGAAGGTCTTTTTCTGTAACTTCTCAATCACAGTTTTCAAAATTTTCAAAACCCGTACATTCTGAAATCAATATTTCGGGATTACAAAATAATTCAAATATTTCCCAACCAGTTTATCAAACCGATGATAAGCACTCAGATGATGATATTGAGATAGAATCTTCCATTCAATCTCCAACATACCCATCTATGCATGGTGCTCAATATTCTTCTGTGAATAATGCCCAATGAGTAGCACAGAATTTATTATAGATAGGGAAGCATTACGTAAAAACCTAGAATCTGAGGAATATGACCTCCATAGAGAATGGTATTTACGTACGCACACAGCTACTCAAATTGCATCATTCAAAGAAAAATATTACAGTTTTCTAAAAGAGGTTGAGATGCATATTCCTTTCTTTGAATGGTTTCATGCTTATTCCATCAAAAACAATCTGGTTTATCCTTTCAAAAACAAAGAAAACTTGCTTTCCGCAAATGTTATTTCAACTTGGAAAGTTAAAGATGGGAATTTAGTTAGATCTGAGTTTCCTCCAAAAGGACCTTTTGTTATTTCAAGCACAGAAGGACATAACCCTGTTATGGCTTCTCCTTTTAAAACAAAAAATATTGATGAAGCTGTCGCCCTAAAAGATATTAAAAACCTTATTGAACAATCTAATTACACCAATAGGTTTTTACAATGTCTGGGTGACAACCTTTCATCTTCGGGATCTACTTTTTCTTTCAAAAATGCTTCTGAAGCCACTACTTCTAAAAGTATTGAAAAACCCCTTTTTAAACCTTTTAAAATGAGTAGTAAAGCGAAGCAAAATCTTAAAACTTCCATTTTAAAACAACAATCCGGTGATTCAGAAGTTATTCAAAAAATTGACCAACTTTTAAATCGTTTCTCTACCGTCCCTGAAACTCCAAACTCTGGTGAGTCTACTTCTCGTATTCAAACACGCTCATCCAAAGCCGTTAATGCCCTTTGTCATGAGTCTAACGACTCCTCCTCCGAAGAAAGTGATGGTTCCCGCAAAACATCCCTCAAAATCAGCCCTATTTTGACAAACTCCCTAACCAAGTGGAAGGGTTTAACCAAACCCTCTGCGTACGGTTACAATCGTGTTTCCGCTCCCGACCTAGCTCTCGAAGAAAGAGAACTAGGTTTTGTCAGCTTCAATGCCAATAATGTCTATGAATGGAACATAGATGGTAAAACTGAATATAACATCATGAGTATGCTTCAGCATATGACTATGGTAGGCACAGCCTATCAAGCTGCCCATGAAACTTCTGAAGAAGCAATAGCCAATGTTATTGTTTCTGGTTTCAGTGGCCAACTCAAAGGATGGTGGGATAACTACCTTTCGGATAACCAAAAACACTCAATCTTCTCTGCCATAAAAGTCAATGATCAGAACGAACCGATCATTGGTGATGATGGGGAACCCATCCCCGATGCTGTTAATGCCCTAATCTTTACCATAGCAAGCCATTTCATTGGTGATCCATCTCTCTGGAAAGATCGTTCGGCTGAACTACTTTCCAATCTCAGATGCAAAACTTTGTCTGATTTCCGGTGGTATAAAGACACCTTTCTTACCAGGGTTTACACCAGAGAAGATAGTCAACAACCTTTTTGGAAAGAAAAGTTCCTTGCTGGACTCCCAAAATCTCTTGGAGATAAAGTAAGGGACAAAATACGTAGCTTAACCCCGGATGGGATAATACCCTATGACGAGTTAAGTTATGGTCAGCTAGTTTCTTTTATCCAGAAGGTTGCTCTAAAGATTTGTCAAGATGACAAAATCCAAAGGCAACTTGCCCGTGAAAAAACCCAAAATCGTATTGATCTGGGAACTTTCTGTGAACAATTCGGTCTTCCTGCTTGTCATCCAAGAAAATCCAAAAGACCATCCAATCGAAAAGTTTTTATTAAACCTAATCCTGAAAAGAATTTCAGAAGATCTAGAAGAGGTTTTCAAAACCCTAAAAATGAAAAGAATTCCCAAAAGAATTTCCAAAATTACCCACAAAAGAACCCCATTATTTGCTATACATGTAAGAAACCTGGACATATTAGCAAATACTGCCGGTTAAAAAGAAAGATTAATAATCTAAACCTTGATCCTCTGATTGAGGAACAGATTAATAATCTGATGTTAGAAAGTTCAGAAAATGATTCTGACCAAGAATCTTCGGATGATATCAATAACATCGAAATCGATGACATTGAATCATCCTCAGATTCAGATGTCAAGCAAATTGGTGTTTTATCCAAAGATCAAGATCTCCTATTTGATGCTATTGAGGCTATTGACAATCCTGAACAAAAGAAAGACTTTCTTTTGAAACTAAAAAAATCTCTACAAAAGGAGAAAAAACCCAAAAACCTGGTCCTTAGCAATAAATATGATGTTAAACCTATTTTCAAAAAATTAGAAAAACAAGTTATTCGTCCCATAACTATTCAGGACCTCCAGTCTGAGGTCAACAATCTCAAAAGAGAAATCCAGGAAATTAGGAGACATCAAGACAATCATCAACTTATTCTCTCCCAATTAATGCAAGTGGGAGAATCTGGTGATGAACTTGATCAAACAGAGTGTTCTAAGGAACAAGAAAATAAAATCTCTGACGACAACAAGGGAAAAGAAATTCTGAGAATAATCAATGTATTCTCTTTTATGAAGCATCGTGTTCATATCCGAATTGTCGTTAAAGATTTTGTTTTTGACACCATTGCACTCTTTGACTCAGGTGCAGATTCAAACTGTATTAAGGAAGGTTTGGTCCCCACAAAATATTTTGAAAAAACTACTGAACGCCTTAGCTCAATAACAGGAGAAAGGCTAAGTGTCAATTTCAAACTAACAGATGTTTTTATTGAAAAGGGCAATATCAGGATTCCCACCGAATTTATTATTGCAAAAGATATAAAAAATGATGTGGTCTTGGGGACACCTTTCATAATCCTTTTGTTTCCTTATCTGGCAGACTTTCCGGGGCTTACCTCTTTTGTTCAGGGACAAGTAACCTTCTTTGAGTTCCTGGATTCACCAAAACAAAAATCTTTAAATCTTATTGAATCCAAGACTCGACAGATTTGTTTCTTAAAAGAAGAAATCTCTTTTAAAACCCTTGAATCTCAACTCTCCCAACCAAAGATTCAGGACAAAATTAAAAATCTTTTGAACCAAATTGAGAAGTCTATTTGTTCAGATTTGCCTCATGCTTTCTGGAATAGGAAAGAACACGTCGTTGATCTTCCTTATGAAAAGAATTTCAAAGAATCAAAAATCCCTACAAAAGCCCGCCCAATTCAAATGAATGAGCAGCTTTTGCAGCATTGTCAAAAGGAAATAAAAGATCTTTTGGATAAAGGATTAATTCGTCCTAGCAAGAGTCCTTGGTCTTGCTCTGCTTTTTATGTTAATAAGCAAGCTGAAATAGAAAGAGGAACCCCTAGGCTTGTCATCAATTACAAACCACTGAATGAAGCCTTACAATAGATTCGTTATCCTATCCCAAACAAAAAAGATTTACTTAGTAGGTTAAATTCTGCAAATATTTTCTCAAAATTTGATATGAAATCCGGTTTTTGGCAGATTCAAATCACCGAATCAGACCGATACAAAACAGCATTTACAGTTCCATTTGGACAGTACGAATGGAATGTAATGCCTTTTGGTCTGAAAAATGCCCCATCTGAATTTCAAAAAATTATGAATGATATTTTCAATCCATATTCATATTTTGCAATCGTTTACATTGATGATGTTCTCATTTTTTCCCAAACTTTACATGAACATTTCAAGCATGTTAAAACTTTCATGTACATCATCCAAAAAAATGGTCTTGCTGTCTCTAAGTCAAAAATTGTTCTCTTTCAAACAAAAATCCGTTTTCTTGGTCATATAATCTTCCAAGGTACTATAACTCCAATTGAAAGATCAATTTTGTTTGCAGAAAAGTTTCCAGATTATATTCTTGATAAACCTCAGCTCCAGAGGTTCCTAGGTTGTCTCAATTATGTTTCGGATTTCATCCCAAATCTTAACAACCTCATTAAGCCTCTCCATGATAGGCTTAAGAAAAATCCTCCACCTTGGACAGAAAAACATTCTGATATTATCAGGTTCCTTAAAACCAAAGTCCGCAATCTTCCTTGTCTTTACTTACCGGTTCCTCATGCATTCAAAATAGTGGAAACAGATGCATCAGATTTAGGATATGGCGGTATCCTAAAACAAAAACTGCATGATAAAGATTGTATCATTGCATTTACATCCAAACATTGGAATAGTACTCAACAAAAATATTCCACTATCAAAAAAGAAATCTTAGCTATTGTTTTATGCATCACAAAATTTCAATCTGACTTACTCAACCAAAAATTTTTAGTCCGAGTTGATTGTAAATCAGCTAAAGATGTTTTACAAAATGATGTCAAAAATCTTGCATCAAAACAAGTTTTTGCCAGGTGGCAAGCTATTTTAAGCGTCTTTGATTTTGATATTGAGCATATCAAGGGCAACTCAAACTCTCTCCCTGACTTTCTCACACGTGAATATTTGCAGGGAGATAAACAGAAAGAAGATGCCTAAAAAGGCAACCTTGGCCTCAGCAAGAGGTAGAGGCATTCGCCTAGCCCTACCAGGGCCAATCAGAAGATCTGGGTCTAGTACCCCAACAGAGTCATCTACTCAACAACCTACTCAACAATCTGGGTCATTTACCCAACAACTCACCCAAACCCAACAAGCTGGGCTATCTACACAACAAACCACCCAAAAATCTTTTGAACCACAAAACAACCAAGCCAAACAATCCAAAGCAGACTATGCCATCCCAATCGAAACCCTCCTAGCCTTACAGGACCAGGGTCTCACTAAACTCAACAAAAAATCTTGGGCCGACCTTTGCAGTGAGTCCGATGAAGAAATTGACCTATCTCAATTAATATCTCAGGTAGCCAATCGAAGAACAGTCATCCAAATAGGAAAACAAAAGTCTGTCGTCTCGACACCCCAAACATCCTCAACCAATACCAAAACTCAAAAAACCCAGACCAATTACATATCTACAAACAAAACCGCAAATATTATCCACATAGAACCTGAATTCTGGGATAGCTCTCCAAACAAAGTTATCCCGAAGATTTTCCCTACTGGATTCCACTTTAGGCCCTTAGCACCTAATAAAACTCGCCATTTCTACGAATTCATCTTAATAGATACTGACTCAGTATCTATTAAACATTACAAGGATAAAACCAATCCCGAACTTATAACCCATTCAACCATTCAAATTCTCAAAATTTTATCCCCAAAGCAATTTGGGAACAACCTAAACAAAATTCAAAAATTTTCTCAAAATTATGACCCAATAGGTTTTAATTATTGGGACTACATGGAAGCCTGGACTAAAGTATTTTGGTTTCAAAATACTCAGTTCAGACATTCATGGTTAATTTATTTTAAAAGAAAAATCAATTATGTTTTTCCAAATTGGTTCTACCAATGGTGGGACTTCTTTGAACCAATCCAAGAAATTTTACCCTCACCAATAGATGAAGGGTATAAACTTTTTCAATCAAACTTTAACAATCAGGAAACATGTGTTCCTGTAATGTTAAAATTTTTCTCAACATTTTCATTGGCATGGGTATTCTCATGGCAATACAAGTATGCAAAACCAAACCACCCCAAATCATTTCCAATCCTTCAAAGACATGGTTATGTCAAATGGTGGTCTCAATTTGATGCCTCAATGGCCTATCTAGAGAAGGTCAGAGAATGGTTCAAATCCAATCCTGAAAGTCAAAAGATTTCAGATCCAGAAACTGCCCTGTTCCTCAATCAAAAAGCACAAATTGCTGCAGCCCTTGCAGGAGCTCAATCGAAAGAAACTCTAGCAAAACACCTTCAGCAAATCATGCAGATGATTGAAGAAGAGAAAAAACACAAAGATGATCCCACTTCCTCAGCAGAATCCTCAAGCAGTTATAACCAGAATGAAGACGACTGCTTTGGAATCGACCTAGGAGAGGATTAGTCTTTAATCTTCAAAAAATCCATGTAATCAAAAAATCCATTGTTAACTTGTACTGTAGAAATAGTACCGGTAACGTGTACCTGTACTGTAGAAACAGTAGAATATCCAATTATAAAAGGAAGCCCTGCATTCATTGAGAGGCACCCTTCAGTTTACATATCATAGAGAGAAGTTAGAGAGAGAGACACAGAGAGTTCCTTTGTAAGCTCTCCAGCTCTTCTTCTTCCCTCTTCTTTATTTCAATCATTCAATAAAACTTTCAATCAGTTCTTTATTTTCGAGTCTTCATATTTACATTTCTGCAGCTGCATATGTGAGCGAACTACCGCCACATCTAACTTCATATTTATTTTCCTGCTCTTGCATCTATCATAAGCATATGCGTGCGGACTACCGCCGCATCTAACTTCATATTTACTTTCCTGCGCTTGCATCTATCATACTGCATCCATACTAACCCTGTATACGCATGCAAGAAAGAAAAAATGGCGAAAAAGAAAAGAAAAAAAAAGCAAAAAAATCCATTACTGCCCAAAAATGCAGGAAAAGGAGGGCAGATTGAAAAAGCCAGTAACCCTTTAAACCAAAAGGCAAGGGTAAAAGGACCCAAGGCTTTGAGCATCAGTGGATAGGAGGGCCCAAAGGAATAAAATCCTGGCCTAAGCGGCTAAACCAAGCTGTCCCTAACCATGTGCTTGTGGCGTGAAGGTGTGAAGTGAAAAGCTTGAGACTGAGCGGTTAAAGTCGTGGTCCAAAGCAAAAAGATTGTGCTTAAGAACTCTGGACACCTCTATTTGGGGACTCTAGCAAAGCTGAGTCACAATCTGAAAAAGGTTCACCCAGTTAAAGTGTCTGTGGCATGAATGTATCCGGTGGTAATAATGGAAAATAGAGTGCTTAGGGTCACGGCCAAGACTTATAAAGCTGTGTTTAAGAATCAAAATAAGCTTAACTAGGAGAGTCAATAATATCATCTGGATTCTAAGTTCCTAAAGATGCCAACATCTCTGAGTTTCAATGGATAGTGAGATGCCAAAACTATTCAAAAGTAAAAAGCTACTAAGTCCCGCTCATCTGATTGTAACTAAGCTTCATTTGAAAATTAGAAATTTATTGTATCTTAATTTTCTTTTTATCCTACTGTGTTTTTAATTGCTTGGGGACAAGCAATGGTTTAAGTTTGGTGTTGTGATGAGCGGATATTTTATACGCTTTTTGACATCAATTTCATATAGTTTTTAGTAATTTTTATTTAGTTTTTATTAAGTTTTTATGGGTTTTAGTGTTAAATTCACATTTTTGGATTCAACTATGAGTTTTTGTGTTTTTGGGCAATTTCAGGTATTTTCTGGCTGAAATTGAGGAGTTGGAGCAGAAGTCTGATTCAGAGACAAAGAAAGCACTGCAGATGCTGTCCAAATCTGACCTGCCTGCATTCGG
The DNA here is from genome assembly GCF_003086295.3 of Arachis hypogaea. Taxonomy (NCBI): domain Eukaryota; kingdom Viridiplantae; phylum Streptophyta; class Magnoliopsida; order Fabales; family Fabaceae; genus Arachis; species Arachis hypogaea. Next base: position 137,297,342 of record NC_092054.1, read on the forward strand.
AAGAGCTTTTCTGGAGCTATAAAATTTCAAATGGATAACTCTCAATGGCTATAGAAAGCTGACTTTCAGATCTTTCCAGTAATATAAAATAGTCTATACTTTTCTTCTGATTAGAAGGCCCAAAACTAGCGTCCAACGGCATCCAGCACCCAAAGAGCAGAGCCCAACATTCAAAGGCTCAGAGAGGACCCCCTAGCTGGCATTCCACACCCAAGGAACCTTATGGAACGTGGATCTCATCAAAGTTCAGCCCAAATACTCACCAAGTGGGCCTCAAAAGTGGATTTTAGCACTAAATATACTGTTTTACCCTTACTAGTCATCTGTTTAATATTTAAGGAATCTTATTTATGTAATTTAGGAGTTTAGACACTTTTTACAGACTCTCCGATTCAGGAGAGCATTATTTCATTTTTCCTCTATATTTTTACTTCAATATGGGTCTCTAAACCTCCTAGGTTGAGGGGAGGAACCCTGCTGAGTCCTATGAATTAATAAAAGTACTATTTCTTCTTCTTCGATCCTTGTCTAATCTATCTCTAAGATGTATATTCCGATCATCATCGTGATAAATAGAACGATCTGACAAATTGGCTCTGTTCATCACATTAAGACGAACGTGCCTGACAAACACCCGCGTCTACTTGGGTTCGTGTGAGTACCTGGAAGATAAGCACGAGCCAATACCTATGTTTATACATCTCTCAGACGGTTAATCCACGATTTCGTTGGAGACTTCTCGAGACACCAGTTCAGCCGATCTCCGGGGAGATTAAGGTCTCCATGGTATAGGCTAAAATCAAGAAGCAGCGTTCTCTGATCCGAAAGATTTGACCTTGTCTGTGGCGTTTTGAGTAGGATCACCAAGAGAATGGACTGCTATGCCTTTCACCCTTCGTCAGATTGAGTAACCACGGCCAATGGCCATGGCCATGTTCAACATGTAGCAGAGGAGATCACTGATGACGGGCAATGGCTTTGATCACTTACAGCCTGCCATAAAAGAAGATCATTCATAAGTAAAGAAGATAGTAGTACTAGAGTTACTTTAGAAAGACAAAGCAACTCCGACTCTCAACTCTATTCCTATCAATATTTCAATTCCCAGCATATAATTCCTAATAGCTAAACTTCTTAATAACTAATTTATAAATCCAACTCCTTCTGATTTCGCCTGACTAAGACCTGCAAGACAACCATAAGCTTGCTTCAAGTCACAATCCTAGTGGGATCGACCCTGACTCGCTCAGGTATTACTTGGACGACCCAGTGCACTTGCTGGTACTGCTGCTGTTGTACGAAATAGTGTATATTTTGCGTATACGTGCACCAGTGGTCACCGCGATACCGCCGCTGCCGTTGCTCCCTCGCCATCGCCGCTGCTTGGGTAGTCACTGTAGGGAGCCGTGGCTGTCAGCGCTGCCGTCGGAGCTACTGCTCCATTCCGTCATTCTTTTTTGTTACAGTAAGTTTTTTCTGCATTAAAACTCTTGCTGTTGTTGTTCTGGTTATCTGTTCTTATGGATTTTGAGATGCGGATGTCATAGGGTTAATCCACCAAGAATTTACGTAAGGTGAAAGTTGTCGTTGTTGCTGTTGACAGGTTAGTTCAGAGGTCGCTGCAGCTTCATTCTTTTGTTGCAGTAAGTTTCCCTGCTTGAAAACCCTCGCTATTACTACTCGCTTGTACGTTTATTGAGTTTTCATGACGTTAATTTCTTAGGGTTGAGTTGCGGTAATTTCATGCTGTGATTAAGGTTGTCGTGGTTGCTGTAGTTTTGGATATTGTGGTTGTGGCCGCTTGGGAATTTTTGTGGTTGTTGCCACAGCTACAGATTAACATGAAAGGAGGGTTTTTCACGTTAAAATCATTGTGGGCTTGATTCTTCGAGGTAGGAGTTTTTCTTAAAATTTATTTTCTATTATGGAATTGTTATAATAGATTTGATGTGAAAAATATATATCTGTGATTATGTGAGTCTTATGGATGTGATTGTTTGCTTGATGGAATTATTGGTTGTTTGAATGGTATGTGGTTGCTGATAAAAAATGAATTTGAAAAGTTGATTTGATTGAGTATTGTGAAAAGTGATTTTCTGTTGTAGTTGAATTGATATTGAAAAATGAATTTATACAAAAAATGGTTGAAATTGGAACTGGCTTGATACTGAACCTGATTTGACGTCGAAATTGGTTTAAAATTTGGAAAAGATTTGATATTTGATAATTGTTTGATATTGAAAATGGTTGAGAATGGTTTGGAAAATGTGGTTTTGATGGAACCCATAAGGGTATCAAAGTTCAAGTTTTAGAGGAGATGCTATTGAAAGTTTTATAAAAATTGGAGGCTTCATTTGTAATGGTTATTTAGAAAGATTGGATTTAAGGGTTATATGATTTGATTTTGAGCTATTAAGAAAATGATTATGTTTTGAGTTTGATTTATTTAAAAAATAATGAATTATGTTTTGAGTTTGGATTATTGATGAACGGAATGGGAGATGTGATGAGGATGAGTATGATAATAAGGAATGATGATGATTGAATTTGAATGAATGATAATGAGGATTGAATTTAAAGTATGATTTTTGAATGAATTGAATGATATTGAGAATGGATTTGAAAATAAAATATGAATCTAATTGAGATATATGTGACCGTATAAAAGGCAGTGGCATTGTCCATTTACTCTGAATAAAAGTTCAAGACACCGGGTAAGAGGCCATGCAAGGGTTAAGTTCTGTCACCACTTGCTCCGGGTTGAGAATTGTAACACCACCTGGGTAAGAAGCAAGGATGAGGTTGTCCTCTTGCTCTGGGTACGCGAGTAAGATGCAAGGGTTGTGGTTTGGTCCCACTTGCTTCGTGTTTGGTGTTCCTGTCCAGGGTTTGCTACCGAACATTTCGAGTTTGGCTATACGTATCCTCTTATGACAATTCTTAAAAATCCTCTACTGAGAACCAACGAGGACGATGTTCTCACCCCCTACAGATTTTCCTTTTCAAGACGGAGGAAGATTTTAAGAAGTTTCTTTCGAGCATCGGATTGTATTCTATATTATTGTATATACATTTGTAGTTTTTCCTCGCCTTTATTATTAATTTGTAAGAGGGATAGGAGTTGTAATGATATGTATGTATGTATAATTGTAAGTTAATTGTATAAGAAGTTTTGTATATATATATATATATGAGGATAATGATTTGAATTGGGCTATATATGCATGTTTGATTGAAATAAAAGGTATTTCTGGTTTTTCAAAGAAAACAGCAATACGGTTTTGAATTAAATGCTCATATCTTATTATTAAATATACGGAAGTTGTCGTAATATTCTCGCTATCAGAGTGGCACAGTCAGAAGCATGACATTCTAATAGTAAGAGTGCTACATTACATAAATACAAAATACAGCATTCCAAGGACCAAACTTTGCTTGCACAGAACTCCAGATGCTCAGCGATGTGCCTCTCGATCTGCATCTGAAAAGCAACAATATATGTATGGCATGAGAATTGGGGGTTCCCAGCATGGTAATGATGCTAACATAGGTAGTATATAAGGTCCCAGAAAAGCCAGAGGCAATCCTAGAACTTCGACACTTAAATTTAAATGTAAGATAGTAAACTAGACCATAAATTAGGTGACTTATCTAAGGTGTTAAGGTTCTAAGTCCTACTTTAACTCTACAATTCACTTTTTGTCTCCTCCAACCCTCCGAAACACCAATGGAACTACCCTCATCACGCCTCTGCCAAACAAGGGATCTCTCAGTTGCAAAGACATACAAAATAGTAGGGGTGTTCGCGGTGCGGTTTGGTTCGGTTTTAAGGAAAAAAGTTATCCGATCCGAACGCTTAATCTATGTGCAGTGCGGTTTGGATTGGATGAATTTTTTTTGAAAATCCGATCCGATCTGATCCAATTACAAGCGGTTTGGATCGTTTTAGATTTGCGGTTTTTTAAATAAAAAAATTAAATACATATAACAAGTCTCAATATCAAATTTTAAATAATCAACAATGACATAACAAGTCTTAACAATATCTTAAAAAGCCAACGATAACATAACAATAGAAATAAAATTATAGGTTAGTTAAAATAAATAAATAAATAACATTTTGAACATAAAATATTTATTAAAATAATAATAATACATGAATAATAGAAAAATGTATAACAAATTGAACATGTTATAAGTATAATTGTAAATATAATAATAAAATAATAATATTATAGCACATTGTGCGGTTTGGATTGCATTAGATCGGTTATGAAAAGTAGATCCGAAATTCGATCCAATCTAGCGGTTTGCAAAAAATAAAATCCAATCAAATCTGAATTAGTACGGTTTTAATCGGTTTTCGATTTGGATCGGATTGGATGAGTGGTTTAATTTGGATCGGTTTGAATTTGAACACCCTTACAAAATAGGCAAAGAAAACACAGATATGATTCGATTACAACAAGTAGAACAAATAGCAGATAGCATGACAAATCAATTAGGCAAACCAAATAATGCACACTCAAGCAAAACAGACAAATGCATATGATGTATGCCTGTCCTATGGTTGATGAGTGTCATCTGTCAGTTATATAGCCAAACCTGACATGTCCGGTAGCTAACCTTGGACAATTCCTCTGTGTGCGCATCTCTAAGAGTCTATGCATATAATCTCAATCATTCAATTATCATCTCATTGGGAAAATTTCTGGGGAGTTAAAATGCCCGGCCACATCTTGCAACATAGGGTCAAAAGAATATCGAGTCTCAAGCTGGAGTAAGTGGTGACAAGCCCCTGCATCTACCTAGGGAAGCTCGTATCTCAGATAATAGAAGTGTAATAAACCATCTAATTTAATCTCAGTCAAGCATCATCAATACAGATTCCATTCATTTCATATTCTATATTTCCACACTTCTCAAACATAAATCATCATTTCATAATCTTTCTTCACCACCAAATTACTCCCCTCTCTAGGTTTACCCCTTTTCCTATAGTTAGGAACTAAATTTGGAACTATAGAAGGTAACTATAGAGGTTTAGAAGTTAGAAAACATGTTTTTAGATCACAAAAATATAACTTTTCGAAAATAGGGTAGTCATGCGTATGCATACCACCCCATGCGCACACATGGTATAACACTCCAAATTTTTGGAAATTAAATAATGAGTTAATTATGATTTATTATTTTATTTAAAGAAATTTATTTTTTTTTAAAATAATTAAATTAAATTTTATGATACTTTAAATTTAAAATTTATTAAAATTTTTAAATAATTTTTATTATAATAATTTTATGATACTTTAATTTTTTTATTATTATTATTATTATTATTATTATTATTATTATTATTATTATTATTATTATTATCTTTGTTCCATTTAATTTATTTGGCCAAAGCCACTAAAGAAATGAAAAGAAAGAAATGAAAGAGGTAGCTTTTATCTATCTATATATATAACATTCACTTATTAAATATATATAAGCTTACTAATTATTCATCATTATCACTATCGAATCATACAAAACAAAAGGGAAAAGAAAGTGTTAACGTGGCTTGCTATACATATATACATACATCTAATAGATACATATGTTCCTTTCATTAATAATCATGACACCTAATCATTTTTCATCATACTTATAATCACCATCTAATCTTCATTTTCCTTTCTTGGAACGGAACCAAAATTGAAAGAAAAAGCAAGAGTGACCGAAGGTGAGGGAGAGAACCATGGAACCTCCGAGCTTTCGACTCCCATCTTTTGCGATCCGTAACTCTAATAAAAAATCTAATCCAATAAAAGTGTTCATATCTTCTTTCTCTATGTGTTGGTATCATTTTTGTTCAGTAGAAGTTGACGGTGACGTAGCTCTCCTTTTCCAAAAGTTCGGCCAATTGGAGTTCTAAGAGGCACAGACGATTTCTGACGCTTTTCAACAGCTCAATCAGAAAGTTTTTTCGAAATCTTTATTGACTTTGATTTCGTATGGAGGTAGGGGTTTTGTTTTAAAATTATAAGTTTTTAATTCATAAATGCTCAAAATCTTAATGAGTAATTGCAAATAATTCATGACTGTCTGGGCTGGTTGAATGACGAATTTGTGTTGGATTTGTAACTGTGAAAATAAATAAATTTGATGAATATGTGTTTGATTTTTTGAATGTTTGAGAATGCTAAAAATTCTGATTTATAACTGGTTGTGATGAGAGTTATCAAAACTGTGGCTATTAATAAATTATGTGTATGTTTTGGTAAAATGATGTAAGAATTGAGAATAGTGTATGGATGGAGATAAGTTAAGGAATGATGAAAGTGAGGGAGGCCCTGAGGGTAGTGATGTCTATTTTAAGGAGAGGTTCTGCCAAGTTCTTGTAAAATATACGAAAAAGTGATTTTATTTTGGAAACCTGATTTACAAGCTTATTTTGAAAAATGACTCTGTTAGAAATGGATTTGGTTTACATATTTACTCATAATTGAGAAAAGGGTTTTTGTATTAAAAATTTGAATTATTGGAAGTGATTTTTGAGAATTGAAAATGAATTTATAATATTGAATTTGATTTATTTGAATTATCAAAAAGGAGTTTTTGAGAATTGAATATGGTTTGGCAGGAATCCTTGAAGGGTGGCAAAGGCCAGATTTTAGAGAAAATGTTATAGAAATTTTTATAAAACTCTTAGGCTTGTTTAAAGTATTATTTAAAAAAAATTGATTTAAAAATCTTATTAATTGATTTTGATTTATTAAGAAAAGTATAATGTTTTAAGTTCAATCTATTAAGAAAAGATTTTGTTTTAACTTAGGAATTGAGTTCGGTTTATTAAGAAAGTGACTTTTATCTTGATTAAAAGTTAAAGAAGTTTGGGTATTTGGAAATTAAAGGTTTTGATGCTAAGACTGAAAGTATACCTACGAGGTGATTTGGATGTAAGAGTGATTGATTATTTGGTGATGCGGAGGTATGTGTAATTAAGCGGTGATACGAAGGTATGTTTAATAATGTAGGTGATGCGGAGGTATGTGTATGTAATTAGTGATGAGGAGGCATAATAAAGAGAAAGAAAATAAGAAGCCATGTATGAAAGAGATAATCATGAAAAGTGCATATCGAATGGGCCTCGTGCCAAACTGCTAACGTGGGAATGTCCGGTTAACTGATAGCATATGGAATGTGAATGGGACTTGTGCCAAATTGCTAATGTGAAAGGGCCTGCCTAACTGATAGCCTGAGATTGCTAATGCGGAAATGTTCACCTAACTGATAGCCTGTTTCTACCGTGATGCCAAGATATCCTAACTAACATACCCATGATGATAATTGTGCCTGACTGACACGGTAAAGAAACCATATTCGGGGTTCGCCCCGAGTAACGTCGGGTTGCAGGTAGACAACCAACGCGTGAGCTCATGACTTGCTTAGGACAGACATGTATCATATTGTTTGCGAATTTGCATTTGGTTGTGTTTTGCTTGTTGTATTTTCTCTGTGATTGTGCTGGTTGTCTTATTCTGTCTTGCTTGTGTGTTCAATTGGGTCTCTAGTACTATTAGTTTATGTATTAAAGTGATTAAGAATTAATGTTGTGAATGAGTTTTATTTTAAGTTTAGAAATTTTAAAGAAAGCAATTAATTGTATAAAGTAAAATTAAAAAGTATTTTCAAAGGCTTGATAAAAGAATAGTTACTGAGTAAAGTCAATTATTCGCATTTTGTTCATTACTTTTATGGCATTCACTTTCCCTACTGAGAACATGCAAGGACGATGTTCTCACCCCCTACAGATTTCCCTTTCAGCAACAGGTTCAGGAGTCCTTGGCGCGGAGCCGTGACTGAACATCAGAGCTATATGTAAATATGTATCCGTATTTTCTGTAGTTGGTTTAGCCTTAAACTTTTCCCTCGCTATTTATTGTCTTTGATCTTTTAGAGGGGTAGGACTTGTATTTGAGAATTTTGGAATAAGTCTATGCATATATTGTTATGTGTGTGTGTATATATATATATTTGTGATTAAGAGTTTTAAAGTAAAGACCTTTCGTTTTCTTGATTAAAATTTCAATTCGTATTCGCGAAGGCTCAATATTAAATAAAGATAGTATAAAATAAAAAGGGTTAGAGGTAAGTAACGCCTAAGATTTTAGTACGATCATGAGGTGCTAAAAGTTAGGGTGTTACACATGGATGTAGCTTTTTCCTTACTTGCGTAAGCAAGCACCTCCTATGTACGTGGGTGTTTAGAACAAAGGGGAGGCTCGTGTACACGTCCACCCTTTCGCGTACGCGTAAGTTCAAAACTGGGCATTCTCGCGTACGCATGCATCATGTGTATGCATGATTATAAAATTTGCCAAAATTGCGTACGCGAACGTGTTGAAACAGAAGGAATTCTCGTGTACGCATGCATGTGTCCATGTACGCATTTCCTGCATTTTTCAGAAAAGCTGATAAGTCTGCAAAAATCGATTTTGCACACCAAACATCAAACGCGCATAACTTTTTTTGTTAAAAATCATTTTTAATCTGCCCTTCAAACAACATAAACTTCACGGATCCAATTTTTATTTGAAATATGTTTGACAAAATTTGAGAGATCGGAAGCCAAGTTATGGCCCACCGAAATTGGTCAAAAATCAAATTTTTACCAAAATCACAAACCTCTATTCTTCCCAAAACCTCAATTCAAACCAATGTTTTACACCCCTAAAACTATACTAAATATGTTTAGAATAGTTACATATCCCTTCCATATCTTCCACAACATATCAAATCTCAATTTTATCAATTTCATTCCAAACAATCCACAATTAACACAATACAACTCATATATATATATATATATCACAACTCATAATCATCATACTCATCAATTATCATCACCAGCTCCTAAAATACTCAACATTTTTACCAAAAATCAGTAAATCTTAACAAGTTCACATAATTCAACCTATCCTATAGTCAACTAGCCTAAGTTTTCAGGTTACATTACACATTATCTACGAGAAGCCAGTACCATACCTTGGCCAATTCCTCCCTAATGCTCAGAATGTCTCAAATTCCACCATTGCACATGTTTTTACTTCTCCGTGACTACACCAAATTGGATCCCCAACCTCCAAGGTTCAATATAACAAGCTCAACCATCAATTGGACTTTAAATCAACATGATACTTACTCGAATTCACATAACATTACAAAAATCAATAAAAGGGCTCACTAATCAATAATTCCTAGAGGATTTGAGGGTTCTTACCTTACCCACAATTTAATTTGACACAACCCAACAATTTCCTCAAGTTAATTCAATCTTAGAACATCAAAACATCAAAATCTTCAATACCCACTAACCAAAATTTCGAATTTGAAGGGAGAAGTGACTGGTGAGAAATAACTAATTTCTTACCACTTCGTTCGGATGGTTTCGAAGAGCTCAACGCAGTGGTTGCATGGCCGCAAATGGTGCGGCGATTGGACCTCCAGATTGAGAGATATGCGAGATAGAAATTTTGAAGAGAAAAAGGGTTTGGGGTTTCCTCCTTGCTCCTTCCCTTTTAGCGTGCTTTAATGTGATTTTGGGGAAAGAAAGGATGAGTTATGGGTTTTATATGTTGGGCTTTGGGTCCGGTTTGGATCCAGTCCAACTGGATCGGCCCGTTGGTCTGGTTTTGGGCCAAATTCTTTAAAATTGGTGTCGAAATTCGTATTTTTAATATTTCTTATTCTCTAAATTATAAAAATTTAATTTTCTAATTTAATAATAATTAATTTATTGGCTAATTATTCATTAATTAAGCGAGGTTTACACCAACTCCCCTACTAATAGAAGAGGAAGATTATGAATTTGATTAATGCATCAAAAATTTTATTGCTTGCTGGATTTGTGTTGCAGCAATATTTTTATGAATTTATTTGGATTTATGTCTTCTGTTCTATTAGTTTTTCTACATAAACTATCAGCAAGTTAATTTTTTCATAATTTAAGCATATTCACGATTTTTTCTACATCAACTATTTGGTCAAATTTTGCCTTGATATAATTTTTTGTTTTTGAATTTGATTTTTTGTTTTGATTTTCTTGGTTTTTCATTTTTTTATTTTTCTAAACTATTTTTTGTTCTATTATGATATTTGGTTTAGGTTTTTTTTTTCTAAATTTTTTTATATTTGTTTTTGTTTTGCTACAGCTATGATAGTGCTCAACTGCTGCTATGTGGTGATAAACTTCTACTGCTTTGCCTGTTCTATTCTGCTTGTTTTAGTGGTGGATTTATGTTTTTACATGATACTCATTTCATAGATTGTATGTGTATCTTTAATTCTTTTGGAACAATTTTATTTATTTTCTATATCTTCTCTGCCTTAGCTTGATTTGTTTTCCATGGCAGGGAAGCAATATATTAGGAAAGGACCACAATATTTATTGTTCCACAAATATCAATACAGAGGTGACGGTAGGGCAGAGGTCGGCTACTTAAGAAATTAATATAGAGAATGCGTTGAGAGTATAGTTCTTAACCAGATAAGATTCGCCTTGTCAATCTAAAAAAGTTGTCACGAAATTTAGAAATAAAAATACTGGGAGTATGAGTCCTAGGTCATTTCCCAACGAGTTGCAGGAAAGGGTACTAAATTATTAATTAGGAATTTTCCGAGAGAAGTTGAGTTTGAATAATGAGCAATCAAGTAATTATAAATTAAAGCAATAAAACTAAGAATTATTATTAATATTTTAATAAAAAGCCTTGACTGGGGGAATGATTAATTGGAAGTTCTATCCTTGTTGGGATCTCTTAAGTGTAGTATCAAAAAGGTTGTTGTTTTCACTTAGTTAACCCTTACTAAATAAAGGAAAGTCAAGTGATTGAGCTAATCCTTATTCGCAAATCCTAGTCCTCTCCCTTGGGAAGGTCTACGTTAGTAAATACAGAACTAGCCAACAACTTCCAAATTAACCAACACTTAAACCTTCCAACTCAAGTGTCTCCTCCTAATCAACCCCCATGTCAAGTTTGGGAATCTACTCCATTGACATGAATATAATACTCAGAAAAATATAAGAAGAAGACATGATAAATTAAATAAAATAAAACTTCAAAATTTATTAAAAGTAAAAGTAATCCTCTTTACTAACAATTCATGAAAATAATCCAATTACTACCTTAAGCAAGAATTAAGAATATGTTATACATAAATAAAAGAGTAAGTAAAGAAACAAACTAGATTAATATCTTCAACGGAGGTAATGACTCTTCAATATCTGAGGGCAAAAGCAATGAATGTAAAGTGAACCTAGAGGGAAAGTAGTTTCTCTCCAGATTCAGATCTAAAACTAAAAGTAATCCTAATGTATCTAAAACTGTATGTCAATTATGTCTAAGATGTGTGTCAAGTCTCTGCATGTTCCCTGGCTTTATTCTGTGTTTCTGGGCCGAAAACTGGGTCAAAACACGGCCCAAAATTGCCCCCAGCATTTTCTGTTAATTCTGCAGATCGCGTAAGTCACGCGTACGCGTCGTCCACGCGTTCGTGTCATTCAGCGATTTTCCTTGTCACGCGTACACGTCATCCACGCGTTTGCGTCATTCGTGCAGATTCAAATCCGCGTGTACGCGTCAGGCACGCGCACGTGTCGCTGCAATTTTTTCATTCCACGCGATTGCGTGAGCCATGCGCACGCGTCAGTGTTCGCTGGTGATGAGCGGATAACTTATACGCTTTTTGGCAATGTTTTTAGTATGTTTTTAGTATATTTTAGTTAGTTTTTATTATGTTTTTACTAGTTTTTATTCAAAAATCACATTCCTGGACTTCACTATGAGTTTGTGTGTTTTTCTGTGATTTCAGGTATTTTCTGGCTGAAATTGAGGGACCTGAGCAAAAATCTGATTTAGAGGCTAAACAAGGACTGCAGATGCTGTTGGATTCTGACCCTCCTGCACTCGAAATGGAATTTCTCGAGCTACAAAAGCCCAATTGGTGCGCTCTCAATTGCATTGGAATGTAGACATCTTGGGCTTTCCAGAAATATATAATAGTCTATACTTTGCCCGAGTTTTGATGACGTAAACTGGCGTTTTAACGCCAATTTTCTACCTTATTCTGGCGTTAAACGCCAGAACTGGCATGAAAGCTGGAGTTAAACGCCCAAACTGGCACAAAAGCTGGCGTTTAACTCCAAGAAAAGTCTCTATATGTGAAAGCTTCAATGCTCAGTCCAAGCACACACCAAGTGGGCCCCGAAAGTGGATTTCTACACTAACTATTCTAGCTTACTCAATTTCTGTAACCCTAGGTCATTCGTTTATTATAAAAACTACTTTTACTGATTCATTTTGTACCTCATGACATTTTACATCTGAATTTTGTATCTTCTACGGGCATGAGTCTCTAAACCCCATGGTTGGGGGTGAGGAGCTCTGCTGTGTCTTGATGGATTAATGCAATTATTTCTGTTTTCTATTCAATCACGCTTGTTTCTATTCTAAGATATTCATTCGCACTTCTACTTGATGAATGTGATGATCTGTGACACTCATCATCATTCTCAACCTATGAACGCGTGCCTGACAACCACCTCCGTTCTACCTTAGATTGAGTGCATATCTCTTAGCCTCCTGGTTCAGATCAGAGTCTTCGTGGTATAAGCTAGAACTAATTGGCAGCATTCTTGAGATCCGGAACATCTAAACCTTATCTGTGGTATTCTGAGTAGGATCTGGGATGGGATGACTGTGACGAGCTTCAAACTCGCGAGTGTTGGGCGTAGTGATAGACGCAAAAGGATCAATGGATTATACTCCAACATGAGTGAGAACCGACAGATGATTAGCCGTGCGGTGACAGCGCACTTGGACCATTTTCACTGAGAAGACGGATGGTAGCCATTGACAACGGTAATCCACCAACATACAGCTTGCCATGGAAGGAGCCTTGCGTGCGTGAAGAAGAAGACAGTGGAAAAGCAGAGATTCAGAGGACAGAGCATCTCTAAAACCTCAACGTGTTCTCCATTACTGCATAACAAGTATTTATTTCATGTTCTTTTACTTTTTACAATTAAAATTAAGAATCATCACTGATATCCTGACTAAGAGTTACAAGATAACCATAGCTTGCTTCAAGCCAACAATCTCCGTGGGATCGACCCTTACTCACGTAAGGTATTACTTGGATGACCCAGTGCACTTGCTGGTTAGTTGTGCGGAATTACAAAAGTGTGATTGTGATTTCGTGCACCAAGTTTTTGGCGCCGTTGCCGGGGATTGTTCGAGTTTGGACAATTGACGGTTTATTTTGTTGCTTAGATTAGGAAAATTTTTTCTTTTTTTTTGGTTTAGAGTCTTCTATTATTGTTTTTGGTTAAAATTTTTAAAATCCTTATTTTATTTTTCTTAATTATTTTCGAAAAGTTTTCAAAACCAATAACTTCATAATTTAGTCTTCTGTTTGAGTTTAGTTTTATGTTTTAAGTTTGGTGTCAATTGTATGATTTTATTTTCCTTTCAATTTTTCAAATTATTAGTGTCCAAAATATAAAATTTTTTTTAAGTTTGGTGTCCTTTGTGTTTCTATTTTCTTAAAAATCTTTAAAATTTGTTCTTGGTGTTCATCTTGATCTTCAAAGTGTTCTTGGAGTTCATCTTGACATTCAAAGTTTTCGTATTTGCTTTCTTAGTTTTGATCTAAAAATTCTAAGTTTAATGTCATTTTATTGTTTTTCTCTTTCCTCATTAAATTCAAAAATATCTTTTCTATTTATTTAATTGAATTTTCGAAAATTTTCTTTAAAAATCCAGACTTTTATTTTAAAATTTTTATTTTATCTTATCTTAGTTTTAAAATTTCAAAATTCAAAATCTTTTTCAAAATTTATATCCAAAGTTTTTCAAATCTTTGTAATTAATTAATTATTTCAGTTTTCGAATTTTATATTTTATTTTCTAATTATTTTATTCTATCTTATTTTTTTATTCGGTTTATTTTTAGTTAAATAAAATAAAAATAAAAATATATTTTAGTTGCAATTCACATCAATTTCCTTTTCTCCATCATGGACCTAAGTGGAAATGAACAGTCCAGAAGGACTCTGGGGTCATATGCTAACCCTATTACAGCTGCATATGGGAGTAGCATCTGTATACCTCCCATCAAAGCAAGCAGTTTTGAGCTAAATCCTCAGCTCATTATTATGATGCAGCAAAATTGCCAGTATTCCGGTCTTTCACAGGAAGAACCAACTGAGTTTCTAGCACAGTTTTTACAAATTACTGACACAGTACGTGATAAGAAAGTGGATCAGGATGTCTACAGATTATTACTGTTTCCATTTGCTGTAAAATATCAAGCTAAGAGGTGGTTAAATAACCAACCCACAGTAAGCATAAGAACATGAAAACAGTTATCAGACAAATTCCTGAATTAATATTACCCTCCAAAAAGGATGACACAACTAGGGCTGGACATCCAAGGATTTAAAAAAAAGAGGATAATGAATCCCTTTATAATGCCTGGGAGAGGTACAGAGAGAGCCCAGATGTCTCTAGATCACTCAGCTGATGGATCTATACATATGAGAAAGACGATTGAAGAGGCTCAAGAGCTCATAGATACTGCTGCTAGAAATTAACATCTGTACTCAAGCAGTGAGTCCTCCATAAAAGAAGAGGCTAGGGCAGTATCTACTGATCCTAATCCTCAAGAACAAATTGTTGAACTTAATCAGCAATTGCTCCGTATGACAAAACAATTAGCATAATTTAAAGAGATGCTCCAAGACACTAAAAATGCTAATAAGAATATGGAAGCACAATTGAATCAGACAAGACAACAGCTATCTAAATAGATAACAGAAGAATGCCAAGCTGTTCAACTAAGGAGTAGGAAGACATTGAATAATTCAGCTCAAAGTAGCAGAAAGCCAAGAAAGGAATAATTGACAGAGGATGACCAAACCACTGCCCAAAATCCCTCTGAGGATATCAAGAGCCCAGAGAGGAATAATTCTGGCGTTCAAATGCCAGAAAAGGGTGAAAAATTGGCGTCAAACGCCCAGTGGATGCCCATTTCTGGCATTCAAACGCCAGAAAAGGGAGAAAAGTTGGCGTTAAACGCCCATTCCTTGCCCAGTTCTGGCGTTCAAACACCAGAAAAGGGTGGAAAATTGGCGTTAAACGCCCATCCAACCTCTACTCCTGGTATTCAAACGCCAGTGAGGGATCAGACACCTGCAAGTGCTGATTGTAACCCTCCTAAGAAGGCTTCCCTAACTACCTCTGTAGGAAATAAACCTACAGCAACTAAGGTTGAGGAATACAAAGCCAAGATGCCTTATCCTCAAAAATTCCACCAAGCAGAACAGGATAAATAATTTGCCCGCTTTGCAGACTACCTCAGGACTCTTGAAATAAAGATCCCGTTTGCAGAGGCACTTGAGCAAATACCCTTTTATGCTAAGTTCATGAAAGAGATCTTAAGTCATAAGAAGGATTGGAGAGAAACTGAAAAAGTTTTCCTCACTGAAGAATGCAGTGCAGTCATTCTGAAAAGCTTACCAGAGAAGCTTAAAGATCCGGGAAGCTTTATGATATCATGCACATTAGAGGGTGCTTTTACCAAGATAGCTCTATGTGACCTTGGGGCAAGTATCAACCTAATACCTGCATCCACTATCAGAACAATTGGCTTGACTGAAGAAGTCAAACCAACCCGAATATGCCTCCAACTTGCTGATGGCTCCATTAAATATCCATCAGGCATAATTGAGAACATGATTGTCAAGGTCGGGCCATTTTCCTTTTCCACTAACTTTATAGTGCTGGAAATGGAAGAGCACAAGAGTGCAACTCTCATTCTAGGAAGATCTTTCCTAGCAAATGGACGAACTCTCATTGATGTATAAAAAGGGGAAGTGACCCACCCTGAGAGTCAATGAGGATGAGTTCAAGTTAAATGATGTCAAAGCTATGTAGCATCCAGACATATCAAATGACTGTATGAGCGCTGATATTATTGACTCTTTGGTAGAAGAGATCAATATGACTGAGAGTCTCGAATCAGAGTTAGAGGACATTTTTAAAGATGTCCAACCTGATCTGGAGGAACCAGAGAAAATGAAAGAACCTCTGAAAACTCCTCAGGAAGAGGAGAGGCCTCCTAAACCTGAGCTCAAACCACTACCACCATCTCTGAAATATGTGTTTCTCGGAGAGGATGACACTTTCCTTGTGATCATAAGCTCTGTCTTAGAGCCACAGGAAGAAAAGGCACTACTTCAGGTGCTAAGGACACACAAGACAGCTCTTGGGTGATCCATAAGTGATCTTAAGGGCATTAGCCCAGACAGATGCATGCACAAGATCCTTTTGGAGGATGATGCTAAGCCAGTGGTTCAACCACAGAGGCGGCTGAATCCAGCCATGAAGGAGGTGGTACAGAAGGAGGTCACTAAGTTACAAGAGGCTGGGATTATTTATCCTATCTCTGATAGCCCCTGGGTGAGCCCTATCTAAGTCATCCCGAAGAAGGGAGGTATGACAGTGATTCATAATGAAAAAAATGAACTGGTTCCTAAAAGAACAGTTACAGGGTGGCATATGTGTATTGACTACAGAAGGCTCAATACAACCACGAGAAAGGATCATTTTCCTTTGCCATTCATAGACCAGATGCTAGAGAGACTAGCAGGTCATGAATACTACTATTTTTGGATGGCTATTCAGGTTATAACCAAATTACAGTAGATCCTCAAGACCAAGAGAAAATAACATTCACATGTCCATCTGGAGTATTTGCATACAGAAGGATGCCTTTTGGTCTGTGCAATGCACCTGCAACCTTTCAGAGGTGCATGCTCTCTATTTTCTCTAATATGGTAGAAAAATTTCTGGAAGTCTTCATGGATGACTTCTCAGTATTTGGAGACTCTTTCAGTTCCTGTCTTGACCATCTAGCACTTGTTCTGAAAAGGTGCCAAGAGACTAACCTGGTTTTAAACTGAGAGAAATGTCACTTCATGGTGACTGAAGGAATTGTCCTTGGGCACAAAATTTCAAACAAGGGAATAGAGGTGGATCAAGCTAAGGTAGAGGTAATTGAAAAATTACCACCACTTGCCAATGTTAAGGCAATCAGAAGCTTTCTGGGGCATGCAGGATTCTACAGGAGGTTTATAAAGGATTTCTCGAAAATTGCAAAATCTCTGAGCAATCTGCTAGCTGCCGACACGCCATTTATCTTTGATAGAGAGTGTCTGCAGGCATTTGAAACTCTGAAAGCTAAGCTGGTCACAGCACCAGTCATTTCTGCACCAGACTGGACATTACCATTTGAATTAATGTGTGATGCCAGTGACCATGCTATTGGTGCAGTATTAGGATAGCAGCACAACAAGCTTCTGCACGTCGTTTACTATGCAAGTCATGTTCTAAATGACGCACAGAAGAATTACACAACCACAGAGAAAAGGAGCTCTGATAAACCCCGATTTCGTGATTTATCTTGTGCTTATTTTGGGGGATTTTGTCACTTTTTCTCACATTTATTCAATGAAATAGCATGATTTTATAATTCTCCCTTGAATTTTGCTTAAGTGGAAAAACATGCTTTTTAGGCCCTAAATTGGTGATTTTAATTCACTTTAATTCCATTCGATGCCTTGATGTGTTTGATGAGTGATTTCAGGTCCATAAGGCAAGTATTGGATGGAAGAAATGAGGAGAAAAGCATACACAAAGGGAGAATGCATGGAGAAACAAGGATTGAGAATGCACCAAAGGACGCGCACGCGCACTGGGCGCACACGCGCAGAAGTGATTTCACCTATGGACGCGCACGCGTACATATCGCGTCCGCGCGGATTGAGAATTTGCCATCGACGCGCACGCGCACATGGCGCGCACGCGCCGATTGAGCACGTGGCCCACTAATGTGAAATCGCCCCCAGCAATTTTTGAAGCACTTTGGGCCCAACCCAACTCATTTCTAATGCTATTTCATGCAGAATTCAAGCTTGGGCAAAAGGGGGAGCAATTGTTTGGTAGTATAGCATCATGTAGGTTAGTTTCTAGAGAGAGAAGTCCCTCTTCTCTCTAGAATTAGGTTAGGTTAATCTCTCTTAGATTTAGGTTCAATTACATATTTTCATCTTGTTTCTTTTATGAATTCTTGCTTCTACTCTTTCATTCTCTTGATTTGTAATGTTAATTTCCCTTTTTACTCTCTTTTATGTTCATGGATGCTTATGTTGGATTTAGATCTCTTTTAATGAAATTTAATGTTTGATGTTCTTTTAATTGTTGAATTGAGTTGTGAATTTACTTTTCTTGCAATTGGTAGTTGGTAGATTTTACTATTTCTTGCTCATTTATTATGCTTTCATTATATGCCTTCCAAGTGTTTGATAAAATGCTTGGAAGGATGTTAGAGTAGAATTTGAGCATTCTTGGCTTGGAAAGAGTAAATTGGCAATCTTGAGTCATAAAAACCCAACTCATGTTGGTGATCTAGAGTTTTTAGCTAATATTGTTTCCATTGACGCTAATCTTTTGCTAATTTAATTAGTGAGTTGATTAGGACTTTTGGAATATTGTTTCCATTGACGCTAATCTTTTGCTAACTAAATTAGTGAGTTGATTAGGACTTTTAGATTGAGATTAGCTAGTCTTATTAGACTTTTTCTCATGGAAGATAATATGATACCTTCTTCCAGTGTTGGAGATGACGTAATAAGATAAATTCTTGTTCATTATTGTGATATGATTGATTAATCTTGTTTGACTTTCTCCCTATTTGTTGGAGTTGACTAAATAAGATGAATTAATCATTGCATGACTAGGATAGAAAGCCTATGATCTCAATCTTTGCCATGAATGTCTCTCTTTTTATTACTTACTTTCTCTTATTTACTTGTCTTCTTTAAATACTTGCATGATTTACTTTCCTTGTCATTTATTTTAGTGCCTTTCTTATCAACCCAAAACCCCCTTTTACCCCTTCATAGCCAATAATTGAGCACTTCATTGCAATTCCTCGTGAGACGACCCGGAGTCTAAATACTCCGGTTAATTCTTATTTGGGGTTTGTACATGTGACAACTCAAATTTAATTTGATGTGAGAGTTGTTTATTGGTTTGGAGCTATGCTTACAACGAAATTCTTCTTTCTATAAGAGAAATTCCTTACCGACAACAAATTTTTGCTATCAAGCTCACTGACAAGAAAACGCCAGTAAGGGGTATTTTGGGCGTTTAATGCTAGAATTGCAGCATCCTGGGCGTTCAGAAAAATACCCAGTGACAAAAGATTTCTGGCGTTGAACGCCAGCCAGGGTACCTAGCTGGGCGTTAAACGCCCACAATGGCCAATATATGGGCGTTAAATGCTAGAATGGATACCATTCTGGGCGTTTAACGCCAGAAAGGCAGGGAGAGAAGATTTTGTTTTCCACTTCAAAATTTTTCAAACTTTCATGTTTTGATTCATAATTTTCTGCATAAACACGTTACAAATTTTCATCATTCACCTTCAATTTTCAAAAATTCAATAATTTTCTAAATTTCTTTTCAATTTTCTTTCAAATCCTTTCCAAATCTTCTTCAAAAACTTAATTATCTTCTCAATTTCTTTTCAAATCTTTTCCAATTCATCATATCATCTCTTAATTCTTAGATGCATCAACAAATTTTCAGATTTAACTCCTTTATATCTTTTCCATTTTAAAAATCTCATCTTTTTCATATCATGATTCTATTTCTTTTCACCAATCATATCTTTATATCATATCTTTTTCAAATTTTCAAAATCCCTCCCCTCCACTTATAAATACACATTCGGCCATCCCCATCTCTCCACCATTTGAATTTGACTCTCCTCCTATCTCTCCCCTTTCCATTCTTTTGCTTGAGGGCAAGCAAACCTCTAAGTTTGGTGCATTTTTCCATGATCACCGAGCTAAGACTCATTAAGATCATGGCTCCTAAGGGAAAACAAACCAATTCAAGAGGCAAGAAAGAGAATACTCCAGAGTCTTTGGAATCAAGAGAGGTTCTTAACCAAAGAACATGCAGACCATTACCACAAAATAATGGGTCTGAGGTCAGTGATCCCAGAAGTTAAATTTGATCTGAAAAAAGACAAATATCTGGAGATCCAAGAGCAGATTCGAAACAGAGGATGGGAAATTCTAGCTAATCCTAAGACAAAGGTGGGAAGAAACATGGTTCAGGAATTCTACTCAAATCTGTGGTTGACAGATAAGCAGAGAATAACTGGAACCGCCTTTCATACCTTTCAAACTATGGTTAGAGGGAGGATTATTTACTTTTACCTGGAAAAAATAAGAGAGGTCTTCAAACTGCCTCAACTACAAGATGATCCAGAATCCTTTAATAGGAGAATGGTGAGAGTAGATAAGGGGTTGAACCAAGTTCTAGAGGACATATGCCTCCCTGGAACTAAGTGGATAACCAACTCAAAAGGTGTCCCAAACCAACTCAAGAGAGGAGATCTCAAACCAGTCGCAAGGAGCTGGTTGGACTTCATTGGGCGTTCTATACTACCTACTAGCAACCGCTCTGAGGTCACTGTCAAAAGAGTAGTGATGATTCATTGTATTATGCCGGGAAATGAAGTGGAGATTCATCATCTGATTTCTTGTGAAATTTACACAATTGCAAATAAGAACTCCACTGAAGCCAAATTAGCTTACCCAAGCTTAATCTCTCTGCTGTGTAAAGATGCTGGAGTGAAGGTGGGAGTAGATGAATTCATCCCAGTCGAACACCCAATCACCAAGAAGTCAATGGAAGGACAACAAGTGCAAGATAACTTCATTAAAAGGAGGGCGCAGGAGTTCCTCCCAGAAATCCCTCAAATTGACTATTGGACCCGCCTGGAAGCATCTGTCACCAAGCTGCAAAAAGCTATGGAGCAACTTAAGGAAGAACAGCAAAATCAAAATAGCATGCTCTGCAAGCTGCTTAAGGAACAAGAAAAGCAAGGGCACGAGCTACAGGAGCTGAAGCGCCAGAAGCTCTCCCTTGAGGAATTAGACATCCCACAAATTGAAGGAGCATCCATCTCCCAAAATAAAGGTTGTTGAGTCCTAACTCTGTGATAACCTTTTATCTATTTTAAGAGTACATGAGTATTAGTATTAGAGTCATTTGTCTTTATGTCTTTAATTTCCTTTCTTTTATTATTATTTGTCTGCTCCTATGTCTATTTTATATTATTAAATAATAAATAAAAATTAGAGTCTATGCCTTAAAGTTATGAATGTCCCATAAATTCTTCACCCCTCTTAAATGTAAAATGTGCCTAATTACAAAAGAACAAGAAGTACATGAATTTCAGATTTTATCTTGAAATTAGGTTAATTATTTTGATGTGGTGGCAATATTTCTTGTCTTTTGAATGAATGTTTGAACAGTGCATATTTTTTATAGTGAAGTTGTGAATGTTAAATTTGTTGGGTCTTGAAAGAATGATGGAAAAAGAGAAATGTTATTGATGATCTGAAAAATCATAAAAATTGATTCTTGAAGCAAGAAAAAGCAGTGAATAACAAAGCTTGCAAAAAAAAAGAAGAAAAAGCAAGCAGAAAAAGCCAATAGCCCTTTAAACCAAAAGGCAAGGGGTAAAAAGGATCCAAGGCTTTGAGCATTAATGGATAGGAGGGCTCAAAGGAATAAAATTCTGGCCTAAGCGGCTAAATCAAGCTGTCCCTAACCATGTGCTTGTGGCATGAAGGTCCAAGTGAAAAGCTTGAGACTGAGTGGTTAAAGTCGTGATCCAAAGCAAAAAGAGTGTGCTTAAGAACTCTGGACACCTCTAATTGGGGACTTTAGCAAAGCTAAGTCACAATCTGAAAAGGTTCACCCAGTTATGTGTTTGTGGCATTTATGTATTCGGTGGTAATACTGAAAAACAAAGTGTTTAGGGCCACGGCCAAGACTCATAAAGTAACTGTGTTCAAGAATCAACATACTGTACTAGGAGAATCAATAACACTATCTGAATTCTGAGTTCCTATAGATGCCAATTATTCTGAACTTCAAAGGAAAAAGTAAGATGCCAAAACTATTCAGAAGCAAAAAGCTACTAGCCCCGCTCATCTATTTGAACTAAGCTTCATTGATATTATGGAATTTATAGTATATTCTCTTCTTTTTATCCTATTATGGAATTTATACGCTTTTTGGCATTGTTTTTAGTATGTTTTTAGTATATTTTAGTTAGTTTTTATTATGTTTTTACTAGTTTTTATTCAAAAATTACATTCATAGACTTTACTATGAGTTTGTGTATTTTTCTATGATTTCAGGTATTTTCTGGTTGAAATTGAGGGACCTGAGCAAAAATCTGATTTAGAGGCTGAAGAAGGACTACATATGCTGTTGGATTCTGATCCTCCTGCACTCGAAATGGATTTTCTCGAGCTACAGAAGCTCAATTGGTACGCTCTCAATTTCGTTGGAAAGTAGACATCTTGGGCTTTCCAGTAATATATAATAGTCCATACTTTACCCGAGTTTTGATGACATAAACTGGCGTTTTAATGCCAACTTTCTACCTTATTCTGGCGTTAAACGCCAGAACTGGCATGAAAGCTGGAGTTAAACGCCCAAACTGGCACAAAAGCTAGCGTTTAACTCCAAGAAAAGTCTCTACATGTGAAAGCTTCAATGCTCAGCCCAAGCACACACCAAGTGGGCCCTAGAAGTAGATTTCTAGACTAACTATTCTAGCTTACTCAATTTCTGTAACCCTAGATCACTAGTTTATTATAGAAACTACTTTTAGTGATTCATTTTGTACCTCATGACATTTTACATCTGAATTTTGTATCTTCTACGGCATGAGTCTGTAAACCCCATGGTTGGGGGTGAGGAACTCTGCTATGTCTTGATGGATTAATGCAATTATTTATGTTTTCTATTCAATCACGCTTGTTTCTATTCTAAGATATTCATTCGCACTTCAACTTGATGAATGTGATTATCTGCGACACTCATCATCATTCGCAACCTATGAACACGTGCCTGACAACCACCTCCGTTCTACCTTAGATTGAGTGCATATCTCTTAGTCTCCTGGTTCAGATCAGAGTCTTCGTGGTATAAGCTAGAACTAATTGGCAGCATTCTTGAGATCTGGAACGTCTAAACCTTGTCTGTGGTATTCTAAGTAGGATCTGGGATGGGATGACTGTGACGAGCTTCAAACTCGCGAGTGTTGGGCGTAGTGATAGACGCAAAAGGATCAATGGATCCTACTCCAACATGAGTGAGAACCGACAGATGATTAGCCGTGTGGTGACAGCGCACTTGGACCATTTTCACTGAGAGGACAGATGGTAGCCATTGACAAAGGTAATCCACCAACATACAGCTTGCCATGGAAGGAGCCTTGCGTGCGTGAAGAAGAAGACAGTGGAAAAGCAGAGATTCAGAGGACAGAGCATCTCCAAAACCTCAACCTGTTCTCCATTACTGCATAACAAGTATTTATTTCATGTTTTTTTACTTTTTACAATTAAAACTAAGAATCATCACTGATATCCTGACTAAGAGTTACAAGATAACCATAACTTGCTTCAAGCCAACAATCTTCGTGGGATCGACCCTTACTCATGCTTAGCTTAAGGAGATAAAATAAATGAGTAGGGAAAAGTAAGACTCATGCAATGCAATGCAACTTATGTATGTGAATGCAACTATATGATTCTGTCTACTTGGTTAAAATAAATAAGTTCTTCAAGACAAATATAACGCAAACTTCACTAATTCAAACTATACAGTAAAGACAAGTAAACTCGTAAGAAGACAGATCATGAAAGCAGGGAACATAGAATTAAGCATTGAACCCTCACTGGTGGTGTATATGTACTCTAGTCTCTCTAGTGTATAGGGTAATCACTCAACTCTTCTCTAATCATGCTTTCTAAACCTTGTTCTTCAGCTAACCAATCAACAAATATTTAATGCACCAATACAAACATCATGAGGTCTTTTCAAGGTTGTAATGGGGCCAAGGTAAAGGTGAGGGTATATATATGGCTAAGTGAGCTATAAATTGAATCCTTGATTAACCTAAGTTCTCACCTAACATACACACTCTTATTTTCTTCTTAAAGCATCCTTAACTTACCTAAAGTTTTCCCACTTTTGTATTACATACTCATGCATCAACTTTTCTCTTAACTTGTATCACATATGCATTGATATTTTCATTAACTTAACTTAGCATTGGGGTAATTTTGTCCCCTTATTTAATTACTTAATTACTTGAATATTTTTGGATTTTTTTTGAAGCATAAAAATAAAAATAACATTGCCAATGCACATGGATTTTTAATTTTTCTAGTTCCACATGAGTAGGTACCCAAATTCCCATTATTTTATCATGACACATTCCTTTATTAACCCATGTTCCCACAATCTTTCCAAACTCAATTGACACACAATTTCTATCTTAAGCTAACCAAAGATTCAATTGGAATATTACTTGTTTTTCTGCTTAAGGCTAGTAATATGGTAAAATATAGAACAAATGGGATTTAAAAGGCTCAAAGTGGCTAACAAAGGTAAATGGAAGGGTAGGCTATTTTGGGATAAGTGAGCTTAAAACAAATAATGGCCTTAATCATACGCATGCATATAACACATTAAATATTGGACATATAATATGGAACAAAATATAGATCACAATCATAGAAAAGTAAACACACAAGAATAAAAATATTTATGGTTAAATAATGTAACCATGTCATTAAGCTCACATCTCACAGGTTGTGTGTTCTTAGCTTTTTAAACTATGTTCCAAATACAACTTCTAAACAAGTTTAACACAAAAATTTTGATTTAAATTAGTGAAATTTTTCAAAAATAGGGTCTTAAAAGAAACTTATTTTTTTTCAACCAAATAGAACATGCATGCAACTACCTATTTCTATGCAATTTATCCTATCCTAAATAAATAAACATCCTATTTTATTGGTGCTTGATGAGCGGATAATTTATACGCTTTTTGGCATTGTTTTTACATAGTTTTTAGTATGATTTAGTTAGTTTTTAATATATTTTTATTAGTTTTTAAATAAAAATCATATTTCTGGACATTACTATGAGTTTGTATGTTTTTCTGTTATTTCAGGTAATTTCTGGCCGAAATTGAGGGACTTGAGCAAAAATCAGATTCAGAGGTTGAAGAAGGACTGCAGATGCTGTTGGATTCTGACCTCCCTGCACTCAAAGTGGATTTTCTGGAGCTACAGAACTTCAAATGGCGCGCTCTCAATTTCATTGGAAAGTAGATATCCAGGACTTTCCAGCAATATATACTAGTTCATATTTTGCCTGAGTTTAGATGACGCAAACTGGCATTCAATGCCAGCTTCTTGCCCTATTCTGGAGTTAAACGCCAGAAACAGGTTGCAAAGTGGAGTTAAATGCCAGAAATAGGTTACAAACTGGCGTTCAACTCCAAGAGAAGCCTCTACACATGTAAAGCTCAATGCTCAGCCCAAGCACACACCAAGTGGACCCCGGAAGTGGATTTCTGCATCATTTACTCATTTCTGTAAACCCTAGTAACTAGTTTGATATAAATAGGACCTTTTACTATTGTATTAGACATCTTTTGATCATGTTTTGATGATTGAACCCTCTTTCGGAGGCTGGCCATTCGGCCATGCCTGGACCTTGTTCTTATGTATTTTCAACGGTAGAGTTTCTACACACCATAGATTAAGGTGTGGAGCTCTGCTGTTCCTCATGAATTAATGCAAAGTACTACTATTTTTCTATTCAATTTAAGCCTATTTATTCTCTAAGATATCCATTCACACACAAGAACATGATGAATGTGATGATTATGTGACGCTCATCATCATTCTCACTTATGAACGCGTGCCTGACAAACGCTTCCGTTCTACATGCAAACAAGCTTGAATGTGTATCTCTTAGCCTTCTGATCGTGAGATCAGAGTCTTCGTGGTATAGGCTAGAACTATTGGCGGCCATTCTTGAGGTCCGGAAAGTCTAAACCTTGTCTGTGGTATTCCGAGTAGGATCTGGGAAAGGATGGCTGTGACGAGCTTCAAACTCACGAGTGCTAGGCGTAGTGACAGACGCAAAAGGATTACTGAATCCTATTCCAGTATGATCGAGAACCGACAGATGAATAGCCGTGCTATGACAGCGCATTTTGGACCATTTTCACTGAGAGGATGGAATGTAGCCATTGACGACGGTGATGCCCTACATAAAGCTTGCCATAGAAAGGAGTGGGAATGATTGGATGAAGACAGCAGGAAAGCAGAGGTTCAGGAGGAATGAAAGCATCTCTATACGCTTATCTGAAATTCTCACCAATGACTTACATAAGTATCTCTATCCCATTTTACGTTTTATTTATCTTTTAATTATTAAAACTCTATAACCATTTGAATCCGCCTGACTGAGATTTGCAAGGTGACCATAGCTTGCTTCAAGCCGACAATCTCCGTGGGATCGACCCTTACTCACGTAAGGTTTATTACTTGGACGACCCAGTGCACTTGCTGGTTAGTTGTGTGAAGTTGTGACAAAGTGTGTGAATTACATTCCGAGCACCAAGTTTTTGGCGCCGTTGTTAAGGATCACAATTTCGTGCACCAAGTTTTTGGCGCCGTTGCCGGGGATTGTTCAAGTTTGGACAACTGACGGTTCATCTTGTTGCTCAGATTAGGTAATTTTATTTTATTTTTAAGCTTTTTAATTTTTTTAATTTTTGAAAAAATTTCAAAAAAAAAAACTATTTTCAAAAAAAAAAATAAATTATTCTATGGCTTCAGAATTTTTAAGAAGGAATTCTAGAGTTTCATGAAACATGTTGAAGCCTAGCTGGCTGTAAAGCCATGTCTAACTCTTTTGGACCGGAGCTTTCACTGAAAGCTTGGCTGGCTAGTGAGCCATGTCTAATTCCTGGATCGGAGTTTTAGACTAATATTGCAAGATTCCTGGAATTCCTACTAAAAATTTTGAAATCCTTATTTTCCTTTTCAAAAGAATTTTCGAAAAAAAATCCAAAAAAAAAATTAATAAAATCATAAAAACCAAAAATTTGATGTTTCTTATTTGAGTCTAGAGTCAATTTTTAAGTTTGGTGTCAATTGCATGTTTATCTCTTTCTTCCATTTTTCGAAAATCCATGCATTGCATTCTTCATGATCTTCAAGTTGTTCTTGGTAAGTCTTCTTGTTTGATCTTTAAAAATTTCTTGTTTGGTGTCTTTTCTTGTTTCTCATATGTATTTTTGAATTATTAATGTCTCAACATTGAAAATTTCTAAGTTTGGTGTCTTGCATGTTTTTCTTTTCTAAAAAATTTTCAAAAATAAGTTCTTGGTGTTCATCTTGACATTCAAAGTGTTCTTGGTGTTCATCTTGACACTCATAGTGTTCTTGCATGCATCTTTTATTTTAATCCAAAATTTTTAGGTTCTGCATCAATTTTATGTTTTTCTCTTTCTTCATTAAAATTCAAAAATCAAAAAAATATCTTTCCCATTTTCTCTCATAAACTTTCAAAAATTTGAGTTGACTTTTTCAAAAAGTTTCTAAATTTAAGTGTTTCTTATGAGTCAAATCAAATTTTCAATTTAAAAATTCTATCTTTTTCAAAAATCAAATCTTTTTCATTTTTCTTTTATGATTTTCGAAAATTTCAAATTGATTTTCAAAAATCTTTTTCTTATCTTGTTCATAATTTCAAAATCTTTACTAACAATTAATGTGATTGATTCAAAAATTTTTAAGTTTGTTACTTGCCTATTAAGAAAGGTTCAATCTTTAAATTTTAAAATCATATCTTTTTGTTTCTTGTTAGTCAAGTAATCAGCTTTAATTTTCAAAATCAAATCTTTTTTAATTTCCTTTTCAAATCTTTTTCAAAATGATTTTCAATCATATCTTTTCAATCACATCTTTTCCAAAATCAATTTCAAAATCTTTTCTAACTTCTTATCTAACTTTTTATCTTTTCAAAATTGATTTTCAAATCTTTTTTTCAATTAATCTTATCTTGTTTGATTCTTATCTTTTTCAAAACTACCTAACTAATTTTCTCTCTCTAATTTTCGAAAATTACCTTCCTCTTTTTCAAAATTCTTTTTTAATTAATTAATTATTCTAAATTTTAATTTTAATTTTATTTCTTTCCTTATTTTCTAATTTTAACTTTAATTTTAAATTAAAAACAAAAAAATATTTTTATTTTATTTCATTTAACTTTCGAATTCTTCCCTCTCTCATCTCCTTCTAATTATTTATTCATCTACTAACACTTCTCTTCCACCCAAGAATTCGAACCCACTCTTCCCCTCTGTGTTTGGATTCTTATCTTTTTCTTCCTCTATTCTTCTCTTCTTATACTTACATAAGAAATCTCTATACTGTGACATAGAGGATTCCATATTTTTTTTTCTGTTCTCTTTTTTTTTTTCATATGAGCAGGAACAAGGATAAGAACATTCTTGTTGAAGCTGATCCGGAACCTGAAAGAACTCTAAAGAGAAAGCTAAGGGAAGCTAAAGCACAACTCTTTGGAGAAACTCTGACTGAAAATTTCGAAAAAGAAGGAGACATGGCCGAAAATAATAACAATGCAAAGAAGATGCTTGGTGACTTTACTGCACCAAATTCCAACTTACATGGAAGAAGCATCTCAATCCCTACCATTGGAGCAAACAATTTTGAGCTTAAACCTCAATTAGTTTCTCTGATGCAACAGAATTGCAAGTTTCATGGACTTCCCTCAGAAGATCCTTTTCAGTTCTTAACTGAATTCTTGCAAATCTGTGATACTGTTAAGACCAATGGGGTTGATCTCGAGGTCTACAGGCTCATGCTTTTCCTGTTTGCTGTAAGATACAGAGCTAGAATATGGTTGACTCTCAACCTAAGGATAGCCTGAACTCTTGGGATAAGCTGGTCATGGCTTTTTTAGCCAAGTTCTTTCCTCCTCAAAAGCTTAGTAAGCTTAGAGTGGATGTTCAAACCTTCAGACAAAAGGAAAGTAAATCCCTCTATGAAGCCTGGGAGAGATATAAGCAACTGACCAAAAAGTTTCCTCCTGACATGCTTTCACAATGGACCATCCTGGATATATTCTATGATGGTCTGTCTGAGCTATCAAAGATGTCACTGGACCATTCTGCAGGTGAATCCATTCACCTAAAGAAAATGCCTGCAGAAGCTCAGGAACTCATTGACATGGTTGCAAATAACCAGTTTATGTACACTTCTGAAAGGAATCCTGTGAGTAATGGGATGTCTCAGAGGAAGGGAGTTCTTGAAATTGATACTCTGAATGCCATATTGGCTCAGAACAAAATATTGACTCAGCAAGTCAATATGATTTCTCAGAGTCTGAATGGATTGCAAGCTGCATCCAACAGTACTCAAGAGGCATCTTCTGAAGAAGAAGCTTATGATCCTGAGAACCCTGCAATAGCAGAGGTAAATTACATGGGTGAATCCTATGGAAACACCTATAGTCCCTCATGGAGAAATCATCCAAATTTCTCATTGAAGGATCAACAAAAGCCTCAACAAGGTTTTAATAATGGTGGAAGAAACAGGTTTAGCAATAGCAAGCCTTTTCCATCATCCACTCAGCAACAAACAGAGAATTCTGAGCAGAATCCATCTAGCTTAGCAAATATAGTCTCTGATCTATCTAAGGCCACTTTAAGTTTCATGAATGAAATAAGGTCCTCCATTAGAAATTTGGAGGCACAAATGGGCTAGCTGAGTAAAAGGGTCATTAAAATCCCTCCTAGTACTCTCCCAAGCAATACAGAAGAGAATCCAAAAAGAGAGTGCAAGGCCATTACCTTGCTTGGTATGGCCGAACCCAAAGAGGAGGAGGAGGACGTGAATCCCAGTGAGGAAGACCTCCTAGGACGTTCAATGACCAATAAGGAGTATCCCTTTGAGGAACCAAAGAAATCTGAGGCTCATCTAGAGACCATAGAGATTCCATTAAACCTCCTTCTGCGCTTCATGAGCTCTGATGAATATTCTTCTTCTGAAGAGAATGAAGACGTTACTGAAGAGCAAGTTGCTAAGTACCTTGGTGCAATCATGAAGTTAAATGCCAAATTATTTGGTAATGAGACTTGGGAAGATGAACCTCCCTTGCTCACTAATGAACTGAATGCATTGGATAGACAGAAATTACCTCAAAAGAAACAGGATCCTGGTAAATTTCTAATTCCCTATAACATAGGCACATTGACCTTTGAGAAGGCTCTGTGTGACCTGGGGTCAGGCATAAACTTAATGCCACTCTCCGTAATGGAGAAACTTGGGATCCTTGAGGTGCAAGCTGCCAGAATCTCATTAGAGATGGCAGATAACTCAAGAAAACAGGCTTATGGACTAGTAGAGGACATGTTAGTGAAGGTTGAAGGCCTTTACATCCCTGCTGATTTCATAATCCTAGACACTGGGAAGGATGAGGATGAATCCATCATCCTTGGAAGACCCTTCCTGGTCACAGCAAAAGCTGTGATTCATGTGGACAGAGGAGAGTTGGTCCTTCAACTGAATGAGGACTACCTTGTATTTAAGACTCAAGGTTCTCCTTCTGTAACCATGGAGAGGAAGCATGAAAAGCTTCTCTCACTGCAGAGTCAACCAAAGCCCCCACAGTCAAACTCTAAGTTTGGTGTTGGGAGGCCACAACCAAACTCTAAGTTTGGTGTTGAACCCCCACATTCAAACTCTAAGTTTGGTGTTAGGAGGTTCCAACCTTGCTCTGATTATCTGTGAGGCTCCATGAGAGCTCATTATCAAGCTATTGACATTAAAGAAGCGCTTGTTGGGAGGCAACCCAATGTTATTTAATTATATCTATTTTATTTTATTTTATTTTTTTAGGTTGATGATCATGTGGAGTCACAAAAACTACTGAAAAATCAAAAATAGAATGAAGCATCAAACTGGCGTTTAACGCCAGAAAAAAGCATCAAGCTGGTGTTAAACGCCAGAAACAAGCACCAGACTGGCGTTTAACGCTAGAACAGAGCATGGAAGTGGCGTTAAACGCCAGAAATAGGCTACTTTTGGGCGTTTAATGCCAAAAACAAGCAGCAAGCTGGTGTTTAATGCTAAACATGCATGCTAAGGGCGTTTTACACGCCTAATTGGAGCAGGGATGTTAAGTCCTTGACCCACAGTATCTGTGAACCCCACAGGATCCCCACATCTTCTTCTCTTCTCTTCACACCTTTTCATACACACTTCCCCTACCCTTGGCCGAACCCACCACACACCTCCTTCTACTCCATTTCTTCTTCTTCTCCTCCTTTCTTCCTTTTTTTGCTCGAGGACGAGCAAACATTTTAAGTTTGGTGTGGAAAAAGCATTGCTTTTTTTTGTTTTTCCATAACCACTAATGCCTCAAGGGATGCACTTCCCTCCATAAAACTATTGGGAGCAAATCAACACCTCCTTAGGAGAATTAAGCTCTAACATGGGACAATTAAGGGTGGAGCACCAAGAGCATTCCATCCTCCTCCATGAAATTAGAGAAGATCAAAGAGCTATGAGGGAAGAGCAACAAAGACAAGGAAGAGACATAGAGGAGCTTAAGAGCACCATCGGTTCTTCAAGAAGAGGAAGACGCCACCCTCACTAAGGTGGCCCCGTTCCTTAATCTCCTTGTTCTTATTTTCCTGTTTTTCGATTTTTGAGCCTTATATTTTATTTATGTTTGTGTCTTTACTATATGATCATTAGTGTTTAAGTGTCTATGTCTTAAAGCTATGAATGTCCTATGACTCCATCACCTCTCTTAAATGAAAACTGTTCTAAAAACAAAAGAACAAGAAGTACATGGTTTCGAATTCATCCTTGAAACTATTTTAATTATTTTGATGTGGTGACAATACTTTTTGCTTTCTGAATGAATGCTTGAACAGTGCATGTCTTTTGAATTTGATGTTTAATGAATGTTAAATGTGTTGGCTCTTGAAAGAATGATGAAAAAGGAGAAATGTTATTTGATGATCTGAAAAATCATAAAAATAATTTTTGAAGTAAGAAAAAACAGTGAATAGAGAAAAGCTTACGAAAAAAAAAAGAAAAGAAAAATGGCAAAAAAAAAGAGAGAAAGAAAAAGAAAAAGCAAGCAGAAAAAGCCAAAAGCTCTTTAAACCAAAAGGCAAGAGCAAAAAGCTAATAGCCCTTAAAACTAAAAGGCAAGGGTAATAAAAAGAATCCAAGGCTTTGAGCATCAGTGGATAGGAGGGTCTAAAGGAATAAAATCTTTGCCTAAGCGGCTAAACCAAGCTATCCCTAAGCATGTGCTTGTGGCGTGAAGGTGTCAAGTGAAAACTTGAGACTGAGCGGTTAAAGTCAAGGTCCAAAGCAAAAAAAGAGTGTGCTTAAGAACCCTGGACACCTCTAATTGGGGACTTTAGCAAAACTGAGTCACAATCTGAAAATGTTCACCCAGTTATGTGTCTGTGGCATGTATGTATCCGGTGGTAATACTGAAAAACAGAGTGCTTAGGGCCACGACAAAGACTCATAAAGTAGCTGTGTTCAAGAATTAACATACTGAACTAGGAGAATCAATAACACTATCTAAATTCTAAGTTCCTATAGATGCCAATCATTCTGAATTTCAATGGATAAAGTGAGATGCCAAAACTATTCAAGAGGCAAAAAGCTACAAGTCCCGCTCATCTGATTGGAGCTAAGTTTCATTGATATTTTGGAATTCATAGTATATTCTCTTCTTTTTATCCTATTTTATTTTCAGTTGCTTGGGGACAAGCAACAATTTAAGTTTTGTGTTGTGATGAGCGGATAATTTATACGCTTTTTGGCATTGTTTTTACATAGTTTTTAGTATGATTTAGTTAGTTTTTAATATATTTTTATTAGTTTTTAAATAAAAATCACATTTCTGGACTTTACTATGAGTTTGTGTATTTTTCTGTGATTTCAGGTATTTTCTGGCTGAAATTGAGGGACTTGAGCAAAAATCATATTCAGAGGTTGAAGAAGGACTGCAGATGTTGTTGGATTCTGACCTCCCTGCACTCAAAGTGGATTTTTTGGAGCTACAGAACCCCAAATGGTGCGCTCTTAATTGCATTAGAAAGTAGACATCCAGGGCTTTCCAGCAATATATAATAGTTTATACTTTGCCGGAGTTTATACGACGCAAACTGGCGTTCAACGCCAGCTTCCTGCCCTATTCTGGAGTTAAACGCCAGAAACAGGTTGCAAAGTGGAGTTAAACGCCAGAAATAGGTTACAAACTGGCGTTCAACTCCAAGAGAAGCCTCTACACGTGTAAAGCTCAATGCTCAGCCCAAGCACACACCAAGTAGGCCCCGAAAGTGAATTTCTGCATCATTTACTCATTTCTGTAAACCCTAGTAACTAGTCTGATATAAATAGGACCTTTTACTATTGTATTAGACATCTTTTGATAATGTTTTGATGATTGAACCCTCTTTGGGAGGCTGGCCATTCGGCCATGCCTGGACCTTGTTCTTATGTATTTTCAACAGTAGAGTTTCTACACACCATAGATTAAGGTGTGGATCTCTGTTGTTCCTCATGAATTAATGCAAAGTACTACTGTTTTTCTATTCAATTCAAGCCTATTTCTTCTCTAAGATATCCATTTGCATACAAAAACATGATGAATGTGATAATTATGTGACGCTCATCATCATTCTCACTTATGAACGCGTGCCTGACAAACACTTCCGTTCTACATGCAAACAAGCTTGAATGTGTATCTCTTATCCTTTTGATCGTGAGTTCAGAGCCTTTGTGGTATAGGCTAGAACTATTGGCGGCCATTCTTGAGGTCCGGAAAGTCTAAACCTTGTCTGTGGTATTCCGAGTAGGATCCGGGAAGAGATGGCTGTGACGAGCTTCAAACTCGCGAGTGCTGGGCGTAGTGACAGACGCAAAAGGATTACTGAATCCTATTCTAGTATG
Organism: Arachis hypogaea; assembly: GCF_003086295.3. NCBI lineage: Eukaryota > Viridiplantae > Streptophyta > Magnoliopsida > Fabales > Fabaceae > Arachis > Arachis hypogaea. The sequence continues at coordinate 137,331,363 of NC_092054.1, forward strand.
ATCGAGAACTGACAGATGAATAGCCGTGCTGTGACAGCGCATTTTGGACCATTTTCACTGAGAGGATGGGATGTTGCCATTGACGACGGTGATGCCCTACATAAAGCTTGCTATAGAAAGGAGTGGGAATGATTGGATGAAGACAGCAAGAAAACAGAGGTTCAGGAGGAACGAAAGCATCTCTATACGCTTATCTGAAATTCTCACCAATGACTTACATAAGTATCTCTATCCTATTTTACGTTTTATTTATTTTTTAATTATTAAAACTCTATAACCATTTGAATCCGCCTGACTGAGATTTGCAAGGTGACCATAGCTTGCTTCAAGCCGACAATCTCCGTGGGATCGACCCTTACTTACGTAAGGTTTATTACTTGGACAACCCAGTGCACTTGCTGGTTAGTTGTGCGAAGTTGTGACAAAGTGTGTGAACTACGTTCCGAGCACCATGTTTTTGGTGCCGTTGTTAAGGATCACAATTCCGTGCACCAATGTTAAGAAAAAGAAATTACCTCCGGAAGTCAGGTACTGACCGAACTCCCCACACTTAAAGCTTTGCCCCGTCCTCAGTGCCATCTGTCAGGAACAAAGGGGGGCTGGTAGCAGCATCTCCACCATCGGGACCGTCATGGCTCCCTGTGCTGGTAAATGAAGTGGAGTTCGGAGTGTCTGGGTTTTCTTTAGGTGGGTGGTTACCAATAATCACCTCCTTGAGGTATGTAAATTAGCGCTTGTTACGGCGCTCTCTTTGCGTTCCTTTCCGCTCAAGCCGGTCTAACTTCTCAAGTATCTGATGGAGCAACTGATTTGTTGTAGGTGCTTGTGATGTGGAAGGAGTAGGAATATCTTCGACTGGTTTTGTGCTCCGGTTGATAGTGGCTGCTGGAGGTCTGATACACTTTCCATTAGGGACGACTTGATCATCTCGTGGAATCATGGCCTTGGTGTCCCCAGCTCTGTAGGAGACTCTAGCTACTGAGACTAGATCTGAAACCAAGGCGGAAAAAGGTATGTTACCCGCGTTTTGTACGTGTTCCATAGCATGACGAATGTGTCTTGGTAAGTTTAGAGGCTGGTTTGTAAGGATACACCAGAGTAGAACAGCCATGTTTGCAGTGAAGGATGACTCGTGAGTGCTTGGAAAGACGTAATGGGACATAATCTGTGCCCATACTCGAGCCTCCAAGGTGAGTGCTGAAGCCAATATGCCCTTAGGTCGGGAGCGATGGTATCCGTAGATCCATATGCTGCCAGGTTCTGCTATAACTCTGAAAATGGCGTCCCAGTCAAATTGGATTGTCTGGCGCTTGAGTGAGGCTTCTTGGAATGCGTCCAGTCCTTTTGGAGCAGGGGGAAGATCTAAAGCTCATTGAATGGCCTCTTCTGTTATAGGGACTTGCTTCTGACAGACATAGACAGATTACATGGTTGGCATGTGAAAATTGGAGTAGAATTCAACTACCCATGATAGATTAACCTGCCGTGGCTATCTCTGTAGGAATCCCCATTGTCTTTGCTCAATGCGGGGCTCAACAAATTCAGCAATGTTGTTCGGGAGGATGAGAAGGTACTCATTGTTATAATTCCTCTCAGCCAGGATGGGGAACATCTGCTCACAGTAACGGTTAGTGAACCACGCAGTGTCCTTTGCTGGAAAGGCTTTCTCTTTTTCATCGACCTTGATGATCCTCTTGATTCGCTTTGTTGAGGGTTTCACTGCTGTTGATGATGGCTCTGCCATTAGTGCTCCTTTTGTTCCTTTCCTTGCTAGTGGTTTGGGAGTAGCTTTTTCTTTTCCTTTCTTGGGGGCCATCCTGAAAAGGGAAAAAGAAAGTGCTTCAAAATTTTAAGGGTTAGAGCAAGGAAGAGAACAGGATGCGTGATAATCAATACACGGTAAAGAAGGATGTCGTTAACACATGGTCATGACTACATGTGAGAAGTTCATCACTGGAAATATAGCAAGTGCATTTGATGGCTATTTAATGCAAGATGTTTATTGGCATGCCGGCAAAGGCATGAGTAGCATAGATCAAGTATTAAATGTCCAAGTTAGATTATCAACTCTTTCAAACTAACAACCTGTTTGTATTGATAATTATATTTAATCAATAAAATATAAAAGGGATTTTGTGAAAAACAAGCATTAGAGTAGTAGTAACATAAAAATAATGCACAATGCTATACGAATTTTTTCACAAAGACATAGCATGCATGGTGAATATATTATTGAAAGTATTAAGGTGGACATGCAAGCAACCCTTTAAGAAGTAATATAAATTATCAAACAATTCCACAATAATTCACAAGAAAAATGTAAAAGAAAATAATCACCCAGTAAATTTATAATACCAATTAAAGGAATAAGGAAAAAGAAAGAAAAAGAAAATATAGATAATGAAAAAAAAAGAAAAAAAAGAAGAAAACATAAATAAAAGAAAAATAATAATGAAAAAGTAAAAAGGGGGAAGAAAAGAAAAGAAAAGAACCTTGATAATGGATGTGAAAGATAAGGGAGGAGAAAGTAAAAAGTGAGAAAGAATAAAGAAGGAAGAAGAGAGAAGAAAGAAAGAAGAAGGGAAAGAAAAGATTTAGATTGGGGGAAGAAAAGATAAGATATTTGGCTGATCTGGATAAGCTGTGCGCCGCATGTGACGCGGACGCGTGGAGTACGCGATCGCGTGGTGTGTGATAATTTTCAGGTGACGCGGACGCGTGGGTCACGTGGTCGCGTGACCTGATTTGTGCTATTGGCATGAGTGCAGCCTCGCGTACGCACAACTCTCTATTTTAAATGTATTTTGCCAAAAATCCGGGTGACGCGTGCGCGTGGGTGACGCGGTTACGTGAATGGCCATATTTTGAAAAACGATGCGGACACGTGAAGCACGCGTTCGCGTGATAGGGCTTGTGCTTCTAGCATCATTCCTGTCCAGCTCCATCATAACTCTCTACCATACACCTCTCTACGTCGATTTTGCAGGGCCACGCGTTCGCGTGGGTGACGCGTACGCGTGGGAGGCTCTTTTTCAGAATGACGCGGATGCGTCATTGACGCGGCTGCGTGGGCATGCTTGTGCCTAAGGCACGCCTCCAGCCACGCTCTCACGTGACTTTCTGCTTCTTTTCTTCTCGTGTCCAAGGAACCTATGACGCGGACGCGTCAGCGACGCTTGCGCGTCGTGTGTCTCTCTTTTTTTTTATGCAGTATACAAATGCAAATGCAGGCTATATGCAACTATATGCAGAGATTATGAGAAGAGTCATTAACAAAAACAAAAATAGAATAAAGTAAAATAAAACTTAAGACTGAAACTAAATGATCATACCATGGTGGGTTGTCTCACACCTAGCACTTTGCTTTTACGTCCTTAAGTTGGACGTTCTTCAAGCTCATTCTGCTTCTGTTGGTGGGTTTTCCAAGAGGAAAACCTCTAACTCTTTGTGATCCTTAATCTTTTCTCCATGGTAAAGCTTTAGGCGATGTCCATTGACCTTTAGGAATTTGGAGCTAGAAGGATGACGCAGGTGAAAAACTCTGTATGGCTCTGCCTTTTCTACTCTATAGGGACCTTCCCATCTTGATCTCAGTTAACCTGGCATAAGTCTCAGTCTGGAGTTATAAAGAAGAACTAACTCTCCTAGTCTGAACTCTCTCCTTTTTATGTGCTTGTCATGGACAGCCTTTATATTCTCTTTGTATCGCCTGGAATTATCATATGCGTCTAGGCGAAGATTCTCCAATTCTACTAGTTGCAGCTTCCTTTCAGCACCAGATTCTTCAAAATTCATATTGCATTCCCTTACAGCCAGAAAGCCTTATGTTCCACCTCTACTAGAAGGTGGCAAGCCTTTTCGTATACCAAGCGGAAGGGGCTTATCCCAATGGGTGTCTTGTACGTTGTTCTATATGCCCAGAGTGCATCTTGTAGCTTGGCACTCCAGTCTTTCCTATGAGAATTTACTATCTTCTCCAAAATGCGTTTAATTTCTCTGTTAGACACTTCTGCTTGTCCATTGGTTTGGGGATGATAAGCTATTGCTACTTTGTGAACTATCCCATGCTTTTTCAGTAGTCCTGTTAGTCTCCTGTTACAAAAGTGAGTGCATTGATCACTCACGATTCCTCGTGGTGACCCAAAGCGACAAATAATATAGTTTCTAACAAAGGAAACAACAATGTTAGCATCATCAGTACGGGTAGAAATTGCTTCCACCTATTTAGAAACATAATCTACAGCTAACAATATATAAAGGTAACCATTAGAGTTTGGAAATGGACCCATGAAGTCAATGCCCTAAACATAAAAAATTTCATAGAAAAGCATAATCTGTTGAGGCATCTCATCCCTCTTGGATATATTACTAAACCTTTGGCATGGGGAACAAGATTTACAAAATTCATCAGCATCTCTAAAAAGAGTAGGTCACCAGAATCCACAGTCTAAGATTTTTCTAGCTGTTCTTTGAGGGCCAAAATGTCCTCCACTCTCAGAAGAGTGGCATGCCTCTAAAATGGACTGGAATTCTGATTGTGGTACACATCTTCTAATTACCTGGTCAGCACCACACCTCCATAGATATGGGTCATCCCATGTAAAATATTTAGACTCGCTTTTCAGCTTGTCCCTTTGATGCTTAGTAAAATTGGGAGGGAAAGTATGGCTAACTAGATAATTAGCTACAGGTGCATACCAAGGAACTACTTCAGATACTGCATGCAAACTATCAAATGGGAAAGTATCATTGATAGGGGTGGAGTCATGCTTAATATGCTCAAGGCAACTCAAGTGGTCTGCCACGAAATTCTGGTTATCACTCATATCCTTAATTTTTAAATCAAATTCTTACAGCAATAGTATCCAACGTATTAGCCTTGGTTTGGATTCTTTTTTAGCTAATAAATATTTTAGAGCTACATGGTCTGAGTATACTACTACCTTAGTACCAAGTAAATAGGCTCGAAATTTTTCCAGAGCAAAAACAATAGCTAGAAGCTCTTTTTCAGTAATAGTGTAATTAGACTGAGCAGCATCTAAAGTCTTAGATGCATAAGCAATTACAAAAGGGTCTTTACCTTCGCACTGAGCCAGTGCCGCTCCTACTGCATGGTTGGAGGCATCACACATAATTTCAAATGGCTGGCTCCAGTCTGGTCCTCTCACAATCGGGGCTTGAGTTAGGGCGATCTTTAGCTTATCAAACGCTTTCATGCAATCTTCACTGAACTCGAACTCAATATCTTTCTGCAGCAATCTGGATAAAGGCAATGCTACCTTACTAAAGTCCTTAATGAATCTCCTGTAAAAACCTGTGTGGCCAAGAAATGAACGGACTTCTCTCACAGAGGAGGGGTAAGGTAAACTAGAAATGACATCTACCTTTGCTGGATCTACAGAAATACCAGTATTAGACACAGCATGTCCTAGTACAATTTCTTGTTTTACTATAAAATGACATTTTTCAAAATTTAATACAAAGTTTGTACTAACACACCTGTCTAATACTCTAGACAAACTATCCAAGCAAAGGCTAAATGAATCACCATATACGCTAAAATCATCCATAAAAACTTCCATACAATTCTCAATAAGATCTGAAAAGATGCTCATCATGCATCTTTGGAAAGTAGCAGATGCATTACATAAGCCAAAAGGCATCCTTTTGTATGCATACGTTCCAAAGGGACATGTAAAAGTAGTCTTCTCCTGATCTTCAAGAGTTATATGAATTTAAAAGTAACCTGTATAACCATCTAAAAAGAAATAATGGGATTTACCTGACAGGCGATCAAACATCTGATCAATAAATGGCAAGGGGTAGTGATCCTTGCGAGTGGCTTGGTTGAGATGCCTATAGTCAATGCAAACCCTCCATGAATTATGCACTCTAGTTGTCAGGAGCTCTCCATGCTCATTCTTTATTGTTGTGACTCCAGACTTCTTGGACACTACTTGTACTGGACTGACCCATTCACTGTCTGAGATGGGGTAAATGATATCTGCTTCAAGTAGCCTGGTTACTTCTTTCTTGACAACTTCTAAGATGGTGGGATTCAATCTTTTTTTAGGCTGATGGACAGGCTTTGCTCCCTCTTCTAAATATATTATGTGCTCACAAACTTGAGGACTGATGCCTACTATATCCGCCAAGCTCCATCCAATTGCTTTCTTATGTTTTCTCAGCACACTGAGCAGTTGCTCTTCTTGTTGAGAAGTGAGTTCCCTTGCAATGATAACTAGGAACTTCTGATTATCCTCAAGGTAAGCATACTTGAGGTGTGGAGGAATGGGCTTTAATTCTGATTTAGGCTCTTGGCTAGGCTCTGGATCATCTTGAGCTAATGATAATGGTAAAGGGTCCTCATTGTGTTCAGAGGGTGTCCCCACACTTGGACCTTACTCCATGTGTTTCTCTTCTATTTCTTCTTGGTGAACTTTAGCTACAGTTTCATCAATGATGTCGCACTGGAAGATAGAATGATCTTTCGGAGGGTGTTTCATAGCTTCATTTAAACTGAAACTCACTGCTCTGCCATCTATTTCAAAGGAGTAAGTTCCTGAGAATGCATCCAGCTTGAACTTTAAAGTCTTCAGGAATGGTCTTCCAAGCAGGATTGATGATGGTCTTTCTGAGTCATTAGGGGGCATTTCCAGGATATAGAAGTCAATAGAAAATGTGAGCCCCTTAATGTCACTAATACATCTTCAGCAATTTCAACTACTGTAATAATGCTTTTATCTGCTAACACAAAACGAGCTGCCGACCTTTTTAAGGGAGGGAGCCTCAAAGTATCATATATAGACAATGGCATTATACTAACACACACTCCTAAGTCACACATGCAGTCAGAAAATATTACACCTCCAATGGTGCAGTTTACCATGCATGGACCTAGATCACTACATTTTTCAGGTATACCTCCCATTAAAGCAGATATAGAACTACCTAAAGGAATAGTTTCTAACTCATTAAATTTATCTTTATGAATGCATAAATTCTTTAGAAACTTTGCGTATTTAGGCACCTGCTGAATGACATCAAAAAGGGGAACAGTTACCTCAACCTTTTTGAAAATTTCTACCATTTTGGGATCAAGTTCCATCTGCTTTCTGGATTTCTTTGCAAGGTATGGAAAGAGGATAGGAATGGCGTCTTGTACAGCTTCTGTATCCTTTGGTGGTCCATTCCTTTGTGGAGCTACTTCTTCTTCAACCTTGTCTTGTACCTTATCTTCTTCTTCAGCATCTTCCATTTCAGCATCTTCTACTTCTATCACATCCTCAGCTGGGACGTGTACTATTGGGCTTGGCTCCTCATGGTTCCTCTTTGGCAGTGTGGTTCTGGACCTCAAGGTGATGGCATTGATGCCACCCTTGGGGTTAGGTAAGGGTTGAGAAGGAATTCCACTGGAGCTTAAAGGTTGGTTAGTGGAATTAGGTAATAAATCTATCCTGGAGGCGAGAGCTTGTAAAGTGGCATTCAAACCATTTAAAGTAGAGTTTATCTGTGTCTGCATGTCTTGTTGTCCTTGTGCAAGAGAACAAAGTATCTTGTCATTTGATGAGGAATTTGGATAGGTGATCTGAGGAACTTGTTGTTGGTTATGTTGGGATCCTTGAGATTGTCTTAGGTGAGGTGCTCTGTAAGGCTGGTTCTGATTCTGCTGTCTGTTGTTGTTATTTCACCTCTGGTTTCCATTGTTATCTCTGCCTCCTCTGTTATAGTTGTCCCTCCAGCCATGGTTGGAATTATGCCTCCAACCTTGGTTGGAGTTGTCTTGCCATCCTTGGTTATAGTTTCCACCTTGGTTGTAATTGCCGCCTTGTTGATTGTATCCTTGATTCGGGCGGTCATAGAAGTTATGAGTAGCTGCCACAGTGTTGTCTTCTTGTTGGAGCTGTGGACATTCATCAGTATAATGACTATAATCAGCACAGATTCTGCATACTCTTTGTGGGACTAACTGTTGGCTCTGTTGTGGTGGGTGAGGCTGAGCTTGTTGTTGTTAGTTCAACTGCATTTGCTTTAGTAGGTTAGTCATTTCACATATACTCTGTGTAAGAGCGATAGTCTCAATGCTAGAGGAAACCTCTGCAACAGCTTTTGAGTGGCTGTGCCTGTGCCTGTGATTCCTAGTGGACTCAGCTAAGTCACTGATTAGTTGCCATGCTTCATCTGCGGTCTTGTACTTTTTCATAGAACCATTACTAGCACCATCCAGTGTAGTTTTATCCTGAGGCTTCATGCCTTGTGTGAAGTAGCTGATCAACACCAGTCTGTCAATCATGTGATGGGGGCATGCGTCTAGAAGGTTCTTAAAGCCCTCCCAGTACTCATAAAGAGTCTCTGATTCTCCTTGAACAATGCAGGAGATCTCTTTCCTCAGTCTATCTGTGACTTCAGCTGGAAAGTATTTTTCCAAAAATTCTCTCCTGAGCGTATCCCAATTGGTAACAGTCGCTTCAGGTTGGGAGTAGTACCACTCCCTTGCCTTTCCCTCAAGAGAAAATGGGAAGGCGGTTAACAGAATAGAAGTTTCATCTGCACCATTACGCCTAACAGTAGAACAGGCTGTCTGAAAATCCCTTAGGTGCTTGATAGGCTCCTGAGCAGGTAAGCCATGAAACTTGGGAATCAAGTTAATTAGTGTAGTTTTTAGTTCAAAATCTGCAGCCAGAGTTGGATGATGCACTTGATATGGCTGCAGTGTAAAATCTGGGGCTCCAGCTTCCTAGAGAGTAATCCTCCTAGGTTCTGCCATTCTATCTGCACGAGAATCAACTGAATTAGTAGTAAAGGAGCTTGTTTCACTCTCAGATGGCAGTTCAGATTCGCCCTCAGATGAGACTGGTGAATCGATAACAATCACTTCACCACCCTCAGAGGCTATCCTGCACCGAGCTCGCCTAATACGTGAAAGAGTTCTTTCAATTTCAGGATCAAATACGGCTAAGCTAGGATCAGGCAGTGAACGCGTCATTCAATGAAAGAAACATATAGCTCATGGTAATAAAATAAAATATGAAAATAAAATAAAAATATGTACACTAATTAATAATCTAGCACACTATTGCAACTCCCCAGCAACGGCGCCAAAAACTGACGGTAGGACAGAGGTCGGCTAATTAAGAAATCAATATAGAGAATGCGTTGAGAGTATAGTTCTTAACCAGCTAAGATCCGCCTTGTCAATTTAGAAAAGTTGTCACGAAATTTAGAAATAAAAATACTGGGAGTATGAGTCCCAAGTCGCTCCCAACGAGTTGCAGGAAAGGGTACTAATTTATTAATTAGGAATTTTCTGAGAGAAGTTGAGTTTGGATAATGAGCAATCAAGTAATTATAAATAAAAGCAATAAAACTAAGAATTATTATTATTAATATTTTAATAAAAAGCCTTAACTGGGGGAATAATTAATTGGAAGTTCTATCCTTGTTGGGATCTCTTAAGTGTAGTATCAAAAAGGTTGTTGTTTTCACTTAGTTAACCCTTACTAAATAAAGGAAAGTTAAGTGATTGAGCTAATCCTTATTCGCAAATCCTACTCCTCTCCCTTGGGAAGGTCTAGCGTTAGTAAATACAGAACTAGCCAACAACTTCCAAATTAACCAACACTTAAGCCTTCCAACTCAAGTGTCTCCTCCTAATCAACCCCCATGTCAAGTTTGGGAATCTACTCCATTGACATGAATATAATACTCAGAAAAATATAAGAAGAAGACATGATAAATTAAATAAAATAAAACTTCGAAATTTATTAAAAGTAAAAGTAATCCTCTTTACTAACAATTCATGAAAATAATCCAATTACTACCTTAAGCAAGAATTAAGAATATGTTATAACTAAATAAAAGAGTAAGTAAAGAAACAAACTAGATTAACGTCTTCAACGGAGGTAATGACTCTTCAATATCTGAGGGCAAAAGCAATGAATGTGTGTTGAGTCTATTATGTCTATTATGTCTAAGATGTGTGTTGAGTCTCTGCATGTTCCCTGGCTTTATTCTGTATTTCTGGGCCGAAAACTGGGTCAAAACGCGGCCCAAAATTGCCCCCAGCGTTTTTTGTTAATTCTGCAGATCGCGCAGGTCACGCGTACGCGTCGTCCACGCATTCGCGTCATTCAGCGATTTTCCTTGTCACGCGTACGCGTCATCCACGCGTTCGTGTCATTCGTGCAGATTCCAATCCGCGCGTACGCGTCCTCGCTGCAATTTTTCCATTCCGCGCGGTCGCGTGAGCCATGCGCGCGCATCAGTGTTTGCTGGTCATCTCCTTAGTTTCTTGTGTTTCTTCCATTTTTGCAAGCTTCCTCTCCATTTTCTAAGTCATTCCTGCCCTATAAAGCCTGAAACACTTAACTCACAGATCACGGGATCGAATGGTATAAAGGAGAATTAAAATATACTAATTAAAGATCTCTAGGAAGAAAGTTTTCAACCATAAAACAATATTAGGAAGGAATTATAAAATCATGCAATTAGTATGAATAAGTGGGTGAAGACTTGATGAAACCATTCAATTAAACACAATGTAAACCATAAAATAGTGGTTTATCAAGAGGCTGGATGCTTATCAGCAAGAAGGCCGAGTCTGCACATTCTTCTAACTCCCTAGATTTACAAGATTTTTTTAATGTTTTATACTGTATATATGATAGGTCGTTTTCGAATTGTTTGATGATATCACCTAGTGGGACAAAGCTTAGTTGTTCGCCTATTCGGTTTTGTTGCATTCTCAGCAAATTTATTACAATAAGTTGAGCTTAGAATTAGTTAGATGCATTATGAATATTTGAACCAACATTCAAATATGGATATCTCGTGGACTCTAGTTTGATCATTGGCTTTCTTAATGCAACATGTTTAATCCGACTGACATATAATTCGTAACCAGAATCAACTCGCTCTGAAAAAGGATCGTTACAAAATTCGTCAAGCATTCATAGCTGCTCCTGGGAATTCTCTCATAGTTGTTGATTACGGTTAGGTTAGTAGTTTATGTTCCCATTATAATTCAACAAAACAAGAAGAAAATTCATTAAGCTGATGTAGGTTTCTCTTTCTCTCTTTTTTTAGTTGGAACTTAGGATCCTTGCACATCTTGCTAACTGTAAGAGCTTGTTGGAAGCCTTTGAAGCCGGCGGAGATTTTTATTCAAGAACTGCAATGAATATCTATCCGTATATTCGTGACACAATTAACGAAAAGCAAGTGCTTTTTGAGTGGCATCCTCAGCCTGGTGAAGACAAACCCCCAGTTCCACTCTTGAAGGTAAATCCACAGTGATTTAACCATCAGTTTTCTATAGACATAAAGGATCTTTTAGATCATTTTTCTATGTTACAACACTATATCAAATCATTTATTTTGCTATTATACTTTCTCTTTCTCAATATTTGATTAATGAGAGTAGTTACAGAAAGTGAAAGTCGGACACCATTACACTGGGCTGTGGATCATAGCCACCTTAATGTCACAGAGTTTCTTATTAGCAGGAATGCTGATATTAATGCCAATGTATTTCATATATTACAATTCAAAGCATTCCAATTTAAGTACTTAAGATATTTGAGCTAATCTATATACTTTAGAATTTTAAAGGTATTGACAATATTTTTCTGGAATGGAAACATGATGGAAGTTAGCTTGAATGTTAAATTAATTTATTATTCCTTATTAAAATAGTTGCTTAACTCTAACTCTCAGTTTAGCATGTGCAGTAGAAAACCGCTCTATGCATTTTAGTTATTTTTCGAATGTTGAAGTTGAAATTTTGCTTATATTGTCATGTGTTTTGTAATTTTATAAGGATAATGATAAACAAACACCACTGTATTACGCTGTTGTCTATGAGCGAGAAGTAATATCTGAGTGTTTAGTGAAGCATAATACAGATACATAGTTGAAAGACAACAATGGCAGTTGTTCCTCACGTGACATATGCGATATTTGAAGTGGAGGAGGAAATAAAGATAATTATGGAGTATGGTTCAGGAAAATATGTATAACTCAACTTTTATTCTTTTACCACTTTATAGGAGAGACATGTTTGAGGATTTTATTAATTTTACATGCTTATAACTACTTTGGTTATAAGAGATCGATATGGTTAATTTGGTTTGAATTCTACTAATGCAATACTAATTTTTATTGATTAATTTTTTTATTTAATATTCACAGTTTTTTGTCAATATTTTTTTATTGTTTTTGGAGTACATTAGAGTACATGTAAAAGCAGATACTAGGATTTTTTTAATAAGGATATAGCCACGCTTTAAAAGCATGGCAATAGGTTCAAATTTAGGTACATTTAAGAAAGCATAGCTGTATCTTTTTCTTTTGGCACACTTTTGAAGTGTAGCCAAAACTAACCCAATAGTCACGTTTTAAAAGTATGGCTATAGGGTTATATATAAGCATGGCAATTGATAAAGTGTGGCAAAATATAAAGTGTACCAATAGATTAACAAAAACGTGGTGATAGAATAATCGGTACGTTTGCAAATGTGATCTTTTCAAAAGCGTGCCGATAACTCAAAAAACATGACAAAAAATTATCGCTATGCTTTTTTGTACTTTTTGACACACTTTAAAAGCGTGACAAAATTCTGTTTTTATCATACACAATGTGATTTCACTAATTTATATATACGACTGGTTCTTATAAATTGTTTTAAGTAAAATGATTTATGTAGAAGTGGTGACTCAGTAAATCGGTTTAAGTTAAATTAATTTATCCACGTTTTTTGGCCCTAGTAAATCAATTATTCAAGATAAACTGAATTATTGTATAAAGTTGTTTTCCTACTAAATCAATTTATGTTAGAACGATTTAGTAAGATATTGTAAATCAATTTATCTTAAATCGTTGCAAGTTACATCAATTTATATAAAAAGATAATTTGAAAACAAAAATTAAAATAAGATAATCTAGTAATATTGAAAGCAAATCAATTTAAAAGCGTGATTTACCCTTAAATAATATAATTTAAATAATAATAATATATAATTATTACCAATCATGCTAAGGTATACACTAAAATCAGTAATTAGTATAAAATACACATTAAAATTAAAATACACATTAAATGCTAATACGAAATTTATAACCCACAAACTTACCGACAAGTGCACCGGGTCGTACCAAGTAATACCTTACGTGAGTAAGGGTCGATCCCACGAGGATTGATGGATTAAGCAACAATAGTGTTTGATAGGCTTAGTTAGACAAGTAGAAAATGGTGTTGAGATGCAATATAAAAGACATTAAACAATATAAAGAATATTAAAGAAAGGCAAGTAAAAATGTTGGAAAGTTTCCCTTTTCCGTTTCAGATTTTCTCAATTTATTTTCCGTAACCAATTTTTGATAATCTTCTTTTTGGATTTGCGAATGGGGATTTACATAACTGGTAGTAGCTTGATTGGTGCTGCAATCAAGGCTCCCCGAATCACTTCCAACAATCTCATTAGGTACAATTACTGATCTGGCTTTAAAATTCACTCAAATTTCATAGTATTTAATTAGTCAATGGTTTTATTATAATAATCTCAATTTATGTATGCATGTCAAAAGCCTATACTATTATGCGTATCAATTTACTAAGTACTAACAAATTCTTGAATATTCTTCGAGTGCTAATTAAAGGTTGGAGAAAATATCTTAAATTGGAAATGGTTAGCTTGCAATACCGCCTATAATTAATTAATTACAAGTTACTGGAGAAAAGAAAAAGATGTGTCTTATTATGTTGCTAAAAATAAGGTGGCCATACAGACAAGAAAGTAAAATGACAAAAACTAATGAAATAAAGGAAAAGTACTCTTGGCTAGACATAGGTAATTGAGATCATCATCCTTGTCCACAAACCGTACATTGATAATTATGAGGGGCCAACCTATTAAGTCTACCTCCAAAAGCCTTAAGTACGTAATATCTACTCCTAAGCTTGAGGTACGTCAAATAGGTTTGATCACATCAACCCATAAGTCCCAACCTATCTACTAATTAGATTAGTAGTAGATTAGTGTCAATGGATATCAAATTGACCACATAGGGTTCTCAAATCACCAATTCATTGGGACCCAATGACTCAAGGTCACTCATTTCCCTTAGCCTAGACCAAGAGTAAAGAGAACTACTCAAAAACTAGTGAAAGCATTTTATCAAACACCTAATGTGCAAGAAAAGTAAATATCACAAATTGCAAGAATTAAAAGAAACCCACAACTAACATAAGCAAGAAATCAATAATAATAATCAAGATCAACATAAAAGAGAATGGAAACATAAAATTGCAATAAAGAAAATTAAGATCCAACAATTGTTCATAAACACAAAAGAGAGTAAAACAAGAAATTAACAAGAGAAACTAAGAAGATTGAGACAATAGAACACTAAAATATAATGAGAACTAAAATCAAAACAAGAATTGAAAGAGCAATTTGAGTGTGATTAACCTAACTTTACCCTAATTTCTATCCTAAGTCTAGAGAGAGGAGAGAGACTCTCTCTCTAGAATTCTATCCTAAAACATGATAAAAACTAAACTATGACTACTTGGTTTATTCCCGCCTCAATCCTTGGGTTCAATAGCATCAGAAATGAGTTGGATTGGGCCCAAAATGAGCTAGAAATCGCCCCCAACGAGTTGCTTAAAGTGGACCCACGCTGCTCCATCGGCGTGCACATGTACAGTGCACGTGAGCATCCTTAGACGCCAGGCAAATATGGCAAATTTTATATCATTTTGAAGCCCCGGATGTTAGCTTTCCAACGCAACTAGAACCGCCTTATTTAGATCTCTGTAGCTCAAGTTATGGTCGATTAAGTGCGAAGAGGTCAGGCTTGATAGATTTTCGGTTCCTTCATTTCTTCATGAGTTCTCCCACTTTGCATGCTTTTCTCCTCACTTCTTCTATCCAATACTTGCCTTATGAACTTGAAATCACTCAACAAACACATCAAGGCATCGAATGGAATTAAAGTGAGTTAAAATCACCAATTTAAGGGCCTAAAAAGCATGTTTTCACACTTAAACACAAATCTAGGGAGAATTACAAAACCATGCTATTTCATTGAATAAATGTGAGAAATGTTGATAAAATCCCCCAAATTAAGCACAAGATAAATCACAAAATCGGAGTTTATCACCTGCCGTAGAAGAAGATCATTCACAAGCAAAGAAGACAGTAGTATCAGAGTTAATTCAAAAAGACAAAGCAACTCCAACTCTCAACTCTATTCCTATTTACTGATTTTAATATATACAATATATTCCTTTCATGAATTACCCTTGCATCAATCCAGCAACCTTCTGATCTGCCTGACTAAGACCTGCAAGATAAACATAGCTTGCTTCAAACCACAATCCTCATGGGATCGACCCTGACTCGCTCAGGTATTACTTGGACGACCCAGTGCACTTGCTGGTACAATAGTACGAAAGTGTGGGGATTCGTGCTACCATGTTTTTGGCGCCGTTGCTGGGGATTGTTGAGTTGGGACAAGCTGAAGAATTGTCTTGCCCCCTAGATCAGGTAATTTATTTTATTTTATTTTTTTTGAGTCTTTTAATTTTTGTTTTCTTCTTCCTTATTTTTTCGAAAATTTTAAGAAACCTTTTTCAAAAATATTTTTCTTTTCTTTGTTTGAGTCTTTGTTTGTGTTCTAGGTTTGAGTCTTTAAGTCTTTTATTTTTATTTTCTTCTTCTTCAATTTTTGAAAAATTCAAAAACCTTTTCAAAAATATTTTTATTTTCTTTGTTTAATCCTTGTTCTTTGTTTGAGTCTTGTGTTCTTGTTCTTGTTGAGTTTTTCGTTTTCTTCAAGCCTTTCTTTCAAAATAATTTTTTTAAAAATAGTTTCTTTGTTTAATTCTTGTGTCAAATCTTTAAGTTCGGTGTCTTCTTGTTGTTTTCTTTTAAATTTTCGAAAATTTCTTTTTAGTTTTCTAAAAATTTTAAGTTTGGTGTTCTTTTTATGTTCTTATATTCTTTAAATTTTTTGAGTTTTGTTCTTCGTGTTCTTGTTAGTCTTACCATATTTTTTAATTTAAATAATTAAGATTAACAATATAACCTCTTCTAAACACACACTTACACCACATCCTATTCTGTTCCGATCAGTTTTTTCTCATCGGTTAACCATCTGCCATCCAAATCGCCGCCGCTCTGCTTCCATAGTGTGCTGTCGCCGCCGAAGGAAGCTGCGACGCGAGGTGCGCGTCCGTTTGCACATGAGACTGCTGTCGCTGTCTCGCGATTCCCGTACCGCCGTCGCTGCTGCTTCGCAATCTTTATATATAGCGTCGTCGTTGCTCTTCGCGATCCTGGGGAGCGTCGCCGCTGCTGCCTCACGATCCCCATAGCATCGTCGTTGCTACCTCGCCTGACACACCATCCGAGGCATCTGAGGAGGAGGCGGATGATCCCGAGGCAGCGACCCATCCACAGAGCGAGGCTACACAGACAGGCACAGAGCAGGCTGCATCACATCAGGAGGCTCCGCCTCAGATTCAGGCTGTAGACCCAGAGATCCCTATCCAGTCAGCACCTCCTCTGCAACAGGCAGATCCTCAGACCACCACCACAGAAACTCCAGCTACCCACCCTTCCAGTGATGACACCCCTTCACATCCTACTTGAGTGAGCATTGGGGACGATGCTTCAGTTTAAGTGTGGGGAGGTCGCCATCTCTGGCGTATTTTTTGGTGAACCACTACAGACTCTTTCACTTTATTTTGCTATTTTTCTGTATTTTTCTCTTTATTTTTATTTTTATTTTCTCAGTACTTATACATTGCTCTTTTCATGTATTTATACTCTATTTTCTGCATTTCGCACTTTAGTTCATATTTTAGCCATTTAGTTTAGTTGCAATTCTAACTTATTAGTTATAGAAATTGTGGATTAATTAGTATAGTTTACCCTTTTTAGCATAAGATAGCTTAGTTTATATTGAAAATATAAAAAGAAAGTAAACTAGGAACTTGAACATAATAGAAACAGTCCACACACCTTGTATATATAGCATTATATGTTAGTTAGTTAACAACATTTCATTAAGGAGAAACACAAACTTTAAAGCCATTCAAAATAAATTTTACATTGAGAATAATGGGAACTTTTAATTTTACTTGCATGACATACATAATTGATAAATGATTTTTGAGCTAGAGAATACATAGCCTGTGAGTTTTGAGCTTAATTGTATGGTTACATTCAAACCATAATTTTTATTCCTGTGTGTTCCGCCCTTCTTATTTATTCTGATGTTCTTTACTTTGTTTTAATCTATATGTCCAATTATAGAATAGAAATACATACCAAGAGAGTGATTGAGGCCATTGTTTGATTTTAGCTCACTTATCCCAAATTAGCCTACCTTTTACATTGCCCTTGTCAGCCCCCTTGAACCTTTAAACCCCTTCTTATTCTATAAACCACAATACTAGCCTTAAGCAGAAAAACAAAATAAAAATCCCAAGTTGAATCCTTGGTTAGTTTAAGATAGAAGTGTGTAATTGTTTAAGTGTGGGAAACCTATTGGGAACATGGATGATAAAAACAAAAGGCAGAAAAGTTGAAAAGAATAGAATAATGCAAATAAAAATTTTGGGAAGCATGCTCATGTAAAATCAAATAATTAAATCACCATGTGCATTAAAAAAATGTTATTTTTCAGTATTTGAATAAAGGGGATACAAAAGAATTCCCCAAAGGCAAAATAAATGCACATGGGACAAAAGTTAAAGTATGAGCATGTAACATCAAAAGTAGGAAAAAGTGAGAAAATAGGTAAAGAAGTTTTACTTTACAAAGTATGTATGTTAGGTGAGATCTTAGACTAATCAAGGATTCGCTTAATTAGCTCACTTAGCCTTATACATATACCCTTACCTTTACCTTGGCCCCATTACAACCTTAATTAAAGACCTCATGACTTTTGTATGCCTATATTCTATAATTGTTGATTGGTTAGATGAAGAACGAAGTTATAGAAAGGAAGGATAAAAAGAAGAATAGAGTGATTAACTCAATAAACACTGAGTGACTAGAGAGTAAACACAAAATCCAGTGAGGGTTCAATAGCTCATTAACATATATCTTTGCTTGAATTATTAATTGTCTTGCAAGTTTATAAAATGTTTTTCTCTCCCATCTCAACTGTAAAAGTGCTTTATCATTATCTAAGGTTTGGCTATGTATATATATATATATATATATATATATGACTCCTTGAGAATGTGAATTAATTTAACTACATGTAAGCTTTATATACAAGAGAATAACAATTAAGAATTGCATGATGCATCTAGGTAGTTGCATTTAGAATAGATTGCATTGCATGAAGTTCCACCACTTTAACCTTACCTTACTCTTTATCTTGGACTTAGCATGAGGACATGCTATTGTTTAAGTGTGGGGAGGTTGATAAACCCATATTTTATGATATATTTTGTGCTTAATTTGAGTGATTTATTCAATCCTTCACCCACTTATTCATATTAATTGCATGGTTTTACTTTCCCTTCCTTATTATGTGATGTATGTGAAAAACATGTTTCCTATGCTTAAAAATAATTATTTTAATTATCCTTTATTTCCATTCGATGCCGTGATTAGTGTGTTGAGTAGTTTCAGATCTTCTAAGGCAGGAATGACTTAAAGAATGAAAAGGAAACAAACAAAAAAATGAAAGGAAAGCACAAAACGGAGTTTTTGAAGAAACTGGCATCCACGCGATCGCATGGGCGACGCGGCCGCATACCAGCACGAATCAACAGCGACGCGACCGCGTGACTAACATGATCGCGCGCCACAAGCAGAACGCACATGACGCGGCCGCATGATTGACGCGACCGCGTGACAAGGAAAAACTCCCAATGACGCGACCGCGTGACCCACGCGGACGCATGACAGAGGCCACGCACCAGAAATTGCAGAAAACACTCATACCGAATTTTGAAGCCCTTTTTGGCCCAAATCCAAGTCCAGAAGGCATAGACCAGAGGTTATGAAGTGGGAGAATGCATCCATTCGAAAAGAGAGTCTCCAATTAGTTAGTTTTCCATGATTTAGATTTAGTTTTGAGAGGGAGATTCTCTCCTCTCTCTTTAGGATTAGGATTTAGATTTAGGATTTTATGCGCTTTCCGGATTATCTCTTTGCCAGGTTCAATACTCCTTTTTATTATTTTCTCAATTTAATTTATGAATTCTTCTACGTTACAGATTACTCTTTGAATTAATGTTATTTGAGGTATTTCAGTTTAATATTGCTTTCTTTTATTTATGTTACTTTTATCCCCAATCTGAAGACATTTTTATTCCAATAGATTTACTTTTCCCCTTTCAGTCTTGGTTAAGAAATCAGTAACTCAGGAGTTATCAAACTCAAACATGATTGATAATTGTTATCTTTGCTAATTGAATTGAACTTCAATAATCCCAATCTTTCCTTAGGGATTAACTAGGATTTGAGGATCTAACTAATTAGTCACTTGACTTTCCCTTGCTCTAGCAAAGGTTAACTAAGTGGAATTAAGATTCAATTTTCATCATCATTGATAAGGATAACTAGGATAGGACTTCTAATTTCTCATACCTTGCCAAAAGTGTGTTTTACAGTTATTCATTTAAATTACAGTCTTTTACTTACTTTAATTGCAATTTAAGTTACTTGCTCCTCATCTTCAAAACCCCAATTTACAACCTTCATAACCAATAATAAGAACATACCTCCCTGCAATTCCTTGAGAAGACGACCCGAGGTTAAATACTTCGGTTATCAATTTATTTAGGGGTTTGTTACTTGTGACAACCAAAACGTTTGTATGAAAGGACTTTTGTTGGTTTAGAAACTATACTTGCAACGAGGATTTATCTGCAAATTTCTAGACCACGCAAAAGTTCTCTCATCACACGCATACTAGAAATTCTTGTTTTCAACAAAACTCTCAGAATTCAGTTTAAAACACCAATTTTAATCATTCATGACTTCCTCTATTAAAATTCAGTTTTCTATCATTCTTAAACCATTTTAAAGCTTTCATCACCACCTTTAATATAAGACAAATTTCATTGAATTCTAAACTTTGAACGTCAAGTTATGCCCCGTCGAAATTGGTCAAAAACTCATTTTTATCAAATATTGTACAATGCTCATTTTGGCAAATTCTCATATCCAACTTGATTCAAATCACTCAATTACCATTTCTAAACATGCCAAATACTCAATCATCAAGTCTCAACTATTCCAAGCCTTATCACAACAATTTTAACTCATTCAACATCGTTCATTAACTATGTCCACTCACAACTATATGCACAACACTCATACATTCAAATCTTTATCAATCCAACAACAATTCACTCATGGCATATTCATTACATAACGTGACTTACCATATAGGGGACATCTCACCCTATCTAGGCCTCCGGCCCAATTTTTCATACCAATTGACATCATAATTAAGCATATCACAACTCATATCCAATACCACTCATTCATATGCACATTTATATCACTCAATAACCACTCAATTCAAAAATCAGAACCATTAACACAACATCAACTAATTCCATTCAATCCTATCTTAGGGGCAATTAACCTAGGCATTCACAAAATCTTACATAATGACTACTCGGAACTAAAACTTGTACCTCTTTGACAGCGGTTCACCCCCTTGAATCCTTCCACTTTCTGGCAATTCCAAGGTTCACCCAATGTCAATCAAGCCTCCACAACTAAATCAAGCCATAAAATCGCAACACAACTCAACCGAAGTAAGCCATCATATTCATTTAATGCCAAATATTTAATGCCAAAATGTCTACAATGAGTGAAAATGACAAGCTCTTCATGTACAATTTATTTAAATTATTTTATTTAATTGTTGCAAATTGATTTACTTAATTGTCAATTGTATTCATATAGTTAAATAGTAAATTAGCATTGCTTATTTAAAAATCATTACATATTATTTTCATTTATGATGTACATATTTTATTTTATTTGGGATGTACTATGTTTTATTTCTTTATGATGTAGCTTTTAAAATGAGTCAATATTATTAAGAATTAAAATTTACAAATTAAAAATAACTGTTACAAAAGTAATTATTTGCTAGTTATTATAAACTAGCCGTTACAATTTAGCAGTTACAAATCGGTCATTTCAAAACTAGTCACTTTAAACTAGTCATTGCAAAAGTAGAAGTTAAAAACTAGTTAGTTGTTATGAAAAGACTTATAAATATCAATTATCATTTATTTACATTCATAGACTCTACTTTAAATTTAGTTTCTCATTATATAAGACTAGTAAACAATTCATTTCAACAAATAGCTAAAAACTCTAATGAAAATGGACTTTGATATTATGTTTAATGAATCTTTTGTATGTATTGAAGGTTACATATGAAATAGTAAAAAGTAAGAAAATAGAGAAAACTGAAAGGAGAATCAACTAAGTAAAATGATCTTGCATAGAATGATGAGTCAATTCTTACAACTAACTTTTCTTATTTATATATGATGAGCTAACTAATTAATTATTACACTAACAAACTTGTTGTAAATAGAAAAGTTTCTATAACTAAATCATCTATGCTTATCTAGAATGTAATCTAACTTAACTAACTCTAACAAGTTATGATCACCTATATCAATTAACATTTTCTCTTAAGCTTAGAGGATTGGCCAACAAAATGTCCAATAAACCAAATTTAAAGTTCATGCTGTTGAAAGGCACATGCACTAATGATTTAGTTAAAATATCCACAACTTGATCATGAGTAGATATAGAAAATAAATAATTTAATTCCTCTTGTAGTTTGTCGCACATAGAGTGGCAGTCAGTCTCAATGACAATGTGTTTAGTTCATTCGTAAAAAATAAGATTCATAACCATATAAATGGTAAAATTGTTGTCATAATAGATGTTTATTTTAAAAAAAAAAAAACATTACAAAACGCCACTTTTAATTTTATTTTTTCCATGACAATTCAATATTAACGAAAAGTCCCTATATTTTAACAAATAATACATCTGTTAGAGAATAAATTAGAATTAATATTAGATCAATTAATATCATTTATATTTATATAGCATATTTGTATATTAATTATAAGATTGTATACTTTTATTAATCTGATTCTTCTAACACCTATATATACCCCTTGTACATTGTACTTTTCCACAACCTGAATAATACACTCTTTTAGATTACTCTCTTGTTTCTAACATGGTATCAAGAGCATAGGTTCTTCTTTTTCCATGTAAATTCGTTTATAACCCCTTTGTTTCTTCTCCTCTAGTAGTGTGCTTTAGCCTCATTTTTCGATCTTTTCCTAAAACTTTGGTTCGTCACAGCCATTTCCACCGTGTTCCTATCGTCGTCGTGATTCCAACATATCCAAATTTGCCGTCATCCGCCGCCAGACGCGCTGTCGCAAGACGCTGTTGCGACCAGTATTTTTCTCCTTCCAGATTCATCCTGCACCGTCAGATTGGGTTCCGCGATCAACGGCCCAACGCTCTCCACGCATCGCCCGCCTTTTACTCCGCGCTGACCCGGCAGCCCACACCTGGACCCGACCCGGTCCACTAGTTGACCCGCGTTCCAGCTCACCTCGCCAGCGTGTCCTCCCCATCCACTCAGACGTCACCACGTGGCATCCATCTGTTGATGTGGATGTTGGTGTGGCGTTGAAGTGGCATTGACGTGGCAAATAGTGGGACCCTCCCTAAGATTTTTGTGTGAGCTCTTTTCGATTCTACACTCCATTTTCTCATTTTCTACTTCGAAATTGTAGTTTTTTCTCCTCTCTTTGATCTCTGTGTCTACTATTATCTAAACTTCAGATATTGTTGCTGCCACAGACAAAAAGGATAAATTCTATCGAAACTGTAATCGTTTCGGGCACCTCTTCTCCGACTGTCCTTCTATTGAATGTTGCACATGTCACCAAAAAGGTCACATTAGCTACCATTGTTCATAGTTGTTCTGCCATTATTGCAAGCTCTCGGGACATTTGATTACTACCTATTCTACTCACCCACCACATCCTGATCAACTTAAGCATCTTTATCGTCCCAACTTCTCCAATATTGTACTTGCTTCTGCTGTTGCTATTACTACTGAATCTACAACCTCTGCTCCTCTTAACCTGTCTCCTGTGTCTTTATCTGATATTGTGTCTCTTCTTCAGCATCTTCTCTCCCTTTTTGGTAATACTCCTGCTGCTTTTTCAACTCCTCCAGGCAATTTTAAATGGTATTTTGACTTAGGTTGCTTTAATCATATATCTCCGTTGTGTAATATTTTCTCATCTCTGCCTACCACTACAAATGCACCTTTTGTCAATACTACTAATGGTTCCCTCTTGCACGCAACACACAAGGATTTAATCTCCCAGTCAACTCTTAATCTCCCTGATACTTATTATATTCCCAAATTGAACTTTAATCTTATTTCTATTGGTCAACTTGTTGATCTGGGTTTTGATGTCACTTTTTCCATTTCTGGTTGTCGTGTACAGGATCGCCGGATGGGACAAATCATCGGGATTGGACGTATGGTCGGAAGGTTGTTTGAACTCGAGAATTTTCATATTCCTCCCGTGCCAAATCTCTGTGCTGCTTCTTCTCCATCTACCCTTCACTTATGGCATCAAGGTCTTTCCCACAGCTCCTTAGGAAAATTGCATCATCTTGTGTCTCAGGGTGTTTTGGGTCAGGTTCCTAACGAGTCTTTTGATTGTATTTCTTGTCAAACTGCGAAACAACCTGCTTTATCTTTTCACAATAATTCCTCTCTTGCTTGTTCTCTTTTTTATCTTATCCACTCTGATGTTTGAGGACTCGCTCCCACCGCTTCTATGAGAGGCGCTCAATACTTTGTCATTTTTATTGATGATTATTCACGCTTTACTTGGGTTTATTTGATGACTAGTCGCCATGAGTTACCTCAGATTTATATTAACTTTGCCACTATGATTAAAACTCAGTTTTCCAAGGGCATTAAGATTTTTCGATGCGACAATGCTATGGAATACCGTGATTCCAAACTTTTAGCCTTTCTTGCAGAACAGGGTACTTTGTCTGAGTTTTCTTATCCCGGTACGTCTCAACAAAAATGGACGAGCTGAACACAAACACCGTTACATTCTTGACTCTGTTCATGCAATGCTTCTTTTTTGTTCGTGTCTTGAGCGTACTTGGGGTGAAGCTGTTCTTACTGCTGCTCATGTTATCAATGACTTCCTTCTTCTATTCTTGGTAACGTTACTCCCTTTGAGTATCTTTATCATACCTCTCTAGATTACAGTTCTCTTCGAGTTTTCGGTTGTATCTGTTTTGTTCTTTTTCAGCCTCATACAAATAATAAACTTGAACCTCAGGTTCGTATGTGTTGTTTCCTTGGTTATGGCACTGAACACAAGGGTTATCGTTGTTGGGATCTGATGCACCACTATTTCGTGGTACATTTTATACTGAATTTAGTGGATTTTATCCATTATTCTCACATTTAATCATATAATTCGCATGTTTTATACTTTCCATCCTAATTTTGTGCTGTGCTTAAAAACATGTTTCTTTGGCCTTAAAATTGCTAATTATTAATCCTCTCTTATTACCATTCGATGCTGTGATATGTGTGTTTAATGTTTTCAGGTTTTATAGGGCAGCAATGGCTTAGAGGATGGACAGAAAGCTTGCAAAATTGGAAGGAATACAAAAAAATTGAAGTTTTGAGAAGCTGGCATCGACGCGCACAAATGGGCGATGCCTACGCATGACCAGTGCAGCAGACAAGCGACGCGTACGCGTGGATGACGCGTACGCGTGACAGAGCGTCACGTGCTGCAATTTACAAAAAACGCTGGGAGCAATTTCTGGGTTGATTTGGACCCAGTTTCAAGCCCAAAAATACATATTAGAGGCTGCAGAGTGGAGCTGGAGGGGAATCAATCATTCATACTTTTATTCACACAATTTTAGATTTTAGATGTAGTTTTCTAGAGAGAGAGGCTCTCTCCTCTTTCTAGGTTTTAGGGTTCTTAGGTTTAGCTCTTCTCAAATTCAGATTTCTTCTTTACTTTACTTTAATTTAGTTTCTCTTCTACTTTTATTTGTTCTAGTACCTTAGTTATCTATTTCTCTTGTTCATTACTTTATGTTGCCAATTTATTTTATGAGTTTATGTGTTACTCTCAATTTTCATTAATACAATTTATGTTTCATGTTTCTTATTGTTCAATTGCTTTGTTATTGTTATTTCTTTGCTTTGGTTAGTTTTAGATTTTGCTATGTCTTGTTAGTTTTCTATGTTTTTATTTTATGCCTTCCAAGTGTTTGATAAAATGCTATGTTGGATTTTAAATTAGATTTTTATGTTCTTAACTTGGATTGATCAATTAGAGACTCTTGAGTTATCAAAATTCTTTTGTTGATTGGTGATTGAGACTTGCTGGTTGGCTTAGGCTTCACTAAATCTAGTCTTTGATTCAGACTTGTGAACTTAAGTTGATTTTGCTCATTTGACTTTCCTTCATTATTAGAGGTTAACTAAGTGAAAACAAAAGGCAATTACCATCACAATTGTTGATGATAATGAGGATAGAAATTCCAATTCTCAATCCTTGCTAGGACTTATCTTAGTTGTTATATTATTTCCTTGTTATTTACATTACTTGTCTCTTATTACAAAAAACCCCAAAAATACTTTTCCAAAACCAATTATAAGTTCACTTCCCTGCAATTCCTTGAGAGACGACCTGAGGTTTAAATACTTCAGTTAATTTTATTGGGTTTGCTTAAGTGACAAACAATTTAAACATTGATTGAGGTTTAATAGTCGGTTTAGAACTATACTTGCAATGCGAAAATTTTTGTGAGAATCTTTACCGACATTTTTCCTCCGTCAAGTTTTGGTGCCGTTGCCGGAGAATTGCAAATGTGTGCCTTATTATTGGTTATTATGAATATTGTGAATATGTTTGTCTTTTCATTTCTTTGTTAGTTGTTTCTAGTTTTAGGAGTTTATTTTTATTATTTCTTATTAGATTTTGTTTTTATTTTCTCTTGTTACTATGAATTCTCACCCCTTTAGCTATGAGTGTGATTACAATTATGTTGTAGGAAGTAGAGATTACAATGAAGGCTTGCATCAAGGATGGGACAATCAAAGATGGGAGGAGTCTCAAGGATTTGATCAACCCTCTCGACAACAACCTCCACCAATGTACTATGAGCAAGAGCCATTCCAGTATGCATATCAATCCAATATCAATCCCACCATATGCCTATGATCCCCCTCCTCAACATAGCCCTCAACCACCATACTCACAAGTCCCGTTTTACTAAACACATTCATATGATCCTAACCCTTATCCACCATACCAACCACCTTATGAACCATATGAGCCATACTTAGAACCACCCACATTCCAACCCAATTACTCCCAAGAACCACCACCTCAATATACACCACCACCAATGTATGCGAGCTTTTAACCACAATATGATCCTAATTATGTTAGCCAAGTGGAACAAGAGCCACATGATCATTTTAAGGAAGCAATGGATCAACTTCAAGCAACAATCCATCAAATGGAGCAAGAGGAAAGCCACACAAAGCTCTCATGGCTAACAAATCTCAACTTGAGAACAAGGGACTGAAGTGTATTGTGCAACAAGTGGAAAAGATGGAGAGTGTTGAACCGCCACATCCTTATCATGATGAACCACCCTCTTATCATGAACCTTTCCTCCCAAGTAATGAACTCTCATATCCACCCCAGTCTCCAATAGATAACACCCTTGGTGTTCTTCTTCAAGAGCAAAGAGAGATACAGCGGACGACACTAGAGTTCATAACTACCTTGACCGAGGTAGTAGATAATTTAGCTTCATTGCAATTTGACATTCAAGGAACTCCCATGGCTACGTGTGGAGAATTTAATAAAGAGTGTAGCATGAAGGAGAGACTAGAAACTCCGGTGGACAATGAGGAACGTGACTTTGTATTGGAACAAGTGTAGGAAGTCGTACCTGTTGAAGAGGAAGAAGTGGTTGAAGACTTAGGAGATACTGAACCTCCATGGGAATCTAGAGTTGTAGAGTATTCCTCCAAAAAGCTTGAATTCGAGGTTGAGAAGACTAGTGCACAACCTCTAAGGCTTATTCCCTATGAAGAATTGGATGGGATAGATCAAGAGACAAGTTCCTTTGGTGATGATGATTGACGTTAGAATTTTTGCTGGTAAAGAATTTTATAAAACTAGTCGCATTGTAGATATAGTTTCTAAACCGACAGAAATCCCTTCGTACAAACGTTTTGGTTGTCACAAGTAACAAACCCCTAAATAAATTGATAACCGAAGTATTTAAACCTCGGGTCGTCTTCTCAAGGAACTATAGGGAAGTATGTTCTTATTATTGGTTATGAAGATTGTAAATTGGGATTTTGAGAGTAAGGAGCAAGTAATTTAAATTGCAATTAAATTAAGTAAATGACTGTAAAATAAACTTCTGGTAAGGTGTGAGAAATTGAAAGTCCTGTCCTAATTATCCTTATCAATGGTGATGAGAATTGAGTCTTAATCCTAATTTCCGGTGCGTGGCCTCTGTCACGCGTCCGCATGGGTCATGCGGTCGCGTCATCTGGAGTTTTCCTTATCACGCGTTCGCTTCGGTCATGCGTCCGCGTCATCTGCGTTTTGCTCGTGGAGCGCGTTCGCGTCATTCACGCGATCGCGTCGCACTCTCTTCGCGCTGGGCATGCGGCCGCGTCGCCCACACGTTCGCGTTGCTGCCAGTTTCTTTAAAAATTCCATTTTGTGCTTTCCTTCCATTTTTGTATGTTTCTTTTCCATCCTTTAAGTCATTCCTGCCTTAGAAGATCTGAAACTACTCAACGCACAAATCACGGCATCGAATGGTAATAAAGGGTAATTAAAATAATTATTCTTAAAGCATAGGAAACATGTTTTTCACATATCTCACATAATAAGGAAGGAAAAATAAAACCATGCAATTAACATGAATAAGTGAGTGAAGGATTGAATAAATCACTTAAATTAGGCACAAAATATATCATAAAATATGGGTTTATCAATGATCATGAATCAAGTCTTTCTAATGATAAATCTACACCCACTACAACATTTTGGGTCTATGGCCATGGTTTTTTTGGTCACGGCATGGACCCTCTATGGTCACGGTTTTTTAGGGTGACAAAAAAAAAGCTATGGTCACGGTTTTTTTGGAAAGGGTGACCATAGAGTACCTATGGTCACGTTTTTTTAAAAAAGGGTGGCCTAAAAGGGTTTATGGTCACGATTTTGAGGGGTGACCTAAAAGGATCTATGGTCACGGTTTTTTACAGTGACCAAAAAGGGCCTATAGTCACGGTTTTTTAAAAAAGGTGACCTAAAAGGGTTTATGGTCACGGTTTTAGGGGGTGACCTAAAGGGG
Source organism: Arachis hypogaea (assembly GCF_003086295.3). NCBI lineage: Eukaryota > Viridiplantae > Streptophyta > Magnoliopsida > Fabales > Fabaceae > Arachis > Arachis hypogaea. Next base: position 137,359,857 of record NC_092054.1, read on the forward strand.
TCTATGGTCACGGTTTTGGGGGTGGCCTAAAAGGGTCTACGGTCACGATTTTGGGAGTGACCTAAAAGGGTCTATGGTCACGGTTTTTTACAGTGACCAAAAAGGGGCTATGGTCACGATTTTTCAAAAAAGGGTGACCTAAAAGGGTTTATGGTCATGGTTTTGGGAGGTGACCTAAAGGGGCCTATGGTCACGGTTTTGGGGGTGGTCTAAAAGGGTCTATGGTCACGGTTTTGGGGGTGACCTAAAGGTGTCTATGGTCACGGTTTTTTACAGTGACCTAAAAGGGGTCTATGGTCACGGTTTTTGGAGGTGACCTAAAGGGGCATATGGTCACGATTTTGGGGATCGCCTAAAAGGGTCAATGGTCATGGTTTTTGGGGTGACCTAAAGATGTCTATAGTCACGGTTTATTACAGTGACCAAAAAGGGTCTATAGTCACGGTTTTTCGGAAGGGTGGCCTAAAAGGGTCTATGGTCACGGTTTTGGGGATGACCTAAAGGTGTTTATGGTAACGGTTTTTTACAGTGACCAAAAAGGGGGTCTATGGTCACGGTTTTTTGGAATGGTGGCCTAAAAGGGTTTATGGTCACGGTTTTGGGGGGTGACCTAAAGGGTCTATGGTCACAGTTTTAATCATTTGAGTTTTAATTAATTAAGCTTTTTAGGTATTTTTCATTATTTTAAATATTTTTTCTTTTTAAAATTTAAAAATTTTAATAATTAAAAACTAATAATAATTTTATATAATTTACTTTAAATATTAAAATTTTAAATCTAATTTTTTAAATAAAAAATTAAGTTGAATACTATTAATAATTTTAAATTAAAAATAATTTAAAACTTAATAATATAAAAAATAATTTAAAACTTAATAGTATAAAAAATGATTTAATAACTTAATAACGGATGAAAAACTAGTCCAATGATCATTTATATATAATGCTAAATTCGTTTTAATTATAGTTTAAGTTTTAGCCATGGTACGGTATAAGATAATTGGAAAAATATAAAAATTAATTTTGTACACTAAAAATTTAACCATTAAATTGATTACTAAGTATTGTGCTTTAATTAGGTGGAGAAAAAAAAATGACGCCGTCTCTTGTTTATTTGAAAAAAAATTGAAATACGCTGAAGGAAATTAAAAGAACTGAAGGAAATTGAAACCCCCCTCCCTTTCTTTCTTTCCCCAATTCATCGTAACACTAAGAGTGAGACCTCTGAAGGAAATAGAAACGGCAAAACCCTAGCCCCTCATTGCCGCCGCCGTCCCAAGCTCCTCAGCGCCACCGCCGTCCCAAACTCCTCAACGCCGTCGCTTCTTCCTCTTCCCTATTTTGCAAAACCTAGAAAGCTCAGCACATCGTCTTCGTCTTCGTTGGCTTCTCTATTCGTCTAAGGTTAGTGGCCTTTGCTCTTTGGGTACTACGCTCGTTAAGATCTCTCCTTACACCTTCTCCGCCGTCGGCATCGCTGTCTCCATCGGTGTCTCAGTTCTCGGTGCTGCTCCTCTCCCGTGCAGCGCCATCAATTGCTGACACTCCATCCTCCATCGCACTGCGGCTCAGACCACAGATCAAAGGCACCTCCTTCGGCGACGCGCAACGGCATCCACTCTCATCATTCGCGTCACGTAGCCTCACGGACCACTGGTGCTGCATCCATTGTGGCGGCAGGGGCACCTCCTTCTGCAACGCGGGGCGGCATCCACCCTCCATCAATCACGTCGCATAGTCTCACCACCGCTGCTCCCTCCATCTCGCTGTGCATACAAGTCGAATACCGGGCAGACCTTTCCTCTTCTGTCCTCCTCTTTTTCTTCCTCTTCTTGGATGTTTCTTTTTATTGTACATGGATATTTTTCAATATAATGCGGATATTTCTTTTAAGTTTGATGGATATTTCTTTTTATTGTATATGAATGTATTTTTATTGCACTGCTGAAGTCTGACATTGCCGATGACATTGATGGCGTGACAAGAGAGGGGAGAGTGGAGTGGCTGCGGTGAAAATAAGGTAATGAAAAAAGTAAAAGATGTAATTCGGGGTAAAGATGAGTAACTAGATTGGGATGTTTTATGTTTAGTGGGCCGAGATGCAACTCATTGTTCATGTTATTTGCATTTCTGTTGTCTACCTAATAGAATTGTAAATCAAATTAAGATATATGGTAAAAATTCGCATGCAGTTGTTTTCATGTGAAATTAATATTTAAAAATTATTAGATAATTAAATAAGTTTGACTAAATTATTATCTAACAATTTTTAATTATCAATTTCACATTAATTAAAATAATTGCACGTAAGTGTTTACCAAGACATATATATATATATATATATATATATATATATATATATATATATATATATATATATATATATTATGAATTATTTAACTTTAAAATAAGAAAATATCCTTCTGGAAAATTATTTCGAAAGGATAAATCTTTTAGCTTCCATGTTCAGATACCAAATCTCAATTAACAAGTGCTGTCATTATTAGAAGAATAAAAAAAGAAGCATTGTATACTTCTACTTTTGAGTAGGTGTCGTAAGCGCTTCCATCACCATTCACCAATTCTATCTGATGTGTACCCCATTATACTCGGTAATAGGATCATAACTGACGAAGCCGAACATAAAGCCCGAAAACAAACAAAGCAACAACGAAAACCTTTGACTGAGTCATCAACAAGTCCGCGTTATCTTCCAACCATTACCTACAATAACGGAGCCCACTACCCAAACACGATCACAACTCTGCAACAGTCAAAGATACCAGCAACGGCACCCATCAGACATATCGGAACACACAAATCTCAACTAACACCTTACTCACCTATAAAACCAAGCCAAATAGCCTATGAACAGTCAGGTTACATTACTCGCTCTAGTTTATTTCTCTTATTCTCTGATAATCCCTATTCTTACTTGAGCATCGGAGTACTTTTTGCAGGTGCTCCCGCTGCCGTGTTTCAAGGTGCCGAGGTTCTCTTACAACGCTGCTCCCTAGACGACATATAAGCTCTTCCCAGGACGCAAGCAGCTAACTTTGGCGTCATATACCTCGGTTCACCTAGGACGGAACATTTGGCACCCACTGTGGGGCCCAGAAGTTACACTAACCCCACTCTTTTTCCATATAGTACATTGTATTTTCTTTCTGCGCAGGGTTTCTCAACCTTCACACATGGCCGATAATGGAGTTCATCAACCCACTCAGGCCGAACTCATGGCCCAGATGGCCGAGCTACAAGCAGAAGTCAAGAGATAATTCCAAGAGGATAATTATCAACCCTGAACAACGCCAGTAAACAAGAGGATAATTCCAAAGGCTCAACCTAAGGCGGCATAGACCTTTTGGGTGTCAACCCTCCAAAGGAGAGGCTGACCTTAAACAACCCGTTCTCTGAAGAAATCACAAATTACCAGATGCCAAAACACTTTACACTACCTTTCTCGCTCGAGCCATATAAGGGGATTGGTGACCCCCGGGCTCATATTAAGAAATTTTAGTCTATGATATTTTTTAATGGACCTAATAACGAACCTGTGCTTTGCAGAGCTTTCCCTACTTACTTTGATGGAGCTGCTCTACTTTGGTTTTCAAATTACCTGCAGGGTCAATCTCTTCTTTTGAAGAGCTAGCAAGGTCCTTCATCGATTACTTTGTGGCAGCACCAATTTACGTACACGGATCGGATTACCTCAGCACCATCTGCCAAGGTCCCCAAGAAAGTTTGAAAGATTATATGACCAGATTTACAAAAGCAACCATGGAAATATAAGACCTGAACCCCGCCGTCCACCTACATGCCCTCAAGGCAGGCCTACGGCCCGAAAAGTTCAGAGAGATGATTGCAGTCACAAAGCCGAAGACGTTAGAGGAATTCTGAGAGAGAGCAGCCGGACAAATGGAGATCGAAGAACTCCGTGAGGCCAACAGAACAGAAAGAAAACCTAGAAGGGAGGAGGACAGGATACCAAGGTCGGCGAACAACAAAGAGCACGGCAAACCATTCAAGCTCACCCCAAAATTTGACAACTACACCAGATTCAACACAAGGAGGAAAAAGATAATCAAAGAAATACTCAATGCTAAAATCATAAAACCACCAGTAAGAGCTGGGATCTATCAAGACCAGAGGTTTGTTGACAAAAGCAAGCACTGTGCCTTCCACCAGAAGTATGGACACACAACCGATGAATGCGTGATAGCCAAAGATCTATTGGAAAGACTAGCTCGGCAAGGCCTCCTAGATAAGTACATCAAAGGAAGAAAATACAAAGAGGGCGATAAGGACAAAGAAGAGCGCCAGCAAACCTCGGGAAGCAAGAAAGCCAATAAATGGTCAAACAACGCCCCACCTAAAGGGGTTATAAATTGCATATCTGGAGGATTCTCCGGGGGAGGTGAAACAACTTCGGCAAGGAAGCGTAGCTACCGCGCAATGCTGGCAATTGAAGGAACAACACCACATAACAACAAAGATGCACCCGACCTAGAAATCACTTTCAACCAGGATGACATATGCTCGGCCGCACCACACTCAGACGACCCAGTGGTAATTTCCATCCAAACAGGCGAGCTATTGGTAAGAAAAGTCCTTCTGGACCCAGGTAGTAGTGCCGACGTTCTTTTTTACAAAACTTTTCTAAAAATGAAAATATCGGAAAGACTCATACAACCCTCAGCCGGAGAATTAGTCGGATTATCCGAAGAAAGAGTTCCAATTAAGGGTTATATATGGTTAAAAATGATAATGGGAGACCCCCCATTATCTCGGATCATCGACATACAATATCTTATAGTTGATTGCCCTAGTCCTTAAAATATTATCCTCAAAAGGCCTGCTCTGAACATGTTCAGGGCAGTAGTTTCAACTTTTCATCTATGTGTCAAATTCCAGGCACAGGACGGAAAGATAGCGACACTCCATTCAGATCGTCAACAAGCTTGGCAATGCTACAATGTAAGCCTAAAGAGGTCGGCTCCAGGAAAAGAATTCCAACAAGAGGTCAAAGCAATTCACAACACAAGTGAGGTGCTATCTCTAGCAGAGCTTAACCCTCGTGGGGACACCCAAGAAAGGCCTCAACCAGCAGACGAGCTCCAGGAAGTCCCGCTGACGACGAAACCAGAACAAGTCACATACATCGGTCAAGCACTACAAGGGAAAGAAAGATCGGAGCTCATAAAAGTATTACAAGACAACGCCGACTTATTTGCCTGGACCCCAGCAGACATGCCAGGAATAGACCCAAACATTATCTGCCATAAGCTCGCCACTGACAAAACCAGCCGACCTATAGCTCGGAAGAAGAGAAATCTCGGAGCAGAAAAATCAAAGGCAGCACTCGAAGAAACCGAAAAGCTTCTTAAAGCTAACTTCATCAAAGAAATCGGATTCACCACATGGCTCTCGAACGTGGTAATGGTAAGGAAAAACTCAGGTAAATGGCGCATGTGCGTCGACTTTACGGATTTAAATAAGCCATGCCCTAAAGATGCCTATCCTTTACCTTGTATTGATAAACTCGTAGACAATGCATTAGGTTTCAAAAGCTTGAGCTTCATTGATGCATACTCTGGCTACAACCAGATACTCATGCATCTAGAAGACCAAAGCAAAATAGCATTTATAACTGAACATGGAAATTTTTGTTATAGAGTAATGCCATTTGGTCTAAAGAATGCAGGTGCAACTTACCAACGACTGATGGACAAAGTGTTCCATCACCAAATAGGTTGGAACATGAAAATCTATGTGGACGATATGGTCGCCAAGACCACTCAGGAAAGGTCACACTGCGACAACCTCAGAGATATTTGAACAGATCCGAGCATACAAGATAAGACTCAACCCAGAAAAATGTACCTTTGGGGTGCAAGGAGGCAAATTTCTCGGATTCATGCTAACTTCACGAGGAATTGAAGCAAACCCTGAAAAATGCGAAGCAATACTTAACATGGCGAGCCCTAAAACAATAAAAGAGGTACAATAATTAGCAGGAAAGATAGCAGCACTATCTCGGTTTCTACCATCAGCCTCAAGCCGATCATACCATTTCTTCCAAACAATAACAAAGAATAAGAAGTTTCAATGGATAGAAGAATGTGAGAAAGCGTTCGCCGAGCTCAAAACCATTTTGTCATCACCACCCGTGCTGTAAAAACCAGAAGTCGGTAAACCTTTATACTTATATTTATCCGTTTTTAATCATTCAATAAGCTCGGTTTTAGTCATTGAGACAGGAAAAACACAACAACCGGTATACTTCGTCAGTAGAGTAATGCAATCAACAGAACAAAGGTATCCGAAGATAGAACAACTAGCTTTAACACTTGTAATAACAGCAAGAAGACTCAGACACTACTTCCAGAGCTACACAATAATAGTAAGGACAAACCAACCATTAAGACAAATACTAACAAAACCAGAACTAGCTGGATGACTCACCAAGTGGTCCATCGAGCTCTTAGAATTTGATATCCAATTTCAACCAAGGTCGGCATTAAAAGCGCAGATCCTCGCCGACTTTATATTAGAACTAACCTCGGACGAACACAACAAACTCTGGGAGCTACACGTTGACGGAGCATCCAGCTGAGGAGGAAGCGGAGCTGGGATAATCCTAAAAGAAGGAGACAACGTGGTGGCCGAACAATCCCTCCAATTCCACTTCCCAGCAAGTAACAATCAAGCCGAATATGAGGCCCTCGTAGCCGGACTCAAGCTCGCCCTCAACCACCAAGTACAAAGCCTAACAGCACATTGTGACTCCCTCTTGGTTGTTCAACAAATCCGAGGAGAATATCAGGTAAAGGATCTCTTGCTAGAGCGATATTGGCTCGTAGCAAAGGATCTCATCTCAAAGTTCAGTTCATTCATTATTCTACATGTGCATAGAGAAAGGAATGTTAGAGCAGACAATTTTATCCAAACTTGCCGCCACTAGGGCAGACACACATACATCGGCATTATCACAGCTCACACTTAAAAAGCCCAGCATTAAATTACTATCTATAACAAGCATTAACCACCTCCATGATTGGAAAACACCTTTTCTTGAGTACGTTAACACAGGTACCATACCCAGGGACGAGCTCAACCCGCAACAATTCATACGAAAAGCAAGTCTCTACACAAACATAGCGGGAGAACTATACAGACACGGTTTCTCACAACCATTGCTAAAATGCCTAAGTACTGATGAGGCAAAGGAGGTGATGGACGAAGTGCATGAGGGCGTATATGGGAACCACATCGGAGGACGAGCTCTCGCCGCAAAGATCGTCCGAACAGGATACTATTGGCCGACCATGAAAAGAGATTGCATAACAAAAGTCAAGACGTGACAAATGTCAAAAGCACGAAGCCATCTCTACAAAGCCAGCCGAGGTATTACACAGCATGGAGGTAAGCTGGCCTTTCCACAGATAGGGGCTTGATATCCTCGGCCCATTTCCAATAGCGCCAGGTCAGGTAAAATTTCTTTTAGTATCAATAGACTACTTCTCAAAATGGATAGAAGCACAACCCTTAGCAAGAATAACAGTCGAAAAGGTAAGATCTTTCATATGGAAAAACATAATATGCCGATTTGGAATACCAAAGGAAATAATATCAGACAATGGTAGACAATTTACAGATAACAAGCTCGGCTTATTTCTAAAAAAATTTAATATACAGCACCATTTTAGCTCGGTCGAACACCCACAAACCAATGGGCAGGCCAAGGCTGCTAACCGAGTTATATTGCAGGCAATAAAAAGAAAGCTCGACAACACGAAGGGTGAGTGGGCCGAGCTAATCCCAAAAATATTATGGAGCTACAACACAACAATACAAACCACCACAGGAGAAACACCCTTCAAACTAGTGTACGGGTCAGAAGCGCTAATTCCAGTAGAGGTCGGAACTCCCACAATCAGAACCGAGCTATACGATGAGCAACACAACACATACATAAGGAACACCGAGCTTGACCTCGTCGAAGAAGACAGAGATATCGTGACGATCAAACAGAGGGCCATGAAATAATTGGCAGAAAGAAAACACAATAGAAAATTCATTCCAAGAACATTCACTAAGGACGACCTAGTCCTCAGACGAACCGAAGATGCGGGACGACCTCCTTCGCACGGCAAGCTCGCCACATACTGGGAAGGACCTTTCCGAATAGCAAAAGTAATCAGAATGGGGGCTTACCAACTACAAACATTACAAGGCAACCCAGTGTCAGGAAACTGGAATGTTTCATCATTAAAAATGTATAGATCATGACTTGTACAATCAGCGGATGAAGGTACTCTTTTTTCCCCCTTAGAGCTTTTTTCCCAAAACAAAGAGGGTTTTGCCTAAGGAAGGGTTTTAATGAGGCCGGACGCCCAATATATTCAAATGAACGTGATTAGTTCTTTCAAACAAACCCAATCCTAACAAACAAAATGCAAAAACAAATAAAACGTACGCCACAAAAATCACAAGAAAGTGATATAGTCAACTTGGCCTTAGCTCGGCCAAAACAAACACTATCTGAGTTCAAAATAGCAACAAAACAGTGAACATGACCAAACCTCGGTCAAACAAAACTAAGTCAAACAATAGTTAAGAGTTAACAATACATATCCAAAATAAACAAGGCAAAACAAACTAAGAGGGGGGAGCATTCTCATCATGCTCCTCCACAGTGCCATCTACGATTAGCTTCCCATCAATCACGATCTTAGTCGCATCCAAACGATCACAATCAAAATCAGGGGCCAATAAGAAAATCTGGCTAACGGCACGATCAAAGTCGGAGACAAATATCTCCATTCCCGCTTCCTCCAGTTCATGAACCCTTGCAATCAACTTCCCCTTATAAATGTCACTCTCTTTCATATCAGCCTGCAGCAACCGAACTTGGTCCTTCAAACGAGCCACCTCCTCTTCAGATTCCTTTGCCTTAGCCACAGCACTAACAGCAATATCATCTTTTTTCTTTGATAACTTCTCCAGTTCAACAATTCTCGTCTTATATGACCTCTCCAGGTCAGAGACCTTATCAATAGCCTCCCGCTGCTCAGCACCTATGAGCTCGGTGGTGCAGCCGACACACATCAGACGAGAAGCAACGATCTGCAAAATTAACACCATATAAGAACAGAATAGCAAAAGGAAACATAAAAGAACACAGAGGAAGCCGAACATAACCTGAACAAACTTTCCAAGCGCCTCCATACCAACCCGACGAGTCATCAGCATATCCCCATGATACTGGGACGCTCTGTCTACCACCTCGGCAAAATTAAACTGATCGCTCCACAAGGAGTGGGAGCTAGATCCCGAGATAAAGCCATGAAGCCTTTTTTGATGATCAAAGGCGGCTTTATCACCACCAACGACCTCTTGATCACTCTCTGAGATAACCTCCACAGACTTATCAATATCACCTCTCTTCCTCTTATATGAAGATGCCGGCTGAGCAGCAGAATAAGCTACTTGTCCACCATCATCCTTCTGAACTCCTACACCACTAGTATCCTTCTCCTTTTTCTTTTTCATAAAGGACTGAAGCCGAGAAGGATCCAAGAGGGGAACTCGCCCAATTACAAGAGCAAACCAATAATTAGAAGATATTACAACATCAACACAAACAAATAACAAAGCAAAACGTTACCTATATACACTTTCAAGCCCTCACTGTCACCAGAATCATACAAACGCAAAAGCTCGAGAATCGATAAACACACCCCGTCAGCAAAACTTTCAACAAGAAAATCTAAAAGGGAATCCTCCTCCTCACTCCGCTCAGCAGCCTCAAGAATTTGACTCGGCTCAGAACACCAGTAAAGAGGAAACCTTTTGAAAAGCTCATCGTCTAAATAAAATGGATACTCAGCCTCAACCGATCGAACTTTCATAAAAAGAGACTTGAAGTTTTTAAAAGAAGATTTATACAGAAGAAAGAGAGAACGACCCGGAAAACTACTAAGACAAACCCACAAACCCTTTCGAACCCCTTTGGCTTGAAACAGTGAAAAGAACAACGACAACGAGCAGGGGAACGAAAGAAAATCCATTAAACACTGAAAAGCATGAAGAAACGCCCAAGAATTCGGGTGTAACTGCGAGGGCGCACAGTTAAGTTGAGTAAGAACATCACATTCGAATAAGGAAAAGGGAAACTTAACGCCAAGTTCAATCATACAGGGAGTATACATATAGAAATACCCCCAATCACCTCTCCTCTCGCACACCCTATCGCTACTAGAACAAGGAAGAAATTCAACGGCAACGTTGGAACCACTCTTCACAACATTCAGACCTCTCAAATCAGCCATGGACTCAACACTGGTAAACGATGAGGAACGAGTCCTCACATCATCATGAACCCAATGATATGGGTCATCTTCTTTAACCTCAACAGCTTTCAATTTCTCTTTTCCTTTCTCTCCCGCCATGAATAAACAACTACAGTAACAGTGAAGAATAAGGGCAGAAGTACTAACCTTTGGAGGACATAATGAAAGTAAAACTGTGAGAAGCTGAAACAGCAGAGTTCCGAGACAAGAGAAAAAATTATTGCAAGCCCACTAACCTAGTAGATGACTTGACTAATGACCACTAAAAAATGTGGAAAACCCAACCGGCAAAGAAGCGCATTAAAAGCGACACGTTTTGCGAGAACGCAGTGAAAGAGTCTCCAAAAATTCTTTTCAAAGTCCATCAACAAACAAAGTAGGCCCAAACGCTAAAGACCTACGTATAGTAAGAATCAACCGCAAGCCCATTAAAGCTCGCCTGCTCTTTTCCACACAAACACCAGCCGAGCTTGGGGGCTATGATGTGTACCCCGTTATACTCGGTAATAGGATCATAACTGACGAAGCCGAACATAAGGCTTGGAAACAAACAAAGCAACAACGGAAACCTCTGAATGAGTCATCAACAAGTCCGCGTTATCTTCCAACCATTACCTACAATAACGGAGCCCACTATCCAAACACGATCACAACTCTGCAACAGTCAAAGATACCAGCAACGACACCCACCAGACATATCGGAACACACAAATCTCAACTAATACCTTACTCGCCTATAAAACCAAGCCAAATAGCCCATGAACAGTCAGGTTACATTACTCGCTCTAGTTTATTTCTCTTATTCTCTGATAATTCCTATTCTTACTTGAGAGTCGGAGTACTTTTTGCAGGTGCTCCCGCCGCCGTGTTTCAAGGTGCCGAGGTTCTCTTACAACGCTGCTCCCTAGACGACATATAAGCTCTTCCCAGGACGCAAGCAGCTAACGTTAGCGTCGTATACCTCGGTTCACCTAGGACGGAACACTATCTATACACAGATTCAACAAGCGAGTGTTTCTAAGACATGCCTTTGGTATAGGATTTTTTTTAAAATAAATTAAATTATTCATCAATGCATGTATTTTTGGATGATTACAACACAAATGAAGATGAAGAGGTCCGTGTGGGAGACAAGTTTAGGAATAGAAACATGTTGAGGTTTAAAAAAAATTATATTTGGATCAGACGAGTGTAAAGTATAAAATTGTGGAGTCCGATTTTAATCTTAAGAACCACCGACAAAAGATAATTATTCAAAAGGACTAATTATATCAAAAGGGGCACGCTATACATCCATGTAACCATGTAACCAAGTTGGCCCAATCCCAAATAGAGTCACGCGCATTAATGAGAGTGAAAACACGCGCCCGCTCATTATGAAAAAACGTTACTTCTTCATCAGTTCTTCTTCTTCTTTTCTGCTTGCGTTATAGGCTTCACCGTTCTCCTCTACTCGCGTTTTCTTTCTTATTATTCTTCTTCTCTACTCACGTTCTTCGTTATGGATCTGGATTGACTTCAACGTAATTAGCTTTGTGGTTCTTCTTCTTCTTCGATCTGGACTTTTGAATTGAAACAATGAATGAATCAACTTCAAAATCAGTTGAATGAGTGCGATTTGGATTATTCTTCCGAAACGCATCACAATAATCTTAAATATTGAACAAAGTAAAAAGAGGCCACTGAACCGAACAACATTTATTTGGTGAACCGAAATCACAAAGGCCACCGAACCGAACAATGTACATGTGGTGAATAAATGGTGATCAACTTTCAATCAACAAGAACAATATTGATTGATTGAAAGTTGATCACCATTTATTCACCACATGTACATTGTTCAATTTCGGTGGCCTTTTTATTTCGGTTCACCAAATGAATATTGTTCGGTTCGGTGGCCTCCTTTTACTTTGTTCAATGTTTAAGATTATTGTGATAGCATGCAGCAATCATTCCCTAGCTGTCTCAATGTAATAACCTCATTCAGCTGATTTGAAGTTGAATCATTCATTGTTTCCATTCAGAAGTGTAGATCGAAGAAGAAAACGAAGAAGAAGAAGAAGAACGACGGAGCTTATTATGTTGAATTTAATGCAGATCAATAATGAATAATGCGAGCAGAGAAGATAAATGTGAACAGAGGAAAATGACGAATTTTATTAGGTAGAAGAAGAAGAAGAAGAAGAAGAAGAAGAAGAAGAAGAAGAAGAAGAAGAAGAAGAAGAAGAAGAAGAAGAAGAAGAAGAAGAAGAAGAAGAAGAAGAAGAAGAATTTGAAAGAAGAAGGAGGAGGAGGAGGAGGAAGAGGAGGAGAAATACTATTCTTGTTGATTGAAAGTTGATCACCATTTATTCACCACATGTACATTATTCGGTTCGGTCGTCTTTGTGATTTCGGTTCACCAAATAAATGTTGTTCGGTTCGGTGGCCTCCTTTTACTTTGTTCAATGTTTAAGATTATTGTGATAGCATGCAGCAATCATTTCCTAGCTGTCTCAACGTAATAACCTCATTCAACTGATTTGAAGTTGAATCATTCATTGTTTCCATTCAGAAGTGTAGATTGAAGAAGAAAACGAAGAAGAAGAAGAACGACGAAGCTTATCACACGTTGAATTCAATGCAGATCAATAATGAAGAATGCGAGCAGAGAAGAAAAACGCGAACAAAGGAGAACGACGAATTTTATTAGGTTGAAGAAGAAGAAGAAGAAGAAGAAGAAGAAGAAGAAGAAGAACGAAAACGCAATATGTTATATGAGGCGTGTGTATAACAAACGACTGTGGGGTGGAAAAACGCGTGTAGAAGAAGTTACTTGGATAACATCCATGTATTTTTACATGGATGTAGAGCTTTTCCCATATCGGAATTATTTGAGAAGACCAATTTAAATAAATTTAAGGAGAAGTCGACAATAATATTTTTAACTAATTTTTTATATTAAAAATAAAACAAAATAAAATTCTAATTCAAAATTTTTAAATTTCTAAATCTCTAAATTCAATAACCCTAAATTTTTTAATTTTCTATTATCAATATTGTAATATTTAAAATATTATTTGTCTAAGTTTCTAACGCTGTTCATACTTAAAAATAGAGGATCAATTGAAGGAATTTATTGAGAGAGAAAGAAAAATTACTCTGACAAAATAATAAGCTTTTGCTGTGATAGTCTAATTTAGAGAGTCTACAAATAATTTTCTTTATACAAATTCATTTTGCCTTGGGGCTTGGTTATGGTTATTGCCTATATTATTCTTGATAATTGATTTTGGTATGTAATGTCTTTCTTACGAAAAAAAATTAAAAATTAAAATTACACAAGAAATAAGATAAACAATAACTTGAAACTCAAAAAATTAAAAAAAAATTATTTTTTTATTTGATATTTAAAATATCATTAAATATGAACCACTGGTATTATGGTCCTTTTAAAATAATGTGTGAGGCCTTTTTTATAAGTTTTATTTTGATAGGTCATTTTTATAATAATGATATAATTGGTTTTTTTTATTAATTAGTTTTTGTTAATGATCGATTCTTTTACTAATTTTTCCTTGATTGAAATATCATTATTACGGTGTAAGCAATATTCATCAGCATGTTCATGAAGTCTTTATGTAGCTTTTCAGATAAAATTTTGGATATTGATAAATTCCTAAATGACACTTTTTAAGTTTTTTATATCTTATATTTTTTAGAGTACACAACATTTGTTTTTGTGTTGAGATGTTGGTAAATAGTATTATTGAAGACAAATTATTTGTCACTGTAATAAATAATGGTTTTCGCAATGGTAGAAAATCATTGTCATAGATCAAAAAATTGTTCCTAAAATTTTAGACAATGCTTTGATAACGATTTTGACCTGTGATATATACGGCTGTATCAATATTTATAGGCAACTATTTTTTACGTAAAGCAACGGTAACCAAAAAATCGTTGCCCTTATTACTAGCATAGACAATAATTTTGACAATGATTTTTAAAGAACGGTTTAAAACTGTTACTAGATAGGCAACAGTTTAGAACTGTTCTCTTTTATATTATGACGTAACGGTTTAAAACCATAAATGGATAAGCAACTATTTTAAGCTGTTGTAGTTTTGTTATTCACAAAGATAACGGTTTAAAAGCGTTGCCTTTGACGGTTTTAATACCATTGCCATTTTGTAGCTGTCTTTGACAACGGTTTTAACACCATTGTCTTTTGTGACTTTTGACAACAATTTTTTGTAATTATATAATTCTTTATTTACAATAGTTTTCTCTTGTTGTATTAAAATTAGTTTCAACTATTTTTTTAATTTAGTGTCAACAAATAACCTTAACTATTTGAATCAAATTACTAAAAAAAATTAATTAAACATTTAGGCAACAAATTTGATTTATAAAGTATTATGTAAAATTCACAATCATATTATATCATTATTGCAAAATACTATAAAATTAAAGTCATAACTACTTCTAATTATATCATCATCACTTTTTAAATACTATAATATTAACCTAAGTCATAACAATTTCAAACTATATCATCTAATTTTGCAAAAAATATAATAAAAGAGAGTTAAAATAGCTAACTAACAAGTAGGTTTATCATCATGTCTACATACAAATTTATGATTTTTACTCTCTAATATTTGCTATTCAAAATTTGTGACCTTAATTATAAGTTTGTTTTTCCTTTTAACATAGTTTTTTTATAAACAAAACAAAAAATAGTAAATCAAATATAGAACTACACATTTTTAATATTAATAATGTTTATTAAAAAATTATTTGAAAAAGAGAGGACAAACATATGTATAACATTTTTCTATTTGGATACACAAAACAATTGAATCAATATCAATACAAATCGTGAAATCAACCATTATTTAAGCTCTCAAGCATGATATATAAACGCAGGAAATGCAAATGGGAAGGCAAAATTGTTAGGAGTAATATAGAGAAGGAAGAGCAAGTTAAATTATGAAGGTACTTAGTCAGAAGCTATATGCTTTGTTACAATCAAATGCATCATTATCCTTTAATTTAATTTCTCTTTCTATTATTGGAAGAGTTCCATTCCCATACCTTTCAAAAAGATCAGATGCATGCATGGCGCAACAACTTCAAGCGACTTCAATGAGGATGTAAGGCTTAGCTTGTGTCAGTTTTTATAAAGAATAAAACACTATCTAAGTAGTACAATAGTAAGATCACACAATAAAATCAAATCCAACCGTAATGATTGAAATTTGATTTGCTTTTCTTTTCGTTCATCATGTAAATTTTGATAAGAATGTTATTCTCATAAAACAGTTAATACTTTATACTAAAAACATGTGATAATTTTAAAAAAATAATAGAAAAATGAAAGAGTAGCTATTTGGAGCAGCAGTTGCACTTATAATAGAGATGGCACAAGATTCAACTCATATAACTTGCAAAATATTTATCAAATTTGAGAATATAATTTTTCGTGATTAATTTTTTTAGCTACCGAAAAAGATAAATTAACATATATATCCCATTTTTCTTTTATATATAGGTGGCCAACTCCTTAAACGCCTCCTAGCCTAATACTAGTTAGCTATGTACCAAATGCATTAACGATAAGTAATTTTTTCAATCAAAAATTTATTACTTCTAGAAAATTTTTAGAAATTAATCATTAATGCTCAAAAAATAACATCTCAACTAATCATAAAATTAACAATTCGTATCTAACAAATTATGTAAAGAAGTTTAATCAATTAATTAATTATTAAATATTCTTAACAATTAACTCTTTAAAAGAATTCAAAAAGATAACATATTAAATAATTTACCTATAGTGTAATTCAATATCTAAGATGATAGCAATTATGCAGAGAGACAAACTATTTGATTGCAATACTCTTATTTTAAAGAAATAAATTACACTAACAACAAAGAATAAAAATATAAGCAATCCATAACAATAATTTTAATATTAATACTACTATGACTTCTATGATTACACACTAGTACTAACCTATAAATCAAACAAAATCCTCTAAAGACATTAGTTACCACATAACAAAAGCATCTTCAACCTGTCTATCAACACAAATTACCAAATTCTCTATCTCTTAACAAGCCAATAAGAAAATTAACAATTATATACTTAGTGAATCAAAATTTTTTTTTGATTTATGACATCCAAAAATTAACAATAAAATCAATTTTATTTGCATTGAATAGCTTAAAGAGACTGAAAATAATAGCATGTAAACCCCACAAAATTAGCGAATAATTAATTAATAAATTAATTTTTAATAAAAAATTAGAAATGTGAATTTTATAGTTTAATTGGATAGAGCTAATTAAAATAAGAATTTTGACACTAATTTCAAAAAATTTGGCCCAAAATTAGGCCAAATTAATCAAATCGGACCCAAGTGGATCCAAGCCCATAACCACAACCCACATACAAGCTGAACATTCAGCCTCCTTCCCCATTATTCATTTCAATTCATGGTGAGAGAGGGAGCAAGAAACACAAACCCTTTATTCACTATTCACTCCAACATTTAATCCTCCGTAACTTTCAATTCGGAGCTCCGATTGATGAGCCGTTTGCGGCCATGCATTCATCTCGGAATCCTTTTCAATTCTATCCAAATAAAGTGGTAAGTCTCTCTCCAATTTCATGCCCAATTCTCTGTGCCCCTTTTCTACACGAAATTTGTTGGGTTTTGAGTACTTTTGATGATTTTGGTGGTTTAAGTGCAATCTAACATTGGATAATTATTAGATTATACTCCAATCATCAATGGGTAAGATAAGAAAACTCTAAACCCTAGTGATTTGTCCAATTTTGTATACCCTTGTGCTAATTTAGTGAATTGTGTGAATTAGATTGAAATTATGTTAAATTGGAGTTTGAGTTGGTGAATTGGAGAACTTGGAACAACCCTTGGTGGCTAGATTTTGGAAGTGGAACTTGTGAGCTTGCCTTGTGGGGTTGTCTTGGGTTGTACGAGGAAATCAGCCAAGGTATGGTTTAGGTTTCTCGTATTTAATATGTAATGTCTTGTAAAAACTTAGGCTAGATGACCATAGGATAAGAACGAATGTATGAGTATGATAATTGTTTAGTATCTTTAATAATAGTTGTTGATATAGATTGAGAAATTTTTTGTCTTTATTGATTGTGATGGAATTAGAAATGATGAGTGATGGTTTGATAATGAGTGGTAAGTTGGTAATAATGAGTATGTATATATGTATGATGGAATGTTGATGGTTGTTGGGATAATTGTGAAGTTTATGTATGGTAGTTTAGTGAAAATGAGGAATGGTGGGTGATGGAAGGGTGTGATATTGTGTTAATGTGATTGGTATATTGTGGTGCTGAATTGTGGTGACTTATATATATGTAGAATGTTGAGGTTTGAGTGGATTATTAATGAAAATAGAGGTGAGGGATTTTTGGTATAAAATTGATTTTTGGCCGAACTTCGGCGAGCCATAACTTGGCTTCCGGACCCGCAATTTGTTTCAAATCTATTTTATATGAAAATTGGATCCATGAAGTTTACACCGCTTGAAGAACAGAAGAAAAATAATTTAAAACAAAAAAGTTATGCGCGTCGGAAGTTTGGGATTTAAAATTAAAATTCTGCAGGTTTCAGACTTAACAAAATTTTTTTTGATAAAACGTATGACCACGCGTACGCATGGTCCACGCGTATGCATGACCTGGGATTTTTGCGTATGCGAATCTCCCTTACGTGACCATGCGTTTTTGTTGAAGGCGCATGCGTACGCGTAAAAGGGGCTGCGTACGCAAAATGGGCCAAAGTGCACGCCCACGCGTACACGTGATCCCTATTTTCAGCAAATGAGTTTTTGTGTTTTAAAGCCGATTTTGACCCTCCAAACCTCTATTTTCATTCTTTTAACCCTAAATCTTATTAGTAAGCCTAGTAACAAGATGAAGTTAGAAAATGAAGGTAGCTTGGGGTGAAGTAAGGTTGGAAATTGATGAATTATGTATGAAAAATGTAGAGAACTGGAGTATATGTGATGCCATGGTTGTAAAGGATGATTATGCATTGATTATAAATGATTACGACTGAATTGGAAAAATGATGAAAACTGGATTAGATTGTGAAATTAAAGGGATTTGAATGAATTATAATGATGATGAGATTGAATGTGATTGCAATATGCCTCCGAGTAAGACGCAGTGATGTTATCCACTTACTCCGGGTAAGAGGCGAGATTGCCGGGTAAGATGCAGTGGTGTATCCACTTGCTCCGGTCAGGAGTTTGAAGCTCTGAGTAAGATGCAAGGATGGAATTCTATCGCCGCTTGCTCCAGGTTGAGAACTATAACACCACCTAGGTAAGAGGCAGTGGTGAGGTTGTCACCTGCTCCGGGTATGCGGGTAAGTTGCAAGGGTTGAGGCGTTGTCCCACTTGCTCCGTGTTTGGTGTTTTGTCCACGGTTAGCTACCAGGACATGTCGGACTGGCTAAATAACTGATAGTTGATATCAATAGCCATAGGACAAGCATGCATCATATGCATATTGTTTGAATTGCTTGTTTATGCTCTAATTGGGAATGCCTATGTGACATTCATATGCTTACTTGCATACGTGCTACTTGCATTACTTGTATCCTAATTGTGTTTGTTATTGTCTGCTTGCTTGTTTGTGTGATTCTACTGGTATTGGAGGTTTTGGAGGAAAGAGGATGATGGAGAGTTAGGTTAAAGTATTTGGTTAAGTTTAGGAATACTTAGAAAACCACCCTTATTTAGGGTTTCAGTTTTAATCCTTAAGTTTTATAAATTGAGTGTCGATGTTCTAGGATTGCCTCTGGCATTCTCAAGACCTTATATCTTATGTGCATGGCACCTTTACCATGCTGAGAACCCCCTGGTTCTCATTCCATACAATATTGTTATTTTTCAGATGCAGGTCGAGAGGCACCTCACTAGGCATCTAGAGTTCTCTACAGCGAATTGGGCTTTTTGGGATTATACTTTTGTTTTGTTTTGTTATATATATGTATAGATTATCCCTATGTATATATGTTTTACTTTTGCATCTCATAGACGTTTATGGAGAACTAGGGTTGCTTTTATGTATTTTGGGTTATGGATTATATATGTGTATGTAACTATTCTCTGGCCAGCCTTAACTTTGCAGGCTGAGTTTGAAGCTTGATATTTTGTATCTTGATCCTCTAATCTTACTTTTCATATATATATATATATATATATAAGAACCGTAGTTTCTTCTTACGCATGTTACGTTATTTATCAGAGTTGCGCTTTTAAATTTTGCGATTTGTTTTACCTATTCTTCAAGGCTCCTAGTATACGACATTCCTTCAGTTATTATACGTATATATATTTTATTATAGAGGTCATAGCGCCTCGCCACCTCTGTTTTACATCCTAGGTGTAAAGCTCTGTGTGGTAGGGTTTACATTATGGTATCAGAGTAGTTCGTTCCTGTAGAGCCTGAGGGACGGACTGACTATACTTTTGGGCATACTCTGGGTATCTATACATGCTATTTAGGATATCTAACTGATATATATGGCATAAATGCTCATGAGCATGCATTTGGGATTTTGAAACATTAGACTTGCGATATTGAGACTAATCACCTTGATATCACTTGTTTGGTGTGAACAGGAACCAGATGGCGATTCGTGATCGCGGTCGCAGTCGAGGGAGAGATAGGACTAGTAACACAGAACTAAGATGACTGAGAATAATCCCACAAACTTCATGACTGCTCTGGAAAACATGGCTACTGCTATGCAGACTACGGCTGCGGTATTGGGGAATCAAGCCGGTAATGGGAATGGTGATGACAGAGAAAACGGGTCAATGACCTTAGTGACCTTCTTGAAGGTAAATCCACACATCTTTAGAGGGACGACGAACCCCACAGAGGCAGATAACTAGTTTCAAGTGATGGAACGGCATTACAAGCATAACAAGTCCCTGAAAATCAACATGTTGAGTTTGCAACTTATCAGTTAACGGGTGAAGCCCAATAGTGGTGGCAGGGTACACGACGCCTGCTGCAGCAAGACAACATTGCAATACCTTGGGATGCCTTTCAGTTGGAATTCTACAAAAAGTACTTCTACAATTCGGTCAGGATAGCTAAGAAACTTGAATTATTGCAATTGAAGCAGGGTCAAATGTCTGTAGCCGAATACACAAACAAATTTGAAGAATTATGTCAATTTTGCAAGATTTGTCAGGGTGCTCTGGGAGACTTTGAGAAATGGAAGTGTATCAAATATGAAGGAGGACTTCAGAGTGATATTTTGAGTTCAGTAGGCCCGATGGAGATCAAAATTTTTTCAGACTTGGTGAACAAAAGCAGGGTCACAAAAGAATATTTAAAGAAGGCTATTGTGGAAAAGAATGATATCCGGGAAGTTCACCGAAGGGAACATAATTAGAACATCATACCAAGGGGACAAGAATTCAAGAGGAAAGAAAAACAGTCAGCGGCTGTTTCAGATGATTTGAATTGTCAGAGATGCGAAATGTAACACCCTAATTACCCTAAACCTTACCTCGCATCGTAAAATGAAGGTTAATGAATGGTTACGACAGTTCTAAGCTCATACATATAATATATAGAAAGAATAATATAATCTAGAAGCCCGATGAAGGATATAGCTCAAAAACACGATTTGAAAGCGCAAAACATATAAACGAAGCTTTTAACTTAAAGCACAAGATATAGATATAGTATAACAAAAGATAAGAGTATAAGATCATAATAATCTAGCCACGGCTCACGGAGTTTAAGCCGGCTAGCTATATACAAATTATACAGATACCAGACAATAAAATCAGCTTATACAAGTTTTTCTCTCTCAATACAAGCCTCTAGGCAAAACCAAAATACAAAAGTGAGAGATGTATAACAAAATATATCAAAAAGTCTCCAAGAGTAACAGGATCCTCTGCTTCTGTCACCATCCAAGAAACTCACTGAGGTGGGTTGCGACCTGCATCTGTAAAACACAACAGAAATATGGTATAAGAACTGGAGGTTCTCAGTATGGTAACAGTGCCCAGTGATGTAGGATATAAGACCTCAGGACGCCAAAGGCAATCCTAGACTTCATATCCATCACAAGATTCATCTTAGGCATACTAAAACAATAAATCATAATCATATAAATCTTAACATAAATAAACAGGGTACTCTATCTTAGGAGATTTCTATTCTAACCAAATACCGCTGTCCCACAGCCTTCACTAACCTATCCTCCATGCGATCCCATCGCCACCGCCTTTTGAACCTCCTCAATCCCAATAGAAATCACAATTAATTACAATGCAAGTAAAACACAAGTAGAAGCATATAAGGCAAGTAATTCAAGTAAGCAAATAGGCATGTTATTCAATTAGGCATACAATTACAAGTCGGAAAAGCAAACAAACAGATAGAAAATGCACATGATGAATGCATGTCCTATTGGCTGTGATATCACATTGTCGGTTCAACTGCCAACCCGACAAACCTCTATGGAGATGTCACCCTGCGGAATCATCAATGGAACCCCCGAGATATGGTGCTCGAAACACCGTCCAAGATTTTGCGCCTAAATGCTTTATTGATCCGAAGGGATGGATACTCTTGCCTTAGACCTCACATCTCAATGAGGATTAACCACTGTCCTTATGCCGCTGCCGCTACCTCGACAGGCGGGATTAACCACCGTCTCTGCCGGGCGCATAACGTCTCATAATCTCAGAATAAATCAGTACTTCAGTGGTTTTCAGAAAATATTTTCAGTACAGCATGGATCCATCATCTCATTCAGAGTCCTCGACTCATCTCAACCACTGTCAATTCACATTTTAGTTCCGAATTCAACAGTTCATCATTTCTCATTTCACATACCAATCTACCTTCACACGCCATCAAACCATCCTCAGTGCACCAGAAAGCTAAGCCTCCATTTTCTAACTTTTCAAAATAATATCAACTAAAACCCTTAGGTTCTTTTCCATGTTTTAAATGCCCAAAACCAGGCCCAAGAGTCTTGAAATGGTGTTACAGAAGCTTACAATCTTGTTGGGAAGGTGGAATAGTTGAAATCAAAGTAAAAATTTGAGAAACAGGGCGTGTGCGTACGCACAGGGGTGTGCGTGCGCACGCCCAGGAGAAGTTTTAAAAAGTGTGCGTACGCACAGGTACAAAAGTTCACAAGTCTATTTGCTCACACAAGCTGTGCTAGCGCCCTCAACAGACTGACCTTCCCAACGTGTGCGTGCGCACAGGGCTGTGCGTATGCACAGGTTGTAAATCCTCATTGGGTTTGTGCGCGCACAAGCTATGCTAGTGCTGCAAACAGGAAGCCTTCCGCTGCGTGTGCGTATGCACAGGTCTGTGCGTGCGCACAGGTTTAAATTTTCGCAGGGTTGTGCATGCGCACAAGGCTGTGTGTGCGCACATACCGGAAATCACAAAATTCTGCAACTTTACAGAATTTCAGATTTTCAACACCAAACTTTGAATGATTATAACTCCCTCTACAAAAATCCAAATTTTACAAACTTTATATCGATTTGAAGAGTTTTCAATGAATTTTAATTCTAAATAAATTTCAACAAATTTTGAAAACTGAGGCATAATTTATGATCAGACAAATTTCACCAAAATTCTCTTTCTACCAAAGGTTCACAATTTACCAATTTTCCAATTTTCACAACTCAAACCAACTAAAACCAAATAAAACCATTCCAAACTCCATTTCTCATCAAAATCTACCCTTTATCACATATTGTACCATTCTTACTACTTTTTCCTTTACATTTCATCTTTCTCAACCTCAACATCAAATGTATCACATTATAATCAATCTTCATTCACATTTTCCAACCACATTACCATTTCATCAATCTCAACATCACATATATCATTACCATTCACTTTTCAATCTACATAATTATTCATCATCATCATATTATCATCAATCATCATAATTACTCAAATTCATCAACCCATCATAGATTATCATACATCATCATTCAACAACTCAATCAACCATTTAAATTTAAACCTATCCTATGGGTCACTAGCCTAAGTGTCCATGAATATTATATACTACATAGAGGAAACCGAAACCATACCTTGACCGATTTTCAATATGTCCTTAACCCAAATTTGAGCACAAGCTAGGTGTCCAACCACAATCAAACCACCAATGTAACTCCAACAAGCACCAACAAGCTCGAAACTCATAATGATCAAGCTATATATATACATAAATCATCACAAATCAATATAGGGCTCATCATAAATAAAATTTTACAAGAGTTCAATGCCTCTTACCTTGTCCAACAGTTTTGGTAGCCAAAATCCAAGGCTAAGCAAGAGTTAGAGTGAATCTAAACACCCAAAATCACAAAATCTCACTTAATCAAAAACCCTAGGATTCGAAATTTTGGAGAGAAGAACTGAGAAGATTTCGTAGTTACCTTTCTACTTTATTAGATGGGTTTTGTAGAGCTCTCCACAAGGAACGCGTAGCCACAAACGGTGCGGCGATCGGAGCTCTATAGCTCAAGATATGAGCTTGAGAAGAAGATGGTGAATAGTGGCAATGGAGTCTCTCTTCTTCTCCATCCTAGCTAGGGTGTGTGTGTTTGAGTGTGGGTTGTGCTGAATGGGTTCATTAAATGAACCTTTATATATACTGGGCTTGGGCCCAACTCGGGCCCGGTCCAATCCGTTAGCGTTTTTAGCCCATTTGGCCCAACTTCGGGCCAAACCTTTAAAGTTAACGCCCGATTTTCTATTTCTAACATTTTTCTAAGGGTTTTGGACTGTTTTCACTTTCTTGTGTAGTATCGGATAGACTTGAACCGATTCAACCGATTCAACTGTCGGTTTATAATTTTTTACGATTTTTCACAGAAAATACCTTTTCTGACTCAGAAAGACCTACTGAGTCCAAAAATCATATTTAAATCCTCAAATTCTCACTCCAAATTTTCGAAACTTAATTTGGGCAATATAATTACTTAATTAAACAGGTAATTAAGCTCGGTTCTTATACGAAAACTGTCACCCGAATAGGCCGTGTCGTTTTGGTTCACGCCTATGTTATAAGTGCGGTCGTCCTGGGCATATGTCCTGGAACTGTCCACATAAAGAGACTTAGGATGCTAGACGGTCCCAACAAGGTGGAGGTAACTGTGAAATTGGTAATTAAATCCTAAATGCCATATATAACATTGAAATGCTGCGTTCATGCATAGTAAAAAATGGAAATTATGAAATAGTATTAACATGTCAAAACTTAAGGCTGAACCTATATTGCGCCGTATGTAGTAATACCGTTAGAGCTTGCGAAGCTTAAAGAAGCTGATGGGTAATGTAGAGCGAATTTGACCTTTAGTTGCTAATTGTTTAAGAGATGAGGTGAGACCAGATCCCTATACGAGAGAGTTTCCGAGACAATTCTTGAAGTTGTACCAGAATTTTCATCTTAAAGAGAAAGTGAGTCCGTGATAGACTTAGTGCCGGAAGCTTTGATTGCACCACAAGCGAAGACACCATTATAATCGGTAGAACTTAGGATCGAGTTGAAGAGAGTACTGGAAGAGAGAATCGTCCAACTAAGTGTTTCCTTGTGAGAAGCGCCGGTTATGCTAGTGAAGAAGAAAGAGAACGGCAGGAGACTTATTGCGAGAAGGAGTGTACCAACAAATCTTTACGACTCGATTTAATCTTTCTTTTTAAAACCTGTATTGAAACTCTATCTGGAGCTCTTCTTAAATAACTTGATCATCTTTTCAATTTTACCCCTTACGCGCATGAATCTTGATTCTTCCAGGATTAGCTTGAGCTTGTTTTGGTATAATCACGTAATCCTTGAATCTTATGTGCTCGCTGTGACTAGAGTTGCCCTTATTCGCAAACTGTGTTCTTCAAAATCATGTTATCTTCAAGGTGACAATCTATAAAGAGAAACTTTAATAATATCATCCGAATAAAATCTTTTAAGTTCTAAGACTTCCAAATGTAAGGACCAATAACCACTGGAATCCTTACATGAGCATACAATTCGGAGTTCGCCCCACTGTCACTTGATCACTTCACTCACTGAGATATCACAAGCAAGTCTTCAACCCATTCCAATTAAGAAAATCCTTTGTGCATAATTCTCTTCTTGCTTGAGGACAAGCAAGATCTTAAGTTTGGTGTTGTGATGCATGAGCATCTTTAGTTATTTTTAGTCATTATTTATTTGAATAAAGCTAGTAATCTCTTGTTTTTGTTAAGATTCTCATGCTTTTAATCAATGTTTCTTGGAATTTTCTTCTTTAAGCAAAGTTAGTGATTTCTTCATTTTAATCAAGATTTTTTTCTGCTTTAATTAATGTGTCTTGGAGTTACTTTCTGCTTTGATATGTTTAGGGAGTTGTTGAAAGAGTTTAAGCAATAACAAAGAAGGAGATGGACAATCAAAGAAGCCTTGGCAAAAACAAGAAAAGAGCAAAAGGCATAAACAAAGGGACCACACAAGCAAGTCCTAGGGGAGCTTCCAAGTTGGAATTTTGCACGCTTAGATGTGGAGTTCAAAATGCCCAAAAATTCAACCTTCCAGGGAGCAAGAAGAATGGAGTTTGACATGCCTGAGGCAGCGCCCAAAATGCCTACAATGGTGTCCCAAATGCCACTAAGTCTAGCACCTCCAAAGAGACTTCAAGGGCTGGAGTTTGGCACGACTAGATGTGGAGTTCAAAACGCCTAAGTGAAGAACCTTTCAAGAAGCCAAAAGCTAGCATTTTGCACACCAAGAAAAAGAAGAAAATAGCACTCCAAATGCCCAAATGAAGCACACTCCCAGGGACGTGCTCGATGGTGTCCTTACTTCCAACGACGTTACTCACGCCTCTTTAAAGGATGCCAGCTCCTTGCATCATGCTTGCTTGAGGCGTCCCAGAAGCTCCCACGCCACACACTTCAGGAGCACGTTAGTGCAACATGCATACAAAAAGAGAAGAGACGTGCTCAAGGACGTCCCTGGCACTCTCAATGTCCTTCACACCAACTCAAATTTGAGACATGTAGCTTGAAGGCATGGCTAGCGCTGCCAACGTCACTCACTTCACACTCACATCACATAATTGAAGCTTATTTAGTGTTGCTCCTAGGGACATCACACACTTCACACTCACTGTAGAGCCACGCTGGACCAAATTCCAGAGACTGTGATATTTTGGTTGCACTGAAGACGTAGGAATGTCATAGACTTCTCACTCACACCCAATGCATTTTCCTCAAGCACGTGAGAACATGCCTCACTTGAATTTCATGCCAATACTCCTTCATAATGCAAGCCCGAGATATTAATCAAAGTCCAACATACAAAGGAAAATCACAACCAAGGCATGACAAAGAAAAGAGAGGATTTGAATGTAATTTGAGGTGAAAGTGAATTTGTATTTTAGTTAATTAGGTTAGTAGTATAAAAGCCCATAGAAAATACTTTGTTAGGGGGCTCCGGAGGGGGCGCTGGCTCTGCTTCATATACTTTCTTCTTCTTTTTGAATTTGAGTTTTGCTCTATAATGGGTCATTAATTCTCCCCGTTGAGGAGAGGAGCTCTGTGAAATTCTAATGGATGCATCTCTTCTTCTAAATCTATGCATTGTTATTCTAAAAGAGAGTTTTTGTTCTTCAACACAAGGATTCAAATCTATTGAGAAGTAGTTTGAATTCACTTGAATTCCATAATTAACTTGGAAGAGTAATAAGACGAGTTATGCTTGAAAATCTCTTTTTCATAATTCTTATAATTTTAGATTTGGATTTAATAAGTGACATTAAATCAACATACTCTAAATCTTGAAAATTGTGTGATTTATAATAAAAAATTATGCTTCACCTCTTATCATGAACAATTGATTAAGGAATTGGCAATTGATTAAGTCAAAAAAAATTAAATCACTATAAAATTAAAATTCAATTATTTATGATTTGTCAATCATTAATCCCTGAGGAACTCACATCTCCAAACCTTAACTTCTTTATTCAATTTACTCTTTCCGTCGTTTAATTGTTTTCTTTTAATTCAAGTCATTTAATAACTTCCTTTAATTTGAGTCAGTTAATTCCTTTAATTCCAATAATTTAATTGCTTCCCTTTAATTCTTGTTATTTAAAAGCTTTCATTTAATTACCGTCAGTTATTTACCTTAATTCATTGCTTTTAATTTAGTCTATTGCTTTCATTTACGTATGCTCATTTATCCGCTTTCGTTTAAATTCATTATAGCTTCTTTTAATTGCTTTTATTTCCACTAGCACGTGTTCAGCCGCTTTTTTATTTTTTTTAAGAAATTAATTTTTTTTGTTAATATATTATTCATTCTTTAAATTTATTAGATAAATATTTTTGTTATTATTTTAATATTGACGTGATCTTATTTGTATCGTATTTTTTTACTTTAAAATTATTATAAAAAACTTTTAAAATGTTAAATTATAAAAGCACACAATAAAAAGGTATATATACTATCAGAAAAAATATAGTTAAAAAAAATAATGATAATAATATTATCCCGAATCAAAAAGAGTATATATAAATTAAAATACATGTTAGTTATTTACAAAAGATAATTTTACTTAAATGTCATGGAAATTTATATTTGTCTTTATTTTTTTGAAGTGGTAGGCCAAAATATGAATTTGAATCTGAAGAGGCTTTATTTTCCTATAAATAGTGGAAAAACAAAAGAAATGAGAATGTCTGTCTTGTTTGTTTTTGAATATCAAATTATAAGAATAATTAATAAACAAAATAGGAGAATATAAAAATTGTGTATCTGAAAAAAAATTTGTAATTCATCATACATCTCCGTATTAATAATTTCTTGAGTCTGGAAAATCTGTCACATTTTTTTTATCATAAAAATAATTATATAAATAATTTAAGATTATTCAATTAAATTGATTCCTTATAATAGGAAGGAATTCAATTAATTCAATTAAAACCTGTAGAATTGAGATATCTTGTTTTACACTGAATTTTTTGAAAAGACAAAAAAAATGACATTAATCTTAGTTATGTATGACAAAATGTAAAGTAAATGACATTACATTTGATTTATTAGGAATTTATATTTAATAACAGTCACCTATAATAATATTGTTTGTCATCAAAATGAGCTAGCTGTGTTCTTCTAAGTTTATGGCTAAAAAAAAAGTTAAATTTTTAACATAATTAGTATATACGTCTAAATAGACGGTATTATTATTATATAATAAAAATTTATTTCATTACCTTTTATTCTTTTGATCCAATATTTTTCTTTTTATCATCTTCTTAAGTTTTGTTTGCTTTAACTGTGTCTCCCCATCAATAGAATAAATTTTGAGTGGACGAACCTGATTTAATATTACGTTTGATTATTAATATTAAAATAAAAATAGGGATAAGTATGATTTTGGTCCCTAAAGTAAGGGCCAAAAATTTATTTCGTCCCTCGTCTTTTTTTCGCAACAAAAAGGTCCCTTAGGTTCCGGTTTGTTTTAAAATCGTCCCTCTGACGATTTTACCCCTGTGGTTGTTGGATTTCGTTACGACCGTTTTTTAACGGATATGGGAAACGTTAATTAATATAAATAAATAATAATAGAAGGATTAAATCAAGAAAGTGAATGAAAATGAGGTGCAGGGGAGGGAGGAATAATGACGAGAGTTGCTGCTGAAGGTCGACGGCTAAGGTTTAGGAGTCTGTGGCGTCCATGGCTTCCCAGAGCTCAAGAGCCTCACGTTTTTGTTCAAATGCAAAGGAGTTGCTCTGTGGCCATGGTGAGAGGCCGGTTTTGCGAACTTCATCGACGAAGGATAACCCTGGACGAAGATTTTGGGGTTGTGTATACTATGAGGTAAAGTGTTCTTCCTATTTTGCTATTGTGGGTCTGAGAATTTGAGATTTCTTCATATGTTTCTGTGGCTTGCACTAGGTTCAGGATGGGTGTGATTTCTTCAGATGGGCAGATCTGGAACTTGGAGCTGTTTAGGAAGAGGTTGAATTTGCAAGAAATAGGAGAAAGATAACGAAATTAAAGGCAAGATTGAAGGAGTTGGAGACGAAGCTTTGGGTTGTGGCTGCTCTATGTTTTGCTGGGTGGGTGGGGTTTCTGTTCTTATTCCTGCAGAATCATTACAACTTGAAGCAGCCGAATGGAATGCACTTAGGTTATAGATGATTTGGTAGGGAATGTTATGAGGTTTACTGTGTTGTGTGGGTAGAGTTTGAGGGTATTCTCTGATGTTACAGTGGTTTAGGTTTGTAGCAACTTTAAAAGTGTTTGAACTAATGAAGAAAAGTGTTGTGTAATGTTGCCCAAATTGTCACCTTCTTTGATAGTGGACCTGTTTTATTTTGTAATGTAAAAGTAGTTTATGAGCAAAGCATAAAAGCATTCAATAGAAGATCTGGAAATTCAGTAATTAGTAATGCAATATTTCATTTGATGACTAGTTAAAACATACACAAATATTTTGTCTTTGGCTCCACATGCCTAGTACCAAAAAACAGAGAAGCAACACTGCAAGTGTCCTCAGGCACATAATACCAAAATACAGTACTCAAACCAATGTAACTAAGGTAAAGTTCTTAATGTAAATATCCAATACCAAAATTAAAAACACTTCTTGCAAAACATTAACACAAGAGTCACAGAAAATTTCACACTCTAATCCTAAAGATTTCCCCACTGAGATGGGGGTAACTTGGCCATCAACCTCAGCTTCTGCATGGGTAGATGAGGTGCACTGCATTGAATGACAGAAAAGGGCTTCTTCCTCACAGATGGCTGGCTAGGAGGCTGTTTGTTGCTGGTGGAGGTTGCAGAAGATGCAGCCTTGTTCTTGGGCTGGGCTAGGATGTTGGGCTGAGTGGAAGCTTTCTTGGGCTTGGTGGAAGCCTTCTTGGGCTGAGGTGCTTCTGTGGTGGGCCGGGCTTCACGTTTCTTGGGCCTTGTGGGGTTTTTCCTGGTATGAGATGCTGGCAGAATAGATGGTGATGGTGTAGTAGTCCTCTTTCTCCCTCCCCAAGCTGTCTGACCAGGTGCCAGCTTAGCTGCATTCTTCTTAGGTCTGTTGGTTGAACTTTGGGCCTACAATAGTTATGTAAATCATATAGAAAGTAACACACATATCATATAGTAGTAAACTTATATAGTTGGAAATCATGATGCTAGTTGAACCCTAGAATAGCATATCACAAACCCTCTTACCCTCTTCTTAGGAAGGCTGCAGCCGCTTTTCTTGTGTCCAACTCCACCACATTTGGAGCATCTTTGGACTTCTCCCCTCCGTGACATATGATTCTGGCTTCTAATGTCTTCATCTGCAGCCCCTCTTTTCCTCTTCTTCACCGGTCTGTGGCTTGGCCTCCTGTAAGGAGGTGGGATGACATCATCATATTGAGTCCTCTCCCATAGCTCCGGGCCGTTTACAGGGTGTATCACCGCCTCGTAGCACCTGATGTAAGCCTCCTTCTTGTAGCATTCATCCACATATGACTCCAAATTAAGGCCCTTGAAGGTGATGCAGCTGATGGCATGAGGACAAAGAATCCCACTAAGTTGCCAATTCCTGCAAGAACATTCACCAGCTGCCAGATCCACAACATACTTATCTAGACCACTCATGACCTTGTATTGGCTAGCAGATGACCAGTAAGGCCTCCAGTCCCTAGCTAAGCTTGCCCGTTTCTCTAATTTCTTACAAATCATTGGAATAATGTTTCCTGGATAATTAAGAACCCTTTCCCTATTTGCAGCCCATCTAGTCATCATGTAAATCCTAATATCCTCTAACATGCTCACAATTGGATTCTCTCTTGCTTCTACTAACACAGAATTGAAACTCTCACTCATGTTATTAACAAGACTGTCACATTTAGATAGGAAGGTAAACCTGGATCTTGACCAGAACCTTGGTGGAATGCCATTCAGATGTCTAAATGCTCCCTCATTCAGAAGTCGCAAAGTTTTCATTTCCTTCTCCCAGATCTGCCAATGACTTGCTTTAGCACACCTCCACATCTTGTTCTTTAGCTCTAAACCAGGAAACTTCTTCCTAAAGTTGCTGTAGAGATACCTGACACAGAACCTGTTATCCACACCTGGAATGACCTCCTCAAACGCCGGCAATAAGCCCTGTTTACAGTTAGGTAAGATTTCAAATTGTTACTTCATTTATTAAAATAAATTCAAGGACAACTTGTGAAAGGCTGATATATTGTGAGTTACCTTTTGCTGATCAGACATAAACATGCACTTTGCAACATTGTGTGGGCCTAAGTCATCGGACAGGTGACGCAGAAACCAGACCCAAGAGTCCTTAGTCTCCGCCTCCACAACCGTATACGCTAAGGGAAAAATCTGGTCATTTGGGTCTCTTCCGACTGCAGTCAACAGTTGTCCACCTTGGGGCGTTTTCAAGAAGCAACCGTCCAGCCCAATGAACCTTCTGCAGTGTTGAAAACCTTTCTTGCAAGCCTCAAAGCATACATACATTCTTTGGAAGACACAATAGTTCATCAGTTCTGCATTCTGTCTCTCTTGAGCAAAATCTGGTGATCTAATAACCTTGAGAATCACTGTGGAACCTGGGTTTGTTCTTAGGAGTTCATGGCAGTAGTCGTTTATTCACTTGTACTGCTCCCTAAAGGCCCCCTGTATCTGACTCAAAGCTTCCTGTTTTGTCTTAGCTGCCATTGCCTTGGTAACAGTCAAGTTCCATTTTTTGTGAGCCTTTGCAACTAGCTCCTTCACCTTGATCTTTGGGTTGGATTCAACTTTCTTCTTAAACTGGGTACCCAACCATTTGCTGTGCATAATCCCAACCCGGTGTGTCTGCATGCAGGTATGTTGGAGATTCATGCTTCTTAGTTGTCAAGTGGACTCCTCACCCACCCTGTGTGCATATAACCAAAATGGGCAGCCTTTCTGACAAACAGCTCGGACCCTCACCAAGTCGCACTTGCTGAATTTAATGTTTCTAGCTGTGTTGACTGCATAGGCCGCCACTGTGTCTTTGAACTCCTGCCGAGATTCATACAATGTGCCAACCTTCCATTGGTACTTTCCCATTTCCTTTTGTGTCTTATGCACTGGAAACCTCTGCCCCCCCTCCTCAGCATGATCCTCCCCATCATCATCACCCATCCCTACTCCTGCAATTACATGATCCTGCTCCAATTCATCACTGTCAAATGCATCCTCATCATCCAAATCACTTGTAACAACTTTTTTGCCCTTCTCCACATTGCAGTCCTTCGGCACAGCATTATCTTCACCAAATCCACTTTCATAGTCGTACACATCATCACTGTCAGTGAAGTGGATGTCTTCCACACTGTTTTCCTCTTCATCAGATGGCAAGTATGTTGGGTCATCACTGTCTTCGCCACTGCTAGCATCATCACCATCCTCCTCATCTCCCTCTTGGCCTAATTCCACTCCACCATCCTTATTATCACACTCTTGTTGATCTGCAACCCTAGCTCCATCACTGTTATCTACATTGCCTTCGAACAACACTAAATCCATACCACCACCTAAGGGTTTCTCATTCTGGCCACCAACCGTTTGTCCCCCCACGTCCAGAAAACCCACCTCCGGAAATCCCTCGGCATCCTCAACCTCATGCACCACAAACAGATCAACATAGCCTCTCCTCCCTGCTATGGTACACATTTCAATTGCCTCTGTGTCACCTACCAATAGCCTCAAATGACGCTCATAATCATCCTCAGTTGGGTCTATGTACCGTAACGCTGAAATGTTGGATTTCAGGTATCCAAGGTGTCTCAGTTCCTCGTATGCCTCAAACACACTCCACCGATCGCCGTCAATGTCCTCCACAACTGTAGATTGACCCTTCAAGTACCTCAGCACACCATTATCATATCCAAATAACCCACCATGGTGAACCCGCATGTTGAACAGCGCCATCTCCTTCCCGAAAAACCCTATTAACCAACACAGGGAGTTACTCAACAAACTATGAACAACAACAACTACAATCAGTTCAAACCCTACCCTTCCACACACCTTCGCACATTCCACATTAAGAAACGAGAAATTACATTCACATAATGCTTACCTTGCCGAGGGATTTTTGTTGGAACGAAGCCAAGTTAACAAACCACGAAGTTTTCCGGCAACCTCTCTCAAGCTACCAACGCCGGACGTCGCAGGAAGGCCTTCCAAGGGTTTCGCATAATCGTTTCACACAAACGTTTCACTCTCTACTCCTATTCTCAGTCGAAGCGTTGCTTAGGAAAGGAAATTTGATCTCGCGGGAAGTAATACCAACCAACAAGGGCATTTTCGTATTAAAAATTTATTTTTGGGGGCAAAGGACGTTTTTAAAACAAACTGGAACCTAAGGGACCTTTTTGTTACGAAAAAAAGCCGAGGGACGAAATAAATTTTTGGCCCCTACTTTAGGGACCAAAATCATACTTATCCCATAAAAATACGTATCATCAATACAATTGTCAGGGTCGTTAATATAGTAATACTTAATTTATTGTTTATTGGTCTCATTGATACAATGAATTGATCATCCTTTCATATACTCTATAACGGTTAGAATCCTTCTTTTCATAATTTATTGTATATATGTATCACAATATATCTTAATAGTATTTTATATATTACTTTAGTATTAAATAATAATACATCCCAACTAAAATATACCTTTACTTTTTATTGGTTTTAAAAATTTTATTTTTATAATAAACGTCCATGTCAATATAAATAGGAAAAAAATAAGAAAACAGTGATAATAAAAATAAAAAATAAATAACGATAATAATATAATAAAAGAGTACGAAACAACATATATGATATTGTAGAAATAATAATAACTCTACGAATAAACTGCTCTACATATGGGTTATTTTGGACTGCTCTTATGATGGTAGAAATAATGATAACTGCGTCGGTTGTTTTGGGTTACAGTGATAGGAGTAAAATAAAAAAAATAATTGGACACCAAACTCTTATATCTCTCTTAATTTATCAGGTAACCAATGAAATAAAATATTACTATTTACAGTATAAATTAAATTAAAAAATATTTAACCTGTAACATTATAGTAGGAGAAAACAGTTATTATGACAAAAATTAAAATTGTCAATCATACAATAGCACTATTTTAATTCAACCTTGTGAAAAAAAAATCGAATTTAAATTTATTAGGTATTAAATAAAATAAAATAAAATATTATTAACACTATAAATTAAATAAAAAATACCAATACTTTTAGAATTAAAAAAATTAAATTTTAAAAAATAAATAAATAAATATTTTATTACGGAGAGTGATTGCACATAGTTTACAGAGCATAACTTACTTCAAAATTTTAGTGTCCAAATTTAAGTTTTAATATTATCTTTCATTATAGAACTTTTCCCGTGCATTCGTCAGTTAGATTACATAAAGAAACCACTTCCAAAACAACAACTCATCTTTTCTATCTCATTTTCATCTCTATTTTAGTAACTGTTATAAAAAAAATTATGTGTAACTTCTTTTTCAATTCTTTACTCTATTAATTTAGCTTTTAATTTGTTTCACCTTTTTTTTCATCCTTTTTTTTTTCAAATTTTCTTCTATTTTCAATTCAGGATGAACTTCTCTGTATGGAACAATTATTATTAGAATAAAATAATAGTTATTAGGACAAAAATAAAGAAATAGTAAAAAAAAAGTTATTATAATAAAAATTAAAGTTGTCAATCATGTAATAGTACTGTTTCAATTCGAAAAGAATAAAAAAAATCTGAATATAAATTTATTAGATATTAAATAAAATAAAATTACATAAAATATTATTATTTACCGTATAAATTAAATAAAAAATTATCAATATTTTTAAATAAATATTTTAAACAACAACTATCATGCAGAACTCACTTAATAGAAAAAAAGAATTGAACATCAAACTCCCATATTTTCTTTATATATTGTTCTTTTGTTGTAGTATAATAATTTTAGAGTTATCTAAATATTTTAATATAAATTATTTAAGATTGTCAGAGCTAAAAAAATTATGAGATAAAATTAATATTTTTTCTAAGAATGATTATTTTTAAAATTATAAATACACAATAAAATAAAAAATTAGAGTACATTAAAATAGTATCATAATAAAAAAAATTCAAAAGATAAAATTAACAAACTAATGAAATATATATACACAACTAACCAATGTTATCATCATTCAGTATATTATTTGGACCAATTCTAATACTTGAATATCTAAAAATAGATTTTTAACATATAAATAATATTTTTTAAATTGCGTAAATCTTTTAATATAAATGATTTAATATTGTCTAGACAAAAAAAATTTAAAAATAAGATTAATATTTATTTTAAGAATAATTTTTAACAAAATTATAAATACATAATAAAAATTTAGAGTACATTCATAATAAAAAAATTCAAATATTAAATTAATAGTGTAACTTTTTTAAGTGAACAATTAACGATCATAATACACTGTATTATATATATATATATATATATATATATATATATATATATATATATATATATATATATATATATATATATATATATATATATATATATATATATATATATATAAAAGATGGTATATTAGAAATAATTGAAAGTTTACTAAGTATGAATTAAAGCTTTTAAAAAATGATAATTTATATTCACTGATATTATTACCATTTTATCTATTACTTGGATTTGGACCAATTTTACTATTATTATGAGTATCTGAATGTTTAAAAAGTAAATATATTATTGGCATGAGATTAATGTATTTTTAAAATCTATTAATGTATTTAATAATATTAATAAGAGATGAGATGAGGAGAGAAAAATGGGTAAGAGGTGAAAGATAACAAGCAAAAATTCCGTCAAGGTGGCCAAGTAGAGTAATGAGAGTTTTTTAGAGATGAATAACTGACATTAAGTGAAGAAGTTAATTAGAAAGGGTAATACTAAAAAAAAATCTTAGACACCAAACCCATGTATTGCCATTATATATTGTTATAGATAACATTCTTGCTTTCATTAGTTTTTTAATTTTGAATCTCAACAAATTATATTTTGAATCGTTTAATTAAAATGATAATTCATTCACCGTGGTATTACTTAATACGATTTGATATACGTATCGAATTATAAATTTTGTATAAATTCCGCATCACCTGTCGAGGTCAAAAAACCAAAATCCAAGCAAAACAACTATAAATCAATATGCAATAATATAATAATTTGTAATTTGCAGATATTTATATGTATTATTTTTGACAAATAGCAATGCGTTTCAAAAAAATAAATGAATGTAGTGCTTTCTGAAAATTAATTTGCTATTAAGGGTAAAAAAATAAAAAATAAATTTAAAATAAAATATTCTACATCTTAAACTCTAAATCATAAATTATAAATTATAAATTATAAAATTTAAATTTTAAATCTTAATCACTGATATAAAATATAATAAATAAAAAATTAAAATTTATTTCACTAATAAACAGTAGTGTATCACTTTTTACTTAATAATTAATAAAGAACGATTAAGAATTTCACTTTATAGTTACAATTTTTTTATTTTGTCATTGTCAATATTCACATAATATAACTGATTTAGTTATATAGGTTGGAAGATTTTTTTTTTTTTAAATTTTATATGGGGCCATTTGGTTGAGTAGTGATTTAATATAACTGGTGATTTGGGTTTGAACGTGAAGTCCAAATTCTTTATAGTGGTGGTGTCGACGTCTCCTCCAATGGGGAAAGTCGTCCGAGGTCTTTGAGTGAGAAGATGGTGGTACTTGCAAGGGACTCCGATGCTTAAGTTAACAAGGATATTATGCAGGTTTTAATTAGTAGATTGGGATTAAAAAAAATACCTGAACTTAATGGGGGTATTTATGTAGTTGGGGTGATGGCTTAACCATTACTCTTGTAACTTCCATGGCTATTTTCTCTTTTATCTAGGAGTTGTTACAATTCCATATTAAATATGTGGGCATGCTTATAGGAGCAGTAAAAATTCTGCATACCAAGTCACTCCTATGGGTCGGACGAGTTGGTAATTGAGTTTTGACTTTGTAAGGTGGGCTTTGTCTGTTTTTGGGGCTTGGCTACGAATCTCTTTGGAGTCGGATTCGAGCATTCAAGAAAGTCGTCTTTGGATTTTCAAATTGTCGCTTGCATTCGTGATGTGATTTGAAGGTGCAAATCAGTCGACTCGACGTAATTTTAAATGACGTGACGTTTCATTTTTCTATAACTATTCACACAACTTTTTTGTTACATTGCTAACCATGCGCAACATTTAAATAGAGGCAAAAATACTATTTTTCCCTTACTCATGTTTATAAAGGTTTGACCATTCTCCTTCGTCTCCTTTTTTCATTTCTTATTTCTAATTGAGCCGTTCCTCACTCTTCAACCATATCCTTTTTCTCTTTCTTGAATGCGTACCAAAGTTCTCTCATTTTTTCTTGGAGGCCATCGTTGCAATGTTTTATCTATGCTGCTATATTTTTTCTTATTATTTTTATGATTTTCATCACTTTTACAATAAGTTGAAAATGCTAAGTTATTTGGCATTTCATTTATTGCCTCTACAAATCTTTTTGTCCGAGTTGTTTTATGAGGCCGGACAATAACTCGCTTTTATAATTTGTACACTAATTTGGACATCGTTGCTTTACTATACCGACCATAAGAGGTCGGTCATGATTTTTACGCTTTGTTGAGCTTAAATTGGTGCGAACAGTATGTAAAGAAATTTGTAGAAAATAATATATCATTAATAAAGAACTATCATTATAATTTTTTAACTATTATCCCTCACTATGATGCCTTGTTAAAATTTCCTTTAGAAAAATTCTTTGAGAAAAAAACCATAAAGTTGGAAAAAAGAGTACATCAGGGAGCAAAATTTGCTTTCTAGCTATAATATCTCTTCATATTATAAGAATGCCACGACCTAGGTAATTGACACCCTTGAGGTCGGATACTTTGTAGTATCCTTTTTCTAAGACTTCAATAATCTTGTAAGGTCTTTTTCCAGTTTGTTGTCAGCTTTTTTTCTCTCGATCTCTGTACCCCGATATCATTTTTTATCAGAATGAGGTCATTCATGGTAAAGTTCATTCCTATGACTTTCTTGTTGTATCTTGGAGCCATTATTTGCTTCAACACTTTCTCTCTTATCCGAGCTTATTCTTGGACTTCTGGGAGGAGGTTGATCTCTTCCTTTTGGGCTTGAATGTTGCCGACTTCATTGTAGAATCTCACCTTTGGATTTTCTTCATTGACATGCTCTTTTTGCTTCTTGTAGTCTCTTTTTTAGTCCAGATAATATGACTTTGTTTGCAGCTTCTTCTTGTCTATTGGCCTGGAAATGCTCTACTGATGTGAATTGATGCTTGATTTTCAACCTTGCAACCAGGCTTCAAAATATTGAGTTAGTGAATTGAGTGTCATTATTCCATTGTGATTGAGAATGGTACTCCAAATCTCATCACAATATTCTTGTAGAGAAACTTCTGACTTCTTTGAGATGTGGTGGATGCCAAGGATTCTGCTTTAATCCACTTGGTAAAGTAGTCAATCCCTACTATGAGGTATTTTACTTGTCCTGATGCTTGAAAAAAAAGTCCGAGTAGGTCTAATCCCCATTTTGCAATGGGACATGGAGAGATGACACTAATGAGTTCTTCTGGTGGTGCCACATGAAAGTTTACATGTAGCTAACGTGGCGAGCATTTCTTAATGAAGCCGATCGCATCTCTTTGTAAGGTCGATCAATAGAAGCCAGCTCGTAGCACTTTCTTTGCCAGTGACTTTGTCCCTAGATGATTTTCACATATGTCACTATGAATTTTATCAAATACTTCTTCTACTATTGAGGTTGGGACACATTTCAGCAAAGGTGTAGATGCACCCTTTATATAGAGGATATTATAAACCAAAGTATAGTTATAAGCTTCTTTTACAAATTTTTACTTCCATTTCCTTTTGTGGGAGGATATCAAAATTGAGGTATTTAATGATAGGGGTCATCCATCCTAAGTTCATGTTGGAGACTGTCAACGTGTCCGATTTATCGACTTCTTTCCTCATTGATGGTAACTGCAAAATTTCTTGGATCAGGCTTTTTATTATTGTCCCCTGGCTTAGTGCTGACCAGGTTAGAGAGGGCAACAACTCGACTATTTAGTTTTCATGTTATGTGTCTAACCTTAGCTTCTTGGAACATTGCCAATTGGGCTAACATCTTCTCTAGGTACCTCTTCATGTTGGGGTCCTTGGCTTGATAGTCATCATTCACTTGTGAAGTTATCAATTGGAAGTCACTGAAGACTATTACTTTTAAGGCGCCAACCTCTTTGGCCATTCAAAGACTAGCAAGCACAGCTTCATATTCAGCTTGGTTGTTAGAGGCTTAGAAGTTGAACTTCAATAAAAGTTCTAACCGAGTTCCTTCTTCATTTTCAAGGATAACCCCTGCTCTACTACCGGTTTCTTTTGATGAGCCATCTACATACAAGTTTCAAGTGGTGGAGTTTTCTTTTTGCTCTTCTGTGCACTCTGCCATGAAATCGGTCAAGTATTGCGACTTGATTACTGTTCAAGCTTCATATTTCAAGTCGAACTTAGAAAAATCTACAACCTAATGTAGCATTCGCCCTGTAATATCTGTTTTTTTTTTTTTTTGTAAGATATGCCTCATGGGTTGATTGGTTTGTACTTTGATGGTGTGAGCTTTGAAGTAGGGTCGCAATCTCTTGGAAGCTAGGACAAGGGTGTAAGAAAAATTTTCAATCTTTTGAAAGTTCAATGCAGACCCTTGCAACGTCTTACTTATGAAGTAAACAGGTCTTTTTCCCTCCTCATCTTCTCAGACGAGGGCAGAGGCTATGATATTATCAACAACAATTAGATACAGCACAGGTTCTTCTCCCTCCTTAAGTCGAGTCAGTATAGGGGGCTGACTTAAGAATTTTTTGAATTCTTAAAAACTTGTTTATATTTTTGAGTGTGATGGAGCCTTTCCTAAGGATTGCAAATAGCGGTAATGACTTCAAGGCCGAGTCAACCAAGAATATGGATAAAGTTGCCAACCTACCATTCAATTGCTAGACTTCTTTCAAACAAGTCGGGATTTTCATCTTCAATATTTTCTTGCATTTATTCGGGTTAACTTTAAGGCCCTTTTAAGTGAACATGAACCGAAGGAAATTTCTTGCTTCTACTACAAAGGTATACTTAATGGGATTTAATCTCATCTCGTGTTGCCTTATAGTATTGAACACTTCTGACAAGTCAGACAGTAGGTTGGCTTAACT
Source organism: Arachis hypogaea (assembly GCF_003086295.3). Classification (NCBI taxonomy): domain Eukaryota; kingdom Viridiplantae; phylum Streptophyta; class Magnoliopsida; order Fabales; family Fabaceae; genus Arachis; species Arachis hypogaea. The sequence goes on from NC_092054.1 coordinate 137,400,612, forward strand.
CTTAGTTTTAACAAGCATATCATCGACGTAGACCTCCATTAACTTTCCCAAGAGAGGTTTGAATAGCTTATTCATCAGTCGCTAATATGTTTTTCCTGCTTTTTTCAATCCAAATGGCATAACCACATAACAAGAGTTGGTCCTAGGAGTGATGAAGGGTGTATTCTCTTGATTGAGTTCGTACATTGGGATTTTGTTACATCCCGAGTAAGCATCCATGAAGGAGAGAAACTTGTACCTTGACGCTGAATCTACCAAGGCGTCAATACTGGAAAGAGGATAAGGATCCTTACGACAAACTTTGTTAAGGTCAATAAAATCTACACACATCCTTCACTTTCCATTTTGCTTTTTTACTAGGATAACATTTGCTAGCCATTGTGGATATTTTACTTCCCTTATAAATCTAGCTTCCAGGAGTGTTTAAACTTATTCTTCCATGACTTGTTCTCTTTGTTGTACAAGTCATGATCGAGAAGGATACCAGGCATGTCAGAAGCCTTCTATGAAAAGAGGTTGGCATTCTCGTGTAGGAGTTTGATGAGGTCTTCTTTCAGTTTCTGACCTAGATTGGTTCCTATGTTGGTGGTTTTTCCGTCTTCATTTGCTATCCGCACTTTTTTCATTTTTTTCTCGGGTTGAGGTCTTAAATATTCACTAACTCAAACTCTCTTGAGCTTGAGCTCTATTGAATTGACTTATTTTCCTTTTGTACAACGTCATAAGTTTAAGCTTTCATTGTAGCACCACCTTCTAACCAATTTCTGATCTCTCTACAATTGCTATTCCTCTCTAGGGTAGAAAATTTCATACAAAGATGAAGACTAGATACCACTACATTAAGTTGGTTTAAAGTTGACCGAGCTATTAGGGTATTGTAAGCTGACACTTAGCATAATGTATTCTATGCTTAGGATTCTTAACCAAATAGGGTGTCTAGTTATGCCTTCATGTCCTTTACTTCTAGGCTTAGCTTATCAAAGGTTGGTTTAACTAGAATATTAACTGAACTTCCCTAATCTATCAATGTCCTATGAAGGTTTGCATTAGCCAAAATTATTGTTATAACCATTGGATCATCATAACCAGACATAACACCTTGGGTGCCTTCTTTCATGAAGGTTATTGTAGGTCGGGTGTTTCTTCATCTTCTCGATCTGATAGACCTCCTTTAGGTGCCTTTTGCAAGAGAATTTTGTTATCCTTCCCTTGTAAACCCACCAGCAATCATGTGGATGTGTCTCTTAGGGGTTTTTTGTGGTCGCTTTTGCCTTTCTCTATCTTCCTTGTCTTTTTTTCTTTTACTAGCCTCTTTGGACTTTCCAACAATATATTTATCCAACCGCCATTCTCTGACTAGTTTTTCAATCACATTCTTCATATCATAACAGTCGTTGGTTGGATGGCCATAAATTTTGTAGTATTTACATTATTTGGACCAATTTTCTCCTTTTTGGCCTTGAATAGGTCTAGGAGGTGGTATCTTTTTACTGTGACATTTCCTTGTAGGCATTGACCAAGGAAACTCACAATGAAGTGTGTAATACCCTACCATACTTAATCTTATGCTTAAGTCATAAGACTGAGATAGTAAGGTACTACGACCTCTAAAATTAAAAATATATATAATAATAGTAAAAGAGATATTTAACTAGGAGCCTTGAAAAAATGGGTAAAACCAAAACGCAAACCAAAAGCGCAACGCTCAGGAAACGAGATAACTTGCCTACTAAGAAATCTAAAGATAATAAGTATAAATAGACAGAAAGTGAGAATAGAGAGTCAATGATACAAAATAACTAGCTCCTAACTCAGCCTGCGAAGCCAAGGCTAACCGGAGAATATTTACATACTGGTATGCGAAATTGCGATCATCAACAATGGTGCCAAAGACTTGGTGCTCTCAAACGTGAATCACACTTTGTCACAACTTCGCACAACTAACCATCAAGTGCACTGGGTCGTCCAAATAATAAACCTTACGTGAGTAAGGATCGATCCCACGAAGATTGTCGGCTTGAAGCAAGCTATGGTCACCTTGTAAATCTCAATTAGGCGGATTCAAATGGTTATGGTGAATTGATAATTAAAATATAATTAAAATGTAAACTAGGATAGAGATACTTATGTAATTCATTGGTGAGAATTTCAGATAAGCGTATAGAGATGCTTTTGTTCCCCCTGAACCTCTGCTTTCCTGTTGTCTTCATCCAATCATTCCTACTCCCTTCCATGGCAAGCTGTATGTTGGGCATCACCGTTGTCAATGGCTACATCCCGTCCTCTCTGTGAAAATGGTCCAATGCGCTGTCACTGCATGGCTAATCATCTGTCGATTCTCGATCATACTGGAATAGGATTTACTATTTTTTTGCGTCTGTCACTACGCCCAGCACTCGCGAGTTTGAAGCTCGTCACAGCCATCCCTTCCTAGATCCTACTCGGAATACCACAGACAAGGTTTAGACTTTCCGGATCTCAGGAATGGCCGTCCATGGGTTCTAACTTATACCACGAAAATTCTAATATCTCGGACTCGGTCCCCTGTATTAGATATCTAAGAGATACTCATTCTAGCTCGTTTGCATGTAGAACGGAAGTGTTTGTCAGGCACACGTTCATAAGTGAGAATGATGATGAGCGTCACATAATCATCACATTCATCCTATTCTTGTGTGCGAATGGATATCTTAGAGAAGAAATAGACTTGAATTGAATAGAAAAATAATAGTACTTTGCATTAATTCATGAGGAACAGCAGAGCTCCACACCTTAATCTATGGTGTGTAGAAACTCTACGGTTGAAAATACATAAGAACAAGGTTCAGGCATGGCCGAATGGCCAGCCCCTTTAATCTAAGAACTAAACGTCCACAGATAAGATGTAAATACAATAGTAAAAAGTTCTATTTATACTAAACTAGTTACTAGGGTTTACAGAAATGAGTAAATGATGCAGAAATCCACTTCTGGGCCCACTTGGTGTGTGCTTGGGCTGAGCATTGATCTTTTCACGTGTAGAGGCTTCTCTTGGAGTTGAACGCCAGTTTGTAACCTGTTTCTGACGTTTAACTCCACTTTGCAACCTGTTTCTGGCGTTTAACTCCAGAATGCAACATGGAACTGGAATTGAACGCCAGTTTCCGTCATCTAAACTCGGGCAAAGTATGAACTATTATATATTGATGGAAAGCCCTGGATGTCTACTTTCCAACTCAATTGAGAGCGTGCCATTTGGAGTTCTGTAGCTCCAGAAAATCCACTTTGAGTGCAGGGAGGTCAGAATCCAACAGCATCTGCAGTCCTTCCTCAACCTCTGAATCTGATTTTTGCTCAAGTCCCTCAATTTCATCCAGAAAATACATGAAATCACAAAAAAAACACACAAACCCATAGTAAAGTCCAGAAATGTGATTTTTATTTAAAAACTAATAAAACTATACTAAAAACTAACTAAATTATACTAAAAACTATGTAAAAACAATGCCAAAAAGCGTATAAATTATCCGCTCATCACAACACCAAACTTAAATTGTTGCTTGTCCCCAAGAAACTGAAAATCAAATAGGATAAAAAGAAGAGAATATACTATGAATTTCAAAATATCAATGAAACTTAGCTCTAATCAGATGAGCGGGACTTGTAGCTTTTTACCTCTTGAATAGTTTTGGCATCTCACTTTATCCATTGAAGTTCAGAATGATTGGCATCTATAGGAACTTAGAATTCAGATAGTGTTATTGATTCTCCTAGTTCAGTATGTTGATTCTTGACTTTAACCGCTCAATCTCAAGTTTTCACTTGATACCTTCACGCCACAAGCACATGGTTAGGGACAACTTGGTTTAGCCGCTTAGGCCAGGATTTTATTCCTTTAGGCCCTCCTATCCACTGATGCTCAAAGCCTTGGATCCTTTTTATTACCCTTGCCTTTTGGTTTTAAGGGTTATTGGCTTTTTCTGCTTGCTTTTGCTTTTTCTGCTTGCTTTCGCTTTTCGCCATTTTTCTTTTCTTTTTTTTTCGTATTATTTTTTTCTGCAAGCTTTGTTCTTCATTGCTTTTTCTTGCTTCAAGAATCAATTTTATGATTTTTCAGATTATCAAATAACATTTTTCCTTTTTCATCATTCTTTCAAGAGCCAACATATTTAACATTCATAAACAACAACTTCAAAAGACATATGCACTATTCAAGCATTCATTCAGAAAACAAAAAGTATTGTCACCACATCGAAATAATTAAACTAGTTTCAAGGATGAATTCAAAACCATGTATTTCTTGTTCTTTTCTAATTAAAACATTTTTCATTTAAGAGAGGTGATGGATTTATGGGACATTCATAACTTTAAGGCATATACACTTAGACACTAATGATCATATAGTAAAGACACAAACATAAATAAAACATAGGGCTCAAAAACCAAAAAAACAGGAAAATAAGAACAAGGAGATTAAGGAATGAGTCCACCTTAGTGAGGGTGGCGTCTTCCTCTTCTTGAAGAACCAATGGTGCTCTTGAGCTCCTCTATGTCTCTTCCTTGACTTTGTTGCTCCTCCCTCATAGCTCTTTGATCTTCTCTAATTTCATGGAGGATGATGGAGTGCACTTGGTGCTCCATCCTTAGTTGTCTGATAAACCCATATTTTATGATATATTTTGTGCTTAGTTTGAGTGATTTATTCAATCCTTCACCCACTTATTCATATTAATTGCATAGTTTTACTTTCCCTTCCTCATTATGTGATGTATGTGAAAAACATGTTTCCTATGCTTTAAAACTAATTATTTTAATTACCTTTAATTCCATTCGATGCCGTGACTAGTGTGTTGAGTAGTTTCAGATCTTCTAAGGCAGGAATGACTTAAAGGATGGAAAGGAAACATACAAAAATGGAAGGAAAGCACAAAACGGAGTTTCTAGAGAAACTGGCATCCACGCAATCGCATGGGCAACGCGGACGCATGCCAAGCGCGAATCAACAGCGACGCGGCCGCATGACTGACGCGACCGCGCGCCTTAAGCAAAACACATATGACGCGGCCGCATGACTGACGCGACCGCGTGACAAGAAAAGCTCCGAATGACGTGACCGCGTGACCTACGCGGACGCGTGACAGAGGCCACACACCAAAAATTGCAGAAAACGCTCCCAGCGATTTCTGAAGCCCTTTTTGGCCCAAATCCAAGTCCAAAAGGCATAGACCAGAGGTTATGAAGTGAGGGAATGCATCCATTCATAGGGAGACCACTTTAGTTTAGTTTTCATGAGTTAGATTTAGTTTAGAGAGAGGTTCTCTCCTCTCTCTTAGGATTAGGATTTAGGATTTCTCTTAGCTTTAGGAGTGACTCTCGATCCCAGGTTTAATGTTCCTTTACTTTAAGCTTCCCTTTCACTTTTGTTCATTCCATTACTTTAGTTGATTATTTACTTTTGCAATTTGATTTATGAATCCTTCCATGTTACAGATTACTCTTTTGAATTAATGTTATTTGAGATATTTCAGTTTAATATTGCTTTCTTTTCTTTATGCTATTATTGCTTTTACTCTGAAGACATTTTTATTCCAGTAGATTTACTTTTCTCCTTTTGGCCTTGGTTAAGAAATCAGTAACTCAAGAGTTATCAAACTCAAACAAGCTTGATAATTGTTATCTTCGTTAATTAAATTGAACTTCAATAATCCCAGTCTTTTCTTAGGAAATAAATAGGATTCGAAGATCAAACCAATTAATCCCTTGACCTTCCTTTATCTTAGTAAAGGTTAACAAAGCGGAATTAAGATTCAATTCTCATCATCATTGATAAGGATAGCTAGGATAGGATCTCTAATTTCTCACACCTTGCCAAAAGTTTATTTACAGTCATTTATTTATTTTACTTGCCATTTAAATTGCTTGTTCTTCATTTACTTTATTCGCTAATTAACTATTCGCTCCTCATTCTCAAAACCCCAATTTACAATCTCCATAACCAATAATAAGAACATACTTCCCTGCAGTTCCTTGAGAAGATGACCCGAGGTTTGAATACTCGGTTATCAATTTTTAAGGGGTTTGTTACTTGTGACAACCAAAACGTTTGTACGAAGGGATCTCTGTTGGTTTAGAATATGTATCTACAACGCGACAATTTTTATAAAATTCTTTACTAGCAAAAATCCCAACGTCAAAATGGCGTCGTTACCGAGGAGCTGCAATTGTGTGCCTTATTATTGGTTATTGTAAATATTCTTCTTTTACTTGTTTATTTGTCTTTATTTTCCCCTTTTATTTTCATCAGCTACTATGAATTCTCACCCCTTTTGCTTTGAGTTTGGTTCTAATGTTATTGAAAGGAATGAAAGTTATAACAGGAGTATGCATCAAGGTCAGAGCAATCAAAGATGGATGGAGCCAAGAGGACCTAGTCAACCCTTTAGGCAACAACACCCTCCAAGATATCATGGACAAAGACCATTCTGCAATACATACCCAGCTGAAAGATATGGTGGACAACCTTGTAGCTACCAACAAGCCCCACCCCGTGCCTATAGACCATCCTCTCAACATAACCTCGAACCGCCACACTCACAAGCATCTTTTCGCCATTCGCCACCATATAATCCTCATTTACCCTGATTCCAATCCAATTACTCCCAAACACCACCACTTCCCCCTGTGCCATATCCAAATCTATCACCCCGAGAATCAGAGATTCGCCTCAAGGAAACAGCAGATCAACTTCAAACAACTATTCATCAACTGGAGCAAGCAATAAGTCAATTACTTGCCAGACGTTCGAACGTTCAAGGACCTTCCACAGCCCCATGTGGACAGTCTAATGAAGAGCGTAGCATGAAGGAAATACTAGAAACTCCAGTGGAAAAGACAGAGCATAGCTTCGTACTGGAACAAGTAAAAGAAGCTGTCATTATTGAAGAAGAAGAGTTGGTTGAAGACTTAGGAGACGCTGAACTTCCATGGGAAGCCAGAGTTGTGGAAAATTCTGTCAAGGATGTTGCAATTGATGCTAAGGAGGATTGTGCACAATCCCCAAAGCAGGTATTTCCTGAAGAACTAGACAGAATAATCCAAGAAGTAAGTTTCCTTGATGATGATAATGAACTTGCATCTGCAAGTGAATTCTTTGAGATCGAAGAATCCTCCCTAAGCGAATACGAAGATGATACGGAGGTAGATTTCTCTCAACCTCCAGTCTATAACACAAGTGATGAGGAGGACATAGATGGATTTGATCAGGATATAGAAACATTTGAAGAATCTTGCAAAGAAGTGGAGAATTTCACAGAAGAGCACAAGGGAGTAGAACTCACAGAACCACTGGAACCACCTACCCCAAGGCCATTACCACCCAATACAAGCTTCAAGTGGGTACAATCCTTAACTTTTAACTGTATTTTTCCACTTGAATATGGTTTTCTTGAAACAGATGGCCAGCTTAGAGCTCTCTGTGGCTTTAAGAGTAAAAGGGAAATGGCTCGTACTTAGAGCTAGTGCACAAGGTTCGATAAGGTTCCACGCTTCAACTTGAAGTGCACGGATTGGCATCATGATCAACCGGATGGATCTCGGAAAATGTTTAGTTATCCTGGTGAGAATCTAATCTCTAAACCGCCCAGATGGAAAAGTATAGATCAAGACGAAGGCGGATTTAAAAGTAAAGTTTGGGATCCTGGAATCTATGCTAACATTCGTCACCCCAAGAGTCTGAGAATCTGTTTGAAGTTGCCCAGAAGCTTCACGTGCCTAGTTTGGGACCCCAGAGGCTATTGGTATTCCAAGCATTGGTGGAGATTTCTGGATGAATTTAAACATAAGCCGCCATAACAGGAAGCTCCTCCAATGTCCAACTTAAGGACTTTAACTAAAAGTGCTAGGTGGGAGACAACCCACCATGGTATGATCGTTCATTTTTCAATTTTTATTTCGTTTTGTTTGTTTTCAAGTTTTATTTTATTTTATAATATTGAACCTGGAATTTTGCATCGCATTCATAATAATCATTGCATTCTGCATACTACATAAAAAAAAGAGAAGGTGCTCCACGCGACCGCATCATCCATGCGATCGCGTGACCTGGAGATCGGCGTAAAGATCCAACATCCAGAAAGTTAGGCTGGAATCGTGCGGCCATTGTGCGTTTCGCACAATTGACCCACGCGATCGCGTCACTCACGTGATCGCGTCACTTGCACAATACCAATCCCACGCGATCGCGTGAGCAACGCGATCGCGTCGCATGGATTGCACCACACCCCAAAAGGAGACAGAGAGTTGCGCTGAAACGACGCTGGATTTGTGCGTTTAGCACAAATTCCAGCGACGCGATCGCATGCCCCAGGCGATTGCGTCATTTACTCTTTTTGCCCTCCACGCGATCGCGTCATCCACGCGATTGCGTCACACCATTTTTTCGCTCCAGCCACGCGACCGCGTCTCCCACGCGGCCGCATGGATTCAAATTTATAACCCCCCCAGCCACGCGAACCCTACCAGTTGCGCCCCCCCAAACCTTTCTTCTCCCTCTCTTCTCCTCCAATCCAACCATCACCACCCAGCCACCACCACGCCACCACGCAACCACCGACCACCGCCGACCACCCAGAACCCGCCGCCACCCACCCCCCTTCCTCCTTCCCCTTCTTTCTTCTTCTTCCTTCTCCTCCCTCCCTCCAACGCCACTGGCCCCCTTCCACGACCACCACCCACCGCCGCCGGCCCATCCCAGCCGCGCCCCCCCATCCGCCACCCACCCCTTCCCCTCTTTCCCCTACCCCATTACCCCTACTTTCCCTTCCTGCCCCGAACAGTAGCCACCGCCGCCACGACACCCTTCTCCGCCGCGCCAGACGCCGTCACCACCACCCCCAGCCACCTTTCTGCCCACTCTCCCTAGTTCGCCTACCAGGTTCCGCCGAACGCCACCCTTTTATACTTTCGTCGTTAGTTCCTATTTTTTTTCTGTTATTGTTCATCTTTAGGCTAGTTAGATATGCATGTTGTAGTGGATTTTAGGATGTTAGGTAGCCTAGGATGTGGTTAGTGGATTTAGGTCTGTTTAATTGCACTATTCTTGTTTCTTGTTTCATTATTTTCGCAATTATGCTGATGTTGTGCTGTTAGTTTTGTTCATATGCTATGATTTCTTGTTTCATGCTGCTCCTTACTCTGAATTTTCATTCCTTATATGTAAGTACAGCTTTAATTTTGATTCATATGAACTATTTAACTGCTGTTTATTTTCCGGGACAATCCAATTTTAGCCGGAATGCTGCCCAAATTTCTGTGAAATGTTTCCATTCATGTTTTAGTTTTGCCATTTTGAAATCTGTTTTACTCTGCTTTAACCAAACCATTCATGAATTCCCGGGCAAGTATTCTTATCCCTTTTTGATTTCCTGGTTCCTACACTGCATTTATGATGTTTGATTCCAAATTTCTGCTTTCTCTGTATCTATTTGAATCATCATCAAACTGTTTTACTTGTTTGGATATGAGTTACTTATCGTTTCTAATTGTGAATACTTGTTACTTGGAATATTTTCATTATGCCACTTACTTTAACCCACTTATACTAACTCACTAATTTTCACTTCCTAAACTCTTTTTCAATTCTAACCAACCTAACCTTTCAAAAACTTCTTTTCTGATTTTCTTTCACTTTCTCTTAACATTCTAACCAAGGCATGATGTTTATTTTTCTATTTCACATGAATTCTATTCCATTTTGGATTGTAAATTCTTCTTTTCGAACTTTTAACTCCTATTCAATCCTTAATGCACATTTACTTAGCTCATATTCATTACTCTCCTGCTCCTTTGCCACTATGTGCTTCTTTTGTTAATTGCCTCCTTGTTTTCCTTTTTTTATTATATCCTTGAATTCTGTTTTTTAGGATGTCGGACTCCCACAGAAAAGGGAAAGGAAAGGCAACAACTAGCAAACGGAAAAGAGGAGAAGCCTCTATGTCTATCATAGATCTCATGCATGATGCCTCCTTGCGGGAGAAAAATTTTACCCCGCAGGAGAAGGCCGACCAGCTAATCCCTGCTACTGATCCAGTAAAGTTTGCAAACCGATACTGTGAGCTGAGGTATCCGGTGTTTGCAACCTCCAGGAACCTACACCTGGAGAGGACTCTGAAGATCCCAGAAGAACTCCAGCAATACACCTCTGAGCAAATCAAACAAAGAGGCTGGTTCTTCCTGGAGAGACCTCTGACTGAGGTCAATGCATCTTGGGTTAGAGAATTCTACTGCAATTACTTCAAGACTTCCCTAGATGCAGTGAACCTCAGAGGGAAGCAGATTCTGGTTACTGAAGAGGCCATTGAAGATGTTTTGAAGCTTCTGCCTAAGACTGATCAGCTGGATGGTTATCAGAAAGCTGAGGAAGACATGCGCTTTATGCGATTTGATTGGGATGCAGTCAAGGCCCGGATAGCCCTTGACCCGACCGTTCCTTGGATTATGGGTAAGAAAACCACCATGCCCAAGGAAATCAAGCGGGCATACTTGAATGATGAGGCTCGGCTGTGGCATCAGATACTTAGCAACTTCATTATGCCGAGTACTCACGAGACAGATATACCTGCCGCTATGATCACCCTCATATGGTGTGTGATGGAGGGTAAAGACTTGTACTTGCCACGTTTTATCCGGTTCTACATGGCCAGTGTCCACGTCCGAGGCACTCTTCCCTTTCCATATTTGATCACATAGCTTGGCCGTCGAGCTGACGTGCCTTGGGAGGATGCTGATGAGAGGCCACCTGCTGCAGAATGCAAGAAGATTATCCCGCACAGCAGGAACTTTCTGGCCTTGGGCTACCGACCTCCATTCCTCACTGCTCCTGGTGACACTGCCACACCATCTGCCAGCCCCTCTTCCTCTACAGCTACACCTGCCACCACTATTGCACCTCCACCTGCCCCAGAGCCCATCTATCATCTAGTGTACCGCCTATTTCGACGGCTTGACCAGATGGAGCGTCGCAACAAGCGACGCTATGAGCACCTGAAGCTGATGATACGATCTGGCGACATCCCCTCCGAGCCTGACACACCATTCGAGGCATCTGAAGATGAGGCGGATGATCCCGAGGCAGAGACCCATCCACAGAGCGAGGCAGAGCAGGCAAGCACCCAGCAGGAAGCACACCATCAGGAGGCTCCGTCTCAGATTCAGGCTGTAGACCCTGAGATCCCTCTTCAGTCAACACCTCCTCCACAACAGTCAGACCCTCAGATCACCACCTCAGAGACCCCAGCTACCCATCCTTCCAGTGATGACACCCCTTCACACCCTGCTTGACTGAGCATCAGGGACGATGCTACATTTTAAGTGTGGGGAGGTCGCCATCTCTGGCGTTCTTTTTTTTTTTTTTGTGAACCACTACATACTCTTTTTATTTATTTTGCTATTTTTCTGTATTTTTCTTTTTATTTCTATTTTGCGGTACTTATACATTGCTATTTTCATGTATTTATACTCTATTTCTGCATTTTGCATTTTTAACTCATATTTTAGCTACTTAGTTTAGTTGCAATTCTAACTTAATAGTTATAGAAATTGTGGATTGATTAGTATAGTTTACCCTTTTTAGCATAAGATAACTTAGAATAGATTGAAAAGAAAAAGGAAGTAAACTAGAGACTTTAACAGAATCAAAACAATCCACACACTTTGTATATATAGCATTACATGTTAGTTAGTTAACAACATTTCATCAAGGAGAAACACTAGAACTTTAAAGCCACCTTAAGTTTTACATTGAGAATAATGGGAATTTTTAACTAAACCTGCATGACATACATAATTGATAAATGATTTTTGAGCTAGAGACCACATAGCCTGTGAGTTTTGAGCTTAATTGTATGGTTACATTCAAACCATAATTTTTATTCCTGTGTGTTTCGCCCTTCTTTTATATTCTGGTATTCTTTACTTTGTTTTAATCTATATGTCTGATTATAGATTAGAAATACATACCAAGAGAGTGATTGAGGCCATTATTTGATTTTAGCTCACTTATCCCAAAATAGCCTACCCTTTACATCACCCTACCCTTTACATCACCCTTGTTAGCCCCCTTGAGCCTTTAAATCTCCTTTTATTCTATTAGCCACATTACTAGCCTTAAGCAGAAAAACAAAATAAAATCCCAAGTTGAATCCTTGGTTAGCTTAAGATAGAAAATTATGTATAGTTTAAATATGGGAAAACCTATTGGGAACATGGATGATAAAAACAAAAAGGTAGAAAAGAATTAAAATAATTTAAAATAAGAATTTTTGGGAAGCATGCTCATGTGAAATCAAAATAATTGAATTACCATGTGCAATAAAAAAAAGATTTTATTTTTCAGTATTTGAATAGAGGAAACACAAAAGAATTCCCCAATTGTGAAATAAAGCAATGCACATGGGATAAAAATAAATATTGAGATATGAGCATGTAACATCAAAAGTGACAAAATATGGAAAATAGGTAAAGAAGCTTTGATTTAGAAAGTATGTATGTTAGGTGAAATCTTAGTCTAATTAAGGATTCACTTATTAGCTCACTTAGCCTTATACATATACCCTTACCTTTACCTTGGCCCCATTACAACCTTACTTAAAGACCTCATGATTTTTGGTATGACTATATTCTATGATTGTTGATTGGTTAGATGAAGAACAAAGTTATAGAAAGTAAGAATAAAAAGAAGAATAGAGTGATTAACCCAATAAACACTGAGTGATTAGAGAGTAAACACAAAATCCAGTGAGGGTTCAATAGCTCATTAACATTTATCTCTGTTTAAATTATTAATTGTCTTGCAAGTTTATAAAATGCTTTTCTCTCCCATTTCAATTGTAAAGGCACTTTATCACTATCTAAGGCTTGGCTATATATATATATATATATGATTCCTTGAGAATGTGAGTTAATTCAACTACATGCAAGCTTTACATACAAGTGAATAAAAATTAGAATTGCATGATGCATCATTCATTTAGGTAGTTGCATTTAGATTAGATTGCATTACATGACATTCCATCACTATAACCTTACTTTTCACCTTGGATTTAGCATGAGGACATGCTATTGTTTAAGTGTGGGGAGGTTGATAAACCCATATTTTAGGATATATTTTGTGCTTAGTTTGAGTGATTTATTCAATCTTTCACCCACTTATTCATATTAATTGCATAGTTTTACTTTCCCTTCCTCATTATATGATGTATGTGAAAAACATGTTTCCTATACTTTAAAACTAATTATTTTAATTACCTTTAATTCCATTCGATGCCGCGACTAGTGTGTTGAGTAGTTTCAGATCTTCTAAGGCAGGAATGACTTAAAGGATGGAAAGGAAACATACAAAAATGGAAGGAAAGCACAAAACAGAGTTTCTAGAGAAACTGGCATCCACGCAATCGCATGGGCAACGCGGATGCATGCCAAGCGCGAATCAACAGCGACGTGGCCGCATGACTGACGCGATCGCGCGCCTTAAGCAAAACACATATGACGCGGCCGCATGACTGACGCGACCGCGTGACAAGAAAAGCTCCGAATGACGCGACCGCGTGACCCACGCGGACGCGTGACAGAGGTCACGCACCAGAAATTGCAGAAAACGCTCCCAACGATTTCTGAAGCCCTTTTTGGCCCAAATCCAAGTCCAGAAGGCATAGACCAGAGGTTATGAAGTGAGGAAATGCATCCATTCATAGGGAGACCACTTTAGTTTAGTTTTCATGAGTTAGATTTAGTTTAGAGAGAAGTTCTCTCCTCTCTCTTAGGATTAGGATTTAGGATTTCTCTTAGCTTTAGGAGTGACTCTCGATCCCAGGTTTAATGTTCCTTTACTTTAAGCTTCCCTTTCACTTTTGTTCATTTCATTACTTTAGTTGATTATTTACTTTTGCAATTTGATTTATGAATCCTTCCATGTTACAGATTACTCTTTTGAATTAATGTTATTTGAGGTATTTCAGTTTAATATTGCTTTCTTTTCTTTATGCTATTATTGCTTTTACTCTGAAGACATTTTTATTCCAGTAGATTTACTTTTCTCCTTTTGGCCTTGGTTAAGAAATCAGTAACTCAGGAGTTATCAAACTCAAACAAGCTTGATAATTGTTATCTTCGTTAATTAAATTGAACTTCAATAATCCCAGTCTTTTCTTAGGAAATAAATAGGATTCGAAGATCAAACCAATTAATCCCTTGACCTTCCTTTATCTTAGTAAAGGTTAACAAAGCGGAATTAAGATTCAATTCTCATCATCATTGATAAGGATAGCTAGGATAGGATCTCTAATTTCTCACACCTTGCCAAAAGTTTATTTACAGTCATTTATTTATTTTACTTGCCATTTAAATTGCTTGTTCTTCATTTACTTTATTCGCTAATTAACTATTCGCTCCTCATTCTCAAAACCCCAATTTACAATCTCCATAACCAATAATAAGAACATACTTCCCTGCAGTTCCTTGAGAAGACGACCCGAGGTTTGAATACTCGGTTATCAATTTTTAAGGGGTTTGTTACTTGTGACAACCAAAACGTTTGTACAAAGGGATTTCTGTTGGTTTAGAATCTATATCTACAACGCGACAATTTTTATAAAATTCTTTACTAGCAAAAATCCCAACGTCATTGTCCCATGTTGGAACTTAATTCTCCTAGGAAAGTGTTGATTTGCTCCCAATAATTTTGTGGAGGAAAGTGCATCTCCTGAGGCATCTCAGGGATTTCATGGTGAGGAATTTTCTCATGCTCATATTGAGGTCCATGATCTCTTGTTTGCTCCATCCTTTTCTTAGTGATGGGCTTATCCTCATCAATGAGGATGTCTCCCTCTATGTCAATCCCAACCGAATTGCATAGGTGGCAAATGAGGTGGGAAAAGGCTAACCTTGCCAAAGTGGATGACTTGTCAGCCACCTTGTAGAGTTTTTGAGGTATAATCTCATGAACTTCAACCTCCTCTCCAATCATGATACTATGGATCATGATGGCCCGGTCTATAGTAACTTCAGACCGGTTACTAGTGGGAATGATTGAGCGTTGAATGAACTCTAACCATCCCCTAGCTACAGGCTTAAGGTCCAGTCTTCTCAATTGAACCGGATTGCCTCTTGAGTCAATTTTCCATTGAGCTCCTTCTACACATATGTCCATGAGGAGTTGGTCCAACCTTTGATCAAAGTTGACCCTTCTAGTGTAGGGGCGTGCGTTTTCTTCCATCATTGGCAAGTTGAACGCCAGCCTTACATTTTTCAGACTGAAATCTAAGTATTTCTCCCGAACCATGGTAAGCCAATGCTTTGGATTCGGGTTCACACTTTGATCATGGTTCTTAGTGATCCATGCGTTTGCATAGAACTCTTGAACCATTAGGATCCCGACTTGTTGAATGGGGTTGGTAAGAACTTCCCAACCTCTTCTTTGGATCTCAAGTCGGATCTCCGGATACTCATTCTTTTTGAGCTTGAAAGGAACCTCAGGGATCACTTTCTTCTTGGCCACAACTTCATAGAAGTGGTCTTGATGGACCTTTGAGATGAATCTCTCCATCTCCCATGACTCATAGGTGGAAGCAATTGCCTTCCCTTTCCTATTTCTTGAGGATTCTCTGGCCTTAGGTGCCATTGATGGTTATGGAAAAACAAAAAGCTATGCTTTTTACCACACCAAACTTAAAATGTTTGCTCGTCCCCGAGCAAAAGAAGAAAGAAAGAAGGAGAAGAAGAAGAAGAACGGAGGAGAGGGAGAGGGTTGTGTATTCGGCCAAGGGAAGAAGAAAGGGTTGTGTTGTGTGAAAATGAAGAAGGAATGAGGGGTTTATATAGGAGTGGGGTGGGGGTTAGGGTTCGGCCATTAGGGTTGGGTTTGGGAGGGAAAAGAATTTGAATTTTGAAGGTAGGTGGGGTTTTTGGGGAAGAGAGGATAGATATGAGTGGTGAAGAGGTGATGGGGAAGAGTGATTGAGTTTATTGGTGAATGGTATTTGGGGAAGAGAGATATGAAAAGGTGTGAAAAGGAGAGAAGAAGGTAGGTGGGGATCCTGTGGGGTCAAGGACTTAACATCCCTGCTCCAATTAGGCGTGTAAAATGCCCTTGCTGTGCAATCCTGGCATTTAACGCCAAACTGCTACTTGTTTCTGGCGTTAAATGCCCAAATGTAGCTTGTTTCTAGCGTTAAACGCCAGCTCTATGCTTGTTTCTGGCGTTTAACGCCAGCTTTCCTCTGGGTGCAATCCTGGCGTTTAAACGCCAGACTGCTGCTTGTTTTTGGCGTTTAACGCCAATTTCATGCTCTGTTCTAGCGTTAAACGCCAGCCAGATGCTCCTTACTGGCGTTTAACGCCAGTACGCTCCTCCTCTAGGGTGTGCTATTTTTAATGCTGTTTTTTCATTTTGTTTTTTATTTTTTAGTAGTTTTTGTGACTTCACATGATCATCAACCTAATAAAACACGAAATAATAATAAAAATAAAATTAAATAACATTGGGTTGCCTCCCAACAAGTGCTTCTTTAATGTCAATAGCTTGACAGTGAGCTCTCATGGAGTCTCACAGATGTTCAGAGCATTGTTGGGATCTCCCAACACCAAACTTAGAGTTTGAATGTGGGGGTTCAACACCAAACTTAGAGTTTGGCTGTGGCCTCCCAACACCAAACTTAGAGTTTGACTGTGGGGGCTTTGGTTGACTCTGCAGTGAGAGAAGGTTTTCATGCTTCCTCTCCATGGTCGCAGAAGGAGAACCTTGGGTCTTAAACACAAGGTAGTCCTCATTCATTTGAAGGACTAACTCTCCTCTGTCCACATCAATCACAGCTCTTGCTGTGGCCAGGAAGGGTCTTCCAAGGATGATGGATTCATCCTCATCCTTCCCAGTGTCTAGGATTATGAAATCAGCAGGGATGTAAAGGCCTTCAACCTTTACTAACACGTCCTCTACTTGTCTATAAGCCATTTTCATGGATTTGTCTGCCATCTCTAATGAGAAATTGGCAGCCTGTACCTCAAGGATTCCCAGTTTCTCCATTACAGAGAGTGGCATTAAGTTTATTCCTGACCCCAGGTCACACAGAGCCTTCTCAAAGGTCATGGTACCTATGTTACAGGGAATTTGGAATTTACCAGGATCCTGTTTCTTTTGAGGTAATTTCTGCCTATCCAATGCATTCAGTTCATTGGTGAGCAAGGGAGGTTCATCTTCCCAAGTCTCATTACCAAATAATTTGGCATTCAGCTTCATGATTGCACAAAAGTACTTAGCAACTTGCTCCTTAGTAACATCTTCATTCTCTTCAGAAGGAGAATATTCATTAGAGCTCATGAAGGGCAGAAGGAGGTTCAAAGGAATCTCTATGGTCTCTAGAGGAGCCTCAGATTCCTTTGGTTCCTCAAAGGGATACTCCTTATTGATCACTAAACGTCCCAGGAGGTCTTCCTCACTGGAATTTACGTCCTCCTCCTCCCTTGTAGGTTCGGCCATGATGGTTAAATCTATGGCCTTGTACTCTCTCTTTGGATTTTCTTTTGTATTGCTTGGGAGAGTACTAGGAGGAGTTTTAGTGACTCTTTTACTTAGCTGGCCCACTTGTGCCTCCAAATTTCTAATGGAGGACCTTGTTTCATTCATGAAACTTAAAGTGGCCTTAGATAGATCAGAGACTACATTTGCTAAGCTAGATAGATTCTGCTCAGAATTCTCTGTCTGTTGCTGAGTGGATGATGGAAAAGGCTTGCTATTGCTAAACCTGTTTCTTCCACCATTATTAAAGCCTTGTTGAGGCTTTTGTTGATCCTTCCATAAGAAATTTGGATGATTTCTCCATGAGGGATTATAGGTGTTTTCATAGGGTTCACCCATGTAATTCACCTCTGCTATTGCAGGGTTCTCAGGATCATAAGCTTCTTCTTCAGAAGATGGCTCTATAGTACTGTTGGATGATTCCTTCAATCCATTCAGACTCTGAGAGATCATATTGACTTGCTGAGTCAATATTTTGTTCTGAGCCAATATGGCATTCAGAGTATCAATTTCAAGAACTCCCTTCCTCATAGGCGTCCCATTATTCACAGGATTCCTTTCAGAAGTGTACATAAACTGGTTATTAGCAACCATGTCAATGAGTTCTTGAGCTTCTGCAGGCATTTTCTTTAGGTGAATAGATCCACCTGCAGAATGGTCCAGTGACATCTTTGATAGCTCAGACAGACCATCATAGAATATATCCAGGATGGTCCTTTCTAAAGCATGTCAGAAGGACACTTTTTGGTTAGTTCCTTGTATCTCTCCCAAGCTTCATAGAGGGATTCACCTTCTTTCTATTTGAAGGTTTGAACATCCACTCTAAGCTTACTAAGCTTTTAAGGAGGAAAGAACTTGGCTAAGAACGCCGTGACCAGCTTATCCCAAGAGTTCAGGCTATCTTTAGGTTGAGAATCCAACCATATTCTAGCTCTATCTCTTACAGCAAACGGGAAAAGTATAAGCCTGTAGACCTCGGGATCAACCCCATTGGTCTTAACAGTATCACAGATCTACAAGAATTCAATTAATAACTGAAAAGGATCTTCTGATGGAAGTCCATGAAACTTGCAGTTCTATTGCATCAGAGAAATTAGTTGAGGTTTAAGCTCAAAATTGTTTGCTCCAATGGCAGGGATTGAGATGCTTCTTCCATGTAAATTGGAATTTGGTGCAGTAAAGTCACCAAGCATCTTCCTTGCATTGTTAGTATTTTCGGCCATGTCTCCTTCTTTTTCGAAAAATTCTGTCAGATTTTCTCCAGAGAGTTGTGCTTTGGCTTCCTTTAGCTTCCTCTTCAGAGTCCTTTCAGGTTCAGGATCAGCCTCAACAAGAATATTCTTATCCTTGTTCCTGCTCATATGAAAAAGAAAAAAACAGAAAAGAAAATATGGAATCCTCTATGTCACAGTATAGAGATTCCTTTATGTGAGTAGAAGAAGATAAGAATAGAAGAAGAAAAAGATAAGAATCCAAACACAAGGGAGAGGAATAAGTTCAAATTCTTGGGTGAAAGAGGGGTGTTAGTAGATGAATAAATAAACAAAAGGAGGTGAGAGAGAAGAATTTTCGAAAATAATTAAAAAGAAAAGAAAAATATTTTTGTTTTTATTTTATTTATTAATTAAAATTCGAAAATAAAAAAGAAGAAAAAAGAATTTAAATTAAATTAAAATTTTAAACAATTAGTTAATAAAAAAGGGATTTTGAAAAAGGGGGAAGGGATTTTTGAAAATTAGAAAGAGAGAATTAGTTAGGTAGTTTTGAAAAATATATGAATCAGACAAAAAAAATAAGATTAATTGAAAAAGATTTGAAAATCAATTTTGAAAAGATAAGAAGTTAGAAAAGAAGTTAGAAAAGATTTGATTTTGAAAATTAAAGTTGATTACTTGGCTAACAAGAAACTAAAAGATATGATTCTAGAGTTTAAAGATTGAACCTTTCTTACTAGGCAAGTAACAAACTTAAAATTTTTGAATCAATCACATTAATTGTTAGTAAATATTTTGAAATTATGAAACAAAATCAATTTGAAATTTTTGAAAATTATGAAAGAAAAATGAAAAAGATTTGATTTTTGAAAAAGAATTAAAAAAGATAGAATTTTTAAATTAAAAATTTGATTTGACTCATAAGAAACAACTAGATTTTTTTTAAAATTTTGAAAAAGTCAACTCAAATTTTCGAAAATTTATGAGTGAAAAAGGGAAAGATATTTTTTTTATTTTTGAATTTTTAATGATGAAAGAGAAAAATATCAAAAAGACTCAATGCATGAAAATTTTGGATCAAAACAAATGATGCATGCATGAACACTATGAATGTCAAGATGAATACCAAGAACTTATTTTTGAAAATTTTGAAGAAAAGAAAAACATGCAAGACACCAAACTTAGAAATTTTTAATTTTTAGACACTAACAAATTGAAAATACATATGAAAAACAAGAAAAGATGCAAAACATGAAAATGCAAAGATCAAACAAGGAAATTCATCAAGAACAATTTGAAGATCATGAAGAATGCTATGCATGAATTTTTGAAAAAATGAAAGAAAGAGATAAACATGCAATTGACACCAAACTTATGACTTGACACAAGACTCAAACAAGAAACACAAAATTATTTTTGGTTTTATGATTTTATAAAATTTTTTTGGATTTTTCGAAAATTAATTTGAAAAAGAAAAAGAAAAATAAGGATTTCAAAATTTTTAATAAGAATTCCAGGAATCTGCAATGTTAGTCTAAAGCTCCGGTCCAGGAATTAGACAAGGCTCACTAGCCAGCCAAGCTTTCAGTGAAAGCTCCGGTCCAAAACACTAGACATGGCCAATGGCCAGCCAAGCTTCAGCATACAACATCTGATACTTCATCCAACTTCATTCTATGCTGATAAGTGGAAGCCCCAGTCCAAATGAATTAGACATGGCTTTACAGCCAGCCATGCTTCCACATGCTTCATGAAACTCTAGAATTCATTCTTAAAAATTTTGAAGAAAAATATATTTTTGAAAATATTTATTTTTATTTTTAAATTTTTTTCGAAATTAAGAATAATAAAAACTAAAAGCTTAAAATTAAAATAAAATTACCTAATCTGAGCAACAAGATGAACCGTCAGTTGTCCAAACTCGAACAATCCCCAGCAACGGCGCCAAAAACTTGGTATGCGAAATTGCGATCATCAACAATGGTGCCAAAGACTTGGTGCTCTCAAACGTGAATCACACTTTGTCACAACTTCGCACAACTAACCAGCAAGTGCACTGGGTCATCCAAGTAATAAACCTTACGTGAGTAAGGGTCGATCCCACGGAGATTATCGGCTTGAAGCAAGCTATGGTCACCTTGTAAATCATAGTCAGGCGGATTCAAATGGTTATGGTGAATTGATAATTAAAACATAATTAAAATGTAAACTAGGATAGAGATACTTATGTAATTCATTGGTGAGAATTTCAGATAAGCGTATAGAGATGCTTTTGTTCCCCCTAAACCTCTGCTTTCCTATTGTCTTCATCCAATCATTCCTACTCCCTTCCATGGCAAGCTGTATGTTGGGCATCACCGTTGTCAATGGCTACATCCCGTCCTCTCTGTGAAAATGGTCCAATGCGCTGTCACTGCATGGCTAATCATCTGTCGGTTCTCGATCATACTGGAATAGGATTTACTATCCTTTTGCGTCTGTCACTACGCCCAACACTCGCGAGTTTGAAGCTCGTCACAACCATCCCTTCCCAGATCCTACTCGGAATACCACAGACAAGGTTTAGACTTTCCGGATCTCAGGAATGGCCGTCCATGGGTTCTAACTTATACCACGAAGATTCTAATATCTCGGACTCGGTCCCCTGTATTAGATATCTAAGAGATACTCATTCTAGCTCGTGCATGTAGAACGGAAGTGTTTGTCAGGCACACGTTCATAAGTGAGAATGATGATGAGCGTCACATAATCATCACATTCATCCTATTCTTGTGTGCAAATGGATATCTTAGAGAAGAAATAGGCTTGAATTGAATAGAAAAACAATAGTACTTTGCATTAATTCATGAGGAACAGCAGAGCTCCACACCATAATCTTTGGTGTGTAGAAACTCTACCGTTGAAAATACATAAGAACAAGGTTCAGGCATAGCCGAATGGCCAGCCCTTTTAATCTAAGAACTAAACGTCCCCAGATAAGATGTAAATACAATAGTAAAAAGTTCTATTTATACTAAACTAGTTACTAGGGTTTACAGAAATGAGTAAATGATGCAGAAATTCACTTTTGGGGCCCACTTGGTGTGTGCTTGAGCTGAGCATTGATCTTTACACGTGTAGAGGCTTCTCTTGGAGTTGAACGCCAGTTTGTAACCTGTTTCTGGCGTTTAACTCCATTTTGCAACCTGTTTCTGGCGTTTAACTCCAGAATGCAACATGGAACTGGCGTTGTACGCCAGTTTGCGTCATCTAAACTCGGGCAAAGTATGGACTATTATATATTGCTGGAAAGCCCTGGATGTCTAATTTCCAACGCAATTGAGAGCGCGCCATTTGGAGTTCTGTAGCTCCAGAAAATCCACTTTGAGTGCAGGGAGGTCAGAATCCAACAGCATCTGCAGTCCTTCCTCAACCTCTGAATCTGATTTTTGCTCAAGTCCCTCAATTTCAGCCAGAAAATACCTAAAATCACAGAAAACACACAAACTCATAGTAAAGTCCATAAATGTGATTTTTATTTAAAAACTAATAAAATTATACTAAAAACTAACTAAATCATACTAAAAACTATGTAAAAACAATGCCAAAAAGCGTATAAATTATCCGCTCATCACATACATATATACATATCCCAAAAACCCCAAATACATTGGTAAAACCCTAGCTCACCTTTAACCTCTGGGAAGAACAAAATAAACAAGTTATACAGAGAGAAAGTTAAGTACATATAAACATAAACTATATGACAAAATGAAACCCAGAAACCACTCTGCTTCAGAAGTCCAGACGCCTAGCGAGGGGCTACATTAACCTGCATCTGAAAAATAATAACACAGTATGGGGTGAGAACCAGAGGTTCTCAGCATGGTAAAGGTTCCATGCACATAATATATAAAGTCCTGAGAATGCCAGAGGCAATCCTAGAACATCGACACTCAGATTATAAAGCTTAAAAGTATTAAACGGAAGCCATAAAAGGTGGTCTTCTAGGACATCTTAGTCTAACATAACTTAACCATAACCCTAAGTGTTTCCTCCTTTCCTCCATACCTCCATCTCCGATAATTTTCATAGACAAACAAACAGACAAGGCAAGCATAGTAGAAAATAAGTAGTTCAAGTAACAATTACAACAATTAGCAGAATATAATCAATTAGGCATTCCCAATTAATGCATGGCAAACAAAGCACACATATGCATATGATGAATGTCTATCCTACTGGTCGTGAACTCACGCGTCGGTTACTTTTCCAGAACCCGACACATCTGGTAGCTAACCCAGACATTTATCTCTAGGTTGAACATCTCTAGGAGCATCATAAACGAAGGAGAGTACCTTTCCACGTCAAAGGAGTGTGCCTTTCCACCTTCTCCTGGAGAATATACGAAGGAGAGTGTCTTTCCACATCGAAGGCGTGTGCATTTCCACCTTGCAACCAGAGAAGAATGTGGAGGAAACGATACGAAGGAGAGTGTCTTTCCGCCTTCCCCACATCCTTGTCACGACAAGAGAGGGAACTTCCGTCCTCAAATTGCCATCCGAACACATTTTCAAGTTAATACGCAAGCGGGATCGCACCTAGACCTTGTCATCTCGACCATTTGGCCACACGTACATCTCGACCATTCCGGCCACACACAGTAATCCCAAATCTCATCATTTTTAATCTTTATTTCATTTCCAAGTTACCTCTAATTCCTAGCTCCAACTTATTACCAAGTCTATCTCTATGTTCTAAGGCTAAAAGGGCAAAACCAGAGGTTTAGAGATTCGAAATGTAGCTTTAAATCACAAAAATTTAATTGCTGAAAACAGAGGGTTTGCGTACGCAAGCACTTTGCTCATGTACACAAGGGCTGATTCTCCTTGCTCGCGTACGTGAGATGGCCAACCCGTAGAGATTGGTCGCGTCGCGTGCAAAGGGTTGCGTATGCAACCCTCTAAAGTTCCTTGCTCGCGTACGCATGTCCTACCTCGCGTAAGCAAGATGCCCAACCCGTAGGGATTGGTCGCGTCGCGTGTGGTGGCTCGCGTACGCAAGTTATGCAGAATCAGAAAAATGCTTAAGTTGCAGAATTTCACCTTTTCAGTACCAAACTTCCGACGTGCATAATTTTTTCGTTTTAAATCATTTTTCATCGAGTGTAAACTTCTCGGACCCAATTTTTATAAAAAATAAATTTGAAATCATTTGGGGGTCTGGAAGCCAAGTTATAGCTCGCCGAAGTTTAGCCAAAAACGAATTTTATACAAAACCTCAAAACCTCCATTTTCTTTAAAACTCAACTCCAATTCAAAATTACCAACCCTATAACCATCAGCACAACATATTTTCACATCCAACCATTTCCCAATTCAACAATATCATATATCAACCTCTCAAACAATCAACAAGATAGGCATATTCTTATTCATTATACATATACAAACATGTATCATCATTAACTCATCACTTAATCTCTTATCCAACCAGCATTAAACTCACAATATATCACTTAACACTTATCCAACAAGCACCCACTCCATATCACAATTCTTATCAAAGTCACTAAGCATTAAGTATACTCATGCATTCCAACCTATCCTATGATCACCTAGCCTAAGTTTTCACAGAACATTATATATTAAATACGAGAAACCTAAACCATACCTTGGCCGATTCCTCGTAATGTCTGGAACGCCTCAACTAGCACCGTTTCATAAAAGAAGAGACATTCCCCCTGAGTCAGAGAAGGAAAACAAACCCTCTCCTCAGGGTCAGGCGCTACCACTTCATAATTCTTCTCCTGATCTCGATTACTACAAAGTCGGTGATGCCTCCTAAGTTGAACGCAATATTCAGAATTCACCACAGAAACACACATCAAAACAAGGGAGTCCAGCCAGTCAAACATGCCCTCAGGGACTTTGGAAGACATCTCAAAAATATTTTTGCGAGAAGACATAGGCCAACTTGTTCTACAGTGAGAAAAAGAAAAATGGGTTACTAATCAAACAGCTCGAACAAATACGGAGATAACTCGGGCAAAAACATGCAAATGTTAAAAGTCAAATACAACAGTAAAAGGAAACCCCAGGACTCACACCAAGGTCCAGGGGCATCCTTTGGAGGCAGTTAGGAGGTAAGAACCCGAAAAGAAAGAAGCCAACCCAGAAAGAAAGAAATCAACAGTCTATCTCCTAAAAATCTCTCAAAATACAAATCCTCCACCAAACATCACTCTACACAAGCAGCAAGAAACCCATTAATCATCAAAACAGCAAAGCTACAGTCATCCTCTACCAACAAGCCAAAGAAAAAATAGGGAACCCAGAGACGAGGACATATAAAGACAAAAAGAAACAAGAAACAGTGATAACCCTAAGGCAGCAAAATTGCTCAAACGCATGACATAGCAAGAAAATGCAAGAATCACTATAAAGATGCAAGCTTTCTCATGAAAAACAGAAATAAAATGCCACAATCTTTTCGAAGGAATCAAGACTCACAATCAGTAAAAAACCGCATGCAACAGCTTTCTCCATACAAAAGGTGACTATTAAACACATAAAGGGGAGAAAAGAAAAATGCTAACCTATAAAAGGATAAGAAGCAAGCGCAAGGAGAAGATCAGAAAGAAGCGGCGACAAAATCCACACCAGCAAGAAGAGAAGTGCACGAAGGCGTGAGAGAAACGGGGGGAACAGAGCAATGGCAAGTGAATAACGAAGTAGAAGGAGACGAAGAAACTGAAAAGTATATCTTTTTGAAATTCAAAAGTAAAGATACGAAGGAGGGAAAGAAGGAACGGCAAAAGGAGTTAATAAAGCATTAAACCCTCGCACGTTTCCAAGAAAACAAAATCAACTAATTAAAGAGGAAAATGTTCCGCATTCAAGCCACTAATAAGAGTTCTACAATGAGGGTCGACGAAAATGCTCGAGCTCGGCTTCCCCAAAAAAAGTCAAAGTCTAGTAAAGGACACGACCTCAGAAGAAAGACCAAGCTCAAGCAGGGGCACTGTTCATGTCCTGGGTCGAGCTGTATGACTCGGGCTGATGGAAGACAAGTCAACCGACCTCTTTAGGTCAGGATTACCCGAGCTCTTCTCAAAGAGCTCGGCCAAAACGCTACAGGAGGCCCAAGAAGGCCCAAATAAAGGGATACAGCCAAATCTAATGGCAACTAAAGCCTAGAAAGATAAGGGCAGTTCCCCTTAAAGATAAGATGATTTCACTCAGAAGATAAGATAAGATAACTAACTTATCTTATCCGGAAAGGTCAGCCTACACCATTATAAATACACTGGAGCACCCAGGTATAACTCATACTCTGATTCTACAAAATACCTGCTAAAAACCCATGCTAACTTAAGCATCGGAGTCTCTTGCAGGTACCACCACCCTCCGGTGACAAAGGATCAGCTACATCAGCACCGCCACCGCCTCTAACAAGTCGGACGTATCAGCTCCGGTCGCCACTGCAGATCTCATCCGAGATCGACCTAACAGTTTCAAGTAACCCTCGGAATATATATCAACCTCTCAAACAATCAACAAGATAGGCATATTCTTATTCATTATATATATACAAACATGTATCATCATTAACTCATCACTTAATCTCTTATCCAACCAGCATTAAAATCACAATATATTACTTAACACTTATCCAACAAGCACCCACTCCATATCACAGTTCTTATCAAAGTCACTAAGCATTAAGTATACTCAAACATTCCAACCTATCCTATGATCACCTAGCCTAAGTTTTCACAGAACATTATATATTAAATACGAGAAACCTAAACCATTCCTTGGCCGATTCCTCGTAATGTCTGGAATGCCTCAACTAGCACCATTTCACAAATTCCACGGTTCTAAAATTACACCCCAAATAGAAAACTCAGCTACCTCAGCCTAACATCCAACTTTCCGATACCACCAATTCCATCAACAAGGCTCAATTAACATTACAACTCAATCTAATTCCAATGAACATTACTAATTCAACATAACTCTCACTTGAATTCAGATCTCACAAGGGTTAGAGTTATCCTCACCTTACCAAAGGAGAATTGGGTCAAAACCCGGCAATACCCACGAGTTAATTCGAACCTAAACACCGAATTCAAGAAAAATCCAACATGATTACACATTGAATTCAAAATTGGGGAAGAAAAAATTGAAAAAAAACATGTCTTACCTTTGGAATAAAGTTATGGGCTTTGTAGAGCTCGACACGCTGGTCGCGTGGCCGCAAACAGTGCGGCGATTAGAGCTCGGAGCGAGAAAGTTATGGTGGATTATTTGTGGTGTTAGGGTTATGTCTCTTTTGCCTCACCTTAAGCATGCTTTCAGCATTTCCTTGCTGAATGGAAGGAAGAAGAATACTTCTTCTTAAGTTACCTGGGTTGTTGGGTTGGGCTTGGGCCCATTTTTGGGCCCGGTTCGGCCCAATCTTGGGCCAAATTCTTTGAAATTGGTGTCAAAATTTATGTTATAATTAGCTCCATTACATTAAACTATCAAATCCCGTTTTCTAATTACTTTGATTAATAATTAATTTATTGACTAGTTATTTACTAATTACTCAGAGTTTACATCCTACCCCCCTAACAAAAATTTTCGCCCTCGAAAATTTTTGTTACTAACGAGAATGGGTTGAGGCGCTCTCCTCGACTATAACTTCTGCTTCATATCCAAGTTTAATGCTACGTCCAGTCTTTCCAGTCCTAAACTTGTCAACTCTATTTTGTAATCTAAACGAAAGTGGGGTTCCAGCTCCAAGCAGAACAAATCCTGTCTATACGTCCGGTATCACACTTACCTTGATCCTGTCGCGGCCAACCCGCACCTATGGCTCTTCCTTGTAGACAATCTCTCGACATGTGCCCTGGTGCCGCCACATTGAAAACAAAAACCCAAACCAGTCTTGTACGGCTCATCTGGAGTAGTCTCACCACAACTTTCCTGTAGCAACGCCCACTTCATAGAGCAATCTTCTGCGAGCTGGCTCTTTTTAACCAACTCGGTGAAACTCATTAGCTTTTGTGGATATACGTAATTAAAGATATCTCTCCTGAGTCCTTTCTTGTACTGAGCACACTTTCACTCTTCATAATCGGCTGGATTTCCTTGGCAAGCTTTTGAGAAATGGCACAAGTTATCGAATTCTCGGGTATAGTCAGCAACGGATATATTCTTTTGCTTCAGCTGCGTTAACTCCAACTCCTTTGCAGTGCGAAATGCATGCAAGAAATATTTTTCGTAGAACTCTGTCTTGAACCTATTCCAAGGAACATCTGTCAACTCCACCAGCAAGGTATGACATAACTCCTACCACCAAGCTTGAGCATCTCCCTCCAACATATAAGTTACTATCTCCACATTGTACTTCAGGAATACACTGGGTGTACAAAAACCTCTCCACATCTTGAAACCACTGATCAACTTCCAAAGCATTGGCGTTTCTGTTAAACCAAGGTGGACCACTCTTGAGGAAGTCAGTAAGGGTCATAGACCTATAGTATCGACCTACGTTACTTGTACCAGCACCAGAGCTTCCATCTCGACGTCCTTGCAATGGTTCGGTCCTAAGATTTTCTCTCTGGGTACCTCGCTCAGATCCGCAAGACTACATTTGGTCCCTGTTCACACCAAACAATTGATATTAAGGTGATCAGTCTCAATATCTCAAGTTTAGTGCTTTAGAGTCCCAAATGCATGCTCATGAATATTCATGCCACTTATATCAGTTAGATATCCTAATTAGCATGTACAGACAGCCAGAGTATGCTCAGAAGTATAGTTAGTCCATTCTCCAGGCTCTACGGGAACGAACTACTCTGATACCAAAATGTAACACCTTACCACACTTAATATTATGCTTAAGTCATAAGACTGAGTTAGTAAGGTATTACGACCTATAAAAGTAAAAAAATATATATAGTAATAGTGAAAGAGATATTTAACTAGGAGCCTTGAAAAAAAAATGGGTAAAACAAAAATGCAAACCAAAAGCGCAACGCTCAGGAAACGAGATAACTTGCCTGCTAAGAAATCTAAAGATAATAAGTATAAATAGACAGAAAGTGAGAATAGAGAGTTGATAAACTCCAATTTTGTGGTTTATCTTGTGCTTAATTTAGGGAATTTTATCAACTTATCTCACATTTATTCAATGAAATAGCATGGTTTTGTAATTCCTCCTGAATTTGTGCTTAAGAGTGAAAACATGCTTTTTAGGCCTTTAAATTACTAATTTGAATTCACCTTAATTCCATTCTATGTCTTGATATATTTGTGAGTGATTTCAGAGTCATAAGGAAAGTATTGGATGGAAGAAAGAAAGAGAAAAGCATGCAAAGTGGAGAATGCATGAAGAAATGAGCATTTAAAGGATTAAGGGCCACGCGCACGTGTGATAAGAGATTTGCAAGCCATGAGCACGCGTCACCCACGCGTACGCATGAGGAGAAATTCTGGCCAGCGACGCGTATGCATAGTCCACGCGCACACGTGACGTCAGGCACGTGACCTCATTAAAGTGAATTCGCTGGGGCGATTTCTGAGCTTCCCAGGCCCAAATCCAACTCGTTTCTGAGAGTATTTCATGTAGAATTGAAGACTGGACAAAGGGTGGGCAATTAGTTTTAGGATAGCATCATGTAGGTTAGTTTTCTAGAGAGAGAAGCTCCCTCTTCTCTCTAGAATTAGGATTCTTAGGTTAATTCTCATCTTAGATCTAGGTTTAATTTCTTGTTTTCATCTAGTTTTCCTCTGAATTCCTTATTTTTACATCTTTGCTTCCCTAGTTTTACTTGTTATTTTCTTTATTTTGTTGTCTTTAGTTTTATGAACACCATTGCTGGATTTGGATTTCCTTTTAATGAAATTTATGTTTTATGTTCTTTTATGGTTTAATTGAGTTGTTGTTATTATTTCCTTGCAATTGAGTAGTTGTAGATTTTACTATTTCTTGCAATTTACCATGCTTTCCTTTTATGCCTTCCAAGTGTTTGACAAAATGTTTGGTTGGATGTTAGAGTAGATTTTTGAGCATTCTTGGCTTGGAAAGAGAAATTAGGCAATCTTGAGTCATGAAAACCCAGCTTATGTTGGCGATCTAGAGTTGTTAGTTAATATTGATTCCATTGACGCTAATCTCTTGCTAATTCAATTAGTGAGTTGATTAGGACTTTTGGATTGAGATTAACTAGTCTTATTTGACGTTCTCTCGTGTGAAGTTAACATTGTACCTTCTTCCATGTTTGAGATGACTAAATAGGATAAACTCTTGTTAATTATTGTGATTTGATTAACTAGTCTTATTTGACGTTCTCTCGTGTGAAGTTAACATTGTACCTTCTTCCATGTTTGAGATGACTAAATAGGATGAATTCTTGTTAATCATTGTATGACTAGGATAGCAAGCCTATATTCTCAATTCTTGTCATGAATGTCTCTCTTTATTAATTGCTTTCTTTAATTGTTTGCTTTATTATTCTTGCCATTTATTTTCTTGCACTTTTGTAAATCAAACCCCCCTTGTTCCTTCTTCGCCAATAATTGATCACTTCATTGCAATTCCTTGTGAGACGACCCGAGATTTGAATACTTCGATTAATTTTCATTGGGGTTTGTACTTGTGACAACCAATCCATTAAAATTTGATTTGAGGATCGATTATCGGTTTGGGCTATGCTCGCAACGAAATTATTTTGTTAAATTCCGAACTGGTATAAATCCTCTTATCAAATTTTTGGCGCCGTTGCCAGGGACTTGCAATGGTGTTATTTTATTGGCTATTGTAAAATGTTAATATTGGGAATATTTTGTCTTTTGCTTCTTTGTTAGTTTTTGCTAGTTGTAGGACTTTGCTTTCTTTGTTTCTTGTTAGCTTTTGTTTTTGTTTTCTCTTGTCACTATGAATTCTCACCACTTTGGCTATGAGTTTGGTTACAATTATGTTGTACGGAATGAAAGCTTCAATGAGGAACCACATTGTGGGAATAGATATCAAATTAGGGAGGAGCCACATGTTTATGGTCAACCTTCATGGCAACAACCTCCTCCAATATCTCATGGCTAAAATCCACACTACAATGTACCCAATTATGAACCAAACCCTCAATATTGTTGTCAACCTCACTCACAAGCCTCATACTACCAACCACCTCCATATGATCCTAACCCATATCCACCATACCAACCACCATATAAACCATACCTAGAACCACCACATTCCCAACACCAATACTCCCAAGAACCACAACTTTCTTATACACCACCTCAAGACTTTCACCAATATGAACCACCTTCCAACTACAATACCTTCCCCTCAAATGATGAACCCTCTTTTCCACCACCGCCCCTAATAGACGAAAGTCTCCATGCCCTCATGCTAGAACAAAGAGATCTTAGATCTTATATCCAAAGGCAACAAGAGGAGACATAAAAGGAGTTCAAGGAGCTAGAAGCCAAGATTGCTATTATGGCAGAAGCCATTAACAACTTGGTATCCTCCCGCCTAAGCCTATATGATCAAGGCACTCCCATTGTTGAATGTGGAGAAGAAACCAAAGAGCATAGTGAGGGAGTGAACTTGAAGCTTCAAGGTGAAGAAGAGGAGTTGAGATAAGAAGTGCAACAACAGGAGAAGGTAGAGATTATTGAACAAGAGAAAATAGTGGTTGAAGATTTAGGAGATGTTGAGTGCAAAGAGGAATCCCAAGTTAAAGAGCCTTCTTCCATGGAGTTTGAAGTTGGTGTTGAGGAGGGTAGTGCACAACCTCCAAGACACAATGTGAGTGAAGAATTGGAAGAAGTGTTCCAAGCAATAAGTCCCCCTATTTATGATGATTCCACATCAACATGTGATCCTTTTGAACTTGATGGATCCTTCCCCATTGAACTTGGAATTGATGATGAGGTAGATTTCACTCAACCTCCTATTTATGATTTGAGTGATGGGGAAGAGCTAGAGGATATTGATGAAGAAGCATATGAACTTGAGGAAGCTTGGCAAGAGGTAGAGCATGAAGTATCTTGTCAAGTGGTGAAAGCCTTTAGAAGAGGATGGACGGGAGTGGAACGTGCTCTATCAAGATCGTTGGGAACTCCTTCACCTAAGTTACCATCCAATCTTTCATTTGAGTGGGTAAAACTCATTACTCTTACCTTTATTATCCACTTGAATTTGGTTTGCTTGAGACGGATGGCCAACTTAGGGCGCTTTGTGGAATGAAGCGTAAGAGAAGGATGTTTAATGGTTGGCGTAGTAAGTCTAGGCTCATTATGGTTGAAGCTTCAAGGAGTGGATGCAAGGGTTAGTGTAGTGCTCAAATAGATGGGTCTAGGAGGATAGTTTGGTGCCTTCATGAGAATTCGGCTTACTTACCACCCGGAGGGAATTACCACGATCAACTCAAAGACGGGTGTGAAAATAAAGTATGGGATCCCGGATTACAAGAGGAGGATCAACTTTGGGAGCCCATGGTTTGTGAAGAACTCCATCAAAGTTTGGAGTTATTAACTTTGAATGATGAAGAACAATGGAAGTCCAAGTATTGGTGGATGTTCAAGAATGGATTCAAGCACAAGCCACCTTGATGAAGAGCTCCCCATATGTCCAACTTTAGGACAATAAACAAAAGTGCTAGGTGGGAAACACCCCACCATGGTAACAACTTTCCCTTTTTCTTTTTGTAAATGTTGGTAAAATTAGTTTAATTTCATATTTTGTTTAGTTTGTTGAGTTTATTTGGGAGTCTAGTATGTTAAATAAGGTTTTATGGTGTTTTAGTAGCTGTTTGGAGGTTTGGAATGCTTGGTTTGGTGCAAGAACTTGGAAAAATTTTGAAAAATAGAACACCATGCCATGTGTACGCATCACCCACGCATACGCGTGACCCCAAGTTTTTCGACCACCGACGCGTACGCCTAGACCACGCGTACGCGTGACCTCCAAAAATTTTCACCTTCCATACAAATTCCAGAGAGTTGTGCGAGTTTTGGGCTAGAATGGTGCCTCTAGCACAAAATCCATCCACGCGTACGCGTCACCTCTCTGATTTGTCCATCACGTGTATGCGTGACCCATGCGTACGCGTCGCACCCATTTCACCTCACCACACTTACGCGTCACCCCACGCGTACGAGTGGACTGCCCTATTTCACCCTCTTCTCTTCTTCTCTTCTTTCCATTTCTTTCCTTCTTCTCTTCTCCTCTTTTCTTTCCCACCTCCAACCATCATCCGACACCACCAAACACCATTTATCACCATTTCTTTTAGTTAGTTAGTTAATTAGCTATTTAGTTAGTTTAATTTTTATTTTCATGACAAGTGTTGGATTACTAATTTTGTTTACTGTTTATTGCTGCTCATTATTAACTTGATGCCATGTTGGCATAATTGTTTTTGACACTCATTGTTGAATTCTTTGTTGAGGTTATATTTTATTACTTGGAACTAAACTTTTCATGCTTAACCTTTTTAAATACCAAGTACATGTTACATTGCCTTCAAGCTTTCTAAATCTTTTGAATTGCATGTTTTGGCCACCATACATTCATCATCCATTGTTAGGCAATTATGTATTATCAATGCATTTTTTTGTTAGGTGATGCTTGTTATGATTGACCCTTATTTACATCACCTATTTCATGCATTGAGATTGTGGGATTGTGAAATTGGATCGAAAGCTTACCTAGTGACATATTTTTGAGCTTTTCAAGCTTTGTGGACCATGCTTGCTATGTGATTGATTTTCACTTCTATCTTCTTCCTAAGTTCCATAGCACCCATGTGTTCCACTCTTGTGTAATTTAGGTGTTGCAACAACTTTAATATGTGTCATTGTTTGATGTGTGGGCTCTATATTTCATTTGGTTCACTAAGTCTACTTGCACATCAATCAATGCACATGCATTATCCATTTCATAATTGTTTGATTAATTGCTTGAATGCTTTCATGCCTCTTCACTACTTGTTTGTATCCTAACCTACAAGTCTTTTAAAGTATCTCAAGCACACTAGAATGAGTGAAGTTCATGCTTCTTTTGTGTACTTGTGACATAACTTTTAATATCGGTGTGTGTTCTAAACCGCATGTAACTTAGAACTCACACACTTGTTTCATTAATGTCACACTACTTCACTCACTTTATTCTAGTGATTTACCTCATTCCAACAATCAATGCTTCCTCGCTTGTGCATTCACTTGTCTTATTATATCCTGTTTCCTATTTTCATGGGTGAGTCTTCATAAGCAAAAACAGAAGCAGGAGAAAGAACACGCAGCACCGATTGACCTAGGGGTGCACAGACCCGGCCCGGCCCGAAAGTCCGGCCCGGTCCCGAGTACTTTAGGGGCTAATTTGGTGTGATTTCATTGGGTTTAGGGCCGGGTAAGGGTCTCAAAAATAGACCCGGTCATTATTTCGGGTCGGGTCCGGGCCATAGCTCGGGTCATCCGAAGTCGGCCCGGTGGCCCGGTCATCATACATAATTAATATTTTGTGTTATTAGTGATGGATCATGACTATTTTTATGTGGAATTTAAGTATTGTAAACCTTAATATTTTGTGTTATTAGTCATTATAAGACTATAAGTTAAGGTTTTATATTTAGAATGCATAAGACTTTAGACTAATGCATAATATTGTGTTATTTGTATTATTAGACAATATTAGTATTGATTGTGGTTATGCTTTAGTTTTAAAGAAGGGTTAGTTCTTGTTATATTTTTCTAAGTGAATTTTACCATGTTAAATAATGGTTAGAGTCTTGGAAATTTAGACATTTTTACATGCTAGCTTACAAGAAGGTATCAACGTAATGTAATGTTAACGGCCCGGTTTTCACCCGGTTTTCACCCGGTATAATTGTGGCCCGAAAGTGTATTGGTTTCATCGGGTCTAGGGTCGGGTTCGGGTCTAATAAATAGACCCGGTGTATATTTCGGACTCGGATCTGGGTCACATCAAACCCGGCTTCACCCGACCCATGTGCACCCCTAGATTGACCAACCAGCTGAAGGTGGAAACTCGGAAAGTTGTTGTACCATACCTTGCTCATCTTTGGATGCACTGAGGACGGTACAAACTTTTAAGTGTGGGGAGGTCGTTCAACCAATCGGCGTTTTTGGGTGACAAATTTATAATCCCAACACTTTTGCATTTTAGTTTTTTTAAGTCTTATAGGATTCTTAGTTGCATTTTCTTAGTTTGCATATATATAATAAACTTAGTTAAATTAATGAAATTCTCCAAGGATTTTATCTATAGGGCACCACCCCAATTGATTTGAAAGAAAAAAAATTTAGAACTTTCTTGAATTATATATATTGTGGAACATGTTTTGAGCTAAGAATACAAGCATGTGAGTTTTGAGCCTAATTGTGTGGTTACATCATACAACCACTTATTTTCCTTCTTGTGTGTATTATTCTCTTTCTATGATTGTAATTTTTGATTTGTTTGATTCTATATGTCTATTATTTTGTGTATACATGCATTTATATGATTGAGGCTATTGTTTTAAATAGCTCACTTACCCAAATAGCCTTACCTTTTATCTTTCATTGTTAGCCAACGTTGAGCCTATGCTAAACCCATTTGTTCTTAATTTTAGCACATTACAAGCCTTAAAGCAGAAAATAATAAATGTCCCTTGTTTGGATCTTTGATTAGCTTAGGCTAGTGAGAGTGCTTATTATTCAAGTTTGGGAGAGTTGGGAATATTGGTTGGGACAAAAGTGTATTTTTGTATTTTCATTGAAAATCATGAAAATTGGGTACATACTCATGTATTAACTAAATGTTAAACCATATGCATTGATACTTTTGTATAACTTTATTGCAAAAAGAAAAAAAAAGAAAAAAACAAAAGAAAAAAAAAAGAAAAAAATAGAAAAAAAAAAAGAAAAGTAATAAAAATGGGACAAAATGCCCCAAAGTAAAGTTCAATAATAATCAATGCATATGAGTTGTGATAAAAAAAATAAAAGAGATTGCATGAGTGTGTGAAAAAGTGAAGAATGGGTAGTTAGGTTAGCTTTAAAAGTATATAGGTTGTCACAGGTTAGGTGGGAAGCTTAAGTTAATCAAAGATTCAATTTCAAGCTCACTTGACCATATGCATCCTTACCTTGACCCTAGCCCCATTACAACCTATGGAAAAGTCCTCATGATATTTGTATGCATGCATGAAATAATTGTTGATTGTTAGATAAAAAACAAATCTTAGAAAGATGATTAGGGGAGAATTGAGTGAATCAACCCTATACACTTGAGTGACTAGAGCGGATACACATCTAGTGAGGGTTCGATTGCTCAATTACATGTTTTCACCTATGATCATCTCTCTTCTTGCAAGTTTGTAAAATCATTTCAATAACTCAATTCAATTGTGGGTTTGACTTGGTTGTTAATACCTTTAGCCCTCATGTGCATATATGTATTCTTGGAAATTGATTTATTTTGACCAAGTAGTTGCATTCATTTAGATAGATTGCATGAAGATAGATTGCATATAGTTAGTTTGTATTGAATAAATGTTAAACCCTTTATTTCTTTCTTGAGTTTAGCATGAGGATATGCTTGGTTTAAGTGTGGGGAGGTTTGATAAACCCCAATTTTGTGGTTTATCTTGTGCTTAATTTAGGAGATTTTATCAACTTATCTCACATTTATTCAATGAAATAGCATGGTTTTGTAATTCCCATTAAATTTGTGCTTAAGAGTGAAAACATGATTTTTAGGCCTTTAAATTGCTAATTTGAATTCACCTTAATTCCATTTGATGTCTTGATATGTTTGTGAGTAATTTCAGAGTCATAAGGCAAGTATTGGATGGAAGAAGTGAAGAGAAAAGCATGCAAAATGGAGAATGCATGAAGAAATGAGCATTTGGAGGATTAAGGACCACGCGCACGCGTGATAAGAGATTTGCAAGCCATACGAACGCGTCACCCACGCGTACGCGTGAGGAAGAATTCTGGCCAGCGATGCGCACGCGTCGTCCACGTGCACGCATGACATCAGGCACGTGACCTCATTAAAGTGAATTCGTTGGGGGCGATTTCTGAGCTTCCCAGGCCCAAAGCTAACTCGTTTCTAAGAGTATTTCATGCAGAATTGAAAATTGGACAAAGGGGAGCCATTAGCTTTAGGATAGCATCATGTAGGTTAGTTTTCTAGAGAGAGAAGCTCCTCTTTTCTCTAGAATTAGGGTTCTTAGGGTTGAATACTTCATTTAATTTTCATTGGGGTTTGTACTTGTGACAACCAATCCATTAAAATTTGATTTGAGGATCGATTATCGGTTTGGGCTATGCTCACAGCGAAATTATTTTGTTAAATTCTGAACCGGTATAAATCTTCTTATCAAGAGTCAATGATACAAAATAACTAGCTCCTAACTCAGCCTGCGAAGCCAAGGCTAGCCAGAGAATATTTACATACATATATACGTATCCCAAAAACCCCAAATACATAGGTAAAACTCTAGCTCTCCTTTAACCCTTGGGAGGAACAAAATAAACAAGTTATTCGGAGAGAATGTTAAGTACATATAAACATAAACTATATGACAAAATAAAACCTAGAAACCACTCTGCTTCAGAAGTCCAGACGCCTAGCAAGGGGCCATATGACCTGCATCTAAAAAACAATAACATAGTATGGGGTGAGAACCAAAGGTTCTCAGCATGGTAAAGATGCCACGCACATAATATATAAGGTCTTGGGAATGCCAGAAGCAATCCTAAAATGCCGACACTCAGATTATAAAGCTTAAAAGTATTAAATGGAAGCCATAAAAGGTGGTCTTCTAGGATATCTAAGTCTAACATAACTTAACCGTAACCCTAAGTCTTTCCTCATTTCCTCCATACCTCCATCTCTGATAATTCACATACACAAACAAACAGACAATGCAAGCACTGTAGAAAACAAGTAGTTCAAGTAACAATTACAACAATTAGCAGAATATAATCAATTAGGCATTCCCAATTAATGCATGGCAAACAAAGCACACATGCATATGATGAATGTCTATCCTACTGGACGTGAGCTCACGCGTCGGTTACTTTGCCAGAACCCGACACATCTGGTAGCTAACTGGTACAGGGAATCGTGATCGCACACTTTTCACACAACTCTGTGCAGCTGACCAGTAAGTGCACTGGGTCGTCCAAGTAATACCTTACGTGAGTAAGGGTTGATCCCACGGAAATTGTCGGCTTGAAGCAAACTATGGTCATCCTTGTAAATCTCAGTCAGGCATATTCAAATGGCTATGGGATTTTGATAATTGAAATATAATTAAAACAGAAAATAAGATAGAAGTACTTATGTAATTCATTGGTGGGATTTCAGATAAGCGTATGAAGATGCTTTGTTCCTTCTGAACCTCTGCTTTCCTATTGCCTTCATCCAATCATTCATACTCCCTTCCATGGCAAGCTGTATGTTGGGGGATCACCGTTGTCAATGGCTACCGTCCGTCCTCTCAGTGAAAATGGTCCAAATGTGCTGTCACCGCACGACTAATCATCTGTCGGTTCTCACTCATGTTGGACTAGGATCCATTGACCCTT
This sequence comes from Arachis hypogaea, assembly GCF_003086295.3. Classification (NCBI taxonomy): domain Eukaryota; kingdom Viridiplantae; phylum Streptophyta; class Magnoliopsida; order Fabales; family Fabaceae; genus Arachis; species Arachis hypogaea. The sequence continues at coordinate 137,438,957 of NC_092054.1, forward strand.
TTGCGTCTGTCACTACGCCCAACACTCGTGAGTTTGAAGCTCGTCATAGTCATCCCATCCCAGATCCTACTCGGAATACCACAGACAAGGTTTAGACTTTCCAGATCTCAAGAATGGCCACCAATAATTCTAGCCTATACCACGAAGGTTCTAATCTTAGATTAGAAACGCAAGAGATATGCACTCAAGCTATTGCAGATAGAACGGAGGTGGTTGTCAGGCACGCGTTCATAGGTGAGAATGATGACGAGTGTCACGGATCATCACATTCATCATTTTGAAGTGCGAGTGAATATCTTGGAATAAGAATAAGCTTGAATTCAATAGAAAACAGTAGTACTTTGCATTAATTTATGAGGAACAGCAGAGCTCCCCACCTTAATCTATGGGGTGTAGAAACTCCACTATTGAAAATACATAAGTGAAAATAGGGTAGACATGGCCGAGTGGCCAGCCTCCCATGGAGGTCTCAGAATGTAAAAGTTACATAATGTGTTCCAGAGATATCAAAATACAATAGTAAAAGGTCCTATTTATAATGAACTAGTAGCCTAGGGTTTATAGAAATAAGTAATTAATGCAGAAATCTACTTCTGGGCCCACTTGGTGTGTGCTTGGGCTGAGCATTGAAGCTTTCACATATAGTGACTTTTCTTGGAGTTAAACGCCAGCTCTGGTGCCAGTTTGGGCGTTTAACTCCAGCTTTTATGCTAGTTCTGGCGTTTAACGCCAGAATAGGGTAGAAAGTTGGCATTTAAACGCCAGTTTGCGTTATCAAAACTCGGGCAAAGTATGAACTATTATATATTGCTGGAAAGCCCAGAATGTCTACTTTCCAAAGCAATTGAGAGCGCGCCAATTGGGCTTCTGTAGCTCCAGAAAATCCATTTCGAGTGCATGGAGGTCAGAATCCAACAACATCTGCAGTCCTTTTTCAGCCTCTCAATCAGATTTTTGCTCAGGTCCCTCAATTTCAGCCAGAAAATACCTGAAATCATAGAAGAACACACAAACTCATAGTAAAGTCCATAAATGTGATTTTTATTTAAAAACTAATAAAAATATAATAAAAAGTAACTAAAACATACTAAAAACTACCTAAAAACAATGCCAAAAAGCGTATAAATTATCCGCTCATCACAATACCAAACTTAAATTGTTGCTTGTCCCCAAGCAACTAAAAATAAGGTAGGATAAAAAGAAAGAAGAGAATATACAATAAATTCCAAAAACATCTATGAAGATCAGTTTTAATTAGATGAGCGGGGCTAGTAGCATTTTGCTTCTGAACAGTTTTGGCATCTCACTTTATCCTTTGAAGTTCAGAATGATTGGCATCTATAGGAACTCAGAATTCAGATAGTGTTATTGATTCTCCTAGTTCAGTATGCTGATTCTTGAACACAGTTACTTTATGAGTCTTGGTCGTGACCCTAAGCATTTTGTTTTCCAGTATTAGCACCGGATACATAAATGCCACAGACACATAACTGGGTGAACCTTTTCAGATTGTGACTCAGCTTTGCTAGAGTCCCCAGTTAGAGGTGTCCAGAGCTCTTAAGCACACTCTTTTGCTTTGGACCACGACTTTAACCGCTCAGTCTCAAACTTTTCACTTGACACCTTCACGCCACAAGCACATGGTTAGGGACAACTTGGTTTAGCCGCTTAGGCCAGGATTTTATTCCTTTGGGCCCTCCTATCCACTGATGCTCAAAGCCTTGGATCCTTTTTATTTTACCCTTGCCTTTTGGTTTAAAGGGCTATTGGCTTTTTCTGCTTGCTTTTTCTTTTTCTTTCTTTTTCTTTTATTTATTTATTTTTCGCCATTTTTTTTTCGCAAGCTTTTCACTGCTTTTTCTTGCTTCAAGAATCAATTTTATGATTTTTTAGATTATCAATAACATTTCTCCTTTTCCATCATTCTTTCAAGAGCCAACAATTTTAACATTCATAAACAACAAATTCAAAAATATGCACTGTTCAAGCATTCATTCAGAAAATAAAAAGTATTGCCACCACATCAAAATAATTAAACTATTTTAAAATTCAAAATTCATGTACTTCTTTTTCTTTTTCAGAAAACATTTTTCATTTAAGGAGGGTGAAGGATTCATAGGACATTCATAGCTTTAAGACATAGACACTAGACACTAATGATCATGTAATAAAGACACAAACATAGATAGAACATAAAGCATAATTTTTGAAAAATAGAAAAATAAGAGCAAGGAGATTAAAGAACGGGTCCACCTTAGTGATGGCGGCTAGTTCTTCCTCTTGAAGATCCAATGGAATGCTTGAGCTCCTCTATGTCTCTTCCTTGCCTTTGTTGCTCCTCCATCATGGCTCTTTGGTCTTCTCTAATTTTATGAAGGAGGATGGAATGCTCTTAGTGTTCCACCCTTAGTTGTCCCATGTTGAAACTTAATTCTCCTAGGGAGGTGTTAATTTGCTCCCAATAATTTTGTGTAGGGAAGTGCATCCTTTGAGACATCTCAGGGATTTCATGATGAGGAATTTCCTCATGCTCTTGTTGAGGTCCATGAGTGGGATCTCTTGCTTGCTCCATCCTTTTCTTAGTGATGGGCTTGTCCTCATCAATGAGGATGTCTTCCTCTATGTCAATTCTAGCTGAATTGCAGAGGTGACAAATTAGATGAGGGAAGGCTAACCTTGCCAAAGTAGAGGACTTGTCCGCCACCTTGTAGAGTTCTAGGGATATAACCTCATGAACTTCTACTTACTCTCCATTCATGATGCTATGGATCATGATAGCCCGGTCTATAGTAACTTCAGACCGGTTGCTAGTGGGAATGATTGAGCGTTAGATAAACTCCAACCATCCCCTAGCCACTGGCTTGAGGTCAAGCCTTCTTAGTTGAACCGGCTTCCCTCTTGAATCTCTCTTCCATTGAGCGCCTTCCACACAAATGTCCATAAGGACTTGGTCCAACCTTTGATCAAAGTTGACCCTTCTAGTGTAGGGCGAGCATCTCCTTGCATCATTGGCAAGTTGAATGCCAATCTTACATTTTCCGGACTGAAATCTAAGTATTTTCCCTGGACCATTGTAAGCCAATTCTTTGGGTCCGGGTTCATACTTTGATCATGGTTTTTGGTGATCCATGCATTAGCATAGAACTCTTGAACCATTAAGATCCCGACTTGTTGAATGGGGTTAGTGAGAATTTCCCAACCTCTTCTTCGAATCTCATGTTGGATCTCCGGATATTCACTCTTTTTGAGCTTAAAGGGAACCTCGGAGATCACCTTTTTCTTTGCCACAACTTCATAAAATTGGTCTTGATGCACCTTTGAGATGAATCTCTCCATCTTCCATGACTCAGAGGTGGAAGCTTTTGCCTTCCCTTTCCTCTTTCTAGAGGTTTCTCTGGCCTTAGGTGCCATAAATGGTTATGGAAAAACAAAAAGCGACGCTTTTACCACACCAAACTTAAAAGGTTTGCTCGTCCTCAAGCAAAAGAAGAAAGAAGTGAGTAGAAGAAGAAGAAGAAAATGGAGGAGATGGAGGGTTGGTGTAGGTTCGGCCAAGTTGGAGAGAAGTGTGTATGATATGTGAAAATGAAGGTGGTGAGGAGGGGTATTTATAGGGTAAGAGAGAGGGGGTATTCGTGTATTAGGGGTTGGGTTTGAGAGAGAAAGTTGTGTTTGAATTTGAATTGTGAGGAGGTGATTGGTGAAGGGTATTTGGGGAAGGGTGTTATTGGAAAGTGTGAAGAAGAGAGAGAGTGAGTTGAGGTAGGTGGGGATCCTGTGGGGTCCACAGATCCTGAGGTGTTAAGGATTTCTCATCCTTGCTCTATTCTGGCGTGTAAATGCCCTTTGACTGCCAATCCTGGCGTAAAACTCCAGGTTGCTGCCCATTTCTGGCGTTTAACGCCAGCTTTTCTTCCCTTTCTGGCGTTAAACGCCAGCTTGATGCCCTTTTCTGGCATTAAACGCCAGTCTGGTACCCTTTTTTGGCGTTAAACGCCCAGAATGGTTCCAGGCTGGACGTTTAACGCCCATTCTGCTACCCTTACTGGCGTTTAAACGCCAGTAAGCTCCTCCTCCAGGGTGTGCTATTTTTAATGCTATTTTTTATTTTGCTTTGATTTTTGCAGTTGTTTTTGTGACTCCACATGATCATCAACCTAAGGAAAGCATAAAATAACAATTGAAATTTAACATAAATAAGTAAAGATTGTGTTGCCTCCCAACAAGCGCTTCTTTAATGTCAATAGCTTGACAGTGGGCTCTCATGGAGCCTCATAGATACTCAGAGCATGACGATGGCCTCCCAACACCAAACTTAGAGTTTGAATGTGGGGCTCTATTTGACTCTATATTGAGAGAAGCTTGTCATGCTTCTTCTCCATGTGTACAGAAGGAGAGTCTTTAGCTTTAAATATAAGGTAGTCCTCATTCACTTGAAGGACCAATTCTCCTCTATCAACATCAATCACAGCTTTTTCTATGGCTAGGAAGGATCTACCAAGGATGATGGATTCATCCTTATTCTTCCCAGTGTCCAGGATTATGAAGTTAGCAGGGATGTAAAGGCCTTCAACCTTCACCAAGACATCCTCTACAAGTCCATAAGCCTGTTTCCTTGAATTGTCTGTCATTTCTAGTGAGATTCTTGCAGCTTGCACCTCAAGGATCCCTAATTTCTCCATTATAGAGAGATGCATGAGGTTTATACTTGACCCCAGGTCACACAGATCCTTCTCAAAGGTCATGGTGCCTATGGTACAAGGTATTGAGAACTTTCCAGGGTCCGGTTTCTTCTTAGGTAATTTCTGCCAAACCAAGGTATTCAGTCATTAATGAGCAATGGAGGTTCATTCTCCCAAGTCTTATTACCAAATAACTTGGCATTCAGCTTCATGATTGCTCCAAGATACTTATCAACTTTCTCTTCAGCAATATCTTCATCCTCTTCAGAGGAAGAATACTCATCAGAGCTCATAAATGGCAGAAGTAGGTTCATTAGAATCTCTATGGTCTCTATATGAGCATCAGATTCCTTTGGTTCCTCATTAGGGAACTCCTTGGAGGCCAATGGACGTCCATTGAGGTCTTCCTCAGTGGAAATCACTGTCTTTCCCTCCTCTATGCATTCGTCCAAGTGGGACGTGTTTATGGCCTTGCACTCTCTTTTGGGATTCTCTTCTGTATTGCTTGGGAGAGTCCTAGGAGGAGTTTCAGTAATTCTTTTACTCAGCTGACCCACTTGTGCCTCCAAATTTCTAATGGAGGACCTTGCTTCAGTCATGAAACTGAGAGTGGTCTTAGATAGATCAGAGACTACAGTTGCTAAGTCAGAGTGGTTCTGCTTAGAATTCTCTGTCTGTTGTTGAGAAGATAATGGAAAAGGTTTGCTATTGCTAAACCTATTTCTTCCACCATTGTTGTTGTTGAAGCCTTGTTGAGGCTTCTGTTCGTCCTTCCATGAGAGATTTGGATGATTTTTCCATGAAATATTATAGGTGTTTCCATCGAGTTCTCCCATGTAATTCACCTCTGCCATTGCAGGATTATCAAGGTCATAGGCTTCGTCTTCAGAGGAAGCCTCCTTAGTACTGCCTGATGCAGCTTGCATTTCAGACAAACTCTGAGAAATCATATTGACTTGCTGAGTCAATATTTTGTTCTGAGCCAATATGGCATTCAGAGTATCAATCTCAAGAACTCCTTTCTTCTGAGTTGTCCCATTATTCACAGGATTTCTTTTAGAAGTGTACATGAATTGGTTATTTGCAACCATTTCAATGAGTTCTTGGGCTTCTTTAGGCGTCTTCTTCAGATGAAGAGATCCACCAGCAGAGTTGTCCAATGACATATTGGACATTTAAAAAGATAGACCATCATAGAATATGCATATGATGCTCCATTCTGAAAGCATGCCAGAAGGACACCTTCTGATCAATTGCTTGTATCTTTCCCAAGCTTCATAGAGGGATTCGTCTTCCTTCTGTCTGAAGGTTTGGACTTCCACTCTAAGCTTACTCAATTTTTGAGGTGAAAAGAACTTTGCCAAGAAGGCATTGACCAGCTTTTCCCAAGAGTTCAGGCTTTCTTTAGGTTGTGAGTCTAACCAAGTCCTAGCTCTGTGGTACACGGAATCATGATCGCACACTTTTTACACAACTCCGTGCAGCTGACCAGCAAGTGTACTGGGTCATCCAAGTAATACCTTACGTGAGTAAGGGTCGATCCCACAGAGATTGTCGGCTTGAAGCAAGCTATGGTCATCCTTGTAAATCTCAGTCAAGCAGATTCAAATGGTTATAGGGTTTTGATAATTGAAATATAATTAAAAAAGAAAATAAGATAGAAGTACTTATGTAATTCATTGGTGGGATTTCAGATAAGCGTATGAAGATGCTTTGTTCCTTCTGAACCTCTGCTTTCCTATTGCCTTCATCCAATCATTCATACTCCCTTCCATGGAAAGCTGTATGTTGGGGGGATCACCGTTGTCAATGGCTACCGTCCGTCCTCTCAGTGAAAATGGTCCAAATGTGCTGTCACCGCACAGATAATCATATGTCGGTTCTCACTCATGTTGGAATAAGATCCATTGATCCTTTTGTGTCTGTCACTACGCCCAACACTCGCGAGTTTGAAGCTCGTCACAGTCATCCCATCCCAGATCCTATTCGGAATACCACAGACAAGGTTTAGACTTTTTGGATCTCAAGAATGGCCGCCAATAATTCTAGCCTATACCACGAAGGTTCTAATCTTATATTAGAAACCCAAGAGATATGCACTCAAGCTATTGCAGATAGAACGGAGGTGGTTGTCAGGCACGCGTTCATAGGTGAGAATGATGATGAGTATCACGGATCATCACATTCATCATGTTGAAGTGCGAGTGAATATCTTGGAATAAGAATAAGCTTGAATTGAATAGAAAATAGTAGTACTTTGTATTAATTCATGAGGAACAGCAGAGCTCCACACTTTAATCTATAGGGTGTAGAAACTCCACCGTTGAAAATACATAAGTGAAAATAGGGTAGACATCGCCGATTGGCCAGCCTTCCATGGAGGTCTCAGAACATAAAAACTACATAATGTGTTCTAGAGATGATCCAAAGATGAAAATACAATAGTGAAAGGTTCTATTTATAATAAACTAGTAGCCTAGGGTTTACAGAAATAAGTAATTAATGCAAAAATCCACTTTTGGGCCCACTTGGTGTTTGCTTGGGCTGAGCATTGAAGCTTTCACATGTACAGACTTTTCTTGGAGTTAAACGCCAGCTTTGGTGCCAGTTTGGGCGTTTAACTCCAGCTTTTATTCCAGTTCTGGCGTTTAACGCCAGAATATGGTAGAAAGTTGGCGTTTAAACGCCAGTTTGCATTATCAAATCTCGGGCAAAGTATATACTATTATATATTTCTGGAAAGCCCAAAATGTCTACTTTCCAACGCAATTGAGAGCGTGCCAATTGGGCTTCTGTAGCTCCAGAAAATCCATTTCGAGTGCAGGGAGGTCAGAATCCAATAGCATCTGCAGTCCTTTTTCAGCCTCTGAATCAGATTTTTGCTCAGGTCCCTCAATTTCAGCCAAAAAATACCTGAAATCACAGAAAAACACACAAACTCATAGTAAAGTCCATAAATGTGATTTTTATTTAAAAACTAATAAAAATATAATAAAAAGTAACTAAAACATACTGAAAACTACCTAAAAATAATGCCAAAAAGCGTATAAATTATCCGCTCATCACAACACCAAACTTAAATTGTTGCTTGTCCCCAAAAAACTAAAAACAAAGTAGGATAAAAAGAAGAGAATATACAATAAATTCCGAAAACATCTATGAAGATCAGTCTTAACTAGATGAGTGGGGCTCTTAGCTTTTTGCTTCTGAACAGTTTTGGCATCTCACTTTATCCTTTGAAGTTCAGAATGATTGGCATCTATAGGAACTTAGAATTCAGATAGTGTTATTAATTCTCCTATTTCAGTATGTTGATTCTTGAACACAGCTACTTTATGAGTCTTAGCCGTGACCCTAAGCATTTTGTTTTCCAATATTACCACCGGATACATAAATGCCACAGACACATAACTGGGTGAACCTTTTCAGATTCTGACTCAGCTTTTCTAGAGTCCCTAATTAGAGGTGTCCAGAGCTCTTAAGCACACTCTTTTGCCTTGGACCACGACTTGAACCGCTCAGTCTCAAGCTTTTCACTTGACACCGTCACGCCATAAGCACATGGTTAGGGACAGCTTGGTTTAGCCGTTTAGGCCCGGATTTTATTCCTGTGGGCCCTTCTATCCACTGATGCTCAAAGCCTTGGATCCTTTTTATTTTACCCTTGCCTTTTGGTTTAAAGGGCTATTGGCTTTTTCTGCTTGCTTTTTCTTTTTCTTTCTTTTTCTTTTCTCTTTTTTTTTCGCAAGCTTTTCACTGCTTTTTCTTGCTTCAAGAATTAATTTTATGATTTTTCATATTATCAATAACATTTATCCTTTTTCATCATTCTTTCAAGAGCCAACAATTTTAACATTCATAAATTTAACTATCAAAAATATGCACTGTTCAAGCATTCATTCAAAAAAAACAAAAAGTATTGCCACCACGTCAAAATAATTAAACTATTTTAAAATTCAAAATTCATGTACTTCTTTTTCTTTTTTAGAAAACATTTTTTTTCATTTAAGAAAGGTGAAGGATTCATAGGACATTCATAGCTTTAAGGCATGGACACTAAGACACTAATGATCATGTAATAAGACACAAACATAGACAAAACATAAAGCATAATTTTTGAAAAACAGAAAAATAAGAACAAGAAGATTAAAGAACGGGTCCACCTTAGTGATGGCGGCTAGTTCTTCCTCTTGAAGATCTTATGGAGTGCTTTAGCTCCTCAATGTTTCTTCCTTGCCTTTGTTGCTCCTCCTTCATGGCTCTTTGGTCTTCTCTAATTTCATGGAGAAGGATGGAATGCTCTTGGTGTTCCATCCTTAGTTGTCCCATTTTGGAACTTAATTCTCCTAGGGAGGTGTTAATTTTCTCCCAATAGTTGTGTGGAGGAAAATGCATCCCTTAAGGCATCTCAGGGATTTCATGATGAGGAATTTTCTCATGCTCTTGTTGAGGTCCATGAGTGGGTTCTCTTGTTTGCTCCATCCTTTTCTAGTGATGGGCTTTTGAGATGAATCTCTCCATGTCCCATGACTTGGAGGTGGAAGCAATTGCCTTCCCTTTCCTCTTTCTAGAGGTTTCTCTAGCCTTAGGTGCCATAAATGGTTATGGAAAAACAAAAAGCAACGCTTTTACCACACCAAACTTAGAAGGTTTGCTCGTCCTCGAGCAAAAGAAGAAAGAAGGGAGTAGAAGAAGAAGAAAATGGAGGAGATGGAGAGAGGGGTAGGGTTCGTATATTAGGGGTTGGATTTTGGAAGGGAAAGGATTTGAATTTTGAATTGTAAGGTGGGTGGGGTTTTTGGGGAAGAGTGGGTGGAGGTGATTGGTGAAGAGGTGATGGGGAAGAGAAATAGAGGTGATTGGTGAGGGGTATTTGGAAAAGGGTATTATGGAAAGGTGTGAAGAAGAGAAAGAGTTGAGGTAGGTGGGGATCCTGTGGGGTCCACAGATCTTGAGGTGTCAAGAATTTCTCATCCCTGCACCATGTTGGCGTGTAAACCCCCCTTGGAGTGCCAATCCTGGCGTTAAACGCCAGGTTGCTGCCCATTTCTGGTGTTTAACGCCAGCTTTTCTTCCCTTTCTGGCATTAAACGCCAGCTTGTTGCCCTTTTCTGGCGTTAAACGCCCAGAATGGTGCCAGACTGGGCATTTAACGCCCATTCTGCTACCCTTACTGGCGTTTAAACGCCAGTAAGCTTCTCCTCCAGGGTGTGCTATTTTTAATGCTATTTTTTATTCTATTTTTTCTTTTTCAGTTGTTTTTGTGACTTTGCATGATCATCAACCTAAAGAAAATATAAAATAACAATGGAAAATAAATAGATATAATTGAATAAAATTGGGTTGCCTCCTAATAAGCGCTTCTTTAATGTCAATAGCTTGACAGTGGGCTCTCATGGAGCCTCACAGATACTCAGAGCATGATGATGGCCTCCCAACACCAAACTTATAGTTTGAATGTGGGGGCTCTGTTTGACTCTGCCTTGTGAAAATCTTTTCATACTTCCTCTCCATGGTTACAGAGGGAGATCCTTGAGCCTTAAACACAAGGTAGTCCTCATTCACTTGAAGGACCAACTCTCCTCTGTCAACATCAATCACAGCTTTTGCTGTGGCTAGGAAGGGTTTGCCAAGGATGATGGATTCATCCATATTCTTTCCAGTTTCCAGGATTATGAAATCAGCAGGGATGTAAGGGCCTTCAACCTTTACCAAGACATCCTCTACAAGTCTATAAGCCTGTTTCCTTGAATTGTCGGCCATCTCTAGTGAGATTCTTGTAGCTTGCACCTCAAGGATCCCTAGTTTATCCATTACAGAGAGGGGCATGAGGTTTATACTTGACTCCAAGTCACACAGAGCCTTCTCAAATGTCATGGTGCCTATGGTACAAAGTATTGAGAACTTTCCAGGGTCCGGTTTCTTCTGAGGTAATTTCTGCCTAACTAAGGTATTCAATTCATTGATGAGCAATGGAGGTTCATTCTCCCAAGTCTCATTACCAAACAACTTGGCATTCAGCTTCATGATTGCTCCAAGATATTGAGCAACTTGCTCTTCAGCAATATCTTCATCTTCTTCAGAGGAAGAGTACTCATCAGAGCTCATGAATGGCAGAAGTAAGTTTAGTGGAATCTCTATGGTCTCTATATGAGCCTCAGATTCCTTTGGTTCCTCATTAGGGAACTCCTTGGAGGCCAGTGGGCGTCCATTGATGTCTTTCTCAGTGGAAATCACTGCCTCTCCCTCCTCTACAGGTTCGGCCGTGTGGGACATGTTTATGGCCTTGCACTCTCTTTTTGGATTTTCTTCTTTATTGCTTGGGAGAGTACTGAGAGGGATTTCAGTAACTTTCTTACTCAGCTGACCCACCTGTGCCTCCAAATTTCTAATGGAGGACCTTGTTTCAGTCATGAAACTTAGTGTGGTTTTAGATAGATCAGAGACTATGGCTGCTAAGCTAGAGAGACTCTGCTCAGAATTCTCTGTTTATTACTAAGAAGATGATGGAAAAGGCTTGCTATTGCTAAACCTATTTCTTCCACCATTATTGTTGTTGAAGCCTTGTTGAGGCTTCTTTTGGTCCTTCCATGAGAGATTTGGATGATTTCTCCATGAAGGATTATAGGTGTTTCCATAAGGTTCTCCCATGTAATTTACCTCTGCCATTGCAGGATTCTCAGGATCATAAGCTTCTTCTTCAGAGGAAGCCTCCTTAGTACTGCCTGATGCAGCTTGCATTTTAGACAGACTCTGAGAAATCATATTGACTTGCTGAGTCAATATTTTGTTCTCAGCCAATATGGCATTCAGAGTATCAATCTCAAGAACTCCTTTCTTCTGAGTTGTCCCGTTGTTCACAGGATTTCTTTTAGAAGTGTACATAAATTGGTTATTTGCAACCATTTTAATAAGTTCCTGGGCTTCTTCAGGCATCTTCTTCAGATGAAGAGATTCACCAGTAGAGTTGTCCAATGACATCTTGGACAGTTTAGACAGACCATCATAGAATATGCATATGACGCTCCATTCTGAAAGCATGCCAGAAGGACACCTTCTGATCAATTGCTTGTCTCTTTCCCAAGCTTCATAGAGGGATTCGCCTTCCTTCTGTCTGAAGGTTTGGACTTTCACTCTAAGCTTACTCAATTTTTGAGGTGGAAAGAACTTTGCTAAGAAGGCATTGACCAGCTTTTCCCAAGAGTTCAGGTTTTCTTTAGGTTGTGAGTCCAACCATGTCCTAGCTCTGTCTCTTACTGTAAAGGGGAAAAGCATGAGTTTGTAGACCTCAGGATCAACCCCATTGGTCTTGACAGTGTCACAGATTTACAAGAATTCAGCTAAAAACTGATGAGGATCTTCCAATGGAAGTCCATGATACTTGCAATTCTGCTGCATCAGAAAAACTAATTGAGGCTTAAGCTCAAAGTTGTTTGCTCTAATTGCAAGAATTGAGATGCTCCTTCCACAGAAGTCAGAAGAGGGTGCAGTGAAGTCACCAAGCATCTTTCTTACATCTCCACCATTGTTGTTGGGTTTGGCCATGTTTGTTTTGTCTGCTTCCTTTTCGAAAATTTCTGTTATGTCCTCTCCAGAGAGTTGTGCTTTAGCTTCACTTAGCTTTCTCTTCAAGGTCCTTTCAGGTTCAGGATCAGTTTCAACAAGAATGCCTTTGTCCTTGTTCCTGCTCATATGAAAGAAAAGAGAACAAGAAAGTATGGAATCCTCTATGTCACAGTATAGAGATTCCTTGAGGTGTCAGAGGAAAAGAAGAATAGAAGGATGAGGTAGAGAGAAGAATTCAAACTTATAGAGAGGGAGTGAGTCCGAATTGCTAATAGAGGAGAAGTGTTAGTCTTAAATAGAAAAAGGTGAGGATGGAGAAGAATTTTCGAAAACAAAAAAATTAAATTAATTAAAAGAAAATTAAAAAAAATGGTTGATGGTTTTCGAAAATTAAAAGTGAGAAAGTGGTTAAGTGGTTTTGAAAAAGATTTTGAAATTAGCAATCAAAAAGATATGATTGGAAATTATTTTGAAAAAGATGTGATTGAGAAGATATGATTGAGAAGATATGATTGAAAAACAATTTAAAAATATTTTATTTTTAAAATGAATGACTTGGCTAACAAAAAATTTAAAAGATATGATTCTAAAATTCAAATATTGAACCTTTCTTAACAAAGAAGTAACAAACTTGAAATTTTTGAATCAAATCATTAATTGGTAGCAAGGATTTTCGAAAATAGTGAGAGAAAAATGGGAAGGATTTGATTTTGAAAAATTATGAAAATTTGAATTTAACGCCCAAAATACTACCCTTTTGGGTGTTTAACGCCCAGCCAGGTACCCTGGCTGGCGTTTAAACGCCAGTTTTCCTTCTTCACTAGGCGTTTTGAACGCCCAGCTTTTCTCTGTAATTCCTCTGCTGAATGTTCTGAATCTTCAATTCTCTGTATTATTGACTTGAAAAGACAAAATTTTGAAATTTTTTTTTTGAATTTTTTTAATGATGAAAAACAACAAAATGAAACTAATCATGGAGAACTAAGATCAGATAAACAATGCATGCAAGACACCAAACTTAGAAATTTTCATATTGGAGACACTAACAAATTGAAAATGCATATGAAAAACAACAAAAGATACAAAACAAGAAAATTTAAAGATCAGACCCAATAAAATCATCAAGAACGACTTGAAGATCATTGAAGGACATAATGCATATATTCAAAAAATGCAAGAAAATTAAAAATATGCAAGACACCAAACTTAGAAATAGCCACTAGACTCAAACAAGAAACACATTATTTTTTATTTTATGATTTTATTTTTTTTTTATAATTTTTCGAAAATTAATTGGAAAAAGAGAAAATAAGGAATTCAAAATTTTTAATGAGAATTCCAGGAATCATGCAATGTTAGTCTAAAACTCCGGTCCAGGAATTAGACATGACTTACTAGCCAGCCAAGCTTTTAGTGAAAGCTCCGGTCCAAAACACTAGACATGGCCAATGGCCAGCCAAGCTTTAGCAGATCATTACATTCAACAGCAAGATTGATAGAAATCAACAAGCTCTTGTGATGATAAGTTGAAACCTCGGTCCAAAAGATTAGACATGGCTTCACGGCCAGCCAAACTTCAACAGATCATCATGAAACTCTAGAATTCCTTCTTAAAATTCTGAAGTCATAGAATAATTTATTTTTTTGAAAATTTTTCGACAATAAAAAAAATGAAAAAAAGCTTAAAATTAAAATAAAATTACCTAATCTGAGCAACAAGATGAACTGTCAGTTGTCCAAACTCGAACAATCCCCGACAACGGCACCAAAAACATGGTACACGGAATCGTGATCGTACACTTTTCACACAACTCCGTGCAGCAGACCAGCAAGTGCACTGGGTCGTCCAAGTAATACCTTACGTGAGTAAGGATCGATCCCACGGAGATTGTCGGATTGAAGCAAGCTATGGTTATCCTTGTAAATCTCAGTCAGGCAGATTCAAATGGTTATGGGATTTTGATAATTGAAATATAATTAAAACAGAAAATAAGATAGAAGTACTTATGTAATTCATTGGTGGGATTTCAGATAAGCGTATGAAGATGCTTTGTTCCATCTGAACCTCTGCTTTCCTATTGCCTTCATCCAATCATTCATACTCCCTTCCATGGCAAGCTGTATGTTGGGGATCACCGTTGTCAATGGCTACCGTCCGTCCTCTCAGTGAAAATGGTCCAAATGCGCTGTCACCGCACGGCTAATCATCTGTCGGTTCTCACTCATATTGGAATAGGATCCATTAATCCTTTTGCATCTGTCACTACGCCCAACACTCGCAAGTTTGAAGCTCCTCACAGTCATCCCATCCTAGATCCTACTCGGAATACCACAGACAAGGTTTAGACTTTTCGGATCTCAAGAATGGCCGCCAATAATTCTAGCCTATACCACGAAGGTTCTAATCTTAGATTAGAAACCCAAGAGATATGCACTCAAGCTATTGCAGATAGAACGGAGGTGGTTGTCAAGCACGCGTTCATAGGTGAGAATGATGACGAGTGTCACGGATCATCACATTCATCATGTTGAAGTGCGAGTGAATATCTTGGATTAAGAATAAGCTTGAATTGAATAGAAAACAGTAGTACTTTGCATTAATTCATGAGGAACAGCAGAGCTCCCCACCTTAATCTATGGGGTGTAGAAACTCCACCATTGAAAATACATAAGTGAAAATAGGGTAGACATGGCCGAGTGGCCAGCCTCCCATGGAGGTCTCAGAACGTAAAAGTTACATAATGTGTTCCAGAGATATCAAAATACAATAGTAAAAGGTCCTATTTATAATGAACTAGTAGCCTAGGGTTTACAGAAATAAGTAATTAATGCAGAAATCCACTTCCGGGCCCACTTGGTGTGTGCTTGGGCTGAGCATTGAAGTTTTCACATGTAGAGACTTTTCTTGGAGTTAAACGCCAGCTCTAGTGCCAGTTTAGGCGTTTAACTCCAGCTTTTATGCCAGTTCTGGCGTTTAACGCCAGAATAGAGTAGAAAGTTGGTGTTTAAACGCCAGTTTTCGTTATCAAAACTCAGGCAAAGTATAGACTATTATATATTGCTGGAAAGCCCAGGGTGTCTACTTTCCAACGCAATTGAGAGCGCGCTAATTGGGATTCTTTAGCTCCAAAAAATCTATTTTGAGTGCAGGGAGGTCAGAATCCAACAGCATCTGCAGTCCTTTTTTAGCCTCTGAATCAGATTTTTGCTCAGGTCCCTCAATTTCAGCTAGAAAATACTTGAAATCATAGAAAAATACACAAACTCATAGTAAAGTCTAGAAATGTGATTTTTATTTAAAAACTAATAAAAATATAATAAAAAGTAACTAAAACATACTGAAAACTACCTAAAAACAATGCCAAATAGCATATAAATTATCCGCTCATCACTCTGTCTCTTACTTCAAAGGGGAAAAGCATAAGTCTGTAGAGCTCAGGGTCAACCCCATTGGTCTTGACAGTGTCACAGATTTGCAAGAATTTTAGCTAGAAACTGATGAGGATCATCCAATAGAAGTCCATGATACTTGCAATTCTGCTGCATCAGAGAAACTAATTGAGGCTTAAGCTCAAAGTTGTTTGCTCCAATTGCAGGAATTGAGATGCTCCTTCCACAGAAGTCAGAAGAGAGTGCAGTGAAGTCACCAAGCATCTTCTTTGCATTGTTGGCATTGTTGTTATTTTCGGCTGCCATGTCTTCTTCCTTTTCGAAAATTTCTGTCAAGTCCTCTCTAGAGAGTTGTGCTTTAGCTTCTCTTAGCTTCCTCTTCAAGGTCCTTTCAGGTTCAAGATCAGCTTCAACAAGAATACCTTTGTCTTTGTTCCTGCTCATATGAAAGAAAAGAGAACAAGAAAGTATGGAATCCTCTATGTCACAGTATAGAGATTCCTTGAGGTGTCAGAGGAAAATAGGAACAGAGGGATGAGGTAGGTATGTAAGAATTCAAACATATGAAGAAGGAGAGATAGTCCGAATTGCTAATTGAGGAGGAGTGTAGTCCTTAAATAGAAAAAGGTGAGGAGGAAGAAGAATTTTCGAAAACAAAATTAAAAATTTAAATTAATTAAAAGGACTTTTGAAAAAACGGTTGATGTTTTTCGAAAATTAATAGTGAGAAAGTGGTCAAGTGATTTTGAAAAAGATTTTGAAATTAGCAATCAAAGAGATATGATTGAAAATTATTTTGAAAAAGATGTGATTGAGAAGGTATGATTGAAAAACAATTTGAAAAGATTTTAAATTAATGATATGATTTGAAATTAATTACTTGACTAACAAGAAATTTAAAAGATATGATTCTAAAATTCAAATATTGAATCTTTCTTAATAAGCAAGTAACAACTTGAAATTTTTGAATCAAATCATTAATTGTAGCAAGGATTTTCGAAAATATTGAAAAATAATTTAAAAGATTTGATTTTGAAAAAGATATGATTGATAAGAGAGGATATGAAAAAGATAAGATTTTGAAAAATTAGTTTTAAAACTTTCAAAATTGAAAAAGATTTGAATTGAAAACAAAATTACCTCCTTGCTGCTATCCTGGTGTTAAACGCCCAGCCAGGTACCCTGGCTGGCATTTAAATGCCAGTTTTCCTTCCTCACTAGGCATTTTGAACGCCTAGCTTTTTCTCTTTGATTCTTCTACTGCATGTTCTGAATCTTTGAAGAATGAAACTCTCATGCGATCTAGAATCTTCACAATAAATTCGCGTTGCAAGTATAGCTTCTAGACCGACAAGAATTTCTTTCTTACAAAAGTTTTGTTTGTCACTTAAGCAAACCCAATAAAATTGATAACCGAGTATTTAAACCTCGGGTCGTCTTCTCAAGAAATTGCAGGGAGGTGTGTTATTATTGGTTATGGGTTTTCTGGGGAATTTGGAGTTTGGGCAATGGGCACAGATATGATTATAAATTAAAGCAAATAAAATAAATAAGAAATTTTATGTAATTAAATTAAAAGCCTTGACCCGGAGAAAATTAATCGGAAGTTCTATCCTTGTTGGATTTTTCTCAAGATCAATTGATAATTGAAGGTTGCTTCTACTTAGTTATCCTTTACCAAGTAAAGTAAAGGAAAGTCAAGTAAGTTGGAAGTCTACTTCTATTCACAAGTTCTAATCCTCTCCCTTAGGAAGGATTAGCGTTAGTGACTAGAGAGCCAGCCAACAATAAACCCAATTACAATTTAACTCTTGAGTAATTCAACTCAAGGGTCTCCAAATATTAATTCACTCCAAAATCAAGTTAGGATCCAACTTAGAACATCAATTAATAACAAACAATAGAAGAAGTGATAAATCTGAAATACCTTAACTGCATTAATAAAAGAAAATCAATCTAAACATAAAGAGTTCATAAAATAAATAAAAAGAACATTGAACCTGTGATTGCAGAAGATGAAATCCTAATCCTAATATAAATCCTAATCCTACTCCTAATCCTAAGAGAGATGAGAGAACCTCTCTCTCTAAAACAACATCTAGATTATGAAAAGTGAATGTATGAGCTGATGATTGTGAATGAATGGATTCGCCCACTTTATAGCCTCTAATTTGTGTTTTCTGGGCCAAAAACTGGGTCGAAAACAGCCCAGAAATTGTTGGAGAAGAAATCTGTCACACTGATTTTTGTCACTGTGACGCATCCGCGTAGAGCACGCATTCACATTGAGTGCGAAGAGGTCAGGCTGGACAGCTTAGCAATTTCTCCAACTTCTTGTATTCCTTCCACTTTTGCATGCTTCCTTTCCATCCTCTGAGCCATTCCTGCCCTGTAATCTCTGAAATCACTTAACACACATATCAAGGCATCTAATGGTAATAAGAGAGGATTTAAACATAGAGAACTTAAGGCCAAAGAAGTATGTTTTCAATCAACGCACATAATTAGGAAGGCAAATGTAAAACCATGCAAATAGTATGAATAAGTGGGTAAAGAGTTGATAAAATCTACTCAATTGAGCACAAGATAAACCATAAAATAGTGGTTTATCAACCTCCCCACACTTAAACATTAACATGTCCTCATGCTAAGCTCAAGAGAAGCTATAAAAGTGAAGAGAAATGGTAGAATGTATGAAATGCAACCTATATATATGAATGCAACTATATGCTAAGATGTTTATACCTACTTGGTTAAAAGTAAATAAATCTCTAAGAATAAATATGAACTGAATTTCACTAATTCAAATCACAAAATAAAGTACAAGTAAACTTGCGGAAGAAAATAGCTCATGAAAGCCGGGAACAAGGAATCGAGCATCGAACCCTCACTGGAAGTGTATGCACTCTAATCGCTCAAGTGTTTAAGGTTCAACTCTCTCAATTCCCTACTAACCTTGCTTTCTAAGGCTTACTCTTCATCTAACAATCAACAAAAATTTGATGCACAAATACACATATCAAGAGGTCTTTTAAGGGTTGTAATGGGGTTAGGGTCAAGGTAGGATTGTATTTGGCCAAGTGGACTAAAATCTGAATCCTTAATTAACTTAAACTTTCCACCTAACTTTAGACAATCCATGTAATCATAATACCATATCTAACTATCCATTAACCATGTTTTCCACATATTCATGCATTCTAATTTCAAGTACAGTACATATGCATTGCTTTCACCACTTACTTTGGGGCATTTTTGACCCCTTTTTGCTTAATTGCTCTTTTTTCTTTTCTTTTTCTCACTTCTTATATATATATATATATATATATATATATATATATATATATATATATATATATATATATATATATATTTTTTTTTTTTCTTTTATTTTTCTCAATGCATATGATTAAATTATTGGATGCATGAATCATGTCCTAAACATTTTTTTCACATTTTCAGAAAATTCTAACATACTCAATTCTCAAACCAAATGTTTCCAAATGCAACTTCTCCACACTTAATTCATGAGCACTCTCACTAGTCTAAGCTAACCAAGGATTCAAATTAAGGACATTATTGTCTTTCGCTTAGAGTTAATGATGTGCTAAAGTAAAGAACAAAGGGGTATAATAGGCTCAACATTGGTTTGCAAAGAATAATGAAAGGGTAATGCCATATGGGTATGTAAGCTCAGTGAAACAAAGGCCTCAATCATGTAAGTGTATGCATACATCAAATAATGGAAATATAGAATTAAGCAAGACAAAGATCATAATTTTAGAGAGAAAAATACACACTAAAACAGAATTTTGGTTGATAAAATGCAACCAATCAAATAGGCTCAAAAATCTCACTGGTTTTTGTATGTTCGAGCTCTAAACCATGTTCCAGTATAATATTTCTTTAAACAAGTTTAACATTAAATTTTATTCAAATTAGTGAAATACTTTAAAAGGTTTCTTGAAAAAGAAAATATTACTTCAACCAAGTGGTAAAATATGCACAAAATCAAACAAACATGCAATTAAATATGCAAATGCAACAATGAACAAACAAAGAAAATAGAGTATTGGTGTTGAAAAGAAGGTAATTAACCCCTGAAAGTCGGTATCGACCTCCCCACACTTAAAGATTGCACCGTCCTCGGTGCATGCTAAGATGTGCAAGTGGATGGGGTTGTGGTTCCTCAGCTGGGGCTCTTTTTGATCCTTTCCTTGCCGGTGGTTTGGGAGTAGCTTTCTCTTTACCCTTCTTGGTGGCCATCCTGAAAAGGAAAAAGAAAGTAACTTTTAAAGCTAAGGGTTAGAGCAAGGAAGAGAACAGAAAAGGTGGTAATCAATTGGGGAGGTTAATCTGATAGTGGTTTACTCAATTAATCCGATAGTGGTTTACTCAATTAATCCGATAGTGGTTTACTCAATTGGGTGCCTTGATCGCTCACGATTGCTCGTGGGGATCCAAAGCGACAAATAATGTGGTTTCTAACAAAGGAAACAACAGTGTTAGCATCATCAGTGTGGGTAAGAATTGCTTCCACCCATTTGGAAACGTAATCCACAACTAACACTATATAAAAATAACCATTAGAATTTGGAAATGGACCCATGAAGTCAATGCCCCAAACATCAAAAACTTCACAGAAAAGCATAATTTGTTGAGGCATCTCATTCCTCTTGGATATATTACCAAATTTTTGGCATGGGAAACAAGATTTTCAAAATTCAGCAGCGTCTCTAAAAAGAGTAGGCCACCAAAATCCACAGTCTAGGATTTTTCTAGCTGTTCTTTGAGGGCCAAAATGTCCTCCACTCTCAGATGAGTGGCAGGCCTCTAAAATAGACTAGAATTCTGATTGAGGCACACACCGTCTAATTACCTGGTCAGCGCCACATCTCCATAAATATAGGTCATCCCATATATAATATTTAGAATCGCTTTTCAGCTTGTCTCTTTGATGCTTAGTAAAGTTTGGAGGAAAGGTGCGGCTAACTAGATAATTAGCTACAGGTGCATACCAAGGGACTACCTCAGATACTGCTTGCAGGTTATCAAATGGAAAATTATCAGCTATAGGAGTGGAGCCATCCTTAATGTGCTCAAGGCGACTCAAGTGGTCTACCACTAGATTCTGGTTACCACTCCTATCCTTTATTTCTAGATCAAATTCTTGTAGTAGCAGTATTCAGCGTATAAGCCTTGGTTTGGATTCCTTTTTAGCTAATAGATACTTTAGATCTGTGTGGTCTGAGTACACTACTACTTTCGTACCAAGTAAATAGGCTCAGAATTTATCCAAAGCAAAAACAATAGCAAGAAGCTCTTTCTCAGTAGTAGTATAATTAGACTAAGCGGCATCTAAAGTTTTAGATGCATAAGCAATTACAAAGGGGTCCTTACCTTCACGCTGAGCCAGTGCTGATCCTACTGCATGGTTGGAAGCATCGCACATGATTTCAAATGGCTGGCTCCAGTCTGGTCCTCTCACAATTGGAGCTTGAGTTAGGGCGGTCTTCAGCTTATCAAATGCTTGTTTGCAATCCTCACTGAACTCGAACTCAATATCTTTCTGCAGTAGTCTGGATAAGGGAAGAGCTACCTTACTGAAGTCCTTAATGAATCTCTTGTAAAAACCTGCATGGCCAAGGAACGAACTGACTTCCCTCACAGAAGAAGGGTAAGGTAAACTAGAAATAACATCCACCTTTGCTGGATCTACAGAAATGCCAGTATTAGACACAACATGTCCGAGTACAATACCTTGTTTAACCATAAAGTGACATTTTTCAAAATTCAATACAAGGTTGGTATTGACACATCTATCCAATACTCTAGATAAACTATCCAAGCAAAGATTGAAAGAATCACCATATACGCTAAAGTCATCCATAAAAACCTCCATACAGTCCTCAATAAGGTTAGAGAAAAGACTCATCATGCACCTTTGGAAAGTAGCTGGTGCATTGCACAAACCAAAGGGCATTCTCTTATAAGCATAAGTCCCAAAAGGACATGTAAAAGTAGTCTTTTCCTAATCTTTAGGAGCTATATGAATCTGGAAATAACCTGTGTAACCATCTAAAAAGCAATAATGTGATTTACCTGATAGGAGATCCAGCATTTGATCAATGAATGGAAGAGGATAGTGATCCTTACGAGTGGCTTGGTTAAGACGCCTGTAATCAATGCAGACTCTCCAGGCGTTCTGAACTCTAGTTGCCATGAGCTCTCCATGCTCATTCTTCACTGTAGTGACTCTAGACTTCTTGGGCACCACTTGTACTGGGCTTACCCATTCACTGTCTGAGATGGGGTAGATGATATCTGCCTCCAGTAGTCTGGTCACTTTCTTTTTGACAACCTCTAAGATAGTGGGGTTCAGTCTTCTCTGGGGTTGACGGACAGGCTTTGCTCCCTCTTCTAAAAATATTCTGTGCTCACAAACTTGAGGGTTGATGCCTACTATGTCTACCAAACTCCAACCAATTGCCTTCTTGTGCCTCCTCAGCACACTAAGTAACTGCTCTTCTTGTTGAGAAGTGAGTTCCCTTGCAATGATAACTGGAAACTTCTGCTTGTCCTCAAGGTAAGCATATTTGAGGTGTGGAGGGAGGGGTTTCAATTCCAACTTCTGCTCATGGTCAGGCTCTGGGGTGTCTGGAGCTGGTAACAATGGTAAAGCACTTTCATTGTCCTCTGAGAATGTCCCCACACTTGGACCTTGTCCTATGTACCTCTCTTCAAATTCCTCCTGGTGAACTTCAGCCACGGTTTCATCTATGATGTCACACTGGAGGATAGAATGATCCTCCGGAGGATGCTTCATAGCTCCATTCAGACTGAAAATTACTACTCGGCCATCTATTTCAAAAGAGTATGTTCCTGAAAAAGCATCCAAATTGAACTTTGAGGTCTTCAGGAATGGTCTTCCGAGTAGGATTGATGATGGCTTTTCTGAGTCATTTTGGGGCATCTCCAGGATATAAAAGTCAATGGGAAAGGTGAGCCCCTTAATGCCCACTAATACATCTTCAGCAACTCCAACCACTCTTCAGCTGAGGTGTTTTCTGGTGGGTTTGGCTCTTCAGCTGAATATTATGACGATCGGATTTTCTATCGGTAAAGAAATTCACAAATATATTATCGCGTTGTAAGTATAGCTTCTAAACCAACAGAAAATCCTTTCGTACAAACGTTTTGGTTGTCACAAGTAACAAACCCCTTAAAAATTGATAACCGAAGAATTTAAACCTCAGGTCGTCTTCTCAAGGAATTGCAGGGAGGTGTTCTTATTATTGGTTATGAGAAAGTGTGTTTTGGGGTTTTGGATTAAGATAAAAAGCAAGAATAGCAATGGAAGAGGAAATAAAATAATAACAATAAAAAGCCTTGATTAGGAGAGATTAATCGGAAGTTCTATCCTTGTTGGATTTTTTTCAAGATCAATTGATAATTGAAGGTTACTTCTACTTAGTTATCCTTTACCAAGTAAAGTAAAAGAAAGTCAAGTAAGTTGGAAGTCTACTTCTATTCACAAGTTCTAATCCTCTCCCTTGGGAAGGATTAGCGTTAGTGACTAGAGAGCCAGCCAACAATAAACCCAATTACAATTTAACTCTTGAGTAATTCAACTCAAGGGTCTCCAAATATCAATCAACTCCAAAATCAAGTTAGGATCTAACTTAGAACATCAATTAATAACAAATAATAGAAGAAGTGATAAATCTGAAATACCTCAATTGCATTAATAAAAAAAATTAATCTAAACATAAAGAGTTCATAAACTAAATTGATAAAGTAAATAAAAAGAATATTAAACCTGGAAATTGAGAAGAAATAATCTTAAATCCTTTAAGGGGAATCCTAATCTTAAATCCTAAGAGAGATGAGAGAGCCTCTTTCTCTAAAAACTACATCTAAATCTTAAAATTATGTATTATGAGCTGATTCTTATGAATGAATAGATTCCCCTACTTTATAGCCTCTAATCTATATTTTTTGGGCCGAAAACTGGGTCGAAAACAGCCCAGAAATCGCTAGAGAAGAAATCTGCCACGCTGATTTTCGGAACTGCGATGCGTCCGCGTGGAGCGCGCGTTCGCATCACCTAGCGTCAGAGCAACTATGGCATATTATATATCAAATCGAAGCCCTGGACGTTATCTTTCCAACGCAACTGAAACCGTGTCATTTAGACCTCTTTAGCTAAAGTTATAGTTGTTTGAGTGCAAAGAGGTCAGGCTGGACAGCTTAGCAATTTCTCCCACTTCTTGTATTCCTTCCACTTTTGCATGCTTCCTTTCCATCCTCTGAGCCATTCCTGCCCTGTAATCTCTGAAATCACTTAACACACATATCAAGGCATCTAATGGTAATAAGAGAGGATTTAAACATAGGGAACTTAAGGCCAAAGAAGCATGTTTTCAATCAACGCACATAATTTGGAAGGCAAATGTAAAACCATGCAAATAGTATGAATAAGTGGGTAAAGAGTTGATAAAATCTACTCAATTGAGCACAAGATAAACCACAAAATAGTGGTTTATCAACCTCTCCACACTTAAACATTAGCATGTCCTCATGCTAAGCTCAAGAGAAGCTATAAAAGTGAAGAGAAATGGTAGAATGTATGAAATACAACCTATGTTTATGAATGCAACTATATGCTAAGATGTTTATACCTACTTGGTTAAAAGTAAATAAATCTCTAAGAATAAATATGAACTGAATTTCACTAATTCAAATCACAAAATAAAGTACAAGTAAACTTGTAGAAGAAAATAGCTCATGAAAGCCGGGAACAAGGAATCGAGCATCGAACCCTCACTGGAAGTGTATGCACTCTAATCGCTCAGGTGTTTAAGGTTCGACTCTCTCAATTCTCTACTAACGTTGCTTTCTAAGGCTTGCTCTTCATCTAACAATCAACAAAAATTTGATGCACAAATACACATATCAAGAGGTCTTTTAAGGGTTGTAATGGGGTTAGGGTCAAGGTAGGATTGTATTTGGCCAAGTGGACTAAAATCTGAATCCTTAATTAACTTAAACTTTCCACCTAACTTTAGACAATCCATGTAATCATAATACCACATCTAACTATCCATTAACCATGTTTTCCACATATTCATGCATTCTAATTTCAAGTACAATACATATGCATTGCTTTCACCACTTACTTTGGGGTATTTTTGTCCCCTTTTTGCTTAATTGCTCTTTTTTCTTTTCTTTTTCTCACTTCTTATATATATATATATATATATATATATATATATATATATATATATATATATATATATATATATATATATATTTCTTTTATTTTTCTCAATGCATATGATTAAATTATTGGATGCATGAATCATGTCCTAAACATTTTTTTCACATTTTCAGAAAATTCTAACATACTCAATTCTCAAACCAAATATTTCCAAATGCAACTTCTCCATACTTAATTCATGAGCACTCTCACTAGTCTAAGCAAACCAAGGATTCAAATTAAGGACATTATTGTCTTTCGCTTAGAGTTAATGATGTGCTAAAGTAAAGAACAAAGGGGTATAATAGGCTCAACATTGGTTTGCAAAGAATAATAAAAGGGTAAGGCCATATGGGTATGTAAGCTCAGTGAAACAAAGGCCTCAATCATGTAAGTGTATGCATACATCAAATAATGGAAATATAGAATTAAGCAAGACAAAGATCACAATTTTAGAGAGAAAAATACACACTAAAATAGAATTTTGGTTGATAAAATGCAACCAATTAAATAGGCTCAAAAATCTCACTGGTTTTTGTATGTTCGAGCTCTAAACCATGTTCCAGTATAATATTTCTTTAAACAAGTTTAACATTAAATTTTATTCAATTTAGTGAAATACTTTAAAAGGTTTCTTGAAAAAGAAAATATTACTTCAACCAAGTGGTAAAATATGCACAAAATCCAACAAACATGCAATTAAATATGCAAATGCAACAATGAACAAACAAAGAAAATAGATTATTGGTGTTGAAAAGAAGGTAACTAACCCCTGAAAGTCGGTATCGACCTCCCCACACTTAAAGATTGCACTGTCCTCGGTGCATGCTAAGATGTGCAAGTGGATGGGGGTTGTGGTTCGTCAGCTGGGGCTCTTTTTGATCCTTTCCTTGCCGGTGGTTTGGGAGTAGCTTTCTCTTTACCCTTCTTGGTGGCCATCCTGAAAAGAAAAAAGAAAGTAACTTTTAAAGCTAAGGGTTAGAGCAAGGAAAAGAACAGAAAAGGTGGTAATCAATGAACATTAAAAGATGAATGATGTTAACACATGTTCATGACTACATGTGAAAAATCATCAATGGAAATATAGCAAGTGCATATGATGACAATTAAATGCAGGGTGCTTATTGGCATGCAGGCAAAGGCATGAATAGCATAGATCAAGCATTCAATGTCCAAGTTTGATTACCAAGTCTTTCAAACTAACATGTTGGAATAACAATTATATTTAATTAATGAAATATAAAAAGGGTTTTGTGAAAAGCAGGCATTTAGAGTAGTAGAATAAAAGAAATCTAAAAACAGTGCACAATGCCATATGGGCGTTCTCACAAACACATAGCATGCATGGTAAATAAGTTATTGAATGTATTAAATTGAACATGCGAGCAACCCTGTAAAAAGTAATATATAATTGTCAAACAATTCCTTTAATAATCCACAAGCAAAGTAAATAAATTTCTAACACCAATGAAAATGATGCAATGAATGAAGGTATGCAAATAAATTAAATAAAATAGAATGAGAGTGAAGGAAAATAAGAAAGAAAGAAGAAAAAAATAAGAAAAGATAAGAAAAATAAGGATTTGGAGAAGAAAAGATAAGATATTTCGGCTAATCTGGATATTCTGTGTGTCACATGTGACGCGGACGCGTGAGTGACGCGGTTGCGTGGTGCGCGATAAGGTCAGGTGACGTGGACGCGTGGGTCACGCGATCGCGTGGCCTAATTTGTGCGATTGGGGCGAGTGCAGCCTCGCGTTCACGCGACTCTCTGTCTCAAACTCTTTTTGCCAAAATCTTTAGGTGACGCGATCGCGTGGTTGACGCGATCGCGTGAAAGGCCATATTAGGAGGACGACGCGGCCGCGTTGGGAACGCGTTCGCGTGGGAGGGCTGGGGCTTCCAGCACGAGTCCAGCCCCATTCCAGCCCAACATACTGTCATACACCCCTTTACGTCGATTTTTACAGAGCCACGCATTCGCGTGGGAGGCGTTTTTCCCACATGACGCGGACGCATCAGCGACACGGTCGCGTGGGTCAAATTGTGCCAAAGGCACGCCTCCAGCCACGCTCTCGCGTGACTTTCTGTTCGATTTCTTTTCTTCCCAATGCACTGGTGGCGCGGACGCGTCAGCGACGCTGCCGCATCGCGTGCGTGCCTTTTTTTTTTAATAATGCAGTATGCAGAATGCAATGCTAATATGAATGTTATGCAAAACTCCAGGTTCAATACAATAAAATAAAATAAAACTCGAAAACAAATAAAACTAAATAAAAAATGAAAAAGGAACGATCATACCATGGTGGGTTGTCTCCCATCTAGCACTTTTAGTTAAAGTCCTTAAGTTGGACATTTGGTGAGCTCCCTGTTATGGTGGCTTATGCTTGTATTCATCCAGTAATCCCCACCAGTGTTTGTGCTTCCAGTAACCTCCGGGATCCCAAACTAGGCGCAGAAAGCCTTCAAGTAAGTTAAAGCAAGTGACAAGGCCCCAAGAGTGTTGATTGCCAGAATGAATTCCGGGGTCCCAAATCTTGCTTTTGCACCCGTCTTCTTGTTGAGCAATATTGTTCCATCCGGGTGGCAGGCAATCTGAATTCTCACTAAAGCGGTCAAACAACTTCCTAGACCCATTCAGTTGAGCTTTACACTAACCCTTGCATTTAAACTTAAAGCTTCCAACCATAATGAACCTTGCAGGATAATTCTTACCACTGACCATCTTCCTCTTACTCTTAATGCCACAAAGAGCTCTAAGTTGACCATCCGTCTCCAGTAGCCCATATTCAAGTGGGAAGGTAAAGGTTAAGGGTAAGAATTTTACCCACTTGAACGTTGTGTTGGATTGTAATGGCCTTGGGAGAGGTGTTTCTAATGAACTTGCAAGCTCCACTCCCTTGTGCTCTTCTCTAACAGCTTCCACCTCATTGTAAGCTTCTTCAATTTCAACCTCTTCCTCTTGGTAGCTTTCTTCCAAGTCAATCTCCTCTTCACTGTCTTCCAAGGGCATGGGAGGTTGTGCTTCTTCTTCTTTAATCTCCATGTCAAGTTCAATGGGAGAGGATTCAAATGTAGATAAGAATTCATCAATGATTGAATCCATCTCTTTATCATCCCCTTCAAAGTCTTCAACCATGATATGCCTTGGAGGTTGTACACCCTCCTCAACATCAATTTCAAGCTTCTTGGAGGGAGGTTCTATGACTTCAGGTTCCCATGGAGGTTCAGCATCTCCTAAGTCTTCAACCAATTCTTCTTCTTCGACGATCACGGCTTCCTCCAATTGTTCCAATACAAAGTCATGCTGCTCACTGTTCATTGGAGTTTCTAACTTTTCCTTCATGCTGCGTTCTTCAGTAGATTCTCCACATGAAGCCATGGGGATTCCTTGAGTGTCTGAACGTCGGGAAGGTAATCAATTGATCGCTTGATTCAATTGGTGAAGGGTTTCATGAAATTTATTCACTGTTTCCTTGAGACGCTCCTGTGATTCTTGGGTCGATGGATATGGACATGGTGTATATGGAGGTGGTGGTTCATGAGAGTAATTCTATTGGAATGGGGGTGGTTCTATGTATGGTTCATTTGGCTCATAAAGTGGTTGGTATGGTGGATATGGGTTAGGGTCATATGGAGGTGAATGGTGGTAGTTGGCTTGTGAGTGTGGTGGTTCAAAGTTATGTTGAGGAGGTTTATAGGCATATGATGGGGGTCCATCATATCTATCATCTTGGTATGCCCCCTGGAATGACTCTTGACTATAGTAATTTGGTGGATGTTGGTTGTCACGGAAGGGTCCACCATAACTATTGTCTTGGTATGCATCGAGGAATGGTCTTTGTCTGTGGTACTGTGGAAGGTGTTGTTGCCGGAAGGGTTGATCAGATCTTCGTGGCTCCTTCCATCTCTGATTGTTTTGACCTTGATGCATGTTCCTGTTATAATTTCCATTCCTTGCAATAACATTGGAACCAAACTCAAAGCGACGGGGTGAGAACTCATAGTAACTAATAAAAATTAAAAATAAAAATAAAAATAAATTTAAATTAAAAGGTTATTGAAATTTAAATTTTGAATTTGAAAATTAAATTTTGAAATTTGAAAATTTAAATTTTGAAATTTGAAATTTTGAAATTTTGAATTTTAAATTTTTGAAATTTGAATTTTGAAATTTAAAATTTCAAATCTGAAATTTGAATTTTGAATATTAAATTTTGAAATTTGATTTTTGAAATAAGATAAGATAAGATGTTGAAAAAGATATGATTTTTGAAAAGGATTTAAATTTTGAAATTTAAATGCAAATTTCGAAATAAAGGGAAAAGATATTTTTGAATTAAATGAGGAAAGAGAAAAATAATAAAATGACACCAACTTAAAATTTTTTTATCAAAACGAAGAAAACAACTAAGAACAACTTGAAGATCAAGATGAACACGAAGAACAAGTTTTTGAAAATTTTTTTTAATAACTAAATAAAAACTAATAACCTCTTAATTTATGAAAAAGCAAAAATAAAAACAAAAATAAAAACAAATAAACAAGCAAAAAGCAAATATTTACAATAACTAATAATAAGGCACACGTTTGCCATTCCCTGGCAACGGCGCCATTTTGACGATCGGATTTTCTATCGGTAAAGAAATTCACAAATATATTATCGCGTTGTAAGTATAGCTTCTAAACCAACAGAAAATCCTTTCGTACAAACGTTTTGGTTGTCACAAGTAACAAACCCCTTAAAAATTGATAACCGAAGTATTTAAACCTCGGGTCGTCTTCTCAAGAAATTGCAGGGAGGTGTTCTTATTATTGGTTATGAGAAAGTGTGTTTTGGGGTTTTGGATTAAGATAAAAAACAAGAATAGCAATGGTAGAGAAAATAAAATAATAACAATAAAAAGCCTTGATTAGGAGAGATTAATCGGAAGTTCTATCCTTGTTGGATTTTTCTCAAGATCAATTGATAATTGAAGGTTACTTCTACTTAGTTATCCTTTACCAAGTAAAGTAAAAGAAAGTCAAGTAAGTTGGAAGTCTACTTCTATTCACAAGTTCTAATCCTCTCCCTTGGGAAGGATTAGCATTAGTGACTAGAGAGCCAGCCAACAATAAACCCAATTACAAATTAACTCTTGAGTAATTCAACTCAAGGGTCTCCAAATATCAATCAACTCCAAAATCAAGTTAGGATCTAACTTAGAACATCAATTAATAACAAATAATAGAAGAAGTGATAAATCTGAAATACCTCAATTGCATTAATAAAAGAAAATCAATCTAAACATAAAGAGTTCATAAACTAAATTGATAAAATAAATAAAAAGAATATTAAACCTGGAAATTGAGAAGAAATAATCTTAAATCCTTTAAGAGGAATCATAATTCTCTAAAAACTACATCTAAATCCTAAAATTGTGTATTATGAGCTGATTCTTATAAATGAATGGATTCCCCTACTTTATAGCCTCTAATTTGTATTTTTTGGGCCGAAAACTGGGTCGAAAATAGCCCAGAAATCGCTGGAGAAGAAATCTGCCACGCTGATTTTCGGAACTGCGACGCGTCCGCGTGGAGCGCGCGTTCGCATCGCTTAGCGTCAGAGAAACTTTGGCATATTATATATCAAATTGAAGCCCCGGACGTTATCTTTCCAACGCAACTGAAACCGCGTCATTTGGATCTCTGTAGCTAAATTTATTGCCGTTTGAGTGTGAAGAGATCAGGTTGGACAGCTTAGCAATTTCTCCAACTTCTTGTATTCCTTCCACTTTTGCATTCTTCCTTTCCATCCTCTGAGCCATTCCTGCCCTGTAATCTCTGAAATCACTTAACACACATATCAAGGTGTCTAATGGTAATAAGAGAGGATTTAAACATAGGGAACTTAAGGCCAAAGAAGCAGGTTTTCAATCAACGCACATAATTAGGAAGGCAAATGTAAAACCATGCAAATAGTATGAATAAGTGGGTAAAGAGTTGATAAAATCCACTTAATTGAGCACAAGATAAACCATAAAATAGTGGTTTATCAATCTTCAATTCTCTGTGCTATTGACTTGAAAAGATATATTTTTGAATTTTTAATGATGAGAGAGAAAAACAACAGAATGAAATTAAACATGAAAAACTAAGGTTAAATAAACAATGCATGCAAGAACACGTTTTTGAAAATTTTTCAGGAAAACAAAGACATGCAAGACACCAAACTTAGAAGTTTGTATACTAGGGACAATAACAATTTGAAAATGCATATGAAAAATAACAAAAGACACAAAACAAGAGAATTTAAATATCAGACACAATAAAATCACCAAGAACGACTTGAAGATCATTGAAGAACCTAATGCATATATTCGAAAAATACAGGAACATAAAAAAATTAAAAACATGCAAGACACCAAACTTAAAATGTGACACTAGACTCAAACAAGAAACATAAATTAATTTTTTTTATTTTTGTGATTTTATTAAAAATATTTTTTTGTATTTTTCGAAAATTATTTGGAAAAAGAAAGATAAGGATTTCAAAATTTTTAATACGAATTCCGGGAATCATGCAATGTTAGTCTAAAGCTCCGGTCCAGGAATTAGACATGGCTTACTAGCCAGCCAAGCTTTCAGTGAAAGTTTCGGTCCAAAACACTAGACATGGCCAATGGCCAGCCAAGCTTCAGCAAAATATTACATACAACAGCTAATTGATGAGAAAGACAAAGAAGCTCTTCTAAGGATAAGTGAAACCTCGGTCCAAAAAAATTAGACATGGCTTAATAGCCAGCCAAGATTCAACATATCTCATGAAACTCTAGAATTCATTCTTAAAAACTCCGAAGAACAAATTTTTTTTTTGAAAATTTTTCGAAAATAAAAATAATAAAAACAAAAAGCTTTAAATAAAATTAAATTACCTAATCTGAGCAACAAGATGAACCGTCAGTTGTCCAAACTCGAACAATCCCCGACAACGGCGCCAAAAACTTGGTACACGGAATTGTGATCGCACACTTTTCACACAACTCCGTGCAGCTGACCAGCAAGTGCACTAGGTCGTCCAAGTAATACCTTACATGAGTAAGGGTCGATCCCACGGAGATTGTCGGCTTGAAGCAAGCTATGGTCATCCTTGTAAATCTCAGTCAGACAGATTCAAATGGTTATGGGATTTTGATAATTGAAATATAATTAAAACAGAAAATAAGATAGAAGTACTTATGTAATTCATTGGTGGGATTTCAAATAAGCGTATGAAGATGCTTTGTTCCTTCTAAACCTCTGCTTTCCTATTGCCTTCATCCAATCATTCATATTCCCTTCCATGGCAAGCTGTATGTTGGGGGATCACCGTTGTCAATGGCTACCGTCCGTCCTCTCAGTAAAAATGGTCCAAATCCGCTGTCACCGCACGGCTAATCATCTGTCGGGTTCTCACTCATGTTGGAATAGGATCCATTGATCCTTTTGCGTCTGTCACTACGCCCAACACTCGTGAGTTTGAAGCTCCTCACAATCATCCCATCCCAGATCCTACTCGGAATACCACAGACAAGGTTTAGACTTTCCGGATCTCAAGAATGGCCGCCAATAATTCTAGCCTATACCACGAAGGTTCTAATCTTAGATTAGAAACCCAAGGGATATGCACTCAAGCTATTGCAGATAGAACGCAGGTGGTTGTCAGGCACGCGTTCATAGGTGAGAATGATGACGAGTGTCACGGATCATCACATTCATCATGTTGAAATGCGAGTGAATATCTTGGAATAAGAATAAGCTTGAATTGAATAGAAAATAGTAGTACTTTGCATTAATTCATGAGGAACAGCAAAGCTCCCCACCTTAATCTATGGGGTGTAGAAACTCCACTGTTGAAAATACATAAGTGAAAATAGGGTAGACATGGCCGAGTGGCCAGCCTCCCATGGAGGTCTCAGAACGTAAAAGTTACATAATGTGTTCCAGAAATATCAAAATACAATAGTAAAAGGTCCTATTTATAATGAACTAGTAGCCTAGGGTTTACAGAAATAAGTAATTAATGCAGAAATCCACTTCCGGGCCCACTTGGTGTGTGCTTGGGCTGAGCATTGAAGCTTTCACATGTAGAGACTTTTGTTGGAGTTAAACGCCAGCTCTAGTGCCAGTTTGGGCGTTTAACTCCAGCTTTTATGCCAGTTCTGGCGTTTAACGCCAGAATAGGGTAGAAAGTTGGTGTTTAAACGCCAGTTTGCATTATCAAAACTCAGGCAAAGTATAGACTATTATATATTGCTGGAAAGCCCAGGATGTCTACTTTCCAACGCAATTGAGAGTGCGCCATTTGGGCTTCTTTAGCTCTAGAAAATCTATTTCGAGTGCAGGGAGGTCAGAATCCAACAACATCTGCAGTCCTTTTTCAGCCTCTGAATCAGATTTTTGCTCAGGTCCCTCAATTTCAGCCAGAAAATACCTGAAATCATAGAAAAATACATAAACTCATAATAAAGTCCAGAAATGTGATTTTTATTTAAAAACTAATAAAAATATAATAAAAAGTAACTAAAACATACTGAAAACTACCTAAAAACAATGCCAAAAGCGTATAAATTATCTGCTCATCACTAACCCAAACATTTTTCTCTAGGTTGCACATCTCCAAGAGGATCATAAATGACAGAGAGTGCCTTTCCACATCGAATGAGTGTGCCTTTCCACCTTCTCCTGGAGGATATACGAAGGAGAGTACCTTTCCACATCGAAGGAGTGTGCCTTTCCACCTTGCAACCAGTGAAGAATATGGGGGAAATGATATGAAGGAGAGTGCCTTTCCACCTTCCCCACATCCTCGTCACGACAAGAGAGGGAACTTCCATCCTCAACTTGCCATCCGAACACATTTTCAAGTTAATACGCAAGCGGGATCGCACCCACACCTTGCCATCTCGACCATTTTGGCTACACATACATTTCGACCATTATGGTCACACACAGTCATCCCAAATATCATCATTTTCAACCTTTCTTTCATCTCCAAGTTACCTCTATTTCCTAGCTCTAACTTATTACCAAGCCTATCTCTATGTTCTAAGGCTAAAAGTGCAAAAACAGAGGTTTAGAGGTTCGAAATGTAGCTTTAAATCACAAAAATTCAATTGCTAAAAATAGAGGATTCACGTACGCAAGCACTTTTCTTATGTACGCAAGGGCTAATTCTCCTTGCTCGTGTACGCATCGCCCTTGCTCGTATGCGAGATGCCCAACCCGTAGAGATTGGTCACTTCGCGTGCAAAGGGTCGTGTACGCAACCCTCTAAAGTTCCTTGCTCGCGTACGCATGTCCTACCTTGTGTACGCGAGATGCCCAACCCATAGGGATTGGTCGCGTCGCGTGTGGTGGCTCGCGTACGCGAGTTATGAAGAATCAGAAAAATGCTTAAGTTGCAGAATTTCACCTTTTCAGTACCAAACTTCTGACACGCATAACTTTTTCGTTTTAAATCATTTTTCATCCATTCCTCGAACGGTGCAAACTTCACGAACTCAATTTTTATTTGAAAACATTTGGGAGTCCGGAAGCCAAGCTATGGTTCAAAAAAGTTCGGCCAAAAACTAATTTTACACAAAACCTCAAAACCTCCATTTTCTTTAAAACTCAACTCCAATTCAAAATTACCAACCCTATAACCATCAGCACAACATATTTTCACATCCAACCATTTCCTAATTCAACAATATCATATATCAACCTCTCAAACAACCAACAAGATAAGCATATTCTTATTCATTATATATATACAAACATGTATCATCATTAACTCATCACTTAATCTCTTATCCAACCAGCATTAAACTCATAATATATCACTTAACACTTATCCAACAAGCACCCACTCCATATCACAGTTCTTATCAAAGTCACTAAGCATTAAGTATACTCATACATTCCAACCTATCCTATGATCACCTAGCCTAAGTTTTCACAGAACATTATATATTAAATACGAGAAACCTAAACCATACCTTGGCCGATTTCTCGTAATGTCTGGAACGCCTCAACTAGCACCGTTCCACAAATTCCAAGGTTACAAAATTACACCCCAAACAGAAAACTCAGCTACCTCAGCCCAACATCTAGCATTCTGATACCACCAATTCCATCAACAAGCCTCAATTAACATCACAACTCAATCTAATTCCAATGAACATTACTAAATCAACATAATTCTCACTTGAATTCAGATCTCACAAGGGTTAGAGTTATCCTTACCTTACCAACGGAGAATTGGGTCAAAACCCGGCAATATCTGTGAGTTAATTCGAACCTAAACACCGAATTCAAGCAAAATCTAACATGATTACACATTGAATTCGAAATTGGGGAAGAGGAAATTGAAAAGAAAAATGTGGCTTACCTCTGGAATAAAGTTATGGGCTTTGTAAAGCTTGACGCGCTGGTCACGTGGCCGCAAACGGTGTGGCGATCGGAGCTCGGAGCGAGAAGTTATGGTGGATTGCTTGTGGTGTTAGGGTTATGTCTCCTTCCCCTCACCTTGAGCATGCTTTCAGCGTTTCCTTGGGCTGTTGGTTTGGGCTTGGGCCCATTTTTGGGCCCGGTTCGGCCCGTTTGGCCCAATCCTGGGCCAAATTCTTTGAAATTGGAGTCAAAATTCATGTTATAATTAGCTCTATTACATTAAACTATCAAATCCCATTTTCTAATTACTTTGATTAATAATTAATTTATTGATTAGTTATTTACTAATTACTCAGAGTTTACAGAGTGTAGGAATGGTACCTTCGAGGTTTGTCCTAATGTAAGCTTCCTTAATTGTGTGGTTTCTTTTATGTTGATGTATTTCTCAACTTACTCTTGAACGTCATACAAAGAAGTCGGGTGCCTCTTTGATATGGATTGCGAGAAGGGGCCTTCCTTGAGGCAAGTAACAAGTCGCATGATAGATGCTTCAATGGGCAAATTTTGGATTTCCAAACAATGTTGTTGAATCTTTCCATGTACGCCCTGAGAGATTCTCCAATGTCTTGCTTGACACCCAAGAGGTTTGGAGCATATTTAGTTTTGTCTTTCTAGATGGAGAATTGGGTGAGAAAATATTTAGCTAAGTTGTCAAAACAAGTTACCAATCTAGGGAGAAGGTTGTCAAACCACTTCAAGTTGTCTCGGTTAAAGTGGTTGGGAACATTTTACATTGAGTTGCATCTGAGGCATTACCCAAATACATTCGACTTAGGTGATGGCGGGGTTGGTCGTGCCATCATAAAGGTCCATGTCTGGGCTCTTAAAATTCCTAGGAACTTTTGTTCGCATGATCTCCTCAGAGAATGGGTCCTCAATTCCCAAGGGTGTAGTTTTCCGATCAGTTCGAGGTCCCCTTCCCTTGAGATCGGACTCCAATCTTTCTAATTTCTCTTCCAACTCCTTGCATCGACGTACCTCTCTTTGTAGGGCCCGTTCAGATTTACATTGTCGCTCCAACTCAATCTCGAGCTGTTCTACTCATCCTTGGTATTCATGGATTAATTCCATTAACTCTATTGTGTCCCTATCTCCTGATCCTCTAGGTCTATGAATTTCATATCTTGGTCTTTGTCCTTCTAGATCATTTCTATCTCGTCCTTCATTGGTGTTCCTACCTCATTGTGATTGTGGAAGAATAATAATTGACCGATCGTTGCTTGGTTGATATTCTTTATGGGATTCTGATTCAGATGCAGTATGTCCATCATCTGGGTGGTTGTTCATCATGATTGGGCGTTGAACTCCAAGTCTCCGACAATGGCACCAACATTTCAGGGGTTACCTGAAACTGGTGTTTTGGGCTTGAACGTGAGGTCCAGACTCCTTTAGTGGTAGTGTCGATATCTCCTCCAATGGGGTGAAGCTGTCCGAAGTCTTTTAGTGAAAATGGAGGATGATACCTGCAATGGACTCTGATACTTAAGTTAGCAAGGATTTTAGGCAGGTTTTAGTAGTTTGGAAATAAAAATACGAGTTTGATGAGATATTTATATAGTTGGGGTATTGGCTTAATCATTACTATTGTAACTTTTACACCTCTTATGGTGGGTGGTTATTTTTTCTTTTATCTAGGGTTGTTACGATCCCATGTTTAAATATGTGGAAAAGTTTGTAGGAGCAATTAAGATTTTGCATACCAATCGGTCCTAAGAGGTCAGACAAGTTGGTAAAGTGGGTTTTGACTCCGTAAGGTATTATTTGTTTTGGGACCTAGCTGTTGTGGGCCAGGATATGAACACTTACCATTTATTTTGATAGAGAATGAGCCTATGACCCACACAAGCTTCTATGTGCATCTAACATCTGAGGCAGG
This sequence comes from Arachis hypogaea, assembly GCF_003086295.3. Taxonomy (NCBI): domain Eukaryota; kingdom Viridiplantae; phylum Streptophyta; class Magnoliopsida; order Fabales; family Fabaceae; genus Arachis; species Arachis hypogaea. The sequence continues at coordinate 137,476,185 of NC_092054.1, forward strand.
AAAGGAGGAGGGGCGACAAAGCGGTGGAGCCCGCTGGAAGCTATGGTTGTGCTTAGATAAGGCGTCGGTGTTAAAATTGACTTCTCTCAAAACTTGGTGAATGCTGAAATCACTAGGACTTGCTTGAAGGTCCTTAATGGCACGGATGAGAGAGATGCTGCCAACTAGGGAGTTCGATTTTTCCTACCACACTTTACCGCATAGGTAGAGTTCGTCTCCACCCTAATTTTACTTACACCCATGTCAATTACAATTTTTAGACCCATATAGATTGTCCATAGCTCTACAACTATAATCGTTACTTTTTCCATAGTCATCATGAAGCTGGAAACAACCCTATCATTCGCGTCCCTAATGAGACATTTGCAGGATTTCTGTTCACTTGTTTGGAAGACCGACCCATCTACATTAATTTCGTACCATGCTTCATCTGGTGGCTTCCACCCCACTAGAATAAAGATCATCACGCCTCTAAGAACTTTGTTTCTTTTCTCTATAAGCTCAAGATCTTCATCATAATTTTTTACTACTCTTTTCACTTTGGGAATAACCGGCCTGCTGGTAGGGATTATTTTCTTGCCTGAAGATCAAATAATTTTTTTTCTCCAAATGATATTACAGGTGGTGAGAAAGATGGTGGGCCGTGAAGTTCCACTATTTGTTCGACAAGTCTTACCTAAATTTTCGTTAAGCTAATATGTGAGGTTTTGATTGAAGAAGGAATCATGAAGGTCTCTATTTGAGTTGTTCATCCAAATGCTTCAGGCATAGGGGCAATCCCTCATCACATGAAGCAGGCTCTCTTCCTGGTTTATATATTTCAGACAATTTTCACTCTGTAAATCCTTTATTTCTTCTCTTAGAATTAGTAAAAATAACAACATGACTTAGAAGTCAAGAAAAAAAATTTAATCTTTGAGGAACTCTTTGTCTTCTAACATAATTTATGAATCTGTTCAGGATCATTTTTCTCCACATAGTAGGCCTTATATGCTGACTTGAAAGAAAGAATATCGTGTGAGCGTGGTAGCCAGTTGATTGAGTTTGTTCCAAGAGAGGGACAAGGGGCTTTAAAAGTGCAAATATGGTCAATAATGTCTTCTGGCACAAATCGAACTATCTTCTCCCAATCCCAGCTTTCATCTGCTGTAGCATAGGCTTGCAAGGTCTCATTCTCTTTATCTTTTATGATCTGACTAAGGGCTAACTCGCTTACTTTAGTAATTTTTGGGATCTAGTGAACTACCAAAAATTAATTCTTTTACCGTCTCCAATTCTCTATATAAGATTGTGATGAAATTGGTCCTAAATTTTGACCTCCCCCTCCACTGTTAGAGCAATTTGTTCTTCTAATCACTTTGGGGATAGGGTTGTCTCCACAATTATATTTTGACTTCTGATCTTAATGTATTTGTATTTACGGAGTTTTTTTCAATAAAAAAGTATATTCTGGTTCTTTATGATCTAAGATTCATTATAAATCATGGCCATTGAATTTTTGAACTAATAGACAAGATTTAAAACTTGTATTAATAATATAATATTATATTTATACTTAAATATTTTTAAAAATAACTCTATTTTAAAATTATATTTTTGTCCTTTGTCCCCTCATTCTTTCATTTTTCTTCGTCATTCCTCTTTCTTTCGTCAGTACGATCATCATCGACGACTACGACATCGGCGCTCCGTTGTTATGGTGTGTGATTGCGATAATCACCCAGATGGTGGTGATGGTGTCATTAGTGGATTTTGAGTACGAGTCTGTTGAAGCTTATGCAGATTCATAAATGGCAGCCACCTTCATAAGAAACCTTATTTCAGGGGATAAAGATGAGAACTTTAGCTCACATTTCTTGGGTCAATTACTAAACAGAAAGTTTCAATGGAGAAACATGTGAGCTTTGAGGGATTAGAACTAGGAAGATCAAGAGGATTTCAGTATAATAGAGAATGAAAAAATTAGCCCCACATCAGATCTTGTACTCATAATACAGTAGGAGTGGCAATGGACATGGTAGGATAGAGTTTGGATCCAATCCTATCCCTACCTGCGCGTTGAGATTTTTATATAAACTCAACCCTATCTTACTCGCTGATTGAAAATATTCCAACCCTAACCCTACCCGTTCTTAACCTGCAGGTACCCGACCCTACCCACGGGTTACTTAAAAGATGCAATATTATTATATAGTTTGATGATAATTTAAAATAGAACATACTTTTATATAAAAAAATATATTAAATTATCAATTAATGATTTTCTCTTAATGGCTAAGGATCTTTTGCATTTAGTGAGAGGTTTTTAGTTTAACATCTACTTGAAACATATTTTTATATAAATATATAACATGTACATATATAGTGTGCGAGTTAGCCGGATAGGGTTAAGGCTCAACCCGTACCATACCAAACTCGCACAAGAACACTACCCACACTCTACCCTATCCACTGCGGATTGGATTGACAACCCTACCTGACCGAGTTGGGTCAGATTGAGTACTTGCAAGTAAGGTGCATGTTGCCACCTTACAATATAAAAAGAGGAAAATAATAATTGGTTATAATATTATTAATAATGTTAATAGTGGAGTGGTAAGTGTAATGATAATAATGGTGGTTGTTAAAAGAAGACTTAAAAAAAAGAAAAAAATAAAGATATTTATGTAATTTATTATTTTATTTTATGATTTTTTTTATCTAAATCACTAAAAACTTAAATATACATTCTTCATCTAAGGCAATTCTTCGTATTTATATGCTCTCTTTTCATGAATCTCTTTATGCTTCTAAAAGAAATTTTAAAAACAACAAAAATTAGGCTATCAATGAAAATATAATGAAAATACAGTGTGAATAACTTTAAAAAAATATCATAAAATAATTTATATTTTGGGAGAAAATATAATTTTTATATTTTAGTTTAATTTTAAAGCATCAATATTATTTTCAAATTATATTATTGTCAAATCAAAATTTTCAATTGCATGATTATTGAACAAATGAGTATGAAAGTCAACTACTATTATAAAATGAAAATAATAATTTATTTGCGGAAAAAAATTTGCACTCATATTGTATTAAAAAGTAAATTATAATATTTTTTGCTGGAAGAAATAAATTTCCAAGAAATATATAGTGTAGGGAGAAACAAATTTCAAGTCATGGGATAAAAATGAAAAGTTAGAAATAGTTTAGTGGTTAGTTCACTAATTTGTTTAAGTAAGTGTTGGAGGTATTTTGTTTTGTATATGCCGCAATTTGTTAGCTAATAGTAAACTCTTTAAACCGTAGCAGATTAAGGGTTCATTTGGATAGATTTATAAGTGACTTTTTTTAACTTTTAACTTATGAAGATGTGTAGTATTAATATTTGGTACAATTTTCAAAACAAATTTGTAACTTTCTAAAAAGTTATTTTGGTGCTTTAGAAGAAGTTAAAAAAAATGACTTCCCTCCTAATAAAAAGTTTTTTATCACTTTTCTCTTAAAATAAGTACTTTTAGAATTAAAAAATCAAACACAAAATAACTTATTTATAAGCTACTTTTAATATAAGTATTTATTGTTTAAGCTACTTTGGATTACAGTTTGTAAACGGGAGTTTGTATAAAATTGATTTTGCAAACTTGATTTTGATAAAAAGTAAGTTTGTGTTAAAGTGATTTATGTTTGGTAATTTTTGTATCAAAATTGATTCTAGTAAAATAAATGTTGTTTGGCTTGTACCATTTAAAATCACTTTTAGATAAAAAATTACTAAAATACACCTCAACTTAAATAATTTTTTTATATTATCCTATAATTTTAATTTAGATATTTAAATAAATCTTATTAGTTAATTTTATAATAAAATTAATATTTACTTACTAAAATAAAAATAACATATAAAAATAGATAAAATATATTTTTAAATAAAAATAAAACAATATAAATTATATATATATATATAAAAGAATATTTAATCAAATATGTTACATTTTAGTATTTTTTTACATCGTACTCTTATTCTAGTATTCTTAATAATCTTATTCTTAATATTCATTTGGAATCCAACGTTTATGATTTTATTATTATCTATGATTAATTTTTTATTTAATTTATTTTTTAATAGAATCATACTCTATATTATAAAAAATTACACTAAAACATAGTATATGAGAATTACAATTATAAAAGAGAGTACTAAAAATAATAAAAAAATTAAATATTTACTTTATAGTAATGAAAACAAATATGAAAATTCTTGATGATCTTTTTATATAGTATATTTTTAGTACTCTTTTTTTAGTATGCTATAATTTTTTATTATTATTATTATTATTATTTACAGTTAATTTTTTGTTTAATTTATTTTACCTAATAGAATCAATAAATCATATTATAAAAAGATAATAACAAACATAATACACAAAAATCACAATTATAAAAGTGTATAATATCAAACAAACAGTTGAAAAAAATAAAAAAAATAAATAATAAAAAATAGAGTTTATATAAATAGAAATAACAAGAATTTTATAAATAATATAATAATATACATGAAGGATAAAATTGGTAAAAGATAAATAAATGGTTAGTATCATGGCTAAAAAGCTCGTTAGGAAAACGCAGAAGCTAAAAATAGTTGCTTCTTGTAAACGTTGGTTTTGGCGTTCATGAAAAAAAATTTTGCCAAACCAAAAGTTGAAACTTTCAAAAAGTCTAAACGTACTTCTTCCCTTCCAACGAGTTTTCAAACACACCCTAAGTTGTTTATCCAAATTAAGCCTAATTCTTAATCTGTCGGATTGATTGAGAGATACTTGGGAAATCAAAAATAGAAGAATCATGTCTGAAAAAAAAAATTGTAATAAAAAAGAGGTTTGGATAGAGGTTCGGGATTAGGTTCGGAAAGCCGTTTGTTCGTATTAAATTTTTCAACTATTCCACTTTTTGAGTTTCCCTCCTTTGGATCCGATTCGAACAGAGAGAGAGAGAGAGAGCGAGAGCGAGAGCGAGAGAGGTCTCGCCGATGGAAGGTGGCATCTCCGTCCATTCAGATTCAGAGTCATGTCGTGGTGACGGTGTTGTTGTTGGAGCCGGTACGAATCTTCTTTCCCCTTTAGGGTTTCTCTCTCCCCTCCTCTCTCTCTCTCTCTTTCTCTGAATTCACAATCTTTAATTTCTGTTCAATAGACCTAGGGTTTTCTTCTTTTATGCCAATTTCTCATAGTGAGTCCTCTTTCTGATGAGTTGAGTCGTTGTTTAGGGCATTAAAGGTTAATAGTTTTCGTTACACAGCTATTAGTTTCATTCACTGCATTCATCTAATTACTAGATTCAACTTGGAAAAATAAAAATTGAATGTAAATTTTCTTATTTTTGAGGTGTTAAGTGTGAAGTATGTTGTTTGTTGGAGTAATTGGAAATGAGTTGCAGGTCAGAAAACAAAGAGAGGCAAAGTGGTAAAGGGAGATTCGGTTTCTGTGGGAGTGGGAGTTGGAGGTACCCAAAAGACAATGCTAGCTGACATAACTAACATGCAGCAGCAGCAACAACAACAGAGGTGTGAAAAGCTGATAAAGCAGCCGGAGAAACAGCAGTCTGTGCCACTTGGTGAAGCTGAAGTCTCTACTGAACAGCTTCTTAAGGTATATAATTATTGATTGAGGGTTGCTATTCATATGAGATGAAGCAGTACGAATAGACAGTTAGAAAAATGTCAAAATCAGTTTCAAATTGAAAGTGTTTAAGAGAAAAAGAAGAAAAAGAGAGATGAGAATGATTTAAGCTTGAAGCTGTTATTTTGTACTATTTTAGCAGAAACTCTCTTCTTAATTAATCTTTAGGGCATTTGGTTATTTCCCTTCTGCTTCTATCTACTGATGGATATTTTGAATCTGTTTCGTAGGAAAATGCAACATTGAGGAAGCTTCTAGCTAGCAGAAAGTAGTAATCCTTTGTGTAAACCTGGTCCAGTTTTTGCTGTCTTCTATTTATGGTCAATGTAATTATGCTAGTAACTGTTTAAACTTACTAGAGTTTACTCCACTTGTATTGGCAGTACAATTATAGACTCATGCAAAGCAGAGCTAGAAAAGTCTCGTAGCAATTTTCAGAATCTACGGAAACAAAATGCGGAACTTGCCCTGACAAATAGTCAAATGCTGGCGGTACTGATCAAATCCTTTAACAGTCGCTTTTTATTCTTGTGTTGATATATGCATTCAAATTTACCATTACTGATATATTTTCTGTAATCCATGAAATGCAGGAACTTAACTCTAGTAGACAGAGGGTGAGTCTTGAAAACCATTGGTACACATAACAGCTACTGTTTTCATTTTCTCTGTTACGTTTTATTGATTGAGAGTTGAGTTTGTTTTCATCTAGCTAAGGGAACTTCAGCTTGAACTAGGAGGCAAAAATGGCATTCTAAAAGCTATGAAATTAGAATTGACGGTTAGTTTAGCTCATATTCACTGTCCTAGTTGATGATTGGCAAGTGAGCAAGTACAACAGGCTTAATTATGTTTTTTACTGTCAAATATTTCTATGCTAGGCAAAAGAGAAAACAGAAAAGTTGCATGAAAATATTGGAAATGAGGTAAAGTAAAAAATCTCCCGTTGGCTTCTTCTGCTGATTTATCTGTTCTCCCAGCTCACCGTGACTTTTTCCCTTTTCATAACTACTTTTAGGTTGCAGCAGCTCAGATTAAGCAGCCAAATCAATCATTTCAAGAAGAGAGCAAGGAAGATAATCTTTGCCATGCAAAAAGGAGGAGAGTTTCCAAATCTCAATGTAACTACTATGACCATACTTTATGCATGTATATGTACAAAAATTAGCCTAGATACCCATTTAAATAGGCCTTTCTCTCATGCAGCTGCTGCACCTGCTGTTGCTAAACAATTAACATCCAAAGAAAAGATTGAGAACCGGAGGTATGAGTTTAACTCTGCCTTTTACAGGAGTATTGTCTGAGTTGGACTATCAATTGCTGTAGAACAAGTTATCTTATATGGTCCCTTGAATATGCAAATACAGGTATTCTATGAGAAGGGAATCTGTGAAGTTGAAAGGTGAGAAACTTGAACCAGCTGAAGACAATTTCTCTGAAGAAATCAAACATGATGACTTGCATCTTCAAGAAACTATGGCAAATGAAAATGAACGAACATCACTTGGATCCAATGTTAACCAAGAACAAGCTAGAGAAGATACTTCATGTAATGCTGCTCAACTTAACTCGGCTATGTTCTCATTTCATTTAATCAATCCCTTATTTATATTGTTTCATGCAGCTTCAGGACCAACTAACTCTGAACAAGTTAATGCCAAAAAGAATATCGAAAAGAAAAGGTATATACTACTTTATGAAGTTCCCTGTCTGATTGAATTTGAATGTCTTTAATTGAACAAATGTGAATAATTGAGAGAACTAAAAGCCTGTCCACATGTCTTTGAGAATTGTTAACAGGAAAAGTATGAGAAGGCAATCTGGAAGGTTTAAGCCCTTAAATCCAGAAGCAACTGAAGATTCTTTTGAGGTTGATGATGCTAAATTTGCTGTCTCCCATTTATCTGATAATGTGTCAGATAAAAGTGCTCCAATGACATCAAGTGAAACTTCTCAACAAGAAAACAAAGAAACCTGTACATCTAATCCTTGGGAAACTAGAAGATCTTCTGTTGGGCGTCCGATGCGTCAAACAGTTGGGAAGGTTGTCTCATACAAGGAAATTCCGGTAAATATGAAGATGCGTAGACCTAAATGACTCAATTTTATGTCTCTGTTCTCAGTGAATTAATTACGTTACTATCATCACTTAAACGGCATGGTGGATAATATCTCAGTACTTACTCTCTCTTGATCATGTGGTCATGTGAATTGACACCAATTTCGTGGCACAATTGATGCATCCGCTGATAGTAGTAGAATCATGATGATTAACTTGAAGGAGTTAGACTATTTTTTTAGGGATTTCGTTAACATGCATATGTAATCTAGAAAACTAATTTATTAATAAGTTTTAGTAATCTGAAAATGCGATAATATGGCGTTGCTATGAAATCCAAAATACAACCACACATGTTAATCCGAAAGATCATTTATTCAGTTGAGCTTATATTACTATGAGTAATATTAAGGAGTCCATTTTTTTCAATTAATATTTTAAAATTATTTTATTTATATTAAAATTTAGACCCTTGATATAAAGGATTTTTTATTTTAATAAATAAATTAATTATAATAATTATTAAAAAAATAATTTAAAAAATATTTATTAAAATAAATACTTTTTTTTTATCTCGTTTATATGGTATACGAGATAATTTTACAATATTTGTAAAAAAAAATATTTTTCTGAAAATAATAAAAAAATATTAATAATATCAATAATATCAATAATCCAAACTTTTAGCATAGAATTAGTGTATAAAAAAGTTGGTAGAAGATATTAAAATGGATATGTTTGATCAATTAGTACTAAAAAAGAGTATATAAAAAATTAAAAGTTCCATAATGAAACGGTCATCTCCTAACAATTGGCAAAACAGTTGTCTCTCACCTTATCTCCCCATTCTTTCTTTGTTTTATTTATCGTCCTTCACTCTCTCATTCTTTCATAGAACTTGAACACGTTCGAATTTTTTATTTTTCAAAATGTAAATCAATACAAGTGGATCATATTTTAATTTAAAATTTTTTATGTACTTTTCTTGAGTACTAATTGATCAAACATATCCATTTTAATCTCTTCTACCAACTTTTTATATATTAATTGCATGCTAAAATTTTGGATTATTGATATTATCGATATTATTAATATTTTTTATTATTTTCAAAAAAAATATTTTTTTTACAAATACACGTATCTCGTTTACAATATAAATGTAAACGAGATATAGTATATACACGTGTCGCGTCCACCCGTCTTATCTCGTTTATAAGATACATGCAAAATTATCTCGTTTACACCATAAAACAAGATAAGAGAAGTATTTATTTTGATAAATATTTTTTAAAATTATTTATTTTAATCATTATTATAATTAATTTATTTATTAAAATAAAAAATCCTGATATAAATTCTAAATCCTAACTTTTTAAAAAACTGAAAATTTTTAAAATAAAAAAATTAATTAATATTAAATTACTAAAAATTAATTTTCTATACTTTCTTTTATTGTATATAAGACATTGATTCGGCTCTTTATTGTTCTTTGAGATTTCTTATAAGAGACCTGTTACACATACAAATTTTTTTGGCATACAAATTTATACAAGTTAATCTTAACTCAATAAAATTCATTTTTATAATGTAAGAAAGAAAAAGAAGAGTTTGAATTATACAAAATTTATCAATATACATACACCAAAAATTTTTAAATAATACAATATAAATAACTTATATAAACTTGTATATATAAATAACTTGTACGTGAAGAATAATTGTAAATTTCAACTTATTAGATTCAACATCCACTAAAACATGTCAAGATTTTTGGTAGACATCAAATATAATTATACTGTTCAAAATAAAATACGGTAAATAAATGAGTGTGTATGTGCGAGTCAATTATTAATTGAAAGCTAAAAGGTTTTTTCCAAATCTGTATCTTTAAAATGAGATTAGTTGTGTTAATTTGTCAATTGGTTCATAATTACATTTTAAAGGGTTATTGTTAATTCTTAATTGTGTGGGTCAGCCATGTATAGGTTCCTCACATGCAAAAGGGGACAAATTTAAAAAAGGTAAATAGCTAATCTTTGCTCAATGCTCAACATTCTAAAGCTCAAAACCGCGTTACCGCACGAACGAAAAATTTAATTAAACAAAAGGAATGATATTAACTAATTAACCATTTACAAATTACTTTGGTTCAAATTGCAAGAATATTTCTATAGTTTGGAGTTGCATACGCAAATAATGAGATGCTTTTGACGTCACATCCTATGACATGTTTATTTATTTTTTATTAAAAAAAATTGAGCGCTATAATTTTAATCATGAAAAGTACAAACTAAAATAATACTTATTAAAGATTATTACTCAAATTAGATAATTAGTTAAGTAATTTTGTCAAATTAATCTACTATATTCAGTTAGTTTATATTTTTTACGGTTAACATTGTCACTATTTTAATCTTTTATAATTAAAATGACAATTTGTTCAAATTTTTTTCGTTAACAAAAAATTTTTGACCTCATCTAAATAGATGTTACTCGCAACCGATTAGTTCTCTGCATCTTTAAATTGGACACCTCCTCGTTGAGATTTGTCTAATAATTGCTATAAATTGGTGAAGAACAAATGTAAAGTGTAAACACAATTATATTTTGAAAGATTAATTTTTGGAGTAACATTTTCTTCCATTAGAAAAGGAAAAAGAGTTTACCAAAAAAAAAAAAAAACTTATATGTAGAATTATAACAATGACAAATACTCTTCCACCCTAAATATGGGGCTTTGTTGTGCCATTCAAAGTACTAATTAAATAAATAACGAAGAGTAAAATGAATAAATATTCATCCCATTTTCATAGACAAAAATAAAATTCCATTTGCATGCATGAGTATGGTTTATGTGTTCCCCATTTCTCATCAATTAGATATTACTTCATTTCATGGACAAAAATGATATCCTAGATTACACAATGCAAATAAAATAAAATAATCTTTGAGAATCTTATCTTTGTGCCCAAGATAATGTTTAGCAATTATTACATTTTCTCATGCATGCCGAGCGCCACCATCACTTTTCTTCCCACTTCAAGATTAGTTTATAATCTTTCAAATTATTATTTTCTAGAGACCCATGCAGATTTCTTTATTGGGATGCCTTTTTCTTCCTTTTGTTATTTTCTTTTATATTTGTAAATATTTTCTTTTATTTATTATATTTAATAAATTTATCTAAAAATAAGAATAATAAATATTTTAATATTATGTTTCCGAAGCATATATTAAATATGTTTTAATGCATGCATAATATTTTTTCCCTCAATAATATAATGGGGTGCAGGCTACTCTTACAAATACCATTTCAGATTGTATACGGCACATATCCTGGCTTTTGAAAATTGAATTATTAACTGGTTCCCATAAAGTTGCTTTCAATATTCACTTTATAAATAAATGGAAGAAAAATATATACACAATATATTGATAGTATACAGATTTGATGGCTATTTTTGTTCCCTGTTTAAAAAGCTAAATAAATGAAAATTTGTCCTTGTATGCAACATTATTCTTGATCCTACTACTTTTTGCTATGGTATTAGCAAACCAGTGTGAAGAAGGTATTAGGACCCACACGGTTGCATTTAGATTATTATTAATGGCAAATATTATAACTATCGTTTGAGTGATCAACTTATTTTTTTGCTTAAATAAATGTTAAAAATTTAAATTTATTTTATGTATATAAAATATACTAATAATAACAAATTTTTAAATAAAATTTAAATATATAATGAATTAGTCATTAATTTATCAAATTAAGAGATACTGGACAACCAAAAAAAATTAACGGCAAATATTAGATTATTTTATTTATTTGTTTTTCCATTTTCTTTACCAAAACCGTAGTAGTTAAAGGTTTATGCAAGCATGAGCCGTTATTCTTTTCTTCTACCTTTTGATCTCAAAGGATTACTTGAACTTTAGTGTACAAATAGAGCTCCAAAAAGGGACCCACCATTATCTCAAATTTGTCCTATTTTTTTTATATTTGGTTTTTAATATACCGTTGGTGTTAATAATATTTTATAGTCATTCATTGATTTATTGGGTGCATCACTAAACATGTTTAGGGACCATAGAAATAACACATATTTGATTGATGGTAAATAAACACAGGGACGGACTTTATGTTTTTTTGTGGGTAAATAAAGACAGGGACGGACTTTAGCCGCGGGGGGGTGGGGAACGATTTTAGGGGGCAGGGGTGGAGGCTTCGGCCCAACTTTTTTAAAAAAAGATTAATAATAATAAGTGATTAAGTATGATTTAATTTTTTAAAAATTTATTTAATATTTAATCTAATATAAATAAAAGTCCAATCTAACCTAAATATTAATGATTTTTAATATTTAAAAAGTAAGTAACATTATTAAAAAAATAAAAAGATATTATTACTAATATTTTTTAATTAAATAAAATTTTTTAAATTCTATAAAGTAGATTTTTTTTCTTCTTATGAGCGTCCTTCTTGATTCATTTGGTATTAATTTTCTCTGTTTCAACTACTACAATTGAGAGTTCTTTTTCAACTATGAATATTGTGAAGAATAATTCAAAAACAAAATAAAAGATAAATTTCTTACTAATTGTCTTTTAATTATATTGAAAAGAAAATTGCTGAAAATTTTGATACAAATTTTATTATCGATGAATTTTATGAAACGAAGAATCGACCATTTCATTAATAAAAAGTACATACATATTTTTTGTACTTTAAAATATATTCTCTATCATTATATTTTTATAATGCATTTTATATTATATAATTTTTTGTATAAGTTTTTAATATTATATATGTTATTGACCCATGATACTATTTCTGAATCCGTCCCTGAATAAAGATGTTATAATATTCATTTATGTATTGAATTCTCTTCTTCTTGGAGAAAAAAAGTGAATGTCTATTAAACACCGAATAAAATTCAAGAATAAAAAAATTAGAATTAAGATACTAGTCACACCAGCTATATATGTAAAATCTAAGATGGAAACTCAGGTGAAGTCGATTTCACGTAAAGTTGATATCTCAGAGTTATTAGATGAGAATTTAGCCAAATCAATCAAATCATCTAAAGATTAGAAACAAGGCTTCACATGAAAAGACAAAAAAAAAAAAAAAAGCCTTCACATGAAACACACACATGAAACACACGCACGAGCACACATGCTAATATGCTATCCGCCACTTCCTTCTTTGACTCAAATTAAAGGTATGCTCCTAAGGAAAATGCACACAATCTCAAAATTTCTGCCCCTACTATATAAGCCTGCTCAACAAAATAATAAGTTGGTCGTAAATGATCTATGTTTTCATATATTAATGATATCTATAACATTTTAGGAGCGTTTAATATTTGAGGTAAAGATACTTGAAAAAGAATATTCTTGCATATACACAATTTTAAGAGTTTAGTTATTAGGCACATAATTCGTAAAATAAAATTAAATAGATGTATGAGATTTATAAACATGTGATTATCATTAAAATAAGAGTAATTTATTTAAATTAGTTTCTGAATTTTTAAAAATTAAACACTTTAATTCTCTAAGTTTTAAAATACATAAACAGTCATTAATGTTTATTTTTGTTAGACGATACAGTTTTTCTCTAATTTGATTCAAAAGGTGAAATAAAAACAGTTTTCAAGGAGTTTAAAAATCTTAATATAATCTTTGAAAATTAAAAAAAATATAAAACAGTTATTTCAATTAAACGGATCAAACTAAAAAAAATTGTGTTATTTAATGAAAGTAAATATTAAGAATTATTTTGTATATTTTAAAATTTAAAAGACTAAAATATATAATATTACAAATTTTAATGACTGATTTGAATAATTATTCTTAAAATAAAGTTGAACGGAAAAAAAAGTTATTAAAAAAAATTGGTGAAATTCAATTTTTATTGTATGTCTAAATACAATGCGTTAACTTTGTATTTACGCAAGAATATCAAAAAGGAAGTTTAGAATTAATTATTAGTTTCTTTAAATGATGCTAACATATATCAATTTCTTGAGATAGGCGAAGACCAGATTGTGTAATGATATTTACACTAATTAGCTTCTCTTCCAATAAGGAGATATATAAAAGGTTACTGTCAAATTGGCTATATAGAAGACTCATGAAGGTTAAAAACCAAAAGTAGATGTGTCATTTTCATTAGACAAGAAGAGCATTCGACATTGCATGATAACCATTTGAGTGAGAACAAGAAAATTATGTAAAGAGAGATTGAACAAGAAAAGGGTACAAATAATAATAATAATACATGATTCATTTACGAGTATATAGATATAGTGTATGGGATGTATACATCAATTTAATTTTGATGCATTATCATCAATGATATTACATGATCAAATCATATTAATAATTGAATTTAATTAAGTTGATTCAATTATTTAAAAAAAAATTAGTTGAGAAAAAAAACATAAAAAAATAATTAAATTTAATTATAAAAATAACTTGTTTGCTTATCATCTTTTTTATTATTAGTGTAAAAAAAGTTTATACTTACATTTAATTATATAATAATATATTAATAAAAATAATTATTTTTTATATTAATTATATGAATCATTATTCAAATGAATAAATATAATTAAACAACAGTAAATATATTTTATACTACTAGTGTGTGTATATACATATGGCGTGAGGGAATAATAGTAAAGGCATCACAAAAATCCTCTTTATAGTCAAAAAGAAAAGCCAAAGAATATATATACTCACAAAAGGAAAAGGGGAATTAAGCTCTTGTGCCTTTAATCATTCCTCAAACTAGACTTTGTGTTTTATGTCTGACCAAATATAATGTAATCTTCAAATAGAAAAGTAATGGCTAACATTAAACTTAGATTGATAAAGGTATCTGTTTCGGATTTGGCCTCCGGATTCCTCCATAAAACGGTTAATAAACCAGAATATTTGGAGTTGGATCATCTTTACGGCTCAAAACAGATTAATAATTTTTAATATCCTAATCCAATATTTGAATTTAAATACTTCCTTTATTTTAGTTAAATAAGATAAGATAATTACTATCGATTAAATTTGAATCTTCTAAATTTTGAATTTTTACTTTAGAGAAAAAAGTGTGATCTTTTATCTTTGAATGATTTTTCTATCATATTTTCTCTTAATCCCACCTATGAAATAAATGGTGAAAGATTATACTTTACCTTCTAAAGTGAAATTCAAACTTTAGAGAATCCAAATCCCCACCGATTATATAAAGGGAAACCAGAGGCCCCTCAGGTATGTCACTCATTCCTCATACACACACCTCTTAGATCCATTCTGACTTAAGCGTCGGAGTGTCTTTGCAGGTATCCACCCCCCCTCCCACTCTAAGTCATTCATTCCGAGTACCACCTCGACTCGCAAGTCCCCGATCCATCTCACAACCTGTACTGAAGGCATCTAGTACATTGGCGCCGTGTGTGGGGATCTGCCAAATCGTGACAGCATGACGGAGAACCTTGAGGAGAAATCCTCAAGCCATCACCACGATTCAAACCCACGAAATCCAATACCCGAACACCGGGGTAACATCCCCCCGACCCATGAAAGGATGCATAGTACCGTAAACCGCCAGCCAACCCCTGACTGGCGGTAGCTAAATAAAGTCCGGGCACCCGATGGCCTAGGAAAAAACGCAATCCAGATAATCCAAGACCTTTGTCTCAGGGTACAAGACTTCGAAGGCCGAGTCACAACCAAGGAACAATACCAGCCGAAGCACGCCAGTCACTCGACCTCTAAGAGCCGATTACATCACGAAACCAGGAACGACAGATCACCCAAACGGCGATACAGGAAACAGCGCAACCGCAACGCTTCTCGAGAGCCGGAGCATTGACGCAACGAAGACAATAGAAGACACCGTCAGGAGTCCATGCGCATTCGAAGTGAGCATGTGATAATGAAAGCCAACCCATTCACTGAACAAATCCTAAAAGCCAAACTCCCAAAAGGTTTCGAGAAATTGACTGATATGAAATATGACGGGACAAAAGATCCTCAGGAACATCTCACTGCCTTCGAAGCCAAAATGAACCTGGAGGGAGCCGCTGATCCGGTCCGATGCAGGGCCTTCTCGGTAACCCTAGCCGGCCCTGCGATCAAATGGTTCAACGCCCTCCCCAACGGATTCATAACCAGTTTTGACGACGTCTCCAGGAAGTTTATGGCGTAGTTCATGACTAGGATTGCCAAGGCAAAACACCTGATCAGCCTGCTCGAAATCACCCAAAGACAAGATAAATTCATGAGGAAATACCTCGACAGATTCAACGATGAGTGCCTAACGGTCGACGGACTCACGAACTCAGGTGCCAACCTCTGTCTGACCAATGGCCTCATGAAGGAAGACTTCCAGAAACACTTCACCACCAAGCCCATTTGGACCATGCATGAAATCCAAAAGATCGCCAGAGAATACATAAACGATGAAGAGGTAAGCCAAGTCGTGGCCACTAATAAACGGAAACACGGTAGTTCGGCACCTCGTAGTAATCCACCACCTAATGATACCCCAAAAGAACACTTCAAGTCAATTGCCCCAAACCAGCCGCCCCGAATAGGAAAGTTCACGAACTACACCCCTTACCAGCACCTATCACGGAGATTTATCACTATATAGCAGACCGAGGCATCCTCCCAAAGGCCTGACAACTAAAAGAGTGAAAAGGTGAAAATAAAAGACTATACTACGAATACTACAGGGGGTACGAACACAGGACCCAAGATTGCGTTGATCTAAAGGACGCTCTCAAATAGGCCATCCGAGATGACAAACTCCCCGAGTTTGCCAAAATCATCCGAGAGTCGAGAAAGACCGAAAGAGAAAGATCGCCAGAACGGGAAGGGCGCAACCCTAGAATGACGTGACAGGCACACCAGGAAAGCCCCGAGACCGACCAATCATCATAGTAAATGTGATCACAGGAAAAGATGCACCAGGAAAATCCAAATCAACACTAAACAAAGACCTTAGGGTACTAGCCGTGAAGAATGAAATTCCGACCTCATCCCTACCGGCAGAAATCATGTTCCTCCGCGACGACTGCCAGTACAGCACCTTGGCAGAGGATGCCCCCTTTGTCATCTCGGCCAGAGTTGGAACTGGCCTGGTAAAATGAATACTAGTAGACACCAGAGCAGACTCCAACATCCTTTTCCGAGGTGCCTTCGACATGCTTGGCTTCCAAAATGAAAACCTGTAAAACCATCGTAACAGAGTAACCGGGCTTGGTGATAATTTCCTCAAACCGAACGGCTCCATCATGCTACCAATCACCATCAGTACCAGGAACGAGAGGAAGACCATTCTCTCCGAATTTGTAGTGCTGAAAGACTTTACGGCCTATAACATCATCCTTAGAAGGAAGACGATCAACGATCTGTCCGCCGTCATCTTCACCGAGTTCCTAATCATGAAGTTCCAAGCTGACGACGGCACCATCGAAACAATAGACAGGGATCAGAAAGTCACGGTGGAATGTGACAACAACAGTCTAACCCTCTACAAGAGGTCCTGAGATGCGGCAGGCATCTTTCTTGCCGACCTCGATGCACGCCAAGACAACCAACCCCGATCGAAACCAAAAGGAGACATGGGAAAACTTCAAATAGGGTAGACCCAGGATGAATTCACATTCATCAACAAAAACCTATCCTACAACCTAAAAAGTGACTTTATCGAGCTCCTAAAGCAAAACAGGGACCTGTTCGCATTCACCCTGGCTGACATGCTGGGAATAGACCTTGACCTGATGTTCCATCACTTGGCTGTAGACCCAAAGGCCAAACTAGTGGTGCAGAGAAGGAGAAAAATATCACCTGATCGAGCATCCGAAGTTAGAAAACAAGTCAAAGGCCTACTTGAAGCAGGCTTCATCTGAGAGCTCCCTTACACGACCTGGTTGGCCAACGTCATACTAGTAAAAAAGGCAAATGGCAAGTGGCGAATGTGTGTCGATTACATGGACTTGAATAAAGCTTGTCCTAAAGACGCCTTTTTCCTACCAAATATCGATGGACTAGTAGACGCCGCCTCAGGATACCAGTACCTTAGTTTCATAGATGCCTACTCTGGGTACAATCAGATACCCATGCACCAACCTGGCGAGGAGAAAACTGCGTTTGTAACCCCGACGGCACATACTGCTACACGGTCATGCCATTCGAGTTAAAAAACTCCAGGGCCACCTACCAGAGACTCGTCACCAAAATCTTCAAAGACCTCTCTGGAACCAAGTTGGAGGTCTATATTGACGATATGCTTGCCAAGAACCGAGCAGGCGAGGAGCTCATCGACGACCTCAAACTCATACTGAACACCTTGAAGAAACATCGGATGCGCCTTAACCCGACCAAATGCGCCTTCGGGATGGAAACTGAGAAGTTCTTGGGCTTCATGATCACTCAACCGGGCATAGAGGCCAACCCAGAAAAATGCAAGGCCATCCTTGAGATAAATAGCCCGGCAAGTCTCAAGGACATCCAAAGATTGACCGGACGACTTGTCACCCTTTCTCGCTTCTTCGGAGCCTCGTCCTAAAAAGCCTTCCTTTTTCTTAAAACTCATGAAAATTGGTATAAGCTTTAAACGGAAACCCGAGAGCGAAGACGCCTTCCAACACTTCAAGAAAGGGCTAGCAAAACCCCCCCCCATACTCTCCAAACCCAGAACCGGGGAGGCACTTTACCTTTACCTATCCATCACGAAAGAAGCACTAGCCGCAGCGCTCGTCCGAGAAGATAAGCAAAATACACAAAGTCCCGTATACTTTATAAGTAAGGTCTTCCAAAGCGTAGAAACACAGTACTCCAGACTTGAAAAACTCGCCTTTGCGCTGCTCAAGGCTTCCTGACGCCTTCAGCAGTATTTTCAGGCCCACCCCATCACAGTCCAGACGGACCAGACGGTTAGACAAGTACTAGCCAGACCTCGCAGGGCAGATGCTCGCCTGGTCCGATGAATTATCACAATACTAAATCGGATTCGAGCCTAGAATGAAATTAAAGCCTAGGCCATGGCAGACTTCATAGCCGAAATGACCCCAGGAAACGAACCCGTGGAGAGTTGGAAGCTCCATGTTGACGGCTCATTAAACACCAGCTCATGGGGAGCAGGAATAATACTGAAAAATGAGAATGGAATTGCCATCGAACAATCCATTCGATAAGAGTTTTCAATCTCCAATAACCAAGCCGAATACGAAGCCTTCCTAGCCAGACTGACATTAGCCAGAGAAGTCGACGCAAAAGTGTTAGAAGTCTGCAATGACTCCCAGGTGGTTAGCTCCCAAATAAACGGAGACTACCAAACATGGGACCCTCTGCTACAGCAGTACCTAGCTAGGGTGAAAGAACTAGCTTCCAAGTTTGATGGAGTAACCGTCCAGCACATTTCAAGGGAATGAAACACGATGGCTGACTTACTCTCGAAACTAGCAAGTACCAAAATAGTTCCAAGAAACCAATTATTGATTCGAGAGGTTATTAAGACACTATCCGTCTCATTTGCGACCTCGGTCAACCTCCCCATCACAAGCCAACACTCTTGGACCTTCCCAATTTCCAATACCTCACTAACTGGATCCTACCCGAGAATCCTAAAGAAGCAAAGTGTATAAAACGGGAAGCAGCAAAGTACACGACAATAGCAGGGTAGTTATACAAGTGTGAACTATCCGAGCCCCTCCTCAAATGCATAGAACCCGAGGATACGAACTACATATTTCGCGAAATCCACGAAGGATGTTGCGGCCATCATGTGGGAGGAAAAATCCAGGTTCAAAAGGTTATCCGAGCAGGGTGTTTCTGGCCCTCCATCACAAGAGACTCCCTCTAACTGGTCAAAAATTGCAAGAAGTGCCAATTCCATGCTGACCTCCATCAGGCCACCCCCTCCAACCAACTCAACATCATAATGGCAGATCGGCCTTTCAGAACCTGGGAAATAAGCCTCATGGGTCCCTTCTCTACAACTCCCGAGCAGCTCCGTTACCTCATAGTCGCCATCGACTATTACACCAAGTGGATCGAAGCCGAAACCCTAGCCACCATCACGCCTTTTCAGTGTTAGAAGTTCTTCTGGCGGCAAGTTATAACCCGATTTGAAATCCCTAAGATTGTAATTTCAGACAATGGAACCAAAATTGCAGATAAACGATTTAAGGAATTCCTAAAAGGCCTCGGCATCTCCCAGTAGTTCAGTTTGGTAGAGCACCCACAAGCAAACAGACAAGTAGAAGCAGCCAGCAAAATAATAGTAAAGGGCCTTAAGAAACGACTAGACGAAGCCAAGGGATTATGAGCCGACGGACTCGGATCCATCCTCTGGTCATACCGAACCTCCCCCCAAACTACAACCGGAGAGACCCCCTTTCGATTAACACATGGCCTAAAGGCCATTATTCCGGTAGAGGTCGGGGATCCCAAACCGTGGGAAGACACAACGAGAAAGCAGACCGGGATCTCGCGGACGAGGTCAGGAGCATAGCACACCTACTGGAGCTAGCCCTGAAATAAAGAATAAGCCTAAGATACAACCGCAGCATGGTGCGATGAGACTTCGGATCGGGAGACCTCATCTTACGACGAAATGACATTGGTTTACCTACTCCCGGAGAAGAAAAGCTCATGCCCAACTGGGAGGGCCCCTGCCGGATCAAGACGGTAATCAAGAAAGAAGCTTACAAACTCGAACGGTTAAATGGGACTGAACTCCTGAGATCCTGGAATGCCACCAACCTGCGGTGCTACTACACGTAGGAGCATCTTTCTAAGTAACAAGACCAAGGTCGTGTTAAGTTACCTTTATTATTTCCCTTCTTTGAGTTTTTTTTATCACATA
Organism: Arachis hypogaea; assembly: GCF_003086295.3. Taxonomy (NCBI): domain Eukaryota; kingdom Viridiplantae; phylum Streptophyta; class Magnoliopsida; order Fabales; family Fabaceae; genus Arachis; species Arachis hypogaea. The sequence continues at coordinate 137,496,787 of NC_092054.1, forward strand.
TTTCCTTTATCGAGTACTCTTTCCTACCCACATCGGGAGGTTTTAATGAGGCCCAAAACATTAAATAAAATTTGTCTCCGAATTCCTCAATCGAAACCAATTCCTAGGAGACAGTCTGGGAATCTGCCTGAGGCTGTGACTATGGTGTTAATGGCGAAGCCTCCCCGCCTCTTCCTGGCAAAAGGTAGCCTTCAATCTCACTAAATTGGTCAATCCGCCGGCCATCTGGATTGGAAAAGAGAAAAAGAAAAACACAAGTCTTAGACTCGGGAAGTAGAGATATACCAATAAAAGCAACCAAAAACCTACCAATATTAGTCCAGCATGCCACAGGATCACCCATGATGTCTCGAGGATTCAGCAGCCGATCTCCAAAAATCGACCAAAGAGCATCAGCAATGTCCTTGTTGTCTGAAGACGACCCCTCAAAGGTAACATGCGTCAAATACGACGCCCCAGCTCCGAAGTTTCAATACATCGCGAACCGACACTCTTCCTCCATGGTCAACCAGAAAGGATGGTGGCCCTGAGCAGGACGCACCTTAAAGTATTCCCTCTTGAACCCGTGAAAAGAGTCCTCAAACAAACCAAAAATTTGTCAGTTAGGTTGAGCCCTAAACGACACATACCCCTTCTTATGTTTTCCCGCCTTGGTCAGAAGGGTACACAAAAAGAAAAACAGAAGGACCTCCACCCGTACTGGAAGCTCCAAGTACTCACAAACCAACTCGAAGGTCCGAATGATCGCCCAACTGTTAGGATGTAGCTGGGACGGCCCCACGGAACACCGGTTAAGCAACTCCTGGACGAATTCCAAAAATGGGGTCACACCCCCAGCCACGTGAACATGGACTCGTAACCCACATCCAGTCGGCAACTTGGGGGGAATCAGGGTTTATATAGCAAACCCTTTCGTTAGCCCCTGGGAGCACGAGCTCGTATTGACGCTCTGTATCACCGCCTCCACAGATCGCTCCCTCATCACGGAGCCGTTGGAGGTCCGCCCCCGTTACCCAAGACGGCGTCCCCCATACATCAGAGGTCACCCAGTAATACGTACTGAGAACGCCACCGGCCAGGACAACGGAAACCTTAGCACCCTCGCTCCTCCGCCGAGCCATACCTGAAAAAGAGAGGGACACCACCATCAACCCATCAACCAGACGGAGAGAAAATCATGCAAACACCACCCCCATCTACCTATCACAAACACAAACTACACCCCAAAAATAGTGGTGCTCACTCTCTCTAACAACCTACCACTCTTACCCAGAAAAACAGACCCAAATAAATGAAATTAAGGAAAAACGCAAAGAAGACAAGAAAAAAGCTAAAAAAGGAGAAGCAGAGGAAATACCAACCTGATTCCCTGAAGTAACCTGAAGTGAACAAAGAAAAGAATTGGCGCGTGGCACATGACAAGAAAGCACGCAATGCACGAACGAACTAGAAAATCGAAGCAGCAGATAGAATAATGCAAAACAGACTGAAAGAAGAAGGAGAGAATCACGAGCGAGGGATAAAAAAAGAGATAGTAACGGTTACAAAATAAAACCAAGCATTTCAAAAAAGAAACACGAAGAGGCAAAGGACAAAAATAGAAAGAGAAACCAAAATGTCTGTTTGCATTTAGTGTCATTATGACGCTTAGGAGAAGGCAACTGACAAAACTCTCTTTGGAAAAAGCAATGGGCATGTGATGAGACGTCCAAACCACTCCATGGTTTTTCGATCTTGCACGCAACCCCCGGGCGACGCTTTCCACGCTAAAATTCACAGTCACACGATCACACGGTTATACGACCAAGACAAACTCCAACGATATGACCGAGCATGCTCATCCTATCGCTCTGGGGGCAACTGTTCGGAACCCGGCCTCTAGGTCCCTCCTCGAAACGGTCAACAAACCCGGATATTCGGGGTTGGGCCATTCTCACGGTCCAAAACGGATCAATAACTTCCAATATCTTAACCCAACATTCGAATTCAAATACCTCTCTTATTTTAGCCAGATAAGATAAGATAACTACTACTGGCTATATAAAGGGGAGTCAGAAGCCCCCTCAAATATGTCACTCATTCCTCATACACACATCTCTTAAATTTATTCTGACTTGAATATTAGAGTATCTTTGTATGTACCCATTTCCACCGCTCAAATCATTCATTCCAACTACTACCTCGACTTACAAATTTTGAATCCATCTCACAACCCGTATGAAAGCATCTAGTACAGTATTTCTTATATCTTTGATCACTTGCACATAGCCTAATAAGCTAGTTGCAATATCTGATCAAGACTGCCATATTTTAATATTAAATGAAAAGATTGTAACGTTAAGATGAAAATGTAGAGTAAAGAGCACCAAAACATAGAGGAGACAGACATACAAACATAAGGTTCATTATTAGATCGTATTAAAAATAAAATTGAGAGAGTACTTATTTTTATATCTATTCTTTTTACATCATATTAATGTCTATTTCATTATAGTTTGGATTTTGACATACTCTTATTCTAATATATTGACTCCTGAATCCTGATTTTCATTTTGAGTTACATTTTAATATTTATAAATGTTGAGTCTAGTTTTGATTTTGGGTTATGTTATGATGACAAACATTGTTTTGGGTGAAAAGCCCAATTTTGTTTAATGTGTGTTTTATTGTGGCAGGCCCATTAACTATTTCACAAGCCAAACAATGCTATTTGTTTCCTTAATGCTCCAAGTAAATGCACAAGTCCATATCCCTATTGCACCATTCAGCAATTGTAAAAGAGCCAAAGCTCATTGCACCATTCAGCAAAGAATAAAAGGCTATGTGTTGGCAAAAGAAGAAAAGAAAGAAAAGGACATCTGTCAACATCAAGGACAGCTGGGGCTCTAGCAAAACAACAAGACATAAGGACTCTCACCTCTCCAAGGACATACAGTAAAGCAAATCTCAGCAAAGGAAAAGCAAAACACAAACTTGCCAAGCAACAGAGGTAGTGGGTGAAGCTCCTCGTATGGCAGAGATCATGGAGCAGGATGCAAAAGAAGAGCATGCCAAGGAAGAAAGAAACACCAAGGACAGCAGAGGTAGTGGTCGAGCTACTCCAACAGCAGAGGTGGTGAAGCAAGATGAAGAAAGAACTGCATGCCATCAAGGACCACTCCAACGGGCAACAAGAAAAAGCAAAGAGGATGAAGCTACAATGAAGCCTAGCCGAAGATATATAACATGACTCACTCCAACATTTCAAGACAAGGAAGAGAGCACACACATTCAGAGCACCTTCTCTAACATAGAGCTGAAATCTCTTTCTTCTACTCAAGCTTAATTCTGATTTATTGTTATGGCTGTCTTGCGTTATTCTCTGTTTTGAAAAAGGCAATTATGTGAAGATCAAAAGCCAAGAGAGAAAAGGCAAGAGTGATGCAGAAATAGCCACTGTTTGTTTTTCTGATGTAATCTGGGTTTATGAATTAGGATTAGTTCCCCTTGCCAAGTTGGGTTAGCACTTGGTGAGAACTGAATCTGTGTAGATTCCCCTTCCAAGTTGGGATAGCACTTTGGGGTTGCTAAGCTTTGGTGAAGAAAGCTTAGGGGTAGATACTAGTTGAATTAGGGAGTAATTCAATAGTATTGGTGTATGTAACCTGAGAATTATAGTGAAAATTCTACCATGGTTTGTGGTGGAGACTGGATGTAGGATTCATGGCACAAGGAATCCGAACCAGGATACATGCTGGCCTCTTTCTCCTCTTCTCTGCACTTTTAATGTTCTGCGTATGAGACTATTTCAAATAATCTCCTGCAACTCGAGCAACAGCAAAACAGAGTTTGAAACTTAAAGTTTTAAGCTAACTTGATTCAACCCCCCCTTCTCAAGTTCAACTAGAATCATCAATTGGTATCAGAGCGCAGTTGACCCATACTGTTAATTTGGGCATAGCACCAATGAGAACTCTCGCTTGTGACTGTGTCATCGAAGCAGGACTCTCCGCTCATTGGTGTGGGTGAACCGGTAGAGACGGTTGCCCGCTGGCCTGATAGGTGCCATTGATGGGTGACATAGTGGAGTGGCTATGATCAGCATCAATTGGTATCCAGAGCAAGGTCTCAAGAAGCAAGCTTCACAGCTTGGAGTAAAGATCCATGGCCAACAACATGAATCCCAACATTGTGGCTTTCACTCTCACTGAAGGGCAGTCCAACAACAGACCTCCCTACTTCAATGGCAGCAACTACTCTTACTGGAAAGAGAGAATGAGAATCTTCGTGCAGTCGATCGACTACAACATCTGGAAGATCATTCTCAATGGTCCAGACGTTCCCACCAAACAGAATGCTGATGGAGAAGTTGTGGCAAAGGAGGACAGCGAATGGACAGATGAAGAAAAGAAGAAGGTTGAACTCAATGCTAAGGCAATCAACCTGATGCACTGTGCAATCAGTTTTGAAGAGTTCAGAAAAGTGTCAAGGTGCAAAACGGCTAAAGAAATCTGGGATAAGCTCAGACTCACTCATGAAGGCACCAAGCAAGTGAGGGAAACCAGAATCGACATGTTAATGAAGGAGTATGAAATGTTCAGTATGAAGGAAGATGAGAGCATTGATCAAATGTTCGAAAGGTTCTCGATAATCATCAACAATCTGGACGCCATGGGAAGAAGCTACTCTGAAGAAACCTTAGTAAGAAAGATTCTGAGGAGTCTTACTAAGAAATGAGAAGTGAAAAGCACAGCCATCTCTGAAAGGAATGATTTGATCAAAATCACCTATGATGAGCTGAGAGGCAAGCTGCTGGCTTATGAAACCACTCACATGTCTCAAGACAAAGATGACAAAAAGAAAAGTATAGCACTAAAATCAAGAATGACAGCCCAAGGAGAAGAATCTGATGACAGTTTCTCAGATGAAGAAATGGTGCTCTTTGCAAGAAAAATGAGAAGACTACTAAGATACAAAAACAAAGGCAAAGGAAGTTCCTCATCCAAAGATGTCAAGAAAAATCAAGTCAAGTTCACATGTCATTACTACAAGGAGCCTGGTCACTTCAAGTCAGATTGCCCTCAACTTAAGAAAGGCGAAAAACCAAAGAAAGACAAAAAGAAGGTGATGATGGCAACATGGGAGGACTTGGAGAACGACACCAGCTCAGAGAGCTCAGATCAAGAAGCTCAACTATGTTTGATGGCAGATCATAATGATGAAGATGAGGTAGATCTCTCTGACTTATCTATTGATGAACTGCACTACATTATCAAAGACATTTCTGTGAACTCTAAGAAACTCTTGGATAAGTATGCTAAATGTAAGAAAGAAAATGAGGCTTTGAGGACAGAAAATGATCTTCTTTTGAAAAAGGTTAAGGCAAATGAAACTAGCAATGAAAAGATTTTAAAAGAAGAAAACATTGCCTTGCGAGCTGAATTAGAAAAATACAAGCTCAAGCATGAAGTTACTGCTTCCACTGATTTGATTTCTGAAAATAAAAAGCTGAATGAACAAATAAAAAATTTGAATGAAGACTTAGCAAAGTTTGTTCAAGGTTCTCAAAATCTGAACAAACTACTTGCTTGTCAAAGGTTTGGATCTGAAAAATCTGGACTTGGATTCATAGAGGAAAACAAGGCTGTTTTCAATCAAAACTTTAAAAAATCTGAAGCCTCCTCTTCCAAGCTTTTCAAACCAAAAGGATTCAGCAAACCTAAAAAATCAGTAAGCAAGAATCATTGCTACAAGTGCAACAGAAACGGTCATGATCCTCCTCAATGTTTCATCTTTCTTAAGTCTTTTGGTAATGATAGTAAATTATATAAAGTTGTTCATGATTATAATGCTCTTGGGCAACCAAGAAGATTTCACATCAAAGGATCCAAATGGATTTAGATACCTAAGGTTAGTTGAAGAACATGCAGGTTTGCCTTGCATCCAAGAAGAAAATGGACATGTGGTATCTTGATAGTGGATGTTCAAGGCATATGACCGGAAGGGATACTTTCTTCATTAAACTCAACAAGTATAATGGAGGATTTGTCACTTTTGGAGATAATGGTAAAGGTAAAATAATTGCTATTGGTAAGGTTGGCAAAGATTTTTCAACTTGCATTGATAGTGTCTTCTTAGTTGATGGGTTAAAGCATAATCTATTGAGCATAAGTCAATTGTGTGACCTTGGGTATGCTGTAACCTTTAGGAAATCTGATTGTAGAGTCATAAATGAGAAAACAGGGGCTGTTTTATTTGTTGCCAAAAGAAGTGACAATGTTTATGGTACCACTCTAGATGATCTAAAAGTTCAAAATGTAACTTGTTTCTCTTCAATGGAATCTGAAAAATGGATGTGGCATAAGAGGTTAGGACATGCTAGCATGTTCCAAATCTCTAAGCTTGTAAAGAGAAGCTTAGTTAGAGGTCTTCCTAATATAAAATTTGACAAGGATATCACTTGTGATGCTTGTCAAATGGGTAAACAAATTAAAACCTCTTTCAAACCCAAGGAAGATGTCTCTACTAAGAAACCATTGGAGTTGTTACATCTTGATCTGTTTGGACCAACTAGGACTCAAAGTCTTGGAGGAAAGAGATATGGCATGGTAATTGTGGATGACTATACTAGATTTGGCTGGGTGTTCTTTCTTGCTCATAAACATGAGGCTTTTTCAGTTTTTGAGAAATTCAGCAAAAAGGTTCAAAATGAAAAATGTTTAAAAATTATTTCAATTAGAAGTGATCATGATAAAGAATTTGAAAATCAATTTTTTGAATCTTTTTGTGATGATCAAGGCATATCACATAACTTCTCTTGTCCAAGAACAGCTCAACAAAATGGTGTTGTGGAAAGGAGAAATAGAAGTTTACAAGAAATGGCTAGAGCTATGTTATGTGAATATGAAATCCCCAAGTTTTTATGGGCAGAAGCTGTGAATACAGCTTGCTATGTTTTAAATAGAACCATCATTAGGAAGTTTTTGAAGAAAACCCCATATGAACTTTGGAAAGGGCATCCTCCCAATCTTAGTTATTTTCATGTGTTTGGCTGCAAGTGTTTCATTTTGAATATCAAAGAAAATTTAGGAAAATTTGATCCTAAAACACATGAAGGGATTTTTCTTGGTTATTCCACAAATAGCAAGGCCTATAGAGTTTATAACAAGAACTCCAAAACTGTTGAGGAAACCATGCATGTCACATTCTGTGAGACTAACATTGTTCCTAGTGTTTGCATAGATGATAGTCCATGTTTCGAAGCTGAACTACCCAAAAATGATGAGCCAGTTCAACAAAATTCAAGTTCTCATGAAGTTGCACCTACTAGCAACGAAAATTCCAATTCTGTAGGAGACAATTTGGAATTATCTCCTGTTGCTGCAGAAAATACTGATGCAGAGGCTATTGTTGATCAAGAGGAACCTGAATCCTCAAACCAGTCAAAAAGACCAAGAGAATGGAGGTTTCTGAAAAACTATCCTGAAGAGTTCATAATAGGAAATCCATCCACTGGCAGGACTACCCGTTCATCTTTGAAAAGAGCCGAATCCAACAACATTGCTCTTTTATCAAAGATTGAACCACAAAACATCCAAGAAGCTCTTACTGATCCTTCATGGGTGCTAGATATGAAGGAAGAATTGCTGTAATTTGAGAAGAACCAGGTCTGGTCATTAGTGCCTTATCCAAATGGGAAGAAAGTCACTGGCACTAAGTGGATTTTCAGAAACAAACTGGGTGAAGATGGATCCATAGTCCGAAACAAAGCTAGATTGGTCGCTCAAGGATATGATCAATAGGAAGGGATTGATTTCGATGAATCCTTTGCACCCGTAGCTCGAATAGAAGCCATCAGATTGCTCCTTGCATATGCTGCTCATTGTGGCTTCAAGTTGTTCCAAATGGACGTAAAGTGTGCTTTTCTCAATGGCATAATAGATAGAGAGGTTTATGTGGCTCAACCACCTGGGTTTGAAAACAAAACTTTTCCTAACCATGTTTTCAAACTAGCTAAAGCCTTATATGGTTTAAGACAAGCTCCTAGAGCTTGGTATGAGAGGCTTAGCTCATTTTTATTGAATAATAACTTTCAAAGAGGAGCCACTGACACCACTTTATTTATTAGAAATTATCATGATCATTTTATTCTTGTGCAAGTTTATGTTGATGATATCATATTTGGTTCGGCTAATGAGGATTTGTGTGCAGATTTTACTAAACTTATGACCAATGAGTTTGATATGAGCATGATGGGAGAACTCAATTTCTTCCTAGGCTTGCAAATCAAGCAAACTGCTGAGGGCATATTCATCCATCAAGAAAAATATGCAAAGGAACTTGTCAAGAAGTTTGGGCTGGACTGTGCTAAGCCTATGGGAACCCCCATGCATCCTAACATCAACTTGATAAAGATGAACATGGTAGAGATGTTGATGAGACACACTATAGGGAGATAATTGGATCTTTGATGTATCTAACCTCCTCAAGGCCTGATATCATCCAAAGTGTTGGAGTTTGCTCAAGGTTTCAATCAAAGCCTAAGGAGTCCCACCTCTCAGCTGTCAAAAGGATCATTCGATATGTACTTGGTACCACAAATTATGGTTTATGGTTTCCTAAGACTGATTCTTTTCAATTAGTGGGTTTCTGTGATGCAGATTTCGCTGGGGATAGGATTGATAGAAGAAGCACAAGTGGCATGTGCTGCTTTCTTGGGAAATCCCTCATTGTTTGGTCTAGCAAGAAGCAAGCTACTGTGGCACTTTCAACAGCCGAAGCTGAGTATATTGCAGCCTCATCTTGTTGTTCTCAATTATTATGGCTGAAAACTCAACTAGCTGACTATAAATTGAATGTCTCAAATATTCCATTATTTTGTGACAACATGAGTGCTATTAATATTTCCAAAAACCCTGTTTTGCACTCTAGAACAAAGCACATTGAAGTTCGTTTTCATTCTATAAGAGAACATGTGCAAAATGGAAATTTAGATATTCAGTTTGTTAATTCTGAGGGTCAGCTAGCTGATATATTCACCAAACCATTGATAGAGGAAAGGTTCTGCAAGTTAAGAACTGAACTGAGCATTCTAACTTCATCTTTGTTTTCTTAAATGTTTCTGATAATGAGATCTTTTGTGTTTTGTCTCATAAATCGCGATGAGATTTTTTGGCAGATGATGAGTAAACTTCATTAAATCACTATGAAGCCAATGGATTCAAATCTGAACACAATACATGATGGACATCTAGTGCTGACGCAGTCTCTGCATCTATGGGCCTTTTCCTTTACTAAAAAAAAAAAAAACTTTGAGTCATACTCAATTTTTTGACTAAAAGTGGGCTTTCAAAATTTTTTTGGGCTTAAATTCAATTTCATTTTTTGAGACAGCTGGAATCACTTAAATTTTTTTCAGTCTCAATTTTTGTTTGGCCCTTACACCTTGTTTAATAAAGCTTAACTTCATTTGCATCCATACATCAATTTCAATTTTGTTTTTCTTTTATCCTTATTTCAAACGTACGAAGGTTACAGCTGTAACTTTCAAAACGCTTTCAAAGTTTGGATTTTTATTTTTTCAAGGTGCAACCTTTACACTTCTCTAAGTTTATAATAACTTCCCACTGCATGCATCCATTCACACCACACTGCCCACTCTCCACTCCTTCATCTTCTCTAAACCAGTGCTATATAAATATGGCTCTTTTCAACGCGTCTCATTCTGTGACACACTGGTTTTGTATGCACTGCTTTCAAAAATTCCCATCTCTTTTGCTTACTTACTTGTAAGGCATATGTATGCTTGTGTCAGTACCAAAAATGCGTTACCATATGGCATGCTTCTTACAAAAATTTTTCAATATTACAATGTTGATTTTGGGGCCGAAATTGCCATAGATTGTAACTCATATATTAAAGGGGGTGGTGCAGTAAAGAAAACAGCTCCCAAGCGTCGCCAAACTGATGACAGCACTGATGTTCCCTCTGTTGATGAGGATCCTCTGATTCCCCCTTCCACATCCACTACAATCAAGGTCATGACCCGCATTCTGAAGAATGTGCTTGAAGAATTTATCAATCTGACTGACCTTCTTCTCCATCATGGTGCTGAGCGCAAAAGGAATCAAGTTTTGGAGGAGAATGCTCTTAAGAAGACCAAAGGAAGGATTCGCATTCTGAGGGACTTTGTGGAAGATGTTGAGGTTGGCCTCACCACATCTGACAATGAGGGGGAGGACGATGGAACCTCTGATGAATCCAACTCTGATGCCTAGCTCATTTTATCTCATCTGTGATTATGACTTAGTTTCCTTTTGAACTTGTTAAATATTTTGGATGACTGTAACTAAATCACTCTGCTACTTGGACTAATTGCACCAGCCACTAACAAATTTTGTGCAGGTTTTTCCTTTCCTCCCTTGATGACAAAAGGGGGAGAAAAGAAAAGGAATGTTAGTTTTGGCTTAATAGTTAAGAACAATGTTTTGTGGTGCTATGATTTATCATGTTTTGCTATGATTTATCCTGTGTTGTGCTTAGTGTTAATTGCTCTGTGCTTACATTACTGTGATATAGTGTTTGGAAATATTGTTCTTGGCTGTTTTTAAGTTTTGTTCAGGAAAAGATGTAAGCCATGGTCAAGGGGGAGTAATGCTAGCATTCAGGGGGAGCAACTCACAATCCGGAGGTCATCAAAGGGAAGTGTTCTTAACTCATTTAAATTTTTCTTTAATTTCCCTATTTTATCATGTTTGTCATCAAGGGGGAGATTGTTGAGTCTAGTTTTGATTTTGGGTTATGTTATGATGACAAACATTGTTTTGGGTGAAAAGCCCAATTTTGTTTAATGTGTGTTTTATTGTGGCAGGCCCATTAACTATTTCACAAGCCAAACAATGCTATTTGTTTCCTTAATGCTCCAAGTAAATGCACAAGTCCATATCCCTATTGCACCATTCAGCAATTGTAAAAGAGCCAAAGCTCATTGCACCGTTCAGCAAAGAATAAAAGGCTATGTGTTGGCAAAAGAAGAAAAGAAAGAAAAGAACATCTGTCAACATCAAGGACAGATGGGGCTCTAGCAAAACAACAAGACATAAGGACTCTCACCTCTCCAAGGACATACAGTAAAGCAAATCTCAGCAAAGGAAAAGCAAAACACAAACTTGCCAAGCAACAGAGGTAGTGGGTGAAGCTCCTCGTATGGCAGAGATCATGGAGCAGGATGCAAAAGAAGAGCATGCCAAGGAAGAAAGAAACACCAAGGACAGCAGAGGTAGTGGTCGAGCTACTCCAGCAGCAGAGGTGGTGAAGCAAGATGAAGAAAGAACTGCATGCCATCAAGGACCACTCCAACGGGCAGCAAGAAAAAGCAAAGAGGATGAAGCTACAATGAAGCCTAGCCGAAGATATATAACATGACTCACTCCAACATTTCAAGACAAGGAAGAGAGCACACACATTCAGAGCACCTTCTCTAACATAGAGCTGAAATCTCTTTCTTCTACTCAAGCTTAATTCTGATTTATTGTTATGACTGTCTTGCATTATTCTCTGTTTTGAAAAAGGCAATTATGTGAGGATCAAAAGCCAAGAGAGAAAAGGCAAGAGTGATGCAGAAATAGCCACTGTTTGTTTTTCTGATGTAATCTGGGTTTATGAATTAGGATTAGTTCCCCTTGCCAAGTTGGGTTAGCACTTGGTGAGAACTGAATCTGTGTAGATTCCCCTTCCAAGTTGGGATAGCACTTTGGGGTTGCTAAGCTTTGGTGAAGAAAGCTTAGGGGTAGATACTAGTTGAATTAGGGAGTAATTCAATAGTATTGGTGTATGTAACCTGAGAATTATAGTGAAAATTCCACCATGGTTTGTGGTGGAGACTGGATGTAGGATTCATGGCACAAGAAATCCGAACCAGGATACATGCTGGCCTCTTTCTCCTCTTCTCTGCACTTTTAATGTTCTGCGTATGAGACTATTTCAAATAATCTCCTGCAACTCGAACAACAGCAAAACAGAGTTTAAAACTTAAAGTTTTAAGCTAACTTGATTCAACCCCCCTTCTCAAGTTCAACTAGAATCATCAATAAACACCATTAATCAATTTCTTTTTGAAAAATACATTCATCTAATGAGGGGAGTTTAGCACATGTTGGTACGGATATCATGCAATTCTTAATATCTATATTTTATAGTTATTTTAAAGTGACAATATTTTATCTTTTATTTAATTATTTACCAAGGCAGTTAAAAGTTAAAACTCTCAATCGTTTTAAATGAAACTGGATAAACCAATTGAATGGAGCGACCTTTTACGTGTACACACACGTGCCATCTGGCGCTATGAAGATTGAAGAGGATTGGTGTCCAACTTGGACCACTCATACTTCATACTCCATAATTCATATTCATACTCAACACCGAATCACCGATCACATCTCCGAATTCCATACCTTTCTGCACACACTTGCATACTAATAAAAGTGTCTCTCTAACAAACGGTTTAATTTTAATACGAGTAAAATATTAAATTAGTTTATTTTAGTTTTTAAAATTTAAAATGTTCTATTTAAATTTTAAAAAAAAATTATTTAGTTTGAACAATTGTATCACATTGTGACACATCGTTTATGTCACTATGTTATGTATTACTTATCAACATATTATTACAATTGATAAAATTATAGAGTGACATATGTCACTAATAATCCACATAATTAAACTATATGATCACGTTGTTAATAAAAATTGAATCAGAGACTAACATAGTATATTTTTATCAATCTCAAAAACATAATTCATGCAATTAAAATTTGAAGAACGATTTTAATGCACAACACTAATTTAAGAGGCCATTTTAAAATTTAACTCCTGATTTATATTTATTTTTATAAAACATTACATAGTTTCTAACTAAAATCCACAAAAGAACTTTATTTTTTATACAAATCAGTATATCTAAAAGCTAAAGAATAAGTATAAATTTTTTTAATTAGTCAATATTAATTAATTTTTATTATTAAATTTTTAATATTTTTTAGAAAGATTTAGAATTAGAAATAGAATTTTGAGTTTAGAATTTATAATTAAAAATTTAGAATTTAAAAATTTTAAAAATTACCTGATAAAGAAATTAAGGTTAACTCTCTGACTAAACTCAAATCAAATGGTTAAAAGTAATTTTATTATTTATTTTTTGTTAAAAATTACATACACTTTCGTAAAAGTAAACAAAGATCAGAGTTGAATATTTAGTAGTGTTGTACACTATTTGTACAAAGCTAAATGCACTTACCATTTGGCCTTGGTACTTTATTTTATTTTATTTATTTGAAATGGTACTTTATTTGTTTTGGCCTTTTGTGTCCTTTTTTTCCAACCCCATGTCCCATTGAAAAGAATGAATCAAATATAAAAGCAAAGCAAAACAGCATAGCATGTTAAAGTTGTACAAGATTCATTCAACACACATATTCTGAGAAAGAAACAAAGAAAGAAAAGAAAAGAATGGAATATGAATGCAGCCCTCTTAACTGGGAATTCTTCTACCAAGAAGAGCAGGTAATAAATAAGTAATAACCGAATTTGGGTTCATGCATTTTTCTTTCTTTTACCATTTTACCCCTTTGTATTTAACGCGTTGTTCTGTTTTTGAAGAAACAGGGGTTAGAGGAGTTAACGCATTCTCTTCTATTCACAAACTTAGAGTTAGAAGCAACAATTGAATCAGCGAAAGAAGAAATCGCAGCCAGAGAATGCGAATTACACCATCTAAATGACCTTTTAGCCCTTGCCATCAAAGGAAGAGATGAAGCTGAGGAAAAATGCAAGAAGTTGATGCTACAAAAGCTTGAAGTTCAAACAACAACATCACAGAACGAAGAGAATGAGATTCAAGGGTGTTGTTCTTCGGAATCAGAAGAAAACAGCAGCAGCAGCATCATCAATCAAAACCAGTCAAGAACGGAAGAAGTGATGATGATGGAGTTGGCGGAGAAGAGGCCGTTGCCGGAGAAAGGAAAGCTTTTGAAGGCGGTGGTGGAAGCAGGGCCATTGCTGCAGAGCATTCTTCTTGCAGGTCCATTGCCGCAATGGCAGCATCCTCCTCCACAACTCACTTCCATTGAGATCCCACCACTCACCGTTCTTTCGAAAAGGGAGAGAGAGAGGGACCTTTTCTCGCTTTCAAAAGAAGCTGCTGCTGCCGTTGACCTTCCTCTTTCAAAATCTAGAAAGACAACACCATTACCTACCACTACTGCTTCCCATCATTTCCTACCACCACCACCACATCCGTCATTTTCTTAAGGTCGGTTTGATAATTATCTCGTGACAAAAATACTCTAATACTAATACAGAAAAAAAGTAAATGTCCTTTTAGATTCTTGATCATTTGTATAAAAAACAAAACGAACTTCTACAATTTGAAATTTTTTACTGTCTCTAACTCATCTAAGTAATTGCTGTAAACATTTGTTGTTATTGGTGTAAAAAACCCTGACACCACAATAGATCACCATTTACAACAACTACTTAGATGAATTATTTAAATATTTGGAAATCAATTAGGTTCAAATTGTGGAAAGACATTTTCTTTTTTGGACAAATGATCAAAAATTAAAAAAAGACATTTGTTCTAAAAAACAAGACGAATATAAAATTCGATAAAATATCTGTCTTGTTTTTATTTTTATTTCTGTATTTTTTTTGTTTCGAAATATTTATCAAATTCCAGCTAAGAGTTGTGTTAGATATATTTGCTTCTTTACTACTAAATTGAAAATGAGACGCTAATTAATTAGGTCTTATATTTCATTCAGCAGTAAAAGGGTAGTAAATTAACATAGTATACTAGAAATAGAGAGTGAAAATGATATTTCCCTTTTGCCAAATATTTCATTCTGCAAAGCAAATCAGGATGGAACAGGTGGCCATTGTGAATCACCCCTACTTTTGTCCCTTTTCTCTTTTTATCATCAACAAACCCTGACCTACTACTACTTTTGTAAGCTGGGGAAAGAGGTTCAATTGTTTAGCAACTTTATTAGCATTTAGTGTTTCACTAATTAATCTTCTTGTTTTTATGTATGTAAAGGTCAAATTGGGGTTGGATTATTCTCACAGGAATTCTTGGGAATGAATTAACTAACCTCATCTAAATTATGACACAATTTTGTACTTTGGTAATTAGTATAGGGGTGATTAATGATTTGACCTAGCTTCAAAAAATGGTTTGTGTATGTTTTATTGAATGAAAGTTATTGTTTGCTAATATTATTATTATTGTCATTTACTTCTTTTTTATTTTACCTGCAAAGTTGAACAATTAAAATGTAACTATTAAACTATAGAAAGCATTATATGGCTTAAGACTTGAGCACTTTTTTTAGGGCCAAGTTTTTTAATTGAATGATGATGATACTTGAGTATGAAGAGGACCAGCCATCAAGTAATGATATATCTTTCCAAGAAAATTTCTTTAACATGAAGCACACTTGCCCATTGCCATGCAATGTTTCAGTGTCTGCCATTAAAACAACATCTAATTAGGCTTCTCATCATGGCAAAAAATGCATGTTGTAGAGTGGCCACATCCACCTCAATATAACTATATTAACAAACTACCCAAATCATAAAAGTTTCATCATATCAAGAAAAATTGGGGGAAGGGAAAAAAAATTGAATGTACAAAACTAAAACCGGATAATCTTGTTTTCACATGATCACATAATCTAACTAATCAATGAAAATCAAAGCAGATAAAATAAATAAAAAGGTGTTAGAGCAATATTCTTGAAGTATCATGATGGATTGCACATGGAGTGAGAAAAAATTTATAAATAAATGGGCCCACTTAATATGCAGAACATGCAATTAATATGGAATTCCACTTTGGTCACAAGTTTACTACTTCGGTACAAACTTGTTACTCACGTTGGTGGCTTTTTATCCGTGTGTTTGGTGTAGGTGGCTTCAATTCATTGGTAAAATTTACATTTTATTTGGAACTTTATATAAATAAATAAATAAATACATATAATCATTTCTCTATTGTGAAAGTAGTACAATTATATAATTTATTTGCATATTAGTGACTTTTTGTGCGCATAAGTACTAGTACTGTCGTTTTTAGGATTTAATTTTCATATATTATTATTATATTATAAAAAAATTTATACATATAGATTTCACATATTTTTATATTAACAGTTTACTTTTTCAAAAAATAGATCTAATTTAAAAATTATAAAATATTTTAAACGATCAGTACATCAAAAATAAATTGTTATTATTACTACTAAAATTTATTCACATATCTCATTGCTTCGATTTTCAATCGAGATCAATTATCTCCCAAAAAAATTGTGCAATAATTGATATTAAAATATTATATGTACATAAAAAATTAATTATATATTTATATATAAATATATATTGTTTAATTTATTTTTTATTTATGTTTTATATTTTAATATTTATTTTATACAATAATTGATTTAGTAGTTAATTTATTTTTACATGTAACATGATTGGTTGATAATATATAAGATAGAAAGTATTAACTTTTATGACCCTAAAAATAATCATGATTAACATCCTAGATATCAAAGACCAATTAAATTCACTAGAAATTATATTCAAAGAGATTATTGGAGCGTAGAGGACAACCTGTTTAATTTCATTCTTCATCTAAACAGCGATACCATTCAACGGAATGAGTGAACTACAAGCACCTAGGTTTACATGTGTCACAATATCCAAGCCAGAGACAACAACATATGTTGCTTAAGTCATAGCCTAAAGTTGTAGCTTCATGAATAATTCAAATTTATATATCTTCTATATTCTATATTAGATCACATCACCGATTGTGCCCTAACAACATTCAAAACCAGTTGTATACCAGACACAGACTTAACTATCTCTAAATTATTATGACTTTTATTGGTAATTGATAGGGAATACCTGTTGTATGACAAGAATCTTTACAAATATAAAAAATAATTATTAAATCATAAAATAATCCATTATAAAAATATTCCAATCTGATATGATACGTTTAGAATAATTAAATCTATTATATTAGAAAAATATTTTTTATAACAGTATAATTAATTTTTTTTATAAATACTTTTTCATATGCAGCAACTAATTAGCAGATAAATTTTATATTCACATACAAGTTATTTACATAAACAAATTTAAATAAATCTCTTTAATCTAATAATTTTTTGATGAAGTACTTGGGACAACAAGTGACTTCAGGTAATGTTGTTTTTATTAAGATTAACTGATGTTGTTAATTTTAGTATGTGTTTTGTTTGTGCAGTAGAGGTATTTAATTATATATTGTTCGGGGTATTTTAGTTTTGATTTAGGTGTTTTTTTAGAACTTTTCGAAGATTATCATTTATGGATTTCAATTTATTTCAATCACCATTTCTAGGCCTGGATGAAAAGCACGCAAAAGAGCGAGAGCATGCATACTTTTTTTAACAAGTTTATTACGCGCAACAACTCACTTATCTAATTTGTCAAATAGTACGATAATTGCCTAGAAAGTAGAGAGCAGAAAAAGAGAGATCGGATACTGCAGATTTTCATACCATCATACCATGTGCAACAAAATTCTCAATAGAAACTCACTTTCAACATGTGTATACTCACGAGAAGTTCAAGGAAGTCCAAGCACAATTCAGAGAAAAGGTGAATTGCATCACAAGGTCAATGCACTTTGCTCTAAGCTATACGGTATATGAAGTTGTAGAACATGTTTCTAACTCAAAATTCAACAAATTTGCAGTTACATACGACAGGATATCAGCTGAAGTTAAATGTCAGTGCTTATTATTCGAGTCAAGAGGGATATTGTGCCGTCATTCTCTGAGCGCATTAAGCTTTGAGCGAGTAAATAAAGTGTCACCAAGATATATATTGGAACGATGGAGTAAGAACGTAAAGAGGAGGCACACACATATCAAGAACAGTCACAACGAGCTTCCGTTGGAGCCAAGAAGCAAGAGATTTGATGATTTGGTGTTTCGGTCACAAAATATCGTGAATTTGCATCAGAATCTGAGGAGTTGACTGCCATTTTGCACTACGCTTACGATAATGCCATGGTTGAAATGCAAGGATACAAAGCCAAAAGTAAAGAAAAATATTCGTTATCTCACGAAGATGCTTCATTGGAAGATATTAACGAGCTTTAAAGCCTTCCACGCGGGAGAAAAAGAGGACGTCCCAAAAATAGACTGGGATCAAAGACGGAAAAACAGATTGCAAATGCTTCAAAGAAAAAGAAAACAAAAGCTTTAAGTGAGGTAAAAGTGATATTCTTTAAACATGGGAAATTGAGTTTATTTTTGTTAATAATTTTGCTAATATATGATTTATTTTTTGCAGTTGAACCTTTTTTTTATGGTGTTTCACTAGTGCAGTCGAATTCTGGCCAATATCATGGACATGTTATGAATTGTCAATTCAGAGATTCAGTAGTATAGGATCGTTTTTTCGATGTAGTGTGACACTATTTCGGTGTACTGCTAAACAATTTGTGTATTCTGCATGCATGCTCTTCTTTTTTATATTTTCTTATTTTGTTCTATTTTAACATGTTGCTATTTGTTTAAAATTAGTGTCTTTAACTATCTGAAGGGATTTGTTTATTTTAAATATACAATACATAGACAATTCAATACTTAAGGAGGATAATAATTCAAATTACTGAATTCTCATATCTCCTAGTTATAATTAACAGAAAAATATGTATGCACATTTTTTCGGTGTATTTCGAATAATTTTTGGTGTATTCGTAAAGGAATTCGGCATATTAGACAATTTAATCTTGTTTTCTGGATATTTTTGAACCTGGATTCATTCAGATTAACAGAATTTCAATACCGCACACATAGCTTCATAGAAGTTTATTTTTGGAAAGAAAATTTATAAAAAGTTTAGTTTAAATATTCACAAAGATAGAAAGTATGTGTTCAAATAGACAATTTAGTACACAATTTTTAACCGTCTACAACATTCAAACTATTTACTGTCGATATCTTCTGAATATAATTCACAACAAGGACTCAATAATGCCGTAGATGGCTTAGACAATCTGATGGTTTCACATTCTTGAATGACTTTATCTCTGAGTCGATTGATTTCATCAAATAGAATCAGTAAAGCATATTCAACTCTGAAATAATCTACTTCTTCCTACAGTTTAAAGAAATTTTTTTTATAAGCTTCGTTAATTTAGTAATATAGAGTTATCTATTTTTAAAAATAGTTACCTGTGTCCAATTTTCCCATACATATTTGCCCTTTTTGATATTTTCACATAAATTGCACAATCGAAGCTAAAAACAAAAATAAATTAGCAAAATAAAATAGTAAGAGAAAATACAAAATTTCTCAAATAGAAATATTTATACCGAGTATGTTGCCTGACGATGTTAACGTATGGTGCGCTTCAATTTCATCATCCTTGTCCGTCAGAGGTTGTCCTCCGGCAAATACCCTCATTCTTAAAATCATGTAGCCCTAAAAACTAAAAAAAGCAAAATATAAGAAAGACTATACTTAATACCAAATTACACCGAAATGAACCAATAGTCTACCTTATTTCAAACAGAAATACACTGAATTTTTATATTGCTAATAATAGACAGAAACCAAAAAATTTATAGAGAAAACAGAAGCAACTTACAACAAATTTAATTAAGTGTTGTTCTTTCTTTCGAAGGAGATTCTTTGTGAAATGGGTCAAGGACATGAAATTTCTTCTTTTTAACATCCGCCATTCATATCCACCAATGTTCTGCATAGCAAACTGTGGTAAATATCTGAAGTTTTGCTAGAGAGAATAATTTTTTAGTTTAATTGGCACCTAATGAAAGGATTGTTTAAGAAGTTTTATAGACAAAAACTTACAAATGGATGGGATGCAAATTTTTTCTTATCTAAATATTGGATGAAGTCCTTATAGTCTTGAATATCGAAGGCTTGTTAGTTTGTGGTTGCTTAAACTTTTTCTGATGATTCCCCAAGCCAAATTTATAGAATTTGTATAACACTGAAAGAAATAGTTATAACAAATAATACATTTTAAAATACACCGAAATTTAAATGTACTATACCTTATCACAATATCAGGGGAAGACAATATTCTTTAAATCTTTTAATTCTTTTTTTGTTCAGAACATAACACATTGCAGAGACAATCTAGGAAAACAAAAAATCCAAAGTTATTACATATATGACACAACAACTCTTAAAAAAACATTAATGTTATTCTAAGATTACCAGATTTTTGACATATGTATTGGCTTTTAAAGATGCAAAGTGCCTGCTGGTTATTTCCAGCGGATATTCATGGTTCAGGATGAATATTGTGTCCCACTCAATAGTGGTTGTATTGTCATAGGTCTTGACAGTTGTGGCCCAGAGAAATCATTTTTTCTTAAGGTCGCCTGTTATTTTGCTTCGCTTCGTAGGAATTTTAAACTTGTCAACAAAGCTTATGGTAGGCTGCACCTTTTGGCATGGTGATAAAATCCAATTTTGTGGTTTATCTTGTGCTTAATTTAGGGGATTTTATCAACTTTTCTCACATTTATTCAATGAAATAGCATGGTTTTGTAATTCTCCCTGAATTTGTGCTTAAGTGTGAAAACATGCTTTTTAGGTCTAAAAATAGCTAAATTTAATTCACTTTAATTCCATTCGATGCCTTGATATATTTTTTAAGTGATTTCAGGTTTAGAAGGCAAAGATTGGATTGAAGGAATAAAATAAAAGCATGCAAAGTGGGAGAACTCATGAAGAAATGAAGGAATCGCAAAGCTGTCAAACCTGACCTCTTCCTACTCAATCGATCATAACTTGAGCTACAGAGGTCAAAATGAGGCGATTTCAGTTGCGTTAGAAAGTTAACATCCGGAGCTTCAAAATGATATAAAAATTGTTATGGTTTCCTAGAATCCAGAGACGCGTACGCGTGCATCACGCGTACTCATGGATGGATCAGCGTGGGTCATTTTGAAGAAAACTTGGTCAGTGATTTCTAGCTCATTTTGGGCCCAATCTAACTCATTTCTGATGCTATTGAACCCAAAGATTGAAAGGGGAATGAACCAAGTATTCATAGTTTAGTTTTTATCATGTTTTAGGGTAGAATTCTAGAGAGAGAAGCTCTATCCTCTCTCTAGATTTAGGATACAAATTAGGGTGAAGTTAGGTTAATCTCTCTCAAATTCATCTTTCAGTTTTTGTTTTGATTTCAATTCTCTTTATATTTTAGTGTTCTATTGTCTTAATCTTCTTAGTTTCTCTTGTTAATTTCTTATTTTGCTCTCTTTTATGTTGATGAACCATTGTTGGATCTAATTTCCTTTTAATGCAATTACATATTTCTAAGTTTTTTTTATGTTGATCTTGCTTGCTATTATTGATTTCTTGCTTATGATAGTTATGGGTTTCTTTTAATTCTTGCATTTTATGATGTTTACTTTTATTGCACACTAGGTGTTTGATAGAATGTTTCCTTTAGTTTTTGAGTAGTTCTCTTTACTCTTGGCCTAGGCTAAGGAAATTGAGTGACCTTGAGTCATTGGGTCTCATTGAATTGGTGATTTGAGAACCCTTGGTGATCAATTTGATGCCCATTGACACTAACCCACTACTAATCTAATTAGTAGATAGGTTGGGACTTATGGGTTGATGTGATCAAGCCTATTTGACATACTTCAAGCTTAGGAGTAGATATTACGTACTTAAAACTTTTGGAGGTAGACTTAATAGGTCGGTCCCTCACAATTATCAATATTTGGTATGTAGACAAGGATGGTGATCTCAATTACCTATGTCTAGCCAAGAGTTCTTTCCTTTATTTTATTAGTTCTTGTTGTTTACTTTCTTGCTTTTATATTTTCTTGCCCATTTATTTTCTTGCCAATTAAAAATCAAGCCCCCTTGCATCTTCATAGACAATAATTGAGCACTTCATTGCAATTCCTTGTGAGATGACCCGGAGTTTAAGTACTTCGGTTAATTCTTATTTGAGGTTTGTACTTGTGACAACTCAAATTTTTTATGTGAGAATTATTTGTTGGTTTGGAGCTATGCTTACAACGAAGTTCTTATTTCTATAAGAGAAATTCTAGACCGACACGATAAATTTCTCATTATCAAAATGGCGCCGTTGCCGGGGAATTGCAATGGTGTTATATTATTGGCTATTGTGAATATGTTTGCCTTTTGCTTATTTGTTAGTTTTTGTTAGCTTTAGGACTTTGTTGCTTATTTTTGATAGCTTTTGTTTTTATTTGCTATCATGAATTCTCACCACTTTGGCTATGAGTTTGGTTCAAATTATGTTGTAGGAAATGGGAGCTAGTTGGAGAATAGCATCATGTAGTTTAGTTTCTAGAGAGAAGCTCCCTCTTCTCTCTAGAATTAGGGTTCCTAGGATAATTGCATCATAGATCCATGTTTAATTCCTTGCTTTCATCTTGTTTCTTCTACATTTTCATACTCTAGTGATGTAATTTTCTTATTCTCTCTTGTTAATTTCCCTTTTTGCTCTCTTTTGTGATGATGAACTCTTGATGAATTTGAATCTCTCTTAATGAAATTTGATGTTGATGTTTCTTTTATTGTTGATTTGAGTTGTTGATTTACTTTTCTTGAAATTGGTAGTTGGTAGATTTATATTTCTTGCACTTTTACTATGCTTCCCTTATACACCCACCAAGTGTTTGACAAAATGCTTGGTTGGGCTTTAGAGTAGATTTTGAGCATTCTTGGCTTGGAAAGAGTAATTAGGTAATCTTGAGTCATGAATATCCAACTCATGTTGGTGATCTAGAGTTGTTAGCTAATATTGTTTCTATTAACTCTAATCTCTTGTTAATTCGATTAGTGAGTTGATTAGGACATTTGGATTGAGATTAGCTAGTCTTATTAGACTTTCTTCGAGTGTGAAGATAATATGATACATTCTTCCATTTGTCGGGGATGACGTAATAAGATAAATTCTTGTTTCTTATTGTGACATGATTAATTAGTCTTGTTTGACATTCTCCCTATGTGTTGATGACATGATACCTTCTTCCGTTATTGGAGTTAACTAAATAAGATGAATTAATCATTACATGACTAGGATAGAAAGCCTATGTTCTCAATTCCTTGCCATGAATGTCTCTCTTTATTACTAGCTTTCTTTAGTTACTTGCTTGATTTACTCTCCTTGTCATTCAAATTCTTGCCATTTATTTTTCTTGCCAATTATAAATCAAACCCCCTTGCATCTTCATAGCCAATAATTGACCACTTCATTGCAATTCCTTGTGAGACGACTCGGAGTCTAAATACTTTGGTTAATTTTTATTGGGGTTTGTAATTGTGACAAAACCATAATTTAATTTGATTTGAGGATTGACTATCAGTTTGGACTATACTAACAACGGAATTATTTTGTGGAATTCTGAACCGGTATAAATCCGCTCGTCACATGGGGACTTTTATTCTCATCAAAATTTAACGTTGCTGCAATCCCAATATTTATGACCTGCTCTACCAACTCTTCTAATTCTTCAACTAATACTGGGCTCTCTTGAGATTTTCCCTTTTCAACTGCTGGTTGACCTTCCTAAGTAAGTGTATCTTCCTGACTCGATTCAGAGAAGTCAAGGCTGAATGATGGTGCAGGAATGTCATGCTTTAGGAATGATGTTGCGTTGGTAACCATAATTAATCCAGCATTAGCTTGAGAGGGTGGATGATTGCATGGTGACATATAAAATAGTATAAGAATACACAGAAAATATTGAAAGAGAATTATATTGTGTAGAACTTACACTTTAGAAGGAGCTACTGGCTCTGTTGGTGTGTTTTCAGCAGGTTCATGAGGTTGTGAAGTACTGCAGGATTACAGGAGAGGAATTAAACTAAAAAAACAAAGCAATTGCACCTTAATTCACACGAAATACACCGAAATAAGAACCAAATACACCGCTATTTAAAAAGATATGTAACTCATTAAATCATGCATAAATACACCCAAAGACAAATCAAATACACTGAAAGTATTATTCCTTACGCATTAATAGTTTCTTCTCTATATTTCTCGTTGGGAGACTATGCAGCAGTTGGTTGATTTTGCAGAGGGCTTGAGGCTGTTGTTTCTGATAGAGGTGCACATATTTAAAGTAGAAGTCTAATGAAGACTAAAATAAAAAGTTATTATTAAGTAAACATTCAGGTGGAAATGGTTAACTCAAAGAATAGAAGATTAAAAGTAAGTTGGAAAACTCACGTGAAAACTTTGTTTAAAAGTAATGCAGAAAATCAGATTTCATAATTTAACTTTGAAAAATCCTAACTAATTCTTCAATTAATATGAAACTTTGAAAATTGAATCTTAATAACTATACTTGTTGTAGTTCGCTTAGCTTTTAGTCTCATATCATTCCAATCACTATTAAGTTACTAGTTCACTTTCAAAGTTGCTGTTTAACTTCAAAACTCAGATTTTCAACAAACAGTTCAACATTTCAAGATTCAATCCTTCAAATGTTCTCTAAACCCAAGTCCAATCAATCACCAACTAAGTTCACCACTGTTACAATAATCAAATAACCAGCTCAATAGCAACAAAATCAATATAAACAATCAAAATTCAGAATTCACAACAATCTCTCATCAAACAATTTCATAATCCACACATAATCAATCAATATTACAGAATCCACAAATTTAATTAATTCACAGCCACAATTCAACATCCATATATAACCAATCAATTACTCACAATAATTAAACCTATTTGTAATTATTCAATAAACTCTGTGGGCATTCTTAAATTAAAATCGTTTAAAATAAATCCCCTACCTCGATGTCGAAATTAAGAAAAACCGAATCGAAGGCGGAGTTGCAGTGTGAACACTTGCTGAACCGCAACCAACAATACAACAGCTTTATTCCTTTGAACAGAATCAACGGTAGCTCTGGCAGCTACCTCCAGTGGTGGTGACAGCGTAGTAACTCCAAGCAACAACTTCAGTTAACATAAACACTTTAACAATAACCCTCACAGCAACAACGGGATAACTTAGGCGAGCAAAGAGAAATCAGAAACAGGGTAAAGCTCGCCAGGACAGTGGCGAGTTGCAGCAGAAACAGAGTGGCGATCATGGTGGCAGCTTCAATGGTAGAAAACCCAAAACAGAAACAGGGCAAACCTTATGGAATAGAAGTGAATTTGAAGGAGTAGCAACGACGCTGGTGGCACAGAGCGGCAATGACGCAGCGCCGGCTCACCTCCAGCGACGGTGGCGGCAGCAGGACACGGTGGAACCTTCTTCCTTCCCCTCGTCGATCGCATCTTCTCTCTCGCGTGCCTCTGGTTCTCACAGCATCATTCTCTCTCTGTCTCTGCTCTCCGCGACGGCGACGATGGCAGTGACACCCACCGTCG
Source organism: Arachis hypogaea (assembly GCF_003086295.3). NCBI lineage: Eukaryota > Viridiplantae > Streptophyta > Magnoliopsida > Fabales > Fabaceae > Arachis > Arachis hypogaea. Next base: position 137,522,246 of record NC_092054.1, read on the forward strand.
CTGCCTCCTTCTTTTCCTCTCTCCTCTCCGTTTCGTTCTCCCTCCTTGGTTCCTTTCTTCTCTAATTTTCCATTTTCCCCTCTCTGTTCCCCTTTCTCTCTTTTTTTCTCGTTCTTCTGTGTGTGCGCATTTAAGTTAGGGTAAATAAATAGAAAATTTGTTATATTAGGTTAAAATTAGATTTTGATTTGGAATTTAGAGTTAAGATAAAATATATACGAGGAATATAATAATTTTATAAAATATTTGAGATAGAATAACAATTTAGAATTTAAATATAATACTGTAAAAATTAATTTCGGAATACATATAAATTTATTTATTAATTTATCAATGAGTTGAAATAATTATTTCTAATTTAAATTATAAAATGAACGTATTAATCACATTTTATAAAATAGAGTTTAAACCCAAAAATATCAATTATTCAAATTATTGATATAACTTTTCATTTTTTTAATTACCAAAACTTTAATTAACTTAAATTTAAAGTATTTATAAAAAATTAATTTAATTATTCTTAATAAATTAATCTCTAAGAGCTCAATTTAATAAAATAAACCATAATTTATTCATAATAAAAATTACTTAATTTAATTATATAATGCTTCTATTATTAAATTTTAATTTCAAATCATACGAAATAACCAATTATAAAAAATTACATAAGAATATTAATTAACTTAACTACAAATATTAATAAAACTAATTTAATTACTCTTAATTGATTAATTTATAAAATAAGAGTTCAAATTAATGAGAGAACTAGCAACAATCACACATGCCGGGAAGAGGAGAGAGGCTGAGACAACCCACGTACGCTGTAATGAGAGAGGCAGAGATGATCAACGTACGCGACAAGGAGAGAGGCAGACACGACCCACATACGCTGCAAGGAGAGAGACAGAGACTACCCACGTATGTGCGGCGAGTAGAGAGGCAGAGACGCAGCGACGATGTACCACAAACTGTTTCCTTCGACGGTGGGTTGGGCTCGATGATATGGTGAGGGCTGCGTGATGAATGGTGGGTTATGGTGGTGGGTTAGGGCTCACTAGTAGAAGGAAGGAAGATGATGAATGATGGATTATGGTGGTGGATTAGGGCTTGCTAGTAGAGAGAGGGAAGATGATAAATGGTGGGGGAACGAGCGGGAAGCTAAGTCTGCGTTAAGGCTTTCCTTATTTTTTTGGATTTTTCTTTTAAGTGTAAAAAAAATATTATATGTTAAATTTTGGAGGGAATTGAATGAAAGAAAAACTAATATTTGTTTTAAATTTATTTTCTCCATAAACAATATTTGTTAAATTATTTAAATAACATTAGAAAATTATTTTTTAATAAAAAATTGATGTCATGGTTATAAAACCGTTCTTTAAAATACTCAAAGAGAACGGTTTTATTTTGTTGCTATAACATAGTAAAAAATTGAACTTGAACATCAATGATGTAAAAACCGTTCTCTAAGACTATCTAATAGAACGGTTTTAAAGTGTTACCATTTTGGCAACGATTTTTATGTGAATCTTTTGTACAAATATTTAAATAACAATAAAAAATCGTTGCCTAAAAACAAATCATTGTAATGGTTATAAAACCGTTCTTCAAAATAGTCAAAGAGAATGATTTTATTTTGTTGCTATAAAGTAGTGTAAAATTAAACTTCAACGGCAACACTTTAAAAAACTGTTGTCTAAAATCATCTAAGAGAATAGTTTTAAGGCGTTACAAATTTTGGTGCTGCTAAAGCCCATATTTATGGTAGTGGAATGAGTCTTTTTCTAAAGAACAATCATTTTTTCTTGAGGATTACTACCTATTATTGCTTCTAGAACAGGAGCTGCTTCATTTAATAATTCATCTTGTTCCTTCAACCTGAAATACATCGAAATCATCCATCAATACACTTCAAGCATTCCATATAAACATAACTTTTGTTTTTTGAGAATGTACATAATTGCAATTTTTTCTTTTTTTTTTTCTTACCTTTTTTTTCTTGAGTAAAATCTTAAAGGACTTTTTTTTTTCTAAAAAAATATATATGAAATCAAAAGCAGAATATGGTACCAGAAAAATTAAATACATGATAAGAGAAACAGAGAATATATGTTACCACTTAGTTGATTTACACTACTGTGAAGGCTTGTCTATGTTTGGAATACATCATCATTTTCACTTGCCAAATTTGCAGCTGGTATTCTATGGACAAAATAAATATTATTCAGTAAAACTAAAGTAATTAATTACATCAAGTTTTAGAAAATTTTAGCAAAGAAAGAATTTTACATATTGAATCTTACATTTCTGAAGGATCATAGTGAGCTTCGGTGGAGTGAAGCCCAGTTTCTGAAAGATTAGTGAATTTTTCTTGCATCCTGAGAAAGCAAATAATCATCAGGCAATAAAAACACAGTAAAATTGCTAAAATACACCGAAAAGCAAAACATACTTTTGTGCAGGCTTATCATTTGTTTTCTTTTTTTTTTTTCTCTTATTTATTGTATTTGTTCAGTTATGACAGTACATGCAAAAGATTATGTTAACAAATAAAATTTTGATAAAAAGAAAACATAGCGTTACAATGTATCTTACTCATCATCAGATTCAGTTTCTTTTTCAAAAGATGAATCCTCAATAATGTGCTTTCTTTTTTTGGATTGCATCTTGGAACGCAAACAATTATCAGTCAACAAAAACACAGTAAAATTGCCAAAATACACCAAAAATTGACAAGCATGAATTAGAATGATAGGTTCTCAATCATACTCATTATCAGAATCAGTTTCTTTGTGGGAAGATGAGTCCTCAACCTCCTGATTCTTTTTTTTTTTGGATTTAATTCTGAAAAAGCAAACAATCCTTAGGCAAATGAGCACAATAAAATTTATTAAATAAAGGAATACCTACTTTTTTTTGCAGGCTTTTGATTTTTTTCTTCAATTTTCTTTTTCTTATTTTTTCACTTTCTTCACTTCTGACAATACATGCAAAAAATTTTGTTAAGAAAATAAAGATAGCAATACAATAAAAATTTTGGAATCTTACTCATTCTCAGATCCAGTTTCTTTTTTGGAAGATTTGGTTTCTTTTTTAGAAGATGAATCCTCAATAAATTGTTTCCTTTTTTTGGATTGCATCCTGAAAAAGCAAAAAATTATCAGACAAATAAACATAATAAATTGGTCAAAATAACACTTACTTTTTTGCAGGCTTGTGAATTTTTTTCTTCAATCTTTGTTTTCTTATTTGCTCACTTTCTTTGCTTCTGACAATAAATTCAAAAAATTCTGTTAATAAATAAAATTTTGACGAAAAACCAAGACATAGTTTCTGAATCTTACACATTATTAGATTCACTTTTTTTTTGGAAGATGAATCCTCAGAAATGTGCTTTCTTTACTTGGACTCTATCCTGGAAAAAGAGTCAATCATCAGGCAAAAATACAAAATAAAACTATCAAAAATACACCGAAAAAGATTACTTTTTCTGTGCTGTTCTTCTATGTTGTTTTCTTATTTTTGGTGCGTCCTCCGAGTCATTTTTAGAATCATACTCGGATTCAGCAAAAATAACACTCCTCTTTTCCTTCTTTTCTACCTTCTTTCTCTGTTTTAGTTGTTTTCTAACTTGTGCTCTTTTCGCAATTTCCTAAAATAGAAAAAACATGTATTTACACAATATATCTATAAGAAATACACCAAAATTGAAGAAGAAATTCTGTTCAGTTACCATGTCTTGCTTGATCTCAGCTTGTATTCTTTTAACCAGAAATTGCCTGGTCCAATGTGGGACCCATAGTTGTCCAGGAATTTTATCTGTTAGTTTATTTTTGTGTGTTGATTCATGAAAATATACAATCTTTAGAGCAAAAAGGAAGCTATTAATAGCATATTTCTTTTCGAATATGTGCTGTCTGATGCCCTTTATAAGGAAGTTGAGCACATGACCACCCTAATTATGTTCAAGTATTTCGTCCAAGTCAACAATCGGCGGCAAGTGAACTGGAGAAATTTTGTTTACCGTTATCAGCAACAAGAAGGACATCTGAATGTAGAGGATGAATAACTTCTTGAATCTTAGCCGATTTTTCTCCCATCAACACTCATCTCCATCATAAGCGTTGATAATTAGGTCAAAATTTTGCCTTGGAAGCTTCTAACAACTTCCTTGTCCTCCTTACTAAGTTCTTGAAAGTTAATTTTTTTTGATACAGTGGACCTGCAAAAGCAGCAAAAAAATCTCAGAAACACAGAATAAGTTGAAAATACACCAAAATTTGATTTTCACAATATATTACAAAATGGTTTTTTACCTGATGCAGTCAAGCCTAGTGCAACTGCTATATTTTCTGGGGTGATGTTGATTATACTACACCGTATGTCCACTGTGTTACGGGACAGATAAAAAGAATATGCCAACTCTTTCAAAAGCTTATGTTGCACATTCATAGGAAGGATATGCATAAAACCACCAAATCTCAGTTCTCAAACAATGGCTTTCTTCTCATCGCTCATGTTCTAGAAATTTTTGTGAATCAATCTGGTCGAGCATTTCAAATCATAATCATGTAAATAAACTACATTTATTCAATATAAATCAAGTTGTTCAAACATATATATGCTTACATTATATTTGGTGCTTCCTTTTTTGCCATTTCTTCTGTAACAAATAAAAAAAAAGGTTAATAAGTGACAAGAGCAGCAAATGCACTTCAATTCATACTAAATACACCTAAAAACTTTCCAAATACACTGGAATTACATCACAATGTGAGTTCAAAATGACATACAATTCAATGAAACAGTGTATAAAATGGACAAAAACAGTTACTAATCACTCAAATATGTACATAAATAACATCAGAAGCAGAATAACAATATTCTTTTCTCTAGTTACAACATAAAACAGACAACAGATATAGTACACCTTAATTCACACGAAATACAACTAAAAAACTTCCAAATACATCGAAATAGCAACAGAATACAAACAAAGCATTTTCCACAAGTTCTTAGACCAACGTAGTTCAAAATATGCAAACACTCAAACATGCACAAAAACAAGTTCAAATGCTTCAAACACATGTAGATATTGGTTAAACTATACGACAAAAACTACGTAACATTTTTACGCCGATCTAATAATTTTACTTCGAAATGAAGCATATAATCAGAATAGTAATCATTGAAAGGCAAGAACACGATATAATTGTACTGAATAAAGAGATTTATGAGTATGTAGGATTTTGCGATTAGAATGAGAGAGAGAAAAGTGAGAAAACTGCAAGATTAGTGAACATTACCTTCAATAATCTTTCGTGTTTTCTTTCTGCCTTTGTTGCTGAAGATTTCAAATTCAGCTTTGAAATTTTCTTGACTTTCGCGACGATTTTGAGAAATTTTTTAGAGATTTTAATCCTTATTTGAATTTTGAGCGTTGCAATTTTGCTTGAGAGAGAAGAACCATTTATCATAATAATTTTTGCGCTATTTAAGAGTTGGGAGAAGTACGTGTTTACACGCTATCGAAACTGACAGTTATTTTTGTTGAATTTAGGCCAATTTATATCAATTTATATGTCAAAAAAATTTATATGTGCAACAAGTCTTTAATTTTTAATGAATATTTAACATGTGTAAGTATATAAATCCCGTGAGAACACGTTAATTTTAAGTAACTCTTTTTCTCCAAATGAAGGAAAATATGATACTGCTAGCTTTAGTCTAACAATACACACGCTATGACAACCTAATACATTGCAAGTTTTCTTAGCTTCTCCCAAAATAAATAGAAAAACAAAAAACAAAAATATAATACACTCAATCATATACTACTATAGATTATCATTTATTGGCAGGGGAGGGGTAGGAGTCAAATATGTTTTATGAATATTTTTTTTATGATATTATGAATATTATTATTATTATTGATCTTATGTTTTTGTTCATGATTTCTATTTTGTTTTTTGATTTTTGGTTTTGCATGACAGCTTATTATATCAAAGGGATGCATATCAAAGGTCGTCATTATAGATGCAGACCAGTGTTGAATAACTAAATGGTAAAATGGGGAAGGAAAGAATTTCAATTGGGCCAAAATGATGGACTTTGGAAAAGCTGAAGTTGTCCATTGTGATAAGTTTTGGCCCAAAAAGCAGCTCAGACTTGGATCAATGGCAAATTTTTACTGCCTCTTAAAAAGCTGCACCGGCGTAAACCATTTGCCTCTTAAATATTATAATATACAACACTCGAGTTCGAAGCTTGGTGAATGACAAATACTAAATAGGAATTTTTAAAATATTGTGTAGGTAAGTGTATAGTGTGAGTATGTTATTATGATGTTGTAATATTTATAATTGAGGTCTATTCATTTTATTTGAAAAAAAAAAAACACATCTAAATTTAGAATGAGGGGCACGGATTTGGTACGTTGAAGCTGTTAGCGCACCGGTCAGCCAAGTAGCGCGAGAATAAAAATACTTATTTTTATTGAGTGTTTTCTACAATTTCGTATAAAATAGAGGGGTCAGTTTTTTTATTTTTAAAATGAATACATTTAATTTAATTCTACAATTAATTAGACACTCAAGGTTTAGTTAACAACTATTACTGCTAACCAAATTAAACTCAAACCCACTTTTTATAACATAAGCATGAATCTGTTGGCCTGCAAACAAAGCTGTGAGGTGTGCACATCCCCTGAGCACATTATCCAGCGAGTACTCATCCTGGCATGAAACACAACTCATTCATCCGTGAAAACAAGAACAAAGACTCCTCATTCATTTTAAACTTGGCCAACCCCGTGATCATTGCATTTCAAGTAGCAACATTCTTCTCGGGCATTTCGTCAAACAATTTCTTGGCACTCTCAAAACTACCCATTTCAAGATGGGCTTTGATCATGATTTTACACAACATGATGTTCCTACTAGGCATTCTATCAAACAGTAAGACTGCAGCTCGGAGCTCCCCAAATTTCGAACACAGGTTGAGGAGATGGTTGGAAACGAACTTGTCGGAGGAACAGCCAGAAGTAATAATCAAAGAATGAAGCTGCTTCCCCAAAGAAACAGACTTTGTGGGAATGCATGCTTGTACTGTGAAACGCTTCTCTGATACGCCCGTTGGAACACAAGGTTGCAAATTGTTCTTTGGCATCTGAAAAGTTTCCATCTTCCAAGTGGATTTTGAAGGTAACTGTGGACAAATGAAAGACGAAATTTTGAAAAATGGTAGGCACAGAAAATGAGAAGCACGTACGAGGAAGACGAAACCACTTGGATCCTTCCTTGTTGATAGTCTCCGACAAAGCCATACGTCTACCCGAAACAATACTCCTTGTTATCAACAGCGATCGAAACTCCTTCCGGCGATGACATTATGCAGATCGTCATCCTCCTAACCAATGAGTCGCGACAGATGCGCCATTCAGAGAGTCAACTTTGCATTGTAATTCCGCGGGAGAAAGCTTCCTGCAACTCCATTGATGGTCAGTAACAACGTCCACGGTGCTTCTCCTTCCTTCCCATCCCACCTTCATCATCTCTGATTTAGCGTTAAACAGAATCACTAACTGCCATTAATTTAGATCTTGAAACATCTTAAACTAATTCTACTTAAACCCAAATAATTTTCGAATGTAACAAAAATAACCAGCTACAAAATAAATTTTGCAAACTAACCCCTCTGACACAAGATGTCCACTAGCCAATCAAAAGAGAAAAGAGCTAGGATGATCTCTGTCATTGGATTAAAAAACAAATAAGATCCGACGGCCATCATCATCATCAGGTGCACCGGTCAGCCGAAGACAAAGAATATGCGCGCCGAAACGCCAAACGTCTTCGGCACATGGAATCCGTGCCCTAGAATGAGGTATAAGAACTTCATAGTGTGGGTGAGTAGTGTAATGACAAAAAAAAAACTTTGACCCAAAAAAAAGCCATAATCCAAACATGTGATTGTGAGTGTGAGTGTATAATATAGATAAATTTATGATGTTATAATGTTTAAATTAAAAGTTGTCCAATCAATTTAAAAAATTTTAATTGACTCTAAAAAGAAAAGAAAAATAAATTCTTTTAAAATAAGGGAGTTTATAAAACATAAAAAAAATGATTAATCAATTTTGAATCAAGTTATTGAAACTTAATACACTGTGAACATTACAAATTTTGTTATTGTAAAAAATCTTTTTACTAAAAAAAAGAAAATAATGTGATGACAAAAAATAAGCAAATTATCATTTTGGGTGATTGGTTATTATTCATATTCTGCCCCACAACTTAGTCAGGCTCAAAAAGAATAAAGCTCAATCAACATTCTACAGATAAACCTCAGCTCTACCCGACCTCATAGAGGTTGGATGCGGCGATATGGGTCTAGCTTTATTTGTCTAAATAAGTAACTAACTTCTGTAATCTCTCATACTCATTTAGAAAGAAGATCTAAACAACTTTCATAACTAAAGGGAGTAACAAATCTACCATCCAAAATAGAACTACTTCAAAGGTGGTTATTGATCGTATATCTATACTTATAAATACCCTGACACCCTCAGGTATATTTTGAACTCCAATCTACTAAAAATCTGGCAAATCCCTTGCTAACTTAAGAATCGGAGTCTCTTGCAGATACTACCCCCACCTTTGCTTACAAAGAACTCGAACAACTTCACCTTGCCAGAGAAGACGTCGGACCAATCCCTCATAGGAATCTGGACCTCATGTTCAGGCCCAAATTCATCCGTTTTAGGTAACTCTCGAAACATTGGCGTTGTTGCTGGAGACCTGGTAATCAACACTGTACGATGGCAGACGAAATTCCAGAAGATGAACACACAGCTTCTGATTCGAAAGACCAAGAAGAATAGCACTACAATGATGACTGATCGTTAGTTATACCTCCCCAACCTGATAAAGAAAAAGGTGTTGCCAGAGACGCACATCAATCAAACCTAGAAGGATATAGGATAAGTTTAGAAATCCACCAATCTGGAGGATCATGCACAGAAGATCCTACAGAAATTATGGAGCTCGTCCATGGGCATCAAGATTGACTGGAATAACTTGAGCAGAAGTTAGAATGACAACGCAAATTTGAAAGAGCTATGAGAAAAGAGGTATGACGACATAGGGAATTAGAAGAAAAACTCGAAAAGCTGGAGTTCGACCTCAGGGGTAGGAGACCCCGCATTGATCGTGAAGAAACACCTTTAGTAGGTGAAGATCCATTCATAGAGAAAATCATGTGGGCTAGAATCCCTAGAAACTTTAAAGCCGGGATATGGACCTCTATGACAGAACTACTGATCTAAGACACCACCTGAGCAATTTCAAGAGTCGTATGTAGTTGGCCGATGCATCGGATGCAACTCACTGTAAAGCTTTATCGATTATGTTTACCAAAGCGGCAATGAAGTATGATAAACCGCTATTTTACAGTTTATTTTGTACTGAATTGAGTGGATTTTATCCATTATTCTCACACTTATTCATAGAATTCGCATGTTTTACATTTTCCTTCCTAATTTTGTGCTATGATTGAAAACATGCCTCTTTGGCCTTAAATTTGCTAATTTTAATCCTCTCTAAAGAGAGAGGCTCTCTCCTCTCTCCAGGTTTTAGGGTTTTTCTTAGTTTTAGTTTTAGTTCTTCTTAAATTCAGATTTCTACCTTGCTTTAATTTAGTTTTCTTCTATTATTATTTATAATAGTATTTTAGTTCATCTACTTCTCTTGTTGATTTCTCTATTTTTCCAATTTAGTTTATGAACCCTTATTGTTAGATTCAATTTCCCTTTAATGCAATTTGAGGTATTTCATGTTTATTGCTTCTTCGTTAATTGTTGTTATTGATTCCTTGCAATTGTTAGTCTTAAATTTTACATTCTCTTATTACTTTTCTATATTTTTATTTTATGCCTTCCAAGTATTTGATGAAATGCTTGGGTGGATTTTAATTTAGATTTTTATGTTCTTGACTTGGATTGATTAATTAGAGACTCTTGAGTTATCAAATGTCATTTGTTGATTGGTGATTGAAGATTTCCGGTTAGCTTGAACTTCACCAAAGCTAGTCTCTCACTACGAGTTGACTAGGACTTGTGAACTCAAGTTGATTGTATGCACTTGACCTTCCTCCATTGATTAGAGATTAACTAAGTGAAGGCAATCTATATTTACCATTACAATTGACGATGATAATTAGGATAGGACTTCTAATTCTCTTTCCTTGCTAAGAGCTTACTTAGTTATTAGTTTATTTTCTTGTCATTTACATTCCTTGTTCAACATTCCAAAACCCAAAAATATACTTTTTCATAACCAATTATAAGTATACTTTCCTGCAATTCCTTGAGAGACGACCCGATGTTTGAATACTTCGGTTAATTTTATTGGGTTTGTATTTGTGACAAACAATTTAAATATTGATTGAGGTTTAATTGTCAGTTTAGAACTATACTTGCAACGCGATATTTTTGTAAAAATCTTTACCGACATTTTTCCTTCGTCAAAGTGGTTCGACAGTCTACCACCTAGGTCGGTCACCTGCTTTGACAACTTGGTAAGAAATTTTCTTACCCGATTCTCTATTCAGAACGACAAGACCAAGCATGCCCCGAGCCTCTTGGGAGTAAAACAAGAGGTTGGAGAATCTTTACAAGCCTATATGAAAAGATTCAACAAAGCGCGCTTGGAGATCCAAAACCTATCTACAGAAATGGTCATTATGGGGCTAGTTAACGACCTCAAAGAAGGTCCGTTCTCTCAATCCATATCAAAGATATATCCAATATCTTTGTATGAGGTTCAAGAGAGGGCATAGAAATATATCAACTTGGAGGAGACGACAAGACTAAGAGAACCCATCTTAGGACAGAACAATCAATATCTGACTCAAAGCAAAGAAAAAAAGTCAAAGAAAAAAGAAGAATACAGCTCGGAATAACCTCGAAGATATCATAATTATATCCCATTGCGAGTTTTTCTTGTCGATGTCTATAGAAAGATCTACCACAAAGAAAAGATTCCACCTTCCAGACCAATTAAAAACAAAAAAGGTAAAAGTCGGCTATAATACTGCGAATACCACAAGATTTACTGCCATTCTACCAATGATTTCGATGATTTGAAAAATGTGATCGAAAAATGGCTACAGAAGGTCAATTAGACATGTATCTTGCAGAAAGATTGGAGGACCAAGGAAAAAGAAAAAGAGATAAAGAAGATAGGAATAGACAAGATCGGCCACAACGAATCCATGAAAGATGATGAGCGGATATTTTATACGCTTTTTGGCATCATTTTCATATAGTTTTTATTATGTTTTGTTTAAGTTTTATTATATTTTCATAGGTTTTAGTGCAAAATTCATATTTTGGATTCTACTTTGAGTTTGTGCATTTTATGATGATTTCAGGTATTTTCTAGCTGAAATTGAGGAATTTTGGCAAAGTCTAATCCAGAGACAGAGAAAGGACTGCAGATGTTGTTAGGATCTGACCTCCATGCACTCGAAGGAACTTTTCTGGAGCTACAGAAGTCCAAATGGCGCGCTCTCAATGGCTATAGAAAGCTAACATCCAGGGCTTTTCAGAAATATATAATACTCTATACTTTGCTTTGGAAATAAAGGCCCAAAACTGGCATTCAACGCCAGCCACTAGCCCCATTTCCTGCGTCCAGCGCCCAAAGGGGAGTAGCTGGCGTCCAACGCCCATTCAGGAGTCCAAAGCTGCCGTTGGACGCCCAAAATAGAGCACTAGCTCGTGGCTTCACTCAAGCTCAGCCCAAACACTCACCAAGTGGGTCCGGAAAGTGGATTTTTGCACTACTAGACTAGTTTATCTTATTTGCTGTAATTCTTAGTTGCTAGACTAGTATATATAGAACAAAGATCACCCTTGTTAGAGATCTTTGCCCATTCGAATCTTTCACTATTATTTTTTGTATAGTATGAGTCACTAACCTCCTAAGGTTAAGATTAGGAGCTCTGCTGATTCTTATGGATTAATAATATCACTATTCTATTTCAGTCTATGCTTGATTCTATTCTAAGATGTATCTTCGTTCTTCATCCTAATGGATTGGGAGTGTAACTTGACCGTCATCCCTATTTACATGGGTTCTTGCGAGTCCTTGATGGGATAGTACTAAACCACAAGCTTGATTATACATCTCCTAGACGGCTAATCCACGGCTTCGTTGGGGACTTCTCGAGACATCAGTTCAGCCGAGGTGCAGGGCGATTAGGGTCTTTGTGGTATAGGCTAGAACCACAGGAGCAGCATTCTCTGATCCGGAAGATCCGACCTTGTCTGTGGCATTTTGAGTAGGATCACCGAGGGAATGGACTGCTAGAGCTTCACCCCCATTCAGATTGGATGACCACTAACCTGGCGTTAATCATATACAGCCTGCCATAGAATGAATCAATCAAAAGTTGGAGTAGATGGTGAAAAAAGTTGATCCAGAAGGAAGAAGCATCTCCAAAGCCTTAACCGTTCTCATACCATTGATTTCACACCTATCTAGTTAAGTTTTATTTATTTATCTATTTTATGCATTTTCTCGTGACAACTATATTTTCTATCCGCCTGACTAAGATTTGCAAGGTAACCTTTGCTTGCTCAAGCCAACAATCCTCGTGGGATCGACCCTCACTCACCTAAGGTATTACTTGGACGACGCGGTATACTTGCTGGTCTATCTGTGTGAAATGTGTGGAGTCAGTTTCGTGCACCAAGTTTTTGGCGCCGTTGCCTGGGATTGTTCAGATTTGACAAACTACCGGATTATCTTGTTGCTTAATTAGGTACTTTTTTCTTTTCTTTGAGTCTTTTGTTTTCTTTTTCAAAAGCTTTTTCAAAAAGCCATCTTTTCTTTGTCTTTTGTTTGAGTCTAGTGTCAGTTCTTAAGTTTGATGTTCTTTGTGTGTTCTTTATTTTCTTTAATTTTCGAAAAATGTTCTTTGGTGTTCTTCTTGGTATTCAAGTTGTTCTTCTTTCTTTTCTTGTTTTGATCTTAAAATTTTTTAGTTTGGTGTCTTTTGGTATTTTTCTTTTCAATTTTTGAAAAACAAGTGTCTTTGATCTAAAAATTTTAAGTTTGGTGTCTTTTGATTGTTTTTCTCTTTCTTAATTAATTTTAAAAAAATAAAAAATAATATCTTTCTTATCTTTATTCAAAAATTTTCGAAATTCTTACCTTTTTTATTTTGATTTGAAAATTTTAAAGTTTAGTGTTTTCTAGTTAGTAAAGTCAAATTTCAAATCTTTATCTTATCTTTTTATCTTTCTTTAAATTTCAAATCATTATCTTAATTTTAAATTTTAAAATCAAATCTTTTCAAAAATTAAATCTTTTTCAAATCTTTTTAATTCTTATCTTATCTTGTTGACTTTTTCCTTTCCAATTTTAAATTTCAAAATTTTAAAATCAAATCTTTTTCAAATCTCCTATCTTATCTTATTTTCAAATATTTTTTAATTAGTTACTTGTTTTCTCTTACCTCTTTTTCAAAACTTCCTAACTAATTCATTTCTCTTCTATTTTCAAAAACTTCTTACCTATTTCTCTTTCTTCTTTTTCGAAATTCACCTGTTTAATTTTCAAATATTTTTAATTAATTTGTTATCTTAGTTTTTAATTTTCTTCTTCTTTTCGAATTTGATTAATAAATAAAAATAAAAATAAAAATAAAAATATTTTAATTCTAATTTTTGTTTTTACTTCTTAATATCCAAATTCTTCTACTTTTCTTCACCATGAACCCAAATGGGAATGAATAGTTCAGAAGAACTTTAAGGTCCTATATGGCCCCCACTCTTGACTTCTATAGGAGAAGTATCAGTATACCCCCTATTGGAGCAAGTAATTTTGAGCTAAATCCTCAGCTTATTATTCTGGTGTAGCAAAACTGCCTGTTCTCTGGACTTCCACAGGAAGAGCCTACTGAGTTTCTGGCAAACTTTTTGCAAATTGCTGACACAGTACGCACTAAGGGAGTAGATCAGGATATCTACAGACTGCTACTCTTTTCCTTTCCTGTAAGAGATCAAGCAAAGAGGTGGTTAGATAACCAACTCAAATCTAACTTGAAAACATGGAAGCAGCTATTAGAAAAGTTTCTAAATTAATACTTTTCTCCAAGGAAGTTGACCCAGTTAAGGCTGGACATCCAAGGCTTCAAGTAAGAGACTAATGAATCTCTTCATGATGCCTGGGGGAGGTATAGAAGAATGCTACGAAAATGCCCCACTGAAATATTTTCAGAATGGGTGCAATTAGACATCTTCTATTATGGCCTCACAGACATGACTAGGATGTCTCTAGACCACTCTGCTGGTGGTTCTATACATACGAGAAAAATAATTGAAGAGGCTCACGAAGTTATTGAGACAGTTGCCATGAACCAGCATTTGTACTCGGTTGATGAGACTTCCATAAAAGGAGAGGTTAAGGCAATATCTACTGAATCTAAACCTCCAAAACAAGATGGCCTATTGACTCAGCAGCTACACACCCTTGCACAGTAGTTGTAGGAATTGCAAAAGGCTTTGCGAGAAACTCAAACTTCTAACAGGAATGTCGAAACACAGCTGAGTCAAACTAGGCAGCAATTATTTAAGCAGATAAAAGATGAATGTCAGGCGATCTAACGAAGGAGTGGGAAAACATTGAACACCCAACCTCAGAACAACAGGAGACCAGGGCAAGAAAAGCTGACAGAGGATAACCAGACTACTGTCCAAGACACCCCTGAGGACACTGCACACCAAAAGAGGGATGTCATTGGCGTTCAACGCCAAGAAAAGGTGTTTACTCCTAGCGTTGAACGCCCAAAGGGGGGTAGCACTCTTGGCGTTCAACGCCAAGAAGGGATACCCACCCTTGGCATTGAACGCCCAAAAGGGGATAGTTCTCGTGGCGTTGAACGCTAGGAAGTGGGCAGCAAGGGTGTTGAATGCCCAACTAGGGATAGTCAGACACATGCAAGTGCTGATAAAACCCTTCCTAAGCAAGCAACTGACCCCCTTCCAATTCTGTAGGCATTCAACCTACATCAACTAAGGTTGATGAGTATAGGGCTAAGATGCCATATCCTCAGAAGCTCCGTCAAGCGAAGAAAGATAAATAATTTTTCCGCTTTGCAGATTATCTCAAGACACTTGAGATTAAGATCCCTTTTGTAGAGGCTCTTGAGCAGATACCTTCTTATGCTAAGTTCATGAAAGACATCTTAAGTCATAGAAGGATTGGAGAGAGGCAAAAACAGTCTTCCTCACGGAAGAATGCAATGCAGTAATCCAAAAGAGTTACCAAAGAAACTCAAAGATCTTGGAAGCTTTATGATACCCTGCACCTTAGGGGATGCCTGCACAAAGATAGCCTTATGTGATCTCGGAGCAAGTATTAACCTAATACCTACATCACTGATAAAGAGACTCTGTTTAACTCACGAAGTTAAACCTACCCGCATATGTCTTCAACTTGCTGATGGTTCTGTTAAGCTTCCATCAGGCGTGATTGAGGACATGATTGTAAGGGTTGGACCCTTTGATTTTCCCACAGACTTTGTGGTGCTGGAAATAGACGAGCATAAGAGTGCAACTCTCATTCTAGGAAGACCCTTCCTAGCTACAGGATGGACCCTCATTGACGTTCAGAAAGGGGAAGTAATCCTGAGAGTCAATGAGGTTGAGTTCGTACTAATTGCTGTCAAAGCCATGCAACATCCAAACACTCCAGAGGAGTGCATGAGTATTGATATCATTGATTCCCTGGTGGAAGAACTGAATATGGCTGAGAGACTCGAAGAAGAGCTAAACGACATATTTTATGATGCTCGACCTGAGTTAGAGGAGCCAGAGGAAATAAAGGAGCCTCTGAAAACTCATAAGGAGGAGGACAAGCCTCCTAAACTCGAGCTCAAGCTATTATCATCCTCCTTGAAATATGCATTTCTTGGGAATGGGGATACTTATCCTATGATTATAAGCTCTGCCTTAGAACCACATGAAGAAAAAGTACTAATCCAAATGCTAAAGACACACAAGACAGCTCATGGGCAGACAATAAGTGACCTTAAGGGCATTAGCCCAACCCGATACATGCACAAGATCCTGCTAGAAGATTACGCCAAACCAGTGGTTCAACTACAAAGGCAACTGAACCCAGCCATGAAGAAAGTGGTGCAAAAGGAAGTCACAAAATCATGGGAGGCTGGGATTATTTCTCCCATCTCTAACAGCCCCTGAGTGAGTCCTGTCCAAGTTGTTCCCAAGAAGGAAGGCATGACAATGGTTCATAATGAAAAAAATGAACTGATTCCCACAAGAACAGTTACAGGGTGGCGTATGTGCATTGACTACAGGAGGCTCAATAACGCCACCAGAAAGTATCATTTTCCTTTACCATTTATAGACTAAATGCTGGAGAGACTAGTAGGTCATGCATTCTACTGCTTTTTGGATGGCTATTTAGGCTATAATCAAATTGCAGTAGATCCTCAGAACTAAGAAAAGACAACATTTACATGCCCATATAGCGTGTTTGCTTATAGGCGGATGCCATTTGGCCTGTGCAATGCACTTGCCACCTTTCAGAGGTGTATGCTCTCCATCTTCTCTGATATGGTGGAGAAGTTTCTTGAAGTGTTCATGGATGACTTCTCCGTCTTTGGAGAATCATTTGACTCCTGCCTTGACCATCTGGCCCTAGTTCTCAAACGATGTCAAGAGACAAACCTGGTTTTAAATTGGGAAAAATTCCATTTCATGGTGACTGGAGGGATTGTTCTTGGGCATCGAATTTCCAACAAAGGAATAGAAGTGGATTAAGCTAAGGTGGAGGTAATTGAGCGATTACCACTGCCCACTAATATCAAAGGAATCAGAAGTTTCCTGGGACATGCAGGATTCTATAGGAAGTTTATAAAGATTTTTTCTAAAATTGCAAAACCCCTGTGCAACTTACTAACTACCGACACTCCATTTGTCTTTGACCAAGAGTGTCTGCAGGCCTTTGAGACTCTGAAAGCTAAGCTTATCACTGCGCCTGTCATCTCTACACCCAACTGGGACTTACCATTCGAACTGATGTGTGATGCCAGTGACCATGCCATTGGCGTAGTTCTGAGGCAGAGGCATGACAAGTTTCTGCATGTCATTTATTATGCCACTCGTGTTCTAAATGATGCGCAGAAGAACTATACTACCACAGAGAAGAAATTACTTGCAGTGGTTTATGCCATTGACAAGTTCAGATCCTATCTCATAGGATCTAAGGTCATTATCTACACTGACCATGCTGCTCTCAAATATCTACTCACAAAGCAAGAATCTAAGCCCAGGCTAATAAGATGGGTATTACTCCTGTAAGAGTTTGATATAGAAATCAGAGACAGAAAAGGGGTCAGAAAATCAAGTGGCTGACCACTTGTCTCGGATTGAACCAGTAGAAGGGACATCCCCTCCCTCTTCTGAGGTGTTTAAAACCTTCTTGGATGAGCAAATCTTTGTCATTCGGACGACACCTTGGTTCACAGACATTGCAAATTACAAGGCTATAAGATTCATTCCCAAGGAATACAGTAGGCAGCAAGCCCGAAAACTCATTCATGATGCTACATGCTACTTGTGGGATGAACTATATCTCTTTAAGAGATGCTCAGATGGGATAATCTGCCGCTGTATGTCTGAAGAAGAGGCACATAAAATCCTATGGCACTGCCATGGCTCCGATTATGGAGGAAATTTTGGGGGAGAGCGAACAGCCAATAAAGTCCTCAAAGTGGTTTTTACTGGCCCACACTCTTTAAGGATTCTCGAGAATTTGTTCGTCACTGTGACAGTTGCCAAAAAGCTGGCAATCTCCCTCATGGTCACGACATACCCCAGCAAGGAATCCTAGAGATTGAGCTGTTTGATGTATGGGGTATAGACCTCATGGGTCCTTTCCCACCTTCATATTCAAACACCTATATCCTTGTGGCAGTAGATTATGTGTCTAAATGGATTGAGGCAGTCGTATCACCCACAAAAGACATTAGAGTGGTAATGAAGTTCCTCCAAAAGAATAAATTCAGTAGGTTTGGTGTCCCTCGAACATTGATCAGTGATGGAGGAACTCATTTCTGCAACAAACAGCTTGACTCTGTGCTAAACCAATATGGAGTTCACCATAAAGTGGCCACCCCATATCATCCACAGACAAATGGGCAAGCTGAAGTCTCAAATACAAAACTAAAGAGATCCTAAAAAGAATGGTGAATACCTCTAGAAAGGATTGGGCAAGAAAGCTTGATGATGCTCTCTAGGCATACAGAACAGCTTTCAAGATCCCTATAGGAACATCATCATATCAATTGGTGTATGGAAAGGCGTGCCACCTGCCAGTGGAGCTAGAACACAAAGCCTACTGAGCAACCAAACTCCTAAACCTTGATGCAAAGGCAACAGGAGAAAGAAGGTTGCTCCAGGCTAAATGAGTTGGATGAATTCTGACTTGCTGCATTTAAAAATGCAAAGATCTATAAAGAAATGGCCAAGAAGTGGCATGATAGAAAGATTTCTTCCAGAGTCTTTGAACCTGGACAGAAAGTTCTGCTCTTCAATTCTAGACTGAAGCTCTTCCTTGGAAAGCTTAAGTCACGTTGGACAGGACCCTTCCTGATCACTAATGTATCACCATATGGTCATATAGAACTCCAGAGCAATTACTCTGACAAAAGATTTACTGTTAATGGCCAGAGAGTGAAACATTACTTGGGTGATGAAGTTGAGCAAGAAAAATCCACCCTATTGCTGACATGAACGCAGTACCGTCAAACTAGTGACGTTAAAGAAGCACTTTTTGGGAGGGAACCCAACCATAATTAAAGTTATTTCTATTTTTATTAAGTATATTTTAATTATATTAGTTTAATTTTAATAATTGTTTACTTAGGTTTGTGATCATGTGTAGTAGTTAAAACAGAAGCAGAGACAGTCAAAGCTAAAAATAGAGCACCCTGGAAAAAGCCCTTGCTGGCGTTGAATGCCAGACAAGAGGGAAAGAGGGGCGTTCAGCAAGACTGGCATTCAACGCCAGCTAGGAGATACTGGTGTGGCGTTGAACGCCCTCAAGGTGCAGCAAACATGGCATTGAACGCCAGCCAGGGAGCACTGGCTGGGTGACGAACTGATTTCTGCCAGTAAAGAAATTCACAAATATAATCGCGTTGTAAGTATAGTTTCTAAACCAACAGGAAATCCTTTCGTACAAAAGTTTTGGTTGTCACTTAAGCAAACCCAATAAAATTTATAACCGAGTATTTAAACCTCGGGTTGTCTTCTCAATGAATTGCAGGGCAGTATGAATTATTATTGGTTATGTAAAACAATATAATTTTGGGTTTTCGAATTAAGGAACAAGTAAAATAAGTTGGCAAGAAAGTAACTTAATTATCATGAACACCAGTGCAAGGTATAAGAACTGGAAATCCCATCCTAGTTATCCTTATTAGGTATGATGAGAATTGTTTATTGCTCCCACTTAGTTAACCCTTACTAAATAAAGGAAAATCAAGTGGACTAATAAACTTGATTCCTCAAGTCCTAGTCAACTCATGTGGAAAGACTAGCTTTAGAAGGATCCAAATCAATCAGCAATTTCCAATTTTCAATCAACAGCTGAGTTTGATAACTCAAGTGTCACCAATTACTTAACCAAAGCAAAGGGGGATAAATCTAAATTAAATTAAAAGCATCAATAACATGAATTTGAAGAAAGCAATTTTAAATCTGAAATACCTCAATGTGTATTAAATAAAATATTCAAATCTAACATGAGAAGGTTCATAAGCCAATTTGAAAAGATAAATATCAATTAAAGTAATATAATAAATAAAAGTAGAAAATAAATTAAACGAACATTGAACCTGGGATGAAGAAGCAATCCTAAAATTAAGAGAAATCCTAATCCTAAATCCTAAGAGAGAGGAGAGAACCTCTCTCTCTAAAAACTACATCTAATCCTAGAATTATGTATATATGTATGATGATCGATATGATGTGTGATATATTTCATGAATGGATAGATTCTCCCACTTTATAGCCTCTAATATGTGTTTTTGGACTTGGATCTGGCCAAAAAGGGCCCAAAAATCGTTGAGGGCGTTTTCTGCAGATTGCTGCACGTGGCACCTGTCATGCGTACACGTGGGTCACGCGTTCGCGTCATTTGGAGTTTTTTCTTGTCACGCGTCCATGTCAATTGCGTTCTATTCAAGGCACGCGTCCGCATCGTCTACGCGTGCGTGTCGCTTGCGTTTTGCACTAGGCACGCGTCCGCGTTGTCCATGCGTTCGCGTCGATTGCGTTCTTCAAAACTCCATTTTTGTGCTTTCCTTCCATTTTTGTATGTTTCCTTTCTGTCCTCTAAGCCATTCCTGCCCTATGAAACCTGAAAATACTTATCACACAGATCACGGCATCAAATGGTAATAAAGGATAATTAAATTTAATATTTTTAAAGCATAGGAAACATGTTTTCACATATATCATAAAATAAGGAAGGAATAGTAAAACCATGCAATTTATATGAATAAGTGGGTAAAAAATTGATAAAAACACTCAATTTAAGCACAAGATGAATCATAAAATAGGGGTTTATCAACCTCCCCACACTTAAACAATAGCATGTCCTCATGCTAAATCCAAGAGAAAAGAGTAAAGGTAAAATGGTGGAATCTTATGCAATGCAATCTATTCTAAATGCAAGCTACCTACATGAATCATGCAATTCTAATTATTGTCTCCCTATATATATAAAGCTTACATGTGATTAATTTTGCTTTATATTTTCAAGGAATCATATATGTACAATTAAGGCCAAACCATATTAAAACATGTTCACAATTGAGTTGGGTTAAAATATTTCACAAACTTGCAAGACAATTAACAATTTAAACATTAATATATGGGAATGAGCTATATATTGAACCCTCACTGGATTTGTGTTTACTCTCTAATCACTCAGTGTTTGGGGTTAATCACTCTATTCTTTTCTATTTCATGCTTTCTAAAACTTTATTCTTCATCTAACCAATCAACAAATATATAATGTATGCATACAAACATCATGAGGTCTTTTTCAAGGTTGTAATGGGGCCAAGGTAAAGGTAAGGGTATATATATAAGGTTAAGTGAGCTATAAATTGAATCTTTGATTAGTCTAAGATCTCACCTAACATACACATACTCTTAAAAAAATTTAAAATTATCCTGGTCTTCCCAATTTTCCCACTTTTATTTTGCATACTCATGTACCAATTTTTATTTTTGATTTTATCCTATGTGCATTGATTTCTCTACTAAACTCATTATTGGGGTAATTTTTTCCCCTTATTTATTTGCTTATTAAGATACTTAAAAAAATTTTTTTAATCTGAAAGCAAAAATAACATATATATCAATTCACATGGTATTTTTATTTGGTTTCACATGAACATGCTCCCAAATTTCTGATTATTTTATTAATTTAATCCTTTCCTATCAACCCATGTTCCCATAAGTTTCCCCATACTTAGTTGATACACAATCTCTATCTTAAGCTAACCAAGGATTCAACTTGGGATTTTTAATTTGTTTTTTTACTTAAGGCTAGTGATGTGGTTATAGAACGAGAGGGATTAAAAGACTCAAGGGGGCTAACAAGGATGATGCAGGAGGTAGGCTTATTTGGGATAAGTGAGAAAAAATTCAAATGATGGCCTCAATCATATGCGGGTATGTATCTACATTCTATATTGGACATATAGATTAAAACAAAGTAAAGATTACAAGCATAAAAAAGAATGGCGAAACACACAAGAATGAAATTTATGGTTGAATATAACCATACAATTAAGCTCAAAAACTCACGGGTTGTGTGTTCTTTAGCTCAAAGACCATATATCAGTTATGTATGTCATGCAAGTAGAAATCAAGAGTTCCCATTATGCTCAATGTGAATCTTTGAATGGTTCTTATAAAATTTAGTATTCTTCCTTGAAGAAATGTTGTTAACTAACTCACATTTATTGCTATATATATATATATATATACAGTGTGTGGATTGTTGTGATTCTGTTATACTAAAGTCTCTAGTTTACTCTTTCTTTATTTTCAATTAAACCAAGTTATCGTATGCTAAAAGGGTAAACTAAACTAATTAATCCATATATTCTATATCACAACTTAATAAGCTAAAAGTGCAAACTAAACTAGATATCTAAGATATGTATATAAACCAAAGTGCAAAATGTAGAAGTAAAGTAGAAATAAATAAAATACAGCAAAAGAAAAATGTGCAAGTACTGAAAGATAAATAAGATAAGATAAAAATACAGAAAATAAGCAAAATAAAAGAGAGTCAGAAAGTAGTTCACCAAAAAGATTCGCCAGAGATGGCGACCTCCCGACACTTAAATAATAGCATCGTCCTCAATGCTCAATCAAGCTGGGTGTGAAGAAGTGTCATCTCCGGAAGGATGGGCAGTAGGTGTCTCGGTGGTGGTCTGAGGCTCTGCAGTCTGTATGAGTGTCAGAGGGTCTGCCTGCTGAAGTGGAGGCTCTGTCTGTAGAGGGACCTCTGGATCTGCGGGCTGTATCTGATGGGGCTCCGCATGATGTGGGGCAGCCTGCTCAGGTCCTGCCTGCTCAGCCTCTCGCTGTGCGGCCTCCTCCTCATGATTGTCCGCCTCCGCCTCGGATGGCTTAGAAAGGGTGTCGGGCTCGGAGGGGATGTCATGGTGGCCAGATCAGATCATCAACTTTAAATGCTCATAGCCTCACTTGTTGCGACGCTCAGATCTTTCATATCGCCGCTGGTTGCAGCGCTCCATCTGGTCCAACCGGTCAAATAGGCAATGCACGAGGTGGTAGATGGGCTCTGAAGCAGGTGAGGGTGCTGTGGTGGTAGCTGGTGCAGCAGGGGCTGAAGGAGCAGCAGAAGATGTTGCTGCCTCAACAGAGTCAGTGAGGAATGGAGGTCTGTAGCCCAAAGCTTGAAACTTCCTACTGTGAGGAATGATCTTCTTGCAGTCGGCGGTGGTTAACTTCTCATCTGCCAGCTCCCAGGGCACCTCAGCTCGGCGGCCTAGCTGAGTGATCAAGTATGGAAAAGGAAGGGTGCCTCTAACATGGACTCTAGCCATGTAATACTGGATAAAGTGGGGCAGATATAAGTCCTTTCCCTCCATCACACACCAGATGAGGGTAATCATAGCACCTGGCACCTCTGTCTCATGAGTGCTCGGCATCACGTAGTTACTCAGAATCTGCTGCCAAAGCCGAGCCTCATCATTCAGATAGATTATCTTTATTCCTTTTGGGGTTACAGTGGACTTGCCCATGACCCATGGGACAGTAGGATCAATAGTGATTCTTTGCTTCACTGTATCCCAGTCAAACTTTATGAATCTCATATCCTCTTCAGCCTGCTGATAACCATCTGGCTTATCCAATTTAGGTAGGAGCTGGAGGATATCTTCTATTGCTTTCTCAGTAACTAGAATTTGTTTGCCTCTAAGCTGTACTGCATCAAGGGATGTTTTGAAGTAGTTACAGTAGAATTCTCTGACCCAGGATGAGTTGATCTCAGTCAAGTTTCTCTCCAAGAAGAACCAGCCTCTCTGTTTAATTTGTTCTGAGGTGTATTGTTTGAGTTCTTATGGAATTTTGAGTGTCTGTTCCAGGTATAGGTTTCTGGAAGATGCAAAGACCGGATACTTCAGTTCACAGTATTTGTTTGCAAATTTTTCTGGGTCAGTGGCAGGCACCAACTGATCAGCCTTTTCCTGCGGGGTAAAATTCTTTTCCCGCTAGGAATTGTCATAGAGGATATCCAAAATAGAGGTAGAGGATTCTCCTCTTTTCCTTTTGCCAGTGGTTGCTTTGCCCTTTCCTTTGCTTTTAGGGTCAGACATCCTGAAAAGCAGAAATTTTAGGATATAATTTAAGAAGTAAGGTAGGAAAACATGTAAGTAAATAGGATTTTATCAATATAAGCACAGAGTGGCAAAAGAGAAATAGAAGCATGAAGTGAGTTAAAGAAATGTAAGATTTTGGATTGTATACAAGTTAAAAGTTGGAGAAGAAAGATCACAATCCAAAATCTATGATATGCGAAATTCTTTGTTAATTAGGAAAAACAGTACTCATGCCTTAAAGTGGTGTTAAAGTGGTTAGTTGAAAGCAAATAGAAAAGTTAGAAAGTTAAAGTAGTTAAGAGTTAAAAGGGGGTTAAAGTAAGTGGCATGGTGTTTGTGGTTTCCAATTAACTAAAATTGCACAAATTTGGATAACAAGTAACTCACATTCAAGGAATTATTGCAGATTATTGATGATTAATCGTAGAAATTGTAAAATGAAAGTGCAATCATCAATAATGTTATTTAATGACTAAGGGAATCAAAAAGAGTAAGAGAGCTAGCCCGTGCATTCATGAATTGGTTTGGTTGAAACCAATTAGTGCAAAACTTAAAAATTCCAAAACTAATTCATGTTAAGTAAAACAAGTTGCTGAAAAAAAAATTGGGCAGCATTTCGGCTAAAAATTGAACATTCCCGGGTAATAGACAATAGCAAAAACAATTCATATGATAATAAGTAAGTGTAGAGAAGAGTAACAAATAGTAATTCACATGAATTCCAGATAAACAGACTCAATCTGCATTAGGGAATAGTAAAGAGCAGCATATGAACAACATTATCAGCATAGCAGAGTCAAAATTGCGAAATAGATAAAACAAGTAACAAGAACGGCGCAATTATCAGGCCTAAATCCACTAACCACATCCTACCTACCTAACCACCTAAAATCCACTACGATCATGCATCTCTAACTATCCTAATTTTGAGAAAAAAATGCAACTAACTAAGTAATCGGAAATGGGAATTGGTGATTGGCGGAACCTGGTGGGCAGAGGAACAAAAATTGGGCTCAGAGAGATGGTGGTGGTGTGGTGGTGACGCGGCGGTTCGGTGGTTGGGGAGGGAAACAGGGTTAAGAAGGAGAAGAAGGGCGAGAAGGTTGAGGGTTGTGGGGGTCGTGGTGGTCGACAATTCTGGTGAGGCAGCGCGGTGGTGGTTCGGTGGTTGGGGGTGGGGGCGTTGTGAAGGGAGAAGGGTGGGAGGGTAAGAAAAGGAAGAGAAGAAGAGAGGGGAGGGTTGTGTTGGCGAGGGCGGCACGGTAGTGGGGGTGCGACGAGGCGGGGTGGGGTGGTTGTTTTAGTGGTTGGGGAGGGGAGAAGAGAGAGTGCAGAGGGGGAGGGAGGGAAAATAGTGACGCAGGGGGGATAGGGTTTTGCGTGGTTGGGGTAAGTAAATTCAAATCCACGCGAACGCGTGGTTCACGTGGCAGCGTGGATGAGGCGAAAACGCAACGACGCGGAAGCGTCATTGACGCGATCGCGTGAATGGGGGTAATGAAACTGACGCGTTCGCGTGTAACACGCGTATGCGTCGCTCAGAATTGTGCTGAACGCACAATTCCAGCGTCATTTTGGCGCAACTCTTTGTTTCAATTAAAGGGGAAAAGATTTTCACGCGACGCGTACGCGTCGCCCACGCTTTCGCGTGGTGTGTGTGAAGTGTAAGTGACGCGTTTGCATCATTGACGATCGGATTTCTATCGGTAAAAAAATTCACAAATATAATCGTGTTGTAAGTATAGTTTCTAAACCAACAGAGAATCCTTTCGTACAAAAGTTTGGTTGTCACAAGTAACAAAACCCAATAAAATTTATAACCGAAGTATTTAAACCTCGGGTCGTCTTCTCAAGGAATTGTAGGAAGGTATGATTTATTATTGGTTAAAGAAAACAGTATAATTTTGGGTTTTTGAATTAAGGAACAAGTAAAATAAGTTGGCAAGAAAGTAACTTAATTATCATGAACACCAGTGCAAGGTATAAGAACTGAAAATCCCATCCTAGTTATCCTTATTAGGTGTGATGAGAATTGTTTATTGCTCCCACTTAGTTAACCCTTACTAAATAAAGGAAAGTCAAGTGGACTAATCAACTTGATTCCTCAAGTCCTAGTCAACTCATGTGGAAAGACTAGCTTTAGAGGGATCCAAATCAATTAGCGATTTCCAATTTTCAATCAACAGCTGAGTTTGATAACTCAAGTGTCACCAATTACTTAACCAAAGCAAAGGGGGATAAATCTAAATTAAATTAAAAGCATCAATAACATGAATTTGAAGAAAGCAATCTTAAATCTGAAATACCTCAATGTGTATTAAATAAATATTCAAATCTAACATGAGAAGGTTCATAAGCCAATTTGAAAAGATAAATATCAATTAAAGTAATATAATAAATAAAAGTAGAAAATAAATTAAACGAACATTGAACCTGGGATGAAGAAGCAATCATAAAATTAAGAGAAATCCTAATCCTAAATCCTAAGAGAGAGGGGATAACCTCTCTCTCTAAAAACTACATCTAATCCTAGAATTATGTATATACGTATGATGATCGATATGATGTGTGATATATTTCATGAATGGATGGATTCCCCCACTTTATAGCCTCTAATCTGCATTTCTGGACTTGGATCTGGGCTAAAAAGGGCCTAGAAATCGTTGAGGGCGTTTTCTGCAGATTGCTGCATGTGGCTCCTGTCACGCGTACGCGTGGGTCACGCGTTCGCGTCATTTGGAGTTTTTCCTTGTCACGCGTACGCGTTAGTCACGCGTTCGCGTCAATTGCGTTATATTCAAGGCATGCGTCCGCGTCGTCTACGCGTGCGCGTCGATTGCATTCTTCAAAACTCCATTTTTGTGCTTTCCTTCCATTTTTGTATATTTCCTTTCTGTCCTCTAAGCCATTACTGCCCTATGAAACCTGAAAATACTTAACACGCAAATCACGGCATCGAATGGTAATAAAGGATAATTAAATTTAATATTTTTAAAGCATAGGAAACATGTTTTCACATATATCATAAAATAAGGAAGGAATATTAAAACCATGCAATTTATATGAATAAGTGGGTAAAAAATTGATAAAAACACTCAATTTAAGCACAAGATGAATCATAAAATAGGGGTTTATCACTGGGCATTCAACACCCAGAGAAGAGTAGCAGGCTGGCATTGAACGCCAGCCATGAGGCACTGGCTGGGCGTTCAATGTCCAGAGGGAGTACCAGGATGACATTGAACGCCAGAATCAAGGCATTCTGGGCGTTCAGCGCCCAACATGGGTTAGGGAAGTTTTTGAGTTTTTCAAAACTTATCTTTTCCAAATCTTATCTTTTTAATCATATCTTCTAAACAAGATTCTTTCAACCATCATCTTTTAATTTCAAATTCCTTTCAAATTTAAAATCTTTTTAAATCTTTTTTAATTCTTTTTCAAAACTTTTTCAAAATTTCATATCTTTTGCAATTCTTTTTCAAATCTTTTATTTAACTTTAAAATAATTTTCATACCTTCTATCTTATTTTTTTTATCTTTTTCATATCCTATGATTTTAAAACTTATCTTTTACTATCTTTTTGCTAAAGTGTGAATAATATCTTCTTTATCTTTTATCTAATTAATTTCGAAAACCCACCCTGCCCTCCCTATATAAAACATTCACCCCACACACTCCCTCATCCACACTCCTTTTGAATTTTTCTCCTCCTCTTCGTCTTTTTTCTTCTCTTTTGCTCAAGGACGAGCAAACCTTTTAAGTTTGGTATGGAAAGAGCCTTGCCTTCTCACTCCATTCGAATTATATGGCTCCAAAAGTGGAAAACCCACTTCAAGAAGCAAGAAAGAAGACAACCAAATAGTTATTTTCAAACCTCTCAGATTCTACACAAAGCAGCATGAAGAAAATTATTACAAAATAATGTGCAAGAGGACAGTGATCCCGGAGGCCAAATTCGAATTATGAGAAGATGAGTACTCAGAGATTCAAGAGCAAATTCAAAAGAGATGCTGGGAGATCCTGGCCAACCCTAAGTTCAATGTTGGAATAACAATGATCCATAAATTCAATGCAAATCTGTGGATGAGAGATATGCAAAAGAAAGATGGAAAAGGATTCCATACTTTTCGCACCATGATCCGAGGGAAGACTCTCTATTTTCATCTTGACAAGGTGAGAGAGATCTTTAAGTTACCTCCACAAAGGGATGATCCAGAATCCTTTAATAGGAGGGTGTTAGCCAATCCAAATTTGGATAAAATTTTGGATGACATATGTCTGCCTGGAACTCAGTGGATCAATAACACAAAAGGAAATCCAAACCAACTGAGAAGAATAGATCTCAAACCAGTTGCTAGGGGTTGGTTAGATTTTATTGGGCGTTCCATACTCCCTACTAGCAACCGCTTTGAAGTTACCATCAGAAGGTCTGTGAAGATTCACTGCATCATGATGGGGAATGAGGTGAAAGTCCACCAACTGATTCCCTTTGAGCTGTACAAGGTTGCAAACAGGATGTCAACTCAAGTCAGATTGGCCTATCCAAACCTTATCTTTCGCTTGTGCAAAGAGGCAGGAGTCCTGATTAACAGGGACTCATTTATTCCAATAGAAAGCCTAATCACCAAGCAAGTGATGGAAAGCGCCAGACTACCAGATGACCAACCCAAAAGAAAGACGCTTAAGCAAGCACAAGAGATTCCTCCAATTGAATATTGGACCGAGCTGGAAGCATATGTTGCACAATTACAAACCACTTTGGATCAATTAAGAGAGGAGCAAAAAGACCAAACTAGCATGCTTTGCAAACTAGTCAAGGAATAAGAGAAGCAGGGGCGTGAACTAGAAAAACTGAAGCATCAGAAATTATCCCCTGAAGAGCCTCACATCAACAATGATTAAGGTGGTTGAGTTCCACCTCCCTATTCCTGTGCCTATTCTAATTCATGTTTCTTATGTTTAGATTTACATGATCACCAGTAGCATTTAAGCCTTTATTTAAGTTTCTGTCTTTTAATTTCAGAATTGCATAAGCATTATTAGGATTTAAGTTTTTATTTTCCAATTAGCTATAAAATGTTCCTCTTATCATCTCATTGAACTTGAATAAAATTTTGATTTTTTTAGAAGTAGTAATGATACAGAAATTTCGAATTATATATTAAGAATAGTTCAATTATTTGATGTGGTGGCATTGCTTTTATTTTCTGAATGCATGAGTGAACAGTGCATATTTGATGTTGGAGTTAAGAATGTTGGCTCTTGAAAGAATGATGATAAAAATGAAGTATTATTGGTGATCTGAAAAATCCAAAACTTGATTCTTGAAGCAAGAAAAAGCAGCAAAAAGAAAGAAAAAGAGAAAGAAAATGGCAAAAAAAAAAAAAGAAAAAAAGCAAGCAGAAAAAGAAAGAAGAAAAAGGCAATAGCTCTTTAAACCAAAAGTCAAGAGCAAGGATCCAAGGCTTTGAGCATCAATGGTTAGGAGGACCTAAAAGAAACAAAATCTTGGCCTAGACAGTTCAAATGAGCTGCTTCCCTAACTATATGCTTGTGGTGTGTAGGTGTCAAGTGAAAAGCTTGAGACTGAGCAGTTAAAGTCGTGGTCCAAAGCAAAAGAGTGTGCTTAAGAGTTCTGGACACCACTAGCTGGGGATTCTAGCAAAGCTGAATCACAATCCTAAGGGGTACACCTAGTTAAGTGTCTGTGGCGTTTATGTATCCGGTGGTAATACTGGAAAACAAAGCACTTAAGGTCACGACCAATACTCAAAAGAAGTTGTGTTCAAGAATAAAAAAGAACTAAACTAGGGGAATCAATAGTATCATCTGGCTTCTGAGTTCCTAAAGATGCCAATTATTCTGAGCTCCAAAGGAAAGTGAGATGCCAAAACTATTCAAAAGCAAAAAGCTACTAGTCCCACTCATCTAATTGAAAGTGAGCTTCATTGAGAATTCTAAGATTTATTGTATCCTTCTCTTCTTTTTAATCATACTTATTTTTGGTTGCTTAGGGACAAGCAACAGTTTAAGTTTGGTGTTCTGATGAGCAGATATTTTATACCCTTTTTGGCATCATTTTCATATAGTTTTTATTATGTTTTGTTTAAGTTTTATTATATTTTCATAGGTTTTAGTGCAAAATTCCTATTTTTAGATTCTACTTTGAGTTTGTGTGTTTTATGATGATTTCAAATATTTTCTGGCTGAAATTGAGGTGTTTTGGCGAAGTCTGATCCAGAGACAGAGAAAGGACTGCAGATGCTGTCAGGATCTGACCTCCATGCACTTGAAGGCGCTTTCCTGGAGCTACAAAAGTTCAAATGGCACGCTTTCAATGACTATGGAAAGCTAACATCCAGCACTTTCCATAAATATATAATAGTTTATACTTTGCTTTGGAAATGAAGGTCCAAAACTGGCGTTCAACGCCAGCCACTAGCCCCATTCTTGGTGTCTAGCGCCCAAAGGGGAGTAGCTGGCATCCAACGCCCATTCAGGAGTCCAAAGCTGGCATTGGACTCCCAAAAGGGAGCACTAGCTCGTGGCTTCACTCAAACTCAGCCCAAACACTCACCAAGTGGGTCTGGAAAGTGGATTTTCACACTATTAGACTAGTTTATCTTATTTGTTGTAATTCTTAGTTGCTAGACTAGTATATATAGAACAAAGATCACCTTTGTTAGGGATCTTTGCCCATTCAAACCTTTCACTATTATTTTCTGTATAGTATGAGTCACTAACCTCCTAAGGTTAGGGTTAGGAGTTCTGCTGATTTTTATAGATTAATAATATCACTATTCTATTTCAGTCTATGCTTGATTCTATTCTAAGATGTATCTTTGTTCTTCATCCTAATGGATTGGGAGTGTAACTTGACCGTCATCCCTATTCACATGGGTTCTTGCGAGTCCTTGATGGGATAATACTGAACCACAAGCTTAATTATACATCTCTTAGACGGCTAATCCACGGCTTCATTAGGGCCTTCTCTAGATATTAGTTCAGCCGAGGTGCGGGGTGATCAGGGTCTTTGTGGTATAAGCTAGAACCAAAAGAGCAGCATTCTCTGATCTGGAAGATCCGACCTTGTCTGTGGCATTTTAAGTAGGATCACCGAGGGAATGGACTGCTAGAGCTTCACCCCGTTTAGATTAGATGACTGCTGACCCAGCGTTTGATCTGAAGCAGAGGAGATTAATGACCGTTGACCTGACGTTAATCATATACAGCCTGCCATGGAATGAATCAATCAAAAGTTAGAATAGATGGAGAAAAAAGTTGATCCAGAAGGAAGAAGTATCTCTGAAGCCTCAACCGTTCTCATAGCATTGATTTCACACCTATCTAGTAATGTTTTATTTATTTATCTATTTTATGCATTTTTTCGTGACAACTATATCTTCTATCTTCCTGACTAAGATTTGCAAGGTAACCATTACTTGCTCAAACCAATAATCCTCATGGGATCGACCCTCATTCACCTGAGGTATTACTTGGACGACCCGGTATACTTGCCGGTCTATCTATGCGAAACGTGCGGAGCCAGTTTCGTGCACCAAAAGACATATCCACATGATTGCTAAAGTATTTGTAAGAGGAAGAGTAACAAAATCCTCCTGCAAGAGACACTTGAAAAAAGTCTACCAGGCCAATGAGAAAGCTGAAATGCCCGATCTGCCTGCAATCACCTTCACAAAAGAAGATGTCCAAGGGAAAGTACCCGAACACGACAATCCTATTGTGATCACGGTGATCCTTGTCAATGCAAACCTCCACAGAACCTTAGTAGATCAAGAAAGTCCGACCGATATCCTATTTAAACCAGCCTTTGACAAGATTGGTTTAGAGAAAAAAGAGTTGAGAACATACCCAAACACTCTCTTTGGTTTGGTAAAAACACTTATCCAACCTCTAGGCTTCGTATCTCTATACACCATCTTTAGTAAGGGTACTAAAGTGAAGACCTTGAGCATAGACTACATAGTGATCGACATGACATCGGCTTACTACGCTTTAATAGGTAGGACAACGTTAAGCAGACTTACTGCAGTAGCTTCCAGTCCTCACCTTTGCATGAAATTTTCTACTCCTGAGGGAATAGCCACTATAAAAGGACACCAGAAACTAGCAAGAATATGTTACAATGAAAGCCTAAACCTTTGAGGGTGCATGAAAAGGAAAGAGGTCAATACCATAGAACTCGAAAGTGCCAAGTTCGAGAGGAACTGAGACCCCAACCTGAAGAAAATATCGAGGAGGTCTAGATTGGGGATGAGATCGGAAAGACAACAAATGTAAGGGCTAACCTGAAAGATTATCTAAAGTAAGAGCTCATTAAGCTCCTACAAAAAAATTTCGATCTCTTTTCCTGGAAAGCCTTTGACATGCCTGAAATCCACCCTAACCTCATGAGCCACAAGCTTGCTGTTTACCCGGCTCATGACCTATCCAGTAGAAATGACAAAAGCTCAAGCAAAGAGTAGAAGTCATAGAAGAGCAAGTCCATGTACTGTTAGAAGCCTAGTTCATAAGGGAGGTAAAATACCCATTATGGCTTACTAATGTGGTACTCATGAAGAAATAGAATGGGAAATGTAGGATGTGCATTGACTATATCGACCTCAATAAAGCCTGTCCTCGGGATCCTTACCCTTTCCTTAGCATTGATGCTCTGGTAGATTTAGCTTCAGGCTATAAATACCTCTCTTTTATGGATGCATACTCGAGATATAATCAGATCCTGATGTACAAACTGGATCAAGAAAAAATATCCTTCATCACTCCTAGGGCAACCTATTGCTACGTGGTAATGCTCTTTTGGTTGAAAAATGCTGGGGCTACCTATCAACAGTTAATGAACGAGGTGTTCTCACCTCACCTCGGGAAATTGACGGAGGTTTATGGGAATAACATACTTGTCAAGATAGAGGAAGAAACCAGTCTGCTGCTTGACCTCACAGAAGTATTTAACACGATAAGGCAGCACAAAATGTAATTAAATCCCACATAGTGAACCTT
The DNA here is from genome assembly GCF_003086295.3 of Arachis hypogaea. Lineage (NCBI taxonomy): Eukaryota > Viridiplantae > Streptophyta > Magnoliopsida > Fabales > Fabaceae > Arachis > Arachis hypogaea. The sequence continues at coordinate 137,555,229 of NC_092054.1, forward strand.
TGTAGTAGAAGCCAGAAAGTTCCTAGGATTTATGCTCACCTAAAAGGCATTAAAGCCAACCCAAATAAATGTAGGAAAATCCTAGAGATGAAAAGTGCGACCTGTCAAAAAGAAGTTCAGCAGCCAAACAGCAGACTGACAGCCTTGTCTATATTTTTGGCGAGATCAACCTTGAATTCCCTACCCTTGTTTGTAATCCTCAAGAAAATATATCAATTCTAGTGGACTTAAGAATGTGAACTAGCTTTTCAAGACTTCAAAAACTTCTTGAGCCAACCATCTATCCTTACCCGACCCGAAGAAGGAGAAGATCTCGTGTTATATCTAGCTGTCGCAAATAAGGCTATAGCCTCTGCCTTTATCCGAGAAGATAAGGAGGGGCAGCGACCTGTCTACTTCACGAGCAAGGCATTACAAGGGGGTGGAATTGAACTATCAAAAAATAGAAAAATTTGCCTATGCCCTTGTTTTAGCTTCCAAAAGGCTGTGACCCTATTTTCAAGCCCACACCATTAAAATCTAAACTAACAAACCCATAAAGCATATCCTCCAGAAAACAAATATTGTAGGGTAGATGTTACAATGGGCTGTGGAACTATCCGAGTTTGATTTGAAGTACGAAGCTTGGACATCCATCAAATTGCAGTACCTCGCCGATTTCTTAGCTGAATACACAAGAGAATTACAATGAAGCTCTAAAACCTGGCATCTATATGTGAATGGTTCATCAAATAAAGCTGGCAGTGGAGCAGAAATCATTCTTGAGAATGAAGAAGGAACTCGGGTAGAGCTTTCACTAAAATTCAAGTTTTCAGCCTCTAACAACCAAGCTGAATATGAAGCCATGCTCGTAGGCTTGAGACTTGCCAAAGAAGATGGGCCATTAAGAGTTACAGTGTTTAGCAACTCCCAAGTAATTATCTCTCAGATAAATAGGGATTACCAAGCCAAAGATCCTAACATGAAGAGGTACTTGGAGAAAATACTGGACAACTAACTTATTTTCAAGAAGCAAAGGTCAGACATATAACTCGATAGCACCAAGCCAGGGGACAATAATAGAAGTTTTATCTAGGAAACTCTCCATACACCATCAATGGCCAAAGAAGTCAACAAGTCAGACGCTCTGACGATCTCCAATCTAAACTTGGGTTGGATGACTCCTATCATCGAATATCTCAAATTTGATGTTCTCCCTAAAGAAGAAAGGGAGGCAAGAAGACTTATAAGGGAAGCATAGAACTACACTCTGGTTCATAACATCCTCTATAGAAGAGGAATATCTACACCCTTACTAAAGTGCATTCCGACCTCTAAGACTGAAGAAGTCCTATAAGAAATCTATAGTGGCATCTATGAAAATTACCTAGGAGCAAGATCACTAGCTAAAAAGGTGTTACGAGCTGGTTTTTATTGGCTAATCTTATAGAGGGAAGAAGCCAATTTTGTAAAGAAATGCCCACCATGTCAAATGCATGCCAACTTCCATGTGGCGCCACCAGAAGAGCTCCTAAGCATCACTTTACCATGGCCTTTCGCAAAATGGGGTTTGGCCTTTCTCAGTTTGTTTTCTCAAGCACCCGAACAGGTGAAATACCGCATAGTAGAGATTGGCTACTTCACTAAGTGAATTAAGGCAGAACCTTTAGTGTCCATTACAGTTAAAAAAATTCAAAATTCTTCTACAAAAATATTGTCATCCGATTCGGAATCCCATTCTCCATCACCACTGATAATGGTACTTAGTTTACTGACTTGACCTTTAGAAGCTTGGTGGCAAGCCTCAAAATTAAACATAAATTCACATCGGTAGAGCACCCTCAGACCAATGGACAAGCAGAAGTTACAAACAAAGTCATAATGGTCGGGCTCTAGCGAAGACTACAAAACACAAAAAGAGCAGGGGCTGAGAAGATCCCCAAAGTTCTATGGGCATATCGGACAGCTCCCTATTTTATAATTTGAGAATCTCCATTCCGATTTGCTTATGGCATAGAAGCCATTATTCCCGTAGAAGTCAATTGAGAAAGTCAAAGGGTGAGATTTTACAACAACATAGGAGACATCCAAGCTCAAAAGGAAGAACTCGACCTTCTTCCTGAAGTCCGAGAACAAGCTCGGGTAAAGGAGGAAGCATTGAAATAAAAGATGTCCACACGGTACAACAAAAAAGTCATTCAAAGAAACTTTGTCACAAATGACCTTGTTCTGATTAGAAATGACATCGGGGTATAGAGGTCAGACGAAGAAAAGTTGGTTGCAGATTGAAAGGATCGTACAAGATCATTGATGTCTTGGGAAAAGGTTACTACTAAGTATCCGACCTACAAGAATTTTTCTGAAGAGGGTTTTAATGAGGTATCATAGCAAATGATAAGAGTTAAGATAGAAAAGCTCTTAGTAGCAAAAACCAAATGAACTTGTAAATCATTTTTTAATGATATTATTTATTTTCCACTTTCTATGTTGCTTATTCTACTATATACACCAATTTAACCTTAATAAAGCGCAAAAATTATTGTCCGACCTAGATGGTCTGCAAGATAAAGTGATAAGGTCCAAATTGGTTTAAGAAGTTACATAAGCAAGTTGTGATCTGACCTCATCTACTCATACAAAAACAAGTTAGCAAGAGGCAAACCTAAAATGAATCACAAAAGTAACTTGATAAAAACCTAACCGACCTATTAAGGTTGGATTTGAGTATCGATATTAACAAAACAAATTATTATCCTAACTTACAACAGTTTGTTAAAAATGAACTAAGAAAAGGAGGGTAATTGAAATAAGTGTCTAACCTTTCTAAGTTGACATAGTAAGAACGAGTTATCTGACCTCATAAAATAGCTCGACCAAACGAGTTGAAAAAAGGGTTCAAAATAACATGTAAAAACATTACCAACTCTTAGAAATGATTCGGAAAACAATCGAACTATACAAAAAATGTTTAGTAAGGAGGATAACATCCTCAATTAATAAAATGTTTACTATATGATATTCAAAATTCACAAAAAAAAAACAAAATTATTACTATGCAAGCAAAAACTATAAACACTTATATAAGTGTAGAAAGTTAAAAGCTAAATTAGCATTCAAAATCCCAAACCAGGGCAAAACAGTATTCAGCTTGTAATAATAGAGCCTAATTAACCGCCTAATTAGATAATTAAAATTGCCCAAAATAGGATCTGATGAGCGGATAATTTATACACTTTTTGGCATTGTTTTTAGGTAGTTTTTAGTATATTTTAATTACTTTTTATTATATTTTTATTAGTTTTTAAATAAAAATCATATTTCTGGGATTTACTATGAGTTTATGTATTTTTCTGTAATTTCAGGTATTTTCTGGCTGAAATTGAGGGACCTGAGCAAAAATCTGATTTAGAGGCTAAAAAAAGACTGCAGATGCTGTTGGATTCTGACCTCCCTGCATTCGAAGTGGATTTTCTGGAGCTACAGAAGTCCAATTGGCGCGCTCTCAATTGCGTTGGAAAGTAGACATCTGGGCTTTCTAGCAATATATAATACTCCATACTTTTCCTGAGATTTGATGACCCAAATCGGCGTTCCAAGTCAGCATAGAAATTCTGGCGTCAAAACGCCAGAACTGGCATGAAAGCTGGAGTTAAACGCCCAAACTGGCACAAAAGCTGGCGTTTAACTCCAAGAAAGGTCTCTACACATGAAAGCTTCAATGCTCAGCCCAAGCACACACCAAGTAGGCCCCAAAAGTGGATTTCTACACTAACTATTCTAGCTTACTCATTTTCTGTAACCCTAGGTCACTAGTTTATTATAAAAACTACTTTTAGTGATTCATCTTTTACCTCATGACACTCTACACGTTTCATATTGTATCTTCTACGGCATGAGTCTCTAAACCCCATGGTTGGGGGTGAGGAGCTCTGCTGTTTTTTGATGAATTAATGCAATTACTACTGTTTTCCATTCAATCATGCTTGCTTCTATTCTAAGATATTCACTCATACTTCAACTTGATGAATGTGATGATCTGTGACACTCATCATCATTCTCAACCTATGAACGCGTGCCTGACAACCACCTCCGTTCTACCTTAGACTGAGTGATTATCTCTTAGCCTCCTGGTTCAGATCAGAGTCTTCGTGGTATAAGCTAGAATCAATTGGCAACATTCTTGAGATTCGGAATGTCTAAACCTTGTCTGTGGTATTCTGAGTAGGATCTAGGATAGGATGACTATGACGAGCTTCAAACTCGCAAGTGCTGGGCATAGTGACAGACGCAAAAGGATCAATGGATTCTATTCCAGCATGAGTGAGAACCGACAGATGATTAGCCGTGCGGTGACAGTACATTTGGACCATTTTCACTGAGAAGACGGATGGTAGCCATTGACAACGGTAATCCACCAATATACAGCTTGCCATGGAAGGAGCCTTGCGTGCATGAAGAAGAAGACAGTAGGAAAGCAGAAATTCAGAAGACAGAGCATCTCCAAAACCTCAACCTATTCTCCATTACTGCATAACAAGTATTTATTTCATGTTCTTTTACTTTTTACAATTAAATCTCAGAATTATTGATATCCTGACTAAGAGTTACAAGATAACCATAGCTTGCTTCAAGCCGACAATCTCCATGGGATCGACTCTTACTCACGTAAGGTATTACTTGGACGACCCAGTGCACTTGCTGGTTAGTTGTGCGAAATTGCAAAAGTATGATTGTGATTTTGTGCACCAGGATCCGACAATTTAGAATGAGAATTGGAAGATTTAAATATGATTTTTGGGCTCAGTAGATTTTTTTGAGTCAGAAAATGTATTTTACTTGTGTTTTACTTGCATTGATAATATCTGTGATTTCTACTGGGATTGAGGAGGTTCAGAAGGCGGTGGAGATGGATCACATGGAGGATAGGTTGGTGAAGGCTGTGGGACAATGGAGAACTGTTAGACTAGAAAATCCCTTAAGTTAGATTACCGCTTTATTATGTTATGGTTTAAGTTATTCTTCTATGTTTTAAGTCATGCTTAATGTTTTAGTTATGCCTTAAGATGAATCTTGTGATGGATATGAAGTCTAGGATTGCCTTTGGCATCCCATGGTCTTATATCTTACATCACTGGGCACTGTTACCATACTGAGAACCTCCGGTTCTCATACCATATTCTGTTGTTATTTTTCAGATGCAGGTCGAAACCCACCTCGGTGAGTTGCTCTGATGGTGACAGAAGCGGAGGATCATGGATACTTTTTGGAGTCCTTTTGATTATTCTGTTTATATATCTCTGACTTTTGTATTTTGCTTTTGCCTAGAGGCTTGTATGGAGAGAGAAAAACTTGTATAAGCTGTTTTAAACTGTCTGGTTTCTGTATGTCAGTTTTATAGCTAGCCGGAATAAACTCCGCGAGCCGTGGTTAGATTCTTATGATATTATACTCCTATCTTTTGCTATATTATATCTATACCTTGTGCTTTATATTAGTAGCTTCGCTAGTACGTTTTGCGCTTTTCAAATCCTGTTTTTGAGCTATATCCTTCATCGGGCTTCTAGAATATATTAATTCTTCTATATATTATATGTATGACCTTTAGAACTGTCGTAACCTTTGATTAACCTTTGCCTTACGACACGAGGTAAAGCTTAGGCTAATTAGGGTGTTACATTTAGTGGTATCAGAGCGGTTCGTTCTTGCGAGCCTGATGGGTGGACCGATTGTGCTTCATTGCATACTTTGTGTGTCTTTTCTTTGATGCTATTAGGTTATCTACTTAATATTACTTAGCATGCTTATTTGTGAGTGCCTGTTTGGGATAATTGAAGCACTAGACTTTTGATATTGAGACTGATCACCTTGATATCGATTGTTTGGTGTAGATAGGAACCCTGATGGCCACTCGCGGACGAGGTCGTACACGTTCACGAGCTGAGAGTAGAAATACGCAACCGGCCGATAACCATGCCGAATTCATGGCAGCAATGGCGAATCTTGCAAACACCATGGAGGCTAATGCTGCTGTGACTCTGCAAGCTGTGCAGAGGTTAGGCCAACCAGTTGGAAATGGAAACAGGAATGGCGAAGGAAATGCAAATGATAATGTTGAAGGGAATGAAGATAATATGGGAGGTGCCCCGATGACCTTGGCGACTTTTCTCAAGGTTTATCCAACCCCACAGAAGTGGACAACTAGTTTCATGCCATGGAGCATACTTTACAGGCGCAACATGTTCCGAATAACCAATACGTGGAGTTTACTACTTATCTTTTGCTATATTACATCTATACCTTGTGCTTTAAGTTAGTAACTTTGCTAGTACGTTTTGCGCTTTTCAAATCCTGTTTTTGAGCTATATCCTTCATCGGGCTTCTAGAATTTATTAATTCTTCTATATATTATATGTATGATCTTTAAAACTGTCGTAACCTTTGATTAACCATTGCCTTACGACGCGAGGTAAAGCTTAGACTAATTAGGGTGTTACATAACAATTACAAAAAAGTGTTTAAAATCCACAAGCTGGGTCACCACAAATGTAGAAATAAAGGTTCTAACATAAAAGAGAGAGGAAGATCCTATTCATCAATAATCATCAACTCAGATGGGAGAGGAAGGGAGATTTTTGGCAGTTGGAGTGGAAGAGTCTAGGAGAGTTTCATTAACTCAGGCACCAGAGGTTTTCAATTCCTCGGTAAGGATGGTCTCATCCTCAAGAGAAACAATCTTTCCATCAATCATAACTTTGTTGGGATCAATAAGAGTGAGGTCGACCTCGGGCGCAAGAATCCAGAATTGAGCTTTCATATTTTCAGCCATCTTATCCATCCCCAGAGCCACTGATTCCTCCAAGTACCCATGCTCCTCCTTCAGCCTAGTAAGTTCTTCCTTTAAATCCAACTTCTCCCCAAACACGCAAGTATAACTCTCTTCAACTTTCTTCTGCAATCCCTCTACCATAGCATGAGCTGTCTTGAACTGCTTCACCCTCTCACAAAGTTTTGAAAGATCGAAAGTAAGAACCCTTTTCTCGGCCTCCGACCCCGACTTGGCCTCCCATAGAGAAGTGACCTCAGCTCAAAGGTCAGACAACTCTCTCTAGATAGTACCAAGTAGAGTTTACTCCAATTGCTTTACAAGGGTTGAACACACCCATGTCGTCCAAATACCTCCTCAAGCCAGTACCTCCAGGTGTCTTTTGAGGGAGACATCATCCATGCTTATAGAACTATAAGGAATGATATATTCCTCACAAAAGGCAACAGTATTGAAAACCTGATTGTAAGCACTACAAATCTCGGAAGATGGAGTTTTTCATTTTTGAGAACCCGAGTCGGTGAAGGGAGGCACAAGGAGAATAGTTCGAGATAAAGGCTCCATATTCAAAGGTGGAGGAGGAGGAAGGACAATTTTGGGCAACTAATAAAAGGTCGAATCCGACTTAGAGGGAGAAGAAAGGTCTCCCGACTTACTGGCCTCTCTCAACTGGATAGCCCAAGTAACAACATTCTTCTTTTCCTGACGCACTCTTTGTAAAGCATCCGAACCGTTGGTCATCCTTGCTACAAAAATAAAAAACAAAACTAGGAAAGAGACTAAGGTTACATAAGTCAGACAAACATACAAGTGTCTGCAAAATGAAAAGCTAGCTACTAGTTCGGTACCAACATAGCTCGGCTTGCCTATCAAAAACTTCTTAGTGTTGAGATGAGGATATTAGCCCCAACATTCCTAAAACAAGGTTACTACACACTCCTCTATCTCATCCAGACCATCAAGGTTATACTTAATGACACTGGAATCCTCCTCCCAGTACAAAAAAAAGCGAGTTCATTTCTCTCATTGGAGAAAAATGGTCAAATACCCTCTATAGGTCGGACCTTAAAGAAATACTTCTTAAAATCTTGAAAAGACTCATCAAAAACTTCTTACAAAGTGATGTGGGCCTATGAAGTGCATTGAGGATATTGATACCCACTCAAATTGCCCTTGGAATGGAATCATCCTATTAAACTCTTGCATGAAAGCTTCCACTTCTTGGGTGTTCACCTCTTCCTCACCACCCTTTTCTAGCTCTTCCCCACCAACCTTCTCTAAGTTTTCCCTACTATCATTCAATCCATACTTAGAAGGTTGTGTGAAGTCTACTTCCATATCTCTCTCAAACTCAAAAAGGGAAGGTTCATCAGGATCATTGAGGGATTGACCAAGGTGGACAAAAAATCATTGATCATGGAATCCACTTCTTGATCAAATTCCCTCAATTCTCTTTTTACTTCTTCCGGTTCAATTTTTTTACTTTCTTCCTCTTGTGACTCAAGCCTTAACTCCACTTCTTCAATTTGAGACTCCATGTTCTCTTCCTCACTACACTCCTTAGTTAATCCTCCACATTCCTCAAGGAAAATGTCTTGATTGCTTGAGCGTAGTAAGGCCAAGCGATTCACCACTTCGACTTTGGTAGCCATGAACTCCCCTTGCTTCTTTCGGAATTCTCCTTGCTCTTGGAGAAAGTTTGAAGATCTTGTTGTTCTTGGGCAAGGGTTGGAGAACTTCACATTTAAGTGAAAAAAAAAGTTTAATAGTTGGGAGAAATGTTGTATAGTTAGAAGGTATGTTATGTGGGTGAGGGTATTGAGGTGGTGTGTAAAGAGGTGATGGTTCATATGGTTGGTGGCAAGGTATATAAACATTTGGATTCCATGGAGGTGGATGGTGTGGTGCTTGAAGGTTTGGTGGTTGGGGGTTGTGTAAGGGTTTGGATTGGTATGCACATTAGGAAGGGATTGTCTCATTGTAACATGGGGGAGGTAGTTACCATAGGTGTTGCTCATACGCATACGATTTCTCCCTCAATTGATTCTTCCACTCCATGATGCAATCCAAATTTAAAGTCATCATACCCTACAATGTAATCACAACCAAAGTCCAAGCAACAAGGGTGATAACTCATAGAGAAAGTAGAAAATAAAAGCTAAAGACATCAATAAACAAGAAAAATAAACACCTAAGTATTAACAAAAACAACCAAATAACCAAAAAGTAGGCTATTTACACTATGGACATATTTACAACAACAAAAAATATGACACCAATTGCATCTCCCCGGCAACGGCGCCAAAAACTTGATGTGAGCCAATAGTGGGTTAGGAATTTTCCTCAAAATAAAATTAGCATTGCAAGTATAGTCCTAACCCAACAATCAACCAACATCAAAGATTAAATTCAAAAGATTTGTCACTATCCAAAACCAATAAAAACCGGGAGTTTTAATCCCGGGTCATCTCCCTCGGACAATGTAATTAAGATGTCATACTCTTAGTTGTGAAGAAAGGGGGGGGGTTTCAAGAATGAGATGGAAAATATAAAAGAACTAAGGAATAAAAGAACTAATAAAGGATCAAAAAGGATATTAATGCAAATTAAAAGAAACAAGATCAAAATTTAGTGAAAATGCTATAAATGCATAAAAGAGCATTGACTTGGGAATGAGAATTAAGGAATCTTATCATCGTCATAACCACAACTATGGCAACTATGATGAGTCGATCTCACTTCGTCAACCCCTAACATCGAGGAGAAAGTCAAGCAAGCATAATTAACTTTAATCCATAAGTTCTAGCTAACTTACTAATACTTAGTAAAAAGCTAACGTTAATGGAAACAAGAACCAACTAACTACCCAAGAATTACCACTAAATATCAGACATTATGACTCTAGTATCCTAAGAACTCATTTTCCAAGCCAAGGTGTGAAAATCTACTCAAAACTCATAATTGGCATTTTCACAAATATCTTGTGGGCATAAAAACAAAACATGTAAAATTGCAAAGGAAAATGAAAACTATAACCAAACTATTCACAATATCAACAATAAACATTCAATCAAACAAGTATAAAACATAAAACATAAAATTCATCAACCAAAACTTCAAGAAATCAAAATTTCATATATTAACAAAGTAATTTGAAATAGAAGAAAATGTAGCAAGAGTAGTGAAATTAAACAAGAAATTAAAGAGTACTTACAATAAGATAAGCAAAATCCAAGACCAAAATTGAAACTATAAAATGCTACAATGAGATTTTAGTAAACCCTAAGATAGAATTGAGAGAAAACTACTCTACACTACTCCTACTCCTAATTATGTTTTTCTATCTAAAGGTGAGCTCCCTTTGATGTGTGATCATTCCCCTTTGATGTAGCACTCAATTTGGCTTCAGCAACTCCAAAAATTGGGCCAAGAGAGCCCCAAATTCACGAGCCACATGACTTTTTAATGAAATCACACGCTGAGAGTTATGTGTATGCACATATGTGTGCGTACGCACACTTACTGATTTTGCCACTTGTCGTATGCACAGGAGGTTGTGTGTATGCACACTTCAGTGTGTGCTTCTCCTTTATTTTCTTCATGTGTTCTCCCTTCTTGCATGCTTCCTTCTACTTTTGCCTAGCCATTCTTGCCTATTAGACCTGAAATCACTCACAAAACATGTCACGACATCGAATGGGATAAAAGTGGAATTAAAATTATCAATTTAAGCACAAAATCGCATGTTTTCACATTTAGGTCCAAATTAGGGAGAAATCACAAAAGTATGCTATTTAAGTGAATAAGTGGGAGTTTATATGATAAAATCCATCTAATTCAAGCCAAAAATTATCGTCAAATACGGACTCATCAGTCCTACAAACTCTATGCTGTAAACGAAACTTTTCTACATATTTATTATCAATTACGGAGATAGTAGAAAGAACAGTAACATCTACTCAGTTCAAGTTGGAAGGTACTTTAGATGACATGTTGAGAACTTCTAAGAAATAAAGGATTATACCTACAAAAAATCAATACGAAGCTGTCACTATAAAAATTCACAAGTTACAAATCGGGAATAACAACACGACATTCAAAGTACACAAAGAAGTCGGACTATGCTTAAGGATGGAACATTCAACCTGTTGTACTAGAATACGACATGATGCCATTACTTAGGATGAAAATGACACCATTTGAGAGTAAGATAAAACCTCAGAATTCAACATAAACCCAGAATCTATAATTTTTGCAAAGTTTTTGCAAACAATAACAAAATCCATAACAAAAAAATAATGAACAGAAATGATAAAAGAAAATCTACCATTATAAGAGCAACCAAAAGATCATTGCAATGACAACAAACGAAAAAATCTCTACAAGCAAGTAGCAAGAGGCCATATTTTTTAAAAGGCCATATTTTCAGAAGCATAAAAGCTTCACCCATCAAGAAACATCAACCAACAACGACAATGAAGAATAAAAGGGAAAGAAAAACTAACATTGATGAAGAACAGGAAGCAAGAAAAAACGTAGGTAGCAACAAAGCAAACGGATGATCCCAAAATACCTCAAGAGACACAAAGATTCGAAACAAAATCTTAAGATGGAAAAATCTTGAAGATCAACGGAAATGGAATCATGGAGAAGAAGAAGGAAAGTTTGAGAGAAATAAAGTAAAAGTTTTAAAAGTTCAAACGGAAAAGAGGAAAGAGAAAAAGAATTACGTTTATATAGCCATTGGTGCAAAGTGGTAATCTCATCCCCCATTAATGACATGCATGGTTACCAAGGTAATTGAAAAGATGCGCAAATGCTTACGAAAAGACGTAACGTTCAGATTCAAAAAATACGTCGAGTACCCGGCCTAATCCCAAGGAAGGCCATAAACCTGATGTGATGGAACAAAAACTATAAGAGATCAAGACCGACTTAGAAATGCTTGAGCCTGATCTAATGAAGCTCGGTCTCAAGCAGGGACACTATTCATACCCTGACCCACAACTTAGCAGAACCAAAAGGGATAAATCCCAATCAATACTCTACAGATAAAAAGGAGCTCTCAACTCTCAACAACCTCTCTAACTAAAGGGAGTAACAAATCCACCATCCAAAGTGGAACTACTTCTAAGGTGGTTATTGACTCTACATTTATACTTATAAATACCCTGACACCCTCAGTATATTTTGAACTCCAATCTACTAAAAACTTGTCTAAAATCCTTGCTAACTTAAGTATCGGAGTAGGAGAAAACGTCAGACCAATCCCACACCATAGCTTACAAAGAACTCAGACAACTTCACATTGCCGGAGAAAATGTCGAACCAATCCCTCATAGGAGTTTGGACCTTACATTCAAATCCAAATCCATCCGTTTCAGATAACCCTCGAAACAATTATTTTTTTTATTTTTTAAATAACAACAATTAAATATGATAAACTATCCCCTTTTGAGCAAATTATGTATCATTTTGACATCTTTATTTTTATATTTGCAAATTAAAACCAAACATATAAATATTTGTTAACATCAAACAAGAAAATTTCCACAAAGAAGCTTTCAATTTTAAGAAACAATCATTTATGGATGTGGTGATCATAAACCAATAATATAGAAGATGGTCCAACCCAAAGAAGAGGACTTGAATATTCTTTGCCACACACTTATTTGTTATTTCACATTTTCACGTTCAACTTTCCAAAACTGGCCTATCACTGCTTTTCTCTAAAACAAAAATAAAGCCCACAGGAAAAAGGAAAAAACAGTTGAAAATTGGAGGGGAAAAATAGCGCTAAAATATATTATATTTTATTTTAATAATCACTTAAAAATCTATAAGCACATTATAATAAATCCTTTTTTTGGTGAAATTTTAAATATTATATATAAAAAATTAAATTTATTAATATTATAACACATAATTAAGGATTAAATTTTTCTAAAATAAAAAATTAGTAAAATAAAAACTAAGAATCTAATTATTTTAAAATAAAAATAATGAGATTCATAAGTGATAATTATAAATTTAATAATCATTAACTTTTTATTTTATTATTTTATAATTTTTTATTTTATAAAGAATAACGTATATTTTTTGTCTTTGAAATCTGTTAAAAAAATTTAAAAATATTCATAAAATTTATTTTGCTTCAAAATTTTATCTCTAAAGTTTTCAATTCACATTAAATATATTCATGACAATTGAATTTTCAGAAAGTTTAAGACCTATTCAATAATAATACATAACAACTATGTCTGATTTGCTTGTGTTGAAGGTTATTCTTGTGAAATTATTGCTAAATTGGTTCTAAATTTTTTAAAAACTTAACCGTTGAGAGTATATTTGATATAAATCAAACATTTCTGAAATAAAATTAAAACAAAATAAAACTTAAAAGTATTTTTAAAATTTTTAATAAACTTCAACGACAAAATATATACTTTATCCTTTTATAAATTTTATAATTAAATATATATGTCTTATTTATTTTATAATTTAATTTTGATTCAGTAATCGCATAAAAATTGTACACATTCAATTAAATTCATGAGTTTAATTAAACTTTTAATTAAGAAATTTAAAAACGAATTACTTTTACATACACAATTATATAATTGTGTAAAATCTTTTTACAAGTTAATGTATTAAAATTTAATTTTTTATAATATTATAATATTAGTGAAAGAAAGTGAGAAGAAAGGAGCAGAAAGTGACAAAATCCCAGTAAAGCGTGAGAGTGGCAGCACAAACACAATCCCCTGGTTTTACCTTTTTGCCCTCGTCATCGCCAAATGAGTCATCTCAAACTCCTTCCATTTCTGCAATAACCAAACATTGTTTTCCTTTTTGGGTGTATCTTTCTTTTTGTTTCTTTTGTGAGTAATCATACAAGAAGAAGAAGAAGCATGTTTTCAAGGTTGATACATCCCCGCGACGGTGGCGGTGATGGCGACGGAGTGGAAGAGATGATGGTGCAGGGCGGAGGAGGTGGAGAGCCGTCTCTGGTTTTGACCTCTGATCCGAAGCCTCGGCTTCGTTGGACCACGGACCTCCATGAACGCTTCGTTGATGCTGTCACTCAACTCGGCGGTGCCACCAGTGAGTCACTCTCGTTTCTTGCTTTTTGCGGTTTTAGGAATAGGGACCGAGCTTCAAGCTTTGGAATTTTATGTAATTGCTGACTAATGAATAATCATTACTATGTCTTTGACAACCTAATGTGTGTGTGAGAGGTAGTTATGATTCAAATGAAATGAAAACTTCCTCAATTTTTGATAGAATGGGAATTTGCTTGGGTTGAACATTTTTTGTGTGTTTTTCTTGGCAAATTCCATTTTGAGGTGAAAATGTATGTTATGCTAAGGAAAATAACGTAGGAGGCTAAGTAATATCAATGTCTTTTACTTGCAGAAGCCACACCAAAAGCGATTTTGCGGACAATGAATGTCAAGGGTTTGACTCTATATCACTTAAAGAGTCATCTGCAGGTTTATTTTATCATTGGCATAATAATAAAATATTTTGTAAGATTGGACTTTCTTTTTAAGTGATCCTTTGATGCATTGCAGAAATACAGGCTTGGTAAGCAATCTGGAAAAGATTTTGATGAGGGATGCAAAGATGGTGGGTTTATAAATACCGATTGAATTTCTTCGGTTATAATCTAAACTTAACTTACTCATTGAATAATTATGAAATGAATGTCAGCTTCGTACCCTCTGGAAAGCCCCAGTACAAATAACTCATCTCCTAAGCCGTCTTATGATGCTAATGAGTAAGTGTTTCATGTATTATGGCCTGTTAATTTCTTGATTAACAATTAAGCGGAGACTCGCAATGTTATGGCTAGGGGCCAAGAAGTAAAGGAAGCATTAAGGGCACAAATGGAAGTGCAAAGTAAACTACATTTGTTAGTGGAGGTAAATTTTATTTCAGTAATGTTAGGGAGACCAAAAAAACAGCCAGAACTTGCCTTATTTAGCACTAAATAAGACAAGTTCTGGCTGATTTTGGCTACCAAACATTTCCGATTTTATTTCATGCGAAACATCTTTGTGCTGTAACTTGATACCCTACACTTACCATTTTTAAGAATTTAAGGTACTGTTGCAGGCAGAGAAGCACTTGCTAATTTGCCAGGATGCTGAACAGACATATATGGTCATGCTTGAGAGAGCTTGCAAGATGTTGGCTGATCAAATTATTAGCAATCCAATGGTCGACACAGGTAGCCAAAGGTTGGAAGGATTGCATGTTTCGGAACTGCCGGTGCCGTCGCTTATTCTGCTGCCCCAGGGAACTGAAAGCTGCCTAACATCACTTGAGAATCTCGGAGGATTGACGCTGGAAGGATCTCCAAGCGGGGCAAGGAAGAGAATTCTGAATTTAGACTCAGTGGTAGCTCCTTTGATGTGGAACGAAGCTAACATGAGAACTCAGGGTATCCATTCAAGTCAAGTGAATCCTCATCACGAAATAACTGGGTATGGTATGTAGGTAGGAAAGATTAACATAATTGTTCCTCGTCACCATATTATGTGATGTGAACTGTGAAGACAGGGCATGAAGGTTTAATACCTAGACCAGATTAATTTTGGTTTTCTTATATCTTGGTGGTAGCAGATGCTCAAATTTAACTACTTACATTTTGTAAATTAAAAATACTATACCATCAGACCAAGCTGGTGCTGGCCATCCATGTACTTTCGTCCATTGATATTTAATTTAGTTTCTAAGTTCAAAAAGAAATATTCGGATACTATTTTTACTACAGATCTTTACCAAGCTTTGGATTGATACAAGCAAACTGTTTTTAAACCAAAGAACATAAGGTCTTTCAATGTTATTTTTTTCAAAAATACTATTTATATACTAAAATTTATTATTGTGTATTTGTGTATAAATATGTGTAATTTAATTTATTTTTAATATATTTTATATTAATAATTAATTTTAATGGTTGATTTTAACGTATACTTATCATAGTTGACTTTTATATATATGATAGAGGCCCTGTGGTACCAGAGCCTCAGGTTATAAGAGGAAGAAGAAGGTAATATTAGCCAAAGCAAGTAAGAGAGAATTCCCTAAATTATGAACACTTCATCGTATCTAAGGGTGCGTTTGTTTTTGAGAACAAGATAAGACAAGACACTGAGATTAAGACATAAAGGACAAAGACACAATTTTGTGTTCTAGTATCCTCTTTGGTGATAAACTAGAACAAATTATGAAAATCTAATTTATTCTCATTTTGTTTCATTCAAAAAATTTGAGATGAAAAATATAATTATAAAAAATATAATTATAAAAAATTAACAAGAATAATGAAAGAAAAAATGAAACATAAGTTGTGTCCTTTGTTATTGTCTTTGTGTCCTTTCTATTAAGATGGACACAAAATACACTAATTCAGTGTCTCTGAACACATTGTCTTTGTCCATGTCTCTTCTGTCAAACACGATTTTGTGTCTCTGTGTCCCTGTCTCTGTAAACAAACACTGCCTAAGTTCTCTTGAACCCATACATCATTCTACTTCTTTAAGCATATATCGCTTACCCTCTAGTCTAAAGAAAATCCTTGCCAATAAAATTGATCAATTGGTAGAATTTACCCATGTCCCAGAAGACTCCCGAACCCCAGCAACTGAATACCCTCTTATTAGCCCCTATTCTTTCTACCAAAGACAAAAGAAATCGACCCTCGCCTCCATCTGCCATCTTATCACTAGAAACCCTTCTCTTCCACCAAAAGAAGTCATCCAGTCCTCTCATCTACAATAGTGTGGTTTAAAAGCCACTACTGCTGAACAATATATAACCCTAGAAATTCCACAAGAACTCATCCAAAATTATCAAGACCAAGGCTACACTCATTTACATCTGAGAGCAGTTAGGCTTATTCTAACTCTTCATGGAAGAAGATCTCTTCCAGTGACAGCTAAAGTTGCTCTCTTGGATTCCACTTTCATGGAAAACCAACATGCCTTGATTGGAGCATTGGTCACGACACTCTCAAATAGAAGTTTCATCCTTACTATAGCTCCTAATTTCACCGTGAGGTTATCAGACCCAACGATATGTTATAGACTAAAAATTCAAATACAGTTAGTTGGGGGTAATTCAAAACTCTAATGCTGAACAGATCACCTTGCATCATCAGGTCCTTTACAGAGTCAAGACCATGCTCTTGATCTCAATCTCCCAAACACTACAGGAGAAGCATTATTCATGTTCATTGATAATGCCAGAGGACCATCAATTGTAAATATTCTGAGGATGATCACTACTGAAGAACTTTCTTCTATCATTCCATTGGAATGGATTATTGATTATGAAAAAGCCTTCCTAAAGGAACAGGTTGATATTCATACTACAACACCTCCAACTATTGCCCACAATAGTGATGGAATGATGTCTACTTTTTTCCAGAAACCAGGAGTAATCAAGCAAACTCTCTTGCGAGGACCATCTTTTAGAAGGATTAATATGATCTCTCCTATTCAGGTGCAAACTACTCACAATCAAGATGATCCACTTGTACATTTCTATAAAAACGAAAAGCCTGATTATAATAAGCATGTTTCTCATATAAATGGCCACTTTATCTGGGATGTTGATCCCTCCATGTGTGATTCCGACTGTGACTGCGCTGATCAATGGAGTGACACAGATGATGAAGATTATGATAAGCATCAAAGGGACAAGAAAAAGAAGAAAAGGCCTCAGCAAGCTCCTTGCTCGTATAAGAGACATGAGCCCCCTGATGATGCAGATATGACACTGAAGCTCAGGAAGAAGAGACTATCCCAAAAAGGTCCCACAGGTTATCTTTATTAGTCAGTCAAAACAGTTCCATGCGTTACAACCCTTAGGTCTTATGAGGAAGAATTCCCACCTTTAGTGACTCAGACTGATGAAAAGAAAATCACTAGAAGACCTTACATAATTCCCCAGGGGATTAACCCACACGAACTTCAAGCAAAAACCCCTCAAGAGGAAGTCCTTAATTGGCACATGGATAATGCAGTCAGTCAAAATAAAGTATTACTCTGTATAAACCATACTCTTGATGCTCTTGTAGAAAAAACTGAAGGTCTTTTAGCACAACTAGATTCTGTGGTAGAACAAGTTGTTGAACTCAGAAATCGGCTTTCTACACAAACTTTTCAACTTGACCAAGAACTCAAAACCTATATTGACAATAGGTATTTTGGCCCAAAGTTTCACAAGAAAACTAGAGAACTGGACTAAGTTAAGGCCCAACTCCGCCAGATTGAGATGGACGGAGACAAAACAGTTGTACCTCAGGCATTGGCTATAGACCCATTATCCATGTACCCTAAACCATATCCATCATATTCACCTGTTCTATTTTCTCAACATATTCACCACCTGAAGCCCCAGATTATGAATCTATCTTCAAATTTATTTATCATTTAGCCAGACAAGCCAACACCAAAAAATCTGTCTCTCCTCAAGGGCGACATTATTCGTCTCAGCCACAGCCACCTTTCCAACCCAGACCTCATCCTCTTTGGAAGCCAGAAAATTTTTTCTGAGAAGATACGCCCTTTAATCCCCCTACAAAAGATAAGGGCATCAAAGAAGGGTCACCTGCCCCAGGCAGAACAATTAATACCCTTACTCTGGATAATCAATCAGAAAGTGAAGAAACCACTGATGAATCTAGTGAAGAAACTGCTGAATGGTCAGAAGAAGATGATGAACGGACTTTTGTGTGGTCTAGAATTTTACAATAAATTCTCGTTGCAAGTACAGCTTCTAAACCAACAATAATCCTTTCATACAAAAACTTGGTTGTCACAAGTAACAAACCCCTAATAAAATTGATAACCGAAGTAATTAAACCTCGGGTCGTCTCTCAAGGAATTACAGGGAAGTGTGCTTATAATTGGTTGTGGGAAAGTATATTTTTTGGGTTTTGGATAGGAAATAAGAAAAGTAAAATGGCAAGAAAATTTAAATAACAAAATGGGTCCTGGCAAGGTTTGGTGGTCAAGGATCTCTATCCTTATCACTAACCACAACATGATAATTGCAAGGATCAATCCCATTAAATTATCCTCTAACAAGTAGAGGAAAGTCAAATGAGCTATATCAATCCAACTCCATAAATCCTAGCTATCTACTAATTCAATTAGTGAGAACTAGAGTCAATGGCTACCAATCATCAATTACTTGGACATTAGTAACTCAAGAATTCCTAAGTTACCATCCCAAGCCAATGACATAAAATTCTACTCTAACATCCTTCCAAGCATTTCATCAAACACTTGGAGTGCACACAATAAAAACATAGGAAATTAATAAGAGAATGTTAGATCTAAACAACCAATCTCAGCATCAATGAAAGCAAATGAAGGAAAAAGCAATAAACATAAAGGAAGTCAACTTGCATTAATAAGGGAATTGAATCTAACATCAAATGTTCATAAACTAAATTGGTAACAATAAGTAATCAATAAGAGAAACAAATAAACTAGAATGCTAGAACCAATAAGAGTAGAAGAAAAACCCATTAGAAGTAATATAGAATTCAGAATTTGAGAAGAACTAAACCTAAAAGCCTAAAACCTAGTGAAAGGAGAGAGCCTCTCTCTCTAAAAGCTACATCTAAAACCTAACTAATGTCTAAAAATTGTATGATTGAATGAATGATTGATTGAGTGATTCCTTCCCCCTTTCAGTCCTTGGTCTTTTTAGCCTTTTTCCGCCAAAGATTAGCCTCAAAACTGGGCCAGAAGCCCTTCTAAAATCGCCAGGTGCGATTTCATTAAAGAGGTCAGCGCGGGTATCGACGCGTATGCGTACAGCACGCGTGCGCGTCCCTCGAGTGTTGCGCGATCCGCGCGGAGGCGTCTGGTGCGCGCGCGCGTCCATGGGCGCGTCTTAGATTTTTGGCTTTTCATGATTTCTCCACTTTGCATGCTTTCTCTTCACTCCTTTGATCCATTCCTAGCCCTTTTCAATTTGAAATTACTAACAAAACACGTCAAGGTATCTAGTGGAATCAAAGAAAGATTGAAATTATCAATTCAACTAAAAGCATGTCTTTACACTTAAGCACAAATTAAGGGACAATCACGAAACCATGCTATTTTATTGAGTAAATGTGAGAAAATATTGAAAAAATACTCTAAATTCAGCACAAGATAAACCCTAAAAATGGGGTTTATCAACCTCCCCACACTTAAACCTTAGCATGTCCTCATGCTAAACCAAGAAGGAAATAAGGGGTATGACATTTATTCAATGCAACTAAACTATATGCAAACTATCTAAATACAACTACTTATGAAGAATGTAAATGCTTAGGTCAAAATAAATTAGCTTTTCAAGAGAACATATGTAAGCATAAGGGCTAAAGCAATAGGAATTAAATCCAACCCACAATTGTATTGAATTATCAAAAGGATTTACAAACTTGCAAGAATATAGAAGACAATGGTGAATACATGTGATTGAGCAATCGAACCCTCTCCGGATGTGTATCCGCTCTAGTCACTCAAGTGTTTAGGGTTTGATTCACTCTAGTCTCCTCTAATTATGCTTTCTAAAACCTTGCTCTTCATCTAACCAATCTACAATTATCTAGTGTACTAATGCAAACATCATGAGGTCTTTCCAAGGTGGTAATGGGGTTAAGGTAAGGGTGAGGATATATGTATGGCCAAGTGAGCTATAAATTGAATTCTTGACTAACCTAAGTTCTCACCTAACATACACACACACACACACTCTCTCTAGATGCTTCTAAAAATCATGCCCAGCTACCCATAATCTCACTTTTGTATTTTTCACATACTCATGTATTTAAATGTTCTTTTAGTTCATCTCATATACATTGATCCTTTTATTGAACTTAACATCTGGGGTGGTTTTATTCCCCTATATTAAATATTAAAATATTTTTTTAATATGTTTTTTGTTTTTTTTAATCTCCCATTTTTTCAATGCATATGATGTTCATAATTTTCACATGAGTAGCACCCAAATTCTCACTATTTGTCAATAAAACAATACGCACTCTCATCAACCAAAGTTCTCACATTTCTCCATACATAATTGACATACACTCTCTATCTTAAGCTAACCAAAGATTCAATTGGGGTAATTACTTGTTTTTTCACTTAAGGCTAGTAATGTGGTAACATAAAGAACAATTGGGGGTTAAAAAGGCTCAAAGTGGCAAACAAAAGTAAATGAAAGGGTAGGTTATTTGGGATAAATGAGCTAATAACAAATGATGGCCTCAATCATATGTATGCATGAATATACACTAAACAATGGACATATAGAATGAAGCAAAACAGAGATTACAATCATAGAGAAGAAAACACAGAAGAAGAAAATCATGGTTAAATAATGTAACCATACAATTAAACTCAAAATCTCACAAGTTGCGTGTTCTTAACTCAAAACATGCTTCACAAAATATAAAATTCACGCAGGTTCATCAAAAGTTTCCAATCAATTGGGGTGATGCCCTATAGATAAATTCCTTCATCAAATTTCATTGTTTGACTAAGATTTTTCTAATTGCAATGTTGTGATTGAAAAATTCTAAAAATTTCTTAGTTTATCCCCTTTTTCAATCAACACAAACTTCCTATGCAAAAGGGTGAACTAAGCTCAATAATCCACATTTTTCCATATCACAACTAATAACTAAAAGTGCAGTTCAAGCTAAATATCTAAGATACATACAAACCCAAAGTGTAAAATACAACAAATTAAAAATAAACAAAAGTACAATAAAATAGAAGTGTGCAAGTACTAAAAAGAGAAATAAAACAAAATAAAGCAAAATATAAAATAACGCAAAATAGGACAAAAGTCGGAAATAGTTCACCAAAATAGAGCTATTCACCGACGGCGACGACGTTGACCTCCCCACACTTAGAATGAAGCATCGTCCTCGATGCTAGTGCTCGAGCTCAGAATGGGGGTCAACGGTCGCATCTGGCTGGGGAGGCGTGTGGCAGTGCCGGCGGAGATAAAGAGGGCTAGGCAGTGGGAAGAGAGAGAGAGAGAGACGGAGGTGAGGAGAGAAGAGGGGGGAAGAAGAGAGAAGGGGATCGGGCGGCGGCGGCGGCGTGGTCAGCGCTGGACAGTGGTAGGTGCGGCGGTTGCAGCAGTAGAGGGGTGGCAATGGAGGTTTGGAGGGGGGGAGAAGTAACGTTAGGGAAGGAGGAGGGAATAAGGGACGTGGTTGCGCTAGGGCTCGCATCCCTGGGGTTAAGTCATTTAAATCCACGCGGACGCATCCTGTACGCGTGCGTGCGGGTGGGCGGAAGGAAGGGTGGATGCGGAAGCGCACGGTGCGCCTAAGCGCGGATTGGGGTGTGCACATGGACACGTACGCATGATGTATGCGTCCGCGCGGGATGGATTTGTGCAAAACACACGCTTCCATCGCAATTTTCGTGCAACTCTCTGTTCAGGTTAGAGGGGGCAAAAGGTGCGTGCGACGTGTGCGCGTCAAGCACGCGCACGCGTGGTGTGCCAACATTGCAAGGGACGCAGGCGCGTCAATGACGCGTACGCACGGGGCTAATTGTGCCCCTAGCACGCCAGCCGCACGATTCCATAAGAACTCTCTGTTCGTTAGATGGGGGAGCAGGATCTTTAGCGACGCCCACGCGTCGCTCGCGCGCACGCGTGGGTGGCCCCATTTTTTTTATTATATGCAGAGTGTAGACTAAATGTACTAATGCAGGACTTAATACTGACGAAAGTAACAAAGGACTAATAGAAAAATTGAAAGTAACAATGCTGATCAATACGAAGACGGGTGCAAAAGCAAGGTTTGGGACCCCGGAATTCATTCTAGCAATCACCACTCTTGGGGCCTTGTCACTTGCTTTAACTTACTTGAAGGCTTTATGTGCCTAGTTTGGGATCCCGGAGGCTATTGGAATTGCAAGCATTAGTGGGGATTTCTGGAAGAGTTCAAGCATAAGCCGCCCTGACAAGGAGCTCACCAAATGTCCAACTTAAGGACAATAACTAAAAGTGCTAGGTGGGAGACAACCCACCATAGAATGATCCTCCTTTCTGTTAGTTTTAATTTATTTCTGTCTGTTTTAATTTCCAGTTCTGCATATTCACTTTTATTTTGCATAAAAAAAGGGATCGACGCGCAAGCGTCTACGACGTGCACGCGTCGTGTGCGACTACGCAACGAAGAGAAAACAAACAGAGAGTTGCGATGGATACGCGCAGAAGGGGTGTCTAGAGCACGAGCCACCCCACACGTATGCATGCCCCACGCGTACGTGTCACCTGCAAATTAGTCCATCCACGCATAAGCGTTAGTGACGCGTACATGTGGGCTTCTTAATCGGCGTAAACGAGTGTCTGAACAGAGAGTTGTGATGCCATGGCACTGGAGTCGTGCGAGTGGTCACGCGTACGCGTGACCGACGCTCACGCGTCAATTCCTATTTTTGCCACCCACGCTTACGCGTGATGCAAGCGCGCGCGTTGACTCCATTTCCTATTTTCTATTTTTTTTTCTTTCTTCTCTCCTCTCTTACTCTTTCTTCTTCCTTTCTCACTTTCTTTTCCTCCCTTCTCATCCTTATTCTCTCTCCTTCTCTTTTACATATAGCATTTGCATACTTTCCTTCATTGCATTTTAATTTTTTTTCATGTTTTTATCTTCTTTTCTAATTTCCTATTTTATCACTGGTGTTAAATGTTCTTATTCAATTCTTGCATCTTTTCTTGAATTATTTTGGTACTTCGTGACTTGTTTTAAATTTTTGGGTGTTATTAATTATAAATCAATGCTAATTTTTATGATACTTGTATTCCATTTGCATTGATATGCACCTATATTGTCTTTCATTACCCACACTCTCTCCCCCATTGTTGTAATTTTTGCACTATTCATATGCCATTTGCTTCTACTATTTTCTCACTTGCATGTTGTAGCTACCAAATGTAGTTGAGATCCTTATTATTTGGCTTCAACCCACCCATATTCTGTTTGTTTCCTTATCTTTGTTTCTGGGTTACTTTTCTTCCTTTTTCTCTTTTTTCAGGATGGCCACTGAGAAGGGAAATAGAAAGCTTCTCAATAGGGCAACCGACAAGTCCATCTGCATAAACTTTGGTGAAAAGCATCAGTTGTAGCAACCCATCCACTTGCACATCTCAACATGCACTGAGGATGGTGCAATCTTTAAGTGTGGGGAGGTCGATACCGATCTCCGTGGGTTAGTTACTTTTATGTCTCAACACCAATGTTTAATTTTCCTTGTTAAATTAGTTGTTGCATTTGCATGTTTGATCACATGTTTATTTGACTTTGTGCATATTTTACCACTACTTGGTTGAAGTAATGATTTTCTTTTTAAGACATTATTTTATAGCATTTCACTAATTTGAATTAAAATTTTTGCCAAACTTGTTTGAAGAAATTTATTTTTGGAACATGGTTTTAGAGCTCGAACACACAAAACTAGCGAGATTTTGAGCCTATTTGATTGGTTGCATCTTATCAACCAATATTTTATTTTTTGTGTGTGTTGTTCTCTCTAAATTGTAATCTTTGTCTTGCTTAATTCTATATTTCCATGGTTTAATGTATGCATGCACTTATGTGATTGAGGCCTTTGTTTCACTGAGCTTACATATCCATATGGCCCTACCCTTTCATTATCCTTTGCAAACCAATTTGAGCCTATTTTATCCCTTTTATTCTTTACTTTAGCACATCACTATCTCTAAGCGAAAAATAATAATGTCCTTAATTTGAATCCTTGGTTAGCTTAGACTAGTGAGAGTGTTCACGATTTAAGTGTGGGGAAATTGGGTTTGCCAAAATTTGGTTTGAGAATTGGGCATTGTATATTTTTTTGTGAATTTGTGAAAAAGATGGTTAAGCACGTATTCTTGCATTCAATACCTTAATCATATGCATTGAGAAAAACAAAAAAAAAAGAGAAAAAAAGAAAAAAAATAATAATAATAAAAAGAGGACAAAATGCCCCGAGTTAAGTAATAATATCAACGCATATGAGTTGTATTTGAATTTGGGTTGCATGAATATGTGGTACACATAGTTAATAGGCAGTTAGATTTTGCATTGTAATTACATGGAATGTCTTAGGCTAAGTGAGAAGTTTAAGTTAATCAAGGATTTGAATTTTAGTCTACTTAACCAAATACATTCCTACATTGACCCTAATCCCATTACAACCCTTGAAAAGACCTCTTGATATGTGTATTTGTTCATTAAATTTCTGTTGATTGGTAGAAGAAGAGCAAGCATTAGAAAGCAAGATTAGTAGAGAACCGAGAGATTCGACCCTCAAACACTAGAGTGATTAGAGTGTATACACTTCTAGTGAGGGTTCGATGCTCGATTCTTTATTCCTGGCTTTCATGAGCTATTTTCTTCTGCGAGTCTATTTGTACTTCATTTTTATGATTTGAATTAGTGAACACCAGTTCATATTTGTTCTTGAAAGGTTTATTTAATTTTCACCAAGTAGGTAAAAGCATTTTGCATTTAGCTGCATTCATATAGATAGGTTGCATTTCATACATCCTACCATTTTGCCTTCACTCTTTTAGTTCTCTTGAGCTTATCATGAGGACATGCTAATGTTTAAGTGTGAGGAGATTGATAAACTGCTATTTTATGATTTATCTTGTGCTTAATTTAGTAGATTTTATCGATTATTCTCACATTTATTCATAGAAGTCGCATGTTTTACATTTTACTTCCTGATTTTGTGCTATGATTGAAAACATGCTTCTCTGGCCTTAAATTTGCTAGTTTTAATCCTTTCTTATTACCATTCGATGCCGTGATATGTGTGTTAAGTATTTTTAGGGTTTACAGGGCAGGAATGGCTTAGAGGATGGAAAGGAAGCATGCAAAAGTGGAAGGAATACAGAAAATTGAAGGAATCGCAAAGTTGTCAAGCCTGACCTCTTCGTATTCCAATCGATCATGTAGTTAGGTGACGCGCACGCGTACATCTGCGAAAATTCAGCAAATCAGATATTGCTGGGCTATTTTTGGGCTGTTTTTGACCTAGTTTTCGGTCCAAAAAACACAAATTAGAGGCTGCAGAGTGGAGGAATCATGGGGAAACTTCTCATTCACACAATTTTAGGTTTTAGATGTAGTTTTCTAGAGAGAGGCTCTCTCCTCTCTCTAGGTTTTAGGGTTCTTTTAGCTTTAATCCTTCTCAAGTTCAGATTTCTATCTGTTCATACCCTGGGTCGAGCTGTCCGACCCGGGCTGCTTAGCGACAAGTCGACCGACCTCTTCAGGTCAAGACTACCCGACCTCTTCTCAAAGAGCTCGGCCAAATTACCAGGAAAGCCAAAATAGGGCCCAAACAGAAAAACATGACCCAAATCCAAAGGCAGCCCAAGCTTACAGAGATAAAGGCGGTTCCCTTGAAGATAAGATGACCTCATTCAAAGATAAGATAACTATCTTATCTCTAGAAAGGTCACTCCACATCATTATAAATACACTAGAGCACCCAGGTATAATTCACTCTCTGATTCTACAAAAATACCTGTTTAATACCCTTGCTAACTTAAGCATCGGAGTCCCTTGCAGGTACCACCCCCCTTCCAGTGACAAAGGATCAGCAGCGTAGACAGTCCAACAAATCAGACACAGCAGCTCCGGCTATCACCCGCTAGCCGGACACGTCATCTCCGACCAGAACAGAAGATCTCGTCCGAGATCGATCTACAGTTTTAGGTAACCCTCAGAACATTGGCGCCGTTGCCGGGGAACCTGGAAGTCATACCATTACCATGGCGGACAACCTTGACAACGACCACGACTCTGATCTAGAAGACAGGATGCCGCACAAAAACGCGGATACTACACTAAAAGACACTCCTCAACCTAACAAAGACAAGAATTCGCCAAACGCGGAAGCTATGGAGGCACTTCAAGACCGCCTAAAATAACTCGAAAAAGAGGTGGAACATCAACGAGAAGTTGAGAGAGACCTACGAAGGGAAGTTAGGTGACGCCGCGAGTTAGAGGACAAGCTCCTAAAACTCGAAGCAGATCTCAAGGCCAAAACTACTCGATCCAGTCACGAAGATGGCTCCCGTAAGGACCAAGACCCATTCACCAAAGAAATCATGAGGACCAAAATTCCAAAAGACTTCAAACTCTCCGACATGACTTTATACGATGGAACAGCAGATCCCAGCCATCATCTCAGTAATTTCAGAAGCAGAATATACCTCACCGACGCCTCAGATGCAGTTCGCTGCAAAGCCTTCCCGACTACTTTAACAAAGACAGCAATTAAATGGTTCGACAATCTGCCCCCTAGGTCCATCTCAATCTTCGACGACTTAGCCAAGAAGTTTCTGGCTAGATTCTCTATCCAAAAAGACAAAGCTAAGCATGCCCCAAGTCTATTAGGAATAAAGCAAGGAGATCGGGAAAGTCTTTGCAGCTACATGGAAAGATTCAACAAAGCATGTCTGGACATACAAAGTCTACCAACAGAGGCCGCCATTATGGGTCTCATCAATGGCTTGTGAGAGGGACCTTTTAGCCACTCTATATCGAAAAAACATCCCACATCTCTGAACGAAGTGCAAGAACGAGCAGAAAAGTACATCAACATGGAGAAAAACTCTCGACTAGGAGAGACCTCAAAATCCGGATTCTCCTACTCCTCCCGAGATAAGGATAAAGAGTCCAAGAAAAAGAAGATCAGCATGGAGAAAAGATCAAGAAATACCACAATTACACCCCTCTTCAGGTATCTCTCGTAGATGTCTACCGAGAAGTATGCCATACTGAAAAGATACCCCCAGCTCGACCACTCAAAAGCAAAAAAGGAGGAGGAAATCGGGGTGAATATTGTGAATACCATCGAATCTACGGACATTCCACTAATGAATGTTTCGACTTAAAAAATGTCATAGAGAAATTAGTAAGAGAAAGAAAATTAGATCGGTACTTAGCCAGTCGAGCTGAGGAACCAAGAAAAAGAAGAAGGGACGAAGATGTCGGACGAACTGAACGACCACCCCGTACCCCGGACAGACATGTCCACATGATACACGGAGGGTTTGCCGGGGGGGAGGGAGTAATCTCCAAATCATCTCGCAAAAGACATCTTAAAGATGTATATCATGTCGAGGGAAGAGAGGAAGCACCCGACATCCCTACAATCATTTTTACTAAAGAGGACGCAGCCGGCATCATCTCGGGACATGACGATCCCATGGTCATCACTATCATATTGGCCAACGCAAATCTCCACCGCACACTGGTAGACCAAGGAAGCTCGGCCGATATCTTGTTCAAAACTGCCTTCGACAAACTCAGCCTGGAAGAAAAAGAACTCAGAAGAGCATATCCGAACAGCCTGTTTGGGTTGGGAGACACTCCAATCCAACCACTTGGGTACATCTCACTACACACGACCTTCGGAAAAGGAAACCAGTCAAGGACACTCAATATAGACTACATCGTGGTCGACGTGAGTTCAGCCTACAATGCCCTAATAGGTCAGACAACGTTAAATCAATTAGGCGCAGTAGTCTCGACTCCACACCTGTGCATGAAGTTTCCAACTACAGAAGGAATAGCTACAATAAAAGCAGACCAGAAGACGGCGCACCGCTGTTATAACGAAAGTCTGAACCTCAGAGGCAGAGGAGAAGAATTTCACACCATCGAACTCGGTGGAGTTCGAGGGCGGGAAGAACTCCGTCCACAACCCGAAGGCGAAGTAGAAAAAGTCCAGATCGAAGATGTCCCAGACAAAACAACCAATATTGGCACAATCCTAAAAGGAGACATAAAAGAGTCACTCATACAGTTTTTAAGAGACAATGTCGACCTCTTTGCATGAAAATCCGTAGACATGCCAGGCATAGACCCAAAGTTAATGTGCCACAAGCTGGCAGTTTACCCAGGTTCTCGGCCAGTACAGCAGAGACGTAGAAAGCTCGGACCGGAACGATCCCAAGCTATGGAAAAGCAAGTACAGGCTCTACTGAAGGCAGGATTCATAAGAGAAGTCAAGTACCCGCTATGGCTAGCTAACGTCTTCTTGGTAAAAAAATCAAACGAGAAATGGCGGATGTGCACCGACTACACTGATCTCAACAAAGCCTGTCCAAAGGATCCCTATCCACTCCCAAGTATCGACGCCCTGGTGGATGCTTCCTCCGGATACAAATACCTCTCGTTTATGGATGCCTACTTAGGATACAATCAAATCCCAATGTACCCTCCTGACCAAGAAAAAACCTCGTTCTTAACTCCGAAAGCAAACTACTGCTACATCGTCATGCCATTCAGACTAAAAAATGCAGAAGCCACTTATCAAAGACTAATGAATAAGGTCTTCGCGGACCACATCGGAAAAGTCATGGAAGTTTACGTAGACGACATGTTAATAAAGACACAAAATGAAGAGTCGTTGTTGTTCGATCTCACCAAAGTATTCGACACTATAAGAAGGCATGGCATGCGACTCAACCCGACAAAATGCACCTTCGCAGTAGAAGCCGGTAAATTCTTGGGTTTTATGCTCACACAAAGAGGAATCGAGGCAAATCCGGATAAATTCTGGGCTATACTCGACAGAAGAGTCCGACCTGTGTCAAGGAGGTACAACAACTCAATAGAAGATTGGCAGCCTTGTCCAGATTCCTAGCCGGATTGGCAATAAGATCTCTACCCTTCTACGCCACTCTACAGAAGGGTAAGAGGTTCGAATGGACAACGGAGTGTGAGCAGGCCTTCCAGGACTTCAAAAAGTTCTTGGGACAACCACCTATTCTAACTCGACCACAGGAAGGAGAACCACTTGTACTATACCTTGCAGTAGGAAACCGGGCCGTGGCCTCAGCACTGGTCCGAGAAGACAACAGTGGGAAACAACCTATATACTTCATCAGCAAGGCACTACAAGGATCCGAACTGAACTACCAAAAAATAGAAAAATTCGCCTATGCTCTCATATAAACATCTCGACGACTTCGTCCATACTTCCAAGCCCACATTATCATGGTTCGGACCAACCAGCCCATAAAAGGCATTCTGTAGAAAACAGATTTAGCAGAAAGAATCTTACAATGGGCAGTCGAGTTGTCCGAATTCGACCTTCAATATGAAGCTCGGACAGCCATCAAATCGCAATATTTGGCCGACTTCATTACAGAATTTACAGACACTCCGAAAATTCCTACAGAATGGAATTTCTATGTAGACGGTTCCTCAAACAAAACTAGAAGTGGCGTGGGTGTGATAATTGAAAGTGACCAGGGAACCCAAATCGAACTTTCCCTCAAATTCGGGTTCCCTGCCTCAAACAACCAAGCTGAGTATGAGGCACTACTAGCTGGTTTGAAGCTGGCTAAGGAGGTTGGAGCTCAAAAGCTTATCATCTTTAGTGACTCACAGGTAGTCACTTCACAAATAGCAGGAAGTTACCAAGCCAAGGATCTCACCATGAAAAAGTACTTGGACAAAACCAAGGAACAGCTCGGACAACTCGGGGAATATGAGATCCACCATATACCCCGAGAACAGAATGCTCGAGCCGATGCACTCTCAAAATTAGCCAGCACCAAACCAGAGGGCAACAATAGAAACCTCATCCAAGAGATGCTGCAGAACCCGTCAATCTCGGAAGAAGAAAAGATCCTAGCCATAATAGGTCTGGATCAAGGATGGATGACTCCCATAATTAATTACCTCAAAACAAAAACACTCCCTACAGATAAGAAGGAGGCAAAGAGGTTAAAACGGGAGGCACAATACCACACCATCATAAATAATACTCTATACAAGAAAGGGATTTTGACACCACTATTAAAATGCGTGCCAACTTCTAATGCAAAAGAAGTTTTAGAAGAAGTACACAGTGGCATCTGTGGCAACCACCTCAGAGCACAGGCACTCACCAAGAAAGTACTCCGAGCCAGATTCTATTGGCCAACCTTACAAAAAGAAGCAACAGAATTCGTGAAGACATGTCCACCATGTCAGAAACATGCCAACTTTCACATTGCCCCGCCAGAGGAGCTCATTAGCGTAACCTCACCCTAGCCATTCACAAAATTGGAACTCGATCTTC
Source organism: Arachis hypogaea (assembly GCF_003086295.3). Lineage (NCBI taxonomy): Eukaryota > Viridiplantae > Streptophyta > Magnoliopsida > Fabales > Fabaceae > Arachis > Arachis hypogaea. The sequence continues at coordinate 137,586,165 of NC_092054.1, forward strand.
TCGGACCCTTCCCCCAAGGATCAGGGCAAGTCAATTTCCTCATAGTGGGGGTAGACTATTTCACAAAATGGATCGAGGCAGAACCCCTAGCTAACACCACTGCTCAAAGAAGTAAAAAATTCCTATATAGAAACATTTGTCACAAGGTTTGGGGTTCCATACTCTATAACCACAGACAATGGCACTCAATTTACATATGCAGGCTTCAGAAAGTTGGTGGCCGATCTGAACATAAAACACTAATTCACATCCGTAGAACACCCCCAGACCAATGGACAAGAAAAAGTTGCTAACAAAGTCATATTAGCCGGGCTAAAATGGAGATTACAGGATGCAAAGGGAGCCTGGGCCGAAGAGCTCCCACAAGTCCTATAGGCATATCGGACAACCCCACACTCCACCACAAAAGAATCACCCTTCTGATTAGCTTACGGAATGGAGGCAATGATCCCACTGGAGGTCGAAGAAGGGTCACCCAGAGTGATCCACTACAATGAAGAGGCCAACTCCCAACTTCAAAGGGAAGAACTCGATCTACTTCCAGAAATCCGAGAAAGAGCTCGGATCAGGGAAGAGGCATTAAAACACGAATGGCTTCAAGATACAATCAAAAGGTAGTGCCGTGAGGTTTTGCCGAGAACAACCTTATCCTAATCTGAAATGATATCGGAACAACTCGACCTGGAGAAGGAAAGCTGGCAGCAAACTGGAAAGGACCCTACCGAGTCATAGAAGTACTTGGAAAGGGCTACTACAGGCTGTCCAAACTCGAAGGACGAGAGCTTCCCAGGTCATGGCACGCTTGCAACCTACGAAGGTATTATAGTTAGAGGTAATAAGGATCTTAGGATAAGGTACACTCTTTTCCTTGAAAAGGTTTTTTAATGAGGCGCCAAGCCAAGATTCATAAAATACCTAACTTAGAGGACTAAAACTTCCACATGTACATATTTGCATATTTCTATTTTGAATAAAATTTTTCAGATTTCCCACAAATCCTTTATCAAGACGCATTAATCTGAAATGCAAAAAATTCATCGTCCGATTATAAAGCTACAGATTGGCAGAAAGTGAAAATTAAATTCACTGCACGATCACGGTAAAGACCAACAAAGATGAAAACCAAATTCATCAGAAGGTCGACCAACGGGGATCAAACCCAATTTCTACGAAATTGGAAAAGATGAAAAAGTGACAAAAACAGAATAATGCAAGAAGTTATCGAAAGTGATCCATAGAAAGGACCTGACGAGGTCTTAATAAAAATGGGTTGCTAAAAATAACTTAAAGACTGGCCGACGTGGAAGAAGTCGGACCAGTCGACCACAATAACCAAAGTTATAAAAAGTAAATCCCTGGAAAGAGGTCTGGCCAGCCCCAAAAAAGAGGATTACTAGAAATAACTATGAAGGGACCGACATGAAGAAGTCGGTCCAAAATAAAAAAAGTTATAAAAAGTAATCCCTAAAAGAGACCTGACAAAGGTCCAAAAAAGAGGATTACTAGAAATAACTTAGAATGGACCGACATGAAGAAGTCGGCCCGAAACCAAAAAGTTATAAAAAGTAATCCCTAAAAGAGACCTGACAGAGGTCCAAAAAAGAGGATTACTAAAAATAACTTAGAAGGGACCGACATGAAGAAGTCGGCCCGAAACCAAAAAGTTATAAAAATGTATTCCATAAAGAAGAGACTGAACAAAAGTCCAAATAAATTTATTACTAAAAATAACTTAGAAAGGACCGACATGATGAAGTCGGCTTCCAACCAATTACCAGAAAGTAATCCAGAGACCTAACAAAAGGTCCAAACAAAATGGATTACTAGAAATAACTTCAGGCCGAAATGAAAAAGTCGGCCAACAGAAGGCACGCAAGTTGGACCCATAAATCCACGACCTCAAAAAAAAAAGCTACAAGTATGAAAGTACGAAGGCAATCAAAAGAGGTCGGACAACAAGGTTCCAACACTCCCAAAAACCTAGAACATGTCAGATAGGCGCAGACAAGCATATTACGAAAGAAACAAGTTATAATAATAACAAGACTCAAGAGGCCACCTAAAGTCGACCCCAAGAGCCTGAAAAGCTACTTTGTTTTTCCAAAAACAGAGTTGCTAACAGAAAAGCAACTAAAAAGTATCCACAGTCAGAAGCCACAAAATTACAAAAAAGAGTTCAAAGCCCACAAGCCGGGCTATATATAAAATATCCAGAATAATCATAAAGGATCCAAAGAGTTCCCAGTTGCAGCATCCCGGGGTGAGGGAGGACGAGTCTGAAGAGGCACCGCATCTACCGTCCCATCATCCCGGTTCAGGATCTGACAATCAGGATCCGACGCGGGATGACCATCTGCATGAGTTGAAGAAGTCGGCGCAACAGAGACTTTGGCAGCAGGTACAGGAGGGGGCTCGACATCATCATCATCATCTGGATCATCAGGGACAATTTTACCGTCCTTCACAATGTTGTCCAAGCTGAAGAGCGTAAGGTCAAGCTCGGGCGCAAGAACTCGAACTTGCTCCTTCAAGTTCTCGTAAGCAGCAGTAACACTGCCTACAAGATGACCTTGAAGTTCGGCATAATCAGCTCGGACAGACTCCAAACTTTCCCTGAGATCCATCATCTCCCTATATGTGGTGACATACCTCTCCTTATACTTCAATGCCGTGTCCTCAGCCAACTTTGCAGAGGCCGCCAAAGCAACAGCTCTAGTCTTTTCACCCTCCAGCTCTTTCTCCAACCTGGTCACTTTCACCTTAAGCTCCTCCTTTAAACCCTTAATCCGGTCAAACTCCGATTTGGCCTCCTCCATAAAGGCCTTCGTTGAATGGATAGGAAGATCTTGGGTGGTCCGGTACAAAGCCGCCCCCATATGTGCCATCTTGATGCTACTCCGAGTTATAAAATCCAAATGACGAAGAAGAGAAACATCATCCATAGGAAGGGCACCATAAGGACCGATTTGCTGATCGACAAACCCAATAGCGTCAAAATCAAGAGCATCCAGATTGAAGGGTTCAACAGTCCAAGGTCTTTTTGATGGAGGAACAGCTGTAGGAGAAGAAACGGTAGCAGAAGACTGGGGAGGATAGAGCACATGGACCCGAGGGGTAGGAATCATCCTCCTCGGTCCAGGAGAGCTCGGAATTGGCTGTTTGGAGGAACATGAGAAGACCCCTCCCCAGCCACTCTAGCCGAAATGTTTTGGGCCGCAGTAGCTTTCCTCGCCTTTTTGAAGGCTTTCATGGAGTCATTGTTCTTGGCCATCTCTGAAAACCAAAATCAACCATAGAAGCATATTACAAACTGGAAAAAGAAGGAAGCAAAGTAAAAACAAAGTAAAGCATATCAATTAATACCCAACGCAGTTCGGATAAAGAATGGGTCCCCCAAAAATTTCTTAGTGTCAAGATGAGGAGGTTCCCCCCAAATATCCTCCAAAACATTTACAAAGGCCTGCTCGACTTCGTCAAGCATCTCCCACGTCTATCGAGACACCACTACATTCTGTTGCCAACACAAGGGGAAGGCAGGTTCATCATTCGCTTCTAGAAAAAATGGTCGAGCTCCCTCAACCGCTCGGACCTTAAAAATGTAGTTCTTGAAGTCCCTAAAGGACTCGTCATACATAGCAAAAAATTTATGTCCTTGGGCAGATCTAAAAGAAATCCAAGAGGCTTTCTTTTTTGAAGAAATCACGGGCTTAGTTAAAACAAAAAGGTAAAAGAAGAGAGTCTGAGAAGGTGTGACGTCCAACTCTTGGCAAAGCAGCTGAAAGATCTTGATAAAATCCCAGGAGTTCGGATGGAGCTGGGATGGAGCTACGTTACACGACCACAACAAATCGTTCTCAAAGGAAGTAAAAGGAAAAGTAATATTCAACTGGCTGAAAAATAGTCATAAGCATAAAAGAAGGGGTGCTCCCCCCGGGTCAGAGCAGGAAAGCAAACCCTCTCCTCAGAATCAGGCGCTACCAAGTCATAGTTCTTTTCCTGATCTCTACTCTTATAGAGACGGTGATGTTTCCTAAGTTCCACATAAAACTCAGCATTCACCACGGAAACACACATTAACACAAGGGAGTCCAACCAGTTGGACATCCCTCAGGAACCTTAGAAGACGTCTCAACAATATTTTTGCGAGAAGACATGGCCAACTAGTCCTACAAACAAGAAAAGAAAATGGATTACTAACCAAAAATAGCTCGAGCGAAATCAGAACAACTCGAACAAACATGACGCAGAGCGATACAAACAGCAAAAGGAAAACCCAAAGACACACACCAAGGTCCAGGGGCATCCTTTGGAGGCAGAGACAAAGTAAGGAAGACTCAGGAAAGGGCTATGAAGCTACATCCCAAAACTTTCAGCAAAGAAAATCCCCTCCCAGACAAACAACAACACGAGAAGAAAATCAAAGCTATCCCAACAAAATGAACCTTCTTTCAATCAACACTCCGAAAAGAAAGCTACAAACCAAATAAGCCACCTCTCGAACTACAGTTTCAGCCTATCAGCAAAGGAACTACCAAAGCAACAAAACATGCCAAGTAGAAATCATCAAAGACGCAAAACCTTTTTTCAGAATCAAAACAAGCCATTATTCCAAAACCTGCAAAATAAAAAAAGAGAGAAGCACGCAACAAACATGCAAAGCCCTAAAAAGCTTCAACCATCGGGAGAAATGCCAAGAGTATACATAAGGTCGAAAAGGAAGCCAGAAAAAAATACATCACAGAGACAAACAAGCACAAAGAATGCGAAAAGGTTCAAGCTTTCCAACATACACTCAAGCAAAATCAAAACTTTACCAAGAAATAAGAACAGTGCAAAGGAAGAACAACGGAAAGAAGAACCTACCTAAAAAAAGGAGAAGGCTTCGAAGAAATTGAAGACGGAAAGACAAAATCGACTTTCGAGCAAAGAAAAGCACCAACAATCACCAAAGGGCGTCGCAGAGAGAAATGCAAAAGCCTCAGGAAAAACAGAAAGATAGAAAGAAAAGGGGGAAGTTACAGCAAGCAAGAAACGGAGAAGAGAAAACCGTTTTTTGTGTGTAAAATTCAAAAATGAAAGAGGCAAAAGAAACGGAGCATTAAAAGAATTAATGAGGTTATTAAATCCTTGCACATTTCCAAGACAAGAGTGCAAATGCGAGGCGCGCGCTTTCAAGCAAAGGAAAAATGCTTCACATTCAAAAAGCTTCGGCAGAATCAACCAAAGTGCTCGAGCTCGGCTTTACCGACGAAGGATTGAAGTCTCAAAACCAAGGGACTCGACCTCAAAATAAAGGCCGTACTCGAGTAGGGGCACTGTTCATACCCTGGGTCGAGCTGTCCGACCCGGGCTGCTTAGCGACAAGTCGACCGACCTCTTCCGGTCAGGACTACCCGACCTCTTCTCAGAGAGCTCGGCCAAATTACCAGGAAAGCCCAAATAGGGCCCAAACAGAGGAACACGACCCAAATCCAAAGGCAGCCCAAGCCTACAGAGATAAGGGTGGTTCTCTTGAAGATAAGATGACCTCATTCAAAGATAAGATAAGATAATATAACTATCTTATCTTCAGAAAGGTCACTCCACATCATTATAAATAAACTGGAGCACCCAGATATAAATCACTCTCTGATTCTACAAAAATACTTGTTTAATACCCTTGCTAACTTTAGCATCGGAGTCCCTTGTAGGTACCACCCCCCCTTCCGGTGACAAAGGATCAGCAGCGTAGACAGTCCAACAAATCGGACACAGCAGCTCTGGCTGTCACCCGCCAACCGGACACGTCATCTCCGACAAGAACAGAAGATCTCGTCCGAGATCAATCTACAATTTCAGGTAACCCTCGGAACATTATCTTAGTTTAATTTAGTTTCTCTTCTACTTTTATTTGTCATAGTATTCTAGTTTATTTATTTCCCTTGTTGATTACTTTATCTTCCCCATTTAGTTTATGAATTCTCATGTTAGATTTGATTTTCTATTTAATACAATTTGAGGTATTTCATATTTATGGATGCTTTCTTCAATTTATGTTATTGATGCTTTCAATTGGTTGTTTGGATTTTATTATTTCTTATTGCTTTTTTATGCTTTTATGTTGTGCCTTCCAAGTGTTTGATAAAATGCTTAGGAGGGTTTTAAGTTAGATTTTTCTCCTTTTGGCTTTGGTTGAGTAATTGGTGATATTTGAGTTATCAAACTCCTTTGTTGATTGATAATTGAAAGTTGCTAGTTGATTTGGACTCCACTAAAGCTAGTCTTTCCTTAGGAGTTGACTAGGACTTGAGGAATCAAATTGATTCATCCACTTGACTTTCCTTCATAATTAGAGGGTTAACTAAGTGGGAGCAATGAATAATTCTAATCACTATTGAGGACGATAATAAGGATAGGACTTCCAATTCTCGTTCCTTGCCAAGAGCTTTTATAGTTGTTAGTTTAATTCTTGCAATTTACTTTTCCTGTTCTCTTATTCAAAATCCCAAAAAGATACAATCTCATAACCAATAATAAATACACTTCTCTGAAATTCCTCTGAGAGATGACCCGAGGTTTGAATACTTTGGTTATTATTTTTAGGAGTTTGTTACTTGTGACAACTAAATTTTTGTATGAAATGATTCTTTGTTGGTTTAGAAACTATACTTGCAACGAGAATTTATTGTGAAATTCTTTACCATCAAAAATCCATTCATCAAAATGGCGTTGTTACCACAAAACACATCAAGGCATCTAGTGGAATCAAAGAAAGATTGAAATTATCAATTCAAGGGTCTAAAAGCATGTTTTTACACTTAAGCACAAATTAAGGGACAATCACGAAATCATGCTATTTTATTGAGTAAATGTGAGAAAATATTGACAAAATACTCTAAATTCAGCACAAGATAAACCCTAAAAATGGGGTTTATCAGAAGACTATGTAGCAGACCTTTTAGCAATAGCCATGGTCAACCGAGTAGAAGAAGAAGAGGAAGAAATAACCTCTAAAAAGGATAAACCAACAGCTTCAGTTAATCCTCCACAGACAGGATCTTCTGAAGTAAAAAATTCTAACAAATGGTTTACCTTTGATGATATCCCACCATCAAGATACAGGAAAAGGTTAAATGAATTTGGTGCTTGGATTGAAACCAACATGGCTAATCCAAATCTTTCAAGCAGACAGGTCCTTGCAGATTTCATAAATCGGATGACTAACAACCTCCATGAATGGGTTAACAACCTTTTTGAGTATCAAAGACTCCAAATCATTAGTAGTACTTTTCCTCAGTTTTTGGGGATACTACACCAAATATCCTTGGGAGATATTACAATTATCCAGAAAAAAATTCTAAGAGTATTTTGAAATGAAGTGCTGCTCACTCAACAGAAAGGACTTGGAAAAATATTACAAGAGAGTGGCTGCTAAAATATTATCCTCTTGGAGAAAATAATAATCCACTACTCAAACAAGTCTTCATGGCATCCTTGCCAGATGAAATTTAGCCAGAACTGCAACGGATGATGATGAATCTTTGCAAAGAAGTGGCTACCACCACCATTGGAGAAATATACCAGCTGACTCTAGCTGCCCTAGATAAACTGTGTGAACAACAACAGATGTTCAAACGACTCAATCAAAATTCTGGCAAATTCAAAGGGACATGCAGTAAATCCTACTTGAAGATCAAATGCAAAGAACCTGGCATGTGTGAATGTAAGCCTAAAAAGAAGACACATTGGCAACAACAATCTAGACCATTTCAACAGAAGACATTCAAAAGGGGTATAAGAAAGCAAAGATCTTTTCGCTATTTCAAAAGAAAAAACCTCCATAGCAAAAGGTCAAATAAATGCTTCATTTGCAAAAAACATGGCCACTTTGCTAGATCATGTCCCAATAAGACAAAGAAAGAAATTAAAATACTTTAGTCTTTGACGGATGCAGCCTCCATAAAAGATGAAGATGATCTTGAATCAGTACTTGAAGAGCAAGCAGACAAAGATGATGATACCCAATATGTTTTCCAAGACTCTGACTTGGAAGAAAGCAGTTCAGAGGAAGATTTTCCACCAAAGAGGTCAATCTTTACAATAGCTTCCATCAATTCCTAAAGGATAAAAAATCTCAAAAGAAGAACTTGGATATCTTGGGTCTTTAGGAATAAAGCAGATTGATGGCACTCTCCGACCTCATTTTGACTTAAAGGTCAAAATTTCTATCTATGACAAACCACTGAAAGCTGTTGCACTGATGGATACTGGATCTTGTGCCACTGTCCTAAAACCACATGTCTTACAAAAAGAAATTTGGGCACCTTTCTATAGGAGGTTCGCGGCAGCTAATAACAAAGTCTTCACCATCCATCTAGTTTCCAAAAAATCTATTGGATTGAAAATATTTGTAGGCCAGACCACTTGGCTCAGAGTATTGGGGAGTTATCTCCCAGATAAAGATGTCCTGTGTGGATTCGATGCCTTTTTCGAACCCATGGGATACATATTAAACCCATTGGCCTTAGTTACAAAAGGCAGTTCTTGCCTTTTACAGGAATACAAAGCATCCTTGAAATTCAAGAAGCTCCAGATGAATACAAGGAGGTCCAGTAACAACTTCTTAATACATGTTGTGACAATCATGATCACTTCAACTACCCAGCATCTTTGTAGAAAAATCCATATTTTTATGTTCGTCTTCCTTTTAAAAAGAATGATGACATCAACCCAACAAGGGCCACACACTCAAGGATGAATCCTGAAGATCTCAGGTCGGCAAGAGCTGAATGTGCAGCTCTTCTTGTTCAAGGATTCATTGAACCAACCAATTCTAACTGGGCATGTTAAGCCTTTTATGTTGAAAAAAGGGCTAAGCAAAATAGAGGAAAAAGGAGGCTTGTTATTGATTACAAGCCACTCAATGACTTTTTGTAAGATGACAAATTCTTGCTACAAAGAATTCTAGTTATTACACAAAGGTTAAGTGGAGCAAAAATATTTAGCAAGTTTGATCTAAAGGCTGATTTTTGGCAAATAGGGCTCCATCCTGAAGATAGATGCAAAACAACCTTTTGTATTCCTGAAGCCCAATATCAGTGGATAGTAATGCCAATCGGACTCAAAGTAGCCCCATCTCTCTTCCAAAAAACAATGGTCAAAATCTTTGAGCCCATTTTACATTCCACACTCATTTACATCGATGACATCCTACTTTTCTCAAAGGACAATGAAACCTATAAGGCTCTCCTGGCCCAATTCACTCAAATCGTTAAAGATTGGGGAATCATGCTATCATAAAAAAAAGAGCTCTCTTGCTAAAACAAAAATTGAGTTCCTCGGGATGGTCTTCGAAGATGAATTTTTTCAACCAGGGAATCATATTGCCAAAGAATTAATTCATTTTCCTGACGAAAACATAACAGTCAAGCAAGTTCAACAATTCTTGGGAATTGTAAACTACATCAAAGACTTTATTCCAGATATAACCAGACACACCAGCCAGCTGTCAAAACTCTTGAAAAAGAAACCCCCACCATGGAAACTTGAACAAACCACAACTGTCAAAACTCTGAAGAAGATAGCACAAGACCCCCTCTCTAAAGATTCCTAGCATAGGAAAAGGATATTACAGACAGATGCTAGTGATGAATTTTGGGGAGATGTGTTACTTGAAAAAATTGATAGGACAAGACACTACTGTGCACATGCTAGTAGACAGTTCAAAGAATCAGAAAAACACTACCATGCCACTTACAAAGAAATCCTTGCTGTCAAACGCGGGATAGAAAAATTCAATTTTCACCTCAGTTCTTATCATTTTACTGTAGAGATGGATAACACCTCTTTTCCATCAATCCTGGAAATCAAAAAAAAGATTCTGCCAAACTCTTAGCTCTTGCAATGGAAAGATTGGTTTTTTCGTTATAAATTTGAGGTGAAACACATAAAAGGACACCAAAATACACTTGCTGATTTTCTGTCTAGGCCTACCAAAGAACCAATCCCAAAACCAGTCCTTTACATTTGCACCATGAGCACACACAATCCATCATACACCATTCTATTTTCTGATTGTCTGCTTCACAAAAGCCCATACAAAAGAAAGATTGGCCCTTTTCCCCTCAAAGCAAGACCCCAGACAGAGTTTCAAATAGATTTCCTAGCCATACAAATCCTGTTCTACTGGCTACACTAGCTTCTTGTCATAACCCAAATCCAGCCGAACCCAAAGTACTTCAACATGGATGTCCCTTTTTGTACTATCCCAATAATCCAAGGACCTATACCAGAAGAAATGATGTGGTATATCTGGTTGTTCCTGGCGGTGGTGACGTTGAAGGTTGTTCCTGATGTGGTATATCTGAACCCTAGGTTTAGTGTGGATCCATTCTGATTGAGGGTGAAGCTCGTACAGTCCATTCTCCTTAATGATCCTACTCAAAGCGCCACAGACAAGGTCGGATCCTTCGGATCAGAGAATGCTGCACGTTAGGTTCTAGCCTCTACCACAGAGTCCCTAATCTCCCCAGAAATTGTCTAAACTGATGTCTCGAGAAGTCCCCAACGAAGTCGTGGATTAGCCATCTGAGAGATGTATATTCAAGCTGTTGGTTCGTCACTGTCCGGTGAAAGACGCGTTCTGAACCCAAGTAGACGCGAGTGTTTGTCAGGCACGTTCGTCTTAATGTGATGAACAGAGCTAATTTATCAGATCATCCTATTCACCATGATGAAGTACGAATATACATCTTAGAATTAATCAAACACGGATTGAAGAGAAACAATAGTACTTTTATTAATTCATAGGACTCAGCAGGGCTCCTCCTTTCAACCTAGGAGGTTTAGAAACTCATACTGAAAGTAAAACTTGAACAATAATGTGTATGGTATGTGAATATGGTGATTAAAGGTCTGAATTACATAAATTTAATCCCTTAGATACTAAACAGATGACTAGTAAGGGTAAAACAGTCTATTTAGTGCTAAAATTCACTTTTGGGGCCCACTTGGTGAGTGTTTGGGCTTAGCTTTGATGAGATCCACGTGCTATGAGGTCTCTTGGACGTGGAACGCCAGATCGGGGGTCCTCATTCGGCGTTTGGACGCTAGTCTCTGCTTTTGGGCACTGGACGCTTGGAAGGGGGTAGGAAGCTGACGTTGGATGCCAGTTTTGGATCTTTTAATACGAAGAAAAGTATGGACTATTATATATTGCTGGAAAGCTCTGGAAGTCAGCTTTCCATACACGTTGAGAGAGCTCCATTTGAACTTCTGTAGCTCCCAAAAGCTCTTCTGAATGCAGGCAGGTCAGATCTAGATAGGATCTACAGTATTTTCTCTGTCTCTAAATCATACTTCTGTTCCAACTCCTCAATTTCAGCCAGAAAATACATAAAACTATATAAAAACATGAAAACTCATAGTAGAATCTAAAATGTGAATTTAACACTAAAACCTATAAAAACTTAATAAAAACTACTAAAAACTATATGAAAGTGATGCCAAAAAGCGCATAAAATATCCGCTCATCACAACACCAAACTTAAACCGTTGCTTGTCCCCAAGCAACTAAAAACACAGTAGGATAGAAAAGAAAATTAAGATACAATAAATTTCTAAGTTTCAAATTAAGCTTAGTTACTATCAGATGAGCGGGACTTGGTAGCTTTTTGCTTCTGAATAGTTTTGGCATCTCACTATCCATTGAAACTCAGAGATGTTGGCATCCTTAGGAACTTAGAATCCAGATGATATTATTGACTTTCCTAGTTAAGCTTATTTTGATTCTTGAACACAGCTTTCTGAGTCTTAGCTGTGACCCTAAGCACTCTGTTTTCCAGTATTACCACCGAATACATTCATGCCACAGACACTTTAACTGGGTGAACCTTTTCAGATTGTGACTCAACTTTGCTAGAGTCCCCAAATAGAGGTGTCCAGAGTTCTTAAACACACTCTTTTTTCTTTGGACCACGACTTTAACCGCTCATTCTCAAACTTTTCACTTGACACCTTCACGCCACAAGCACATGGTTAGGGACAGCTTGGTTTAGCCACTTAGGCCAGGATTTTATTCCTTTGGGCCCTCCTAACCACTGATGCTCAAACCCTTGGGTCCTTTTACCCTTGCCTTTTGGTTTAAAGGGTTATTGGCTTTTTCTTTTTGCTTTTTCCATTTTTTATTTTTTTCTTTTTATTTTTTCGCCATTTTTTTTCGCATGCAAGCTTTTTTTTTCTTTTTGCTGCTTTTGTTTGCTTCAAGAATCAAGTTTAGATTTTTCAGATTATCAATAATACTTTTTCTTTTTTCTTATTCTTTCAAGAGCCAACATTCATAAATTTCAACTTCAAATATGCACTGTTTATTTCATACATTCAGAAAACAAAAACAATGACATCACATCAACATAATTAAACTATTCTTATTTTAAACTTGAAATTTATGCATCTCTCAATTCTTTTCAATAAAAATTTTCTTTTAAGCAAGGTGAGAGATATATGGAGCATTTTACAACTTAAAGACATCAATGCAAATGATCATGTAACTAGAACAAGAAAACAGATAAATAAACAGACAGAAAATAGAAAAATAACAGGAAACAGGTGTAAAGAGAACGAATCCACCTTTAAGGGTGGCGTCTAGTGCTCCTCCTTGAGGATCCAATGTGATGCTTGATCTCTTTTATGTCATCCATTTGCCTTTGTTACTCTTCCCTCATAACCCTTTGGTCTTCCCTTATGGCTCTTTGGTCTTCTCTTATTTCATTGAGGATGGTGGCATGTCCTTGATGCTCCATCCTCAATTGATCCATATTAGTGCTCAATTCTCTAAGAGAAGTTTGCCATTGATCCCAATAGTTTTTTAGAGGAAAATACATCCCTTGAGGCATCTCAAGGATCTCATGATGAGGCGGATGCACAGGCTCTTGTGCATGCTCTCTGGTTTCCTCCATCCGCTTCTTAGTGATGGGCTTATCTTCCACAATGGAGACATCTCCATTTATGACAATTCCAGCTGAAATGTATAGGTTCCACATCCTAAGCTACCTAACAACCTAGAATCCACTACAACATGCATATCTAACTAGCCTAATTATGAACATAAATAGAAATATAGGAAATTAACGATGAATGGAAAGAAGGGTGGCGTTCAGCGGAACCTGGAAGGCAAAGAAAAGAAAGTGGGGCAGAGAGGTGGTCGGGGAATGGTGGTGGTGGCGGCCGACGCAGTGGTTGACAGCGGCACGGCGACGGTGGAGACTGTGGGCGCAGGGGGGTTTCAGGAAGGGTAATGGGGTTAGGAGGGGAAAGGGGAGGGAAGGGAAGAGGGGCGTTGGTGGCGGTTGGGGAGGCGCGGCGGTGACGGTGGCGCGGTGAGGTGGTGGTCACTGAGGTGGGGCAGCGGGGGTGGAGGGAGAAGAGGAAAGAAGAAGAAGAAAGAGGGGGAAGGAGGAAGGGGGGTGGCATGGCGGTGGGTTCTGGGTGGTCGACAGAGGGCGGTGGTCGGTAGTTGTGGCTGGGAGTTGGTAGTGGTGGAAGGTTGCAGAGAGGGGAGGAAGGAGAAGGGGCTGGGGGGCGCGAATGGGTAGGGTTCACGTGACTGAGGGGTTTAGTAAATTTGAATCCACGCGGTCGCGTGGCTGGGGTGAAATGGAGGTCGACGCGATCGCAGGAGTGATGCGATCGCATGGAATGAGTAAATTATGAATGACGCGGTCGCGTGAGGCATGCGACCGCGTCGCTGGAAATTATGCTAAACATACAATTCCAGCGTCGTTTCAGCGTAACTCTCTGTCTCTTCTGGGGTGGTGGTGCAATCCGTGCGACGCGATCGCGTCGCTCACACTGTCGCGTGGGATTGGTGTTATGCAAGTGATGCGATCGTGTCAGGGACGCGACCGCGTGGGTCGTTTTGTGCGAAACGCACAATGGCCGCACGATTCCAGCCTAACTCTCTGGACGTTGGGGATTTACACCGATCTCCAGATCACGCGGCTGTGTGGGTGACGCAGACGCGTGGGTGGTTGTTTTTCGCAACTGACGCGATCGCATGAATGATGCGGTCGCGTTGTGCACCCTTTTTTTTATGCAGGTATACAATTATGCAGTATGCAATGCGAATGAATAATATTCAGGTTTAATTGAAAAGGAAATAAAAATAAATAACACGAAATAAAACTGAAAAGGAAACGACCATACCATGGTGGGTTGTCTCCCACATAGCACTTTAGTTAAAGTCCTTAAGTTGGACATTGGATGAGCTTCCTATTATGGCAGCTTGTGCTTAAATTCATCCATAAATCTCCACCAATGTTTGGAATGCCAACAGCCTCCGGGGTCCCAAACTAGGCATGTAAAGCTTCTGAGCAGCTTCAAACAAATTCTCAGGCTCCTGGGGTGACGAATGTCAGAATAGATTCCAGGATCCCAAACTTCGCTTTTAGATCCGCCTTTGTCTTGATCTATATTTTTTCATCCGAGCAGTTTAGAAAGTAGATTTTCACCAAGGTGACCAAACTTTTTCCGAGATCCATTCGATTGACCATGATGCCAATCCGTGCACTTCGAGTTGAAGCATGGAACCTTATTGAACCTTGTGCACCAGCTCTGAGCGCGAGCCATTTTCCTCTTACTCTTAAAGCTGCAGAGAGCTCTAAGTTGGCCATCTGTTTCAAGCAAACCATATTCAAGTGGAAAAATAAAGTTAAAGGTTAAGGATTGTACCCACTTGAAGCTTGTATTGGGTGGTAATGGCCTTGGGATAGGTGTTTCCAGTGGTTCTGTGAGTTCTACTCCCTTGTGCTCTTCTGTGAATTCCTTCACTTCCTTGCAGACTTCTTCAATTACATCCATGTCCTGACCAAAGCCTCCTATGTCTTCCTCGTCACTTAAGTTATAAACGGGAGGTTGAGAAAAATCTACCTCCGCATCGTCTTCGTATTCACTTGGGGAAGACTCTTCGATCTCAGAGAATTCACTTGCGGATGTAAGTTCATCACTGGGAGAACTTGACTTGAGATTATCATCATCAAGGAAACTTGCTTCTTGGAGTATTCCGTCTAGTTCCTCATAAAAGACTTGCCTTGGGGGTTGTGTACTATCCTCCTTAGCATCGACTGCAACGTCCTTGACAGAATTCTCCACAATTCTGGATTCCCATGGAGGCTCAACGTCTCCTAAGTCTTCAACCAACTCTTCTTCTTGTATAATGACAGCTTCCTCTACTTGTTCCAGTACGAAGTCATGCCCTGTTCTGTCCACTGGAGTTTCTAGTATCTCCTTCATGCTACGCTCATCATTAGATTGTCCACACGGAGTTGTGGGAGGTCCTTGAATGTTCGAACGTCTAGAAGATAATTGACTTATTGCTTGCTTCAGTTGATAAAGGGTTGTTTGAAGTTAATCTACTGTTTCCTTGAGGCGAACCTCTAATTCTCGGGGTGATAGATTTGGACGTGGTACCTGGGGAAGTGGTGGTGTTTGGGAGTAATTGGATTGGAATCAGGGTAAATGAGGATTATATGGTGGCGAATGGTGAAAAGAAGCTTGTGAGTGTGGTGGTTCGAACTTATGTTGAGAGGATGGCCTATAAGCACAGGGTGGGGCTTGTTGGTAACTGCAAGGTTGTCCACCATGTCTATTTGCTTGGTATGCATTGTAGAATGGTCTTTGTGCATGATATCTTGGAGGGTGTTGTTGCCTAAAGGGTTGATCAGATCCTCTTGGCTCCATCCATCTTTGATTGCTCTGACCTTGATGCATGTTCCTGTTATAACTTTCACTCCTTTCAACAATATTAGAACCAAACTCAAAGCGAGAGGGGTGAGAATTCATAGTAGCTAATGGAAATAAAAAGAGAAAAATAAAGATAAATAAACAAGTAAAAGAAAAATTATTTACAATAACCAATAATAAGGCACACGATTGCAGTTCCCCGGCAACGGCACCATTTTGAAAGAACTGAAGATTGATGGTTTAGAAGTTATAGTAAATTCTCGTTGCAAGTATAGTTACTAAACCAAGCAATCAACCTTTCTTACAAACGTTTTGGTTGTCACAAGTAACAAACCCCTAAATAAATTGATAACCGAAGTATTTAAACCTCGGGTCGTCTTCTCAAGGAACTACAGGGAAGTATGTTCTTATTATTGGTTATGAAGATTGTGAATCGGGGTTGTGAAGATGAGGAACAAGTAATTTAAATTGCAATTAAAATAGGTAAAAGACTGTAAAATAAATAAATAACTGTAAAAACATACTTTTGGCAAGGTGTGAGAAATTGGAAGTCCTATCTTAGTTATCCTTATCAATGATGATGAAGATTGAATCTTAATTCCACTCAGTCAGTCTTTACTTAAAGTAAAGAAAAGTCAAGTGACTAATTAGTTTGATTTTCAAATCCTAGTTAATCCCTAAGGAAAGATTGGGATTATTGAAGTTCAATTCAATTAGCAAAGATAACAATTATCAATCATGTTTGAGTTTGATAACTCCTGAGTTACTAATTTCTTAACCAAGACCAAAAAGGAAAAAAGTAAATCTACCGGAATAAAAATGCCTTTAGATTGGAAGCAACAGTAATATAAATAAAGGAAACAATTGTAAACTGAAATACCTCAAATAACATTAATTCAAAAGAGTAATCTGTAACATAGAAGAATTCATAAATTAAATTGAGAAAATAATAGAAAGGAATATTGAACCTGATAAAAAGAGATAATCCTGAAAGCGAATAAAATCCTAAATCTAAATCCTAAAAGAGAGAGGAGAGAACCTCCCTTAAAATTAAATCTAAATCATGAAAAGTAACTAATTGGAGAGTCTCCTCTGACTGGATGCATTCCCCCACTTCATAACCTCTGATCTGTGCCTTCTGGACTTGGATTTGGGCCAAAAAGGGCTTCAGAAATCGCTGGGAGTGTTTTCTGTAATTTCTGGTACATAGCCTCTGTCACGCGTCCGCGTGGGTCACACGGTCGCGTCATTTGGAGTTTTCCTTGCCACGCGGTCGCTTCAGTCATGCGTCCGCGTCATCTACGTTTCGTTCAAGGCGCGCGATCGCGTCATCCACACGGTCGCGTCACTGCCATTTCACGCTGGCATGCGGCCGCGTCGTCCATGCGATCGCGTCACTGCCAGTTTCTTCAAAAACTCCATTTCGTGCTTTCCTTCCATTTTTGTATGTTTTCTTTCCATCCTTTAAGTCATTCCTGCCTTAGAAGATCTGAAATTACTCAACAGACGAATCACGGCATCGAATGATAATAAAGGGAAATTAAAATAATTACTTTTAAAGCATAGAAAACATGTTTTTCACATACATCACATAATAGGGAAGGGAAAGTAAAACCATGCAATTAACATGAATAAGTGAGTGAAGGATTAAATAAATCTCTTAAACTAGGCACAAAATATATCATAAAATATGGGTTTATCAACCTCCCCACACTTAAACAATAGCATGTCCTAATGCTAAATCCAAGATAAAGAGTAAGGTAAGGTTGAAGTGGTGGAATCTCATGCAATGCAATCTATCCTAAATGCAACTACCTAAATGTATCATGCAATTCTAATTTTTTTATTCACTTGTATATAAAGCTTACATGTAGTTGAATTAATTCACATTTCTCAAGGAATTATATATATAGCCAGACCTTAGATAATGATAAAGCACTTTTACAATTGAGATGGGAAAGAAAAAATATTTTTATAAACTTGCAAGACAATTAATAATTCAAGCAGAGATATATGCTAATGAGCTATTGAACTCTCACTGGATTTTGTGTTTACTCTCTAGTCACTCAGTGTTTATTGGGTTAATCACTCTATTCTTCTTTTTATCCTTACTTTCTATAACTTTGTTCTTCATCTAACCAATCAACAATTATAGAATATAGGCATACAAAAGTCATGAGGTCTTTAATTAAGGTTGTAATGGGGCCAAGGTAAAGGTAAGGGTATATGTATAAGGCTAAGTGAGCTAATTAAGCAAATCCTTGATTAGTCTAAGATCTCACCTAACATACATACTTTGTAAAGCACAGCTTCTTTTACCTATTTTACCCATATTTTCCCACTCGTTTATGTTACATGCTCATATTTTAATTTTGTCCCATATGCATTGCTTTATTTTGTATTTGGAGAATTCTTTTGTATCCCCTTTATTGAAATACTGAATATATATATAGATGCACACGGTAATTAAATTATTTTGATTCCACATGAGCATGCTTCCCAAAATTTTTATTTTGAATTATTTTATTCTTTTCAACTTTCTACCCTTTGTTTTTATCATCCATGTTCCCAATAGGTTTCCCACACTTAAACAATTACACAATTTCTATCTTAAGCTAACCAATGATTCAACTTGGGATTTTTATTTTGTTTTTCTGCTTAAGGCTAGTAATGTGATTTGTAGAATAAGAGGGGATTTAAAGGCTCAAGGGGGCTAACAAGGGTGATGTAAAAGGTAGGCTAATTTGGGATAAGTGAGCTAAAATCAAACAATGGCCTCAATCACTCTCTTGGTATGTATTTCTATTCTATAATCGGACATATAGATTAAAACAAAGTAAAGAACACCAGAATAAATAAGAAGGGCGGAACACACAGAAATAAAAATTATGGTTTGAATGTAACCATATAATTAAGCTCAAAACTCACAGGCTGTGTGTTCTCTAACTCAAAAATCATATATCAGTTATATATGTCATGCAAGTAAAATTAAGAGTTCCCATTATTCTCAATGTAAATCTTAAGGTGGCTTTAAAGTTCTAGTGTTTCTCCTTGATGAAATGTTGTTAACTAACTAACATGGAATGCTATATATACAAGGTGTGTGGATTGTTTCTATTATGTTCAAGTCTCTAGTTTACTTCCTTTTATATTTTCAATTTAAACTAAGCTATCTTATGCTAAAAAGGGTAAACTATACTAATTAATCCACATTTTCTATAACTAATAAGTTAGAATTGTAACTAAACTAAATGGCTAAAATATGAACTAAGAGTGCAACATGTAGAAATAGAGTAAAAATACATGAAAATAGTGATGTATAAGTACTGAGAAAATAAAAATAAAAATAAAGAGAAAAAATATAGGAAAAATAGCAAAATAAAATAAAAAGAGTCTGTAGTGGTTCACCAAAAAAACGCCAGAGATGGCGACCTCCCCACACTTAAAATGAAGCATCGTCCCTGATGCTCACTCAAGTAGGGTGTGAAGGGGTGTCATCACTGGAAGGATGGGTAGCTGGAGTCTCTGTGGTGGTGTTCTGAGGATCTGCCTGCTGCAGAGGAGGTGCTGACTGAATAGAAACCTCTGAGACTGCAGCCTGGATCTGAGGCAGGGCCTCATGCTGTGAAGCAGCCTGCTCTGTGTCTGCCTGTGCAGCCTCGCTCTGTGGATGGGTCTCTGCCTCGTGATCATCCGCCTTCTCCTCAGATGGCTCTGATGGTGTGTCAAGCTCGGAGGGGATATCGCCAGATCGTATCATCAGCTTCAGGTGCTCATAGCGTCTCTTGCTGCGACGCTCAGCTCTCTCATATCGGCGCCAGTTGCGGCGCTCCATCTGGTCTAGCTGTCGAAACAGGCAGTGCACTAGGTGATAAACCGGCTCTGAGGCAGGTGGAGGTGTAGTGGTGGTAGCAGGGGTAGCTGTAGAGGAAGAGGGGCCGGCAGATGGTGTGGTTGTCTCATCAGTAGGAGTGAGGAATGGAGGTCTGTAGCCCAAAGCCAGAAAGTTCCTGCTGTGAGGGATAATTTTTTTGCATTCTGCAGCAGGTGGCTTCTCATCAGCATCCTCCCAAGGCACGTCAGCTCGACGGCCTAGCTGTGTAATCAGATATGGAAAGGGGAGAGTGCCTCGGACGTGGACCCTGGCCATGTAGTACCAGATAAAGCGTGGCAGGTACAGGTCTTTACCCTCCAGCACACACCATAGGAGGGTGATCATAGCGACAGGTAGCTCTGTCTCGTGAGTACTCAGCATAATAAAGTTGCTTAGGATCTGATGCCATAGCCGAGCCTCATCATTTAAGTAAATCCGCTTGATTCTCTTTGGCATGGTGGTGTTCTAACCCATGATCCAAGGAACGGTCGGGTCAAGGGCTATCCTGGCCTTGACTGCATCCCAATCAAACTTCATGAAGCGCATATCCTCCTCAGCTTTTTGATAACCATCCAGCTGATCGGATTTAGGCAGAAGCTTCAGAACATCCTCTATGGCCTCTTCAGTGACCAGTATCTGCTTCCCTCTTAGGTTCACTGCATCTAGAGAAGTTTTTAAGTAATTGCACTAAAATTTCCTTACCCAAGATGCATTTACCTCAGTCAGGTTTCTCTCCAGGAAGAACCAGCCGCTTTGTTTGATCTGATCAGAGGTGTATTGCTGGAGTTCTTCTGGGATCTTCAGAGTCCTCTCCAGGTATAGGTTTCTGGAGTTTGCAAACACTGGATACTTCAGCTCGCAGTAGCGGTTTGCAAACTTAATGGGATTAGTAGCAGGGAGTAGCTGGTCAGCCTTCTCCTGCGGGGTAAAGTGTTTCTCCCGCCAGGAGTCATCATGCATGAGGTCCAGGATAGACATGGAGGCTTCACCTCTTTTCCGTTTGCCAGTTGTTGCCTTTCCTTTTCCTTTTCTTTGGGTGTTAGACATCCTGAAAAATAGAAAACCAAGATATAATAAAAATAGGAAAGCAGGTAGGCAATTAATCGAAAGAAGCATAAAATGGCAAAGGAGCAATAGAATAATGAAAAGGAGTTAAGTAAATGTGCATTAAGGATTGTATAGGAGTTAAAAGTCCGAGAATAAAAGTTCACAATCCAATATGTAAAAGAATTCATGTTAAGTAGGAAAAACGTCCGTCATGCCTTGGTTAGAATGTTAGAGAGAATAGTGAAAAACCAGAAGAGATGTTTTGAAAGGTAAGCGGGTTAGGAATGAAAAAGAGGTTAGGAAGTTAAAATTAGTGAATTAGTAAAAAGTGGGTTAGAATAAGTGGCATGATGAGCATTTCCTAAATAACGAGAATTCACAAATTAAAGCAACAGATAACTCAAATTCAAACAAGGAAGTTAAGGATGAATCAAATGAAAATAGCAAAAAGTGGAATTGAATCATCCAAGATGCAATTTATAAACCAGAAAATTAAAAAGAATAAGAAAGCTTGCCCTGTCATTCATGAATTGGTTTGGTAAAAGCTGAGTAAAGTAGAGTGCAAGTTTGCCAAAACCAAAACAGGAATGAAAATCAAAACAATTTACAGAAATTTGGGCAGCATCCCGGCTAAAATTGGATGTTCTCAGAAAATAAATAGCAATTAGAATAGCTCATATGAATTAAAATATAGCTGCAATTACATAAAGGGAATATGAACATGGAAAAGCAATGTAAAAAGCAGCATGAAACAAGAAATTACAGCATATGAACAATACTAACATCACAGCAACAGCAGAATTGCGAAAATTAGAAAACAAGAAACATGAACAGCGCAATCAAACAGGCCTAAATCCACTAACCACATCCTAAGCTACCTAACAACCTAGAATCCACTGCAACATGCATATCTAACTAGCCTAATTATGAACATAAATAGAAATATAGGAAATTAACGATGAATGGATAGAAGGGTGGCATTCAGCGGAACTTGAAAGGTGAAGGAAAGAAAGTGGGGGCAGAGAGGTGGCCAGGGGATGGTGGTGGTGGCGGCTGTGGGCGCAGGGGGGTTTCGGGAAGGGTAATGGGGTTAGGAGGGGAAAGGGGAGGGAAGGGAAGGGGGCGTTGGTGGCTGTTGGGGAGGCGCGGCGGTGACGGCGGCGCGGTGAGGTGGTGGTCACTGAGGTGGGGCAGCGGGGGTGGAGGGAGAAGAGGAAAGAGGAAGAAGAAAGAGGGGGAATGAGGAAGGGGGTGGCGTGGTGGTGGGTTCTGGGTGGTCGCCGGAGGGCGGTGGTCGGTGGTTGTGGCTGAGAGTTGGTAGTAGTGGAAGGTTGCAGAGAGGGGAGGAAGGAGAAGGGGCTGGGGGGCGCGAATGGGAAGGTCTCGCGTGACTGGGGGTTTAGAAAATTTAAATCCACGCGATCGCGTGGGGCACGCGGTCGCGTGGCTGGGGTGAAATGGGGGTCGACGCGATCGCGTGAGTGATGCGATCGCATGGAATGAGTAAATTATGAATGACGCGGTCGCGTGAGGCATGCGACCGCGTCGCTGGAAATTGTGCTAAACGCACGATTCCAGCGTCGTTTCAGCGCAACTCTCTGTCTCCTCTGGGGTGGTGGTGCAATCCATGCGACGCGATCGCGTTGCTCACGGTGTCGCGTGGGATTGGTGTTGTGCAAGTGACGCGATCGCGTCAGGGACGCGACCGCGTGGGTCGTTTTGTGTGAAACGCACAATGGCCGCACGATTCCAGCCTAACTCTCTAGACGTTGGGGATTTACGCCGATCTTCAGATCACGCGGCCGCGTGGGTGACGCGGACGCGTGGGTGGTTATTTTTCACAACTGACGCGATCGCATGAATGATGCGGTCGCGTCGCGCACCCCTTTTTTTATGCAGGTATGCAATTATGCAGTATACAATGCGAATGAATAATATTCAGGTTCAATTGAAAAGGAAATAAAAATAAATAACACGAAATAAAACTGAAAAAGAAACGACCATATCATGGTGAGCTGTCTCCCACCTAGCACTTTTAGTTAAAGTCCTTAAGTTGGACATTGGATGAGCTTCCTGTTATGGCGGCTTGTGCTTAAATTCTTCCAGAAATCTCCACTAATGTTTGGAATGCCAACAGCCTCCGGGGTCCCAAACTAGGCATGTAAAGCTTCTGAGCAGCTTCAAACAAATTCTCAGGCTCCCGGGGTGACGAATGTCAGAATAGATTCCAGGATCCCAAACTTCGCTTTTAGATCCGCCTTTGTCTTGATCTATATTTTTCCATCCGAGCGGTTTAGAAAGTAGATTTTCACCAAGGTGATCAAACGTTTTCCGAGATCCATTCGATTGACCATGATTCCAATCCGTGCACTTCGAGTTGAAGCGTGGAACCTTATTGAACCTTGTGCACCAGCTCTGAGCACGAGCCATTTCCCTCTTACTCTTAAAGCCGCAGAGAGCTCTAAGCTGGCCATCTGTTTCAAGCAAACCATATTCAAGTGGAAAAATAAAGTTAAAGGTTAAGGATTGTACCCACTTGAAGCTTGTATTGGGTGGTAATGGCCTTGGGATAGGTGTTTCTAGTGGTTCTGTGAGTTCTACTCCCTTGTGCTCTTCTGTGAATTCCTTCACTTCCTTGCAGACTTCTTCAATTGCATCCATGTCCTGATCAAAGCCTCCTATGTCTTCCTCGTCACTTAAGTCATAAACGGGAGGTTGAGAGAAATCTACCTCCGCATCGTCTTTGTATTCACTTGGGGAAGACTCTTCGATCTCAGAGAATTCACTTGCGGATGCAAGTTCATCACTGGGAGAACTTGACTTGAGATTATCATCATCAAGGAAACTTGCTTCTTGGAGTATTCCGTCTAGTTCCTCATAAAAGACTTGCCTTGGGGGTTGTGTACTATCCTCCTTAGCATCGACTGCAACGTCCTTGACAGAATTCTCCACAACTCTGGATTCCCATGGAGGCTCAACATCTCCTAAGTCTTCAACCAACTCTTCTTCTTGTATAATGACAGCTTCCTCTACTTGTTCCAGTACGAAGTCATGCCCTGTTCTGTCCACTGGAGTTTCTAGTATCTCCTTCATGCTATGCTCATCATTAGATTGTCCACACGGAGTTGTGGGAGGTCCTTGAATGTTCGAACGTCTAGAAGATAATTGACTTATTGCTTGCTTCAGTTGATAAAGGGTTGTTTGAAGTTAATCTACTGTTTCCTTGAGGCGAACCTCTAATTCTCGGGGTGATAGATTTGGACGTGGTACCTGGGGAAGTGGTGGTGTTTGGGAGTAATTGGATTGGAATCAGGGTAAATGAGGATTATATGGTGGCGAATGGTGAAAAGAAGCTTGTGAGTGTGGTGGTTCGAACTTATGTTGAGAGGATGGCCTATAAGCACAGGGTGGGGCTTGTTGGTAACTGCAAGGTTGTCCACCATGTCTATTTGCTTGGTATGCATTGTAGAATGGTCTTTGTGCATGATATCTTGGAGGGTGTTGTTGCCTAAAGGGTTGATTAGATCCTCTTGGCTCCATCCATCTTTGATTGCTCTGACCTTGATGCATGTTCCTGTTATAACTTTCACTCCTTTCAACAATATTAGAACCAAACTCAAAGCGAGAGGAGTGAGAATTCATAGTAGCTAATGGAAATAAAAAGAGAAAAATAAAGATAAATAAACAAGTAAAAGAAAAATTATTTGCAATAACCAATAATAAGGCACACGATTGCAGTTCCCCAGCAACGGCGCCATTTTGAAAGAACTGAAGATTGATGGTTTAGAAGTTATAGTAAACTCTCGTTGCAAGTATAGTTACTAAACCAAGCAATCAACCTTTCTTACAAACGTTTTGGTTGTCACAAGTAACAAATCCTTAAATAAATTGATAACCGAAGTATTTAAACCTCGGGTCGTCTTCTCAAGGAACTACAGGGAAGTATGTTCTTATTATTGGTTATGAAGATTGTGAATTGGGGTTGTGAAGATGAGGAACAAGTAATTTAAATTGCAATTAAAATAGGTAAAAGACTGTAAAATAAATAAATAACTGTAAAAACATACTTTTGGCAAGGTGTGAGAAATTGGAAGTCCTATCCTAGTTATCCTTATCAATGATGATGAAGAAGATTGAATCTTAATTGCACTCAGTCATTCTTTACTTAAAGTAAAGAAAAGTCAAGTGACTAATTAGTTTGATTTTCAAATCCTAGTTAATCTCTAAGGAAAGATTGGGATTATTGAAGTTCAATTCAATTAGCAAAGATAACAATTATCAATCATGTTTGAGTTTGATAACTCCTGAGTTACTGATTTCTTAACCAAGACCAAAAAGGGAAAAAGTAAATCTAGCAGAATAAAAATGCCTTCAGATTGGAAGCAACAGTAATATAAATAAAGGAAACAATTGTAAACTGAAATACCTCAAATAACATTAATTTAAAAGAGTAATCTGCAACATAGAAGAATTCATAAATTAAAT
The DNA here is from genome assembly GCF_003086295.3 of Arachis hypogaea. Taxonomy (NCBI): domain Eukaryota; kingdom Viridiplantae; phylum Streptophyta; class Magnoliopsida; order Fabales; family Fabaceae; genus Arachis; species Arachis hypogaea. The sequence continues at coordinate 137,611,288 of NC_092054.1, forward strand.
TGAGAAAATAATAGAAAGGAATATTGAACCTGATAAAAAGAGATAATCCTGAAAGTGAATAAAATCCTAAATCTAAATCCTAAAAGAGAGAGGAGAAAACCTCCCTCAAAACTAAATCTAAATCATGAAAAGTAACTAATTGGAGAGTCTCCTCTGAATGGATGCATTCCCCCACTTCATAACCTCTGATCTGTGCCTTCTGGACTTGGATTTGGGCCAAAAAGGGCTTCAGAAATCGCTGGTGCATAGCCTCTATCACGCGTCCACGTGGGTCACGCGGTCGCGTCATTTGGAGTTTTCCTTGCCACGCGGTCGCTTCAGTCATGCGTCTGTGATGTGGGCGGAAATTGGCGAGTTAAGAATGATTATAAAATATGCGTTGCAAGTATAGTTCTCAACCAACTAGAAATCCGCTTATTAATTTAGAAGGGTGTCACAGAAATTAAAATTAAAATACTAGGAGTATGGATCCCTGGTCGTCTCCCAACGAGTTGCAGAAAAGTGTGCTATTTTATTAATCAGATGTTTTCAAAAAGGTTTGAGTTGAATGGCAGAAAATTAAATCAGAGAATTTATATAAATTTAAATAAAAGCCTTGACTGGGAGTTGATTAGCTGGAAGCCCTATTCTTGTTGGAGTACTCTCAAGATTAATTGACAATTGGGGGTTATTATGTTTAGTTGTCCCTTACTAAGTAAGGAAAAGTCAAACAAGTTGGAATGCTGTTTCTATCCACAAGTTCCAATCCGCTCTTGGGAGGATTGGTGTTAGTGACTAGAGAGCAATCCAACAATAAACCCAATTACAATCTTTCTCTTGAGCATCCCCACTCAAGGGTTCCTTTCAATCAGCTCCCCATCAAGTTAGGGAACTACTCGATCATTGTAAATGTAAAATTCATAGCATAAGAAAGGGAATTAAAGAAGGACATGATAAATAATGATCAAAAGATTAATTAAAGATAAAAGTAATTCTTGTATTAATAAATGCTAAAATAATCTAATAGTAAAATTAAGTATATTAAGGAACATAGAAGAGTAAGAGACAAGTAAAGAGAACGAACTAGAATGTCGAAGTCTTGATGAGGCAATAACTCTTCTCAATATCCCAATGCAAAAATAATGAAAATAACAAATCCTAAAAACTATGAATATGTAGAGAGAAAACCTAGAGGAGGAGTAAAACTAGATCTAAAACTAAAAACTATGCGGAATGAATGTTGTTGTTGGTTTCTGCATGTTCTCTGGCTCTAGTCTGCTTTTTTGGGCCGAAAACTGGGTCAAAATAAGGCCCGAAATCACTCCCAGCGATTCTGCAAATTATGCAGATCGCGCATGTCACGCGGATGCATCATTCAGGCGGACGCGTCATTCGGCGTTTCGCTTTACCACGCGGGCGCGTCATCCACGCTTCTGCATCACTTGTGTAGTTTCCAATTCGCACGGCCGCATCATCCATGCGGCCGCGTCATTGCGATTTCCTCTCTTCTGCGCGGTCGCGTCATCCATGCAGCCGCGTCGGTTCTCGCTGGTCATCTCCTCAATTTCTTGTGTTCCTTCTATTTTTGCAAGCTTCCTTTCCAATCTCTAACTCATTCATGCCCTATAAAGCCTGAAACACTTAACACACATATCACGGCATCGAATGGAATAAAGGAGAAATAAAATACATAATTAAAAGTCTCTAGGAAGCAAGTTTTCAATCATGCAATAACTTTAGGAAGGAATTATAAATGCATGATTATTTAATGAATAAGTGGGTAAAGATCATGATAAAACTACACAATTAAACACAATATAAACCATAAAATAGTGGTTTATCAACCTCCCCACACTTAAACATTAGCATGTCCTCATGCTTAGTTGAAGGAGATAAAATAAATGAGTGGGAACATGTAAAACCTGTGCAATGCAATGCAACCTATATATATGAATGCAACTATATGATTTTTGTTCACTTGATCAAAAGTAAGTAAGCTCTTCAAAACAATTACAAATCAAATTCCACTAACTCAATTCTTATACAGTAAGAACAGATAAAAATGCAAGAAGATAGCTCATGAAAGCAGGGAATATAGAAATTCAAGCATGGAACCCTCACTGATGATGTATGTACACTCTAGTCTCTCTAGTGTATAGGGTCATCACTCTATCCTTCTCTAATCATGCTCTCTAATTTTTGTTCTTCTCCTAACCAATCAACAACATTTAATATACCAATGCAAACATCATGAGGTCTTTTCAAGGTTGTAATGGGGCCAAGGTAAGGGTAAGGATACATATATGGCTAAGTAAGCTTATAAATTGAATCTTTAATTAACCCAAGCTTTAACATAACCTATATATATTCTATATAACTTTGGAATTCATACCTAGCTACCCAGAAATTTCCTTTCACATTCCATACTCATGTTTCAACCTTTTATTTTGATTTTATCATACATGCATTGATCTTTGAATGCTTGACTTAGCATTGGGGTAATTTTGTTCCCTTATTTATTTGTTGAATAATTTTGGATTTTTTTCATAGACACAGAAACATAAAAATAACATAGCTTATCAATGCACATAGAGTTTTAATTCTTATAGTTTCACATGAGTAGGTATCCAAATTCCCATTATTTTATCATGACTCATTCCCTTATTATCTTTTGCTTCCACAATTTTCCATACTTAAATAGCACACACAATTCTATCTTAAGCTAACCAAATATTCAATTTGGGATATATAATTGTTTTTCCGCTTAAAGCTAGTAATGTGGTAAAATATAGAACAAATGGGATTTAAAGGCTCAAAGTGGCTAACAAAGGTAATTGAAAGGGTAGGCTTAATTTGGATAAGTAAGCTAAACAAATAATGGCCTCAGTCATATGCAAACATATAAATATAATAAACATTGGACATATAGGATGAAACAAAATATAGATTACAATCATAGAGAAGTAAACACACAAGAATAAAATAATTATGGTTAAATAATATAACCATTCATAACGGCTCAATTATCACAGATTGTGTGTTCTTTAGCTCAAAAATCATGTTCCAAATACAACTTCAAGAAAATTTGACATAAAAGTTTTAATTAAAATTAGTGAAATTTTGTTCCAAAGATAAAGACTTAGAAGAAACCTATTGTCTTTTCAATCAAGCAGAACATGCATGCAACTAATCTATTATTATGCAATTTATCCTATTCTACAAAAGAAAAATCTAACTAAATATCCTAATTTATTGGTGCTAGGGAAGAGAAATTACCTCCGGAAGTCAGGTACTGACCGACCTCCCCACACTTAAGGCTTTGCACCGTCCTCGGTGCCATCTGTCAAGAACAAAGGTGGGCTGGTAGCAGTATCTCCACAGTCGGGACCATTATGGCTCCCTGTGCTGGTAAAGGAAGTGGAGTCCGGGGTGTCTGAGTCCTTGAATTTTCCCATAATCAGCTCCTTGAGGTATGTGAATCGGCGCTTATTACGGCGCTCTCTCATCTTAGCTTTCTGTTCCTGCCAATCCAACTTTTCAAGTATCTGCTGGAGCAGTTGGTCTGCAGTAGGTGCTTGTGGTGTTGAAGAAGGAATATCTTCAACTGGTTCAGTATGCTGGCTAATAGTGGCTACTGGAAGTCTAAGGTATTTCCCGTTGGGGACATACTGATCATCCCATGGAAGCATGGCTTTGGTGTCCCCAGCTCTGTAGGAGACTCTGGCTGCTGAGACAATATCTGAGACCATGGCGGGGAAAGGTAAGTTGCCCGCAATTTGTATGTGTCCCATGGCATTCCAGATATGTCTTGGTAGATTCAGAGGTTGGTCTGTAAGGATGCACCATAGAAGAACGGCCATGTCCGCAGTGAAGGAGGATTCGTGAGTGCTCGGAAAGATGTAATGGGACATGATTTGTGCCCATACGCGAGCCTCCAAGGTAAGTGCTGAAGCCGAAATTTCTCTTAGGGCGGGTACGATGGTATCCGTAGATCCATCGGATGCCAGGTAGTGTGATAACTCTGAGAACGGCGTCCCAGTCAAATTGGTACATCTGGTACTTGAGTGAGGCTTCTTGAAAGGCATCCAATCCTTTTAGAACAGGGGGAAGACCTAGAGCTTTTTGAATGGCTTCTTCAGTAATGGGGACTTGCTTCTGACGGACATAGACAGACTGCAGGGTTAGCAGGTGGAAGTTGGAGTAGAACTCGACTACCCAAGAAAGATTGACCTGCCTTGGCTGTCTCTATAGGAAATCTCATTGTCTTCGTGCAATCTGCGGCTCAACAAAGGTAGCAATATTGGGCGGGAGGAGAAGAAGGTATTCGTTGTTGTAACTCCTTTCAGCCTGGATGGGGAACATCTGCTCACAGTAGCGATTGGGAAATTGCGCAGTGTCTTTTGCTGGGAAGGCTTTTTCTTTATCATCAACCTTTATAATCCTTTTTGTTTTCTTTGTTGAGGGCTTTACTGCAGTTGAAGAGGGTTCTGCCACCAATGCTCTCTTTGTTCCTCTTCTTGCTGGTTGTTTGGGGGTAGCTTTCTCCTTTCCTTTCTTGGTGGCCATCCTGAAAAGGGAAGAGAAAGTAAATTAAATTTAAAGGGGTGAAGCAAGGAAGAGGGTGATGTAAGTGATAATCAATGCACAATAAAGAAGAATGACGTTAACACATGGTCCAAACTGCATGTGAAAAGTTCATCAATGGAAATATAGCAAGTGCATGTAGGACAATGAAATGTAAGAAGTTTATTGGCATGCCGGCAAAGGCATGAGTAGCATAGATCAAGCATTCAATGTCCAATTTAAATATGTTATCACTCGTAACTAACCATCACGTTTGTATTGACAATTAAATTCAATGAATAAAATAGTAAAGAGAATTTGTGAAAAGCAAGCATTGAATATTAGAGTAGAAAAATATAGAGAAGTTCATAATGCCATATGGGCTTTTTCACAAACACATAGCATGCATGTAGAAGAAGCTCTTGAAAATAAGAATTTGAACATGCAAGTAATCCCTTAAAAAGTAATATATAATTGTCAAACAAATTTACAACAATCCACAAGCATATAATAATAAATAATGACTCATAAATTGATAACACCAAGTAAAAAGGAAAAAGAAAGAAAAAAAATATTAATAATGAAAGTAAAAAGAAAAGAAAAGAAGATGGCATATAAAAATAAGAAGAATAATAGAAAAATAAGGAGGGAAGGAGAAAGAAAAACCTTGTTAATGGGGGTGAGAGAGAGTGTGTGTAAAAAGTGAGAAAGAAGGAAGAAGGGAGGAAGGGAGGGAGAAGAAATAAGGAGGGAAAAGAGAAACTAGGATTTGGGGAGAAGAAGATAAGATAGTTGGCAAATTAGGGGGGCTGTGCGGCGTAAGCGACGCGGTCGCGTGGGACACGCGGTCGTGCGACTTGCGCTGAACTGAATGACGCAGTCGCGTCAGTCACGCGGTCGCGTGACCCGTTTTATGCCATTGGCGCGAGGGTAGCCTCGCACTCGCACAACTCTCTGTTCAAAATCATATTAGTGCCAAATTTTGGGTGACACGATCGCGTGTGGCATGCGATCGCGTGAGTGGGCTTTAGAAGGATATGACGCGGTCGCGTGGATCACGTGGCTGCGTGGGAAGGATTATGCGTTCAGCACCAATCCAGCACCACTCTCGCACAACTTTCGGTCGTGCACCACTTTGACGTCGAAATCCTGGTCACACGGCCGCGTGGGGCACGCGGTCGCGTGGGAGGCCATTATTCCCATATGACGCGGTCGCGTGGGACGATTTGTGCCATTGGCACGCCTCCAGCCACTATCGCGTGACTCTCTGTTCAATTCCTTATTCTCTCACACACCTACGACGCGGACGCGTCAATGAGGCGGTCGCGTCGCGTGATTTTTTATATATATATATAAAGGTATGCAAATGCAGATGCACGAAATGTACTAATGAAGAGAAGAGTTATTGAATAAGAAAACTAAAAATAAAGAAAAGAACGATCATACCATGGTGGGTTGTCTCCCACCTAGCACTTTGCTTTAACGTCCGTAAGTTGGACGCTCCACTAGCTCAGTCTTCGGCTATGTGGGGATCTTCCAAGAGGAAGATCTCAAGCTCCTTGTTTTTCTTCAGCTTCCCGCTATGGTACAGCTTTAAACGATGTCCATTAACTTTGATAAGTTCAGAGCTTGAAGGATGACTTAGGTGATAGACTCCGTACGGTTCGGCTTTCTCCACTCTATATGGACCTTCCCATCTTGATCTCAATTTGCCTGGCATGAGCCTCAGTTAAGATTTATATAGGAGGACTAAGTCCCCAGGTTGGAACTCCTTCCTTTTGATGTGCTGATCATGTACGGCCTTCATTTTCTCCTTGTATACTCTTGAGTTCTCATAAGCTTCTAGGCGAAGGCTCTCCAGTTCCTGCAGTTGCAACTTCCTTTCAGCTCTGGCTTTTTCAATTCCCATGTTACATTCCTTTACTGCCCAAAAGGCTTTGTGCTCTACTTCAACAGGGAGATGACAAGCTTTTCCATAAACTAAGCGGAAAGGACTCATCCCAATGGGTGTTTTGTATGCTATTCTGTATGTCCAGAGTGCATCTTATAGCCTGGTGCTCCAGTCTCTTCTATGAGGTTTGACTATCTTCTGCAAGATACGCTTTATCTCTCTATTTGACACCTCGGCTTTCCCATAAGTCTGAGGATAGTATGCTGGTACGCGGAATCGTGATTACACTTTAATTATGTAAAATTCATTGCTCTTTCTTTTCCTGGAAATGGCGCCAAAAACATGATGCCAAGACCATGGTTTACAACTCCGTGTAACTAACCAGCAAGTGCACTGGGTCGTCCAAGTAATACCTTACGTGAGTAAGGGTCGAATCCCACGGAGATTGTCGGTATGAAGCAAGCTATGGTCACCTTGTAAATCTCAGTCAGGCGGATATCAAACAGTAATGGGTTTTCGAAAATAAATAATAGAATAGGGATAGAGGTACTTATGTAAATCATTGGTGAGAATTTCAGATAAGCGAATGGAGATGCTTTTCGTTCCTCTGAACCTCTGCTTTCCTGCTATCTTCATCCAGTCAGTCTTACTCCTTTCCATGGCTGGCTTTATGTGATACATCACCATTGTCAACGGCTACTTTCGGTCATCTCTCGGAAAAATGATCCAATGCCCTGTCACGGCACGGCTAATCGTCTGGAGGCATCACCCTTGTCAATGGCTTCATCTTATCCTCTCAGTGAAAATGATCAACGCACCCTGTCACGGCACGGCTATTCATCTGTCGGTTCTCGATCATGCTGGAATAGGATTTACTATCCTTTTGCGTCTGTCACTAACGCCCCGCAATTGCGAGTTTGGAGCTCGTCACAGTCATCCAATCATTGAATCCTACTCGGAATACCACAGACAAGGTTTAGACCTTCCGGATTCTCTTGGATGCCGCCATCATTCTAGCTTACGCCACGAAGATTCTGGTTAGGAGATCTAAGAGATACTCATTCAATCTAATGTAGAACGGAAGTGGTTATCATGCACGCGTTCATAGGGAATGATGATGATTGTCACGTTCATCACATTCAGGTTGAAGTGCGAATGAATATCTTAGAAGAGAAATAAGATGAATTGAATAGAGAACAGTAGTACTTTGCATTAATCTTTGAGGAACAGCAGAGCTCCACACCTTAATCCATGGAGTGTAGAAACTCTACCGTTAAAAATACATAAGTGAAAGTCCAGGCATGGCCGAGATGGCCAGCCCTCAAAACGTGATCACAGGATCAAAATACAATCTAGGATGTCTAATACAATAGTAAAAGGTCCTATTTATAATAAACTAGTCACTAGGGTTTACATGGGTAAGTAATTGATGCATAAATTCACTTCCGGGGCCCACTTGGTGTGTGCTTGGGCTGAGCTTTAACTTTCCACGTGAAGAGGCCATTTGTGGAGTTGAACGCCAGGTTTTGATCCATTTCTGGCGTTCAACTCTGGTTTTGGATCCTTTTCTGGCGCTGGACGCCAGAATTGGGCAGAGAGCTGGCGTTGAACGCCAGTTTGCGTCGTCTATTCTTGGCCAAAGTATGGACTATTATACATTTCTGGAAATCCCTGGAGGTCTACTTTCCAACGCAATTGGAAGTGCACCATTTCGAGTTCTGTAGCTCCAGAAAATCCACTTTGAGTGCAGGGAGGTCAGAATCCAACAGCATCAGCAGTCCTTCTTCAACCTCTGAATCTGATTTTTGCTCAAGTCCCTCAATTTCAGCCAGAAAATACCTGAAATCACAGAAAAACACACAAACTCATAGTAAAGTCCAGAAATGTGAATTTAACATAAAAACTAATGAAAACATCCCTAAAAGTAACTAGATCCTACTAAAAACATACTAAAAACAATGTCAAAAGGCGTATAAATTATCCGCTCATCACAACACCAAACTTAAATTGTTGCTTGTCCCCAAGCAACTGAAAATCAAATAGGATAAAAAGAAGAGAATATACTATAAATTCCAAACTATCAATGAAACATAGCTCTAATCAAATGAGCGGGACTTATAGCTTTTTGCCTCTTGAATAGTTTTGGCATCTCACTTTATCCATTGAGGTTCAGAATGATTGGCGTCTATAGGAACTCAGAGTTCAGATAGTGTTATTGATTCTCCTAGTTCAGTATGATGATTCTTGAACACAGCTATTTTATGAGTCTTGGCCGTGGCCCTAAGCACTTTGTTTTCCAGTATTACCACCGGATACATAAATGCCACAGACACATAATTGGGTGAACCTTTTCAGATTGTGACTCAGCTTTGCTAAAGTCCCCAATTAGAGGTGTCCAGGGTTCTTAAGCACACTCTTTTTTTGCTTTGGACCTTGACTTTAACCGCTCAGTCTCAAGTTTTCACTTGACACCTACACGCCACAAGCACATGGTTAGGGACAGCTTGGTTTAGCCGCTTAGACCAGGATTTTATTCCTTTTAGGCCCTCCTATCCACTGATGCTCAAAGCCTTGGGATCCTTTTTATTACCCTTGCCTTTTGGTTTTAAGGGTTATTGGCTTTTTGCTCTTGCCTCTTGGTTTTAAGAGCTTTTGGCTTTTTCTGCTTGCTTTTCTTTCTATTATTTTTTTTTCGCCTTTTTTTTTTTGAATGCAAGCTTTGTTCTTTGCTGCTTTTTCTTGCTTCAAGAATCATTTTTATGATTTTTCAGATTATCAAATAACATGTCTCCTAGTCATCATTCTTTCAAGAGCCAACATATTTAACATTCTTAAACAGCAACTTCAAAAGACATATGCACTGTTCAAGCATACATTCAGAAAACAAGAAGCATTGTCACCACATCAATATAATTAAGCTAAGTTCAAGGATAAATTCGAAACTCATGTACTTCTTGTTCTTTTGATTTAAAACATTTTTTATTTAAGAGAGGTGATGGATTCATAGGACATTCATAACTTTAAGACAAAGTTACTAACTACTAATGATCATGTAATGAAGACACAAACATAGATAAGCACATATCATAGAAAACGAAAAACAGAAGAAATAAGAACAAGGAATGAATCCACCTTAGTGATGGTGGCGTTTCCTTCTTGAGGATCCAATGATGTCCTTGAGCTCTTCTATGTCTCTTCCTTGTCTTTGTTGCTCCTCCCTCATTGCTTTTTGATCTTCTCTTATTTCATGGAGCATGATGGAGTGCTCTTGATGTTCCACCCTTAGTTGTCCCATATTGGAACTCAATTCTCCTAGGGAGGTGTTGATTTGCTCCCAATAATTTTGTGGAGGAAAGTGCATTTGAGGCATCTCCGGGATCTCATGATAATGAGCTTCTTGCGCCTCTTGAGCTCCATGAATGGGCTCTCTTGCTTGCTCCATCTTCTTCTTAGTGATGGGCTTGTCCTCTTTAATGAGGATATCTCCCTCTATGTCAATCCCAGCCGAATTGCATAGGTGGCAAATGAGGTGAGGAAAGGCTAACCTTGCCATAGTGAAGGACTTGTCAGCCACCTTGTAGAGTTCTTGAGGTATAATCTCATGAACTTCCGCCTTTTCTCCAATCATAATGATATGGATCATGATGGCCCGGTCTATAGTAACTTCAGACCGGTTGCTAGTGGGAATGATTGAGCATTGAATGAACTCCAACCATCCTCTAGCTATAGGCTTGAGGTCCAATCTTCTTAGTTGAACCGGCTTGCCTTTGGAGTCAATCTTCCATTGAGCTCCTTTCACGCATATGTCCATAAGGACTTGGTCCAACCTTTGATTAAAGTTGACCCTTCTAGTGTAGGGGCGTTCATCTCCTTGCATCATGGGCAAGTTAAACGCCAACCTCACATTCTCCGGACTAAAATCTAAGTATTTTCCCCGAACCATTGTAACATAGTTCTTTGGATCCGGGTTCTTACTTTGATCATGGTTCTTGGTGATCCATGCATTGGCATAGAACTCTTGAACCATTAGGATGCCGACTTGTTGGATGGGATTTGTTAGAACTTCCCAACCTCTTCTTTGAATTTCATGTCGGATCTCCGGATACTCATTTCTTTTGAGTTTGAAAGGGACCTCGGGGATCACCTTCTTCTTGGCCACAACATCATAGAAGTGGTCTTGATGGGCTTTGGAGATGAATCTTTCCATCTCCCATGACTCGGATGTGGAAGCTTTTGTCTTCCCTTTCCCCTTTCTAGAGGATTCTCCGGTCTTAGGTGCCATCAATGGTAATAGAAAAACAAAAAGCTTATGCTTTTATCACACCAAACTTAGAATTTTGCTCGCCCTCGAGCAATAAAAGAAAGAATAGATGAAGAAGAAGAAGAAGAAATGGAGGAGAGGGAGAGTGGGGAGTGTTTCGGCCAAGAAGGGTGTAGAGGGGTGTGTTGTGTGAATTTGATGAAGAATGGAGGGCTTTATATAGGGAAGGGAGGGGGGAAAGGTTTCGGCCATATGGGTGGATTTGGATGGGAAATTGGTTTTGAATTTTTGAAGGTAGGTGGAGTTTATGAGGTAGGTTTATGGGGAAGAGTGGATGGATGTGAGTGGTGAAGAGGTGATGGGGAAGAGAATTTGAGGTGATTGGTGAAGGGTTTTTGGGGAAGAGTGTTTATGGGGTTGTGTGAAAGAAAGTGGTGAGAAGAAGTGAGTGGAGGTAGGTGGGGATCCTGTGGGGTCCACAGATCCTGAGGTGTTCAAGGATTTACATCCCTGCACCCATTAGGCATGTAAAAATGCCTTTGCATACAACTCTGGGCGTTCAGCGCCAGATTGGTGGCCATTTTGGGCGTTCAACGCCCATTTGTGTGCCATTTCTGGCGTTGAACGCCAGAACCATGCCTGTTCTGGCATTCAGCGCCCAGAAGCTGCCCATTTTGGGCGTTCAGCGCCAGAACCATGCTCTGTTCTGGCGCTGAACGCCAGACAGATGCTCCTCCAGGGTGTGATTTTTCTTCTGCTGTTTTTGATTCTGTTTTCAATTTTTCTATTTATTTTGTGACTCCACATGATCATGAACCTATAAAGACATGAAAAACAATGAAAATAACAATTAGATAAATAAACATTGGGTTGCCTCCCAACAAGCGCTTCTTTAATGTCAATAGCTTGACAGTGGGCCCTCATGGAGCCTTACAGATGTTCAGAGTATTGTTGAAACTCTCCAACACCAAACTTAGAGTTTGGATATGGGAGTTCAACACCAAACTTAGAGTTTGGTTGTGGCCTCCCAACACCAAACTTAGAGTTTGACTGTGGGGGCTTGGGTTGACTCTGCTTTGAGAGAAGCTTTTCATGCTTCCTCTCCATGGTTGCAGAGGGAGATCCTTGAGTTTTAAACACAAGGGAGTCCTCATTCCATTGAAGGACTATTTCACCTCTGTCAACATCAATCACAGCTCTTGCTGTGGCCAGGAAAAGTCTTCCTAGGATGATGGATTCATCCTCTTCCTTTCCAGTATCCAGGACTATGAAAGCAGCAGGGATGTAAAGGCCTTCAACCTTTACTAACACGTCCTCTACTTGTCCATAAGCCTGTTTTCTTGAACTGTCTGCCATCTCTAATGAGATTTTAGCAGCTTGCACCCCATAGATTCCCAGTTTCTCTATTACAGAGAGGGGCATGAAGTTTATTCCTGAACCAAGGTCACATAGAGCCTTAAAGATCATGGTGCCTATGGTACAGGGTATTATGAACTTTCCAGGATCCTGTCTCTTCTGAGGCAATGTCAGTTGATCCAGATTACTTAGTTCATTGATGAACAAGGGAGGTTCAACTTCCCAAGTATCAATGCCAAATAATTTGGCATTCAGCTTCATGATTGCACCAAGAAACTTGGCAGTTTGCTCTTCAGTAACCTCCTCATTCTCTTTAGAAGAGGAATACTCATCAGAGCTCATGAAGGGCATAAGGAGGTTCAATGGAATCTCTATGGTCTCTAGATGAGCCTCAGAGTCCTTTGGTTCCTCAGAGGGAAGCTCCTTATTGATCACTGGACGTCCCAGGAGGTCTTCCTCCTTGGGATTCACGTCCTCCACTCCTCTTGTAGGTTTGGCCATGGTGCTTATGTCAATGGCCTTGCACTCTCCTTTTGGGTTCTCTTCTGTATTGCTTGGGAGAGTACTGGGAGGGATTTCAGTGATCCTTTTACTCAGCTGGCCCACTTGTGCTTCCAAATTTCTAATGGAAGATCTTGTTTCATTCATGAAACTTACAGTAGCCTTAGACAGATCAGAGACTAAGTTTGCCAAATTAGAAGTATTTTGTTCAGAGTTCTCTGTCTGTTGCTGAGTGGATAATGGAAAAGGTTTATTATTGCTAAACCTGTTTCTTCCACCATTATTAAAGCCTTGTTGAGGCTTTTGATCCTTCCATTAGAAATTTGGATGATTTCTCCATGATGAGTTATAGGTGTTTCCATAAGGTTCACCTAAATAATTTACCTCTGCTATTGTAGGGTTTTCAGGATCATAAGCTTCTTCTTCAGAAGATGCCTCTTGAGTACTGTTGGATGCAGCTTGCATTCCATGCAGACTCTGAGAGATCATATTGACTTGCTGAGTCAATATTTTATTCTGAGCCAATATGGCATTCAGGTATCAACTTCAAGAACTCCCTTCTTCATAGGCGTCCCATTGCTCACAGGATTCCTTTCAGAAGTGTACATGAACTGGTTGTTAGCAACCATGTCAATGAGTTCTTGAGCTTCTGCAGGCGTTTTCTTTAGGTGAATGGATCCACCTGCAGAAGTGTCCAGTGACATCTTTGATAGCTCAGATAAACCATCATAGAATATATCCAAGATGGTCCATTCTGAAAGCATGTCAGAAGGACACGTTTTGGTCAACTGTTTGTATCTTTCTCAAGCTTCATAGAGGGATTCACCTTCTTTCTGTCTGAAGGTTTGAACATCAGCTCTAAGCTTGCTCAGCTTTTGAGGAGGAAAGTACTTGGCTAAGAAAGCCGTGACCAGCTTATCCCAAGAGTTTAGGCTGTCTTTGGGTTGAGAATCCAACCATAATCTAGCTCTGTCTCTTACAGCAAAAGGGAAAAGCATGAGCCTGTAGACTTCAGGATCTACTCCATTAGTCTTAACAGTATCACATATCTGCAAGAATTCAGTTAAGAACTGAAAAGGATCTTCAGATGGAAGTCCATGAAACTTGCAGTTCTGCTGCATCAGAGAAACTAATTGAGGTTTCAGCTCAAAGTTGTTTGCTCCAATGGCAGGAATGGAGATGCTTCTTCCATGTAAATTGGAATTAGGTGCAGTAAAGTCACCAAGCATCTTCCTTACATTATTATTATTTTCGGCTACCATCTCCTCTTCCTATTCAAAAATTTCTGAAAGGTTATCTCTGGATTGTTGTAATTTAGCTTCTCTTAATTTTCTCTTCAGAGTCCTTTCAGGTTCTGGATCTGCTTCAACAAGAATGTTCTTGCCCTTGCTCCTGCTCATATGACAAAGAAGAGGGCACAGAAAAAATAATAATAATATGGATCCTTTATACCACAGTATAGGGATCCCTGTGTGAGTAGAAGAAGAGGGGGAGACAAAGAATGTAATATAATGGAAGAAACACAACTGTGAGGATGGTAGAGATGTGAGATGAGATGTTAGTGAATGAATAAATAAATAGAAGGAGATGAGGGAGAAGGATTTTCGAAAATAATTTTTTTTTTTTTTTTGAAAAAGAGTAGTGATTTTCGAAAATAGTTTTTGAAAAAGGTTAGTAATTTTCGAAAAATTTTGAAATCAAAAATGAAAATAATTAGTTAATTAAAAGAAATTTTGAAAAAGAGGGAAGATATTTTCAAAAATTAGAGAGAGAGAGTTAGTTAGGTAGTTTTGAAAAAGTTAAGAAACAAACAAAAAGTTAGTTAGTTAGTTGAAACAAATTTTGAAAAGATAAGAAGTTAGGAGGTTAGAAAAGATAATTTGAAACCAACTTTTTGAAAAAGTAAGATAAGAAGATATTTTAGAAATTAGTTTTGAAAAAGATTTGATTTTTTTAAAATCTCAATTAATGACTTGATTCATAAGAAATCACAAGATATGATTCTAGAACTTAAAGTTTGAATCTTTCTTAACAAGCAAGTAACAAACTTCAAATTTTTGAATCAAAACATTAATTGATTATGTTATTTTCGAAAATTTGATATAAAAATAAGAAAAAGATTTTTGAAAAATATTTTTTTGGAATTTTCGAAAATAACTAAGAATTTTGAAAAAGATTTGATTTTTGGAAAAAGATTTTTGAAAAGATAAGATTTTCAAATTGAAAATTTGATTTGACTCATGAAAACAACTAGATTTTAAAAATTTTTGAAAAAGTCAATCCAAATTTTCGAATTTGAAGAGAGACAAAGGGAAAGATATTTTTTTTATTTTTAAATTTTTATGATGAGAGAGAAAAATTAAAAACATCATTTTCATGTTTTTCTCTTTTATTTTTGAATCAAAACAAGGGATGCATGCAAGAACACTATGAATGTCAAGATGAACACCAAGAACACTATGAAGATCATGATGAACATCAAGAACATATTTTTGAAAAATTTTTAATGCAAAGAAAACATGCAAGACACCAAACTTAGAATTCTTTAATGCTTAGACACTACGAATTCCAAAATGCATATGATAAACATGAAAAGACACAAAACAAAAAATCATCAAGATCAAACAAGAAGACTTACCAAGAACAACTTGAAGATCATGAAGAACACCATGAATGCATGAAATTTTCGAAAAATGCAAGATGCACATGCAAATGACACCAAACTTATGACATGACTCATGACTCAAACAAGAAACACAAAAAATGTTTTTGATTTTTATGATTTTCTAATTTTTTGGATTTTTTCGAAAATTATATGAAAAAGAAAAAATAAGGATTCCAAAATTTTTAACATGAATTCCAGGAATCTTGCATTCTTAGTCTAAAGCTTCAGTCTAGGAATTAGACATGGCTCACTAGCCAGCCAAGCTTTCAATGAAAGCTCCGGTCCAAAACACTAGACATGGCCAATGGCCAGCCAAGCTTCAGCATGTAATTCAGACATGACATGCCTGACATACCCTACAGTCGTGTAACAACTGATGGTTGGAAGCCTCAGTCCAAAAGAATTTAGACATGGCTTTACAGCCAGCCAGGCTTCACATGCTTCATGAAACACTAGAATTCATTCTTTAAAAATTTTGAATAAATTTTTTTTTTCCGAAAACAAAGGAGAAAATTTTGAAATATATTTTTTTTTTGAAAAATTTTTGAAAAGAAAACAAAAAGAAAATTACCTAATCTGAGCAACAAGATGAACCGTCAGTTGTCCATACTCAAACAATCCCCGGCAACGGCGCCAAAAACTTGGTACGCGGAATCGTGATTACACTTTAATTATGTAAAATTCATTGCTCTTTCTTTCCCTGAAAATGGCGCCAAAAACATGATGCCAAGACCATGGTTCACAACTCCGTGTAACTAACCAGCAAGTGCACTGGGTCATCCAAGTAATACCTTACGTGCGTAAGGGTCGAATCCCACGGAGATTATCGGTATGAAGCAAGCTATGGTCACCTTGTAAATCTCAGTCAGACGGATATCAAACAGTAATGGGTTTTCGAAAATAAATAATAGAATAGGGATAGAGGTACTTATGTAAATCATTGGTGAGAATTTCAGATAAGCGAATGGAGATGCTTTTCGTTCCTCTGAACCTCTGCTTTTCTGCTATCTTCATCCAGTCAGTCTTACTCCTTTCCATGGCTAGCTTTATGTGATACATCACCATTGTCAACGGCTACTTTCGATCATCTCTCGGGAAAATGATCCAATGCCCTGTCACGGCACGGCTAATCGTCTGGAGGCATCACCCTTGTCAATGGTTTCATCTTATCCTCTCAGTGAAAATGATCAACGCACCCTGTCACGGCACGGCTATTCATCTGTCGGTTCTCGATCATACTGGAATAGGATTTACTATCCTTTTGCGTCTGTCACTAACGCCCCGCAATCGCGAGTTTGGAGCTCGTCACAGTCATCCAATCATTGAATCCTACTCGGAATACCACAGACAAGGTTTAGACCTTCCGGATTCTCTTGGATGCCGCCATCATTCTAGCTTACGCCACGAAGATTTTGGTTAGGAGATCTAAGAGATACTCATTCAATCTAACGTAGAACGGAAGTGGTTGTCATGCACGCGTTCATAGGGAATGATGATGATTGTCACGTTCATCACATTCAGGTTGAAGTGCGAATGAATATCTTAGAAGCGAAATAAGATGAATTGAATAGAGAACAGTAGTACTTTGCATTAATCTTTGAGGAACAGCGGAGCTCCACACCTTAATCCATGGAGTGTAGAAACTCTACCGTTAAAAATACATAAGTGAAAGTCCAGGCATGGCCGAGATGGCCAGCCCTCAAAACGTGATCACAGGATCAAAATACAATCTAGGATGTCTAATACAATAGTAAAAGGTCATATTTATAATAAACTAGTCACTAGGGTTTACATGAGTAAGTAATTGATGCATAAATTCACTTCCGGGGCCCACTTGGTGTGTGCTTGGGCTGAGCTTTAACTTTCCACGTGAAGAGGCCATTTGTGGAGTTGAACGCCAGGTTTTGATCCATTTCTGGCGTTCAACTCTGGTTTTGGATCCTTTTCTGGCGCTGGACGCCAGAATTGGGCAGAGAGCTGGCGTTGAACGCCAGTTTGCGTCATCTATTCTTGGCTAAAGTATGGACTATTATACATTTCTGGAAAGCCCTGGAGGTCTACTTTCCAACGCAATTGGAAGAGCGCCATTTCGAGTTCTTTAGCTCCAGAAAATCCACTTTGAGTGCAGGGAGGTCAGAATCCAACAGCATCAGCAGTCCTTCTTCAACCTCTGAATCTGATTTTTGCTCAAGTCCCTCAATTTCAGCCAGAAAATACCTGAAATCACAGAAAAACACACAAACTCATAGTAAAGTCCAGAAATGTGAATTTAACATAAAAACTAATGAAAACATCCCTAAAAGTAACTAGATCCTACTAAAAACATACTAAAAACAATGTCAAAAAGCGTATAAATTATCTGCTCATCATATGCTGTTGCAACTTTATGAATTATCCCATGTTTCTTCATTAGTCCTGTTAGTCTCCTGTTACAAAAATGGGTGCCTTGATCGCTCACGATTGCTCGTAGTGATCCAAAGTGACAAATAATATGGTTTCTCACAAAGGAAACAACAGTGTTAGCATCATCAGTGCGGGTAGAAATTGCTTCCACCCATTTGGAAATGAAATCCACAGCTAACAATATATAGAAATAACCATTAGAATTTGGAAATGGACCCATGAAGTCAATGCCCCAAACATCAAAAATTTCACAGAAAAGCATAATCTGTTGAGGCATTTCATCCCTCCTGGATATATTACCAAATTTCTGGCATGGAAAACAAGATCTGCAAAATTCAGCAGGGTCTTTAAAAAGAGTAGGCCACCAGAATCCACAGTCTAAGATTTTTCTAGCAGTTCTTTGAGGGCTAAAATGTCCTCCACTCTCAGATGAGTGACAGGCCTCTAAGATGGACTGGAATTCTGATTGAGGCACACACCATCTAATTACCTGGTCAGCGTCACATCTCCATAAATATGGGTCATCCCATATATAATATTTAGACTCACTTTTCAGCTTGTCTCTTTGATGCTTAGAAAAGTTTGGAGGAAAAGTGCGGCTAACTAGATAATTAGCTACAGGTGCATACCAAGGGACTATCTCAGATACTGCTTGCAGGTTATCAAATGGAAAATTATCAGCTATAGGAGTGGAGTCATCTGTAATGTGCTCAAGGCGACTCAGGTGGTCCGCCACTAAATTCTGGTTACCACTCCTATCCTTAATTTCTAAATTAAATTCTTGTAATAGCAGTATCCAACGTATAAGCCTTGGTTTGGACTCCTTTTTAGATAATAAATACTTTAGAGCTGCGTGGTCTGAATACACTACTACTTTAGTATCAAGTAAATAGGCTCGGAATTTATCCAGAGCAAAAACAATAGCAAGAAGCTCTTTCTCAGTAGTAGTGTAATTGGACTGAGCGGCATCTAAAGTTTTAGACGCATAAGCAATAACAAAAGGATCCTTACCTTCACATTGAGCCAATGCTGCTCCTACGGCATGGTTGGAAGCATTGCACATTATTTCAAATGGTTGGCTCCAGTCTGGTCCTCTTACAATTGGGGCTTGAGTCAGTGCGGTCTTCGGCTTATCAAACGCTTGTTTGCAATTTTCACTGAACTCGAACTCAATATCTTTCTGCAGTAATCTAGATAAGGGAAGTGCTACCTTACTGAAGTCCTTAATGAACCTCCTGTAAAAACCTGCATGGCCAAGGAAAGAACGGACCTCCCTCACAGAAGAGGGGTAAGGTAAACTAGAAATAACATCCACCTTTGCTGGATCTACAGAAATGCTAGTATTAGACATAACATGTCCTAGTACAATCCCTTGTTTAACCATAAAGTGACATTTTTCAAAATTTAATACAAGGTTTGTACTGACACATCTATCTAATACTCTAGATAATCCATCTAAGCAAAGGCTAAAGGAATCGCGGTATACACTAAAATCATCCATAAAAACCTCCATACAGTCCTCGATAAGATCAGAGAAAAGACTCATCATGCACCTTTGGAAAGTATCTGGTGCATTGCACAAGCCAAAGGGCATTTTCTTGTAAGCATAAGTCCCAAAAGGACATGTAAAAGTGGTCTTTTCCTGATCCTCAGGAGCTATATGAATCTAGAAATAACCTGTGTAACCATCAAAAAAATAATAATGCGATTTACCTGACAGGCGATCCAGCATTTGATCAATGAATGGAAGAGGATAGTGATCCTTACGGGTTGCTTGGTTGAGGCGTCTGTAGTCAATGCAGACCCTCTAGGCATTTTGAACTCTGGTTGTCAGGAGCTCTCCATGCTCATCCTTCACTGCAGTGACTCCAGACTTCTTTGGTACCACTTGTACTGGGCTTACCCATTCACTGTCTGAGATGGGATAGATAATATCTGCCTCTAGTAGTCTGGTCACTTCCTTTTTGACAACCTCTAAGATAGTGAGGTTCAGTCTTCTCTGGGGCTGACGGACAGGTCTTGCTCCCTCTTCTAAAAATATTCTATGCTCACAGACTTGAGGGTTTATGCCTACTATGTCTGCCAAGCTCCACCCAATTGCCTTCTTGTGCCTCCTCAGCACACTAAGTAACTGCTCTTTTTGTTGAGAAGTAAGTTCCCTTGCAATGATAACTGGAAACCTCTGCCCATCTTCCAGGTAAGCATATTTGAGGTGTGGAGGAAGGGGTTTTAATTCTAACTTCTGATCGTGGTCAGGCTCTGGGTTGTTTGGAGCTGGTAACAGTGGTAGAGCACTGTCATTGTCCTCCGAGAATGTCCCCACACTTGGACCTTGTCCTGTGTGCTTCTCTTCAAATTCCTCCTGATGGACTTCAGCCACGGTTTCATCTATAATGTCACACTTGAGGATAGAATGATCCTCTGGAGGATGCTTCATAACTCCATTCAGATTGAAGATCACTACTCGGCCATCTATTTCAAAAGAGTATGTTCCTGAAAAAGCATCTAATTTGAATTTTGAGGTCTTCAGGAATGGCCTTCCGAGTAGGATTGATGATGGCTTGTCTGAGTCATTTTGGGGCATTTTCAGGATATAAAAATCAATGGGAAATGTGAGCCCCTTAATGCCCACTAATACATCTTCAACAACTCCAGCTACTGTGATAATGCTTTTATCTGCTAACACAAAACGAGCTGCCGACCTTTTTAAGGGAGGGAGCCTCAAAATATTATATATAGACAAAGGCATTATACTCACACATGCTCCTAAATCACGCATGCAATCAGAAAATACTACACCGTCAATAGTACAATTAACCATACAAGGACCTGGGTCACTACACTTTTTAGGTAAACCACCCATTAAAGCAGATATGGAACTTTCTAGGAATAGTTTCTAATTCATTAATTTTGTCCTTATGTATACATAAATCTTTTAGAAACTTTGCATATTTAGGTACCTGTTGAATAACATCAAATAGAGGAACAGTTACCTCAACCTTTTTGAATATCTCTACCATTTTTGGATCAAGTTCCAGCTGCTTCCTGAGCTTCCTTACAAGTTGTGGAAATGGAATGGGAGTGGCATTTTCTGCAGTGTCTGTGCCTTTTAGTGCTTCCTCTTGTGGTTTCACTTCTTCTTCTTCAGCCATGTCCTGTATGTCCTCTTCCTCTTCAACATCTTCTATTTCTACTACCTCTTCAGCTGAGGCGTGTTCTGGTGGGTTTGGCTCCTCTTGATTCCTCTCCTGCAGTGTGGTTCCGGACCTTAAGGTGATGGCATTGATGTCACCCTTTGGATTGGGTAATGGTTGAGAGGGGATTCCACTGGAGCTCAAAGGTTGGTTATTGGAGTTGTTCATTGATCCAATCTGGGAGACAAGAGCCTACAAAGTAGCGGTCAGACCATTTAGAGTGGCATTAATGTTATTTTCCATGGTCTGCTGTCTCTGATCAATAGATTGTAGTAAGTCATCATTAGCAGATAAAGAAGGATAGGTAATTTGAGAGGTCTATTGTAGGGTATTCTGTGGTCCTTGGGATTGCCTTAGGTGAGGTGCTCTGTAAGGCTGATTCTGATTCTGCTGCCTGTTGTTGTTATTATTCCACCTCTGATATTCCTGATTATCTCTGCCTCCTCTGTTGTTGTTGTCCCTCCAATTCTAGTTAGAATTGTCCTGCCATCCATGGCTGTAGTTGCCACCTTGATTGTACCCTTGGTTGGGGCGGTCATAGAAGTTATGAGTGGCTGCCACGGTGTTGTCTTCCTGCTGGAGCTGCGGACATTCATCAATATAATGGCTGTAATCAACAAAGATTTTTCAAACTCTCTGTGGGACTAACTGTTGGTTTTGCTGTGGTGGAGAAGGTTGCGCTTGCTGAACTTGTTGTTGGTTCAATTGCATCTGCTTCAGCAAGTTGGTCATTTCACAGATACTCTGAGTTAAAGCAGCAGTCTCTCTGCTAGAGGATACTTCTGCAACGGCTTTTGAACGGCCTTGTTTCTGCCTGTGATTCCTAGTAGATTCAGCTAAGTCACTGATCAATTGCCATGCCTCATCAGTGGTCTTGTACTTTTTCATAGACCCATTGCTAGCACATTCTAATGTGGTCTTATCTTGGGGCCTCATGCCCTGTGTGACATAGCCGAGTAATACTATCTTGTCAATCATATGGTGGGGGCATGCTTCCAGAAGGTTATTGAAGCGCTCCCAGTACTCATAAAGAGTTTCAGAGTCATCCTGAACAATCATGGAAATGTCTTTCCTCAGTTTATCAGTAACTTCAGCTGGAAAGAACTTTTCCAAGAATTCTCTTCTTAGTGTATCCCAGTTGGACACAATTGCTGTTGGTTGAGTGTAGTACCACTCTCTTGCCTTCTCCTCAAGAGAAAACGGGAAAGCTTTCAGCAAAATTGAAGTTTCATCTGCACCATCACGCCTGACAGTAGAACAGGCTACTTGAAAATCTCTCAGGTGCTTGATAGGCTCTTGAGTAGGTAAGCCATGAAACTTGGACATCAAATTGAGCAGTGCGGTCTTTATTTCAAAGTCTGTAGCCACCGTTGGGTGATGCACTTGAAATGGTTACATTGTAAAATCAGGGGATCCAGCCTCCTGGATAGTAACTCTCCTAGCTGCTGCCATGTTACCTGCACGTAAAACAACCAAATCAGTAGAACGGGGGCTGGTTTCTTTCTCAAGTGACATTTCAGATCCGCCCTCAGAGAGGACTAACAAACGCCGAGCTTGCCTTATTCGTGAAATAGTTCTTTCAATCTCAGGATCGAATACTAGCAAGCTTGGATCAGGAAGCGAACGCGTCATCCAACGAAAGAAACAAGCAGCTCAAAGTAGTAAAATAAAATAAAATACAAATAAATAAAATCCAATCAATAACTTTAGCACTCTATTGCAACTCCCCGGCAACGGCGCCAAAAATTGATGTGGGCAGAAATTGGCGAGTTAAGAATGATTATAAAATATGCGTTGCAAGTATAGTTCTCAACCAACCAGAAATCCGCTTATCAATTTAGAAGGGTGTCACAGAAATTAAAATTAAAATACTGGGAGTATGGATCCCAGGTCATCTCCCAACGAGTTGCAGAAAAGTGTGCTATTTTATTAATCAGATGTTTTCAAAAAGGTTTGAGTTGAATGGCAGAAAATTAAATCAAAGAATTTATATAAATTTAAATAATAGCCTTGACTGGGAGTTGATTAGCTGGAAGCCCTATTCTTGTTGGAGTACTCTCAAGATTAATTGACAATTAGGGGTTATTATGTTTAGTTGTCCCTTACTAAGTAAGGAAAAGTCAAACAAGTTGGAATGCTGTTTCTATCCACAAGTTCCAATCCGCTCTTGGGAGGATTGGTGTTAGTGACTAGAGAGCAATCCAACAATAAACCCAATTACAATCTTTCTCTTGAGCATCCCAACTCAAGGGTTCCTTTCAATCAGCTCCCCATCAAGTTAGGGAACTACTCGATCATTGTAAATGTAAAATTCATAGCATAAGAAAGGGAATTAAAGAAGGACATGATAAATAATGATCAAAAGATTAATTAAAGATAAAATTAATTCTTATATTAATAAATGCTAAAATAATCCAATAGTAAAATTAAGTATATTAAGGAACATGGAAGAGTAAGAGACAAGTAAAGAGAACGAACTAGAATGTCGAAGTCTTGATGAGGCAATAACTCTTCTCAATATCCTAATGCAAAAACCATGAAAATAACAAATCCTAAAAACTATGAATGTGTAGAGAGAAAACCTAGAGGAGGAGTAAAACTAGATCTAAAACTAAAAACTATGCGGAATGAATGTTGTTGTTGGTTTCTGCATGTTCTCTGGCTCTAGTCTGCTTTTCTGGGCCGAAAACTGGGTCAAAATAAGGCCCGAAATCGCTCCCAGCAATTTTGCAGATTATGCAGATCGTGCATGTCACGCGGACGCATCATTCAGGCGGACGCGTCATTTGGCGTTTCGCTTTACCACGCGGGCGCGTCATCCACGCTTCTGCGTCACTTGTGCAGTTTCCAATTCGCGCGGCTGCGTCATCCATGCGGCTGCATCATTGCGATTTCCTCTCTTCCACACGGTCGCGTCATCCATGCGGCCGCGTCGCTTCTCGCTGGTCATCTCCTCAATTTCTTGTGTTCCTTCCATTTTTGCAAGCTTCCTTTCCAATCTCTAACTCATTCATGCCCTATAAAGCCTGAAACACTTAACACACATATCACGGTATCGAATGGAATAAAGGAGAAATAAAATACATAATTAAAAGTCTCTAGGAAGCAAGTTTTCAATCATGCAATAACTTTTGGAAGGAATTATAAATGCATGCTTATTTAATGAATAAGTGGGTAAAGATCATGATAAAACCACACAATTAAACACAATATAACCCATAAAATAGTGGTTTATCAGTCCGCGTCATCTACGTTTCGCTCAAGACGCGCGATCGCGTCATCCACGCAGTCGCGTCACTGCCATTTCGTGCTGGCATGCGGCCGCGTCATCCATGCGATCGCATCACTGCCAATTTCTTCAAAAACTCCGTTTCGTGCTTTCCTTCCATTTTTGTAAGTTTCCTTTCCATCCTTTAAGTCATTCCTGCCTTAGAAGATCTGAAATTACTCAACACACGAATCACGGCATCGAATGGTAATAAAAGAAAATTAAAATAATTACTTTTAAAGCATAGGAAACATATTTTTCACATACATCACATAATAGGGAAGGGAAAGTAAAACCATGCAATTAACATGAATAAGTGAGTGAAGGATTAAATAAATCACTTACATTAGGCACAAAATATATCATAAAATATGGGTTTATCAATCACTTTCTTCTTAGCCACTACTTCATAGAAGTGGTCTTGATGAGCTTTGGTGATGAATCTCTCCATCTCCCAAGATTCAGAGGGATTAGCTACTACCTTTCCTTTCCTCTTTCTAGAAGTGGTCTTGATGAGCTTTGTTAATTTCGAAAATTATGGTTAAAATTAAGTTAGAAAAGCTATTTTTTATTTTTGAATTTTATGATGAAAGAGAAAAACACAAAAAAGACACAAGATTTAAAATTTTTAGATCTAGTGCCCTTATTTTTCAAAAATTTTTGGAGGAAAACATCAAGGGACACCAAACTTAAAAATTTTAAGATCAAAACACATACAAGACTCAAGAACACCTTGAAGACTCACAAGAACACAAAGAACAAAAATTAACTCAAAGAACTCAAGAACATAAAAAGAACACCAAACTTAAAAGTTTTAGAAAACCAAACAAAATTTTCAAAAAATAAAGAAAAATAACAAGAAAATACCAAACTTAAAAAATTGAAACAAGATTTAACCAAAGAAAAATTATTTTTGAAAATTTTTTAAAAAGAATGACTCTAGGAACAAAACTTACCAAGAACATAAGAACAACGCTTTAACCAACTGAACACCGAAAATAAAAATATTTTTGAAAAAACTTTTAGAATTTTAGAAAAAATAGAGAAGAAGAAAATAAAAATAAAAGACTCAAATCAAAAAGAAAGTTATACTCTTGCAAAAATCAAAGACTCAAAGAACACATGACTCAAACAAAGAAAGGACAAATATTTCTTGTAAAAGGTTTAGGAAGAAGAAAACAGAAAAATTAAAAGACTCAAATCAAGAACACAAATTAAACAAAGAAAAAAAATATTTTTTGAAACTTTTTCAGATTTTTCGAAAATTAAGAAGCAGAAAAATAAAAATAAAAGACTCAATTAAAATAAAATTACCTGATGTAGGAAGCAAGACAATCCGTCAGTTTGTCCAAACTCAACAATCCCCAGCAATGGCGCCAAAAACGTGATGCGTACGAAACCCCACACTTCCGTACAGCAATACCAGCAAGTGCACTGGGTTGTCCAAGTAATATCTGAGCGAGTCAGGGTCGATCCCACGGAGATTGTGGCTTGAAGCAAGTTATAGTTGTCTTGCAGGTCTTAGTCAGGCAAATCAGAAGGTTGTTGATTTTATGTTGAAAGGGGTAAAACCAATTAGATTAAATGATAGGAATAGAGTTAAGGATTGGAGTTGCTTTGTCTTTCTGAATTAACTCCAGTATTACTGCTCTCTTTGCTTGTGAGTGATTTCTTTAATGGCAGGCTGTATGTGATTGACACTAGTTTGAACAGCTGCCAATACTCCTCCAGATCTGAACCCCAGGTTTAGTGTGGATCCATTCTAATTGAGGGTGAAGCTCGTACAGTCCATTCTCCTTAATGATCCTACTCAAAGCGCCACAGACAAGGTCGGATTTTCCGGATCAGAGAATGCTGCACCTTGGGTTCTAGCCTCTACCACAGAGACCCTAATCTCCCCAGAAATTGGCTAAACTGATGTCTCGAGAAGTCCCCAACGAAGTCGTGGATTAGCCGTCTGAGAGATGTATATTCAAGCTGTTGGTTCGTCACTGTCCGGTGAAAGACGCTTTCTGAACCCAAGTAGACGTGGGTGTTTGTCAAGCACGTTCATCTTAATGTGATGAACATAGCTAATTTGTCAGATCATCCTATTCACCACGATGAAGTACGAATCTACATCTTAGAATTAATCAAATATGGATCGAAGAGAAACAGTAGTACTTTTATTAATTCATAGGACTCAGCAGGGCTCCTCCCCTCAACCTAGGAGATTTAGAAACTCATACTGAAAGTAAAACTTGAACAATAATGTGTATGGTATGCGAATATGGTGATTAAAGGTCTGAATTACATAAATTTAATCCCTTAAATACTAAACAGATGACTAGTAACGGTAAAAAAGTCTATTTAGTGCTAAAATCTACTTCTGGGGCCCACTTGGTGAGTATTTGGGCTGAGCTTTGATGAGATCCACGTGCTATGAGGTCTCTTGGGCGTGGAACGCTAGCTAGGCGGTCCTCATTGGGCGTTTGGACGCTGGACGCCTAGAAGGGGGCAGGAAGCTGGCGTTGGACGCCAGTTTTGGGCCTTCTAATCCGAAGAAAAGTATGGACTATTATATATTTCTGGAAAGCTCTGGAAGTTAGCTTTCCATAGCCATTAAGAGTGCTCCATTTGAACTTCTGTAGCTATAGAAAATCTATTCCGAATGTAGGCAGGTCAGATTCAGACAGCATCTGTAGTGCTTTCTCTGTCTCTAAATCAGACTTTTGTTCCAGCTCCTCAATTTCAGCCAGAAAATATCTGAAATTGTATAAAAACACAAAAACTCATAGTAGAATCCAAAAATTTGAATTTAACACTAAAATCTATAAAAACTTAATGAAAACTAAATAAAAACTACTAAAATCTATATGAAAGTGATGCCAAAAAGCGTATAAAATATCCGCTCATCACCTCACTGACTTCAAAAAGTTTATTGAGGATGGCAGACTGGATAAAGTCAAGCATATGACAATCCACTTCACATGATTTCATGAGAGGTTTTGGGTGCTTTCAGGCAATGCAAGTGAGAATACGATGCGTATATATGCCGGTGCTTACATTATGATGCTACTATTCACTCAAATTTTTTATGAAAAAAGTGGGAATTGGGTTCACCTTCAGTGATTGCCGTATGTGGCAAAGGTTGACGAGATGGGCAATTATGACTGGGGTTCAGCTGCTTTGGCATGGTTGTAGAGATCCATGGGTCGGGTGGCCAACATAAATGTCACTAACTTGGCTCGTCCGCTTCAGCTTCTGCAGTCTTGGATATTCTGGCAGTTTCCTACGTTATGGCCGTATGGTTATGACACATTTGCTTTTTCATTAGCATCAAGGTATCGTTTATTATCCAGTTCAGGCGCAAGTGAGCACAGCATGCGATCGCATGACAATATGGGTAATGCAGAGTCTGAAAATAGCCACAGTCACATGTACAATCCCTAAGGGAAACTCAATACGTGCCAAGCAAAAAGTTACCTGTAGGAGTCGTTTCTTGATTAATAATTAAGCTGAGACTCGCAATGTCATGGCTAGGGCCAAGAAGTCAAAGAGGCATTAAGGGCACAGATGGAAGTACAAAGTAAACTACATTTGTTAGTGGAAGTAAATTTTTTTTTCATGCTAAACATCTTTGTGTTGTAACATGATATCCTACACACAGCCATTTTTAAGAATTATGGTACTGTTGTAGGCAGAGAAGCACTTGCTGATTCGCTAGGATGCTGAACAGACATATATGGCCATACTTGAGAGAGTTTGCAAGATGTTGGCCGATGAAGTTATTAGAAATCCAATGGTCGACACAGACGGAGGTTGGAAGAATTGCATGTTTCGGAAGTGCCAGTGTCATCGCTCATTCTACTGCTCAAGGAATCGGAAGCAGCCTAACTTCACTTGAGAATCTCAGAGGATTGACACTGGAAGGATCTCCAAGTGGGACAAAAAAGAGAAATCTAAATTTAGAGTTAGTGGTAGCTCCTTTGATGTGGAATGAAGCTAACATGAGAACTCAAGATATCCATTCAAGTCAAGTGAATCCACATCACAGAATAACTGGGTATAGTATGTAGGTAGAGAAGATTAACATTATTTTTCCTCATCATCATATTATGTGATGTGAAGACAGAGCATGAAGGGTTAATACATAGACTAGATTAATTAATTTTCATTTTCTTAAATCTTGGTGGTAATATATATTTGAATTTAACTAACTAACATCTTGTAAATTGAAAATACTATCCATCAAGCCAAGCTGGTGCTGGCCATCCATCTACTTTTGACCATTGATATTTAGTTTAGTTTCTAAGTTCAAAAAAAAATATTCTGGTACCATCTTTACCACGATCAAAAGTTTCAAGATCTTACCATGCTTTGGATGATACTGTTGGGCCACCCGTGGGGAGTTCTCGACCATCGAGGAGAGTTCGGGGCAGAATCAAGCGAGAATATAAGATGAGATGACACCACATCCAACTCAAAACCTTAAGGTAGTAAGTTAATGGATCTCTCATCTTATAAACTTCTCACTCTTCCTTGCTTTCTTCAATGTGGGACTAATTTTCTACTTCTCACACTTGAAATATTAACAATCTCCTTCTCAAGTGTGAGTCTCCACATCAAGCATCAACTCTCCTCTAGCTCCTCCACCAGATATGGGTATTCGTCTATCACACCGCCGCAAAATACCACAGGACACGCTGTTCGGACCACCTTTGTCGGGAAGACTTTCGATGCTTCACCTTAAATATCCCTTATAAAAGCACCAGACCGATTAACCATCGGTTCTAATACCACTTGTTAGGCCACCCGTGGGGAGCTCTCAACCATCGGAGAGACTTTGAGGAGGAATCAAGTGAGAGAACATAAGATGAGATGACACCACATCTAACTCAAAACCTTAAGGTAGTAAGTTAATGCGTCTCTCATCTTATAAACTCCTCACTCTTCCTTACTTTCTTCAATGTAGAACTAATTTCTATTGTTCTGAAAACCAAATCGGACCGGCCGGTTCAACTGGGTTAACCAGGAACCGGTCATCTGGCCGGTTCGAGTGATGCCAAAAACCGTTTGGCAAAAAACTGGTAAAAAACCGGTCAAACCGGCAGTTAACCGGTAAACCAGTAAAACCGGTCGGTTTTTTGACGGTTTTCAAAGGTTAAAAATAAAAAAAAATTAAAAAACCTATATAAAAGCTACCCACTACCCAATTACCCCTCTCTCTCAGAAGAAAACCCGAATACCCCTCTCTCTTCCTCTCTGAGTTCCAGCGCCGCCACTACCCCTCTGAGTTCCAGCGCCGCCACCTTCAACAGTAGCGTCACCTTCTCAGCTTCTCTGTCATCGTGGTGTCATCAATCCCGCCTATGTCCTCATCCTCGTTGGCCGCCCCTCTTCTCCTTCTAGATCCCTTCTCCTCGCATCGCCAGGTCTACTCGGGGCTGTTGTTGGTGTCGTCAAGCCACTTCTGTCCATGTCGTCGTCGGCCTCCATGAACTTGTCTCTGTCCTCATCGTCTTTGCCCGTCTTTGTCTTCGATCCCTTTCTCTGTCGAACTCACAGCAAAGTTCGAACATTTTTTCTGCCGCCATGGACTCTTCGCTCACTCTGCCGCCGTAGAAAATTACAGTTTGATTATGTTGCTCTCCTTGTTTCTTGAGTTCTTCAGTAGTTTAATTTATTTTTTATTTTTGTTAATTATAATTATTATGATTTGCTATTTTTTATATTCTGGATTCTGATGGTTGGATAGATTGAACTCTGATTGTTGTAATTGTAAAAGAAAAATTCAATTGGATTAACTATTTAACTCTATTGATTAACTAATGAAGAAAATCTTGTTGCTGCCTCTTTTGTTATTCTTTTGTTTTATGACTTGTTAATGGTTGCTGGTACTTTTGTTAAATTTTTAAGAATAATTTTGTTGATTTTAAAAAACTAAATTATACATTGATGCCAATAACTATAGCAAGCCTTTTTGTTAATTTGTTACTGCAATTTGATTTCATAATCTGTTTGTTTTGATTTCATATATTTTTGTGATTCTGTTTGTTTGTTCAAATTATGATTATGTTTGCAAATTCAATGGTGAGTGGTTATTACTGCTTTGTTTCAATTGTTTCTTATTTTTTATTATTAGGTTATAGATTGAAATTTTATTAGGTTAAATTTTATTGAAATTTAAATATTTAAAATTATATATTAAATTTTTAGTAATTTTATTTAATATTTAATTAAACCGGTTGAACCACGGTTGAACCCCGGTCGAACTATTAAACCAGTGAACCAGTCACCTCACCGGTTTATTGACCGGTCCGGTTCTCGCAACCTTGCTAATTTCATACATCCCATTCTTGCAATATTAACAATCTCCCCCTCAAGTGTGAGCCTCCACATCAAGCATCAATTCTCCTCTAGCTCCTCCACCACATATGAGTATTCGTCCATTACACCGTCGCAAAACACCGCAGGACACGCCGCCCGGACCACCTTTACCAGGAAGACATTCGATGCTTCACCTTGAATACCCCTTTTAAAATCACTAGACCGATTAACCATCGATTCTGATACCACTTGTTGGGCCACCCATGGGGAGGTCTCAAGTATCAGGGAGAAATCAAGCGAGAGAATATAAGATGAGATGACACCACATCCAACTCAAAACCTTAAGGTAGTAAATTAATGGGTCTCTCATCTTATAAACTCCTCATTCTTCCTTACTTTCTTTAATGTGAGACTAATTTCATACACCTCACACTTGCAATATTAACAATCTCTCCCTCAAGTGTGAGTCTTCACATCAAGTATCAACTCCCCTCTAGCCCCTCCACCACATATGAGTATTCGTCCATCACACCATCGCAAAACAATGCGAGACACGCCACCCGGACCACTTTTGTCGGGACCTTCGATGCTTCACCTTGAATACCCCTTATAAAACCACTAGATCGATTAACTATCGGCTCTGATACCACTTATTGGACCACCTATGGAGAGCTTTCGACCATCAGAGAGACTTTGGGGAGGAATCAAGCGAAAGAACATAAGATGAAATGACACCAGATCCAACTTAAAACCTTATGTGCTCTCGCTTGATTTCTCTTCGAAGTCTCTCCGGTAGTAGAGAGCTCCTCACAGGTGGCGCAACAGATACAAAATTAGTATATAAGTCTTTTAATGCAATGACAGAGGAGGTCAATCATTCCATACATACCGGGACTATGTATTTTCAAATTTTATGGTCAAAATTAGTACCAAATTGATAATTTATTCTCTCTTTAAAATGAAAAACATTGTTACTGGGAATAAAAATGGGGTAATGAACCTTATTTCCAAATAATTAGAATTTGCAAATAAAATTTGAAAGAAAATCATAACCTTATTTTTAAATAATTAGAATTTGCAAATAAAATTAAAAAAAATAATAAATAATTGTCTCATTCACAACATATTTTTTAGAGTTAAATTTTAAACAGAATTTGTCCATTGTGCACAAGTAGTTTTCATATCTTAATTACACTAATTTAATTCTTAAAATTAGTAAAAGTATACTATTTAGTTTCTTATAATTGGTATAATTAAAATTTCAAAAATTATTTTAACGCACATGATCAATTTTAAAGATTATTTTTGGACTTTAACTCTATTTTATACGGCTAATTATATATTACACCATTAACTATCAATAGTCAAGAGGAAGAACTTGATATAGATTAGAGAGCCATATCCAAAAGGATTACCATTAAAGCAAATTTGATATAGATTGAAAAATATTTTTATAAGTGCTTTTATATTTTATATATATATATATATATATATATATATATATATATATAGTCTCCAAAGAAAGATAACTGTCTAAATAAAATAACTATATTTTTTGTAGTTTAAAATTTGGAAAAATTTTACTCTTCTCTTTTAAAAGATGTTAAAATGACACTTTTCTCCCTTTTATTTGTAAAATATATATTCTCTTCTTTTATAACTTTTAAAAAATCTCCTCTTTAATCCATTTTAAACTTTTTGTATTAACTAATATTAACTTTATCTATTTTTTATAAAAAAATTATTTTTTACAAAAATACCCTTTAACAAAAATTTTATTTTTTGTCATTAAACTTTGCTTACCAAAATATCCTTAATAAATTATTTTTTATTGATTAAATTGTATTTTATGAAAATATTTTTTTTTAAAAATTAATAATTAAATTGTTTTTTCTAAGATATCTTTCAATAATTTTTTAAATATTAAATTATAATTTTACCAAAATTTTCGTTAATAATTATTATTATATTTTACTATTAATTTGTTGATATCAATATATATTATTTTAACATTAAATAAAAAAATCTTAACATTGTTAATATGTATAACAATTAATATATATTGATATCAAAAAATAATCTTACCAAGATTTTTTTATTTAATATTAAAATAATATATATTGATATTAGAAAATTAATAATAAAATATAACAATAATTGTTAATAAAAATTTTGGTAAACTCACAATTTGATAATTAAAAAATTATTGAAGGGTATCTTAGAAAAAATAATTTAATTATTAAATTTTTTTAAAAAATATTTTGATAAGAATTCAATTTAATTAATAAAAAATAATTTGTTAAAGGATATTTTAGTAAGCAAAATCTTATGACAAAAAAATAAAATTTTTATTAAAAGATATTTTTGTAAAAATAATTTTTTTTTTTGAAAAATGAATAAAGTTAACATTAGTTAACATAAAAAATTTAAAATAAATTAAAAAGAACGTTTTAAAAATTATAAGAAAGGAAAATGTATATTTTATAAATAGAGGAGATAGAAATATTATTTCAGTATCTCTTAGAAGAGAGTAGTAAAATTTTCTTTTAAAATTTCAAACAAGAAAATTTCAAACAGTTGTCTCATTCTCGAATGCCCATATAATACATGATTCATTAAATTTGCGTTCCTAAATCTTTAAAACCAACTTATCATGAAATATGGCTTTTCATTAAGTTGTTTGAATGAACTTAAAAAGTAACGGTTTTAAAAGGGTGCAGGACTCTTTTAGTGTATCTTTAGTTTACAGTTACATTCTCTAAATTCACATTTGCATGCTTTGAATGAAGAGCCAAAATGTATGGATAATCTTTTATTAATTGAAAATGATGTGCTTTTGGATGCAAACATACATTGAGGTCAAAGCAGCTAACCTACCGTACAAAACATTAAAAAAAATATAAAATTATATTTAATAAATAAAATATAGATAAAAATATTATATCTAAAAATATTAATAAAAGACACAACTTTTTTTCCTTCCTTATTCTTGTTATTTTTTTGGGTAAATCACACAAACAAATTAAATAGGGATCAATATTACATCAATGTCTTGAAATGAAATAGATTATATACATGTCCTAAAATAAATCTATATAAATTGAATCAACTAAATTCGATTTATGCTTTTTCAATATAAATTGAATCAATTGGATTCGATTTACTATATATGATATATAAATAGTAAAACAAATTACCTTGATTCGATTTACTACTTCTGTAGTGGAACACCCTAACTTTTAGCACCTCATGATCGTACTAGAAGTCTGAGCGTTACTAACCTCTATTCCTTTAATTATTTACTATGTTTATTTAATATTAAGTTTTCGCGAATACAAAATGAAACTTTAATTAAGAAAATGAAATAGTTTTTATTTTCACTTACTTAATCACAAAGATATATATATATATATATATATATATATATATATATATATATATATATATATATATATTAACATAGCATGATATACATAGCCTTATTCAAAGATTTTCAAAATACAAGTCATATCCCCTCTAAAAAGCAAAAAGAATAAACGACGAGAGAAAAATAAAATCTAACAACTCAACTCGTAAACATATTTCTCTGTACTCCTGCAACTTTGCAATAAGCTTTTGCACCTGTAGCTGAAAGGGGTGGAGATAGGGGGTAAGAACTGGGGAGTTCTTAGTAGGGTCGGAGTTAGGAGTTAAGTTCATTCTATATATACTTGGTCAGCAATAACAGTCAACAAGGTACCATCTAATTCAACAATTAAAGAACACAGAATTCAAACAGTTATTTAGCACACCCACAATCACAGAAAATTACACTCACAAACAAATATGCGCAAACAAGTATGATGCATATCAATCCCTAGTGCAGGTAATGAGCTCATTTGTCGGTTTCGACCCGCTCCTGACATAACTCAGCAACCTTTATATGAGTTTGGTTTCCAGTGTCATAACCTCTGTAACCAACCTCTGTCTTACAGGTGCGACTCTCTTGAGTCGATGTATGCAAACATAACCTCTGCAAGCAACCTCTGTCTACAGGTGAGGCTCTCTCTAGCCAATGTATGTAGCGATAACCTCTGTAAGCAACCTCTGTCTTACAGGTGCGACCATCCCCCAGATTGGCCGGTGTATCTCTGGAAAGCAAATCTCGGTGGACTCATCACCATATCTCTGCTCATTTTTAGCAGGTAAACAATCATCTCTGCTTCTCTCCTTTTCTTTTCATTCTTTCTTTCTTTCTTTTTTTCTATTCTCTGCTCTCCTGTGACAGAGATTTTTTAGATTCTTTTAATCTTTTGCTCTCTGTGGCAGAAATCTCTTTAACTAATATATTCTTTTTTTTCTTTTCTTTTCTCATCGTTCTTTTAATTCCTTACTTTTAACATCAAAAACTATTTTCATACTCTTCCCTTATCTTTCCCTAAATATTTTATGAAGAGTGGATCATGAGATCCTTGACTTAGATTTGTCTTTCTAAAATTTTTAGAAAAATTTGTCTGTTTACCACTCTTTGTTTTATTTTTCATAATACATACAATAATATTCTTATAAAATAATATCTTGATAAATAATAATTTGTAATAATAATTTACTCTAATATAAATGAGTAATTTTAAACAAATATTTAAAATAATATTTATAATACTCTTAAAACTTATTTTATAAAACCTTATTTTCAAACTTTTATTAATTACTTTCTAAACCATGAATTTTTTAATATTTTATTTTTGACTTCAATATTTTATAAAATTATATTTAAACCTTCACTTTGTTTCATATTTACCAGTTCTTACCCCCTATCTCCACCCCCTTTCAGCTACAGGTGCGAAGACTTATTGCGAAGTTGCGGGAGCACAGAGGAATATGTTTACGAGTTGAGTTGTTAGATTTTATTTTCCTCTCATCGTTTATTCTTTTGGTTTTTAGAGGGGAAAGGACTTGTATTTTGAAAATCTTTGAATAAGTCTATATATATCATGCTATGTGAATATATATATATATATATATCTTTGTGATTAAGTAAGTGAAAGTAAAAACTATTTTATTTTCTTAATTAAAGTTTCGTTTCATATTCACGAAGGTTCAATATTAAATAAACATAGTAAATAATTAAAGGAATAGAGATTAGTAGCGCTCGGATTTTTAGTACGATCATGAGGTGCTAAAAGTTAAGGTGTTACATACAGCATATACATGTAAATCGAATCTAGTTGATTCGATTTACTATTGATACAGATAAATGTCAATAAGAAAATACCTTCATTTGAATTCAAATAAAATATCAAAAAAATTAAAACTAATAAGGATATCTACATTTTTATAAACTTATGAATGTAAAACGGAATATTAAACGATTTCTAAAAAATTATTAAAAATCATCATTTGACTTATTAGCATATAAAAAATCATTATCGTGACTTTTGATGTTGAAAAAAATTAATATAAAGTATAGCCTTTCAAGATGGCATAGGAGTTAAAACTTAAATTTTTTCAGAGTCAGAAATAATAGATAGTTATACAATATATAATGACCAACTATTTTTATATAATATGTAATTTGAGAAATAATTAAAATACTATATCTATTAAATTATTATTGAATTTCTGAAATAAATTAAGTATACAATCATCAAAGCATAAATTTTATACTTAATTTCACAAATTAAATAATATTATAATTGATATAGTATTTTAATTATTTTTCAAATTACATATTGTATAAATATAGTTGGTTATTTTATAATGTTTAACTATCTGTTACTTTTGACTATGAAAAAAATTTAAGTTTTAACCTTTATGCCACCTTGGAGGGCTATACTTTATATTAACTTTTTTAACATGAAAAATTTCAGTAATGATTCTTTAGATGTTAATGAGTTAAAGGATAAATTTTGATAAATTTTTAGAAATTATTTATTATTCTATTTTAAATTCATAAGTTTATAAAAATATAGATTTTCTGAAATTTGAACTAAAACACAAAATTTGAATTTCTAATCTTATTTGTTTCAATTTTTTTGACATTTTATTTGAATCGAAATAGGGGTATTTCCTTATTAATATTTATATTTTAAAGTTAATATAGAATAAATAAATAATTTTTATTCTTATTCATTTTTATTTTTTTGAAATTTTATTTGAATCGAAATAGGAGATATTTCTATACTTTAATCAAAATAACTTGAGCTACACAGGGCTAATTGATGCGGCTCTAATGGCATTGGAAAGTCAACTTTCAGCACTTTCTAACAACATAGAATAGTATATATTTTTCTTCTGGAATCACTATCATAAATGGCGCTAAACGCCGAGCCAGGCGTTTAGTGCCAGGAAGACAGAATCAGCGCCCAAGCCATTGCCAGTTTTGGCGCTGAACGTCAATTTTGGTGCTGAACGCCACCAAAGTGGCACCAAATGCCTACAACAGCCCCAGACCCAAGAAACCTTCGTAATTAATGAAGATTTGAAGACACCAAGCTTAAATTAAATGGAGGATCATTAGTTAGTCAAAGAATCATTAAGAAAAGATTTGATTTGATTTGATTTTGTTTTGATTTAGTTTGAATTTGAATTCTAAGTTTAGTCTTAGAGGTTTTTACTACAAATAGGGGACTTCCTTCTTTCCAAAGGGTAATGGCTCCCGGAGGGAATCTTCTCTCTTCCGCATTTTTTAGAACCCTTGTTTTCTCTATAAGTCATGAGCCAATAAACCTCTCTGGTTAAGGTTATGAGCTCTATTTATTTCTATGGATTAAGACTATTACTTTTCTATTTTAATTAATGTACTAATTCAGTTTCAAGGATTACTTTCGTTCTTAATTTTATGAATTTGGGTGGAACGAGAGTATAACCCTTATTTTAGATGCGTTCTTGTGACCCTTAGGAGAGGTCTCTCACCTGAACACAGTTTGAAAGTAAATTCCTCCTAAATTAGTAATTGCTTGAACTAATCTGGATACGTGATATATAATCTGTTTAGCTTTGAGTAATTAGGATTTTTGTGGCCATAAACTAGATTTGAACTTAACTCTCTGATGGAATCAAGTGACCAAGAGATTGGCGGTTAATGAATATTAGAGGAGGCTAAATCACTAAGAGATTAGGGTTTAGTCAATTACAGTTTGCCATGAAATGAATCTTACATGATTAAAATAGTTGGTAGGAAAACTTGATCCGGAAAAATAAACAACTCTGATATCTTAACTATTTCTCATTGATTTCTACATCAAACACTTTATTTGCCTTCTTTATTCTTGATTTATTATTTAATTTTTTTGAAAACCATCAAACCAACTTTTCTATTGCTATTACTCAGTCCATCAATCCTCGTGGGATCAACCCTCACTCACTTGAGGTATTACTTGGTACCACTCGGTGCACTTGCCGGTTAGTTGTGGGTATTCAAAATTTCGCACCAAGTTTTTGGCACCGTTGCTGAGAATTGACTGTGATTGACAACTATTAGTTGTTTGATTGCTTAGATTAGGGGTTTTTAGTTTTTGATTTGTTTTTATTTTTGTTTTGCTTTTTTTAAAATTTTTGAAAATCTAATTATTATTTTAATTAAAGTTTTTTCTTAATTTTTGAAATTAAGTTTGATGTCCCTTTAGTTGTTTTATTTTTCCTAGTTATTCTACTTGTTAAGTTCGAATTTTATACTCATATTTGCTTATTAGTTGTTTTATTTTCTTAATTATTAAGTTCATTTTCTTGATTTTATTTTTTTTATTTTTGTTTTTCTTCATATTTTACTTTATTTTCATTTTTTTATTTTTTATTATTTTATTTCTTTTCAAAAAAAATAAAAATAAAATAAGATTCTTTCTGTCCTTTCTTCTTTGCTTTCCTGTTTATCACATAGTGCGTTTAATTTTGTTTGGTGTTTTGTGCTAAGAAAAAATAATGGAGAGAGATCACATGGGGTACTACTCACACCCAAGTAGTGATTCATATTATTATAGATAGAGGAACTATCCAGATTTTGGTTGGCAAGGTCAAGAGTGAAGAGATTTCAATGTCCCATATCCTATCTATTAAGAGCCAATGTCTCCTTATTCATACCAGGAACCATCCTCCTTGTACCTATATTAAGAGCCACCATCTCCTTACTCATATCAAGAATCATTATCTCCTTATTCATATCAAGAACTATCAGCTTTAGAGCTTACCGTGAAAGAATTAAGGAATGCTACTCAAAGTTACATACATGATATGAGAATGAGTATCAAAAATATAGAGAGATATGTGGAGTTGATCACCAGGCATAGGGCAGAGGAACAAGCAAACTCCCTCCTAAGAGAAGCAATGCAAATTCCTACAAAAGAATGTGAGGCTCTTTGCTCTATCTTTTAGCATTTTTCTATGTTTGGTTGTGGTCCTGTGAGTGTGGTCCTGCTAGATAGTTCTCCTTTATAACTTCATTACATGTAATTTGGAGTTAGTGGCTTATTTGGTTATTAAGACAACAAATATTTTCTGTTTTAGGGTTTAGTAAAGAAATCAAGTAATGAAAATAAATTAGTAATTTTTTATTAACGTTGAGTAAGGTATTATGTGTTAATTAAAAATTGGTTTTGTTAGAGTCTATTTTAATTTTCTAGTATATTGCTATATATGACTTATAAAATTGTGCATGTGTTTTACCATGAAGGATGGTTTGAAAGAAATAAAGATGGTATCTTCAACTACATAGATGGTAAGGTTCACAGATTTTCTAAGTTAGATATAGACTTGCTGAATTTCAAAGACTTAGTGAAAATGCTTAAAGGCTTGGGTTACCAAACTTACAAGGGAATGTATTGGCTAGACCCTATTTCAGGGGATATTGAGTTTGGGTTCCACACTCTCAAAGGAGACAAAGAGATTAATGATATGTGTGACAACAAAATAGCTAACATGGAGACCGATGAGTTGTATATCTATTGTGATAATGTTGTAAATAATCTCGAGTTGTTGGAGGCTGCTATTAATGTGGGAAGAGATACTGACTCATATAGTAATGATGGTTATGAGAGTGCAGCGGATGAAGCTTACAAACCTCCTCTACCTGGGTTTGAATCTGATAATAATAGTAGTAATTGTGAGATTTTGACTCCAAGAAAAAAGAAATAACAACAAAGAAGAAAGATCTGACTCCGAAAAAGAAGAATGTTACTGCAGATAAGAGAAATGCCACTCCAAAAGAAGAATACGACTTCAAAGAAGAAGAATGTGACAACAAAAGAGGTTGTGGATCTCTCTCATAGGACTCAGAAGAAGAAAGCAGCAAAAAGATATGTGGGCAGGACTAAAAAATATATTTTAGCTCAACTAGATATTATGGATGGGCAGAATGTTGGGTTTACAATAGCAACAAGCCTAAATGATGATATAGGAGGCCCAAATGTCAGTAATGGAGGCCTAGGAGATGTTAGCGGAGATAAACCAAACTCAAAACCAATTGTTGAGGAGGTGGATAGTGTTGTTAACAAGCCTTACATGTATGAGTACGAAGTTTTTAACTCTCCTATTTCATCTGATAATGAAGGAAGACCAAGGTATCCTGAATATAATGATGAAGCTAATTATGGAGATGTTAAGTTTAAGGTAGGACAATTATTTGATACAATAGCTCAGTTCAAATTAGCTTTGAAAGACATGTTTGTATCTGAAAGGAAGGAACTACAGTACTTAAAAATTGAATCATCGAGAATTAGGGTTAAGTGTGCTAAAGATGGTTGCCCTTGGCTGATTTTTACCTCATACAATACCCATGAACTTTGCTTCTAAGTAAAAACTTATCAAAAGAGCACATGTGTGGAAGAAACTTGACAAGTAACATGGCCACTAGAGCTTGGGTTACTAGCAAGTTGGTGAAGAGGATGGTGACATAGCCAATACTGACCCTCTAAAGAAGCAATTGAGCACATGAAGCAGGACTATAATATACATATCAATGAAAAAATAATAACCAGAGCATTAAAGACAGCAAGAAAAGAAGTAATGGGAAATGAAAGGAAGCAATATAGCAAAGTCTGGGACTATTTAAATGAGATCATTTGAAGCAACCTATGTCAACAGCTTTGGTGGCCTTAATCCCACAATCTGAAGCACCACCATTATTTAATTACCTCTACATATCCCTAGATGCATACAAGCATGGGTTTAAATATGGTTGTCATCCTCTTATTGGTCTAGATGGTTTCTTCCTCAAGGGGTATTTTGATGGTTAACTTTTGTCTAGTCAAAATGTAAATAATCATTTTTTTATTACATTTGTTGTGGTGGGCACTAAGGGCACCGAGACATGGAAATGTTTTTTGCATTGTCTAGAGGATGATTTAGGATCATCTACAGAGTTTGGAATGGATAAATTGAAATGAATAATCTGTCAGCCTGGTAGTATATGTGGAAGTTCAATCCTGCTGTGTGGACCAAGAGTCATTTTTCACACTATCCTAAGGTTGATAATATCACAAATAATATGTGAAAAATCTGGAATGTAAAGATTATGGATTAACGAAGCAAGTCTATTCTGACCATGTGTGAAGACCTAAGGTGTTATTTGATGAGAAAGATGGCCTTTCTTAAGAAGAAGTTGTTGAACTATGCTGGAAAATTGACTCTAGTTCAATAGTAGAGGCTAGATGAGATTATTAAATCAGAAAATAACAAATAGAATTCTGAATGGACAGGTGATGATGATAGAGTCATATTTAAAGTTTCAAAGGAGGAATCACAACGTTGGTGTAAACCTCAGGAAGAAAAATGCACCTGTAATGCATGGCAACTAACGGGTATGAAATTAAGATTTTGTAATTAAGATTTATTATGCATGTATTGAAACAGTATTTTGCTAAACTGTTGATGTTTTTTATGCACATACTA
The DNA here is from genome assembly GCF_003086295.3 of Arachis hypogaea. Lineage (NCBI taxonomy): Eukaryota > Viridiplantae > Streptophyta > Magnoliopsida > Fabales > Fabaceae > Arachis > Arachis hypogaea. Next base: position 137,652,541 of record NC_092054.1, read on the forward strand.
TGATTGCTTATGTTTGCCATGCAAGCATGTTGTAGCTGCTATTTCTAAACTTCGCAAGAGAAATCTTAAACCAGAAGACTTTGTTCATGAGTTACTTACCATGGATGCCATTCCGAAGACTTATGAGATCACCATCAAGCCTGTGAATAGTGAAAAATATCGGCAAGAGATATCATCAGTTGACTATAAGCCACAAGCACCATTGATTAAGAGACTTCCTGGATATCCAATACTAAGAAAAAGAGTAGACAAAGTATCTTAGAGTCAGTTGGCTGAGAACAATGACAAAAAGATGAATAAGTCATTCTAGATTACAAGATATAAGTGTGGAAAAAAATATCACTATTACAAAATATACAAAGGAATTCCAAAAGATCCCAACTGACAATAAAAGAGAAAGGGCAAAGAACTGCTGAGGCTACTAGCAATCCATCAGGACAGTAGCAACCAGTCCAGCCAACTGAGCAGCAGGTACCATGTAGTATTAGCAGTTTATAATGCTAGTAGTTTTAAGTGTCTTTGTATGAAATTGACAAAGATTTAAAGGTCTCTTATCAAAATCTTTAGGAGTTTAGATGTCTGAAAAGAAATTGATTATGATTTAATTGTCTTTGTTTTATTTATTTACAACATCAGGATGTACTTTCAACTAGCTAGCAATGCTCCAGGGCCAAATAGAGTTAATTCAGATGTCACAAATGGTACACCACTGGAGAGTGAAGTAACCGATCCTTGTAAGTGTTACTTTTATATAATTTTTCATTTGAAACTTTACAAACATATTGAACCTAAACTTTTAACTTGGTTGTGCATATAGGCTAAGGCTAAGAAACAGAAGAAGTAACAACCAAAAAAAATTACGAAACCACCACAACAAAGAGAAGATGAGATTTCACTTTCTCAATCTGCACGACCAGCTGAGTTATTGGAATATAATATATCAATCATAGTGTTTGTGAATTTAAGAATTAGAATTTGTCATTGATTTGACTTGTTTACTAGGTTCAAGAGGTCAATGTTAATCTTCAACCCAATTCCACAACTTACAATGATATATCACCAGGGATCACACCAATAGCAAGACTACGGAGAGTAAAATAGCCCATTGTAAGGCAATGCTTGTCCAATTTGAGCTTTTATCGTGTCACACCAGTTGCTAAATCAATTGTAATTACAAAATCATCCAAACTAGCACCTCTTAAGTCAGGTAAAAACAATGGAGTTTCTACAGAGACATTGACAGCCACAAGCTCTAGCATAGCTAGGAATGGCAATGAGTATCCATGGGAGCAGAAATCCTCCCCCCACTCTCCGTCCTTGTTTAGGAATTACCCCGATCCCCACCCCATTTCCGTCACAGGTTCTCATTTATTTTTTCTCATCGGGGAGGCGGATACCCATGGAATTTTGTGGATATTAAACTTTAAAAAGTAATAAAAAAAACTTCAACCATAATAAAATTTCATATAGTTCAACTAAAATGTATCAAATCAAACCCAATTCAAACACATTTAACATTTCTAAACCCAATTCAACATTTGTTAACTAAATCTCCAACATACAAACTAAAATTAAACAAAATAGAAAAGTTTCCAACATAATAAAATAACAAATGTTGGTCGATGATTATAGTTCAGTAATAGTACTCCCTTATTGTAATGATACAAATTTAAATAATTAATTGGTGCAAATTTAGATATTATGCACATCATTAATTTGTTTCTAAATAAAACTAAAAAAATTAACATATATTTACATCATATATATATAAAAGGGTATTTAAGTAATTTTATTCTAGCGTAAATTTAGCGGGTCTCCATGGGACGGGTACCTCAGTCCTCGCCCCGTCCCGGTTTATTCGTGGGGGCTTAGCAGGTCTCTATTTTTCTCTCTGTCGCAAATGATCCCCATATGTATTCGTGAGTTCGAATTTTTTTGCCATTCCTAAGCACAACAGTAAGACTTTTCCAGTTTATTCCAACTCCAAACCTCAATGAACTCTCAAGCTTAAAGACACCAACTAACTCTAGTACACCAACTACTTTTAATCCTCCAAGAAAAAAAGTGAAGACTAGGATGATGTAGTTATTTGTGTTTATTTTAGATGATAAGTTATGACTTTTGTTGCTATGTCTATTTATAGTCATGCTTATTAGGCATTATGACATAACACTATAGATAGTTATTTTAGTATGTTAAGTTTTGTGACAATGTACTAAAATTGCCAAAAACTAATGGCTAATGATGTATTTTGTACTTTTGGATTATATTGATGTCTATTAATATTAACCGTTTGAAGTATCAGTCAATTGACCAAATTGAAGAAAAAACCAATGACTTCATACATAATTCAACTAAAATGATATAATATTGTCATTTGATTAATAAGTCCCCATGAAAGTTATACAATCTTAAATTAAATGCTAAACATTAACACTAAATGCTATGCATTAAAATAATTCTACATAACTCATACAATTAACACAACACAAATTTTACAGTAGTAGTAAAAAAGATTATATACCCCAACATACTCTAAAATCCTAATAATGAAAATTTTGTTTTGGTTTGCACTCCATCCTATAATAGCAAGTCAAATTTCATCAGTCGCTTTTCTATCTCTGAAAATTTGCCTTGCACCTCAGTTTCTTGTCCTCCCATGTCAACACCTTCTAATTTGAAATCAATATTTTCTGCAATCATCTCATTAAGCATTTGAAGTACTTACAGTGCTGCTGTGGAATCTACAAATAACAAAAAAAAAAAATTTTTTTGACATAATACAAGTACCAAAAATTAGATTTAGATGAATGGTTACTTGTCTTAAAGTAATAGCTGCCCAAAAACAACCTACTAGAATTTAATCTAGTTCTATATTCAAACAGAATTGCATAACATTCACAATTGCAATGTGGGTGTTCGAATTTCTTCTTTCTTTCTATTTCAATGATGTTCACCTTAACTTCTCCACAACGTATCAACCTCTCGATAGTACTCTATGAACGTCGATTTAAAACTAATGATTATTCTGTGCAGGTCATTCTTCTTTGTTAGGATTTCAAATTCTTTCAGTAATGAAGAGAACAAAAAGAGTAAGTGATTTTAATCCCTCTTCATAACAACAAAACACCAATATTTTGTTGACTGTGTAGGAAAAAAACTGTCCTAAAGAAATTACAACTGACCCATAGGAACGTTACATGACACGTAAGAATGTTACAATCTCTTATTGCCAGAGAATTTCAAACAAAGATTAAAATGTTCGATAGAAAGATCGACAGAGATTGTGATAATATTATACTATTTTAAAAGACGAATACGAATTTTCGTAAGATTATCAAAAGTCAAAGTAAGATTTTAAACAAAAAAAATATAAAAACTAATTTTTGATCGGTCAATATTAATAAAGCTTTTGTAAAAATATTTTTTTAATTTTTATTTTGTAAAAAATAAAAATTACAGAAGTGTGTACCTACTTGAAACACAATGTCGTGTTATTTTGGGAATGCATCCTTTCAATTGTTGAAAAAAAATTGAGAACATAAAATGTGAGTGTAATTTTTAACTCTTTATTATTTTTTCTTATATTCATTTTTTGTCTCACTTATAAAATTAAAAGGGAGAAATTACTTAAAAAAAAATGAAGAGGATACATTTACGTGTTGCTTCAGGATTCTTCTTCATACGAGTATATATGACCATGTATATGAAAACCTAAAGTGATGCACAGATTAGAGAGAGGATAAAGAAAGAGGATAATGAGACCAATGCCAATGGATTTGTTTGGAGAGATGGATGAGCAGGTCTCCGCCATGGCCATGGATGTTGACGACGTCGACCCTCTCGAGATCTTCCCAGAGGGCGTCATCTCCGCCGACAACAAGCTAGCCGACGCCGATTTCTTCAACAACTTCCAAGACGATTTCGACGATGCTGATATCAACTGATCCTACCTTCATCATCGTCATGGTTTTGGTTATGATCGCTCTTCTGATTAGGGTTTAGGGTTTTGTTTTTTTGTACTCTCTCTTTTCGTGTGGAAACGATAAAGAAACCGTTGTACTTTGGTTCTGGGATTCCTCTATTGACAATATAATATCTTTTGTTTTTCCTTTTGCGATTAATCTCCTTAATTTTGTGCCTTAGTTTCTCAGTCTCTTTGTTTTGTTTTGGTTTATTGGTTTTCTTTTAATTGATTATACTTTTATGTCATTTTTAAACATCGATAGTTACTTATTTGTCTAAATTTCTTATTCTTAGCTTTAACAGGGGGATCTTACGTTATGACTGATTAGTGATTAACTAATGCATTTTGAGCTGATTTAGAAATTAAAATTAAAATTTTGATGAGGATTAAGGTATTCATCCAAAAATGTTTTCAAGACTGATTTGGTTATTCTCTTATTGTTAGTTATTTGTTAATTCTGAGTTGTATATACAGAGGGCTTCCTTTAATTTTAATGGGTTTTCTATGTAATTCCTTGAAGGGGAGACGTAGAGCAATAGTTGAGTTGTTTCTGTGTAACCCTGGTGCGAGCATAGGTTAAACTATGCTTTGCAAGCTACTCTTTTTGTATGACAGTTTTCTTTAGCTGTTTTTGGTAAGTAGATTGTTCAGAACTTCAGGGTAGGCCCCTTTTTGGCTGTAATTAATCTTGTTTATGAAGGAAGCAGCTGTAAGCATCTTCATGCCTACATTCTAATCGTATTTGCATAATGGTGACTGGTGTTTTTCTTATCTTGACTCAAATTGTTTTGGGATTGTGGTGTTAATTGGTATCTGCATATGCACCCACATATGCTAAAGGGTTTTGCATCATCATGTGTTCATGTGGTTCTTGTAATTCTGTAATGGTTCATGAGTATTCACTTTATAGTTGTTGAGGAAGAAGAGTGTTAATAGTTTATATTTTAATGGATGATGAAGGTAGTTAAGCATCTTAGTGAAGTTACATTGCTTGTTTAGGTAAGATCTAGCTATGGAATACATGCCTCTTCTTTGATGTTCAAAGAGTGCTTCTGAATTACACTTCTGGTTCTTGCAAACAGTTCTGATACTTTTTGGGACTTGAAGGAACTACAAAGGCAATGGTATACTGCGATTCTTGGTCTGGTTCTCTGGTTCTTCTATCTCTCAGCAGACTGGATTGCGACCATTGCTCTTGCTATTGTTCCCAAAGACGTGAGAGATTCATTAAAAGACTAGGTCTCCAAGTTCGTAGTTTGTGGCTACTTGACCACCTTTCATTCTCATACCTCTCAGCAGCCAGGACATAGTCACTGTATATTCCCTTGAGGATAATGAACTTTGGCCATGCCACCTGCTTGGCTTATTCTACCAGTGCTATGTGGCTGTTTACGTGGTCTACAAGTCATGGAAAGGAGCATCTTAGTTTTATTACCATTCCATTGATTGTAGCAGGAATGATCAAATATGGTGAGAGGACTTGGTCTTTGAGGTCCGGAAGCAGCCACAATTTCAGAGAATCCATCCATCCTTCCAGCACCGGACGCTTGACCGAGTTATGCCAAATTCATGAATGACTACATTGCCAAATGCCAAAGTTTCTTTAGAGAAAGTGATTAAAACTACTCCAGCACCATTGACTCGAAGTGCAACAACAGCATTGAATAACAGCATCGCAAATGCTTCCTCTTTACGCCGAGGATTCCGTTCCTTCAAGACTTTAAAGTGCTTATTTTAAGATCTCATCCTTTGTTTTGAAGACCCGTAGAGCAGCCGAAGGCCCGGAGCTTCTTTAGGAGCAACTCTTTAGGAACATGCCTTTCAAGTGGTTGAGGTTGAACCTGGATTATTGTATGACATAATATACAAAGGCAATTTTCATATCCACCACCCTTGTCATTTTAGCCAATTTTTTAGCATTTCTTACAATCTGGTTTTACAAATACGGTTAAAAGGGTAAAGTATAATTTTTTGTCTTTAAAAGTTTGTTAAAATTTTTAAAAATATTTTAATTTTATTTTGTTTCAATTTTGTTTTACCAGTTTTTTATTTGTATTAAATATATTTTTAAAAGTTAATTTTTTAAAAAATTTGAGACTAATTTAGCAAAAATTTTACAAAAATTTTGAACACAAATTAAAAATAGTTGTTATGTATTATTGTTGAATTGGTTTTAATTTTTTTAAAAATTTAGTTATCATTGTTAGAGATATATTTGATGCAAATTAAAAATTTTAAGAACAAAATTAAAATAAAATAAAATTTAAAAATATTTTTAAAAATTTTGACAAATTTCAAAACAAAAAATACACTTTATCCATCGCTAAAATTATCACACTTGCGCTCGCGGGGTTTTCAAAAAACCTGAGACCAAGAAGATGAAAAAAGCAACTTTTATACACTATTATAAGCAAAGTTATATAATTTTGTATAATTATTTGTAGGTTTTATATTATCGATTGAATTGTTGACTGACAATATTCTATAGTGACACTTATACTAGCTTGGTGTGTGATACTGTGACTAAGTTTTGTGGTGACTACGATGGCCACAACCAGACTGCAAATCAAGGTTCAACATGTGGTGTTGTTTTGAAAGCCTCGCTCATTTACTTTTTTATTTTTAGGTTAGACGGTGGTTCGGACAGCCCCCATTACAACCTTCACACACATTCCACATTCGACATTTACACAGAGGATGACAATAACTATCTATTGAGGACGGACCTTCCCCATTCCCATCATCCCCGTTTAAAAAAAATGCTTTCTGTTTTTGTCTAATTTTTGTCATGAGAAGGTGGATTTTCGTAGCTATCCATCAATGTTAGGTAAAACACTATAATAAGTCAAAGAAAATGAAATTTTACGCAAATAAATTAAATGAAAAATTAGTTCATGAATTTTCAATGCAGATTACTATATAGTTCGAATCAGTATGTTTCGAACTAGAATTATATGTGATTCGAATTACTCACACACCAGACACACTATAATTCGAATCAACCTGATTCGAATTATACCCACAGTAATTTGAATTAGGGTGATTCGAATTACATTCACACACTTTGCACATAGTAATTCGAATTGGTCAGATTCGAATTACTCATTATTTAATTCTGTCCATTCTTTTATTAAAAAAATTAATAATTGATTAAAAAATTAATAATTTAAAATTAAAAAAATATATTTTATTTCATGCATTAAAAAAAAGCTAACAAAATATTTAATTACGAGACTTTTTTTAAAATATTAATGAGCTATCAATTCGAATTTCATACAATACTCTTTTGTCCATTTTTAATAGTTCATGAAAATTTTTTTAATAAATTTATTTAAATTATACCACAAAAAAATATTTTATTCTATAAAAAATAATTTTAAAAAATGGCTTAAAAGATGTTAGGAGTACTATAAAAATTTGTAATGTCCTAATGATTTAGGACATTAAAGAAATACTCTACATAGTCAATAATAATTTAAAAATTAAAATAAATATAGTTATAACCAGTATTTATCTAAATTACTAGAATATTACAAACTTTTATAGTACTCCTAACATTTTTTAAGCCATTTTTTTTAAAATTATTTTGCATAGAAAATGGCTTAAAATGGCTTAAAATGCCCTTTATTCTATGCAAAACAATTTTAAAAAAATAGTTTAAAAAATATTAGGAGTAGTATAAAAAGTTGTAATGTCCTAATGACTTTTATAAAAAATAGCTTAAAAAATGTTAGAAATACTATAAAAGTTTGTAATATTCTAGTAATTTAGGTAAATATTGGTTATAACTATATTTATTTTAATTTTTAAATTATTATTGACCATGTAGAGTATTTCTTTAATGTTCTAAATCATTAGGACATTACAAATTTTTATAGTATTCCTAACATCTTTTAAGCCATTTTTTAAAATTATTTTGTATAGAATAAAATAATTTTTTGTTGTATAATTTAAATAAATTTATTAAACAAAAATTCATGAACTATTAAAAATGGACAAAAGAGTATTGTATGAAATTCGAATTGATAGCTCATTAATATTTTAAAAAAGTCTCGTAATTAAATATTTTGTTAGCTTTTTTTTAATGCATGAAATAAAATATATATTTTTTTAATTTTTAAATTATTATTTTTTTAATCAATTATTAATTTTTTAATAAAAGAATGGGCAGAATTAAATAATAAGTAATTCGAATCTGGCCAATTCGAATTACTATGTGCAGAGGGTGTGAGTGTAATTCGAATCAGGTTGATTTGAATTATAGTGTGTTTGCATGTGTGAGTAATTCGAATTATATGTAATTCTAGTTCGAAACATACTGATTCGAACTATATAGTAACGTGCATTGGTGGATTCATGAACCAGTTTTTCATTTGGCTTATTTGCGTAAAATTTCGTTCTTCTTAGCTTATTATAGTATTTTACCCTCAATATTATTAGTTTTAAAACGTTTTTTAAAACACTTAACACAAGACTATAATATAATTCAATATAATTTAATAAATATTAACATAATATAGTATAGTTCAAATACAATTAACATATTTAACGTGCACATTAAAAAAAATAAAATAAAAATAGTTTTTAATAAAATGATATAATTTTTTTTAGTTTTCTAAGGTATCTCTCAGTATGACAGGCCAATGACTAATCCATCGCAAATCGCTATATGTATAAGGCAGGATTTGAACTCTCGATACTTGCTTAAGCGGATTAGGGAACTAATCACTATGGGAGCCACTTTGTAAAGAATTTGGATCCTCTAAATTTTAGATTTTCACTTTTAAAGTGAAATCTCTCACTATTGAATGTTTTCTCTCTCATGTTTTTTCTTGATCTCACCTATGAAATAAATGGTGATAGATGATACCTTATCCTCTAAAGTGAAATTTAAAATTTAGAGGATGCAAATCCTTAATAAAGACATCTAAAACGTGTTTTCTATCAATTAAAATTTAATTTATATAACTAATTAAACTGTATTATTTTTGTCCAAATTAGATTAGATAAATTAATTTAACCAAAATATTAATATAAACCAAATCTTAAACCGTTCTAAATTAATATTCTTTTTTATAGAAAATGACTACAATAATCTTATTATAGAAAATGACTAATATATATATATATATATATATATATATATATATATATATATATATAAAAGAATATTTTATTCATTTTTATAATAAGAGTATTATAGTTTTTTTATGGAAAATATTAATTTAGATCGATTCAAGATTAATTCATACTAATTTTTTGGCTAAATCAATTTATATGATTAAAATTTGACAAAAATGACATGATTTAATTGATTATATATATTTAAATTTAATTACTAAAATATATTTTTAAAAAAATATTTTAAATATTTTTATTTAAATAATTTTTAACTATTAGACTAACCCAATTTAATTAAAATGACATAATTTATCTTAATAAGTGAGAATATTTAAATGCCAACGAACTATAGCTCAAATGACATAATTTTTCTATACTCACTTAGAGATGGCAGGTTTGAGTCTTTCTATCTTTAGTAGAAAAAGGGGGTGAGAATATTTAAATAAATTCTTCCAAAAATTTAGCATCGATGGAGATTGGTCTTCCAAATTGGCAGCAGCGAGGGAGAAGAGCGCAGTTCGCTTTAGTTGGGTTGGGGTTGCATCTTGGGCAGGTGGGTTAGTAGGGTCCATTTTTCTGAACGGGTTGGGTCTTTGTAGGGTTAAGCCCATAACAAAAAAATAAAAACTTCTTATACGATTTCTTTTAAAATCAGTGACCAAAAGTCCAAAATTAGTATCAATTAGCGTTGGCAATTTATACTTTATTTGCGGGTATCCAATTTGATGAGAGTTGAACCACAACTTTATTTCTCATGTAATGACTTACAATAAATAAGCAAGTACTAAACTAGTTAGTATTTTAGTAATTTAAAGCATGAGTTTTTTATTTTTTATTTTATTAATATATATAAAATTTGAAATGATTGAATTTTATATTTATTTTGAAAAATTTGATATTTCTGCGGATAAGGTAGGTTGGGATAGGGTTTAGAACTTTAGGGTGCGGGTTGAGTTAGGGTTGAGAGATTCTCAACCCGCAAGTAGGGTAGGGTAGGGTAGGGTAGGGTAGAGTTTTAATGAAATTTTCAATCTGCGGATAGGGTTAGGATAAGGTCCAAACTCTACTCTACCCTACCCTACCAATTGTCAGCCCTAGTATCGACATAAAATATATATTAAAATATAAATATATATTAAAAATAAAATAAATTATACATATGTTTATATACAAATATATATAGAAAAAGTTTAGGGAATTAACATTTTTATTAAAATTTGGGCAGCACTTAACTAATAAAAGAAAAGTGAGTAATCTCACACTATTAGATATAATATCACACCATTAAAGACATTGATGATGGCCTATGAAGCAAGGACACTTCGGTGAGTTATCGTGTCTGCGTGTCGGATACATTTTGGACATGACACTCACCGACACTCGTCCGACACACGTGTCTGCCGTGTCCAACTGTGTCTTAATAAAAAATAGAAAATTTCTCTCCCGACACGCTTGGACACACCTAAATACCATCACGTGTCAGCCTGTCCAATCTTATTCTTAATATGTATCCTTAAACTAAATTAAAAAATATTATATATTATTATTTATTAAAAAATAAATATTTTAAATACTATATATAACTAAAATAAGATATTAAAATTAATTAAAAAATTTTTTATGTTTTAATATCATAACAAATATAAAAACATCACTACAATTTATCTAAAAAATACTTTATATTTTATATATATGCGTGTTCCTGTGTTGTATAAGATTTTAAAATTCGTGTGTCGACATATCCCATGTCCTATGTCGTATCATGTTCCGTGTCCATGTCATAGATGATGACTAATTAATGACTATACAAATGACCTTTAACACTCCTTATATATATATATATATATATATATTAGTAGCTGAATGCAAAAACAGTATTTTTGTAAATTATTAATGCGCTATTTACCATTTCACCTCCTTCCCCGACTCATCCTTCTGAGGTGGGGTCAATGGTCAGTGCACCGTAGCTCACATTCCTCCCGCAAATGGTTCGAAAACATCAGAACTAACAACGGAACATAGTCTCAATCACCAAACTTCATCACCACCATGCTCTAACCAAGAATACACTTACTAATATACTACGGTGACACAAGATGATGATGAACACCACTTCGCCCGCCACTACCCATAGTGCTTTCAACCCCATGCACTTTTTTTTATCTGTACTCATCTCAAATGGTACCACTAGCACAACCCCAAATAAAGCCAACAAACAGGAACAACAACAACAAAATAATCGCAAGGTTCTTCTTGCTCGTAACACCACACTTAGAGCACATCCTACTGTTACAATCAAACTCTTGTGGAACCACGCAAGAGGTGGTTATTGTTAAATGCAGCAGTAGCGACACCCTTGGAGCTTCACCGTTGTGTTGCGAGCTTCAAAACGTTCGTGTTTTACTACCTTTCAATATTTTATTTTTCACTAATTCTTTAATATAATTTTGAAAAATGTCAAATTTTATATTTTTTCTTGATCATACAACCATAAATCTTCAAACATTTACTTTTGTCATTTTTAATTAGAATTCTAATTAACTTAACAAAGATTCTGAAACCTAACCTTAGATGAACTGGCGTACTAAATTTTTCTGAAACTGAACGTCAATAAATATGTTAAATAACACAAGTAGGGTAGTGGTGTTTCGAAGACAATGCTAAGCGTGCTACTTTGGCGATAATTCACGATATTAAATACAAGCAAATGCTAGTTTCACAAACACATGATCTTCAATAATGGAGGTAGAAAACGGAAACAGAAACAAACAGCTTCAGTTACTGATGCATCCAACATATCTAGTCTAGTACTAACTTTGCCCTTACATGACCTTGTGAAATCTGAAATTGTTCAGTTATGCCTAAATGTGCCATTAAAAGCCAGACATGGGTAAGCAACTCCCCACCTCTGCTAAGCTGCCTGGCATGTTCGAGCCCTCTGCAGTGACTCGCCGCATGGCATAGCATCTCCAGCCAAACACGGCTTATCATTTCCCATTTCTCCTCCTTGCTCCAATTCTTCTCTGTTTCTAAAGCTTGCAAAGATTTTGCAAGCCTACAAGCATCAAACAGCACCGACTTGCTTCTATCTCCTTTCACTTCTGACGGCGGAATTTCCGTGTTTACTTGTAGTATCATGTCGGAAGCTTCCTTTCCTTTCTTCATGTACTTCCTTTCCAGCAGAAGTTCCTTCGCCTCTGCACATGTATCGTCGAACCTGATCTGGCCAATTCCATTCGGCAACATAGAAGGGCGTCGGACAAGAAGATACATCATGTAATTTGAGAACAATCTGCTTCTTACACAACTTTGAAGCATAAAAGATTCATCATCGTAATAGCAGAGATCAGTAGCAATATGCCAAAGTAATATGCTTTGATCAAACTCTACCTCAATGCTCCAATCAAACTCATGACGGCCCTTTTCATTCAAGACTCTGTCACCCCTATGAGCACATAATTTCTTACATGATTCAATATCTGATGCACTATCGGACATCCTGAAAAGCTCCCCAAAAATAAAGGATTTCAGTTGTTCAGAGACATCATCTGAATATGTGTAGTAAGACTTCTCAAAATGCCTATAAATGTGAAGACATATTTGGACCTTGATGCATAAAACTGACTTATTCTTGAGGCAGAAATCAATAAGGTTGAACTGTGACATTTGGTTGGACCAGCTTTTAGTGTGTGATAATTTAAGCAAAACTTGTAAACGAGAGATAGACCTATAGAGAGGATTCACTAGCCATTTCTTGCGCTTGCTCAACCAAATCATTGTCCAACTCGAAGAAAGTAAAACAATGACAGCATATATCTCAAGTAAAATAGCTCCAATAAAGAGCACAAAAGTAATAACCCGCTCATTCTCCTTGTGGTTTATGTCTACGGAATGACAAAAGACAACAAATGCAGAGATTGTACAAGAAATGCTCACAAATTTGGCGAAAATGCCAAGACGGGTGTATGTGAAAATTGCCTTTGTGTATAGAATGTCATACATTAATCCAAGTTCAATCTCAACCACTTGAAAAGCATGTTCACAGGAGTTGCTCCTAAAGAAGCTTTGGCTGCTCTTGTGGTCTTGGAAACTAAGGATGAGATCTGAGAATAGGCACTTGAAAATCCTGAAGAAATAGAATCCGTCGCGTAAACATGAAGCATTTGCAATACTGTTATTCAATGCTGCACTTTGGGTCAATGGTGGTGCAGGAGCAGTTTTAATCACTTTCCCTAAAGAAACTCTGTATCCTTCAGCCTTTTTTGCAGAGTAGTCATCCATAAATTTGGCATAATTCGGTCCAGGGTCTGGCGCTGGAATGATGGATTCTCTGAAATTTTGGCTGCTTCCGGACCTCAAAGACCAAGTCCTCTCACCATATTTGATCATTCCTGCCACAATCAATGGAATGGTAACATAATTAAGATGTCCCCCTTTCCATGACTTGTAGACCACGTAAACTGCCACATAGCACTGGTAGAATAAGCCAATCAGGTGTCGCAGCCAAAGTTCATTATCCTCAAGAGAATATGCAGTGATTGTGTCAGGGCCACCGAGATGCGCGAGAAGGAAAGGTGCCCAAGAAGCCATAACTACGAACTTGGATTCCAGGTCTTTCGATGAATCTCTCATGTCTTCAGAAAGAATACCAAGAGCGATGGTCGCTATCCAGTCCGCGGACAGATAGAAGCACCAGACCACGAATTGCATTATTGCATTGTTTTTGTACTTCCTTCGACTCCCTAAAAGTATCAGAGCCGTTTGCAAGAAGAGACTCACCAGAACCAGAATTTGTAGTTCCAACAAATTCCACAGTGTTGGTAGTTTTTGAATGATCCGTCTGATATTCATCTTTGCTGAAAGATGAAATTATACTTGCTCAAAGTTTGATGATACTTGTCATTAGGGAGGGATCATCACACATAAAAGGTGCAACTCACCAAAGAGACTAGTTTTGGATTGGATTGCCTTTTGAATAAAAAATTATTTTTATATAATTATAAAAATGTTTGAATATAATTTTAAAAAAGTTATTTAATAAAAAAAATCTTCTTAAAAATAAAAATAGTTAGTACTTTTTAAAAAAAAATCAATCAAAAATTCAAAACCCCTTAAAATAGAGATGATATTTCTCCCGGTATTGTCCGCCGAAGAGATGGATAGGGAGGGGTTATTTTTTTTTGTTGGAAACACAGATACAGTCAACTTCACGTAAAGTTATACCTCAGAGCCGTTAAATGATTTGACTGATTTAACTAAATTTTCATCTAACGACTTTGAAGTTTGAGGTATCAACTTCATGTGAAGTCGACTTTACCTGAGTTTTCACCTTTTTTTTTTTTTTCGTGAAGTCAGAATACCAGTTTTCCGTGAAGTCAATTTTAACTAATTAATTAAAAAAATAAGTTTATTATAAAACAAAACAAAAAATAATTTTACTTTTGTCGATTTTTAGCAAATTGATGGTGGTTTGATATCTAGTAGTCTGGGAGCGAAACCTACTCTTCTTTGCAGGTACTAGTTTTCTAGAAGTGCATCAAAGTGTCTTCGATTAGATGGGATTTGAAAATAAAGATAAATTAAATTATGTAATTTAAGATAAAAGATGACAAAATAAATTTTTCGAAAAGAAAATATTAACTGGAAACGAAGAAAATGCGTTGAAATTAAACAAGGCAATAAAATGCCTTCAACTGAGTCAAAGGGCTTTAACATAAAAAGTAAAGGTACTGAAATGTAAATTGAACATGGAAGTTAAAGATTGCTTAAAAGATAAACTTACTTGAAAAATAGAGTTTACAGAAAATGTAAATGAAAAATTAAAAACATGGAAGGAACCCTATAGAAATTGAACTCGAATGCAGACTCAGAAATTTGTTGGGGATGTGAGTGTGCTTGAGTGTTTTCTGAAGTAAAGTTCCAACCCTAATTTCCTAAGGCTTCTTAGTATTTATAATCTATCTTTGGTAACTGACAATTAATTACAATTAATTACAATTAACTATAAATTTAAAATTTTGAATGCTTTCTCCTTCGTAACTGTTCCCGCCTTTTGATTTTCCACATTCCCTATAATTTCCTCGCATGATGAAAAATCCTTAACTTCTTCACTACTATAACTACTCGAATCAACTTTTCGAATAACCAATTCAGATATCCCATTCGATTTGACTCACTCGATTTATCAGGAAGCCTCAAAATCGAATCCGTGTTAAGAACCTCCATCTAACGCTTGCACACGTGTCACTGATTATGTTTTCAACCACTTTATCAATTTGAACAATTCACCTTTATCGAAAATATTTTTTCGATCAACAAATTACCCCTTGAATTAATGTGTTTGTCTTTGATAACTTTATCGGAAGATAAAACGCTTAATCCAAATTCAAACTTAAATTTTAAAATCAGTAATAACTATCATTTAACCTCCCATCAATACTGACCCACTCGATACGTTTTCCGAGACTCACGCTTCTCCTTCCTTTCACTTTAACTTCCTCGCGAAGTTATCCCTTTTCACATTCTTTCTACAGTAATGGCTATAGTAGCACTTTAAATTCACCAATCTCCCCTTTATTCAAACTTTTCTTGAACTCATCATTCTCTGCATCCTTCTTATATTATCAAATCTCCAACTTTGTATTTTCTTTCCTCCATTTTACAATGGCCACTTCTTCTTCTCATGCTACTGTTCAAGACAAAGGGAAAGGTCATGCAATAGCACCGCCAGCTCCACCAGCTCTTTGCATATTAAATCAAGTCAATGATGAAGTCATTGACGACCCTCGACTGCAAGCTAATGATACTAGGATCTTAATTCCCTTCACAGTAAGCACAGATACCCATTACTTCCTCGGACCAATTGAATCCCTAGAGAGGGCAAACAAGAAGCTTTCTTTCTTCCCTAGTACCGAAGGAGAAGATCTATTAATTAATCAAGCTTTTAACATCTCCCATTTCATTAACAAAAAATCCTTCAGGAATAATCCCAAGATTAATCCTCGAGGACACGACTTCTCTACCTGGTATCAATGCCTTGAGCCCACAAAAAGTGCTGACTGGGGGGCTTAGGAATACAAGAACTACTAAGGCTCTCCCATTTCTCACTTACAACACTCCCATGGATGATTGGAGCGGTAACCTGCTTCTGGAACAGAACAACTAAAAACTTCCACCTCCCTTGTGGAATGGTCGGAATGTCCCTTTTGGACGTAGCCGCCATCATAGGGCTTCCAGTAAACTCTCCAGACTGTACTCCTAACATGCACCCGGATCACTAATACACTGTCGTCTTAACTAGTTCTTACAGCGATTTCATTGCTCATAACATGGGTGCTGAAAGTACAGACGTTACAGATAACGAACATATAGCCTTTTTATTTTATTGGTTAAATGCAGTCCTTTTTTGTTCTCGAAGCGTTTAGATGTCGAAACTCTTTCTTCCCTTGGCTGCTTTGCTTCACGAAGGAAAAGTCCTCAACTTGGCCAAGCTTCTTTTAGGGCACATTTTTGAAGAACTTGGCCAATTCATTCAATGTCTCTGAGAAAATAGTATAATTAGTATAGGTGGCCCTCTCTGGCTCCTCCAGTTATGGCTCAATGCCATTTTCGAGAAGTTTATGACGAAACCTGGACTTGGGGGCACTGATAAACAACATATCGAAGGTTTTCGATTAGCTGACTATAAACCCAACTTCCCAGACACACAAATGGATGAGGACCAATTCTGGGCTGTCTTTTCTCTCTTCCATTCCTGTAAAGATTTTGACAATGAGGATCTGGATTTTGCCCCCTTTTTATGCCAAAATCGTGGTCCTGTATGGCTCGATCGCCTACTTTTTCCACATGACACAGAAGAAAACGAACTGGCTAATCGAAATTGGGCAAATCTATTAGCTGTTCAGGTAATTCCGATAGGATTACCCCAACACAAGAAGGAGAAACTTAAGGTGACATTATATGCCCCTCACTTTACAGCCAGACAGCTAAGATTTTCATAGGCCATCCCGATCCCTTTTCCTCGGAATAACAAACCAATTTGCCATGTTACTCTGACTTCTCAACGTGACCTTGATTTCCTCCTTGCAACAAATCAACAACACAAGGATCACTTTAATTTCCTTGTTTATGACCGTAGCACATATATCACTAAATCTTGTCTCGAATGGTGGATTACCTACTATTCTAAGTACAATCGTACTTTAGAAGCAATCCAGCAATCTGCCATTCGAACAGATCCTACTACAGAAGGTTCTCCCAAAAAGTCACAAAAAAGAAAAGCTGATATTATAGCCTCTTCCCATCAACCACAACACAAAAGTCGAAGAACTCCTACCAGAGCTTCCAGAAAGGTAGCCATCATCTATTTACTATCCCACACATAATCATATAGTTTGAACTAATACATATTGATTTTTGATTTTCATTTCTTTATTAGTTATGGTTACAACTATCAAGTGAGAGTTCTGATGGGAACGAGCAAAACATTCAGAAAATTTTTGTTGCTCCTCCCCAATCAGAAGACACAGCTGATTCAGATCCTGGTCCTCAGCTGGTACATAAATCCAGACTTCTTCCGGTAACGTAATCATCTCTATACACATTTCATTCAAATTGAAATAAATTTTGAATTTATAACTGTGTACCTTTTATACCAGCCTACCACTGTTGCCCATTCAATTTCATCCTCTGTGGCTCCTGATCAACCAATTCCGCAACAACAACATGACCCAGAGCAATCCACATCACATGACTCAATTCAATTCACAAGGCCTACTCAGCCACTTCTGGCTGTTTTTCCGCCTCCTCCTCATTCAACACAAGTGATTGATTTGACGGCAAATCCCTTGCAGCATTCTCCAGTAGACACCCATATACTTGAGTCAATTTCACCAAACAATCAGACTGCACTTTTTGCAGAAAATTAGGTGGCTCCAGACTCTGACTCTGCTTCTAGAATCGCTGACACCACCAATTCAGATTCTTCCTAATCTAGGATCTTAGAGACTCCTCCTAAACCGCCTAGTCCTCTTCAACAGGCTAATTTTTAAACTCCCCCTAGACAAGTGTCTGAAACATTGGATGCCTCCACTACTCCCACAAGTGCTATATTGGCCAATCTGATCTTTGTTCTGGACCAAGTTATTCAAGAAGATGAAGTACCTGTACCAGTACCAACACTTCCAATTCCTGCTACATTAAGGCCTTCATTAGAATTAAGTGCTGACACTCGAGAACAGCTTTGATCACTTATAAAGCTTTTGGATCATCCACCTGCCATATGGGTTAATGATGCAATTCTTAACCAACTTTTGTCTGAGCTTTTGAATTCTTCTATTGAGCTCCCAACTTCCTTACTTTATTCTAATTTGATTCAAGAATTCAAAAAACTACTCAATGAGAGCGTAGCTTCTCAATTTCAAATCCAAGAAACGGAGACAGAAGAAGCGAAGGTCCAATCTAGTATAGAGAGTTGTATTGCAGCCTCTCGACCAGTTCAAGTCTCCCATGAAGAATTCGATTTGAGGATTGCTCATGCTATTTCTATCCAAGATTTTTATGACAAAGAAGAAACAAAACTTGAAGCAGAATTGGCTTAAATTAATGAAAAACTTGCCAGAATACGCCAAAGACGAGCTATCATAGCCAAGCCTCTGGCTTCCACCCAACAAGAACAACAACATCTCATTCATGAGCTTGTTTTGATTAAGACCAAACAGGAGGAATATGAAGAACAACTAAAAAAGAACCAATTTGACAAATTCAACAAGCTGAAGTGCTTTTAACTTTGGCCAACAGGAGGGCAAAGCTACGCTTTGATTTAGCGAAACTATTAGCACCTTGAAGTTTTACATTTCTCTTTGTATGACCATCTTTTATCTTTCCTAGACTTATGCATGTTGAACTTCTAATTCTTCCAACAATAGTATTGCTTCAAGTATTTTCCATTAATCAAGTTAATTACTCTTTCTGACTCGATATCTTTAATCTGATAAGCATTTCCAGAATATGTTCCTATCACTTAGAAAGGACCCTCCCAAGTATGGGACCATTTACCAAGAATTTTCGATTTCTTTTCCATTGGCAAGATAACTTTCAAAACCAATTCACCTACATTAAAAGACTTTTCCTTGATTCGACAATTATAACTTTGAGCAATACTTGCTTTCTATCGAATCATGTTATCAAGTGCCAAAATTTGCTCCGAATCTAACTCACTCAATTCATCGAACATTGCATTCCAGTAATCATCGACTGGTAAATCACTCTGCTTTGATATTCTTAAAGTATTTAGATTTATCTCTAATGGTAGCACTGCATCATGACTGTACACCAACTTATATGGCGAAGTACCTGTCGAACCCCTTGGTGAGTTTCGATAAGCCCACAATACTTGGCTTAAAATTTTATGCCATGTTCGAGGCTTGTTTCCAATATGTTTTTTAATCAAACTTATCAAAATCTTATTTGCTGCTTCTACTTGCCCATTAGCTTGTGCATAATAAGGAGTCGAAGTAACCATATTAATACTTCTCGAAGCTGCAAAATTTTTAATCCACTGACCAGTAAACATTGTTCCTTGATCAGTACTTAATGTTTGAGAAATTTCAAATTGATGGATAATATGTTCCTCAATAAAATTTATTATCTCACTTTGACTTACTTCTATCAGGGGAATCACTTCGACCCACTTTGTAAAATAATCAATTGCTACTAAGATAAATTTGTGTTGTTTTGATGAAGGAGGGTGAATTAACCCAATTAAATCCAAAGCCCAACCTCTAAATGGCCATGGCTTTATTATCGAATGTAATTCGGATGCTGGGATTTGTTGAATCGAGCCATGTTTCTGGCATTCTAGGCATGATTTTGCATAATCAATGCAATCTTTAATCATGGATGGCCAATATACATGATTGCGATATAACACCCATCTCATTTTCTTTCCAGCCTGATGGGCACCACATATCCCATTGTGAACTTCACCCAAAGCAATATTTTGGTCATTTTGACGTAAACATCTCGATAGACTCCCATCGATACCTTTCTTATACAATTCATCAGCCATTAAAACAAAATTCATTGGTCGTAATTTCATCTCTTTATCAACTGGGATACTGGGATCTTTCAAGTACTGAGCAATAGGTTTCCTCCAATCAACATCCTCCCATTCATCGACGCACAAAACTTTCCTTTCACCTGCAGGTACTAAAATCTGATGAATACCTGCCAATGTCTCAAGGGTTCCTGGGCCGATTTTGTACTTCAAAGCAATTTGGGCTGATTCATTAGCCATTTCATTTTGAATCTTTGGAATATGAATCAGAGAAACTCTTTGAAAAGAAGTTAACAAATCCCAAGCAATTGTCAAATACTTATGTAACCTCTCACTATTACATTTAAATTCTTTGGATAACTGCTTCAAAATCAACTGGGAATCCCCTAATATCTGAACTTCCGAAACTCCCTTATTAATTAAGATTTCGAGGCCCAAAATCAAAGCTTCGTACTCTGCCTCATTATTCGAACAAGGATATTTTATTTCAAATAGAAATTTCGATGGAATTCCTTGTGGTGAAACAATTAAAATCCCAACTCCTGCGCCATCTTTATGTTTTGACCCATCAAAATACAACTTCCAATAATCTATTTTTACTTCGATTACATTTGCACCCTAGTCATTCAGATCTTTTGAATTATCCACAAGAAAATCTGCAATGACCTGTCCCTTCACAGCCTTGGCTGGGACATATTGTAAATCAAACTCTGTTAATGCTAGCATCCACTTTTCCAATCGCCCACGTAACATTGGGAAACTTAACATATATTTGATTAAATCAGTTTGTGCAATGACTCTTACTGATTTAGCCATCATATAACACTTTAATTTCATACAAGCATGATACAAAGACAAACATAGCTTCTCTATTGGGGAATACCTTGTTTCAATATCAGTTAAAACTCGACTTAGGTAATAAACAGCCCATTCATGCCCGTTTTCATCATCTTGGGCTAACATACTCCCAATAGTACCTTCAGACGCTGGAATATATAATTTTAGAGGCTCATGTGGGCGAACATTTGCCATAATTGGAGCTTTAGACAATAAGCCTTAATCGATTCGAACGCTGATTGATGCGCCTTTGTCCATTCGAACTGAGAGTCGTTCTTTAATTTTACCAAAGGGGCAAACACCCGAGTTTGATCTGAAAGATTCGAAATAAACCTTCGAAGATAATTTACCTTACCCAAGAAAGACTGTACTTCTTTCTTCGATTTGGGTGCGGATAATGCCAATATTGCATCTGCTTTATTTTTATTAATTGCAATTCCTTTTTTGTGAACAACGAAGCCTAAAAAGTTTCCAACCGATACACCAAAAGCACATTTTAAAGGATTCATTTTCAACCCATTCTTTCTCATGGTAATAAATGCTTTTCTCAAGTGGTCAATATGTTGACTCACTGAAGACGATTTGACCATGACATCATCAATGTAAACTTCCATAAATTTTCCAATAAACTCATAGAAAATGGCATTCATTGCCCTCTGATACGTTGCACCTGTATTTTTCAAACCAAAAGGCATAACCACCCATTCGTAAGTACCTAACGCCCCAGGACAATGAAAAGCAGTTTTAGACACGTCATCTTCCGCAATAAAAATCTGATTATATCCTGAATAACCGTCCATAAAACTAAGGATCTCATTTCCTGCTGCAGAATCAATTAACATATTTGCAATTGGCATAAAATATTCATCTTTTGGAGTGGCATTATTCAAATCTCGACAATCAATGCATACTCTTAACTTCCCATTTTTCTTCATTACTGGGACTATATTCGAGAACCACTTAACATATCGTGCAGTTCGAATAAACTTCGCTTTATTCAAGCGTTCTATTTCTTCTCTAATTTTTTCATTGATTTCTGGAGCAAAGCGCCTTGGAGTTTGTTTCACAGGTCTAGCATTTGATTTTAATGCTAATCGATGTTCTACAAGTGAATGATCGAGACCAGGAATCTCATGATAATCCCAAGCAAAACAATCCTTAAACTCATGTAAAAGATTATAAAGTTCGGTTCGAAAAGGATCAACGAGATCTTTACATACATATGTAATTCAAATATCTTCAAGAGTCCCCAAATTTACTTCCTCCAAAGGATCTTGAGATTCGATCCCTTTGTAATGATCATCATCTTTTACCGAATATTTCTCAAAACCCAATAGTTCAAGATCATAGATGCAGTTAAAAGTGAAATCAATAATATCATGAGAAATAGAATACACTGAATTATTTATTTCATTAATATTACTTCGATTTTCAATACAATGCGCTTCTGCTATCAGCTCAGCCATTGAATTCGAAGCATTACTTTCAGTACATATATTTAAAACATTTGAACAAAACTCAACTGAAGAAATCGAGTTAATACAATAATCATTAGAACAATTAAAACCCCTATGTGATCCAACTTCATTAGATGAACCAACTTTATTTTCCACAAGATGAGAATTACTTAAATAATTATGTAAAATTACCAGGTAATTAGACACTCCCTCAACCTGGTCCATAACTCCACCTTCAAGAGATCTTCAAGACAGATAGTCCCAACCAGTTGGTTCAAATCCCAACTCTGGGTAACGCAATTTTACTGAGAGACCTTCAGAGGATAGATAGAAACATTCACAATTATAAGAATTTAGTGTCCGATCAACATTCAGAGGCTTCAATTTAGAATTGTACATCCTAAAATCAACGTGCAGTTGTTCGACATAAATGTTCGAATCTGCCTTGATGATTTCAGGTTTACCATCTTTTGTCCATAGAAGAACACTCTGATGCACAGTAGAAGGAACTGCACCTACACTATGGATCCAATCTCACCCCAGCAAAGCATTATAGCTTGCTCTTGATGGAACCACCACAAAGACAGTATTACGCTCAGACGAGCCAATCTTCACAGTCAGAGTAATCAACCCTCTGGCCAGAGTCAAAGTCCCACTGAAGTCCGTCACAACAATATTTGTAGGGACTAAATCATTAGGATGCTTACCCACCTTGATTAACATCCTCTCAGGCAACAGACTGATCGCAGCACCACCATCGATCAAGACTTTACTTACCCTTATCCCACTCAAAGTAGTTGTTATATGAAGTGGGCGGAGATGAGACATCTATTTTTCAGTAGGCCGCAAGAAATAACCCGGCTCATCTTCAATTCGGATAAAGGAAAAGGCTTCTTCATTTTTTGAATCATAATCTTCATTGGGGTCACCTTCATACTCCCCCAAATATTCGGTTGGAATGATCAAAATCGTTTCCACCATGTCATCGTCCCCTTCATCAAAATATTCTTCATCGACATCGACTTCCCTATTCTTATCAACCCCAGAAGATTGAGCTATTTCTTTCCCCTTTTCTATCTTCATGGGAGAAGGAATTCCTTTCGGGCAAGTCTCCCCATCGGAAGGGAAGACAATTCAGGAATGCACAGAAGAAGTTGCCCCCTTGTTCACTTCTGATTGAGGCTTCTTCTGTTGATTGACATTTCTCTTACCTCCTTTGCCTCTCGGATATCCTCTAGCCCGTCCACAATAATAGGGGTATTGATTTCGGGGAGGCCCCCGATGTCCCATTGCGGATTACACCGATACAGATGATCTCTTTTCTGAAACTCCTGACAGTTTCGAATCCACTGAACACCTATAGCCTGGGATTGACTTAAAGGTGCGCCAGGGCCTTGTTGAGGAGTCTTAGAACTTTGACCCTCAGAACGCCGAATAGGCTGTCTCTGGCATGCTTGCTCTTCTTTGTGAGCCAACTCTTTCTTCATTTTTTCTTTCTCAATAATTGCCACTGCTTCGGCATAAAAAATGGCATTACACCATGGACACAGAGATACGTCCCGGTCTTTGATCTTCTGCTGAACCAAAAAATCCAGCAAACCGTCTCCCGCCCGGGGATACACTGTCCGAACCTGTGACTCAAAATCGTCAAGAGTCACATCAAAATCATAGGACATGCCAATCATGTTAACTCCAAAACATGGCATAAAACTGGCATTTGCTTTGAAGGGATTAGTATCGACCTTCATCTCCTTCTTGCCATCATCAAATTTCAGCCGTCTCTCCATAATTGCTTCCTGAATTAGATCCCTAAAACGAACGCAACTATTAGTCGAATGACTTGTTGCCTGGTGAAATTTACAATAAGGCTTTCCCTTCAAATTTTTCACCAAAAGTAAAGTTTTTCCTTCAGGCAGAATTAATTGTTTATCTTTAAGCAATACATAAAAAATTTGATCAGATTTTGAAATATCAAAACTATATTTCTTTCCACTTTTTAGTTTTGAATCATTCGACTTCTCACTACTAGGTAGCTTTTTGAGTAGAGAAAAAACATAAGGAGGGCCTTTCTTAAGTTCAGCCAAATTGACTTCAGTTTCGAAGTCAAATTCCTCTTCAGAGGACTCCATAGTCACATAAGCAACTTTTTATTTTCGAGTAAAGGATTTACTCTTCGATCGTTGCTCACTCCTATATTTCTCTTTCTCTTTTTTCATAAGCTCGGTTTGACGAACCTTTTCTGCCAAATGAGCTAGATCAGGAATATGCACATTAAGTAATTTCCTACGCATATAAAACCCTAACCCCATAGTTGCTATCTTTACCACTTCATTCTCAGGTAATGAAACATAACATCTGCTCCTAGCATTCTTAAAACGTATCAAGTAATCATCAATGGTTTCACCATCTTCACGTTTCAAGGCTACTAAGTCAGTAACTGCTACATTCATTTCCCTTCGATAAAACTGTGCATGGAAAGCAGTTTCTAACTGAGCCCATGTTGTTACCGAATTTGGTCGAAGATTCGAAAACCAAGTAAAAGCATTCTTCGTTAACGAAAAAGGGAAAAATTTCATTTTCAAATTTTCATCATTAGCTAAATTTTCAATCTCCACCAAATATCGGGCAACATGTTCAATAGTTGATTCTCCAACTTCTCCAGCAAATTTTGTGATAATCTTTGGATTCTTCACCCCTCTTGGAACTTCAGCCATTTGAACAACTTGGAAAAAAGCAGACACAAAATGGGGTTGATTCATAAAACTAACATTCAAACCGACTCTATTCAACACTTCTTCCATAATTCTGGTGATTTGATAACATTCACCGCATGATTATTACATAATCTGGCTAAAAAATTATCAGCATTTTGATTCCAGGGAACTACATGAGGAATCTCTCTATTAACAACAACATTTTCATTTTGAAAAACATTTTCAAACCCCTCATTATTTCCCCTGTCATTATGTCTTTCACCCTCGTCATAATCAACAATTCAAGTAATTTGTTCAATTTGTCGAGCGAGGCATTCGAATTTCTATTTATGATTAGCCATCATAGGATTCAGAATTGTAGTCATTTGTTGAGTCAATAAATTAACTAAGTCATGATGACTTTTCTCTACTTGTTGACAACATACTGCCATTGAATTCGCAGCATTTGAAGTAGAGCCCACATTATAATCACGAGAATATTCAGAATATTGCTGTGGGTTTTGAGAATTACTCCCTCCATTTGAACTCCCAAAATGAATAGGTGGAACAAAACCACCCAATGATGGGGTATAACCAGGAGGAAGACCATATGGAGGCCAACCAACGGTCAATGGAGGCTGGAATGATGGCAAAGTACCACGTGGATGAGTATTACGCCCAAAATTTCCAGTTTGAACAGTTGTAACTGCTATACTCTCTGTTCCGATTGCATTCTCCGAACGTGATGACACGTTTGCCAGTTTCATAGACACTGGTATACTATCACTGGTGGTTGAACCACCATTCACATTTGACATTTCATCAGCCACGTGAATGATCTTTCTACTTCGTAATCGCATACACTGAATGACACCACAAAATATTTACTTGACACACTTCAAAATTTTAAAACTGTCCCACTGGGCGTGCCAATTTGTTTTGTTGATTTTTAGCAAATCGATGGTGGTTCGATATCTAGTGGTCTGGGAGCGAAACCTACCCCTCTTTGCAGGTACCAATTTTCTAGAAGTGCATCAAAGTGTCTTCGATTAGATGGGATTTGAAAATAAAGATAAATTAAATTATGTAATTTAAGATAAAAGATGGCAAAATAAAGTTTTTGAAAAGAAAATACTAACTGGAAACGAAGAAAATGCGTTGAAATTAAACAAAGCAATAAAATGCCTTCAACAGAGTCAAATAGCTTTAACGTAAAAAGTAAAGGTACTGAAATGTAAATTGAACATGGAAGTTAAAGATTGCTTAAAAGATAAATTTACTTGAAAAATAGAGTTTACAGAAAATGTAAATGAAAAATTAAAAATATAGAAGGAACCCTACAGAAATTGAACTCGAATGCAGACTCAGAAATTCACTGGGGATGTGAGTGTGCTTGAGTGTTTTTTGAAGTAAAGTTCCAACCCTAATTTTCTAAGTTTTCCTAGTATTTCTAATCTACCTTTGGTAACTGACAATTAATTACAATTAACTATAAATTTAAAATTTTGAATGCTTTCTCCTTGGTAACCGTTCCCGCCTTTTGATTGTCCATATTCCACATAATTTCCTCGCGTGATGAAAAACCTTTAACTTCTTCACTACTATAACTACTCGAATCAAATTTTCGAATAACCAATTCAGATATCCCATTCGATTTGACTCGCTCGATTTATCAAGAAGCCTCAAAATCGAATCCGTGTTATGAACTTCCATCTAATACTTGCACACGTGTCACTGCTTAAGTTTTCGACCACTTTATCAATTCGAACAATTCACCTTTATCGAAAATATTTTTCTAATAAACACTATTTTGATTATTAGAATTTTAAAATAAAAAATAAAAAAATAACTTAGTTGACTTATATTATAATTGGTTTATATTATAATTGGCTTCGTAGACTTTTTCTTTTTGAAATTAATTTTCTCTTGTTAATAGAAGTGGAGGACCTTCAAACAAAGGAGAAGGCTGAAAGCAGTTGATGAGAGACAACACCTGCAGCCAGACACAGTTATGGATGGTAGTGAGAAACCACGACGACTCAGTGAGATAGACTGAGAAAGGCAAAGGCATAAAGAATAAATGCATGACTGGTTTGTGCTGCTACGGCTAGGTTTCAAATGAAATTGGATGTGTGTGAGATCAATCAATAATCATTAAAGTAAGTGAGCCAAAGGCTTAGGTCGCTCCTACACGATACTCCAAGCGTTTTCAATGAATCCCAGGCACAAAACAAAGGCGGGGACCGCATGCGGCAACAAAAACACAGGAGCGTGCATTCTTGCATTTTTGAACCCGCTCATGGCAACTGTGGTTAATATTATGTTTTTAGACAAACACTATGTATGTTTGGAATTTTGATTTTAGACAATATTTCTTTGTTGTTATTTGAGTTTTAAGGACTATGGGTTATGTTTGTTTTACTGATTCTGTCTATATATTATGATTGCGGATTTTTTTAAACTTTTTACATGAAATCTATGAATATATGCAGCGAATATTAGGTATCCT
Organism: Arachis hypogaea; assembly: GCF_003086295.3. NCBI lineage: Eukaryota > Viridiplantae > Streptophyta > Magnoliopsida > Fabales > Fabaceae > Arachis > Arachis hypogaea. The sequence continues at coordinate 137,680,181 of NC_092054.1, forward strand.
CATCAAGAATGATAGTGATAGTGTTCTGTATAGACCAGTGATCCAGCGGAGGTATAGCTATCTCCTTGAGCGTACTATTTGCTTGGCATTGCTGACCATTCCTTTTTACTCGGTGTAACTCCAATCCGTCGAGGGTCCTACAAAAATACTCCGATGTTCAAGTCAGTGAAGTTTCTACAAACAAAAAGCACTTTTCTCTTATGTTCTTTCGATATTGCTTTTTTGTTGTATCTTGTTTACTTGATATCTTTGTCTTTTATAGACGACAGAACTTACTGTTTTGTAACGGCTTTAGAGTTGATGGTTCCTATTATTCAGGTAATTAGGTATATTTCGAATTTTAAATAATAGATTGTGGTTATCGTGTGTTACTGATTGCTTGAATTTCGGTTTTTAGAATGTTGTCGTTGTGTCGGCTTTTTCCGATATATACTCGTTTGTCGGTTTTGCTACCGAAGTTATAGGTATAGCTCAGATAGTTTTGTAAAATGTAAATGAGTGACAAGAGGCAAGTCACTATACTAAAGGAGTAAAGGTCATGGCTTAGAAACTAGGTTCGAACCAGTTGAACTGAATTCCGTCAAGAAATTCGGTTCAAGTTACAAGCAAAATTGTGAAGCTCAAAACCAGCACTAAATTGGAAAGTCGACGAAAAACCAGTCAATTGAACCAAATCGGAAACAATCGATTTTTGTTAAAGTCCCCTAAATGGTAATGTTTCATCTCCAGCTCTAAAAGAAATCCTACACTTGAAATTTTCACATCCCTACTCTATTTTGTTTCTTCTAGAGGTTGACTGAGGTATATCTCTTTTAGCGAGCTGCGAAATCCCTCTAATGATAGCAAATGAGCTATACGTTGATTTTCGTAGAGCATGAGATGAGGTAAACACCTATAAAAGACATTTCAACGCTCAAGTCAGCACAAATATCAAGAATTCAACAATAACACTAATTTAAGATTGATGGATGCTTCCCCCTGGTTGACTAGTGTTGGTTGTTCATATAGATATTTTAGGAGTGAGAATTGTTTTTCCCATGACCCCGGACTTAGCCGTTATGGCATTACTGAAACCGATAATATTCAACATCGCCCTCTTTATTTTATTTAGTTACGTGGGGACATGCATTTGAACTATTCCCGAGCTCTCAAGATTCTCATGTTTTAGTTAGTTTATATCACAAGTAAGTGCTGACACGTTCGAACTTAAATAGGAAGTGGCTGAGATATACCGTAAAGACCACAAGCCCCAAGCTTAGCCTGTTAGCGGGAGATAGGTTGAGCTTTGTTAAAGTGATATAGCTCGACCATTTCTATTAAGCTCGGTTAGTAGGGAAGGGGAGCCTCCAAGCTCGAGCTGGCTCTGTGATTCCTTATTGGAATGCAGAAAGTTTTTTTCCTTTGTTTAGAAGTATTTTGCTCTTCTGAGGTGTCCTTATATTATATAAAAGAAGTCTATCTTTCTTCTTTTACTATATCGCTTTGCCGCAACCTATCCCAGGTTGGCTACCTTTCTCTGCAGGAATAGGAAGGTGCCTCTAGTAGATTTTCCTTTCTTTCTTGGGTTAGGTAACCGTTAATGGAATATCCGAGGCAAGAATTTTCTGCTTTGTGGAGTCAACTCGTCTTCCCCGAAGCAGAACCCACGTATAAATTAGTGTATACGTATGCACTTACAGTTACAGATACAGAAGGCTCAATCGGAGCACTAAGATCATGGGGTGAAGGCACACTGTCATTACACGATGGGTTAGGTGCAGCACTCTAAAGAAAGATTCACTAGTATTCTATAATATATGATAAACCCATATTTTATGATATATTTTATGCTTAGTTTGAGTGATTTATTCAATCCTTCATCCACTTATTCATATTAATTGCATGGTTTTATTTTTTCTTCCTTATTATGTGATGTATGTGAAAAACATGTTTCCTATGCTTTAAAATTAATTATTTTAATTACCTTTATTTCCATTCGATGCCGTGATTAGTGTGTTGAGTAGTTTCAGATCTTCTAAGGCAAGAATGACTCAAAGGATGGAAAGGAAACATACAAACATGGAAGGAAAGCACAAAACGGAGCTTTGGAGAAACTGGCATCCACGCGATCGCATGGGCGACGCGGCTGCATGCCAAGCGCGAAGAAGCAGCGACGCGGCCGCATGACTAACGCGACCGCGCGCCTTAAGCAGAACACATATGATGCGGCCGTATGATTGACGCGACCGCGTGACAAGGAAAACTTCAAATGACGCGACCGTGTGACCCACGCGGACGCGTGACAGAGGCCACGCACCAGAAATTACAGAAAATGCTCCTAGCGAATTCTGAAGCCCTTTTTGGCCCAAATCCAAGTCCAGAAGACATAGACCAGAGGTTATGAAGTGGGGGAATGCATCCATTCAAGGAGAGTCCGTACTTTAGTTAGTTTTCATGATTTATATTTAGTTTAGAGAGAGGTTCTCTCCTCTCTCTTCTCTCTTTAGGATTAGGATTTAGAATTAGGATTTTATTCGCTTTCAGGATTATCTCTTTATCAGGTTCAATATTCCCTTTTATTTACTTTTGCAGTTTAATTTATGAATTCTTCCATGTTACAGATTACTCTTTTGAATTAATGTTATTTGAGGTATTTCAGTTTAATATTGCTTTATTTTATTTATGTTACTATTATCCCCAATCTGAAGACATTTTTATTCCAGTAGATTTACTTTTCTCCTTTTAATCTTGGTTAAGAAATCAGTAACTCAGGAGTTATCAAACTCAAACATGATTGATAATTGTTATCTTTGTTAATTAAATTGAGCTTCTATAATCCCAATCTTTTCTTAGGAAATAAATAGGATCTGAAGATCAAACCAATTAATCCCTTGACCCTCTTTTATCTTAGTAAATGTTAACAGAGTGGAATTAAGATTCAATTCTCATCATCATTGATAAGGATAACTAAGATAGGACCTCCGATTTCTCATACCTTGCCAAAAGTTTATTTACAGTCATTTATTTATTTTACTTGCCGTTTAAATTGCTTGTTCTTCATTGACTTTATTTGCTAATTAGACTATTCGCTCCTCATTCTCAAAACCCCAATTTACAATCTCCATAACCAATAATAAGAACATACTTTCCTGCAGTTTCTTGAGAAGACGACCCGAGGTTTGAATACTTCGGTTATCAATTTATTTAGGGGTTTGTTACTTGTGACAACCAAAACGTTCGTACGAAGGGATTTCTGTTGGTTTAGAAACTATATCTACAACGCGACTATTTTTATAAATTCTTTACTAGCAAAAATCCTAACGTCAATATACTCTTCTTCTATCACATAAATAGCTAAATCGGAAGTTAAGCCCTATAAGCACTTCACTGAAACTAAAAAGAACAACAAGAGCAATACCTCACAGGCTAAAGCAGGAACAAGGAGCGCAAGCGAAAGCAGTCTAAAGAAAGAAGTCTAAACTAAGAATTACGAACCATAAAGGAAGGATAAGAGCCGTAGCTACAAAGCAAAAGAAGTTATCGGAGGCGATGCGACGATACTCACCTCAGCCTCTCTGGCGGCATTAGTTACCAGATTCATTCAGTGACAGCTGCCTTAGGATAAGGAATTCAAGATCGGCGACATCTTCCTCTTCTTTGGCTTCTTTTTTTCTTTATTGATAACCAACGAGGCAAAGAGTTCTAGCGCGCAGTGTACTAGCTAGGCTCAGGCAACAGTCAAGTTGTACATCGGAGGAATAAAGTAAAGGGATTCATTCACGGATGAGCCCTTGGCAGAGAGATTTGTGAGATCGATAGAGACAACGAGGCCAAGGGAAGAGAGCCATTCTTTCTAAGAGAACGGAAATACAGAATGGACCGACAGATAGAGACAAAAGAGCAACTACAGTAGCGACAGATTCCTCCTCTATCCTCTTCTGCTCCTTCGATGAACTCGGCTATTGTAGAAAGTTCACTTCAATAATAAGACTGTGAAAGACTTCTCGATTCACTAGCATAGTGCTTCTTCCACTTTTTTCTGACCTTGAGGAAACTGGCTAGGACAAATACTCCTTCATTCAAATGAAAGGTTGGGAAATGAAAAAGGAATAGAAGTTGGCAAAGAAGCTCTTAAAAATAAGGAAAGGCTTCCAGTTGCTATTGAATCCGGAATAAGGCAATCCTTATTAGAATACGCCAACATAAGCATAAGACAGCAAAGTGGATGCATCAAAGAATGCCTTATTAGAAGGAAGAATTGGATTTGCGTAGAGGATTCATCTTTCAACAGCATTTCCATTTTCGACATTCACCATCAAAAGGAGGACACTAGCACTAGGATCTGTCTATGCTTGGACTGATTGGACGAGGTCATAGTAAGTGCTTAAGTCTATCTGTGAAAGTTTCTGCATTGGAGGCTGAACATGAGCCGTCTTCAAGACATTACGTGAGAAGGAGAAATTCTCTTTTGTAAAGGAAGAGGCTCACTTCTTAGGGCTCCCCCGAAGATTGTATTAAAGGACCCTACGTATGGATGAGAAGAAGATGCAAGCTATCAAGGGATGGGCCCACTTGTGTTGCCGAGTTAAGATCATTTCTTGGGTTGGTGAACTACTACAGGCCGTCCATTAATGGCTACTCTGCAAGGGCCTCTAACTTGTTGAAGAAGAAGAAGCCATGGTCCTGTACAGAGGAGTAAGGCCTTTGACGATCTAAAGACAGCGATGATAGAGGAACCCCTTTGCGAAGGAAGCCCTGGAGAGCAGTAAGGTGCGCTCAACTACCATAGTCAAGGAAAATGTCACTCCAGTCAAGGAAAAGTCACTCCTAGTTCGGCTCGATGCCAAGTTGAACTCTCGTTTCTTGTAAGATGCATGGCTTTGATGGTAGGATTGGGGCGAAGAAATCCCATGTCCTTGTAAAAGCCCTAGTGAGTCGATAGGTGGGAGAAACCTTGGATCGGTAAGTTCTAGATAATGATAAACGAGAGTAGTCAGGAGTGCGGAGCCAGAGATTCTGACTTCTATTTAATACAAAACCCCTAAGGAATTCATTCTGGGACTAGAAAATCCACTATAGATATTGAGTTACCGAAAGGTATAGGAGTTCGCGAAAGGCCCCAATCATCCCATAGAATTTATTCTATAACCTGGAAAGGGGAGGTCGATTTGGGATGAATTTCTCTTGTTAGAGCTAGTGCCCTTAGAGGAGTCTTTCTATTGCATGTGTTACGGGCGAAATAGTCTAGTTAAAGCATCAACTCTTATTAATTTGTGCGCCATTGCTCAATGAACTCGTCTATTGGAAAGCAGGCACCTAAGAAAGAAAGCAAATATTTGACCCAAGCCTTCAAGGCTTCCTAAACCCTCTTTTATGAAGATAAAGACTAAGTAGGAGTGGAGCGCTAGTCCTCTGACCTCTGCAGAAGGTGATAACTGCCTTTAGTGTTGGATGCCATTAAATGGAGAGACCGCTGGAGTGACTCGGCTAATCAACTCCTAAACCCCGGGACTTGAGTCAAAGGTAGTTTCTTTGAGGGCCCTTAAGTTAAGAATTGATTTAGCAGTTACAGAAGTTTCAGAAAGAGGAAGATCCCGAGCTAGTTGTTCTATGTTGAGTTATGCGTCCTTCCTCTGAAAGAGCAGCTAGCTGCAAGAAGCCAAACTCTTGGTCTTACACGGGAAAGTAGATAGACTAGCTTCCAGCTAACACTTAACCCGACTATGAATACTTTAGCATTCCTACCGGTGATTCAATTACTAAAGCATTGGATTCCAGCAACAAGGAAATCTACCAACCACTAGACCAGAGGTTCGTCTTTCATCTTTCGTACGGGAATGGAAAGCTTCCCGGCCACTTCCTGATCTCAGAGATTGGATGATAGAGATTGTGAACAGCACAAGTTCTCACCCTCGACCAGACATAGAGCTCAGAAAATGTCCAGCGCTACTTTTTCACATCACTTGACTTTGCCAAAGGCATGCCAGGGAATAGATTCACCAGATAAATGAAAAAGGAAAAGATTCAAACCTGAGAGAGATACTGAGTACATTCCATTAGATAAAAGAGACTTTATAAAAAGATAGGGATCACAGCCCAATCCAAAAGACCTAGAACACTAGACTTCATCCCATGGAGAGAGAAAGATCCAGTCGGATGGGAGTTTCATTACTAGAATCAATCTATCACACGTTGGGATCAGCAGAAAGCGAAGGTCAAGGTTCAGAAGTAGCCAGTCATATGCTGATCCTGTCTTGTATTGGCTTCAGTGGCATCCACTGCGTTCCTTCTTCTGTCTCTTGTTTCATAGGGTTTGATTCACCTTCTCAATTGGCTGCTCTGCTACCCATGAAGTAGGAAGGGCTCGATGCCCCTATTCTATTCTGATACCGCATTGGGACTATTCTCGAGACAGGTTTGGGATAAAAATTCGTTGCTTAGTCGAGTGAAGGAAGCGGGGCAACTAGGCTAAGTCCCAAAGCAAAAGAGAATTAGACAAGTGAAAGGTTGTTTACTTCCTTCAGAAAAGTATGACTAGGAATTTGAGACTTTCCCCTACCTTATTTAGATTAAGTTTGGCTACTAACTCAACTACTTGCCTTAAAATGAATGGCTATTAGTCCTGGTCTGGATCACCCCTGACTGCTTGCTTCTTCTTACTTCATCTACATCACACCTAGAGCCCGGATCTGGTAAGGTACGGCGATGGTCTTAAGCACCTACCACAGCCCTAAATCGAGGGGTCTTCATTCTATTTATATAGCAGCCAGCTTACTGTAAGCCAAACGAGGACGATAGTGATACCTCGTATAGATGAAAGAGGTTAAGGTTAGATCACGGGGGGTTCGGTTCACTTAGCTATGAGATTCTGCACCAGGAGTTCTACAAGTATGGATTTCTTCCAAGTTGAAATGACTTAAGTGATAGATCGAATCGTTTAGTACGTTTGAAGATGCTTGACTTCAAGGTAGTTTACTTGCTTACTTGTTAGAGTAAGGAACAAAGCATCCACTCTTCTCTTCCTACATTCATGCCTGATCCCCGAAGTAAATTCACTCGACTTAGAGGAAAAAATGAGAGAAGGTAATAACTACTTATTACAGATACAAAGCCCACAGGCTACCTGGCCAAAGAAAGAAGGATGATCTTAGAACTCTTTACCACTGCCGCAGCTACAAAGAAAGCAAAAGAGAAAGACTAAGACAAGTATGACCTGCAAGCATCCTCTTTAGATTGAGGTAACTGACCTATTGGAATGAACTGGTTGCCAGGCTTGAAACCATGTCTCTCGAGTTCACCTCAGTACATATGGCACAAGACGTGATTTCACATCTCTAGTCCCGCCCGGCTGGCACTCTTGATCGAGGAAGCTCTGCCCAAAGGTCCTTATAGAGGCGGTCACCGGTTGCCTAAGATTAAGTCCTAAGTAGTCGAAGTATTAATGATGGGTCAAACGAGAAAGTAGAAAGTAGTAAGGTCCTTGTAACTCTTGGTGGTCCTCGTATATAGTAAAGCGGCTGTCTAGCGTAAGTTTCTATCGTCCCTAAATTTGAAAAACAGATTTTTAAGTAATCGTTGTTGTTCATTTCATTCATTATGTATATCGGGGTGTAGCTTTTTAAGATCTTTAAAAACGGCACTGTTGATCCCATCTTTCTCCAACTTCTCAAGCTTTTTTTGTAGAGTTTCAATAGTATATTTCGCTCCTTTGTTTAATATTCCATTAGCGACCAATTCATTTCTTTGCTCAGCCCAGAATGGATTAGGATCCAATTGGGCCATGCGATCGAGAATATCTCTTTTCAATAAAATTATGGCATCGACTGTGTCTGTGTCTCGCGCCCGATTAGGGGTCAAAATCGACAGTCCTTCCGCTATTTTATCATGTTGATATTTCTCCCAATCAAAACGAGCTTCCGCCAGTTGTTGAACCGGCTGCTCCCTCCCAACAAGATTATTTTCCTCTACGGAGGGAAGCAAGGGTATAGAGGGGACGGAAGGGTTCGAGGGCAGTGGTTGTAAGCAAGGAGGAACCGAAGGAAATGATCCCTGCGGAGAGTCAGCGGGGGCCGCATTAGAAGGCCCCGCGCCATTCCTATCCGGCGGTTGGTTTACGCTTGCTTCCTTCTTTTCCCTCGCTTGAGAGCTTTCATTTTATGAAGGTGATCCACAAATAATGGAATTTGATGCAGCTTCGAAGATGCTCTTTCCCTAACGAGTCCCCTATACATCCTGATCGCTTTCAACTTCCAGACTTTCTTACTTTCTTTCAACTCAATCACAGTACGGGCTTGTATCCAAAGAGAATGACTTAAGTATTTCTCCTCTCAATCACCTCCTACAAGTATCCTGATGTGTGAACGGATTTATCAATCTATAAATAAAAGAAGGTCGGGCTTTCATAGCAATAGAATGAGTTACCTCGGGATTCTCAATCTTAGGAATCCGCAACTCTTTCTAAAACTAGGCCTACTTTAGCGTAAGCCTTTAGAGTGAGTAGCTTTTTAGTTATGGTTATTGTTTGCTACCAATTGGGTGTTGAAATGGATCAACCTAGGGAAGATCAATTGGATCTCTTAGCCGTAAACATCTTCTCTTAGAAGAAATTCCTCAGTCTTCCCTACTGTTCCTGTGAGGAGGCGGTAGTTGGATGAGATTTTATAGTATCTTATCGGATAATGGAGATGATTTGATTTTATGGCATTTCGTCCTTCGTAGCTGATTCAATAGCAATAGTCAGTTCATGGATCAAGTAGAATCTTATCTTTTCAATGGTATATCCTCAGATAGAAGAAGGAAAGGATTACCTTCAACGGTATTTACTCATCAGTAGCGATCAGATGAAACTCTTTCCTCACTAACTTACTACAGAGCCAGATAAGATACAGGGTATGGTAGATCTGGGGATTGGCAGTGAGTCCATGGGAGGAGATTTCCGGCGAATAGGTCCTAAGCTGCGCCCAGGCTTATTGGATTGATTTTAAGTTAAGTTTTTCTGGATGTTGAAATGGATGAAACGGAGGGGAATAGGCTGAGAAGCAAAAATTAACTAATGAAGAAGAGTAAGAGTGAAGCTAGAATTCTTGCCTGCTGCTCAATCTACCGAAGGTAATAATACACAAAAAGACTTCTGAAAGGGAGGATTCTCCGTTAGGAACGGTTAATATAGGAGCTAAATTCGAAATATCTATCTTTCGTTCTCTTGTTCGCTAGAGGCTCTAAAAGGCCAATCTGCAATATGATCCCAGAAAAAGCAGTTTTCAACTATTGAGATCGATGTCCGCTTCTAGAAGTAGAGCTCAAACCTAACTCTATCAAGTCAGTTATAAATTCCTCTTCTTTCCAGTAGAGCATCTTCAAACTTACTGCAGGATTGGATTATCTTCTACTGTTGCTACTTTGCTTCGTCCTTAAGGCCAAGCTTAAAAGTGGCTTTCTTCTTTCAAACTTAGAGTTAGGCGCATAAGGAAGTCCATCAAGGACAGAATATAAGGCTTACAGGTCGACTAAAGTTAATAAAGACATGAGTCTTCTTCCATACTCCATATACAGCTTATGGCTCTACTGAAAGATTGAAAAGTCCATTACTTCATATATTAATATGGCTTACGGGTGAATCTACTAGAAGAGCTCAATTGCTATCTTTTTATCTGTTGTGCGCGATAGGTCATTCTAAGGATTTATTCTAGCAGCTAAAGCCCATACATCACAGATAGTACCATACAGCACAGAAGGAAAGCTTGGCATCTGATAGCGTTCGTGCCTTATCCCGTTGATGAACCCTGGTAACATACTGAGACTATAACAGCCTCTGATCGGACTAGTCGCATTGAATCACATCCCAAGCCCATTTCATCTATTCAAGGGGATTCCTTTCTATAGGCCTAGTCAGACAATATTAAGACTAACAGGATTTCTAAAATAAGCTCGAGACATGCAAGTATAACAGGAAGTTATAAGCATTGGGGATCTGCAACTAATAAGGCTATTATCAGGCCTTTGATGGCTTCTCTTTTTCCGTAAATTGTAACATCAATTCTTACTTTATTTTCGGATTGAAAGAACGTGATAAATGAAATTTCATCCTGTCGGAATTGTATCAACACAAAATCTAACTAACTTGTTTCTCAAGCTAGAAGTATTCTATTTTTCTGGCTTCTGACTGATTAATGCTATAGTCTTCGGTAGCTCTGACTTAGACTTCTTTGCTCTTTCTTCCAAATCCAAACCTATCTGAGGTCAAGCCCTGTAACTTCTAATCCTACTTCTCATACTACCTTAAGACTCAAGCTTGTACCTGCTAGGCCGTATACCTGAGAGGAGGAAGTCCGAGACTCTCCTTAGGATTTACCCGCTAACTAAATAGAATGAACTCTTCAGGACTGACGTGTAACTCTAAATCAAATAGAGTTGAGAAAAGAAGAGGCTTTCAGAGCCCATTGCTACTTCTGAAGTAACTTAGCCCGTTAAGATAGAGTTAGAGCAGGACAGAAGACGTAGCTACCAAGAGCCGGAGAGTCTCTGAGGAGAAGAGAGGACGCTTTCTCCGAGCCTATTGAGATGTTAGCTGCTAAAGGAGTTTACTAAGGCTACAACTTCTTATGCTGTTGTAAGGCCTTGAAAAGAGTAAGAAAGACGAATCTATGCATAATTAGGAGTTTGAATTAGTCTTCCTCAGGCCTTGCCTCATAAGTAGCTTCTTCTTTTCTACGTAATTTCCTCAGTAATACTGACGGTGGAAGATAAGGCTTTCGGAATTGATTATTAGAGCGTGGTAATAGATTCAAGAGGTATTGAAAAATCTTATCATAGAAGGAAGAGATAAGGAATCCCTAGCTTTTGGAAGTGAAGAAGCGGATAAAGTAGAAGAAAATCTGCTACGGCAAAAGTCAGACTTATGGGGGAAAGGAGAGAATAGGCTTTCAGATAGGTTGCTTTTCCTTCTGACTGATTAATGCTTTCGTAAGTCAATAGAAAACAGATGCTAGCATGCTCAACCTTATCATTCACAGGACGGGATTCCTAAATCCATCTTACTTGTTGCTTGGGTTATGACTTAGACTTCATTCCTGATGCTGACTTCGTCATGCTCCAGCTTTCTAAGTCTGCTCCTTCTATTTATTTTATTAATGGCTTTAATTTCATGTTTGAGGAGTTCAGTGAGCAATCCAATTTTGGCAGTAAGACTATCAATATATCATGTCAACAAAGAAAATTTAGAACTTCTCACCTCATTCTAAGGATGGGATTGCAACTAAAGAGAATGAGCTATCTCCAGATTATAGACCATTTCTCGCTTTCAGCTATCCTTTATAAAGTAGCATTTCTTTCCAGACTTGCAACTCTCTTTCCCACCTTTTTAATAGATGCATTAAGGACATAGAGTTAGATATAGGATGCTAGTTGGTCTGTCCTCAGGGAGGGCTTGAACAAAAATAGAAACTATAGGATAGGTTTGAAACTAATGAGATCGAAGTTTGCACCTTTTCTTTCCTCAGTAAATTCCTAGGGGGAAGATAGTAAGGAAAGCAAAACAAACAGATAGGAATAGCGGAAAGCTAAACTAAAGTCTATTATTAAGTTGAAGTTATAGTGGAGTAAAGATAAGCCACAAAATCGAAAGAATCGAAGAAGCTACTTGACCTTGCAAGGCTGACTATCATTCCAGATGGCGATAAAAAAGGATAGTCTCAAGTCATGCCTCTGATCTCTATTCCAGCTTCTTATCTAGGCTTCCTTACCGGGTAATCTATTCCCATTCCCAGGGCAGATAAAAAAAGGCAAGAAAGAAGTCTTAACGTGTTCGTGTCTTCCGAGGAATAGAAGATAAGATTCTCCTTTCCTGTATCTGCTAATTGATCAGTTGGCTATGACTGCCTCTTCACTGACTATTCCCAGGGAAGTTAGGGATGAAGTAGTAGAAGTTGCAGCCGTAAAAGCCTTAGAAAGTAGTGCAAAGATTGACTAAAAACATCCTATATTGGAGTGGACTTAGGGCTTTCAGCGAATGAGGAAATATTGAGGTTTGACTTAGCTGTCAAGCTAGCTATTGAGCTATTCACGTATGACGATCCATGGTAAGGTAATCCAATCCTTTATCAGCTAGAGGCAAAGCATCAGTAGAAAGAAGAAAATTAACTACTTCGCAGGAGAAGCCTGAAAATGGAGTCCTGGACTCTATAGTAGCTGATTTGAAGTATGTCATTTCCCTTCCTTCATCACATTTGAGAGTTAAGTCAGTCGGAATTGATGTTATAGATTAAGACTGACTTGTAGACTGAGACGTCCGGATTTCAGTATTTCTTTACTTATTCTAGGGCCAATCCCAATATAACTAATATATCAATTTATATCTGCCTGTATATGAACCCCCCTGGTAAGATACTTATGAATCTCCTCAAAAGGACTAAAGCTAAGCCAGCAGTTGCAGTTCTGTCTGACTATTCAGAAGCTGATGTCACTAGTCCCGCCTCTCTTGACTCATCTTTCTTGCTTTTTATGCTTTCGCCTGCTTTCTCTTCAAAGGAAGTAAGGAGTCTTAGTGCATTCGCGTCTCACATCATATGGGAGATTCTCACATTCATCTCATCTAAAGCCGGTGAATCCATTCTTCAACCCTTCCTTTGATTGAGCAGCTGTCAAAAGGCATTCGCATCTTCTTTCAATTCAATCTTGAGAGATGAAATTGGTGGTCCACTAGGGCTTACTAATTTTATTTACTTAGAACTGATAAAGAAGAAAGACCTCTTGAAGCCTTTGTGACCGATAAGACCGCGGTCATCGCACTCTCCATAGGAAAGTGTTGAGGTCGGATAAGTTTCTCTCCACCAAGTCCATGCCAATTCCTGATCTTACAAGCCGGATGTAACAAAACTCGTCAGGAAGCCAGAGAAGCAGGCCGGACGGAAGGAAAATTCTTTGTTAGAAACCGTTGGGTATACTCTTTCCAAGTATGACCTGGTAACACAATCTAAACTAAACTATTATCTCCTCAAGTCCCTAAGTCTTCAGGCAACATAGGTCAAGCTAACTTTATATCAGTTTTTTAGCTTGTAATGCTCTGTCTGCAGTTAGAGGACTGAAGTGACCAATGGCTTTCTCTTTTGCCCTATAGGCCATTCTCCAATAAAGAGTGATGACAAAAGGTTTGATTATGAATCAATGCTGGCATTCACTAAGCGTGTAGAATAGTCAATGGGTCTGGCTATATGAACCATTGCAACTGCTAGTCCTTCAAGACGTATTGAAAGCAGCACATCAATCAAAGAATAGACCACTAGCAATAGTAGCAATAGTGGTCGAAGCTAAGCCCGAAGCTGCATTCCGCTTTCTTTGCTGTTGATCTTCGTCGAATTCCCATTCTTGGTCAACAAAATTCCTTGATTTCCCGAGTTGTCTCAAGAGCCTACTTATTCGCATTCTGGTTCTTACCAATCTCCCTCTCAAACAAAGGGCTTTGCCCATTCGAATTAGAAAGTGCTTTCTAGAGAGCGGATGTTGACTAGCTAGGCTACCAAATTTTCAATGTCCCGAATTCGTCATACCCAATGGTGGAGGGTGAACCTCCAAGGACTCCAACATTCAAGTTAGCATAGATTGCGAGAAACACTAAGTTAGAGATCATACCTTAGTGCACATATTTAGAATAGTTCATATATTGTGAGGTTGTGATATTACAAGCTTTTCTTATGTGGATTGCTCTTTTTATGAGTTACTCTCATCATATGATGCTTGATACCTTTTGTGGTCACCTTTCATATGATGCTATTAGACATAAATATAGTCAATGTTGTAACATTCTCCTTTAATAGTAGAATAATGATTACAATATAACAATTAATTCTATAAAATTGAGTTATTAGACATTAGAATGAGTTATGAAGAGTTAGTGTCCTCACTGTAATATATTTTTTAGAATTTGAGAGAATACTTAATCATCAAACCAAATTTTTAGAACTTTTTATACCGTTGAATCCGGTTCTTAGTATTGGGCTTATAAAAACTATTCCAGAATAGACTCCCAAATTCGGTATGTCTTTTTTTTCGAGAAATATTTTTCGAGTTTTAGATCTCAACCCAAGCGTGTCATCCTTTAAGTAAGAGCTTTTTATTTTGCTTACCTTTTTTATAAAGTCCGAACTCTGACCATAACTTCTATCAATCGTAGGTTATCACCTCGATTTATCACTTTGGGAGTTGAATTTTTTTAATCGAAGTTTGCATATTGTGAGTCTAGGATCAAGAGTCGACGTTTTCATTCCTTGAACGTCAAAATGATTTTTTTCTTGAATTTTTCTATTTTTCGGTTTCATGGAGTTCCCATGGTGGGTACCCCAACTCATAGCTTGTAGGCTCGAGCGTCCGAATTTTTGAGATTTCGATGAAGACATATCAAAATGAAATCAAGTTGTCAAAATCAATAATTATTAAATTTACTATGCATGAAATAGTAACTCAATCATGAAAATGTTAAGTTTAAAATAAAAAATTATTTCTCTTAGAACAATTACATAATGAATTTTTTTATTTAAGTACAATCTATCTAAATAATTTTTTTTTCAATTTAAGGAAATTGTTTGGACAATTGAATGATATATTTTTCTAATTTAGAATAATTGACTCATGAATTTTTTTAATAAACAATTGTTCAAAGATTATTCATTTATTTCTACCACAAATTTTCATATTATTTTTTAAATAATATGCTCTAAAAATTTTAAATAAAATAAATCATACCTTTTCGTGTCCAAGTATGAATGTGTTTTGGCCTCAAGAAGTTTAATTAGGATTTTTACCATTTTTTTTCTTTAATAGAGAACGAGCTTCTATCTTCCGATTTTGTAAACTTCAATTTCTAGATGTCAACTAGTGTTCTTTATGGTAAAGTTGCAAAAATTGCTTTTTTCTAATTTCTTATTTCACAACTTTTATATTATTACTAAGCATCCAAATCACCGAACATTTAATTGGTCTATCAATTATAAGCCTTTGAAGCATATAGTGATATGATCACAAATTAAAATTTGCAAACCTTTTCATCTGTTTTGTGAAACTTTTATATTATGTGCTTTAATGCTTGTTTTTTGTGACCATGCATTCTTTGCTCTTTTTCCTATATTGTTCGTCTTGTAAATATGTGTAGAACTTAGAATGAAGAGAATGTAACAAGCAATGTGTCCCCACAGACGACGTCATGTTCATACTTAGCTGGTGACACATACTTAAGAGAATTCAGAATCCCGATGTGGATTATTTACAGACCAGGTCGGGAAGATAACCTGCAATGACACTCCAAAATTTAAGTCGGTAATGCATTTAGTAGAGATAATGAATCATGTCTTACCTACTTTATGAATTTCTTAAATATTCGTTGAGAATTTATTATTCGATATATGTTTATCTTGCTTTCTTGCTATTTTGTTGACCTAGAATTACTTTCGTATTTGAGTTATCCGTGTTTTTTGCATAATGTTGGTAACGCATAATTTCATATAGTCAAATTCTCATTACTATTGCCTAGAACACCATTTTTTTTGAAAGAATCACTTCAAGCACCATAGGCAATAAATTGATATTACATGAATTAGGGTTTTCAAGAAATCTTTGCCCGTTAAATTATCTAACTGTCCCTCTCCTCTTGATCAATGGTTTGTGCTTATATTTAGCTGAGATAGTGAGTTTTAACTGTTATACGCAACTTTGTATACTGTCTTATAAAAAAGAGTTATGCTAGGTAACCAATGATTTTCTTAAACAACGGACTTTAAAATTGGCCCAATTCAAGTAAAACATACTACACCCCAAATTACTCACCTAAATCTTAATATTAGAATAATCATCTGTACACCTAGTGAATTGAACATCCGAGATATTCATTGTTCACATTATTTAATATTTTCATTGTCTACCTATACTTTTTCATAAAAGAAATTCCCTTTCCTATGTTCACATAAGTGAATCATAATTGCAAATAAATTCAAGAAAAAGAAAAATTTGCTATTCTACTGGGTTCAATGAGTCAGAAAAGTTAGTGTTGATCATTTTGCTTTTTCTCTTCTTGTATCTATGGTCACTGTTTAGTGTTTGTAAGGATGAGTAAGCTCGAAGTAGTGGTTGATGCTAACAACCCCTATTCGTGGGTTAATAGCAATGTAAAAAAATGAGTATCTTGGTTTAAAGATGTTGATTCAATTTTAGCATTAGATCCTAATGTTTGGGTAAGGGAGGGTGCTCCTGCATGGTAGACCTTGAGTGATGTATAACTCGTCCTGTCCAAAATTGAGCCTCTATGTTTGGGATGGATAAGATATACGCTGGCTCCAAGAGAAACGGCGGTGGTGTGCACCTACAAAGACACTCCAACGCTCAAGTTAGTAAGAATAGAAGATTAGTATAATGTTATTCACTTTAGAATTTTGTATTTATAGAGTGTTGCCTCTTCGAAATGGTTGAGATAATTTTTAATATTTTGATAACCACCCATAATCTGTTTTGAGATGGTTCTATTATGATCGATATTCCCTCTAATTGAGAAAAGTCACATTTTATTTATTTATTTTATCTGCATTTCAATTTATAGGTATAATTGGACCGGATTATAGCTAATGGATTTTAACCCCAAGCTTGACCTGTGATATTTTTCAATAAAACAGGTTGAACTTTCGACTTTTAGATCTATAAATCAGAATCGTGGTAATAGTAGTAGCCCTAAACTCAACTTGTTGTATTTGAAAAATAATAATCATGTTAGAGAAAAGAGCTAAATTAAATAATAATAAAGTAAAAAAATGAGAGTTATTATGAATAATGGTAATATAGTGATATGAAGATTAGCCCCAATTTCAAACTGACTTGATTGAAATATATGAAGTATACAATTTGTTGAATATATAACAGGAAAAATAATTATGGTTAGCAAAATAAAATAAGAATAAAGAACATAAAATGTAATAGATAAAATAGGGGAATAATGTTTGAAATTAGTAATAAATGAGATGACAAATGTAATTATGACTTGCAGTTACTGTTTTTGTTTACCAAGTTCATCAAGACCGTTTATCAAAAGTTGGAACTTGAGGAATATGATCAACTGTTTTGGAAAATATTTTCGACTCAATAATTTTTTGATGAATTTTTTGCTTAAAGCAAATAATTATTGAATATTGAGTGAATAATAAAGATGTAACATAAATAAAATGTGTGAAAACAAACATGCATTATTGTAAATAGGAAAATATAAGGATGAGCCAATTACCCATAGATCAAGTAATGATATTTGAATTTGCTTAATGATTTATGGTATCACAACATATTTAATGATGCTTGTCATAGTTTCTCTTAGATAAGAGCTCCACTAGTTATATTAGCTTTCAAGAATTGATATAATAATAATAATAATAATAATAATAATAATAATAATAAAAATAAAGAAGATCATTAGTCATGGTCTCATAGAGGATATAAAATGTAGAAAAATAATGATTGGTAGAACATATATAGTTATAACTTAGTAGGATATAAAAGAGATTCAATTGTGTTATAATTTAGAGATATGAGAATTAGCCTCAAGATAAACTTGATAATTTTGAAAATAAAGTAGTTAGTCAAAGCTTGTCATTGAAAAAGGTGTTGCTTATATGAGTGTATTTTTAAACGACCTCTTAATTAATTGTTTGTTAGATTGACACTGACTTATATGTGTCGGCTTACTTTGACTGATTTTGACTTATAATTGCCAATTTGTTTGGATTGATTTTGACTTATAGATGTCAGTTTATTTGGATTGTTTCTGACTTATAGTTGTCCGTTTGTTTTTGTATTGATAAAAAGCCAAATTTCATTCTTAGATTAATCGATAGCTAATTTTGGTCTTGAATTGATTGATAACGAAGTTTAATCGAACTATTGTGGTATTGCTGACGTATTGGTGCAGAATTCAAAGTTCATAAACTAACTGGTAAGTGCACTTGGTCGTACCAAATAATACCTTAAGTGAGTGAGGGTCAATCCCACGAGGATTAATGGACTGAACAACAATGGTCAAATGACTCACTTAGTCAGGCAGACAGAAAATAGTGTTTTGAGGTTCAAAAGCATTAAACAGTAATTCAAGACTTCGGAAAGCAAATAGTGAACGGGTTGTGAAAAATACGTGAGAGAACAGTTAAAAGTGTGTGTAAAAATAGTTAAGGTTTCGGAGTTATTTATTCTTTCAGATTAATATTTCTTACCAACTATTTTAATCATGCAAGATTCATTTCATGGCAAACTGTAAATGACTAGACCCTAATTCCTTAGTGATTTAGTCTTCTCTAGCCTAATCAACCGCCAATTCCTTGGTCACTTAATATAAAGGATTATGTTTAATTCTAGTTTATCAGCCACAAAAATCCTAATTACCCAAATATAAGAGGATTATATGTTACGTATCCCGTTAAGTCCAAGCAATTAGCAGTTTAGGAGAAATTTACTTTCAAGCTAGTATTCAAGTGAGATAACTTTTCCAAGAATCAACAAGAATTCATGTAGAATATGAGTTATTTTCCAATGAACTCAAATTCATAAGATGAAGAATGAAAGTAATCCTTGAAATTAAATCAATACATTAATTAAAATAGAGTGGCAATAGCATCAATCCATGGAAATAAATAGAGCTCCTAACCTTAACAAAGGGAATTTAGTTGCTCATAACTCCGAGAGAAAACTAGGGTTAAAAAATGTGAAAAATGTTAAATGAAGTCCAAGAGATGAGCCCCCTCCCCTGAAGGGCGAAATCTTTTTCCTTTTATATCTAACCTAATTTGATTTGAAAATAAAATAAATAATAATTACTAAAGCCCAAAATATTGTATTTGGGACTAGAAATAACTAAAACAAAATAAAATATAATAATTAAAAGACAAATCCAACTAAAGATACTCCTTTGGGTGAGGTTGATCCGTGCTGCTGGTGCTAAACGCCAAATTCGGTGTTTAGCGCCCCAGGTGGCAGAAACTTCAATTTCAATTCTGGCTTCCTAGCGCTAAACACCAAGTTTGGCATTTAGCGCCCCTGATGGTAGTGAGTCCCATTTCGTTTCTGACTTCTTGGCGCTAAATGCCAGGATTGGCATTTGACGCCCCTGATGGCAGAGACTTGGTACGCATTACAAGCCAGCTAGCTCTAAACACCCAGGTCTGCATTTAGCGCCAGCTTGGCAGCTTTACATTTCTTTTTTTTTCCTTGCATACGAACTCTACCAAATTGATCCAAACTTTACTTGAAATAATTAAAACACTAAAGCAATTCAAAGTAGCATCCAAATGGGTTTCAAACACTAAAATTTAATTAAAACTAAATAAATTCATATCTAAAATGAATAGAAAACAAAGAAAAGATGCTCACGCATCATAACACCAAACTTGAACTATTGCTTGTCCTCAAGCAACTAAAAATAATATAGGATTGAGAAGAGAAATTGCCTAAGACTTGAGTGTGCATTCAACCTCCTGTCCATTTACTGAGTGAGGTTAATAACACTGTGATCCTAAATAGTTTTGATATCTCACATCTATTGAAGCTCAGAAATGTTAATAACCTTCAGAACTAGAACTCGGATGATATTATGGAGTCTCTTCCTCTTTAAGCTTTGATTAATCCTTGAACATAGCTTTTTCTTATCTTTTCTTTAGTGCTTTGCACTTTGAGTCTAGCCGTGACTCTAAATATTTTGTCTTAAGCTTAACTTGACGCAAAAATACCACAAGCACCAAACCGGGCCCAAGGGCAACCCAAAACCGGTTATGGACGATTAAATTTTTGGAGGAATAATGGTTTCGGTTATGTTCTTAATATTCTCCTCTCTTCTTTCAGTGTAAGTGGCTTATTGAATGGGAAGGGAGGCCAAAGCAAAGCCTCCTGATGAGCGGATAATTTATACGCTTTTTGACATTGTTTTTACATAGTTTTCAGTATGATTTAGTTAGTTTTTAGTATATTTTTATTAGTTTTTAAATAAAAATCACATTTCTAGACTTTACTATGAGTTTGTGTGTTGTTCTGTGATTTCAGGTATTTTCTGGCTGAAATTGAGGTACTTGAGCAAAAATCAGATTCAGAGGTTGAAGAAGGACTGCAGATGCTGTTGGATTCTGACCTCTGTGCACTCAAAGTGAATTTTCTGGAGCTACAGAACTTCAAATGGTGCATTCCCAATTGCGTTGGAAAGTAGACATCTAGAGCTTTCCAGCAATATATAATAGTCCATACTTTGTCCGAGTTTAGATGACCCAAACTGGCGTTCAACGCCAGCTTCCTGCCCTATTATGGAGTTAAACGCCAGAAACAGGTTGCAAAGTGGAGTTAAACGCCAGAAACAGGTTACAAACTGGCGTTCAACTCCAAGAGAAGCCTCTACACGTGTAAAGCTCAATTCTCAGCCCAAGCACACACCAAGTGGGCCCCGGAAGTGGACTTCTGTATCATTTACTCATTTCTGTAAACCCTAGTAACTAGTCTGATATAAATAGGATCCTTTACTATTGTATTAGACATCTTTGATCAGTTTTATGCTATCTTAGACCTTTATGGGGGCTGGCCATTCGGCCATGCCTGGACCTTCATCACTTATGTATTTTCAACGGTAGAGTTTCTACACACCATAGATTAAGGTGTGGAGCTCTGCTGTTCCTCATGAATTAATGCAAAGTACTATTGTTTTTCTATTCAATTCAAGCTTATTCCTTATCTAAGATATCCATTCGCACCCAAGAACATGATGAGTGTGATGATTATGTGATGCTCATCATTATTCTCACTTATGAACGAGTGCCTGACAAACACTTCCGTTCTACATGCAAACAAGCTAGAATGAGTATCTCTTAGATATCTAATACAGAGGACCGAGTCCGAGATATTAGAATCTTCATGGTATAAGTTAGAACCCATGGATGGCCATTCCTGAGATCCGGAAAGTCTAGACCTTGTCTGTGTTATTCCGAGTAGGATCTGGGAAGGGATGGCTGTGACGAGCTTCAAACTCGCGAGTGCTGGGCGTAGTGACAGACGCAAAAGGATAGTAAATCCTATTCCAGTATGATCGAGAACCGACAGATGATTAGCCATGCAGTGACAGCACATTGGACCATTTTCACAGAGAGGATGGGATATAGCCATTGACAACGGTGATGCCCTACATAAAGCTTGCCATGGAAAGGAGTAGGAATGATTGGATGAAGACATCAGGAAAGCAGAGATTTAGGAGGAACGAAAGCATCTCTATATGCTTATCTGAAATTCTCACCAATGAATTACATAAGTATCTCTATCCTAGTTTATATTTTAATTATGTTTTAATTATCAATTCATCATAACCATTTGAATTCGCCTGACTGAGATTTACAAGGTGACCATAGCTTGCTTCAAGCCGACAATCTCCGTGGGATCGAACCTTACTCACGTAAGGTTTATTACTTGGACGACCCAGTGCACTTGCTGGTTAGTTGTGCGAAGTTGTGACAAAGTGTGATTCACGTTTGAGAGCACCAAGTCTTTGGCGCCATTGTTGATGATCACAATTTTGCATACCAAGTTTTTGGCGTCGTTGCTGGGGATTGTTCGAGTTTGGACAACTGACGGTTCATCTTGTTGCTCAGATTAGGTAATTTTATTTTAATTTTAAGTTTTTGCTTTTATTCTTATTATTTTCAAAAAAATTCAAAAAAAAAATTAATTTATGTTCTTCAGAATTTTTAAGAATGAATTCTAGAGTTTCATGAAGCATGTTGAAGCCTGGCTAGCTGTAAAGCCATGTCCAATTCATTTGGACTGGGGCTTCCACTTATCAGCATAGAATGAAGTTGGATGAAGCATCAGCTGTTGTATGTCTGATTTATATGCTAAAGCTTGGCTGGCCATTAGCCATGTTTAGTGTTTTGGACCGGAGCTTTCACTGAAAGCTTGGCTGGCTAGTAAGCCATGTCTAATTCCTGGACTGGAGCTTTAGACTAACATTGCAAGATTCCTGGAATTCCTATTAAAAATTTTGAAATCCTTATTTTCTTTTTTCAAAATAATTTTCGAAAATTCAAAAAAATTAATAAAATCATAAAAACCAAAAATATTTTGTGTTTCTTGTTTGAGTCTAGTGTCAAGTCATAAGTTTGGTGTCAATTGCATGTTTATCTCTTGCATTTTCAAAAATTCATGCATTGCATTCTTCATGATCTTCAAGTTGTTCTTGATGAATTTCCTTGTTTGATCTTTGTATTTTCATGTTTTGCATCTTTTCTTGTTTTTCATATGCATTCTTGCATTCATAGTGTCTCAAAAATTAAAAATTTTTAAGTTTGGTGTCTTGCATGTTTTTCTTTTCTTAAAAAAAATTTTTCAAAAAAATAAGTTCTTGGTGTTCATCTTGACATTCATAGTGTTCTTGCATGCATCATTTGTTTTGATCCAAAATTTTCATGCATTGAGTCTTTTTGATATTTTTCTCCCTCATCATTAAAAATTCAAAAAGCAAAAAATATCTTTCCCTTTTTCACTCATAAAATTCGAAAATTTGAGTTGACTTTTTCAAAAATTTTTAAAATCTATTTGTTTCTTATGAGTCAAATCAAATTTTCAATTTAAAAAATTCTATCTTTTTCAAATCTTTTTCAAAAATCAAATCTTTTTCATTTCTCTCTCATAATTTTCGAAAATTTCAAATTGATTTTCAAAAATCTTTTTCTTATTTTTATTTCATATTTTCGAAATTAATGCTAACAATTAATGTGATTGATTCAAAAATTTTTAGTTTGTTACTTGCCTAGTAAGAAAGGTTCAATCTTTAAACTCTAGAATCATATCTTTTTAGTTTCTTGTTAGTCAAGTAATCAACTTTGATTTTCAAAATCAAATCTTTTTAAATTTCTCTTTCAAATCTTTTTCAAAATAAATGTCAATCACATCTTTTTCAAAATCAATTTCAAAATCTTTTCTAACTTCTTATCTTTGCAAAAATTGATTTTCAAATCTTTTTCAATTAACTATTTGACTTTTTGTTTGAATTTAAAAGTTCACTATTTCAATCATATCTTTTTCAAAACTACCTAACTAACTCTCTCTCTTTCTCTCTCTAATTTTCGAAAATCCCTTCCCTCTTTTTTAAAATTCCTTCTTTTAACTAATTGTTTTAAATTTTAATTTAATTTAATTTAATTTTTCTTCTTTTTTATTTTTTATTTTCAAATTTTAATTTTAAATTTAAATTAAAAACAAAAATATTTTTCTTTTCTTTTCAAATGATTTTTGAAAATTCTTCTCCCTCATCTCCTTCTAATTATTTATTTATTTACTAACACTTCTCTTCATCTAAGAATTCAAACCTACTCCTCACCCCTGTGTTTGGATTCTCCTTCTTCTATTCCTATCTTCTCCTACTCACATAAAGGAATCTCTATACTGTGACATAGAGGATTCTATATTTTCTTTTCTGTTTTCTTCTTTTTCATATGAGCAGGAACAAGGATAAGAACATTCTTGTTGAGGCTGATCCTGAACCTGAAAGGACTCTGAAGAGGAAGCTAAGGGAAGCTAAAGCACAACTCTCTGGAGAAAATCTGACAGAAATTTTCGAAAAATAAGGAGACATGGCCGAAAATAATAACAATGCAAGGAAGATGCTTGGTGACTTTACTGCACCAAATTCCAATTTACATGGAAGAAGCATCTCAATCCCTGCCATTGGAGCAAACAATTTTGAGCTAAAGCCTCAATTAGTTTCTCTAATGCAACAGAACTGCAAGTTTCATGGACTTCCATCTGAAGATCCTTTTCAGTTCTTAACTGAATTCTTGCAGATCTGTGATACTATTAAGACCAATGGGGTTGATCTCGAGGTCTACAGGCTTATGCTTTTCCCGTTTGCTGTAAGAGACAGAGCTAGAATATGGTTGGACTCTCAACCTAAGGATAGCCTGAACTCTTGGGATAAGCTAGTCACGGCTTTCTTAGCCAAGTTCTTTCCTCCTCAAAAGCTTAGTAAGCTTAGAGTGGATGTTCAAACCTTCAAACAGAAAGAAGGTGAATCCCTCTATGAAGCTTGGGAGAGATACAAGGAATTGACCAAAAAGTGTCCTTCTGACATGCTTTCAGAATGGACCATCCTGGATATATTCTATGATGGTCTGTCTGAATTATCTAAGATGTCACTGGACCATTCTGCAGGTGGATCCATTCACCTAAAGAAAACGCTTGCAGAAGCTCAAGAACTCATTCACATGGTTGCAAATAACCAGTTCATGTACACTTCTGAAAGAAATCCTGTGAGTAATGGGACGCCTCAGAGGAAGGGAGTTCTTGAAATTGATACTCTGAATGCCATATTGGCTCAGAATAAAATATTGACTCAGCAAGTCAATATGATCTCTCAGAGTCTGAATGGATTGAAGGAATCATCCAACAGTACTATAGAGGCATCTTCTGAAGAAGAAGCTTATGATCCTGAGAACCCTGCAATAGCAGAGGTGAATTATATGGGTGAACCCTATAGAAACACCTATAATCCCTCATGGAAAAATCATCCAAATTTTTCATGGAAGGATAAACAAAAGCCTCAACAAGGCTTTAATAATGATGGAAGAAATAGGTTTAGCAATAGCAAGCCTTTTCCATCATCCACTCAGCAACAGACAGAGAATTCTGAGCAGAATCCATCTAGCTTAGCAAATATAGTCTCTGATCTATCTAAGGCCACTCTAAGTTTCATGAATGAAACAAGGTCTTCCATTAGAAATTTGGAGGCACAAGTGGGCCAGCTGAGTAAAAGGGTCACTGAAACTCCTCCTAGTACTCTCCCAAGCAATACAGAAGAAAATCCAAAAAGAGAGTGCAAGGCAATTGATTTGACCATCATGGCCGAACCTACAAGGGAGGAGGGGGACGTGAATCCCAATGAGGAAGACCTCATGGGACATCCTCTGACCACTATAGGGTTCCTCAATGAGGACCTGAAGGAATCTGAGGCTCATCTAGAGACTATAGAGATTCCATTAAACCTTCTTCTGCCCTTCATGAGCTTTGATGAGTATTCTTCTTCTGAAGAGAATGAAGATGTTACTGAAGAGCAAGTTGCTAAGTACCTTGGTGCAATCATGAAGTTGAATGCCAAATTATGTGGTAATGAGACTTGGGAAGATGAACCTCCCTTGCTCACCAATGAACTGAATGCATTAGATAGGCAGAAATTACCTCAAAAGAAACAGGATCCTAGTAAATTCCTAATTCCCTGTAACATAGGCACCATGACCTTTGAGAAAGCTCTGTGTGACCTGGGGTCAGGAATAAACTTAATGCCACTCTCTGTAATGGAGAAACTTGAGATCTTTGAGATGTAAGCTGCCAGAATCTCATTAGAGATGGCAGATAACTCCAGAAAATAGGCTTATGGACTAGTAGAGGACGTGTTAGTAAAGGTTGAAGGCCTTTACATCCCTGCTGATTTCATAATCCTAGACACTGGGAAGGATGAGGATGAATCCATCATCCTTGGAAGACCTTTCCTAGCCACAGCAAGAGATGTGATTGATGTGGATAGAGGAGAGTTGGTCTTTCAACTGAATGAGGACAACCTTGTGTTTAAAACTCAAGGATCTCCTTCTGTAACCATGGAGAGGAAGCATGAAAAGCTTCTGTCACTGCAGAGTCAACCAAAGCCCCCACAGTCAAACTCTAAGTTTGGTGTTGGGAGGCCACAACCAAACTCTAAGTTTGGTGTTGAACCCCCACATTCAAACTCTAAGTTTGGTGTTGGGAGGTCCCAACAATGCTCTGATTATCTGTGAGGCTCCATGAGAGCTCACTGTCAAGCTATTGACAATAAAGAAGCGCTTGTTGGGAGGCAACCCAATGTTATTTAATCATATCTATTTTTATTGTCTCTTTGTTATTTCGTGTTTTATTAGGTTGATGATTATGTGGAGTCACAAAAACTACTGAAAAATAAAAAACAGAATGAAAAACAGCATTAAAAATAGCACACCCTGGAGGAGGAGCATTCTGGCGTTTAAACGCCAGAAACAAGCATCTGTCTGGCGTTTAACGCCAGAAACAAGCACCAAGCTGGCGTTTAACGCCAGAAACAAGCATCTACCTGGCGTTAAACGCCAGAAACAAGCAGCAGTCTGGCATTAAACGCCAGGATTGCACAGCAAGGGCATTTTACACGCCTAATTGGAGCAGGGATGTTAAGTTCTTGACCCCACTGGATCTGTGGACCCCACAGGATCCCCACCACTTCTTATCTCCTCTTCATACCTTTTCATAACTCTCTTTCCCAAATACCCTTCACCAATCAACTCAATCACTCTCCTCCATTTCTTCTCTTCTACCCACTTCTTTCTTCTTTTGCTCGGGAACGAGCAAACATTTTAAGTTTGGTGTGGAAAAAGCATTGCTTTTTTGTTTTTCCATAACCACTAATGCCTCAAGGGATGCACTTTTCTCCACAAAACTATTGGGAGCAAATCAACACTTCCATAGGAGAGTTAAGCTCCAACATGAGACAACTGAGGATGGAGCACCAAGAGCATTCTATCATCCTCCATGAAATTAGAGAAGATCAAAGAGCTATGAGGAAGGAGCAACAAAGACAAGGAAGAGACATAGAGGAGCTCAAGAGCACCATTGGTTCTTCAAGAAGAGAAAGATGCCACCCTCACTATGGTGGACTCATTCCTTAATCTCCTTGTCTACTTAATTTCTGTTTTCGGTTTTTATGCCTTATGCTTTGTCTATGTTTGTGTCTTTACTATATGATCACTAGTGTCTAAGTGTCTATGCCTTAAAGTTATGAATGTCCTATGAATCTATCACCTCTCTAAAATGAAAAATGTTTTAATTACAAAATAACAAGAAGTACATGGTTTCGAATTCATCCGTGAAACTAGTTTAATTATTTTGATGTGGTGACAATACTTTTTGTTTTCTGAATGAATGCTTGAACAGTGCATATGTCTTTTGAAGTAGTTGTTTATGAATGTTAAATATGTTGGCTCTTGAAAGAATGATGAAAAAGGAGAAATGTTATTTGATAATCTGAAAAATCATAAAAATGATTCTTGAAGCAAGAAAAAGTAGTGAATACAAAAGCATGCAGAAAAAAATATGGCGAAAATAAAAGAAAAAGAAAAAGAAAAAGCAAGCAGAAAAAGCCAATAGCCCTTAAAACCAAAAGGCAAGGGTAATAAAAAGGATCCAAGGCTTTGAGCATCAGTGGATAGGAGGGCCTAAAGGAATAAAATCCTGGTCTAAGCGGCTAAACTAAGCTGTCCCTAACCATGTGCTTGTGGCGTGAAGATGTCAAGTGAAAACTTGAGACTGAGCGGTTAAAGTCAAGGTCTAAAGCAAAAAATAGAGTGTGCTTAAGAACTCTGGACACCTCTAATTGGGGACTTTAGCAAAGCTAAGTCACAATCTGAAAAGGTTCACCCAGTTATGTGTCTGTGGCATTTATGTATTTGGTGGTAATACTGGAAAACAAAGTGCTTAGGGCCACGGCCAAGACTCATAAAGTAGCTGTGTTCAAGACTCAACATACTGAACTAGGAGAATCAATAACACTATCTGAATTCTGAGTTCCTATAGATGCCAATCATTCTGAACCTCAATGGATAAAGCGAGATGCCAAAACTATTCAAGAGGCAAAAAGCTACTAGTCCCGCTCATCTGATTGGAGCTAAGTTTCATTGATATTTTGGAATTTATAGTATATTATCTTCTTTTTATCCTATTTGATTTTCAGTTGCTTGGGGACAAGCAACAATTTAAGTTTGGTGTTGTGGTGAGCGGATAATTTATACACTTTTTGGCATTGTTTTTACATAGTTTTCAGTATGATTTAGTTAGTTTTTAGTATATTTTTATTAGTTTTTAAATAAAAATCACATTTCTAGACTTTACTATGATTTTTTGTGTTTTTCTGTGATTTCAGGTATTTTCTGGCTGAAATTGAGGGACTTGAGCAAAAATAAGATTCAGAGGTTGAAGAAGGACTGCAGATGCTGTTGGATTCTGACCTCCCTGCACTCAAAGTGAATTTTCTGGAGCTACAGAACTTTAAATGGCGCTCTCTCAATTGATTTGGAAAGTAGACATCCAGGACTTTCCAGCAATATATAATAGTACATACTTTGCCCGAGTTTAGATGACAAAAACTGGCGTTCAACGCCAGCTTCCTGCCCTATTCTGGAGTTAAACGCCAGAAACAGGTTGCAAAGTGGAGTTAAACGCCAGAAACAGGTTACAAACTTGCGTTCAACTCCAAGAGAAGCCTCTACACGTGTAAAGCTCAATGCTCAGCCCAAGCATACACCAAGTGGGCCCCGGAAGTGGATTTCTGCATTATTTACTCATTTCTGTAAACCCTAGTAACTAGTCTGATATAAATAGGATCGTTTACTATTGTATTAGACATCTTTGATCAGTTTTATACTATCTTAGACCTTTATGGGGGCTGGCCATTCGGCCATGCCTGGACCTTCATCACTTATGTATTTTCAACGGTAGAGTTTCTACACACTATAGATTAAGGTGTGGAGCTCTGCTATTCCTCATAAATTAATGCAAAGTACTATTATTTTTCTATTCAATTCAAGCTTATTCCTTCTCTAAGATATCCATTCACACCCAAGAACATGATGAATGTGATGATTATGTGACGCTCATCATCATTCTCACTTATGAACGAGTGCCTGACAAACACTTCCGTTCTACATGCAAACAAGCTAGAATGAGTATCTCTTAGATATCTAATACAGAGGACCGAGTCTGAGATATTAGAATCTTCGTGGTATAAGTTAGAACCCATGGATGGCCATTCCTGAGATCCGAAAAGTCTAAACCTTGTCTGTGGTATTCCGAGTAGGATCTGGGAAGGGATGGCTGTGACGAGCTTCAAACTCGTGAGTGCTGGGCGTAGTGACAGACGCAAAAGGATAGTAAATCTTATTCCAGTATGATCGAGAACCGACAGATGATTAGCCATGAAGTGACAGCGCATTGGACCATTTTCACAGAGAGGATGGGATGTAGCCATTGACAAAGGTGATGCCCTACATAAAGCTTGCCATGGAAAGGAGTAGGAATGATTGGATGAAGACAGCAGGAAAGCAGAGGTTTAGGAGGAACGAAAGCATCTCTATATGCTTATCTGAAATTCTCACCAATGAATTACATAAGTATCTCTATCCTAGTTTATATTTTAATTATGTTTTAATTATCAATTCATCATAACCATTTGAATTCGCCTGACTGAGATTTACAAGGTGACCATAGCTTGCTTCAAGCCGACAATCTCCGTGGGATCGACCCTTACTCACGTAAGGTTTATTACTTGGATGATCCAGTGCACTTGCTGGTTAGTTGTGCAAAGTTGTGATAAAGTGTGATTCACGTTTGAGAGCACCAAGTCTTTGGCGCCATTGTTGATGATCACAATTTCGTGCACCATCTCCCTTCCCATTCAATAAGCCACTTACACTGAAAGAAGAGAGGAGAAGGTTAAGAACATAACCTAAACCATTATTCCTCCAAAAATTCAATTGTCTATAACTTTCAATCCGGAGCTCCGATTGACAAGCCGTCAATGGCCACGTGTTCATCTCAGAATTTTATTCAATTCTATCTAAACAAAATATTAAAAGAAATTTATATTTCTCATCCATTTCTTCCCCTCTTCAATTTCGTGAATTTTGAGTTTGGGTATTGAGGAATTGAATGATTTTAATGGTTTAGGTGAACTCTAGCAGCGGGTAATCACTGGATTTTATCCAATTGGTCCGTGGGTAAGGTAAGAAACTATTGAACCTTTGTGAATTATTGAATTAGTGAACCCTATGATGATTATAGTGATATTGTGTGAATTAGATTGTGTTATGGTTGATTTGGAGTTCAATTTGGCAGTTTGGAACGAAATCTGGGTGATTAAGTTTGAGAAATTGACATTTGGAAGCTTAGAGCTTGTGAAAGGAGAGGTTTTTGAGGTGTTTCGAGCTTAGAGAGGAATCGGCCAAGGTATGGTTTTGGTTTCTCGTAGTTAATGTTTAATGTTGCGTGAAAACTTAGGCTAGAAGACCTTAAGATAGGAATGAATTGAATGAATTATTGATGGATTGTGTATATGGTATATGATGTTTATAAAGGATGAATGAATTTTTATGTGTTGGACTATGACTTTGATGAGTATAAATTAATAATGATTGTTGATGCGTTGAGAATTGATGGAGGGTTTGTGAAATTGAATTAATTGGATTGGTTGAGAGATGTGTGATTAGATTTTTATAAACGGTTTGCTATTGAAGTTGGTAGGTTTTTAAAAAAGATTTAATATTGAAATTAGTTTAATTTTGAAATAATTTGATACTGAAAACGATTTTAATGACTAAGAGGTGTTTGGTTTGGTGGTTGGGACCCTTGAAGGGTGGCAGAAGTTTGAGTTTTAGAGGAGATGCTGCCGAAATATCTATAAAATTGAAGATTTTATTTGAAGTGTAATTTTAAAAAGAAAAGAGATTATTATGTGGCTTGTAAATTTTGAGACTTGTTCATACCCTGGGTCGAGCTGTTTGACCCGGGTTGCCTAATGACAAGACGACCGACCTCTTCAGGTCAGGACTATCCGACCTCTTCTCAAAGAAGTCGGCCAAATCGCTAGAGTAGCCCAAAAAGGGCCCAACAGAGGAACACGACCCAAATCCAAAAGGCAGTCTAAGCCTATAGAGATAAGGGCGGTTCCCTTGAAGATAAGATGACCTCACTCAAAATAAGATAAGATAAGATAAGATAACTATCTTATCTCCAAAGAGGTCACTTCTCAACGTTATAAATACACTGGAGCACCCAGGTATAACTCATACTCTGATTCTACTAAAAAAACCTGCTTAATACCCTTGCTAACTTAAGCATCGGAGTCCCTTACAGGCACCACCACCCTCCAGTGACGAAGGATTAGCAGCATAGCTCGTCAATATCTCCCAAGTATACCTAGACACCACTACATTCTTCTGCCATTCTAAGGGAAAGCGGGGCTCGCTATTCTCATCCAAAAAGAAAGGACGAGCTCCTTCAACAGCTCGGATCTTAAAAAAGTAATTCTTAAAATCCCTGAAATACTCATCATACATGAAAAAAACTTTGTGTCTCTGGGCAGACCTAAAAGAAATCCAAGAAGCCTTCTTTTTGGTAGTCCCAGGCTTGGTCAACACAAAAAGGTACAGAAAGAGAGTTTGAGAAGGTGTAACATCAAATTCTTGACAAACCAACTGAAAAATCTTGATGAAACCCCAAGAATTCAGATGAAGCTGAGATGGGGCCACATTACACAACCATAACAGGTCGGTCTCAAAAGGAGTGAACGGAAGGGTGATGTTCATCTGGCTAAAAAAGAAGTCGTATGCATAAAAAAAGGGACGCTCCCCCTGGGTCGGAACAGGGAAGCAAACCCTTTCATCAGAATCAGGTGCTACCAATTCATAGTTGTTCTCTTGATCCCTACTACTACAAATTCGATGATGTTTCCTAAGCTCCACATAGAATTCAGAGTTAGCTAGAGAAACACACAGCCACACAAGGGAGTCCAACCAGTCGGACATCCCCTCATGAACCTTAGAAGTCGCCTCGACAATATTTTTGAAAGAAGACATGGCCAACTAGTCCTACAAACAAGAAAAGAAAATGGATTACTAACCAAAAACAGCTTGGGTGAAATCAGAATAACTCGGATAAACATGACGCAGAGCAATACAAACAATAAAAGGAAAACCCCAAGACACACACCAAGGTCCAGGAGAATCCTTTGGAGGCAGTGACACAGAGTAAAAGATTTAGAAAAGCCTACAGAGGCTAAACATCCCAGCAAAAAACTCTAAGCAACGCTTCAAGAAGAAAGACACAAATCAAAGCAAGATTATCAGAAGACCATCGTCTTCTACAAAGCTATCCCAACAAAGAAAAACCCTCTTTCAATCAACACTCCGAGAAGAAAAAACCAAATAAAGCCACCTCTCAACTACAGTTTCAGTCTATCAACAAAAAGAACTGCCAAGCAACAGAACATGCCAAGCCCTAAAACAGAAACAGGCAACAAACATGCAAAGCCCTAAAAAGCTTCAATCATCAGGAGAAATGCCAAAAAGAATACATAAGGTCGAAAAAGAAGCCAAAAAAATACGTCACAGAGACAAACAAACTCAAAAATATGAAAAGGTTCAAGCTTTCCAATATACACTCAAGCAAAAACAAAACTTTACCAAAGGAAAATGCAAAAGGAAGAACGACGGAAAGAAACACCAACCTGAAAAAAGAAAGCTTCGAAGAAAGTGAAGACGGAGAGACAGAATTTGGAATCACCTTTCGAGCAAAAGAAAGCACCAACGATCAACAAATGGCGTCGCAGAGAGAAACGCAAGTCTCAGGCAAAACAGAAAAGTAGAAAGAAAAGGGGGAAGTTACAACA
Source organism: Arachis hypogaea (assembly GCF_003086295.3). NCBI lineage: Eukaryota > Viridiplantae > Streptophyta > Magnoliopsida > Fabales > Fabaceae > Arachis > Arachis hypogaea. Next base: position 137,712,633 of record NC_092054.1, read on the forward strand.
AGCAAAGAAACAGAGAAGAGAAAAAACCATTTTTGTGTAAAAGCTCAAAATGAAAGAGGCAAAAGAAACGGAGCATTAAAGGAATTAATGAGGTTATTAAAACCTCGCACATTCCCAAGACAAAGAGTGCGAATGTAAAGCGCACGCTTTCAAAAGCGAAGGAAAAATGCTTCACATTCAAAAGCTTCAGCAGAACCAACCAAAGTGCTCGAGCTCGGCTTTACCAGAGAAGGATTGAAGTCTTAAAAGACTCGACCTTAAAGACCGTACTCGAGCAGGGGCACTATTTATACCCTGGGTTGAGCTGTCCGACCCAGGTTGCCTAATGACAAGACGACCGACCTCTTCAGGTCAGGACTATCCGACCTCTTCTCAAAGAAGTCGGCCAAATCGCCAGAGTAGCCCAAAAAGGGCCCAATAGAGGAACACGACCCAAATCCAAAAGGCAGTTCAAGCCTATAGAGATAAGGGCGGTTCCCTTGAAGATAAGATGACCTCACTCAAAATAAGATAAGATAAGATAAGATAACTATCTTATCTCCAAAGAGGTCACTCCTCAACGTTATAAATACACTGGAGCACCCAGGTATAACTCATACTCTGATTCTACTAAAAAAACCTGCTTAATACCCTTGCTAACTTAAGCATCGGAGTCCCTTGCAGGTACCACTACCCTCCGGTGATGAAGGATCAGCAGCACAGCCCGTCAAACAAGTCGGATACGACAGCTCCGGCTGCCATTTGTCAGCCGGACACATCAGCACCGATTAGTACAGAAGATCTTGTCCGAGATCAGCCTACAGTTTCAGGTAACCCTCGGAACAAGACTAATTGTTGACCATTTGTTGTAAGATGTGACTGGACTTTTTAACTCCTTGGGTTCCCCCATGGGCATATATATATATATGGAATATTATATTATTGAGCTTGGAGTTTGACTTCATGGAATATTATATTTCGCCTTGGAGTTTTGACATGGGTATTATTTTTGAGCCTGGTGATTCATGCGGAGTTCGAATACCACAACTGAACCGACAAGTGCACTGGGTCGTATCAAGTAATACTTGAAGTGAGTGAGGGTCGATCCCACGAGGATTGATGGACCAAGCAATAAAAGTTGAGTGATTCACTTAGTCAGACGAGCCGAAATAAGTGTTTTGGGGTTCAAATTGCATTAAACAGTAAATCTGGAGACTTAAGAGAGTAAACAGTAAACGGGTTATAAGGATTATATCAGAGAACAGTTAAGGTTTCAGAGATATTTAGTTTTTCGGGTTAATATTTCTTACTAACTACTTTAATCATGCAAGGTTCAATTCATGGCAAACTTTAATTGACTAAACCCTAATTTCTTAGTGATTCAGTCTCCTCTAACCTAATCAACTGTCAATTCCTTAGTCACTTAATTTAGATTAAAGGCTTAGGTCCAATTCTAGTTCATTAGCCACAAAACCCTAATTATCCAAATATAAGATGATTATATGTCACGTATCATGTTAAGTCAGGCAATTAGTGATTTAGGAAGAGTTACTTTCAAGCTGTTATTCAAGTGAGTTAACTTTTCCAAGAATCAACAAGAATTCATGTAGAAAAAGAGTTATCTTCTAATATACTCAAATTCATAATATGAAGAACGAAAGTAATCCTTGAATATAAATGAGTATATTGATTAAAAGTTGAATGACAATAGTATTAATCCATAAATAAACAGAGCTCTTGACCTTAACAGAGGAGGTTAAGTTGCTCATGGCTTAGAGAGAAAACTAGGGTTTCAAAAGTGTGTAAAGTGCAGAATGAGAAAGAGAGAGGAGAAGAAGAAGCCCGAAGGGCTAAATATTTTCTCCTTTTATATCTAACCTAATTGATTTGGAAATAAAATAAAAAAGTCTAAACCTTAAAAGATCATGTTTAATTTTAATAATAATAAAAAAACTAAAATAAAATAAATAATAACCTAAACTAAGCCACAAAACCCTTTTCTTGGAATCCAAAAACATGATGTTGGCGCTAAATACCAGGTTTGGTGTATAGCACCGCTGAGACAGAAACGAATTGTGAACTTGCTGTCTTCCTAGCGCTAAACGCTAGGCTCGGTGTTTAGCGCCACTAGCGTATGGTTCTGGGCACGAATTACGAGACACCTGGCGCTAAACGCCAGGTCGTGGCATTTAGTGCCAACCTAACAGAATGGTTGCACGCGTTACGAGATACCTATCGCCAAATTCCCAGTAGTGACGTTTAGCACCAGTTTGGCAGCATCAAATTTCTTTCTTTTTCTTCTACACGAACTCTGCAAAACTTGCTCAGATTTTTCCTGAAATAAATAAAACCACAATGCACCTCAAAGTAGCATCCAAATAGGCTTCAAATACTAAAATCTCAATGAATTCATATCTAAAATAATAAGAAAATAAAGGAAAGATGCCCACGTATCACAACACCAAACCTGAATTGTTGCTTGTTCTCAAGCAACTAAAAATATAATTAAGCTGAGAAGTTGATTTGCCTAAGAACTGAGCTTTCAATTAAGCTCCCATCTCTTCTCTGAGTGGATTTAATGACACTGTGATCCTAAACAGTTTCGGCATCTCACTATCTTTTGAAACTCAGAACTGTTAATGTCCTTCAGAACTAGAATCTGGATAATATTATGAATTCTCTTTCTTTTTAACCTCTGATTAGTCCTTGAACATAGCTTTTTCTTTTGTTCTTTTTTTTTGGTGCTTTGCACCTTGAGCCTAGCTGTGACTCTAAATATTTTGTCTCAAACTTTACTTGATACCAAAACACCCCAAGTACTTAACTGGGGAACTCTTTGAGTTCTATTTTTTTTTAATTTTTTCAGTCAGTGGTGCTCAGAGCCTTTGGTATACTCTTTATTAGCATTGGCCTCGACTCTTAGTGCTTTGTCTCAGGAATCCCTTGACACATTCACATCACAAGCATATGGCTAGGAAAACAACTCTTTTGAACTTTTTGCTATTTTTTTGGCTCCAAGGATTAATTTCTTATTTAATTTAGAGCATTCATAATATTTCTCTAAATTCTTGTACTTCAGGAATCAACAACCTTAACTCCAATATCAAGTATGCGTTGTTCTTCTCATACATTCAAAACCACAGATAAATACCACCACATCAAAATGAATACGACAATTCAGAATATATAAACTCAAGTTCTCATGCATTATACCACTTCTCTTCTTTTTTTTTTCCAGATTAAAGCTCAATGGCTAATACATGAGACAACTTTTTCAACTAAAATAAAAATGCTAAAACAATTAACTAAAAACCGTAAAGCTAACATTTCTACTACTCATGCAAAGGATTGAAAACAAATAACAAAAAATAGGAAAGAAGATACTGAAAGCAGAAATAGGGAAATATCATAAAAGAACTCAACCACCTCAGTCATCCTGGTGGTTGCCTCCTCCCGAAAATCCTCTCTGAGCTCCAAAGTCATGCCTCAGCTGCTCCATCTCCCATCACTGGCTCTGCTACTCCTCTACAAGCTACTGAAGGAGGGTGGAGTGGCCCTCATGATCCATCCTCAACTGATCAATAGATAATGTCAGTTGCTCAATACATAATGTCAGCTGCTCCCAATATTCCTATAGAGGAAAATAGTGTCCCTGAGGCATCTCAGGCTCCTATGGTTGAGGTGGGAGAGTCGGCTCCCATCTTGGGCCTCTAGCATACTACTGACTATACTCCATGGTCTTCCTAGAGATGGGCCTCTCAATGGGGATGAAGGTATCATGATCAATCCGCACCCTGACCGCATCACAGAGGCGAAAAATCAGGTGCGGGAACGCCAGCCTGGCACTGGTTGAGGCATTCATAGCCGTAATGTAAATCTCTTGTGGAATCACCCATTCCACCTACACCTCCTTTCCGAGCATGATACAGTGAATCATCACTACTCAGTCCATGGTAACCTCAGAACGGTTGCTCATCGAAATGATAGAGCACTGAATGAACTCCAACCATCCCCTAGCAACCAACTTCAGATTGTGCCAGCCGAACTGACCAGGCTTCCCCTCAGAATTAAGTCTCCACTGGGCTCCCGAAAGGCATATATCAGCGAGTATCTACTTGGGCCTCCGGTCACTGTTGACCCTCTCAGTACAAGGCCCGTTCTCATTCTCAGTCTGTAGTAGGCGGAGTGTCTCTCTTACACTCTATGGACTGAAGTCAAGCACCCACCCTCGGACCGTGGTACACCAGTTCTTGGGGCTGGGGTTTACGCCTTTCACATACTTGTAAGTTACCTACGTATTGGCGTAGAACTCTTGGACCATGAGTTGGCTTTCCTCGGTAACTGGGTTGCACAGTATGCCCCATCCCCTCCTTTGAAGCTCAGCCTGTATTCGGGTACTTGTCCAGTTTAAGATCAAACCAAACCTCTGGAATCACCCTCTTTTGCCCAGTGATCTCATGGAAGTAGTCCTCATGGACTTTGGAGCTGAACCAGTGTGAGTCATATGGACTAGTCACTGGGGCCGTCTCCTTCCTCTTCCTATAGGAGGACTCTCTAGTCTTGGGTGCCATGAATAATAGTGAAAGTGAAAAGAAAGTGGTGCAGTAACACCAAACTGAGGAGTTTTTCTCGTCCTCGAACAAAGAAGAAGAGAATAAAAAAAGTAAAAGACGGTAGAGGGTGGTAAAAGGAATAAGAAAAATAATACTTGAGGGGTCCGAAAATATGAGTAAATAAGAAAAATAAAAATATAAGGAGGGTGATGAAAGTTATGGTAGAAAGAGGAAAGCGAATGGAATGTTATTGTGGTGGAAGAATGGTTGTGGAAGAGGGAGGTTAAGAGAAAGATAAGAGGGTGGAAGTGAAGTTGTGTTTGGAATGGAAAGGGTAATAAAAATAAGAAAGGGGTTAGGGAAATTTGTGTTGTGGTGAAAAGGGTTGGGTGAAAATGATTTATATAGGAAAGGGAAGGGAGGGGTTTTGAATGGGGATAAATGTTAGGAAGGGGTGAAGTTTTAATGTAGAGTGAATATGGGTGGTTGGGAAGTAAAATAGGGAAAGGAAAAATTGGAATGGGGAAGGGAAGAAGTAAATAGGGGAAGAAATTGTGTGTGTAACGGTAAGTTGAGGGAGAGAAAGATTGGGAATGGTAAAACTAATGGGGAAGTGAGTTGGTGAGTGTAAGGCCCACGGTTTTAAATTTTCAAAATTTTAAAACCGCTTTTGAATCACCTCCCGAAGCGCTACTGGCGCTAAACGTCAGTCTCGATGTTTAGCGCCGGTAGCGTGTTTCAATTTTTTTTTTGAATATAATATTTTTTAAACCAGAATGGCCTAGCGCTAAATGTCCAGGTTCGCATTTAGCGCCAGGGAGACAGAGAGCAACTCTTTCTTTGTAGCACCCTCGGCGCTAAATGCTGCTCCTGGGGTTTAACGCCACTAAGACAGTGGCATCTTCTTGGAATTCATGCAACTTGGCACTAGACGCCCAGCCTAGCATTTAGCGCCATATCCACAGTGCTCAGCCTTGAAATACATGCCATCTGGCACTAAACGCCAGGTCGGGGTATTTAACACCACACCTCCAGAATCCTCTCCTCGAAATGCGTGCTCCTTAGCGCTAAACGCTCAGCCTGGCATTTAGCACCAGAGCACCCGAAGCTAATTCTTTCCAGGATGGTCTATTTTTCCTTCTGATTTCTCCTATTCCTATTTTCAACACATTCCATGACCAAAACACATATAAAAGGATGGAAAACCTTAAAAAATCAGAATGAAATGATTAAAGCAAAAATCAAAATAAATATAAAACTAAAATCAAAATAACTGCAAAACCAAGGATATAGATAGTTTGGTTGCCTCCCAACAAGTGCTTCTTTAACGTCATTAGCTTGACGTTCAGCCCTGCTAAGTCAGCAGATGAGCGGACCTCTAACGATCAATCTTGCCTTCAAGATAGTGCCTCAACCTCTGGCCATTGACAGTGAACCTTCTGTCCGAATTTTCTTCCTGAAGTTCCACATAACCATACGGCGACACTCTGGTTACCACAAAAGGTCCTAACCACCGGGACTTCAACTTCTCGGGAAAGAGCTTGAGTTTTGAATTGAACAGTAAGACTTTTTGGCCTGGCTCAAAAGCTCTGGTGACTATCTTCTTGTCATGCCACTCCTTTGTCTTTTCTTTATAGAGCTTGGTATTTTTATAAGCTGAATTTCTGAATTCATCAAGCTCATTCAAGTGAAGGAGCCTCTTTTCTCCTGCAATCTTGGCATCAAAGTTCAGGAACTTTGTTTTCTAATAGGTTCTGTGCTCCAACTCCACTTGCAAGTGACAAGCTTTACCGAAGACCAACTGATATGGGGATATGCCGATAGGAGTCTTGAATGCTGTCTGGTATGTCCAGAGAGCATCATCAAGCTTCCTAGCCCAGTCCTTTCTTGAAGTACTGACGGTCTTTTCCAGGATCCTCTTGAGTTCTCAATTGGAGACCTCAACCTGTCTACTTGTCTGTAGGTGATAAGGGGTAGCAACCTTATGACGGACTCCATAACTCTGCAAAAGTGAGTCTAATTATCTGTTCCAGAAATGGCTTCCTCCAGCACTAATTAGTGTCCATGGGACACTAAACCGGCTGAAAATATATCTCTAAAGAAAGTTCAGCACCACTTTGGCATCATTAGTGGGCAAAGCCACTACCTCCACCCACTTGGACACATAATCAACTACCACCAAGATGTAAGTGTTTGATTTTGAGGGCAGAAAAGGCCCATGAAGTCAATACCCCACACATCAAATAACTCAATCTCCAATATTCCTTGCTGTGGCATCTCATAATTAGTAGGAAGATTCCCAACTCTCTGGCACCTGTTGTAGTTCCTCACAAAATCACGACTGTCTCTAAAGAGAGTCGGCCAATAAAAGCTACTCTGAAAGACCTTAATGGTTGTCCTTTCACCACTAAAGTGGCCTTCGTACTCAGAACCATGACAATGACAGAGAATCTGTTGTGTTTTCTTATCTGAGACACAATACCGGATTATACTATCTGAGTATCTATTAAAAAGATAAGGTTCCTCCCACAAGAAGTACTTGGCATCATTTAAAAGCTTTTTAACCTATTGTTTAGTGTACTTCTTGGGGATGAACCTCATGGCCTTGTAGTTTGTAATGTTTGCAAACTACGGAGCCCTCTAATTTATAAAGAGTTGCTCATCCGGAAAGGTCTCAGTCATAGGAGTGGGTTGTTGCATCCCCACTTCCGGCTCAATTTTGGAATGATAGTTAGCTACTTGATTCTCTGACCCCTTCGTGTCTTTAATCTTAATATCAAACTCCTGAAAACGGAGCACCCACCTGATCAATCTTGATTTAAAATCCTACTTGGTTAGAAGGTACTTAAGAGCAGCATGGTCAGTATAAACAATAACCTTGGATCCAATTAAATATGATCTAAACTTATCAAATGCATAAACTACAGCTAGTAACTTTTTTCTATAGTTGTGTAATTCTTTTGTGCGTCATTTAGTACACGGCTAGCATAGTAAATGACATGCATAAGCTTGTCTTGTCTCTGTCCCAAAATAGCTCCTATAGCATAATCAGTGGCATCAAACATTAATTCAAATGGTAAATCCTAGTTGGGAGGAGCTATGATGGGAGTAGAGACAAGCTTAGTTTTCAGAGTTTCAAAAGCATGCAGATAGTCATCATCAAAACAAAAAGGAATGTCAGCAACCAAAAGGTTGCTCAAAGGTTTAGCAATCTTAGAAAAATCCTTTATAAACCTTCTATAAAATCCTGCATGTCCTAAGAAACTTCGAATTGCCTTTGTATTAGTGGGTAGTGGTAATTTCTCAATTACCTCCACCTTAGCTTTGTCAACCTCAATCCCTTTAATTGAAATTCGATATCCAAGAACAATACCTTCAATTACCATAAAATGATATTTTTCCCAATTCAAAATAAGGTTTGATTCTTGGCACCGTTTCAAGACTAAGGATGGGTGCTTTAGGTAAGATTCAAAAGAATTACCAAAAATAGAAAAATCATCCATAAATACCTCAATAAACTTTTCAACCATATCTGAGAATATAGACGGCATACACCTCTGAAAAGTTACTGGGGTCATTGCACAATCCAAATGGCATCCTCCGATAAACAAATACTCCAAAGGGACACGTGAACGCTGTCTTTTTCTGATCTTGAGGGTCTACAACAAAAAGACAAGGGAAGGTGATTCTTTCTTGTTGGAATAAGATCATTCCTCTTATTTTTTATCACTGTCATCCCTCTTTTCTTGGGAAACACTTGCACAGGACTCACCGATGGACTGTCAGAAATTGGGTAAATAATCCTAGCTTCCCAAATCTCCATTACCTCTTTTTGGACCACTTTTTTCATTGTTGGATTCAGTCACCTCTATGGTTGCACAACCAGTTTAGCATTTTCCTCAAGCAAGATTTTATGCATACATTTAGCTGGACTAATGTCTTTCAAATCACTAATGGTCCACCCAAGAGCTGTTTTATAACTCTTGAGCACTTTAAGCAAAGCCTCTTCTTCCTCATAAATATAGAAAGGCATACTTCAAGGAGGGAGGCAAGGGCTTCAACTCAAGTTTTGGAGGCCCTTCCTCGGTACTAAGCATGTGTGGCTTCTCTTTCTGAGGTGGTGAATCATCAATCTCAAGCAAATTTTCCTTAGAAGGAGATTCCAGAACACCATCAAGATCTTCAGCTTCAAATACCTCTTGAATCCGTTGTTCAATAAGATCCACTTTCATACACCCCTCAGAATCACTAGGGTGTTGCACAGCCTCAAGTACATTAAGGACAACCTCTTCTTTATTGACCCTCAGAGTTAATTCACCCTTTTGCACATCAATAAGGGCTCTTCTTGTAGCTAAAAAGGCTCTCCCAAGAATAATAGAGGCATTTTTGTCCTCTTTCATATCCAGTATTACAAAATCAACAGGAAAAATAAATGATCCTACTTTCACAAGTAAATTCTCAACAACTCCCAAAGAAAACTTAATTGAACGGTCAGCAAGTTGAAGAGAAATATGTGTGGGTTTTACCTCATTAATTTGGAGCTTTCTCATCAAGGAAAGTTGCATGAGATTGATGCTAGCTCCAAGATAACATAAAGCTCTCTGAATAGTAATGTCTCTAATGGTGCCAGGAATCAAAAAGTTTTTTGGATCTTGTATTTTCTCAGGGAGATCCTGCTGAATAATTACACCGCATTTCTTTGTTAGCACCACTGTTTCACTCTTTTTCCAGTTTCTCTTGTTAGTTAACAATTCCTTCATAAACTTAGCATAAAAAGGCATTTGCTCAAGGGCCTCTACAAAAGAAATGTTGATCTAAAGCTTCCTGAAGACCTCTAAAAATCTAGAAATTTGCTTGTCTTTGGAAGCCTTCTGACGCCTCTGAGGATATGGTATCTTAGGCATCTACTCAGGTGCTTTAGACAATGTCGAATATTTCTCAAGATCAACCAGAAAGGGGTTATTCGGGTGTCTAGGAGGGGCATGCTCCTCTTTGCTTTTGTTATCCTCCGGAGCTTTTTTTTCAACCGGTTCCTCACTAACCTTTGCTTCTGAACTTGCTACTTTACCATTTCTCAAATATATGGCCTTTCACTCTTTCCTTGGATTAGGAACTATGTCACTAGGAAGATATTGGGAGGCCTCTCAGGTGCTTGCTTTTTCAACTGACCCACTTGAATCTCCAAGTTTCTAAGTGAAGCTCTGATTTCCTGCATAAAGCTCTAAGTTCTCTTGGAGAGTTTTGCAACTATAGATTCTAAGTCAAAAGATTTCTGAGGTTGAGAAGGTTGTTGTTGTGGTTGAGAGGGCTAAAACTAACGGTTATTGAAGTTGTTCTGATTAAAATTGTCTTTTTGCCTCTGAGGTTGATTTTTGCACCCAAAATTTTGGTGATTTCTCCACCCCAGATTAAAAGTCTTGGAATAAGGGTGGTCTAGAGGAATTTCCCATATAATTGACCGGTTCAGGGAGAAATTGAGCATAATCATATCTCCCACCTTGAGGGAAGCCACCACTCATGTCATAGGAAGTGTCTTGTGTATTGATGGTTGAGACTTGCAATCCATTCAAATGTTGGTAATAGCACTGATATGTTGAGACATGGCCTTGTTCTGAGCAAGAATTTCATCCAGAGCATCTAATTCCATGACTCCATTCTTCATAGAGGTCCTCCCAGAAGAATACAGGTACTGGTTATTGGCAACTATCTCAATTAATTCCATAGCCTCATTAGCAATCTTTTTTGTGTGAAGAGATCCACCTACACAGTTATCTAGAGACATTTTGGCAGTCTCAGTAACTACGTCATAAAAGATCTGCAACTGAATCCAATCTGAGAACATATTTGGAGGACATTTCTTGAGCATAAGCTCATACCTCTCCCAAGCTTCATAGAAAGATTTACTCTCTCTCTATCTGAAAGTCTGAACATCAGTCTTTAGCTTAGTCAGCTTCTGAGATGGAAAGAACTGGGTCAGGAACCTTAACCACCTTATTCCATGTATCCAGGCTCTCTTTGGACTGTGTGTCAAGCCACTACTTGGCTCTGTCCCTTACAGCAAATGGAAAGAGCAGCAACTTATAGACCTCGGGATGGACTCTATTAGTCTTCACAGTGTCACAAATCTGCAAAAAATTTGAGATAAACAAGTTTGGGTCTTCTTGCGGGAGTCCATCAAACTGGCAATTCTGTTGTACCAAAGTGATGAGTTGAGATTTCAGCTTAAAATTATTAGCTGCTATAGGGGGTACAATAATGTTGTTCCCATAGAAGTCAGGACTGAGAGCAGTATACGAGCTAAGTGTCCTTCTAGATTGCTCAGGCATGTTAGGGGGGTGGGAACATTAGGATTAACAATATTGTTATTGTTGTTCAGATCCATAGTAAACTCTTCAGCTTCCTTCTCAAAATTGTCATTGAGATTCTCAGCAACTTTGTAAGCTCTAGCTTGCTGTAAACGCCTTCTTAAAGTCCTCTCAATCTCAAGATCAAATTCCAGAAGAGGTTCTTTGTCTCTGTTTCTACTCATAAACAGACAGAAAATAAGAAAAAGTGGAAATTTCTACATCAGAGTGAAGAGAATTTCCAGTGAGATAACTTGAGTAAAAGAAATAAAACAAAATAAACTGAATAATTAGCACTAAAATCTTCAAAAACTACTAAAGAAAATAAACTAAGATCTTCGAAAATGACGAAGAAAGAAAGTAAACAAAAAGATTAAAATAAAGAAGCTAAAGGGACACCAAACTTAATTTCAAAATTTAATGGAAAAATTTTAGACAATTTAAAGCTAAATTTTCAAAAATTAAGGAACAAAAAGTAAATAAAATTAAAGAAAAGAATGTCTAATCTAAGCAATCAAACAACAAGTAGTTGTCAATCCCCAACAACGGCGCCAAAAACTTGGTGCGGAATTTGAATACCACAACTGAACTGACAAGTGCGGAATTTGAATACCACAACTGAACTGACAAGTAATACCTAAGGTGAGTGAAGGTCGATCCCACGAGGATTGATGGACCAAGCAACAATAGTTGACTGATTCACTTAGTCAGACAAGTAAAAAAGAGTGTTTTGGGGTTCAAATTGCATTAAACAGTAAATCTGGAGACTTAAAAGAGCAAACAGTAAACATATTGTGAGGATTATATGACAGAACAGTTAAGGTTTCAGAGATATTTATTTTTCTGGATTAATATTTCTTATCAACTACTTTAATCGTGCAAGGTTCAATTAATGGCAAACTTCAATTGACTGAACCCTAATTCATTAGTGATTTATTCTTCTCTAACCTAATCGACTGCCAATTCCTTGGTCACTTAATTTAGATTAAAGACTTAGGTCCAATCCTAGTTCATTAGCCACAAAAATGCTAATTACCAAAATATAATGTTGAGTTAAGAAATTAACTAATTTCAGTTTATGATAACAAATATTATTTTATTGGGTTAATCATCCAATTAGTTTTTTTTTATCATGGTTGATTAAGTGATGCAGGCTAAAAATCAAAAGAAACACCAGCCTAAAGACAAGGAAACAAAAACACTACTAGTGGGATTTTCTAACCAACGAAGCCCATATAAAATAATGCAAAGAAAACAACTGGGCTAAATAAAATAAATCCAACCCAAACCCATGAAGACTCTATCAAGCTGAAGATCTCCAAAGCCAACGTTCACATGTTTGCTTCAGTAAAAGAACAAGAGAAAGAGAGAGAGAGAAAGAGAGAGAGAGAGAGAGAGAGAGAGAGAGAGAGAGAGAGAAAGCTTCATTCCACTTGTTCATTTCATCAAAAAAGAAAGAAACAGAAAGCTTAATCAAAGAAAGCAAATGTCTAATCACTCAAATCAAACCATTTTAATCTAAGTCAGAAGTTAAAGGTGATTTATTTCTATTTGCAAGCAATTTACTTCGTTCACTCCTTCTCCAAATTTTTATTACTCTAATTTGAGATAAATGGAAAAGAGCTCTTTGATAATCACTACTGTGAATCAAAGGCTAAAATTGTTTCTTGGGGACGAAGCTCTTGTTTAAGGGGTTCAGATTCAAGTTTACCTTTGAAACTTTTATCTTTGTTGATCTGTTCCAAAATTCCTAATAATTTGGGGGTTAATGGAAGAGAATGAAATGACAAGCTTGGGAAGCACACAGCTCAAGGAGTTGACTCAGAAGCAACCAAGACAACATTTTTGAAAGAGGTACAAATAAGAAAAATTTCATTTTATGAAGTAAGGAGAGTGAACCATATTTGGAGTTTGTTCTGAAGAGTCTCTCTGTGAGGAGTTCATCAATCTTGGACAGTGTTTTCTAAGTAAAAGAAGCATTCCACCAAGATGAAGAACCCAATTAGAGTTAGCTAAATCCGATTCAACTTATAGCAATAGAGGCTGTTAATGCATCAATCTCCTTCATGTTCTACAGTTTGTATTTTATTTTTATTGTATATCTTTTTGTAATTTATTGAGTGAAAAAAAGATGAAAGAGAGGAATCAAGAAAATGCCTATGAGTGATAAAATGCTGAGTGAAACACTTGAGAGAAAAGCCTAGAATTATTTCGAATTTCTTTAGGTTGTTTCTATTGTCTTGTATCTTGTACCTGTGAGGTGCCCCTTTCTTAGTTGGGTTAGCACTAAGAGTGAAGAGTTGGGTATTAGCATAACCAAGTCAAGTTAATTGAGAACTTGAAAGAAAAGGATAGTGTGAATCCTATGTAATTGGTGTATGTAATATTTTAACTATAGTGGAAATTCGACAACAGTTGTGGTGGAGACTGGATGTAGGTTACATTGCACAAGGTAACTAAACCAGGATACATGCCTGTGTTATTTCTCTTCTCTGTCTCTGAGTTCTGTTTTCTAATATTTATGAGACAAAATGGAATTGTCTCATAAAGTTTTCACTGCACAGTTCAAACAGATTCTAAGTAAAAATTTGTAAGTAAAGGCTTATTTCATTAAAGTAGAAGAAGGCCATAGATTCAACCCCCCTTCTCTAAGCTTTCTACAACCTTCAATCGGTAATCAGAGCCAAGGTCTCAAGAATCAAGCTTCACCACTTGGAGCAAAGGTCCAATGGCAAACAACTTAGGCACAACCACAGTTGCCTACACTCTAACAGAAGGCCAGTCAAACAATAGGACTCCCTTCTTCAACAGGAAGAACTATGTCTATTGGGAAGAAAGGATACAGATCTTCATCCTACCCATTGATTACAACATATGGAAGATTGTTGTAAGCGGCCCCAAAATTCTAACAAAAATAAGTGCTGATGGAGTGGTGGCTCCAAAAGAAGAAACTGAATAGAATGAAGATGACAAGAAGAAAGTGGAGCTGAACGCTAAAGCCATCAACCTTCTACACTGTGATATCAGCTTTGAGGAGTATCGAAAGATGTAGAGATGCAAGATAGCCAAAGAAATCTGGGAGAAACTCCAGGTTACACACGAAAGCACCAAGCAAGTAAAAGAAACGAGGATTGATATGCTGCAAAAAGAGTATGAGATGTTCAACATGAAGGATGGAGAAAGTATTGATAAAATATTTGAGAGAAGAAGAAAGTGGAGCTGAACGCTAAAGCCATCAACCTTCTACACTGTGATATCAGCTTTGAGGAGTATCGAAAGATGTTAAGATGCAAGATAGCTAAAGAAATCTGGGAGAAACTCCAGGTTACACACGAAGGCACCAACCAAGTCAAAGAAACGAGGATTGATATGTTGCGAAAAGAGTATGAGATGTTCAACATGAAGGATGGAGAAAGTGTTGATAAAATATTTGAGAGATTCTCAATGATAATAAATAGCCTTGATGCTATGGGTTTAACACACACAGAACAAACCCTAGTGAAAAAAGTCCTTAGAAGCCTTACAAAGGAATGGGAAACAAAAGCCAATGTCCTAGCCAAGAGTAATAACCTAAGTCTCATAACCTATGATGAGCTGAGAAAGAAACTTCTTGCCTATGAAACCACAGACACAAACCAAGACTCAAAGAAAAAGGGAATACCTCTTAAGTCAAGAGTTGAATCAAAAGAAAGTGAGTCTAGTGACCGTTTTTCAGATGATGAACTTGTGTTTTTTGCAAGGACACTTAGAAGGATAATGAAGAACAAAGGCATGTACAATTGTTCAAGCTCAAAAGTGTACAAGAAGGACATGAGTAAAGTGATTTGTCACCATTGCAAGGAGGCTGGACATCTCAAGTACAACTATCCAAAACTCAAAAAGGAGGATAACAGAAAGAAAGAAAAGAATAGAGTACTCATGGCATCTTGGGAGGATCTTGAAAACGATTCGGATGAGGATGAAAACTCCGAATGCGAAGCTCAAATCTATTTTATGGCTGGTGAAGATCAACTTGATGAGGTAAATTACTATGACCTGTCCATAGATGATTTACATGTTATCATTGATGATCTCACTTTGAATTCTGAAAAACTGTTGAACAAATACAATAAATGCAAATCTGAAAAAGAAATGCTGAAAGCTGAAAATGATTTTTTGAAAGAAAAGGTGAAGGAAACTGTTCATACCCTCGGTCGAGCTGTCTGACCCGGGTTGATAGACGACAAGTCGACCGACTTCTTCAGGTCACGACTATCCGATCTCTTCTCAAAGAGCTCGGCCAAATCACCAGGAAAAGCCCAAAAAAGGGCCCAAACAGAGGAACACGACCCAAATCCAAAGGCAGCCCAAGCCTATAGAGATAAGGGCGGTTTCCTTGAAGATAAGATGACTTCACTCAAAGATAAGATAAGATAAGATAACTATCTTATCTCCAGAAAGGTCACTCCTTACCATTATAAATACACTAGAGCACCCAGGTATAACTCATACTCTGATTCTACAAAATACCTGCTTAATACACTTGCTAACTTAAGCATCGGAGTCCTTTGCAGGTACCACCACCCTCCGGTGACAAAGGATCAGCAGTATTGCCAGTCCCACAAGTCGGACACGACAGCTCTGGCCACCACCCACAAGCCGGACGCGTCTTCTCCGACCAGCATAGAAGATCTCGTTCGAGATCGACCTACAGTTTCAGGTAACCCCCGGAACATTGGCGCCGTTGCCGGGGTCCCAGAAGTCATCCCATCATCATGGCAGACAACCTTGACAACGACCACAACTCTGATTTGGAGAATAGAATGCCACATAAGAACGCGGAGGTCACACTAGACGATACTTCTCAACCTAACAAAGACAAGAATTCACCAAACACGGGAGTCATGGAGGCACTTCAGGACCGCCTAAAATAACTCGAAAAAGAAGTCGAGTATTAACGGGAAGCCGAGAGAGACCTACGAAGGGAAGCTAGGCGACACCGCGAATTAGAGGACAAACTCCTAAAGCTCGAAGCTGATCTCAAAACTGAAACTACTTGATCCAGCCACGAAGATAGCTCGCGCAAGGACCAAGACCCATTCACCAAAGAGATCATGAAGGCCAAAATCCCAAAAGACTTCAAACCCCTCGACATGACTATGTACGATGGCACATCAAATCCCAGCCATCATCTCAGTAATTTCAGAAGTAGAATGTATCTCACTGATGGCTCAGATGCAGTCCGCTGCAAAGCTTTCCCGACTACCTTGACAAAGACAGCAATTAAATGGTTCGACAATCTGCCCCCTAGGTCCATCTCAAGCTTTGACGACTTAGCCAAGAAGTTTCTAGCCAGATTCTCCATCCAGAAAGATAAAACTAAGCACACCCCGAGTCTATTAGGGATCAAGCAAGGAGATCGGGAAAGGCTCCACATTTACATGGAAAGATTCAACAAAGCATGTCTGGACATACAAAGTCTGCCAACAGAAGCAGCCATTATGGACCTCATCAATGGCTTACGAGAGGGACCTTTTAGTCACTCCATATTAAAAAAATATCCCATATCTCTAAATGAAGTGCAAGAACGAGCAGAGAAATACATCAACATGTAAAAAAACTCTCGACTAGGAGAGACCTCAAAGTCTGGATTCCCCTACTCCTCCCGAGATAAAGATAAAGAATCCAAGAAAAAAGAAGATCAGCATGGAGAAAAGATCAAGAAATACCACAATTACACTCCTCTTCGGGTGTCTCTTGTAGATATCTATCAAGAAGTGTGCCACAATAAAAAATACCTCCACCTCATCCACTCAAAAGCAAGAAAGGAGGAGAAAACCGGCAGGAATACTGTGAATACCATCGAATCTATGGACATCCCACCAACGAGTGCTTCAATTTGAAGAATGTCATAGAAAAATTGGTAAGAGAGGAGAGACTAGATCGGTTCTTAGCCAACAAATCAGATGAGCGAAGAAAAAGAAGAAGGGACGAAGAAGTCGGACGAACTGAACAACCACCTTGTACACCGGAGAGACATGTCCACATGATACATGGAGGATTTGCGGGAGGAAGAATCTCCAAATCATCTCGAAAAAAACATCTGAAAGAAGTATATCATGTCGAAGGAGGAGAAGGGGCACCCGAACTCCCCACTATCACCTTCACCAAAGAGGACGCAGCTGGCGTCATCTCAAGACATGACGATCCAATGGTCATCACTATCATATTAGCCAACGCTAATCTCCACCGCACGTTGGTAGACCAGGGAAGCTCGGCTGACAAACTGTTTAAAACCGCCTTCGATAAACTTGGCCTAGAGGAAAATGAGCTCAGAGCATATCCGAACAGCCTATTCGGGCTGGGAGACACCCCAATCCAACCACTTGGATACGTCTCACTGCACCCAACCTTTGGAAAAGGAAACCGGTTAAGGACACTCAACATAGACTACATCGTAGTCGATGTGAGTACAACCTACAATGCCCTGATAGGTCGGACAACGCTGAATCAGCTCGGCGCAGTAGTCTCAACTCCATATCTATGCATGAAGTTTCCGACCACAGAAGGGATCGCTACAGTAAGAGCAGACCAGAAGATAGCACACCGCTGTTACAATGAAAGTCTGAACCTCAGAGGCAAAGGAGAAGAAATCCACACCATTGAGCTCGGGAGAGTTTGAGGGCGGGATGAACTTCGTCCACAACCTGAAGGCGAAATAGAAAAAGTTTAAATCGGAGATACTCCAGATAAAACGACCAATATCGGCACAATCCTAAAAGGAGACGTAAAAAACTCCCTCATACAGTTCTTAAGAAACAATGTCGACCTCTTCGCATGGAAGGCTGTAGACATGCCAGGCATGGACCCCAAGCTAATGTGCCACAAGCTGGCAGTATACCCAGGATCTCGGCCAATATAGCAGAGACGTAGAAAGCTCAGACCAGAATGATCCCAAGCTGTAGAAGAGCAAGTACAAGCTCTACTGGAGGCAGGATTCATAAGAGAAGTCAAGTACCCACCATGGCTAGCTAACGTCGTCTTGGTGAAAAAATCAAATGGGAAGTGGCGGATGTGCACCGACTACACCGATCTCAACAAAGCTTGCCCAAAAGATCCTTATCCACTCCCAAGTATCGACGCTCTGGTGGATGCCTCCTCCGGATACAAATACCTCTCGTTTATGGACGCCTATTCGGGATACAATCAAATCCCAATGTACCCACCTGATAAAGAAAAACCTCATTCTTAACCCCAAAAGCAAACTACTGCTACATCATCATGCCATTCGGACTCAAAAACGCAGGAGCCACTTATCAAAGACTAATGAATAAAGTCTTCACAGACCACATTGGGAAAGTAATGGAAGTATACGTGGATGACATGTTAGTAAAGACACAAAGCGAGGAGTCACTACTGTCCGACCTCACCCAAGTATTCGACACTATAAGAAAGTATGACATGCGACTTAACCCTGCAAAATGCACCTTCGCAGTGGAAGCTGTCAAATTCTTAGGTTTCATGCTCACACAAAAAGGAATCGAGGCAAATCCAGATAAATGCCGGGCTATACTTGACATGAAGAGTCTGACCTGTGTCAAAGAAGTGCAACAACTCAATGGAAGACTGGCGACCTTGTCCATATTTCTAGCCAGATCAGCAATAAGATCTCTCCCCTTCTACGCCACTCTAAGGAAGGGAAAGAAGTTTGAATGGACAACAGAGTGCGAACAGGCTTTCTGGAATTTTAAAAGGTTCCTGGGACAACCACCTATTTTAACTCGGCCACGGGAAGGAGAACCACTTGTATTCTACCTCGCAGTAGGAAACCGAGCAGTAGCCTCAGCACTGGTCAGAGAGGACAAAAGTGGACAACAACCTATATACTTCATCAGCAAGGCACTTCAAGGGTCCGAACTGAACTACCAAAAAATAGAGAAATTTTCCTATGCTCTCATATTGACGTCTCAACGGCTTCGCCCATATTTCCAAGCCCACATTATCAAAGTTCGGACCAACCAGCCCATAAAAAGTATTTTGCAGAAAACAGATTTAGCAGGAAGAATCTTATAATGGGCAGTCGAGTTATCTGAATTCAACCTTTAATATGAAGCTCGGACAGCCATCAAATCACAGTATCTGGCCGAGTTCATTGTAGAATTTACCGACACTCCGGAAATCCCACAGAATGGAATCTCTACGTAGATGGCTCCTCAAACAAAACCAGAAGTGGTGCAGGTGTGATAATAGAAAGCAACCAGGGAACCCAAATAGAACTTTCCCTCAAATTCGGGTTCCCTGCCTCAAACAACCAAGCCGAATATGAGGCATTACTGGCCGATTTGAAGCTGGCTAAGGAGTTCGGAGCCCGGAAACTTATCATATTCAGCGACTCATAAGTAGTCACCTCACAAATAGCAGGGTGCTACCAAGCCAAGGATCCCACCATGAAAAAGTACTTGGACAAAACAAAAGAACAACTCGGACAACTCGAAGAGTATGAGGTCCGCCACATACCTCGGGAAAAGAATGCTCGAGCTGATGCACTCTCAAAACTAGCCAGCACCAAACTAGGGGGCAACAATAGAAGCCTTATTCAGGAAATACTACAGAACCCGTCAATTTCAGAAGAAGAGAAGGTCCTAGCCATAACCGGTCTGGATCAAGGATGGATGACTCCTATAATTAACTACCTCAAAACAGAAATACTCCCTGCAGATAAGAAGGAGGCAAAGAGGTTAAAACGGGAGGCACAATATTACACCATCATAAACAATACTCTATACAAGAGATGGATTTCAACACCACTGTTAAAATGTGTGCCGACTTCCAACACTAAAGAAGTCTTAGAAGAAATACACAGTGGCATCTGTGGCAACCATCTCGAGCACAAGCTCTCACCAAAAAAGTACTCCGAGCCGGATTCTATTGGCCAACTTTACAAAAAGAAGCAATGGAATTCGTAAAGACATGTCCACCATGTCAGAAACATGCTAACTTTCACATCGCCCCTCCAGAGGAGCTCATCAGCGTAACCTCACCCTGGCCATTTGCAAAATGGAGACTTGACCACCTTGAGCCCTTCCCTCAAGGATCAGGACAGGTCAAGTTCCTCATCGTCGGGGTAAACTATTTTACAAAATGGATTGAGGCAGAACCCCTAGCTAACGCCACTGCTCAAAGAAGTCGAAAATTCCTATATAGAAACATCGTCACAAGGTTTGGGGTACCATACTCCATCACCACAGACAATGACACTCAATTTACAGATGCGGGCTTCAGAAAATTGGTGGCCGACTTGAAAATAAAGCACCAATTCACATCCGTAGAACATCTCCTGGCCAATGAACAGGTAGAAGTCGCCAATAAAGTTATATTAGCCGGGCTAAAATGGAGATTACAAGATGCAAAGGGAGCCTGGCCGAAGAGCTCCCACAAGTTCTATGGGCATAACAGATAACTCCACACTCCACCACAAAGGAATCACCTTTTCGATTAGCTTACGGAATGGAGGCAATGATTCCAGTGGACGTCGAAGAAGGATCGCCCAGAGAAATCAACTACAGCAAAGAGGCCAACTCCCAACTTCAAAGGGAAGAACTGATAAACCTCTATTTCATGGTTTATCTTGTGCTGAATTGAGTGGTTTTTATAAACTCTTTACCCACTTATCCATACTATTTGCATGGTTTTACATTTGCCTTCCTAATTACGTGCTTTGATTGAAAACATGCTTCTTTGGCCTTTATATTGCTAATATTAATCCTCTCTTATCACCATTAGATGCCTTGATATGTGTGTTAAGTGATTTCAGAGATTATAGGGCAGAAATGGCTCAGAGGATGGAAAGAAAGCATGTAAAAGTGGAAGGAGTACAAGAAGTTGGAAAAATTGCTAAGCCGTCCAGCCTGACCTCTTTGCATTCAAACGGCTATAACTTTAGCTACAGAGGTCCAAACGACCCGGTTCCAGTTGCATTGGAAAGCTAACTTCCGGGGCTTCGATTTGATATATAACATACCATAGTTGCCCTAAAGCTAGGTGACGCGAACGCGTGATCCACGCGGATGCATCGCATCTGCGAACTTCAATCCGCGCGGCCGCGTGGGCGACGCCTCCGCGTCACTTGCCCGCGACCTGAACGTACCAGAATACGCTGGGGGCAATTTCTGGGCTGTTTTGACCCAGTTTGCGGCCTAGAAAACACAGATTAGAGGCTATAAAGTGGAGGGAATGCATCCATTCAGGGAGAGCTCGCAATTTTCACTTTCCATGATTTAGATTTAGTTTTGAGGGAGGTTCTCTCCTCTCTCTTTAGGATTAAGATTTAGATTTAGGATTTTTATTCGCTTTCAGGATTATCTCTTTTGATCAGGTTCAATATTCCTTTTATATACTTTTACAAGCTACTTTATGAATCCTTTCATGTTACAGATTAATGTTATTTGAGGTATTTCAGTTTAATATTGATTTCTTTTATTTATGCTATTGTTGCTTTTACTCTGAAGACATTTTTATTCTAGTAGAAATTATTTTTCCCCTTTTGGTCTTGGTTAAGAAATTAGTAACTCAGGAGTTATCCAATTCAACAGCATAATTGATAATTGTTATCTTGCCAATTGAATTGAACTTCCATAATCCCAATCTTTTCTTAGGAAATAAATAGGATTCGAAGATCAAACCAATTAATCCATTTACCTTCCTTTATCTTAGTAAAGGTTAACAAGTGGAATTAAGACTCAACCATCATCATCATTGATAAGGATAGCTAGGATAGGACTTCTAATTTCTCATACCTTGTCAAAAGTTTGCTTTACAGTTATTTATTTATTTTAATTGCCATTTAATTTACTTGTCATTAAATTACTCGTTCCTCATTCTTGAAACCCCAATTTTACAATCTCCATAACCAATAATAAGAACATACTTCCCTGCAGTTCCTTGAGAAGACGACCCGAGGTTAAATACTCGGTTATCAATTTTAAGGGGTTTGTTACTTGTGACAACCAAAACGTTTGTACGAAGGAATTTTTGTTGGTTTAGAAATTATATCTACAACACGACTGTTTTATTAAAAATCTTTACTGGCAAAAATCCTAACGTCAAAATGGCGCCGTTGCCGGGGAATTGCAAACGTGTGCCTTATTATTGGTTATTGTAAATATAAAAAAAAAATTTCTTATGATTCTTATTTTTTAAAAATCAAATATATTTTTTTTAAATCATATCTTTTTCAAAATATTTTCTTTTTATTAGTTTTTGTTTTTATTTTCTCCTACTACTATGAACTCTCACCCCTCTGGCTATGAGTCTGGTTACAATTATGTTGCAGGAAGAAGAAATTACAATGAGAACAGGCATCAAGGTTGGAACAATCAAAGATGGGAAGAGCCACAAGGATTTGATCAACCCTCTTGGCGACAACCACCTCCAATGGACTATCAACAACCACCACCATATGCCTATAAACCCTCTCCTCAACATGACTTTGGACCACCATACTCACAAGCCCCTTTACACCATTTATCTTCATATGATCCTAATCCGTATCCACCATACCAACCACCTTATGAGCCAAATGAACCATACACAGAACTACCACCTTTCCAACACAACTACTCTCATGAACCACCACCTCAATATTCACCACCTCCATATCATTATCAAGATGAACCACCTTTATATTATGAACCCTCTCTCCCAACCAATGAATCCTCATATCCACCCCAACCTCCAATGGAAGACAGACTTCGTGTTATTCTTCAAAGGCAAGAAAGGATGAATAAGAGTGTGCAAAATTTCGCGGCCGCCTTTGGCGAGTTAGTAAATATAATATCTTCTCAATATCTGAGCACTCAAAGAACTCCCATGGATACATGTGAAAAATCAAAAGAAGAGCAAAGCATGAAGGAGACACTAGAAACTTCGGTGGACAATGAGGAACATGGCTTTGTATTGGAACAGTGGAGGAAGCCATAATAGTTGCAGAGGAAGAAGTGGTTGAAGACTTAGGAGATGCTGAACCTCCATGGGAAAGTCAAGACATAGAACCTCCTTTCAAGACGGTTGTATTTGATGTTGAGGAAGGTGTACAACCTCCAAGGCATATCATGGTTGAAGACTTGGAAGAGGTTGATCAAGAGATGGAGATTCTGGAAGAAGAAGCACAACCTCCTATGCCCTTGGTGAGCAATGAAGAAGAGATCAAATTGGATGAAAGACACCAAGAAGAAGAGGTTAATATTGATGAAACTTACAAAGAGGTGGAAGTTGTCAAAGAGCACAAGGGAGTGGAGCTTGAAGTCACCTTGCCAAAGTTATTGGATACCCCTCCCCCTAAGTTTCTATCATCCTTCACAACATTCAAGTGGGTAAAATTCATATCCCTTAGCTTTCTAATCCCACTTGAATATGGGCTACTGGAGACGGATGGTCAACTTAGAGCTCTTTGTGGCATAAAGAGTAAGAGGAAGATGGTCAGTGGTAAGAATTGTCCTACAAGGTTCATTATGGTTGGAAGCTTTAAGTTTAAACGCAAAGGTAGGTATAAAGCTCAACTGAATGGGTCTAGGAAGCTGTTTAGATGTCTCAGTGAGAATTCCGACTGTTCACCACCCAAGTGGAAAGATGATAATCAACTTGAAGACGGGTGTAAAAGCAAGATTTGGGATCCTGGAATCTGCTCTGACATTTGTCACCCCGGGAGCCTAAGAATCTGTTTGAAGCTTCTCAAGGGCTTTACATGCCTAGTTTGGGATCCCGGAGGTTACTGGAATCACAAACATTGGTGGAGATTCCTGGATGAATACAAGCACAAGCCACCATAACAGGGAGCTCACCAAATGTCCAACTTACGGACTCTAACTAAAAGTGCTAGGTGGGAGACAACCCACCATGGTATGATCGTTTTTTTTTCATTTTTATTCAGTTTTATTTGTTTTCGAATTTTATTTTATTTTATTGAACCTGGAATCATGCATAGCATTCACATTAAGCATTGCATTCTGCATACTGCATATAAAAAAATGCACGTGACGCGGCAGCGTCGCTGACGCGTTCGCGTCACCAGTGCGTTTTGGAAGAAAAGAATTGAACAGAGAGTTACGCAGGAGCATGGCTAGAGGCGTGCCAATGGCACAATTCACCCCACGCGACCGCGTCACCCACGCAGCCGCGTGACCTGAAATCGACGTAAAAAAGGTGTATGGCTGAAAGTTGAGCTGGAATTGGGCTGGACTCGTGCTGGAAGCCCAAGCCCTACCACACGACCGCGTGCTCCACGCGGCCACGTCATTTTAAAAGAAAGGGCATCCACGCGATCGCGTGCCCCACGCGATCGCGTCACCCAAAATTTGGCACTAATATGATTTTGAACAGAGAGTTGTGCGAGTGCGAGGCTGCCCTCGCGCCATTAGCCTAAAGCGGGTCATGCGACCGCATGACCAACGCAACCGCGTCAATCAGTTTCAGCACAAACCGCGCGACCGCGTGCCCCACGCGTCCGCGTCGCTTGCGCCGCACAGCTTATCATAATTTGCCAAATATCTTATCTTTTCTTCCCCAATCCTAATTTTTCCTCCCTCCTTTCTTACTTACTTCTTCTTTCGTTCTTTCCCTTCTCATTCTTCTTATCTTTCATTTTATTTTACTTAATTTATTTGAATATTTCATTCATTGCATTTTAATTTTGTGCATATTTTTATTTTCTTTTCTAAATTTGTTATTGGTGTTCATATGTTCTTATTCAACTGTTATATCTTTTATGGTATTATCTTGGTGCTTATGACTTGTTTTATTCTGATTGGGTAACATTATTTAAATCAATGCTAATCTTTTATGCTATTTGTACTTCTCCTGCATTGGTATGAACTTATCTTATCTTGCATTACCCACATTCTCCCCTCCTTTGTTGCAAATTCTGCACCACTGGTATGCCATGACTTCTATTGTTTTCTCACGTACATGTTGAAGCTTCCATGTACATGAGACCCTTATCATTTGGCATTAACCCAACCATACTTCATTTATTTTCTTATCCCTATTATTGGGTTACCTTTCTTTCCTTTTTCTTTCAGGATGACCACCAGGAAGAGAATCGGAAGACGCTTACATGGGGAGACAAGCAAGTCAATCTGCACAATCTATAGCAAAAAGCATCAGTTGAAGCCACCCGTCCACTTGCACATCTCAGCATGCACCGAGGACAGTGCAATCTTTAAGTGTGGGGAGGTCGATACCGATCTCCATGGGTTAGTATTTTCTTATCAACACCAATATTTTATTTTCCTTGTTAGTTGTTGCATTTGCATGTTTGATTGCATATTTATTTGATTTTGTGCATTTAGTTACTACTTGGTTAAAATAATAAAATTCTTTGTAAGACCCTATTTTTGAAAAATTTCACTAATTTAAAATCAAAATTTTTTGTGTTAAACTTGTCAGAAGTTGTATTTGGAACATGGTTTTTGAGCCAAAGAACACACAACCTGTGAGATTTGAGCTTAATTGCATGGTTACATTATTTAACCATAAATATTTTATTCCTGTGTGTTCCCTTCTCTATGATTGTAATCTATATTTTGTTCCAATCTATATGTCCATTATTTAGTGTATTTACATGCTTGCATATGATTGAGGCCATTGTTTGATTTTAGCTCACTTATCCCAAATAAGCCTACCCTTTAAATCACCCTTGTCAGCCACTTTGAGCCTTTTAATCCCCATTTGTTCTGTATTTTACCACATCACTAGCCTTAAGTAGAAAAATAATTAAATATCTCAATTGAATCTCTGGTTAGCTTAAGATAGTGTATTAATTAAGTGTGGGGAAATTGTGGAAACATGGGTTAATAAGGGAATATAACATGTTTCTAATTTATTTGAATATTAAGAATTTGGGAACCTACTCATGAAAAACCAAAATAGAAAAAAATAGAAAATCCATGTACATTGATAAGTTATGTTTATTTCTCTACAAAAAAAAAGAGAGAAAAAGAGAAAAAAAATAATAATATATATAATATAAATAAATAAATAAGGGGACAAAATTACCCCAATGTTAAGTTAATAAAAGATCAATGCACATGTGATAAAAATTAAAGAAAATTTGGTACATGAGTATGGAAATTATACAAAAGTGGGAATTATGGGTAGCTAGGCATGAATTTAAAAGTATATAGAGTATATGTATATTAGGTAAGAGCTTAGGTTAATTGAAGATTCATATTATAGCTCACTTGGCCATACATATATCTTTACCTTTACCTCAACCCCATTACAACCTTGAAAAGACCTCATGATGTTTGCATTGGTACATTAAATATTTGTTGATTGGTTAGATAAAGAACAAGGTTTAGAAAGCATGACTAGAGAAGAGTAGAGTGAATAACCATATACACTTGAGAGAGATTAGAGTGATATACACTACCAGTGAGGGTTCAATGCTTAATTATATGTTCCCTGCTTTCATGAGCTGTCTTCTTACAAGTTTACTTGCTTTTTATTGTATGATTTGAATTAGTGAAATCTGGTTTATGTTTTTCTTAAAGAGCTTATTTACTTCTAACCAAGTAGGTAGAAACATTTTTGCATGTAGTTGCATTCATAGGTTGCATTTCATACATTCTACCATCCCTCTTCACTCTCTTATAGCTTCTCTTGAGCTTAGCATGAGGACATGCTAATGTTTAAGTGTGGGGAGGTTGATAAACCTCTATTTCATGGTTTATCTTGTGCTCAATTGAGTGGTTTTTATCAACTCTTTACCCACTTATTCATACTATTTGCATGGTTTTACATTTGCCTTCCTAATTACGTGCTTTGATTGAAAACATGTTTCTTTGGCCTTTATATTGCTAATATTAATCCTCTCTTATCACCATTATATGCCTTGATATGTGTGTTAAGTGATTTCAGAGATTACAGGGCAGAAATGGCTCAGAGGATGGAAAGGAAGCATGCAAAAGTGGAAGGAATACAAGAAGTTGGAAAAATTGCTAAGCTGTCCAGCCTGACCTCTTCGCATTCAAATGGCTATAATTTTAGCTACAGAGGGCCAAACGACGCGGTTCAAGTTGCGTTGGAAAGCTAACGTCCGGGGCTTCGATTTGATATATAATATGCCATAGTTTCCTTGATGCTAGGCGACACGAACGCGTGATCCACGCAGACCCATCGCATCTGCGAACTTCAATCCGCGCGGCCGCATGGGCGACGCCTCCGCGTCACTTGTCCGCAACCTGAACGTACCAGAATACACTGGGGGCAATTTCTGGGCTATTTTTGACCCAGTTTATGGCCCAGAAAACACAGATTAGAGGCTATAAAGTGGAGGGAATGCATCCATTCAGGGAGAGCTCGCAATTTTCACTTTCCATGATTTAGATTTAGTTTTGAGGGAGGTTCTCTTCTCTCTCTTTAGGATTAGGATTTAGATTTAGGATTTTTATTCGCTTTCAGGATTATCTCTTTTGATCAGGTTCAATATTCCTTTTATTTACTTTTGCAAGCTACTTTATGAATCCTTTCATGTTACAGATTATTTGAATTAATGTTATTTGAGGTATTTCAGTTTAATATTGATTTCTTTTATTTATGCTATTGTTGCTTTTACTCTGAAGACATTTTTATTCCAGTAGAATTTATTTTTCCCCTTTTGGTCTTGGTTAAGAAATTAGTAACTCAAGAGTTATCCAATTCTACAGTATAATTGATAATTGTTATCTTGCCAATTGAATTGAACTTCTATAATCCCAATCTTTTTTTAGGAAATAAATAGGATTCGAAGATCAAACCAATTAATCCCTTGACCTTCCTTTATCTTAGTAAAGGTTAACAAAGTGGAATTAAGACTCAACCATCATCATCATTGATAAGGATAGCTAGGATAGGACCTCCAATTTCTCATACCTTGCCAAAAGTTTGCTTTACAGTTATTTATTTATTTTAATTGCCATTTAATTTACTTGTCATTAAATTACTCGTTCCTTATTCTTGAAACCCCAATTTTACAATCTCCATAACCAATAATAAGAATATACTTCCCTGCAGTTCCTTGAGAAGACGATACTCGGTTATCAATTTTAAGGGGTTTGTTACTTGTGACAACCAAAATGTTTGTACGAAGGGATTTTTGTTGTTTTAGAATCTATATCTACAACGCGACTGTTTTATTAAAAATCTTTACTGGCAAAAATCCTAACGTCAAGAACTCAACCTACTTCCAGAAATTCGAGAAAGAGCTCGGATCAAGGAAGAGGCGTTAAAATGTCGAATGGCCTTAAGATATAATCAAAAGGTAGTACAGCGAGGTTTTGCCGAAAACGACCTCGTCCTAATCCAAAATGATATCGGAACAAGTCGACCTGGAGAAGAAAAGCTAGCAGCAAACTGGAAAGGACCCTACCGAGTCATAGAAGTACTCGGAAAGGGCTACTACAAGCTGTCCGAACTCGAAAGGCGAGAGCTTCCAAGGTCATGGCACGCCTGCAACTTAAGAAGGTACTACAGTTAGGAGGTAATAAAGATCTTAGGGTAAGACTTACTCTTTTTTGTGAAAAGATTTTTTAACAAGGCGCCAAGCTAAGATCTATGAACTACCTAACTTAGAGGGGTAAAGCGCCCACATGTATATATTTGCATATTTTCTATTTTGAATAAAATTTTTTCAGATTTTCTACAAATCCTTTTATCAAGCGGCATTACTTTGAAATGCAAAAATGCATCGCCCGATTATAAAGCTATAGATCGGCAAAAAGTGAAAATCAAATTCACTGCCCGATCACGATAAAGACCAACAAAGATAAAAACTGAATTCATCAAAGGTCGACCAAGCGAGGATCGAACTCAATTTCTACAAAATTGGCAAGATAAAAAGAGGCAAAAACAGAATAATGCAAGAAGTTATCAAAAAGTGATCCATAAGAAAGGACCTGACGAGGTCTTAATAAAAATGGGTTGCTAAAAATAACTTAAAAACGGACCGATATAAAGAAGTCGGACCAGTCGATTATAACAACAAAAGTTATAAAAAGTAAATCCCTAGAAAGAGGCCTGGCCAGCCCTAAAAATGAGGATTACTAAAAATAACTTATAAGGGACAGACATGGTGAAGTCGGCCCAACAAAATCACAAAAGTTATAAAAAGTAATCCATAAAAAGAGACCTGACAAGGCCCGAACAAAATGGATTACTAGAAATAACATAGAAGGGACCAACATGATGAAGTCGGCCCAACAAAATCACAAAGAGTTATACAAAGTAATCCATAAAAGAGACCTGACAAAGGTCCAAATAAAATGGATTACCGAAATAGCTTAGAATGGACCGACATGCAGAAGTTGGACCAAAGCTACAGAGTTATAAAAAGTAAACCCCAAGGGATTACTAAAAATAATTCGCAAAAAAATCGATTGACAGAAGGCATGCGCTATAAGGGACTCAAGTCGGACCCGAAAGGCCGTGACCTCAATAAAAATCAATCTACAAGTACTATATGATAAAATACGAAGAAAACTAGTTGAACAAAGCTAGCTCCAACTAAAGCAGGAAATAAAGCACAAAGGCAATCAAAAGAGGTCGGATAGCAAGATTCTAGCACTCTCAAGATTCCAGAAAAGTGTTAAAAAGATGCAGACAAGCATGTCACAAAATAACAGACTCAAGAGGCCGCCTGAAGTCGACCCCAAGAGGCTTGAAAAACTACTTTGTTTTTTCAAAATTAGGTTGCTAAAAGAAAAGCAACTAAAGTATCCAAAGTCAAACAAACCACCAAATACAGAAATAAAAGTTTAAAATCCCACAGACCGGGCTATCCACAATACATCAAATTATGAAGGATTCAAAGACTCCCCAGTGGCAGCATCTCGGGGTGAAGGAGGACGAGTCTGGAGGGGGATACCATCGACAGTCCCATCCGCCCGATTCAGGATCTGAACATCAGGATCCAAATCAGGGTGTTCGACCTCGGCTGCAGGCTTGGAAGAAGTCGGGACAACAGAAGTCTTGGTGGATGGCACAGGGGGTGGATCAACATCATCATCATCATCAGGGTCATCAGGGACAATCTTACCATCTTTTACAATGTTGTCCAAGCTAAAAAGGGTGAGGTCGAGCTCGGGCGCAAGAACTCGAACCTGATCCTTCAAAATTCTCATAAGCAGCATTCACACTGTCTACAAGATGACCCTGGAGTTCGGCATAGTCAGCCCGAACAGATTCCAAACTCTCCCTAAGATCGATCATCTCCCCATAAGTTGTGACATAGCTCTCCTTATGCTTCAGTGCCATATCCTCAGCCAACTTTGCAGAAGCCACAGCAGCAGTAGCCCGAGTCTTCTCACCCTCCAACTCTTTTTCTAGCTTCGCCACCTTCACTTCAAGCTCCTCCTTCAAACCCTTGATCTGGTCGAACTCTGATTTGGCCTCCTCCATAAAAGCCTTCGTTGCATGAATAGGAAGATCCTGGGCAGTACGGTATAAAGCTGCCCCCATATGTGCCATCTTAATGCTACTCCGGGTAATGAAGTCCAAGTGACGAAGGAGGAAAACATCGTTAGTAGGAATGACACCATAAGGAGCAATTTATTGATCAACAAATCCAACGTCATCAAATTCAGGGGTGTCCAAATTGAAAGGCTCAATAGTCCTCTACCTTTTTGGAGGAGGGCCAACAGTAGGAGAAGAAGTAGCAGCAGAGGTCTGGGGAGGATCAACCAAATGAACCTGAGGAGTTGGGATCATCCTCCTCGGCCCGATAGAGCTCAAAACTGGCTTCTTAGGAGGAACTTGAGAATATCCCTGTCCTACAGCTTTAGCCAAGATGTTTTGGGCAGCAGTGGCCTTCCTCACCTTTTTGATGGCTTTCATGGAATCATTGGTCTTTGTCATCTCTGAAAAAACAAGTCAACCAAAAAGCAAGTTACAAACTCAAAGGAAAAGAAGCAAAGTAAACAGAGCAAAAAGAAGTCGGTCACTACCCAACGCAGTACGGACAAGAGAGGGGTCCCCCAAAAATCTCTTTTTGTCGAGATGGGGAGGTTCCCCCCAAATATCTTCCAACATGTTCACAAAGGCCTGCTCGACCCCATCAAGCATTTTCTACAAATATCGAGACACCACAACATTCTTTTGCCAACACAAGGGGAAGGCAGGTTCACCATTCGACTCTAAGGAAAATGGTCGAGCTCACTCAACAGCTCGGACCTTAAAAAAGTAGTTCTTAAAATCCCTAAAAGACTCATCATACGTAGAAAACACTTTGTGCCCTTGGGTAGACCTGAAAGAAACCCAAGAAGCTTTCTTGTTGGTAGTCCCGGGCTTGGTCAAAACAAAAAGATATAAAAAGAGAGTTTGAGAAAGTGTGACATCCAACTCTTGGCAAAGCAACTGAAAGATCTTGATAAAGCCCCAGGAGTTCGGATGGAGCTGGGACGGAGCTACATTACACGACCACAATAAGTCGGTCTCAAAGGAGGTAAAAGGAAAAGTAATGTTCAGCTGGCTGAAAAAATAGTCATAAGCATAGAAGAAGGGACGTTCTCCCTGGTTCAGAGTAGGAAAGCAAACCCTTTCATCAGAGTCAGGCGCTACCAATTCATAGTTCTTCTCCTGATCTCTACTACTACAGATTCGGTGATATTTTCTAAGCTCCGCACAGAACTCAGAATTAACTACAGAGACACACATCAGAACAAGGGAGTCCAGCCAATCGGACATACCCTCAGGGACCTTGGAGGACGTCTCAACAATATTTTTGCGAGAAGACATGGTCAACTAGTCCTACAGTAAAAAAAAGAAAAATGGATTACTAACCAAAGCAGCTCGGGCAAAATCAAAGAAATCAGCTCAGACAAACATGACTCAAGCATACAAACAGTAAAAGGAAAACCCCAAGATGCACACCAAGGTCTAGGGGCATCCTTTGGAGGCAGTAACAGAGTAAAGACTCAGAAAAATCTACAAGAATACATCCCAACAAATCTCTCAGCAAAGAAAATAACCCTCATCCAACAAAACTCCGAGAAGAAAATCACAAATCAAAAAGTCATCAGAAAATCATTATCTTTTACGAATCTATCAGCAAAGAAAAACTATCAACATCAAACAGGACAAATGGAAGTCATCAAAAGCGCAATCTTTTTCAAAATCAAGCAGATTCGTAAGCCTCAATCACGACATGCAGCTCATAAGCCTCAAAATCAAAGGATACAAATCAGAAACAATAACGACATGCAAAAACCCCAAAAAACATCAAAAGAATCATTCAAAATCAAAGAAACTCCCAGAGGACACATTGCAGCGATAATCAGATGCACGATAAATGCAGAAAAGATTCAAGCTTTCTAAACATAAAACCAAGCAAGATCAAAACTTTTCAAGCATAAAGTAAATGCGAAAAAGAAAAGAGGACCAACCTGTAAAGTAAGAAGGCAACGAAGACGGAAACAAACGGCGAGCCTACTCCAACAGTCACTTCCAAGGAGAGCATGAAGACGTGAAAACTTGGGGGCAAGAGAACGAAGAACCGCTAACGAAACAGAAGAATAAAAGAGAAAAGGGGAAGTTACAGCAAGCAAGAGAAAGAGAAAAAGAAAAGCTTTGTTGTAATTCAAGATGAAGGTGGGAGGCAAAAGAAACGAAACATTAAGGAATTAATGGGGCATTAAAAACCCTCGCACATTCCCAAGGCAAGGAACGCATGTTTTCAAAAATTAAAAAGATAAAGGAAAAACGTTCCGCATTCAAAAGGAAGCTCTACCAAAAAAGATCAACAAATGCTCGAGCTCAGCTTCTACAGAGAAGGATTGAAGTCCTGAAACTAAGGACTCGACCTCAAAAGGAAGATCACACTCGAGCAGGGGCACTGTTCATACCCTGGGTCGAGCTGTCCGACCCGGGTTGATTGACGACAAGTCGACCGACCTCTTCAGGTCAGGACTATCCAACCTCTTCTCAAAGAGCTCGGCCAAATCACCAGGAAAAGCCCAAAAAAGGGCCCAAACAGAGGAACACGACCTAAATCCAAAGGCAGCCCAAGCCTATAGAGATAAGGGCGGTTCCCTTGAAGATAAGATGACTTCACTCAAAGATAAGATAAGATAAGATAACTATCTTATCTCCAGAAAGGTCACTCCTTACCATTATAAATATACTGGAGCACCCAGGTATAACTCATACTCTGATTCTACAAAATACCTGCTTAATACCCTTGCTAACTTAAGCATCGGAGTCCCTTGCAGGTACCACTGCCCTCCAGTGACAAAGGATCAGCAGCATTGCCAGTCCCACAAGTCGGACACGACAGCTCTAGCCACGACCCACAAGCCGGACGTGTCTTCTTCGACCAGCACAGAAGATCTCGTCCGAGATCGACCTACAGTTTTAGGTAACCCCCAGAACAGAAATTGAATGTGCTTTGGATATTATTGAAGAAAATAGATTTTGAAATCTGAACTTGAGAAACTAAAAAGAAAGCACATTATGGATCCTTCTCAAGAGCCTCTTGCTGAAACTGAAAGATTAAATGAAATGATTAAAGATTGAATAATGATTTAGTAAAATTTGCTCAAAATTCTAGTAACTTGGACAAATTACTTGCAAATTAAAGACCATTGTTTGAAAACTCTGGGTTAGGATATGTGACAAAAGATAATGCAGTTGTTGATAATTATTCAAATAAATTTATAGCCTCTTCTTCCAAAAGAAAATCCATCATAAACAAATCTGGCCTGGGACATGTTCCCACCTATGAAGAGGAATTTGAAAAATATTATTTTGATGAAACTGCATCATCTTCAAGGACCGAACCTACATCAAACAAATCGGGTCTGGGCTATGTATCAAAAAATGAGGTTGCTTTCAAAACTCCACAGTTTCACAAAGAACCTCTTATTCAAGATGTCCATATGCTTTCAAAAATTCTGATTCGAATGATCTT
Organism: Arachis hypogaea; assembly: GCF_003086295.3. NCBI lineage: Eukaryota > Viridiplantae > Streptophyta > Magnoliopsida > Fabales > Fabaceae > Arachis > Arachis hypogaea. The sequence goes on from NC_092054.1 coordinate 137,746,424, forward strand.
GCAAAAAGAAGAAAAGTTAACAAAAATATATTTGTCAAGAGAAACGATCATTCTTTAAAAATCAGAAAACCTCAACCTTTTAATCATTTCCAGCATTAAAATTTAAATCAATTTCAGTAACATGCATCAAGAAATCATTGCTTTAATTGTAAGAAAACTGGTCACTCTTACTTACAATGCTTCATTGAAAAAAGAAAAGTAGAAACCAACATTACAATGTTGTTTGTGACTTTAATGCACTTGGGCAACCAAGGTGGATTAACTTCAAAGGATCCAAATTAATTTGGATACCTAAGGTTTCTTGAAATTTTATTCAGATTTGCCTAGCATCCAAGAAAAAGAGAGATATATGGTACTTGGATAGTGGGTGTTCTAGGCACATGACTGGAAGGTCAATATTCTTCATCAAATTAAACAAGTATGATGGAGGTTTTGTGACCTTTGGAGATGATGGAAAAGGTAAAATTGTTACTATTGAAAAAGTAGGTAACAATCACTCTACTTTCATTGATGATGTCTTTTTGGTTAATGGTTTAAGGCATACTCTTTTAAGCATAAGCCAATTGTGTGATTTGGGTTATTTGGTAATTTTTAAAAGATTGGAATGTTGTGTTGTAAGTGAAAAGACCAATGATGTATTGTTCATTGCTAAGTGTTGTGATAATGTGTATGGACTTACACTTGATGAACTAAAAGATCAAAATGTAGCTTAGTTTCATTCTAAAAAAAATCTGAAAAGTGGCTATGGCACAAGAGCTTGGGCCATTGATAAACCACTATTTCATGGTTTATCTTGTGCTCAATTGAGTGGATTTTATCAACTCTTTACCCACTTATTCATACTATTTGCATGGTTTTACATTTGCCTTCCTAATTATGTGCTTTGATTGAAAATATGCTTCTTTGGCCTTAAGTTCCCTATGTTTAATCCTCTCTTATTACCATTAGATGCCTTGATATGTGTGTTAAGTGATTTCAGAGATTACAGGGCAGGAATGGCTCAGAGGATGGAAAGGAAGCATGCAAAAGTGGAAGGAATACAAGAAGTTGGAGAAATTGCTAAGCTGTCCACCCTGACCTCTTCGCATTAAAACGGCTATAACTTTAGCTACAGAGGTCCAAACGACGTGGTTTTAATTGCGTTGGAAAGCTAACGTCTGGAGCTTCGATTTGATATATAATATGCCATAGTTACTCTGACGCTAGGCAACGCGAACACGTGCTCCACGCGGACGCATCGCAGTGGCAAAAATCAGCGTGGTAGATTTCTTCTCCAGCGATTTCTGGGCTGTTTTCGACCCAGTTTTCGGCCCAGAAAATACATATTAGAGGCTATAAAGTGGGGGAATCCATCCATTCATAATAATCATAAGCTCATAATTCACTTTTCATAGTTTTAGATGTAGTTTTTAGAGAGAGAGGTTCTCTCCTCTCTCTTAGGATTTAGGATTAGGATTTCTCTTAATTTTAGGATTAGTTCTCTTCAAGTACAGGTTCAATGTTCCTCTTATTTATTTTCTACTTTTATTATATACTTTTAATTATTATTTATCTTTTCAATTTGGCTTATGCTACATTCATGTTATGATTTTCTTAATTAATATTATTTGAGGTATTTCAGATTTAAGATTGCTTTGCTTTATTTATATTGATGCTTTTAATTTAATTTAGATATTTTCTTCCTTTTGGCTTTGGTTAAGTAATTGGTAACGCTTGAGCTATCAAATAAAGAAGTGGTTGAAATTGGGAGTTGCTCCAATAACTCTAGTCTTTCCATAGGAATTGACTAGGACCTGAGGATCAAGCTAATTAATCCACTTGGTTTACCTTCATAGTTAGAGGTTAACAAAGTGGGATTAAAATCCAATTCTCATCACAATTGATAAGGATAGGACTTCCAGTTCTTATACCTTGCCAAGAGCTTTGTTATTTATTATTTTAACGACTTGTCATTTAAATTACTTGTTCCTTACTTCCAAAACCCCTAATTTACAAGACTCATGACCAATAATAAGAACATACTTCCCTACAATTTCTTGAGAAGACTACTGAGGTTTAAATACTTCGGTTATCAATTTTAAAGGGGTTTGTTACTTGTGACAACCAAAACGTTTGTAAGAAAGGTTGATTGCTTGGTTTAGTAACTATACTTGCAACGAGAGTTTACTATAACTTCTAAACCATCAATCTTCATCTCTTCAAAATCGCACCGTTGCCGAGGAATTGCAAACGTGTGCCTTATTATTGGTTATTATAAATATTTTTTGCTTGTTTATTTGTTTTTATTTTTGCTTTTTCGTAAATTAAGAGGTTATTGGTTTTTATTTAGTTATTAAAAATTTTTCAAATTTTTTTTTCTTGGTGTTCATCTTGATCTTCAAGTTGTTTAGTTGTTTTCTTCGTTTTGATATAAAAATTTTCAGTTTGGTGTCATTTTATTATTTTTCTCTTTCCTCATTAAATTCAAAAATTCAAAATTTAAAACACAAATTTCAAATTTCAAAATCTAATTTTCAAATTTAAAAATTTAAATTTCAATAACCTTTTAATTTCAATTTGTTTTTATTTTCGTTTTTAAATTTTTATTTGTTATCATGAGTTCTCACCCCATCGCTATGAGTCTGGTTACAATTATGTTGCAGGAAGAAGAAATTACAATGAGAACAGGCATCAAGGTTGGAACAATCAAAGATGGGAGGAGCTACAAGGATTTGATCAACCCTCTTGGTGACAACCACCTCCAATGGACTATCAACAACCTCCACCATATGCCTATGAACCCTTTCCTCGAGATGACTTTGGACCACCGTACTCACAAGCCCCTTTCCACCATTCACCTTCATATGATCCTAATCCGTATCCACCATACCAACCACCTTATAAGCCAAATGAACCATACATAGAACCACCCCCATTCCAACACAATTACTCTCATGAACCACCACCTCAATATACACCATCTCCTTATCATTGTCAAGATGAACCACCTTCCTACCATGAACCCTTTCTCCCAACAAATGAACCCTCCTATCCACCCCAAACCTCCATGGAGAAAGCATTTGCTGATCTAAACTCTACTATACAAGCTTTCTTCGCCCAAATCAGACCACCAAATACCTTCAACAATCAACCCTCAAGCTCTAGTGCACTTCCTTGTCAACCTTAGATTGATCTCTCCATCCCATCACCACCATCCATGGAAGAGCACCCACATCCATCAATCCAAGAGCAACATGATCTCAATGATGCTATTGACATGGAACAAGAGAGAAAGGATCATCTTCGCGAATCCATACTTCATAAGGAGCTAGAGGAGGCCCTAAAGGTGAAGGTAGTAAAAACCCTTGAAGTCGAAGGAGTGGTTGAAGAATTAGTGAAGGAAGAATCAAGGGATCATCTCAAGGAAGCAGTGAATCGATTTCATGCAACTCTATATCAACTAAATCAAGCGATAAGTCGATTAGCTTCCCAACTCTCGGACACTCAAAGTGCTCCCATGGCTACATGTGGAGAATCAATAAAAGAGCGTAGCATAAAGGAGATACTAAAACTCCAATGGACAGTACGGAGCATGACTTTGTACTGAAACAAGTGGAGGAAGCTGTAATTATTGAAAAAGAGGAAATGGTTGAAGACTTGGGAGATGCTGAACCTCCATGGGAAAGTCAAGACATAGAGACTCCTTCCAAGACGATTGAAATTGATGCTGAGGAGGGTGTACAACCTCCAAGGCATATCATAGTTGAAGATCTGGAAGAGGTTGGTCAAGAGATGGAGATTAAAGAAGAAGAAGCACAGCCCCCATGCCCTTGGTGAGCAATGAAGAAGAGATTGAATTGGAAGAAAGCTACTAAGAGGAAGAGGTTGATATTGAAGAAACTTACAAAGAGGTGGAAATTGTCAGAGAAGAGCACAAGGGAGTGGAGCTTGCAAATTCGTTAACAATACCTCCCCCTAAGTTGCCATCATCCTTCACAACATTCAAGTGGGTAAAATTCATATCCCTTAGCTTTCTAATTCCACTTGAATATGGGCTACTGGAGACGGATGGTCAACTTAGAGCTCTTTGTGGCATTAAGAGTAAGAGGAAGATGATCAGTGGTAAGCATTGTCCTGCAAGGTTCATTATGGTTGGAAGCTTTAAGTTTAAACGCAAAGGTTGGTGTAGAGCTCAATTGAATGGGTCTGGGAAGTTGTTTGGACGCTTCAGTGAGAATTCTAAGGCTGAACCACCCGGATGGAATCATGATAATCAACAAGAAGACGGGTGCAAAAGCAAGACTTGGGACCCCGGAATTCATTCTGGCAATCAACACTCTTGGGGCCTTGTCACTTGCTTTAACTTACTTGAAGGCTTTCTGTGCCTAGTTTGGGATCCCGGAGGCTACTGGAATTCCAAACATTGGTGGAGATTTTTGGATGAATTCAAGCACAAGCCACCATAACAGGGAGCTCACCAAATGTCCAACTTAAGGACTTTAACTAAAAGTGCTAGGTGGGAGACAACCCACCATGGTATGATCGTTCCTTTTCCAATTATAATTTTATTTAGTTTTGTCTGTTTTTGAGTTTTATTTTGCTTCATTGAACCTGGAATAATTCATAGCATCTACATTAGCACTGCATATTACATACTGTATAATTGCATAAAAAAAAATTTTACGCGAAGCGACCGCATCATTGACGCGTCTGCGTCGCAAGTGATTGGAGAAAGTAATAAAACGAACAGAGAGTCACGCGAGAGCGTGGCTGGAGGCGTTCCCGTGGCACAAATCGCCCCACGCGACCGCGTCGGGTGGGAACATTGGCCTCCCACGCGACCGCGTCACTCACGCGGCCTCGTGCCCTGGAATTCGATGTGAAAAGGGTGCATGACCGAAAGTTGTGCTAGAGTGGTGCTGCATTGGTGCTGAACGCACAATTCTTCCCATGCGGACGCATGGCTCACGCGTCTGCGTCATATCCTTCTAATGGCCACTCACGCGATCGCATGCCCCACGCGATCACGTCACCCAACATTTGGCGCAATAAGAGTTTGAACAGAGATTTGTGCAAGTGCGAGGCTGCCCTCGCGCCAGTAGCATAAAACGGGTCACGCGACCGCGTGACCGACGCGACCGCATCAATTAGTATAAGTGCAAGTCACGCGACCGCGTGCCCCACGCGACTGCGTCGCTTGCGCCACACAGCTTCCCCAATTTGCCAATTATCTTATCTTTCTTTTCCCCAAATCCTATTTTCTCTTTTCCCTCATTATTTTCTTCCCCTTTCTTCCTTCCTCCTTCCTCCTTCTTTCTAACTTTCTACTTTCTCTCTCTCTCACCACCATTATCAAGGTTTTTCTTTTCTTCTTCCCTCCTTACTTTTCTATTCTTCTTCTTTATTTTATGGTTTCTTCTTCCTTTCTCTTTTTTTTACTTTCATTGTACATGTTTTCTTTTTCTTTCTTTTTCTTTTAATTGGTGTTAGAAATTTATTTGGGTCATTATGGATTGTTGCAAAATTTTTTGGTAATTATATATTAATTTTTAAAGGGTTGCTTGCATGTTCAATTTATTATTTTCATTAGGTTATTTACCATGCATGCTATGTGTTTGTGAAAATGCCCGTATGGCATTATGCACTATTTTTCAATATCTTTTATCCTACTACTCTGAATGCTTGCTTTTCACAAAACCCTTTTTTTCATATCATATTCATTCAATATAATTGTCATTACAAACATGTTAGTTTGAAAGACTTGGTAATCTAACTTGGACATTGAATGCTTGATCTATGCTACTCATGCATTTGCCAGCATAACAATAAACATCTTGCATTCAATTGTTATTACATGCACTTGCTATATTTCCATTGATGAACTTTTCACATGTAGTCATGACCATGTGTTAACGTCATTCTTCTTTATTGTGCATTGATTATCACCTTTTCCGCTCTCTTCCTTGCTATAACCATTAGCTTTAAAAGTTACCTTTTTTTTTCCTTTCCAGCATGGCCACCAAGAATGGTAAAGAGAAAGCTACTCCTAAACTACCGGCAAGGAAAGGAACAAAAAGAGCCCCAGCTGAGGAACCACAACCCCCATCCACTTGCACATCTTAGCATGCACCGAGGACGGTGCAATCTTTAAGTATGGGGAGATCGATACCGATCTCCATAGGTTAGTACTTTCTTATCTCAACACCAATGTTTAAATTTTCTTTGTAGTTAGTTGTTGCATTTGCATGTTTGATTGCATGATTATTTGATTTTGTGCATATTTTACCACTTGGTTGAAGTAATATTTTCTTTTTCAAGAAACCTTTTAGAGCATTTCACTAATTTGAATAAAATTTAATGTTAAACTTGTTTGAAGAAATATTATACTGGAACATGGTTTAGAGCTTGAACACACAAAACCTGTGAGATTTTGAGCCTACTTGATTGGTTGCATTTTACCAACCAATATTTTATTTTTGGTGTGTGTTATTCTCTCTAAAAGTGTAATCTTTGTCTTGCTTAATTTTATATTTCCATTATTTGATGTATGCATGCACTTATATGATTGAGGCCTTTGTTTCACTAAGCTTACATACCCATATGGCCTTAACCTTTTGGTGCACGAAATTGGAAATCACAATTCTTCACAAATTCGCACAACTAACCAGCAAGTGCACTGGGTCGTCCAAGTAATACCTTACGTGAGTAAGGGTCGATCCCACGGAGATTGTTGGCTTGAAGCAATCTATGGTTATCTTGTAACTCTTAGTCAGGAAAACAATAAAATAATTCACTTATCAAATTTGATTGCAAGGAATAAAAAGGCAGAACACAAATTATACTTGTATGCAATGATGGAGAATATGTTGGAGTTTTGGAGATGCTTTGTCTTCTGAAATTCTTCTTTCCTCTGTTTCTGATTCACGCACGCATGTCCTCCTATTGTAAGCTATGTGTTGGTGGATCACCATTGTCAATGGCTACCATCCATCCTTCCAGTGAAAATGGTCCAGGTGCGCTGTCACCGCACGGCTAATCATCTGCAGGTTCTCAATCGTACCGGAATAGGATTTACTATCCTTTTGCGTCTGTCACTATGCCCAGCACTCGCGAGTTTGAAACTCGTCACAGTCATTCAATCCCTGAATCCTACTCGGAACACCACAGATAAGGTTTAGACTTTCCGGATTCTCTTGAATGCTGCCATCAATCTAGCTTATACCACGAAGATTCCGATTAAGAGATCTAAGAGATATTCATTCATTCTACAGTGGAACGTAAGTGGTTATCAGGCACGCGTTCATGGAGGAATGATGATGATTGTCACGTTCATCACATTCATATTGAAGTGCGAATGGATATCTTAGATAGGAACACACAATGTTGAATGGAAAACAGAAATACTTGCATTAGTTCATCGAGACACAACAAAGCTCCTCACCCCTAACAATGGAGTTTAGAGACTCATGCCGTCAAAAGGTACAAAGTTTAGATCTAAAATGTCATGAGATACAAAATAAATCTCTAAAAGTTGTTTAAATACTAAACTAGTAACCTAGGTTTACAAAAAATGAGTAAACTATGATAGATGGTGCAGAAATTCACTTCTGGGGCCCACTTGGTGTGTGCTGGGGCTGAGACTTAAGCTTCTCACGTGCATGGGCTGTTTTGGGCGTTCAACGCCAGGTTGTAACCTGTTTCTGGCGTTGAACTCCAACTTGTAACTCGTTTCTGGCGCTGGACGCCAGACTACAACATGGAACTGGCGTTGAACGCCAGTTTACGTCATCTATCATTGAGCAAAGTATGAACTATTATATATTGCTGGAAAGCCCTGGATGTCTACTTTCCAAAGCAATTGGAAGCCCGCCATTTGGACTCTTGTAGCTCCAGAAATTCCATTCCGAGTGCAGAGAGGTCAGAATCCAACAGCATCAGCAGTCCTTTTTCAGCCGAATCAGATTTTCGCTCAGCTCCCTCAATTTCAGCCAGAAAATACCTGAAATTATAGAAAAACACAAAAACTCATAGTAAAGTCTAGAAATATGAATTTTTCCTAGAAACTAATGAAAATAAACTAAAAACTAACTAAAACATACTAAAAACTATATGAAATTAACCCCAAAAAGCGTATAAAATATCCGCTCATCACAACACCAAACTTAAATTGTTGCTTGTCCCCAAGCAACTAGATAAATAAAATAGACTACTAATAAGTCAAGAAGCAAAAATATCTCAGAGTTTTTGAGTGAAGTTCAGATTCTAATTAGATGAGCGGGACTAGTAGCTTTTTGCTTCCGAATAGTTTTGGCATCTCACTTTATCTATTGAAGCTCAGAGTGATTGGCTTCTATAGGAACTTAGAATGCAGATAGTGTTGTTGATTCTCCTATTTCAGTATGATGATTCTTGAACACAGCTACTTTATGAGTCTTGGCCGTGGCCCTAAGCACTTTGTTTTCCAGTATTACCACCGGATACATAAATGCCACAGACACATAATTGGGTGAACCTTTTCAGATTGTGACTCAGCTTTGCTAAAGTTCCCAATTAGAGGTGTCCAGAGTTCTTAAGCACACTCTTCTTTTTGCTTTGGACCTTGACTTTAACCGCTCAGTCTCAAGTTTTCACTTGACACCTTCACGCCACAAGCACATGGTTAGGGACAGCTTGGTTTAGCCGCTTAGGCCAGGATTTTATTCCTTTAGGCCCTCCTATCCACTGATGCTCAAAGCCTTGGATCCTTTTTACCCTTGCCTTTTGGTTTTAAGGGCTATTGGCTTTTTGCTCTTGCCTTTTGGTTTTAAGAGCTTTGGCTTTTTCTGCTTGCTTTTTCTTTTTCTTTCTCTATTTTTTTTTTTGCAAGCTTTTGTATTCACTGCTTTTTCTTGCTTCAAGAATCATTTTTATGATTTTTCAGATTATCAATAACATGTCTCATGTTCATCATTCTTTCAAGAGCCAACATATTTAACAGTCTTAAACATCAAATTCAAAAGACATATGCGCTGTTCAAGCATTTATTCAGGAGACAGAAAGCATTGCCACCACATGTAAATAATTAGAATTTTTCTTGTAAAAAAAAAACTCAAAATTTATTGCCTCTAATTCTAAAGAAATTCTTCTATTTTATTCATGTTTAATGATGATGATAAAATTAAATTATAGCTTAATTGGAGATAAAATGAAAAATATAGATACTAATTACTACTATATGACTCCTAAGGTAAAACTAAAATAAAAACAGTTATCACAGAGTTAAGGCTAAGATTGGAATTTAACAACCTGTGTTCTGGAAAGTGGATGTTCCTCTAATCTGCGGGGTGCTTGGTCCTTCAAGAGATAATTTCTGGCGCTTCAATTCCCTTAAATCACGCCCTTGCTCCTCCTGTTCTTTAAGCAAATAGCAAAGAATGCTACTTTGTTCCTTCTGTTCTTTCTTTATTTGTTCCATAGCTTCTTGCATCTTGGTAATAGATGTTTCAAGATACTCCCAGTATTCAGATTGAGGGATTTCTGGGAGAATTTCCTGTGTTCTCTTCTTAATGGGGTCATCCTGTGCTTGTTGTTTTTCCATTGATGCTTTGGTGATTGGCCGCTCAACTGAGATATACTCAGTTATTCCCATCCTTACTCCAGCGTCCTTGCAGAGCATAGAAATCAAGCTTGGATAAGCCAACCTAGCATTTTTGGAATTTTTGTTTGCAATTTTGTAAAATTCAGTTGAAATCAGTTGATGAACTTTCACTTCTTTTCCCATCATGACGCAATTGATCATCACTGCTCTTCTAATAGTGACTTCAGAACTGTTGCTAGTGGGCAGCAGAGAATGCCCAATGAAGTCCAGCCATCCTCTGGCGACTGGTTTGAGATCTTCTCTTTTGAGTTGATTTGGGACACCCTTCGTGCTAGTGGTCCACCTGGCTCCAGGGATACATATATCCTCTAGAATCTTATCCAGGCCCTTGTCTGTTCTCATCATTCTACTATTGAAGGAGTCTGGATCATCTTTCAGCTGAGGTAGCTTTAAGATCTCCCTGATCTTGTCAGGGTGGGTATGAACAATCTTTCTTCTGACCAAGGTCCGATAGTCATAGAGAGCAGATCCAGATAGTCTTTGCTTGTCTGTTTGCCACATATTAACATAGAACTCCTGGACCATATTCCTTCCCACTTTCGTTTCAGGATTAGCTAGGATCTCCCAGTTCCTGATTCGAATTTGCTCCTGGATCTCCGGATATTCGTCTTCTTTCAGATCGAATCTAACTTCCGGGATCACTGATCTTAGACCCATTATTTTGTAATAATGGTCTGAATGTTCTTTAGTTAAGAACTTCCTTTGATTCCAAAGTGGTTTTGGAACACTCTTTTTCTTGCCTCTTGGAGTGGGTTGTTTTTCTTTAGGAGCCATGATCTTAGTGGGTATGGTTTAGTGATCACGGATAAACACACCAAACTTAGAGGTTTGCTTGTCCTCAGGCAAAAGAAAAGAAAGGAAAGGGATAGAAGGAGAGCTAGTGTAGGATGGTGGATGAGAGGAAGGAGGCCGAATGGGTTTTTAAAAGAGAGGGGGTTTTCGAAAATAGGGAGAAAGATAAGATAGAAGATATGATTTTAAAAAAAAGTAAGTATGATAAGAAAAGATATAATTTAAAATTGAAAAGATATGAAAGATATTTGAAAAAGATAAAATTGGATTTTTGAAAAAGATAATATGGAGATTTGAAAAAGATATTGATTAGTTGAAAAGATTTTTGAATGAAAAGAGATAGATTTGTTTTGAAAATTTTGAAAAAGAGTTGAATTGGATTGAAAAAAAGATTTGTGCTTATGGATTAAGATACATTTAATATTTTTAAAGAAGGGTTTTTAGAAATTAGGGATTTTAGAAATTAGGGTTTGTAACATGTTTATGTAAGAAATCATGAATTGAAACATGAAAATTAAGATTAAAATGAAAAATATGAAGAAAAAACGAATTTACCTCCTCCCTACCATCCTGGCGTTTGAACGCCCAAACGCTGCATGTTTTGGGCGTTCAACGCCCAACTGCTGCTTCTCCTGGGCGTTCAACGCCAGGAACTCCTTTGTCACTAGGCGTTTTTCTGGACGCCCAGGACGTTGTAAATCTGGCGTTAAACGCCCAGAATGAGCTTCTTTCTGGCGTTCAACGCCCAGAAGATGCTTCTTTCTGGCGTTTAACAACCAGATGGCTATCCTTACTGGCGTTCAACGCCCAGTGGATGCTTCTTTTGGGCGTTCAACGCCCAAAACAGACTTTTACTGGCGTTTTCTTGCCAGTGAGCTCTTTTTCTCTGTTTTGTGTGCAGAATCCTTCTGTAACCCTGTAAATTTATACAATTGACTCTTTACCTTAGTATCAATGAACTTTATATAAACAAATAAAATCAAGAATAGAGTAAAATGCTTAGAGGAAGTGATGCTCCATGGCTGGGTTGCCTCCCAGCAAGCACTTCTTTATTGCCTTTAGCTGGACCTTGCTGAGCTTTTAATTTAGCTTCAGTCTTGAGCACTCTTGCTCAATATTGCCTTCAAGATAGTGCTTGATTCTCTGTCCATTAACAATGAACTTCTTATCAGAATCAATATCTTGAAGTTCCACATAACCATATGGTGATATACTTGTAATCACATATGGTCCCCTCCACCGGGATTTTAGTTTCCCGGGGAATAGCCTGAGTCTAGAGTTAAACAACAGAACCTTCTGTCTTGGTTCAAAGATTCTAGATGATAGCTTTCTGTCATGCCACTTTTTTTATTTCTCTTTATAAAGCTTGGCATTTTTGAAAGCAGTGAATCTGAATTCCTCTAGCTCATTTAGCTGAAGCAATCTTTTTTCTCCAGCTAATTTGGCATCAAAGTTCAGGAATCTGGTTGCCCAGTAGGCTTTATGTTCCAGTTCCACGGGCAGGTGACATGCCTTACCATATACAAGTTGGTATGGAGAGGTCCCTATAGGAGTCTTGAATGCTGTTCTGTATGCCCACAGAGCATCATCCAAGCTTCTTGCCCAATCCTTTCTACGGGTATTTACAGTCCGTTCTAGGATTCTTTTTAGCTCTCTGTTAGAGACTTCAGCTTGCCCATTAGTTTGTGGATGATATGGAGTTGCCACCTTGTGGCGAATCCCATACCGGACCATGGCAGAGTAAAGCTGTTTGTTGCAGAAGTGAGTGCCCCATCACTGATTAGTACTCTAGGGACCCCAAACCTGCTGAAGATATATTTCTGGAGGAACTTCAGCACTGTTTTAGTATCATTGGTGGGTGTGGCAACGGCCTCTACCCATTTTGATACGTAGTCAACTGCCACCAGAATATAAGTGTTTGAGTATGATGGTGGGAAAGGTCCCATGAAGTCAATTCCCCATACGTCAAACAACTCAATCTCCAAGATTCCTTGTTGAGGCATGGCGTAACCATGAGGCAGATTACCAGCTCTTTGGCAACTATTATAGTTACGTACAAACTCTCGGGAATCTCTATAGAGTGTGGGCCAATAGAAGCCACATTGGAGGACCTTGGTGGCTGTTCGCTCACCTCCGAAATGGCCTCCATATTGTGATCCATGGCAATGCCATAGGATCCTCTGTGCTTCTTCTCTAGGTACACACCTACGGATTATTCCGTCTGCACATCTCTTGAAGAGATAGGGTTCATCCCACAAGTAGTACTTTGCATCAGTGATTATTTTTTTCTTTTGTTGCCTGTTGTACTCTTTGGGTATGAACCTTGCAGCTTTATAGTTTGCAATGTCTGCAAACCATGGTGTTTCCTGAATGGCAAATAATTGCTCATCCGGAAAAATCTCAGAGATCTCAAGAGAGGGTTGGGATGTCCCTTCTACTGGCTCTATCCGGGACAGATGATCAGCCACTTGGTTCTCTGTCCCTTTTATGTCTCTTATTTCTATATCAAACTCTTGCAGAAGCACCACCCATCTGATAAGCCTGGGTTTTGAATCCTGCTTTGTGAGTAGATATTTAAGAGCAGCATGGTCAGTATACACAATCACTTTTGATCCTACTAAGTATGATCTGAACTTGTCAATGGCATAAACCACTGCAAGTAATTCTTTTTCTGTGGTTGTGTAATTTATCTGGGCGTCATTTAAAACGTGGCTAGCATAATAAATGACATGCAGAAGCTTGTCATGCCTCTGTCCCAATACTACACCAATGGCGTGATCACTAGCATCACACATTAGCTCAAATGGTAATGTCCAGTCTGGTGTAAAAATAACTGGTGCTGTGACCAGCTTGGCTTTCATCATTTCAAACGCCTACAGACACTTTGTGTCAAACACAAATGGCGTGTCAGCATCTAGCAGATTGCTCAGAGGTTTTGCGATTTTTGAAAAATCCTTTATAAACCTCCTATAGAATCATGCATGCCCCAGAAAGCTTCTGATTGCCTTAACATTGGCAGGTGGTGGTAATTTTTCAATTACCTCTATTTTTGCTTGATCCACCTCTATTCCCTTGTTTGAAATTTTATGCCCAAGGACAATCCCTTCAGTCACCATAAAGTGACATTTTTCCCAGTTTAAAACCAGGTTGGTCTCTTGGCATCTTTTCAAAACTAGTTTCAGGTGATCAAGACAGGAGCTGAATGAGTCTCCATATACTGAGAAGTCATCCATGAAGACTTCCAGAAAATTTTCCACCATATCAGAGAAAATAGAGAGCATACATCTCTGGAAGGTTGCAGGCGCATTACACAGCCCAAACGGCATCCTTCTATAAGCAAACACTCCAGATGGACATGTGAATGCTGTTTTCTCTTGATCCTGGGGATCTACTACAATCTAGTTATAGCCTGAGTAGCCATCCAAAAATCAATAATAATCATGACCTGCTAGTTTTTCTAGCATCTGGTCTATGAATGGTAAAGGAGAATGATCCTTTCTGGTGGCTGTATTGAGCCTTCTGTAGTCAATACACATGCGCCACCCTGTAACTGTTCTTGTAGGAACCAGTTCATTCTTTTCATTATGAACCACTGTCATGCCTCCCTTTTTGGGGACAACTTGAACAGGACTCACCCAGGGGCTATCAGAAATAGGATAAATAATCACAGCCTCCAGTAATTTGGTGACCTCTTTTTGCACCACTTCCTTCATGGCTGGATTTAGCCGCCTCTGTGGTTGAACCACTGGTTTAGCATTATCCTCCAATAAGATTTTGTGCATGCATCTAGCTGGGCTTATGCCCTTAAGGTCACCTATGGACCACCCAAGAGCTGTCTTGTGTGTCCTTAGCACTTGAATCAGTGCTTCCTCTTCCTGTGGATTTAAAGCAGAGCTTATGATCACTGGAAAAGTGTCACCTTCTCCCAGAAATGCATATTTCAGGGATGGTGGTAATGGTTTGAGCTCGGGTTTAGGAGGTTTTTCCTCTTCCAGAGGAAATTTCAGAGGCTCTTTCATTTCCTCTGAATCCTCCAAATCAGGCTGAACATCTTTAAAGATGCTTCCAACTCTGATTCGAGACTCTCAGCCATATTGATCTCTTCTACCAAAGAGTCAATAAGATCAACTTTCATGCAGTCTTTTGATGTGTCTGGATGCTGCATGACTTTGACAGCATTCAACTTAAACTCATCCTCATTGACTATCAGGGTTATTTCCCCCTGTTGGACATCAATGAGAGTTCGTCCAGTTGCTAGGAAGGGTCTTCCTAGAATGAGAGTAGCACTCTTGTGCTCCTCCATTTCCAGCACTACAAAGTCAGTAGGAAAGGCGAATGGCCCAACTCTGACAATCATGTCTTCAATCACGCCTAATGGGTATTTAATGGAGCCATCAGCAAGTTGGAGACATATCCGGGTTGGTTTAACTTCTTCAGTTAAACCAAGCTTTCTGATAGTGGATGCAGGTATTAGGTTGATGCTTGCCCCAAGATCACAAAAAGCTGTCTTGGTGCAATTACCTTCTAATGTGCATGGTATCAGAAAACTCCCAAGGTCTTTAAGCTTTTCAAGAAAGCTTTTCATAATGACTGCACTGCATTCTTCAGTGAGGAGAACTCTTTCAGTTTCTCTCCAATCCTTCTTATGACTTAAGATCTCTTTCATGAACTTGGCATAAGAAGGTATTTGCTCAAGTGCCTCTGCAAATGGAATCTTTATTTCAAGAGTCCTGAGATAATCTGCAAAGCGAGCAAATTGCTTATCCTGCTCCTCTTGGCGGAGTTTTTGAGGATAAGGTATCTTGGCTTTATATTCCTCAACCTTAGTTGCTGTAGGTTTATTTCCTACAGAAGTGGTTGAAGAAGCCTTTTTAGATGGGTTGTCATCAGCACTTGTGTGTGTCTGATCCCTCACTGGCAATTGAGTGCCAGAGTTAGAAGCTGGAGTGACGTTAGACGCCAGCTCCTCATCTGTTCCTGGCGTCTGAACGCCAGAACTGTGCTTCTTTTGGGCGTTCAACGCCAGATCCTTGCTTGTTTCTGGCGTTGAACGCCAGTCCTGAGCATGGTCTGGGCGTTCAGCGCCAGCCTTCCACTCAATTTCTGGTGTTTTAGCACCAGAATTATTTTTCCCTGAGCTCTTACTGTCCTTAGGTGGATTTTGGGTGGTTTGCTCATTTCTTGGCTTCTTGCTGCCTTGAGGTGGGGTATTTAATGTCTTCCCACTTCTTAATTGAACTGCTTGGCATTCTTCTGTTATTTGTTTTGACAGCTGCTGCTTTGTTTGCTTCAATTGTTCTTCCATATTTATATTAGCCATCCTTGTCTCTTGTAGTCTATCCTTGAATTCGGCTAACTGCTTTGTTAGAAAGTCCAATTGCTGATTGAATTCAGCAGCTTGTTTTACAGGACTGAGTTCAGCAGTTACTGTTTTAACCTCTTCTTTCATGGAAGGGTCACTGCTTAGGTACAGATGCTGATTTCTGGCAACTGTATCAATGAGCTCTTGAGCTTCTTCAATTGTCTTTCTCATATGGATAGATCCACCAGCTGAGTAATCTAGAGACATCTGAGCTCTTTCTGCAAGCCCATAGTAGAAGATGTCTAACTGAACCCACTCTGAAAACATTTCAGAGGGGCATTTTCGTAGAATCTCTCTGTATCTCTCCCAGGCATCATAAAGAGATTCATTATCTCCTTGTTTAAAGCCTTGGATGTCCAGCCTTAGCTGTGTCATCCGTTTTGGAGGAAAGTATTGATTTAGGAATTTTTCTGTCAGCTGTTTCCATGTCCTTATGCTGGCCTTAGGTTGGTTATTTAACCACCTCTTAGCTTGGTCTTTCACAGCAAATGGAAACAGTAATAATCTGTAGACATCCTGATCTACTTCCTTATCATGTACTGTGTCAGCAATCTGTAAAAATTGTGCCAGAAACTCTGTAGGTTCTTCCTGTAGAAGACCGGAATACTGGCAACTTTGCTGCACCATGATAATGAGCTGAGGATTCAACTCAAAGCTACTGACTCCAGTGGAGGGTATGCAGATACTGCTCCCATATGAAGCAGTAGAGGGGTTAGCATATGACCCCAGAGTCCTCCTGGACTGTTCATTTTCGCTTAGGTCCATGATGGAGAAAAGGAGATGATGTAAAATAGAGGAAAAATATTTTTATTTATTTAATTATTTATTTATTTTGAAAACAAAATAAATTAAAATAAATAAAAATGGGTGAAGATTTTTGAAAAAAATGAGGAGAGAGAGAGTGGTTAGGAAATTTTGAAAAAGATAAGATGATTTTTGAAAAAGGTTTTAAATTTTGAAATAAAAATCTGAATTTTAAAGGTAAATTTCGAAAATTTGCTTTACAATAGAGAGAGAAGATATTTTTGAATTTAAAGAGGAGAGAGAAAAACAATAAGATAGCACAAGATTTAAAATTTTTTTAGATCTAATGCTCCTTGTTTTCGAAAATTTTGGAGGGAAAACACCAAGGAACACCAAACTTAAAAATTTTAAGATCAAGACACAAGGAAAACTCAAGAACACTTTGAAGACTCACAAGAGCACAAGAACATGAAGAAAGAACACCAAACTTAAAGAAAAATCAACAAGAAAACACCAAACTTAAAGTTTGGCACAAGATTTATTCAAAGAAAAATTATTTTTGAAAAAGATTTTAAAAATAGGATAGCCAATTACTAAGAACATAAGCACCACGCTCTAGCTAATTGAGCTATAAATTTAAAGTGTTTTAACAAGGTATAAATAATAAAAGACTCTAAACCAAAAAGAAAAATTTTTCCTAATCTAAGCAACAAAATAAACCGTCAGTTGTCCAAACTCAAACAATCCCCGAAAACGGCGCCAAAAACTTGGTGCACGAAATTGGAAATCACAGTTCTTCACAAATTCGCACAACTAACCAGCAAGTGCACTGGGTCGTCCAAGTAATACCTTACGTGAGTAAGGGTCGATCCCACGGAGATTGTTGGCTTGAAGCAATCTATGGTTATCTTGTAACTCTTAGTCAGGAAAACAATAAAATAATTCACTTATCAAATTTGATTGCAAGGAATAAAAGGGCAGAACATAAATTATACTTGTATGCAATGATGGAGAATATGTTGGAGTTTTGGAGATGCTTTGTCTTCTGAAATTCTGCTTTCCTCTGTTTCTGATTCACGCACACATGTCCTCCTATGGCAAGCTATGTGTTGGTGGATCACCGTTGTCAATGGCTACCATCCATCCTTCCAGTGAAAAGGGTCCAGGTGCGCTGTCACCGCACGGCTAATCATTTGCAGGTTCTCAATCGTACCGGAATAGGATTTACTATCCTTTTGCGTCTGTCACTACGCCCAGCACTCGCGAGTTTGAAGCTCATCACAGTCATTCAATCCCTGAATCCTACTCAGAATACCACAGACAAGGTTTAGACTTTCCGGATTCTCTTGAATGCTGCCATCAATCTAGCTTATACCACGAAGATTCCGATTAAGAGATCTAAGAGATATTCATTCATTCTACAGTGGAACGTAAGTGGTTGTCAGACACGCGTTTGTGGAGGAATGATGATGATTGTCACGTTCATCACATTCATATTGAAGTGCGAATGGATATCTTAGATAGGAACACGCAATGTTGAATGGAAAACAGAAATACTTGCATTAGTTCATCGAGACACAGCAGAGCTCCTCACCCCCAACATGGAGTTTAGAGACTCATGCCGTCAAAAGGTACAAAGTTTAGATCTAAAATGTCATGAGATACAAAATAAATCTCTAAAAGTTGTTTAAATACTAAACTAGTAACCTAGGTTTACAGAAAATGAGTAAACTATGATAGATGGTGCAGAAATCCACTTCTGGGGCCCACTTGGTGTGTGCTGGGGCTGAGACTTAAGATTCTCACGTGCATGGGCTGTTTTGGGCGTTCAACGCCAGGTTGTAACCTGTTTTCTGGCGTTGAACTCCAACTTGTAACTTGTTTCTGGCGCTGGACTCCAGACTGCAACATGAAACTGGCGTTGAACGCCTGTTTACGTCGTCTATCCTTGAGCAAAGTATAAACTATTATATATTGCTGGAAAGCCCTGGATGTATACTTTCCAACGCAATTGGAAGCACGCCATTTGGACTCTTGTAGCTCCAGAAATTCCATTCTGAGTGCAGAGAGGTCAGAATCCAACAGCATCAGCAGTCCTTTTTCAGCCGAATCAAATTTTCGCTCAGCTCCCTCAATTTCAGCCAGAAAATACCTGAAATTACAGAAAAATACACAAACTCATAGTAAAGTCCAGAAATATGAATTTTTCCTAGAAACTAATGAAAATAAACTAAAAACTAACTAAAACATACTAAAAACTATATGAAATTAACCCCAAAAAGCGTATAAAATATCCGCTCATCACCTTTCATTATCCTTTGCAAACCAATGTTGAGCCTATTATACCCCTTTGTTCTTTACTTTAGCACATCATTAAGTCTAAGCAGAAAATAATAATGTCCTTAATTTGAATCCTTGGTTAGCTTAGACTAATGAGAGTGCTCATGAATTAAGTGTAGGGAAGTTGAATTTGGAAACATTTGGTTTGAGAATTGAGTATGTTAGAATTTTCTGAAAATGTGAAAGAAATATTTAGGACATGATTCATGCATCCAATAATTTAATCATATGCATTGAGAAAAATAAAAGAAAAGAAGAGAAAAAGAAAAGAAAAAAAAAGAGCAATTAAGCAAAAAGGGGACAAAATGCCCCAAAGTAAGTAGTGAAAGGAATGCATATGTACTGTACTTGAAATTTGAATGCATGAATTTGTGGAAAACATGGTTAATGGATAGTTAGATGTGGTATTATGATTACATGGATTGTCTAAAGTTAGGTGGAAAGTTTAAGTTAATTAAGGATTCAGATTTTAGTCCACTTGGCCAAATACAATCCTACCTTGACCCTAACCCCATTACAACCCTTAAAAGACCTCTTGATATGTGTATTTGTGCATCAAATTTGTGTTGATTGGTAGAAGAAAAGCAAGCCTTAGAAAGCAAGGATAGTAGAGCATTGAGAGAATCGAACCTTAAACACTTGAGCGATTAGAGTGCATACACTTCTAGTGAGGGTTCGATGCTCGATTCTTTGTTCCCGGCTTTCATAAGCTATTTTCTTCTGAAAGTTTACTTGTACTTTATTTTATGATTTGAATTAGTGAAATCCAGTTCATATTTCTTCTTGAAGGATTGTTTACTTTTAACTAAGTAGGTAGAAACATTTTGCATGTAGTTGCATTCATATAGATAGGTTGCATTTCATATTAATCTACCATTCCTCTTCATCTTTATAGCTTCTCTTGAGCTTAGCATGAGGACATGCTAATGTTTAAGTGTGGGGAGGTTGATAAACCACTATTTCATAGTTTATCTTGTGCTCAATTGAGTGGATTTTATCAACTCTTTACCCACTTATTCATACTATTTGTATGGTTTTACATTTGCCTTCCTAATTATGTGCTTTGATTGAAAATATGCTTCTTTGGCCTTAAGTTCCCTATGTTTAATCCTCTCTTATTACCATTAGATGCCTTGATATGCGTGTTAAGTGATTTCAGAGATTATAGGGCAGGAATGGCTCAAAGGATGGAAAGGAAGCATGTAAAAGTGGAAGGAATACAAGAAGTTGGAGAAATTGCTAAGTTGTCCAACTTGACCTCTTCGCACTCAAACGGCTATAACTTTAGCTACAGAGGTCCAAACGACGCGGTTTCAGTTGCATTGGAAAGCTAACGTCCGGGGCTTCAATTTGATATATAATATTCCATAGTTTCTCTGACTCTAGGTGACGCGAATGTGTGCTCCACGTGGACGCGTTGCAGTGGCAAAAATCAGCGTGGCAGATTTCTTTTCCAGCGATTTTTGGGCTGTTTTCGACCCAGTTTTCGACCCAGAAAACACAGATTAGAGGCTATAAAGTGGGGGAATCCATCTATTCATAATAATCATAAGCTCATAATTCACTTTTCATAGTTTTAGATGTAGTTTTTAGAGAGAGAGGTTCTCTCCTCTCTCTTAGGATTTAGGATTAGGATTTCTCTTAATTTTAGGATTACTTCTCTTCAAGTACAGGTTCAATGTACCTCTTATTTATTTTCTACTTTTATTATATACTTTTAATTATTATTTATCTTTTCAATTTGGCTTATGCTACATTCATGTTATGATTTTCTTAATTAATATTATTTGAGGTATTTCAGATTTAAGATTGCTTTGCTTTGTTTATATTGATGCTTTTAATTTAATTTAGATATTTTCTTCCTTTTGGCTTTGGTTAAGTAACTGGTAACGCTTGAGCTGTCAAATAAAGCTGTGGTTGAAATTAGGAGTTGCTCCAATAACTCTAGTCTTTCCATAGGAATTGACTAGGACCTGAGGATCAAGCTAATTAATCCACTTGATTTACCTTCATAGTTAGAGGTTAACAAAGTGGGATTAAAATTCAATTCTCATCACAATTGATAAGGATAGGACTTCCAGTTCTTATACCTTGCCAAGAGCTTTGTTATTTATTATTTTAACAACTTGTCATTTAAATTACTTGTTCCTTACTTCCAAAACCCCCAATTTACAAGACTCATAACCAATGATAAGAACATACTTCCCTGCAATTCCTTGAGAAGACGACCCGAGGTTTAAATACTTCAGTTATCAATTTTAAAGGGATTTGTTACTTGTGACAACCAAAACATTCGTAAGAAAGGTTGATTGCTTGGTTTAGTAACTATACTTGCAACGAGAGTTTACCATAACTTCTAAACCATCAATCTTCATCTCTTCAGCCATGCTAGCATGTTTTAAATAAACAAGCTTGTTAAGAAAGGATTAGTAAGAGGTCTTCCTTTGATAAAATTTGATGAAGATATCACTTGTGATGCTTGTCAAATGGGAAAACAAATAAAGAGTCCATTTAAATCAAAGGAAGACATCTCTACTAAAAGATCACTTGAATTGCTACATATTGATTTATTTGGTCCAACAAGAACTCAAAGCTTAGGTGGTAAACATTATGGTTTGGTAATTGTGGATAACTACACTAAGTTTGGTTGGATTTTATTTCTTGCCACAAAAATGAAGCCTTTTCGGCTTTAGAGATTTTTAGCAAGAAAGTTCAAAATGAAAAGGATTTAAAGATTGCCTCAATAAGAAGTGACCATGGAACTGAATTTCAAAATCAATCTTTTGAATCCTTTTGAGAGGTGATGGGGGAAAATTGATTCCACACAAACTAACCGGCAAGTCTACCGGGTCGCATCAAGTAGTAAAACTCACAAAAGTGAGGTCGATCCCATAGGGATTGATGGATCAAGCAATTTTAGTTTGGTGACAAATTTAGTTAAGATGATAGTTGGTAATTTGAGTGAAGTTTGATTAACAGAATGTAAATTACTGGAAAATAAAAGTGCAAAATGTAAAATGACAAAACTTAAACGGCAAGAAACTTAAATTGCTGAAACTTAAAGAGCAAGAAACTAAAAGAGCTGGAACTTAAATTAGAAGAAATGTAAATAACTGAATCTTAGAGTGCAAGAAATTTAAATTTGCAGAATCTAAATTGCAAAAAAACTTAAATTGCATGAATTAGAAAGGGAATAGGGTGCAGGGGATCAAAATAGCAGTAAGCAGATTCAGATTAAAGTAAATCAGAGAGATCTAAGTTGAAGAAATTTAAAGAAAATGATTCATCAGGGATTGGAGATATCATAATCCATCATGAATCAATTGAGTCTTAACTCCTATCTCAATCATATTAGTAGATCTATGGCGGATTGAAATTGATTGGATCCCAATTCTTTGGTGTTCATGCCCTGGGTCGAGCTGTACGACCCGGGCTGATTGAAGAAAAATCGACCGACCTCTTTAGGTCAGAATTATCCGACTTCTTCTCAAAGAGCTCGGCCAAATCACCAAGAAAGCCCAAAAAAGGGGCCAAACAGAGGAACACGACCCAAATCCAAAGGCAGCCCAAGCCTAGAGAGATAAAGGCGGTTCCCTTGAAGATAAGATTACTTCACTCAAAGATAAGATAAGATAACTATCTTATCCCCAGAAAGATCACTCTACAATATTATAAATACACTGGAGCACCCAGGTATAACTCATACTCTGATTCTACTGAAAACCTGCTTAATACCCTTGCTAACTTAAGCATTGGAGTCCCTTGCAGGTACCACCACCCTCTGGTGACAAAAGATCAGCAGCATTGTCAATCCAACAAATCGGGTGCGGCAGCTCCGGCCACCACACACAAGTCGGACACGTCATCTCCGACCAGCACAGAAGATCTCGTCCGAGATCGACGTACAATTTCAAGTAACCCTCAGAACATTGGCGCCATTGCCAGGGAACCTGGAAGTCATCCCATTATCATGGCGGACAACCTTCACAACGACCACAATTCTGATTTGGAGAACAGAATGCCATATAAGAACGTGGACGTCGCACCAGACGATACTTCTCAGCCTAACAAAGACAAGAATTTGCCAAGCACAAGAGTCATGGAGGCACTTCAAGCTCAACAAGATCGCCTCAAACAACTCGAAAAAGAGGTCGAATATCAAAGGGAGGCCGAGAGAGACCTACAAAGGGAAGCTAGAGGACGCCTAGAATTAGAAGACAAGCTCCTAAAGCTTGAAGCCGACCTCAAAGCTAAAACTACCCGATCCAGCCATGAAGATAGCCCCAGCAAGGACCAAGACCCATTCATCAAAGAGATCATGAAGGCCAAAATCCCAAAAGACTTCAAACCCCCTGACATGACTCCGTACGACGACACATCAGATCTCAGCCATCATCTCAATAATTTCAGAAGTAGAATGCATCTCACCGACGCCTCAGACGCCATTCGATGCAAAGCCTTTCCAACAACCCTGACAAAGACAACAATTAAGTAGTTCGACACTCTGCCCCCCAGATCTATCATAAGTTTCGACGACTTGGCCAAGAAATTTCTTGCCAGATTTTCCATCCAGAAAGACAAAGTCAAACATGCCCCGAGCCTTCTAGGGATCAAGCAAGGAGATCGGGAGAGTCTTCGCAGCTACATAGAGAAGTTCAACAAAGCGTGCCTTGACATACAAAGCCTACCAATAGAAGCAGCCATTATGGGACTAATCAATGGCCTGCGAGAAGAACCATTTAGTCACTCCATATCAAAGAAACATCCAACATCTCTGAATGAAGTACAGGAACGAGCAGAGAAGTACATCAACATGGAGGAAAACTCTCGGCTAGGAGAAACCTCAAAATCCAGATTCTCCTACTCCTCCCGGGATAAGGATAAAGAATCCAAGAAAAAAAGAAGATCAATATGGCGAGAAGCCTAAAAAATACAACAACTATACCCCTCTCCGGGTGTCTCTTGTGGATGTTTACCGAGAAGTATGCCATACTGAAAAGATCTCGCCACCTCATCCACTCAAAAGTAAGAAAGGAAGAGGAAATCGGACAGAATACTGTGAATATTACCGAATCTATGGACATCCTACCAATGAATGGTTCGACTTGAAAAATGTTATTGAGAAATTGGTAAGAGAAGGACGACTAGATCGGTATCTAGCCAAGAAATCGGATGAGCCTCGAAAAAGAAGAAGGGACGAAGAGGTCGGACGAAGAGAGCGACCACCCTACACCCCAGAGAGACACATTCACATGATAAATAGAGGATTCGCAAGAGGAAGGATCTCAAAATCATCTCGCAAAAGGCACCTCAAAGAAATATATCATATGGAGGGAGGAGAAGGATCACCCGACCTCCCTACTATTACTTTCACCCAAGACGACGCGGCAGGCATCATCCCGGGACATGACGATCCTATGGTCATCACTATCATAGTGGCCAATGCAAACCTTCACCGCACATTGGTAGACCAAGGAAGCTCGGTGGATATCTTATTTAAATCCACCTTCGATAAACTCGGCCTCTTGGAGAAAGAACTTAGAGCATATCCGAACAGCTTGTTTGGACTAGGAGACACTCCAATCCAACCGCTTGGATACATCTCACTACACACAACCTTCGGAAAAGGAACCCGATCAAGGACACTCAATATAGACTACATTATACTCAATGTAAGCTCAGCCTACAACGCCTTGATAGGTCGGGCAACATTGAACCAGCTCGCAGCAGTAGTTTGAACTCCACATCTATGCATGAAATTCCCAACTCCAGAAGGGATTGCTATGATAAAAGGAGATAAAAAATAGCGCGACGCTGTTACAATGAAAGTCTGAACCTCAGAGGCAAAGGGGAAGAAATCCATACCATCGAACTCGGAGGAGTCCAAAGACGGGAAGAACTTCGCCCACAACCCGAGGACAAAATCGAAGAAGTCCAGATCGGAGATACCCCGGACAAAATAACAAATTTAGGGGCATCCCTAAAGAAAAAGATGAAGGAGCCCTTGATATAGTTCCTAAGGGATAATGTCGACCTCTTCGCATGGAAGGCTGCAGACATGCCGGGCATAGACCCCAAGCTAATGAGCCATAAACTGGAAGTATACCCAGGATCTCGGCCAGTACAGCAGAAGCGTAGAAACTCGGACCGGAAAGATCCCAAGCTGTGAAAGAACAGGTACAAGCTCTATTGGAGGCAGGATTCATAAGAGAAGTCAAGTACCCCCTATGGCTAGCCAATGTTGTCTTGGTAAAAAAGTCAAATGGGAAATGGCGGATGTGCACCGATTATACCGACCTCAAAAAAGCCTGCCCAAAAGATCCCTATCCACTCCCAAACATCGATACTCTAGTGGATGCTTCCTCCGGATACAAGTACCTCTCATTCATTGATGCTTACTCAGGATACAACCAAATCCCAATGTATCCACCTGATCAGGAAAAAACCTCATTCCTAACTCCAAGAGCAAACTATTGTTATGTCGTCATGCCATTCGGACTCAAAAACGCAGGAGCTACTTACCAAAGACTAATGAACAAAGTCTTCACAGACCATATCAGGAAACTCATGGAGGTATATGTAGATGACATGTTGGTAAAAACACAGAGTGAAGAGTCGCTACTATCTGACCTCACCAAAGTGTTCGACACCATAAGAAAGCACGGTATGCGACCAAATCCAGGAAAATGCACCTTTGCAATTGAAGCTGGCAAGTTCTTGGGCTTCATGCTCACACAAAGAGGAATTGAGGCAAACCCAGATAAATGTCGGGCAATACTTGACATGAAAAGTCCGACTTGCGTCAAAGAGGTACAACAACTCAACAAAAGACTGGCAGCCCTATACAGATTTCTAGCCGGATCAGCCATAAGATCTCTCCCCTTCTACGCCACTTTAAAGAAGGGAAAGATGTTTGAATGGACAATGGAGTGCGAACAAGCCTTCCAGGAGTTCAAAAAATTCCCGGGACAACCACCCATTCTCACCCGACTATGGAAAGAAGAAGCACTCATATTATACCTTGTAGTAGGAAGTCGGGCAGTAGCTTCAGCACTAGTCAGGGAGGATGAAAGTGGACAATAACCCATATACTTAAAGAAGGGAAAGAGGTTTGAATGGACAACGGAGTGCGAACAAGCATTCCAGGAATTTAAAAAATTCCTGGGACAACCACCCATTCTCACCCGACCACGGAAAGAAGAAGCACTCATACTATACCTTGTAGTAGGAAGTCGAGCAGTAGCTTCAGCACTAGTCAGGGAGGATGAAAGTGGACAACAACCCATATACTTCATCAGCAAAGCACTACAGAGATCTGAGCTGAACAATCAAAAAATAGAGAAGTTCGCCTATGCTCTCATATTAACTTCTCGACGAATTTGCCTATATTTTCAAGCTCACACCATTAAGGTTCGAACCAACTAACCCATGAGACATATTCTACAGAAAACAGATTTAGCAGGAAGAATCCTTCAATGGGTAGTCGAGTTGTCTGAATTCTACCTTCAATATGAAGCTCGGACAACCATCAAATCCCAATATCTGGCCGATTTCATCGCAGAGTATACTGACACCCCCAGAAATCCTTACAAATTGGAATCTTTATGTGGATGGCTCTTCAAATAAAACTGGGAGTGGAGTAGGTGTGATAATAGAAAGCAATCAGAGAACCCAAATCGAACTCTCCCTGAAGTTCGAGTTCCCTACCTCCAATAACCAGGCTGAGTACGAGGTGTTATTGGCTGGTTTGAAACTGGCTAAAGAGGTGAGAGCCTAAAAGCTTGTCATCTTCAGTGATTCACAAGTCGTCACCTCGCAAATAGCAGGGACCTACCAAGCTAAAGACCCTGCCATGAAAAAGTACCTCGACAAAACCCAGGAACAACTTGGACAATTCAAGGAACATGAGATCCGACATATACCTCGAGAACAAAATGCCCGAGCTGACGCACTCTCAAAATTAGCCAGCACCAAACCAGGGGACAATAATAGAAGCCTCATCTAGGAAAAACTGCAGAACCCGTCAATCTTGGAAGGAGACAAAGTCCTAGCCATATTAGGTCAGGATCAAGGGTGGATGACTCCCATAATCAACTACCTCAAATCAGAGATACCCCCTACAGATAAAAAGGAGGTAAAGAGGTTAAAGCGGGAGGCACAGTATTACACCATTATAAACAACATCCTATACAAGAGAGGGATTTCGACGCCCCTACTAAAATGTGTACCAACCTCTAACACAAAAGAGGTCTTGGAAGAGATACACAGTGGCACATGTGGCATCTCGGAGCTCGAGCTCTTGCCAAGAAAGTACTCCGAGCCGGATACTTTTGGCCAACTTTGCAAAAAGAAGCCACCTAGTTCGTCAAGACATACCCACCATGTCAAAAACATGCTAACTTCCACATCGCCCCACCAGAGGAGCTCATCAGCATAACATCACCTTGGCCATTTGCAAAGTGGGGACTCGATCTCCTCGGGCCCTTCCCTCAAAGATTGGGATAGGTCAAGTTCCTCATCGTAGGGGTAGATTATTTTACAAAATGGATTGCAGTAGAGCCCCTAGCCAACGCCAGTGCCCAAAGAAGTCAGAAATTCCTATATAGGAACATTATCACAAGGTTTGGAATCCCTTATTCCATTACCACAGACAATGGCACTCAATTCACAGATGCAGGCTTTAGAAAGTTGGTAGCCGACTTGAAAATAAAGCACCAATTCACATCCATAGAACACCCCAGGCTAATGGATAGGCAGAAGCTGCCAATGAAGTTATATTAGCCGGGCTAAAACGAAGATTACAGGATGCAAAGGGAGCCTGGGCTGAAGAGCTCCCACAAGTCCTATGGGCATATCGGACAATGCCACACTCCACGACAAGGGAGTCACCCTTCCGACTAGCTTATGGCATGGATGCAATGATCCCAGTAGAAGTCGAAGAAGGGTCCCCCAGAACGATCTTCTACAGTGAAGAGGCCAACTCCCAACTTCAAAAAGAAGAGCTCGACCTACTTTCAAAAATACAGGAAAGAGCTCAGATCAGGGAGGAGGTGCTAAAACATCGAATGGCCTCAAGATACAATCAAAAGGTAGTACATCGAAGTTTTGCCAACAACAGCCTCATCCTAATCCGAAATGATATCGGAACAAGTCGACCTGGAGAGGGAAAACTCGCAGCAAACTGGAGGGGACCCTACCGAGTCATAGAAGTACTCGAAAAAGGCTACTACAGGCTGTCCAAACTCGAGGGGCGAGAGCTACTAAGGTCATGGCACGCCTGCAACCTAAGAAGGTATTATAGTTAGGAGGTAATAAAGATCTTAGGATAAGGTGCACTCTTTTTCCTTAAAAGATTTTTTAACGAGGCGCCAAGCTAAGATCTATGAACTTCCTGACTTAGAATGGTAAAGCACCCATATATATATATATATATATATATATATATATATATATATATTTGCATGTTTTCTATTTTCAATAAAGTTTTTTCAGATTTTCTACAAATCCTCTTTATCAAGACGCATTAATATGAAAGGCAAAAATTCATCACCCGATTATAAAGCTACAGATCGGCAAAAGTGAAAACCAAACTCACTGCTCGATCATGATAAGGTCGGCGAAGATGAAAACCGAATTCATCAAAGGTCAGACCAAGCGATCAAAATCGGCAAGATGAAAAGCGACAAAAATAGAATAATGCAAGAAGTTATAAAAAGCGATCCATGAATAGAGGCCTGACGTGGTCTGAAACAAAAAAATGGATTGCTAGAAATAACTTAGAATGGACCGACATAAAAGAAGTCGGACCAGATCAAAGCGACAAAAAGTTATAAAAAGTAACCCATAGAAAAGAGGCCTGGCCAGCCCTGAAAATAGATTACTAGAAATAACTTAGAAGGGACTGACATGATGAAATCGGCCCAACAAAACTACAAAAAGTTATAAAAAGTAATCCATAAAAAAAGACCTGACAAGGTTCAAATAAAATAGATTACTAGAAATAACTTAGAAGAGACCGGCATGATGAAGTCGGCCCAACAAAACTACAAAGTTATAAAAAGTAATCCATAAAGAGAGACCTGGCAAGGTCCAAATAAAAAATGGATTACCAGAAATAGATTAAAAGGGACCGACATGAAGAAGTCGGACCAAACCAATTAAAAGCAACAGAGTTATAAAAAGTAAATCCAAAGGGATTACTAAAAATAATTCGCAAAGAAATCGACCGCTAGAAGACGTGCGCTATAAGGGACTCAAGTCGGACCCAGAAATCCATAACCTCAATAAAATCAATCTGCAAGTATTCTATTAAAGAATGCGAAGAAAAATAGCTGAACAAAGCTAGCTTCAAGTAGGAAATAAAGCACAAAGGCAATCAAAAGAGGTCGGACATCAAGATGCCAACACTCTAAAGATGCCTAGCTACATACAAAGCATATCATGAAAGAACAAAGCTGGCATAATAAAAAGCTCAAGAGGCCACCCGAAAAAGCCGACCTCAAGTGCTTAAAGAAACTACTTCATTTTTCTACATAGAGTTGCTATAGAAAAGCAACCAAAATATCCATGTCAAGACCATAAGTTACAGAAATAAGAGTTCAAAAGCCCACAGACCGGGCTGTATAAAACATCAAATAAAATTCATCAAAGATCCAGGTTCTCATCGGGAGTAGCATCCTGAGTCGATGAAGGATAGATGATCTTCGTAGGAATTTCATCTACAGTCCCATCATTCCAGTTCAAAATCTGGACATCAGGGTCGGACTCGGGCTGGCCGACCTCAGTAGTAGGAGTTGAAGAAGCCGGGGCAGCAGAGGCTTTGGCAGATGGCGCAGGAGGAAGGTCTACATCTACATCGTCATCATCCGGGCCATCAGGGACAATCTTGCCAACTTCTACAATGTTGTCCAAGCTGAATAGGGTGAGGTCGAGCTTGGGCACAAGAAATCGAACCTGAGCCTTCAAATTCTCATAAGCAGCATTCACGCTACCTACAAGATGGCTTTGGAGCTCGGTATAGTCGGCCTGAGCAGATTCCAACCTCTTCCTGAGCTCTATCATCTCACCATAAGTCAGGACATAGCTCTCCTTGTGCTTTTGCGCCATCTCCTCAGCCAGATTTGCAGAAGCCACCGCAGCAGTAGCCTGAGTCTTCTCACCTTCCAACTCCTTTTTCAGCTTAGCCACCTTCACCTCGAGCTCTTCCTTTAAACCCTTGATCCTGTCATATTTCGACTTGGCCTCCTCCATAAAAGCCTTTGTCGCGTGAACTGGAAGATCCTGGGCAGTCCGAAATAACGCTACCCCCATATGTGCCATTTTTATACTACTCTGGGTAATGAAGTCCAAATGACGAAGAATGGATACGTCGTCAGTAGGAACAACACCATAAGGAGCAATTTGTTGATCAACAAACCCGACAGCATCAAAATCGGGAGCATCCAGATTGAAAGGCTCAACAGTCCTTTGTCTTTTTGGAGGAGGGACGACAGTAGGAGAAGAGGTAGCAGCAGAGGGCTGGGGAGGATCAACCAAGTGGACCTGAGGAGTAGGAATCATCTTCCTCGGTCCAGAAGTGCTCAATATCGGCTTTTTAGGGGGAACCTGAGAATATCCTTCCCCAGCCACCTTTGCCGAGATGTTCTGGGTAGCTGTAGCTTTCCTCGCCTTTTTAAAGGCCTTCATAGAATCATTATTTTTAACCTTCTTTGAAAAACACAGCAACACAAGTTACAAAAACTGGAAGAAACAGAAATAAAAAACAAGCAAACAAAGCAAAAAGAAGTTGACCACTACCCAGCTCAGCTCGGACAAGGGAAGGGTCTCCTAAGAATCTCTTTGTGTCGAGATAGGGAGGTTGTCCCCAAATCCCCTCCAACAAAGTCACAAAAATCTGCTCGACCTCATCAAGCATCTCCCATGTATATCTAGATACTACAACGTTCTTTTGCCAATATAAGGGAAAGGCAGGTTCATTATTCGACTCCAAGAAAAATGGTCGAGCTCCCTCAATAGCTCGGACCTTAAAAAAGTAGTTCTTAACATCCCTAAAAGACTCATCGTACATAAAAAACACTTTGTGTCCTTGGGCAGACCTGAAAGAAATCCAAGAAGCTTTCTTTTTGGTAGTCCCAGGCTTGGTCAAGACAAAGAAGTAAAGAAAGAGAGTTTGAGAGGGAGTGACATCCAACTCTTGGCAAAGCAACTTAAAGATCTTGATAAATCCCCAGGAGTTTGGATGGAGTTGGGATGGAGCTACATTACACGACCACAACAAGTCAGTCTCAAAGGAGGGAAAAGGAACGGTGATGTTCATTTGGCTGAAAAAGTAGTCGTAAGCGTAAAAGAAGGGGAGTTCCCCCTGGGTCAGAGAAGGAAAGCAAACCCTTTCATCGGAGTCAGGCGCTACCAATTCATAGTTTTTCTCTTGATCCCTACTACTACAGATCTGGTGATGTTTTCTAAGCTCCACGATGTACTCAGAATTAACTACTGAAACACACATCAGGACGAGGGAGTCCAGCCAATCAGACATGCCCTCGGGGACTTTGGAGGAGGTCTCGACAATATTTTTGCGAGAAGACATGTTCAACTAATCCCTACAGTAAGAAAAAGAAAAATAGGTTACAACTCGGGCAAGGCAAAGAAAGAAACTCGGACTAAAGCACGCAAAAGTTAAAAAGCCAAATACGACAGCAAAAGGAAACCCCAGGATTCACATGAAAGATCCAGGGTCATCTTTTGGAGGCAGTTATGGAATAAGAACTCAGGAAAAATCTACAAGCCTACATCTCGACACCTCCTAACAAGAAAATAATCCTCTTTTAGCAAAGCAACACCCCGAAAGGAAAATCAAGAACTAGAAAATCATCAAAGCGTAGCTTTTTATCTATTAGCAAAGGGAACTA
This sequence comes from Arachis hypogaea, assembly GCF_003086295.3. Taxonomy (NCBI): domain Eukaryota; kingdom Viridiplantae; phylum Streptophyta; class Magnoliopsida; order Fabales; family Fabaceae; genus Arachis; species Arachis hypogaea. The sequence goes on from NC_092054.1 coordinate 137,778,186, forward strand.
TCAATGCATCTAACATGCCAAAGGGAAATCATTAAAGAAGCAACCTTTTTCAAAAATCAAGCAGTTCATCACCCCAAAACTTCAAATGCAAGGACACAATCAGAAGCAATAACAACATTCAAAGCCCTAGAAACATCAACTAGCAGGAAATAAGAAAAGGTGTATGTAAAAAACCCTAGAATAAAGCATATCACAGAAATAATCAGACACAGTAGACAAAAGAAAGATTCAAAACTCTCCAACGTGGAAGCAAGCAAAATTTCTTAAATCAAGGCATCAAAAATACATAGCATGAAAAGAATAAAGACAAAGAAACCAACCTGTGAAGAAGACGATGAAATGTCAAAGCAAAAGGCGAGCATCTCCAACGATCACTTCCGGAAAGCAAGAAAAGTACGAAGACGTGAAGAGCTTGGAAACAGTAGAGCTTTGAGTCACAGACAAAATAGAAGAAGCAAAAAGAAAAGGGGGGGAGTTACGGCAAGCACGAAGAAGAGAAACTGAAGGGATGGCACTTTGAAATTTCAAAAGTTAAAATGAGAGATAGGGAAACGGCAAAAAAGGAAGTTAATTAAATCCTTAAAAGCCTTCGCACATTCCCTAGAAAAAGCACAACGCACGAGACAGTTAGAAAGAGTGAGAAAACGTTCTGCATTTTAAACCACTGAAGGGAAAATGCTACCCAGCGAAGATCAACCAAAAGTGCTCGAGCTCGGCTTCTCCGGTAAAGGATCGAAGCCTAAGGGACTTGACCTTAAAAAAGACCAACCTCAAGCAGGGGCACTGTTCGTGCCCTGGGTCGAGCTGTACGACCCGGGCTGATTGAAGATAAATCGACCGACCTCTTCAAGTCAGAACTATCCGACTTCTTCTCAAAGAGCTCGGCCAAATCACCAGGAAAGCCCAAAAAAGGGGACAAACAGAGGAATACGACCCAAATCCAAAGGCAGCCCAAGCCTGGAAAGATAAGGGCGGTTCCCTTGAAGATAAGATGACTTCACTCAAAGATAAGATAAGATAACTATCTTATCAATAGAAAGATCACTCTACAACATTATAAATACACTGGAGCACCCCGGTATAACTCATACTCTGATTCTACTAAAAACCTGCTTAATACCCTTGCTAACTTAAGCATCGGAGTCCCTTGCAGGTACCTGAAGAACTGAAGATTGATGGTTTAGAGGTTATAGTAAACTCTCGTTGCAAGTATAGTTACTAAACCAAGCAATCAAGCTTTCTTACAAAAGTTTTGGTTGTCACAAGTAACAAATCCCTTTAAAATTGATAACCGAGTATTTAAACCTCAGGTCGTCTTCTCAAGGTATTGCAGGAAAGTATGTTCTTATTATTGGTTAGGAGTCTTGTAAATTGGGGGTTTTGAAAGTAAGGAACCAGTATGTTAAATGATAAGAAAAATAAAATAGCAATAATAAAATAAACTCTTGGCAAGGTATTAGAATCGGAAGTCCTATCCTTATCAATTATGATGAGAATTGGATTTTAATCCCACTTTGTTAACCTCTAACTATGAAGGTAATTCAAGTGGATTAATTAGCTTAATCCTATGGAAAGACTAGAGTTATTGGAGCAACTCCCAATTTCAACCACTGCTTTATTTGACAGCTCAAGCGTTACCAATTACTTAACCCAAGCCAAAAGGGAGAAAATATCTAAATTAAATCAAAAGCATTCATATAAATAAAGCAAAGTAAAATTGAATCTGAAAATACCTCAAATTGCATTAATAAAAGAAATCAAATCTAACATGGATATTCATAAATTAAATTAAGAAAATAAATAAAAAGAACATTGAACCTGATAAAAAGAAACAATTCTGAAAGCAAAGAAATCATAAATCCTAATCCTAAGAGAGAGGGGAGAACCTCTCTCTCTAAAAACTACATCTAAAACTAAAATTGTGAATTTTGAAAGCTTATCATTATGACTGGATGCATTCTCCCACTTTATAGCCTCTAATATGTGTGTTCTGGGCTGAAAACTGGGTCAAAAGCAGCCCAAAAATTGCCCCCTGCGATTTCTGTTACGTTCAGGTCGCGAAAAAGTGACGCGAAGGCGTTGTCCACGCGTCCGCGCGGATTGAAGTTCGCAGATGCGACGCGGCAGCTATGACAAATTATATATCAAATCGAAGCCCCGGACGTTAGCTTTCCAACGCAACTAAAACTGCGTCGTTTGGACCTCTGTAGCTAAAGTTATAGTCGTTTGAGTGCGAAGAGGTCAGGCTGGACAGCTTAGCAATTTCTCCAACTTCTTGTATTCCTTCCACTTTTGCATGCTTCCTTTCCATCCTCTGAGCCAATCCTGCCCTGTAATCTCTGAAATCACTTAACACACATATCAAGGCATCTAATTGTAATAAGAGAGGATTTAAACATAGGGAACTTAAGGCCAAAGAAGCATGTTTTCAATCAAAGCACATAATTAGGAAGGCAAATGTAAAACTATGCAAATAGTATGAATAAGTGGGTAAAGAGTTGATAAAAATCACTCAATTGAGCACAAGATAAACCATAAAATAGTGGTTTATCAACCTCTCCATACTTAAACATTAGCATGTCCTCATGCTAAGCTCAAGAGAAGCTATAAAGATGGAGAGGAATGTTAGAATGTATGAAATGCAACCTATCTATATGAATGCAACTACATGCACAATGTTTCTACCTACTTGGTTTAAAAGTAAATAAATTCTCCAAGAATAAATATGAACTGGATTTCACTAATTCAAATCATAAAAATGAAGTACAAATAGACTTGTAGAGGAAAATAGCTCATGAAAGCCGGGAACAAAGAATCGAGCATCGAACCCTCACTGGAAGTGTATGCACTCTAATCGCTCAGGTGTTTAAGGTTCGATTCTCTTAATTCTCTACTAACCTTGCTTCCTAAGGCTTGCTCTTCATCTAACAATCAACATAAATTTAATGCACAGATACACATATCAAGAGGTATTTTAAGGGTTGTAATGGGGTTAGGGTCAAGGTAGGATTGTATTTGGCCAAGTGGACTAAAATCTGAATCCTTAATTAACTTAAACTTTCCACCTAACTTTAGACAATCCATGTAATCATAATACCACATCTAACTATCCATTAACCATTTTTTTTTTCACATATTCATGCATTCTAATTTCAAGTACAGTACATATGCATTACTTTTACCACTTACTTTGGGGCATTTTGTCCCCTTTTATTTTTTTGCTCTTTTTCTTTTCTTTTTCTCCTTTATTTTTCTCTTTTTTTATATATTTATTTTTTTCTTTTATTTTTCTCAATGCATATGATTAAATTATTGGATGCATGAATCATGTCCTAAACATTTCTTTTACATTTTTAAAAAATTCTAACATACTCAATTCTCAAACCAAATGTTTCCAAATTTAACTTCCCCATACTTAATTCATGAGCACTCTCACTAGTCTAAGCTAACCAAGGATTCAAATTAAGGACATTATTGTTTTCCGCTTAGAGTTAATGATGTGCTAAAGTAAAGAACAAGGGGATATAATAGGCTCAACATTGGTTTGCAAAGAATAATGAAAGGGTAAGGCCATATGGGTATGTAAGCTCAGTGAAACAAAGGCCTCAATCATGTAAGTGTATGCATACATCAAACCATGGAAATATAGAATTAAGCAAGACAAAGATCACAATTTTAGAGAGAAAAACACACCAAAAATAAAATATTGGTTAGTAAAATACAACCAATTAAATAGGCTCAAAATCTCACAGGTTTTGTGTGTTCAAGCTCTAAACCATGTTCCAGTATAATATTTCTTCAAACAAGCGTAACATTAAATTTTATTCAAATTAGTGAAATGCTCTAAAAGGTTTCTTGAAAAAGAAAATATTACTTCAACCAAGTGGTAAAATATGCACAAAAATCAAACAAACATGCAAATGCAACAACTAACTACAAAGAAAATTTAAACATTGGTGTTGAGACAAGAAAGTACTAACCCATGAAGATCGGTATTGACCTCCCCACACTTAAAGATTGCACCGTCCTCGGTGCATGCTGAGATGTACAAGTGGACGGGCTGATTCAACTGATGCCTTTCTCCAAAGATTGTGCAGGTAGACTTGTTTGTCTTCCCATTAAGAAGCTTTTCCTCTCCCTTCGTGGTGGCCATCCTGAAAGAAGAGGGAAAAGAAGAAAAGTAACCCAAAAATAAAGATAGAAAATAAATAAAATATGGGTGTTAATGCCAGATAATAAGGATCTCAATTACATGGTAGCTACAACATGCAAGTGAGAAAACAGTAGAAGTACATGGCAAAGCAAGAGTGCAAAAATTTGCAACAATGAGAAAGAGAGTGTGGGTAAGGAGAGATAATATAAATCCATGTCAATGTAAAAGTAATACAGGTATAAAAGATTGGCATTGATATAAATAATATTACCTATCCAGAATAAAACAAGTCACTAAGCACCTAAAATAATTCAAGAGAAGATGCAACAGTTAAATAAGAAAATTTTAACACCAAAGGAAAAATAATGAATTTAGAAAAGAAAGCAAAAATATGCACAAAATTAAGATGCAATGAATGAAATATACAAATAAATTAAGTAAAATAAAATAAAAGATAAGAAGAATGAGAACGGAAAGAACGGAAGAAGAAGTAAGTAAGAAAGGAGGGAGGAAAAATTAGGATTGAAGAAGAAAAGATAAGATATTTGGCAAATTAGGATAAACTGTGCGGCGCAAGCGACGCGGACGCGTGGGGCACGCGGTCACGTGACTTGCACTTATATGTATTGACGCAGTCGCGTCAGTCACGCGGTCGCGTGACACAGTTTATGCTACTAGCGCGAGGGCAGCCTCGCACTCGTACAACTCTCTGTTCGAAACTTAGTATTGCCAAAATCCAGGGTGACGCGGTCGCGTGATCGACGCGATCGCGTGAGTGGCCATTATGGGGGTATGACGCGGACGCGTGAGCCATGTGTCCGCATGGTAGGGTTTGTGCGTTCAGCTTCCACCTCCTTGTAAGCTTCTTCATTTTCAACCTCTTCCTCTTGGTAGCTTTCTTGCAATTCAATCTCCTCTTCATTGCTTTCCAAGGGCATAGGAGGCTGTGTTTCTTCTTCTTTAATCTCCATTTCTTGACCAACCTCTTCCAAGTCTTCAACTATGATATGCCTTGGAGGTTGTACACCCTCCTCAACATCAAATGCAATCGTCTTGGAAGGAGGTTCTATGTCTTGACTTTTCCATGGAGGTTCAGCATCTCCCAAGTCTTCAACTACTTCTTCTTCTTCAATAATTCTGGCTTCCTCCACTTGTTCCAGTACAAATTCATGCTCCTTACTATCCACCGGAGTTTCTAATGTCCCCTTCATGCTACGTTCTTCATTAGATTGTCCGCATGAAGACATGGGGGTTCCTTGAGTGTCCGAACATCGGGAAGCTAATTGATTTATTGCTTGGTTCAATTGATGAAGTGTGGCATTAAATTTTTCAAATGTTTCCTTGAGTTTCTCCATTGATTCTTGGGGTGATGGATATGGACATGATGCATAGGGAGGTGGTGGTTCTTGGGAGTAATTGGGTTGGAATTGGGGTGGTTCTATATATGGTTCATATGGTTCATAAGGTGGTTGGTATGGTGGATGAGGGTTAGGATCATATGAAGGTGATTGGTGGTAGTTGGCTTATGAGTGTGGTGGTTCAAAGTTGTGTTGAGGAGGTTCATAGGCATATGATGGGGGTCCATCATATCTATCATCTTGGTATGCCCCCTGGAATGGCTCTTGACTATAGTAATTTGGTGGATGTTGGTTGTCATGGAAGGGTCCACCATAACTATTGTCTTGGTATGCATCGTGGAATGGTCTTTGTCTGTGGTACTGTGGAAGGTGTTGTTGCTGGAAGGGTTGATCAGATCCTCGTGGCTCCTTCCATCTCTGATTGTTTTGACCTTGATGCATGTTCCTGTTATAATTTCCATTCCTTGCAACAACATTGGAACCAAACTCAAAGCGAGAGGGGTGAGAACTCATAATAGTAAATAAAAAATTAAAAATGAAAATAAAAATAATTTTAAATTAAAAGGTTATTTAAATTTTGAATTTTGAATTTTTGAAAATTGAATTTTGAAATTTGATTTTTGAAATAAGATAAGATAAGATTTTTAAAAAAGATATGATTTTTGAAAAAGATTTGAATTTTGAAAATTGAAATTTGAATTTTGAAATGTGAGTTTTAAATTTTGAAATTTTGAATTTAATGAGGAAAGAGAAAAAAAATAAAATGACACTAAACTTAAAATTTTTAGATCAAAACGAAGAAAACAACTAAGAACAACTTGAATATCAAGATGAACACGAAGAACAAATTTTTGAAAAAATTTTAATAACTAAATAAAAACCAATAACCTCTTAATTTATGAAAAAGCAAAAATAAAAACAAAAATAAAAACAAATAAACAAGCAAAAGAAAATATTTACAATAACCAATAATAAGGCACACGTTTGCAATTCCCCGGCAACGGCACCATTTTGAAGAACTGAAGATTGATGGTTTAGACGTTATAGTAAACTCTCGTTGCAAGTATAGTTACTAAACTAAGCAATCAACCTTTCTTACAAAAGTTTTGGTTGTCACAAGTAACAAACCCCTTTAAAATTGATCACCGAGTATTTAAATCTCGGGTCGTCTTCTCAAGGAATTGCAAGGAAGTATGTTCTTATTATTGGTTAGGAGTCTTGTAAATTGGGGGTTTTGAAAGTAAGGAACCAGTATGTTAAATGATAAGAAAAATAAAATAGCAATAATAAAATAAACTCTTGGCAAGGTATTATAATCGGAAGTCCTATCCTTATCAATTGTGATGAGAATTGGGTTTTAATCCCACTTTGTTAACCTCTAACTATGAAGGTAATTCAAGTGGATTAATTAGCTTAATCCTCAGGTCCTAGTCAATTCCTATGGAAAGACTAGAGTTATTGGAGCAACTCACAATTTCAACCACTGCTTTATTTGACAGCTCAAGCGTTACCAATTACTTAACCCAAGTCAAAAGGGAGAAAATATCTAAATTAAATCAAAAGCATTCATATAAATAAAGCAAAGTAAAATTGAATCTGAAAATACATCAAATTGCATTAATAAAAGAAATCAAATCTAACATGGATATTTATAAATTAAATTGAGAAAATAAATAAAAAGAACATTGAACCTGATAAAAAGAAACAATCCTGAAAGCAAAGAAATCCTAAATTCTAATCCTAAGAGAGAGGGGAGAACCTCTCTCTCTCTAAAAACTACATCTAAAACTAAAATTGTGAATTTTGAAAGCTTATCATTATGAATGGATGCATTCTCCCACTTTATAGCCTCTAATCTGTGTATTCTGGGCTGAAAACTAGGTCAAAAGCAGCCCAGAAATTGCCCCCTGCAATTTTTGTTACGTTCAGGTCGCGGAAAAGTGACGCGGAGGCGTCGTCCATGCGTCCGCGTGGATTGAAGTTCGTAGATGCGACGCGGGCACGTCATTCACGCGTTCGTATCATCAAACTTCGGGTGAGCTATTGCAAATTATATATCAAATCGAAGCACCGGACGTTAGCTTTCCAACGCAACTAGAACCGCGTCGTTTGGACCTCTGTAGCTAAAGTTATAGCCATTTGAGTGTGAAGAGGTCAGGCTGGACAACTTAGCAATTTCTCCAACTTCTTGTATTCCTTCCACTTTTGCATGCTTTCTTTCCATCCTCTGAGCCATTCCTGCCCTGTAATCTCTGAAATCACTTAACGCACATATCAAGGCATCTAATGGTAATAAGAGAGGATTTAAACATAGGGAACTTAAGGCCAAAGAAGCATGTTTTCAATCAAAGCACATAATTAGGAAGACAAATGTAAAACCATGCAAATAGTATGAATAAGTGGGTAAAGAGTTGATAAAAATCACTCAATTGAGCACAAGATAAACCATAAAATAGTGGTTTATCAGTACCACCACCCTCCGGTGACAAAGGATCAGCAGCATTGTCAGTCCAACAAGTCAGACGCGGCAGCTCCGGCCACCACACACAAGTCGAACACGTCATCTCCGACCTACAGTTTCAGGTAACCCTCGAAACACTTGGCAATCCAATCTCTCTAATCACAATCAATCTTACCAATTCCTTGATCTAATTGTCATGAGAAGAGTTAGAGCACATTCTCTTATCCATAAGCCACACAGATTCTCAAAACCTCAATTCCTCCCGAATGGTGTTGGTTAGGAGAATTGTGAAGGATAGAGCTCCAATTCTAATGTAGGTGATTCCCCTTCCGAGGCTCACACCCACATTGAATTGAATTAAACCCCCTTCCGGAGTGAATAATTTACAATCAAGGCAGAAGATATCCTATAGCTACACAATTGAATTTAGAAGAAGTAGAATTTCATTGATTCATTAAGATTACAATAGGGCTCCTCCCCCTAATGAATTTGGGGTTTAGTTCATCATTGCTCCAATCAAAACAGAAAACAAAGAAGTTACAGAAAATTTCAGAAAAGAAAATACAAAGAGAACTGAGTGCAGAGTTTCCCAATTTGGGATTCTGACTCTCTAGCCTTTCAGATCTCAAATCTGCCAAGCCTTGTCCTAAATCAAATTCTTCTCTATTTATACACTTTCTAATTCATTCTTCAAGTCCTTGGATTGGGCTTTTTGGCCTTGTTGAAGCAAGCTAGAATGGGTTTCAGTGATGTTGAAGAGAGGTAATTAGCAATTCATGTTTTTTATCTGCATGGCTTCTCAATTTCACTAAAGCTGATGTCAATGTTGGAGCTCACGTTTGGCAGAAAACATGGAGTTAAACGTTAGGCTTGAAAATAGGATTTTTGAAGAGAATGAGCGTTGGTGCCAACGTTTGACTCAACGTTGGTGCACCAACGTTTTTCCACCCATGCGTGCGTGTCGCCCATGCGTACGCGTGGGTATCGCGTTTTGCACATGTGCGTTACTCACGCATTTGTGTGCCTGGCCAAAATCTGCATCCACGTGTACGCGTCGATGCAAGTTTTTCAAATCCCATTTTGGGCCTCTTATCGCATATGTTGGAGGGAGCGTTTATCCACCAACGTTACCTCCAACGTTGGCTTGGTCACGCGTATGCGTCACCCAAAATTTTCCTAGCTCTAGTTTTTAAAACTTTTCGAAGAAGTTGGAGGTACGTTGGTTCACCAACGTTGCATACCCCCCTTCCAACGTTTGAGGTAATGTTGGTGAGCCAACTTTGGCCACCAACGTTACTTCCTCTGCTTTGCTTCTTCCTCTGCTTTTTTCTCTTCTTTCTTGCTTCTTTCTTGTTTCTTCTTCACCTATTATCAATCAAACAATTGCATCAAAGTTTGTTGTAATCACAAGGTATTTGCATCATTCATAACATCAAGGAAAATTAGCATAAAACTTTATGAAAAAGCACACAAATACCCATGTCTAATTGAACTAAGTGATGCATGAATTTCCAATCTAATTACTTACTTATTGTGCAAGAAAGTGCATAAACCTAATGAAAACAAGTGAAAAATACTTGTGAAACTAGCATAAGATGACTTGTCATCACAACACCAAACTTAGATCTTGCTTGTCCCCAAGCAAGCAGTAGATCATGGGAGAAAATAATGAAAACAGATAAGCATATATGTCCTTATTTGAAAGCATTCAGTCTAGGTTCATGGGGTTTCCTGTAGGATCTGTTTGAAGCTCTATTTTTATTGGTTTCAGGTTTGAATTGTTCCTTTAAGTATTAACTATGGTTTGCTGCTATGAACCTTATTATTCATCATCCTTGGTGTTTGATTTTTTTGTTTTTCTTCTGCTGAGAAACTTATTCCTCAATTGCAGCTTAGTGTCATGTGTTGCAGCAGGTTTTTAGCTTGTTTTTTTTTTCAATCAACACATATTCACCACAGACACTTGGCTTACAATTCTTCTTAAGAACATCGGTGCCCAGCACCTCTTTGGGTTACTAAATACTTTGTAACTAGGTTGCTCTTGATAGTGGACTTTCGGTTGATAATCCCAGATTAGTTAATCTAAGTTACCAAGTTTTAAAATACTCCTCAGAACCTAATTATCCAAGCAGATCCTAGTACAAAATCACCACAGGCATGTGTCTTAAGGTCCAAGCTATTGGTGTCTAGCTTTATTCTTTGTTTCATTCATTTTTTGTTGCCAATTCTTGGCTTTTCTTCCTTTCCTTCTTACTCTTTCTTTTCATCCAAGGGTATTAATTCACTAAGTTTGCATAGACAGTAGCTAAGTCTATACTTAAAAAGGACACTCTACCCTTCCTCTTTATTAGTGAGCCTACTGAACAATCTAGCACATACCACCACTGAACTTTATTCTCATTCCTATCAAATTAGACCATTTCACTTTCTATTTCAATATTTTCTTTTATTTATGCAAAGGGGAACAAGACATAAATTCAAGCAGATGTAAATGAAGTCGAAACTCCGGCTATCACTTAATTGAAAAATGAAAAGGCAGTAAATAAACATAATGCAGACTACTTAAACTAATCAGCAGGGGTGCATTTAAACTTCCAACTAAAGCACTTCAAAGCATAAACAGTTGAGTAAAAATACAACCTTTTGGCATCTTCTTGCTTAGTCCTTCATCATTCTCCTTAGCTTTTGTGCTTTCCTTGATGATGATGTATAGTACTTCCAAAAAGTTGAATAATTTTCTGCACTGATAGTGGAAGTTGCTTGTCTCCCAAGCACTTGAAAAATGGAATGTTTGTAGGGTTTTGAACTTACTTTGGTGTGTGAACACCAAACTTAGTTCATTGCCAATGTCTCTTATGCAGTAGAGTAATCACATCAATGAAACCTTGTGCTTTTACTAAAGAAAGCAAACTATAAACTAGAAAGCAGACAATGGTAGAGTAGTTTTCCTGATTATTTGGAGCCAATGACCATTTATGCAGAGGGTTGAAATGTGTTTTTAATGAAATTCTTGGTGGAACACCAAACCTAGTGGTATGCGAAATTGTGATCATCAACAATGGCGCCAAAGACTTGGTGCTCTCAAACATGAATCACACTTTGTCACAACTTCGCACAACTAACCAACAAGTGCACTGGGTCGTCCAAGTAATAAACCTTACGTGAGTAAGGGTCAATCCCACGGAGATTGTCGGCCTGAAGCAAGCTATGGTCATCTTATAAATCTCAGTTAGGCGGATTCAAATGGTTATGATGAATTGATAATTAAAACATAATTAAAATATAAACTAGGATAGAGATACTTATGTAATTCATTGGTGAGAATTTCAGATAAGCGTATAGAGATGCTTTCGTTCCTCCTGAACCTCTGCTTTCCTGCTATCTTCATCCAATCATTCCTACTCCTTTCCATGGCAAGCTTTATGTAGGGCATCACTGTTGTCAATGGATACATCCCATCCTCTCTGTTAAAATGGTCCAATGCGCTGTCACTGCATGGCTAATCATCTGTCAGTTCTCGATCATACTGGAATAGGATTTACTATCCTTTTGCATCTGTCACTACGCCCAGCACTCGCGAGTTTGAAGCTCGTCACAGCCATCCCTTCCCAGATCCTACTCGGAATACCACAGACAAGGTTTAGACTTTCCGGATCTCAAGAATGGCCATCCATGGGTTCTAACTTATACCACGAAGACTCTAATATCTCGGACTCGGTCCTCTGTATTAGATGTCTAAGAGATACTCATTCTAGTTTGTTTGTATGTAGAACGGAAGTGTTTGTCAGGCACGCGTTCATAAGTGAGAATGATGATGAGCGTCACATAATCATCACATTCATCCTGTTCTTGTGTGCGAATGGATATCTTAGAAGAGGAATGAGCTTGAATTGAATAGAAAAACAATAGTACTTTGCATTAATTCATGAGGAACAGCAGAGCTCCACACCTTAATCTATGGTGTGTAGAAACTCTACCGTTGAAAATACATAAGTGATAATGGAGTTCATTGGTCTCAGCCCCAGAGGGGAACCGGAGTAACCAAGACTTTAAATACAATAATGAAAAGTCCTATTTATACTAAACTAGTTACTAGGGTTTACAGAAATGAGTAAATGATGCAGAAATCCACTTCTAGGGCCCACTTGGTATGTGCTTGGGCTGAGCATTGAGCTTTACACGTGTAGAGGATTCTCTTGGAGTTGAACGCCAGTTTGTAACCTGTTTCTGGCGTTTAACTCCACTTTGCAACCTGTTTCTAGCGTTTAACTCCAGAATGCAACATGGAACTGGCGTTGAATGCCAGTTTTCATTGTCTAAACTCGAAAAAAGTATGAACTATTATATATTGCTGAAAAGCCCTGGATGTCTACTTTTCAACGCAATTGAGAGCGCGCCATTTGGAGTTTTGTGGCTCCGGAAAATCCACTTTGAGTGCAAGGAGGTCAGAATCCAACAGCATCTGCAGTCCTTCTTCAACCTCTGAATTTGATTTTTGCTCAAGTCCCTCAATTTCAGCCAGAAAATACCTGAAATCATAGAAAAACACAAAAACTCATAGTAAAGTCCAGAAATGTGATTTTTATTTAAAAACTAATAAAATTATACTAAAAACTAACTAAATCATACTAAAAACTATGTAAAAACAATGCCAAAAAGCGTATAAATTATCCGCTCATCACAACACCAAACTTAAATTATTGCTTGTCCCCAAGCAACTGAAAATCAAATAGGATAAAAAGAAGAGAATATACTATAAATTCCAAAATATCAATGAAACTTAGCTCCAATCAGATGAGCGGGACTTGTAGCTTTTTGCCTCTTGAATAGTTTTGGCATCTCACTTTATCCATTGAAGTTCAGAATGATAGGCATCTATAGGAACTTAGAATTCAGATAGTGTTATTGATTCTCCTAGTTCAATATGTTGATTCTTGAACACAGCTACTTTATGAGTCTTGGCCGTGGCCCTAAGCACTTTGTTTTCCAGTATTACCACCGGATACATAAATGCCACAGACACATAACTGGGTGAACCTTTTCAGATTGTGACTCAGCTTTGCTAGAGTCCCCAATTAGAGGTGCCCAGGGTTCTTAAGCACACTCTGTTTTTGCTTTGGACTTGACTTTAACCGCTCAGTCTCAAGTTTTCACTTGACACTTTCACGCCACAAGCACATGGTTAGGGACAGCTTGGTTTAGCCGCTTAGGCCGGGATTTTATTCCTTTAGGCCCTCCTATCCACTGATGCTCAAAGCCTTGGATCCTTTTTATTACCCTTGCCTTTTGGTTTTAAGGGTTATCGGCTTTTTCTGCTTGCTTTTGCTTTTTCTTTCTCTTTTTTTCGCCATTTTTCTTTTCTTTTTTTTCGTATTATTTTTTTTTTGCAAGCTTTGTTCTTCACTGCTTTTTCTTGCTTCAAGAATCAATTTTATGATTTTTCAGATTATCAAATAACATTTCTCTTTTTTCATCATTCTTTCAAGAGCCAACATATTTAACATTCATAAACAACAACTTCAAAAGACATATGCACTGTTCAAGCATTCATTCAGAAAACAAAAAGTATTGTTACCACATCAAAATAATTAAACCAGTTTCAAGGATGAATTTGAAACCATGCACTTCTTGTTCTTTTGTAATTAAAACATTTTTCATTTAAGAGAGGTGATGGATTCAGAGGACATTCATAACTTTAAGGCATAGACATTTAGACACTAATGATCATATAGTAAAGACACAAACAAAAATAAAACATAAGGCTCAAAAATCGAAAAACAGGAAAATAAGAACAAGGAGATTAAGGAATGAGTCCACCTTAGTGAGGGTGGCATTTTCCTCTTCTTGAAGAACCAATGGTGCTCTTGAGCTCCTCTATGTCTCTTTCTTGTCTTTGTTGCTCCTCCCTCATAGCTCTTTGATCTTCTCTAATTTCATGGAGGATGATGGAGTGCTCTTGGTGCTCCATCCTTAGTTGTCCCATGTTGGAGCTTAATTCTCCTAGGGAAGTGTTGATTTGGTCCAAATAATTATGTGGAGGAAAGTGCATCCCTTGAGGCATCTCAGGGATTTCATGGTGAGGAATTTCCTCATGCTCATGTTGAGGTCCATGATCTCTTGTTTGCTCCATCCTTTTCTTAGTGATGGGCTTATCCTCATCAATGAGGATGTCTCCCTCTATGTCAATCCCAGCCGAATTGCATAGGTGGCAAATGAGGTGGGGAAAGGCTAACCTTGCCAAAGTGGATGACTTGTCAGCCACCTTGTAGAGTTCTTAAGGTATAATCTCATGAACTTCAACCTCCTCTCCAATCATGATACTATGGATCATGATGGCTGGTGCACGAAATTACGATCATCAACAATGGTGCCAAAGGACTTGGAGCTCTTAAACGTGAATCACACTTTGTCACAATTCCGCACAACTAACCAGCAAGTGCACTGGGTCGTCCAAGTAATAAACCTTACGTAAGTAAGGGTCGATCCCACGGAGACTGTTGGCTTGAAGCAAGCTATGGTCACCTTGTAAATCTCAGTCAGGCTAATTCAGATGGTGATGGAGAATTGATAATTAAATAATAAATAAAACGTAAAATAAAGATAGAGATACTTATGTAATTCTTTGGTTGGAATTTCAGATAAGCGTATGAAGATGCTTTGTTCCTCCTGAACCTCTGCTTTCCTATTGCCTTCTTCCAATCATTCATACTCCTTTCCATGGCAAGCTTTATGTTGGGCATCACCGTTGTCACTGGCTACTTCCCGTCCTCTCAGTGAAAACGTTCCAAATGCGCTGTCACCGCACGGCTAATCATCTGTCGGTTCTCGATCATGTTGGAATAGGATCCATTGATCCTTTTGCGTCTGTCACATGCCCAACAATCGCGAGTTTGAAGCTCGTCACAGCCATCCCTTCCCAGATCCTACTCAGAATACCACAGATAAGGTTTAGACATTTCGGATCTCAGGAATGGCCGCCAATAATTCTAGCCTATACCACGAAGGTTCCAATCTTAGATTAGAAACCCAAGAGATACACATTCAAGCTTGTTTGCATGTAGAACGGAAGTGGTTGTCAGTCACGCGTTCATATGTTAGAATGGTGATGAGTGTCACATAATCATCACATTCATCATGTTCTTGGGTATGAATGAATATCTTGGAGAAGAAACAGACTTGAGTTGAATAGAAAAACAATAGTAATTGTATTAATTCATGAAGAACAGCAGAGTTCCACACCTTAATCTATAGTGTGTAGAAACTTCACCATTGAAACTACAAAAGTGATAATGGAGGTCATTGGCTTCGGCCCCAGAGAAGGAACCAGAAGAACCAAGATGAAAATACAATAGTAAAAGGTCCTATTTATAGAGAACTAGTAGCCTAGGGTTACAGAAATGAGTAATTAATGCATAAATCTTCTTCCGGGCCCACTTAGTGTGTGCTTGGGCTGAGCATTGAAGCTTCCATGTGTAGAGACTTTTCTTGGAGTTAAACGCCAGCTTTTGTGCCAGTTTGGACGTTTAACTCCAGCTTTTGTGCCAGTTTTGGAGTTAAACGCCAGAATTCTTGGGCTGACTTCGAACGCCTGTTTGGGCTATCAAATCTTGGGCAAAGTATAGACTATTATATATTGCTGGAAAGCTCAGGATGTCTACTTTCCAACGCAATTAAGACCGCGCCAATTGGGCTTCTGTAGTCCCAGAAAATCCACTTTGAGTGCAGGGAGGTTAGAATCCAACAGCATCTGCAGTCCTTTTTCAGCCTCTGAATTAGATTTTTGCTCAGGTCCCTCAATTTCATCCAGAAAATACCTGAAATCACAGAAAAACACACAAACTCATAGTAAAGTTCAGAAGAGTAATTTTTAAATAAAAACTAATAAAAATATAATAAAAACTAACTAAAATATACTAAAAACATACTAAAAATAATGCAAAAAAGCGTATAAATTATCCGCTCATCACAACACCAAACTTAAATTGTTGCTTGTCCCCAAGCAACTGAAAATCAAATAGGATAAAAAGAAGAGAATATACAATGAATTCCAAAAACATCTATGAAGATCAGTATTAATTAGATGAGCGGGGCTTTTAGCTTTTAGCTTTTTGCTTCTGAACAGTTTTGGCATCTCACTTTATCCTTTGAAGTTCAGAATGATTGGCTTCTATAGGAACTCAGAATCCAGATAGTGTTATTGATTCTCCTAGTTAAGTATGTTGATTTTTGAACACAGCTACTTTATGAGTCTTGGCCGTGCCCCTAAGCATCTTGTTTTCCAGTATTACCACCGGATACATAAATGCCACAGACACATAACTGGGTGATCCTTTTCAGATTGACTCAGCTTTGCTAGAGTCCCCAATTAGAGGTGTCCAGAGCTCTTAAGCGCACTCTTTTTGCTTTGGACCACGACTTTAACCGCTCAGTCTCAAGTTTTCAATTGACACCTTTACGCCACAAGTACATGGTTAGGGACAGCTTGGTTTAGCCGCTTAGGCTAGGATTCTATTCCTGTGGGCCCTCCTATCCACTGATGCTCAAAGTCTTGGATCCTTTTTATCACCCTTGCCTTTTGGTTTAAAGGGGTATTGGCTTTTTCTGCTTGCTTTTTTTTCTTCTTTCTTTCTCTCTTTTTTTTTTGCATCATCATTTTTTTTCTGCAAGCTTTTCACTACTTTTTCTTGCTTCAAGAATCAATTTTATGATTTTTCAGATTATCAAATAACATTTCTCCTTTTCCATCATTCTTTCAAGAGCCAACAATTTTAACATTCATGAATCAACAGATTCAAAAAATATGCACTGTTCATGCATTCATTCAGAAAAATAATAGTATTGCCACCACATCAAAATAACTAAACTATTTTAAAATTTGAAATTCATGCACTTCTTTTCCTTTTCAATTAAAACACTCTTTATTTAAGAAAGGTGATGGAATCATTTTCATAGCTTTAAGGCATAGACACTTAGAGACTAATGATCATGTAATAAAGACACAAACATAGATAAACATAAAGCATAAAAATTTGAAAAACAAAAAATAAAGAACAAGGAAATTAAAGAACGGGTCCACCTTAGTGATGGCGGCTTATTCTTCCTCTTGAAGATCTTATGGAGTGCTTGAGCTCCTCAATGTCTCTTCCTTGCCTTTGTTGCTCCTCTCTCGTGACTCTTTGGTCCTCTCTAATTTCATGGAGGAGGATGGAATACTCTTGGTGCTCCACCCTTAGTTGTCCCATGTTGGAACTTAATTCTCCTAGGGAGGTTTTGATTTGCTCCCAATAGTTTTGTGGAGGAAAATGCATCCCTTGAGGTGAATCTCTCCATCTCCCATGACTCGGAGGTGGAAGCTTTTGCCTTCTCTTTCCTCTTTCTAGAGGTTTCTCCGGCCTTAGGTGCCATAAATGGTTATGGAAAAACAAAAAGCAACGCTTTTACCACACCAAACTTAGAAGGTTTGCTCGTCCTCGAGCAAAAGAAGAAAGAAGAGAGTAGAAGAAGAAGAAATAGAGGAGATGAAGGGGGCTTAGTGTTTCGGCCAAGGGGGAGAAGTAGTGTGTATGTTGTGTGAAAATGAAGGAGTCAAGATGGGTTTATATAAGAATGGAGATGGGGTATGGTTCGGCCATTATGGGTGGGTTTGGGTGGGAAAGTGGTTTAAATTTGAATGGTGAGGTAGGTGGGGTTTTATGAAGGATGGATGTGAGTGGTGAAGAGAATGGTGGGATTTGATAGGTGAGGGGTTTTGGGAAAGAGGTATTGAGGTGATTGGTGAATGGGTGAAGAAGAGAAAGAGAGGTGGGTAGGTGGGGATCCTGTGGAGTCCACAGATCCTGAGGTGTCAAGGATATCTCATCCCTGCACCAAGTGGCGTGCAAAACGCCCCTTTCTGCCAATCCTGGCATTAAACGCCAGGTTGCTACCCATTTCTGGTGTTTAACGCCAGCTTTTTGCCCATTCCTGGCGTTAAACGCCAGTAAGTTTCTCTTCCAGGGTGTTCTATTTTTCATTCTGTTTTTGCTTTTTCAATTGTTTTTGTGACTTCACATGATCATTAACCTATAGAAAACATAAAATAACAATAGAAATTTAACATAGATAATTAAAGATTGAGTTGCCTCCCAACAAGCGCTTCTTTAATGTCAATAGCTTGACAGTGGGCTCTCATGGAGCCTCACAGATGTTCAGAGCAATGTTGGAACCTCCCAACACCAAACTTAGAGTTTGAATGTGGGGGTTCAACACCAAACTTAAAGTTTGGTTGTGGCCTCCCAACACCAAACTTAGAGTTTGATTGTGGGGGCTCTGTTTGACTCTGTATTGAGAGAAGCTCTTCATGCTTCCTCTCCATGGTGACAGAGGGATATCCTTGAGCTTTAAACACAAGGGAGTCTTCATTCACTTGAATGATCAATTCTCCTCTGTCAACATCAATCACAGCTTTTGCGGTGGCTAGGAAGGGTCTGCCAAGGATGATGGATTCATCCATACATTTTCCAGTCTCTAGGATTATGAAATCAGCAGGTATGTAGTGGCCTTCAACCTTTACCAAGACATCCTCTACAAGTCCATAAGCCTATTTCTTTGAATTGTCTGCCATCTCCAGTGAGATTCTAGCAGCTTGTACCTCAATGATCCCCAGCTTCTCCATTACAGAGAGAGGCATGAGGTTTATGCTTGATCCTAGGTCACAGAGCTTTTTCAAAGGTCATGGTGCCTATGGTACAAGGTATTGAAAATTTTCCAGGATCTTGTCTCTTTTGAGGTAATTTCTGCCTAGCCAAGTCATCTAGTTCTTTGATGAGCAATAGAAGTTCATCCTCCCAAGTCTCATTACCAAACAACCTGGCATTTAGCTTCATGATTGCTCCAAGGTACTTAGCAACTTTCTCTTCAGTAACATCTTTATCCTCTTCAGAGGAAGAATACTCATCAGAGCTCATGAATGGCAAAAGTAAATTTAATGGAATCTCTGTGGTCTCAGTCTGAGCCTCAGATTCCCATGGATCCTCATTAGGGAACTCCATGGAGGTCAGTGGACGTCCATTAAGGTCTTCCTCAGTGGAGATCACTGCCTCTTCCACCTCTCCAAGTTCGGCCATGTGAGACGTGTTTATGGCCTTGCACTCTCTCTTTGGATTCTCTTCTGTATTGCTTGGGAGAGTACTAGGAGGGAGTTCAGTAATTTTCTTACTCAGCTGACCCACTTGTGCCTCTAAATTTCTAATGGAGGACCTTGTTTCAGTCATGAAACCTTGAGTGGTTTTAATTAGATCAGAGACTATAGTTGCTAAGTCAGAGTGGCTCTGCTTAGAATCCTCTGTCTGTTGCTGATAAGATGATGGAAAAGGTTTGCTGTTGCTAAACCTGTTTCTTCCACCATTATTGTTGTTGAAACCTTGTTGAGGTCTCTGTTGATCCTTCCATGAGAGATTTGGATGATTTTTCCATGAAGGATTATAGGTGTTTCCATAGGGTTCTCCCATGTAATTCACCTCTTCCATTGTTGGGTTCTCAGGATTATAAGCTTCTTCTTCAGAGGAAGCTTCCTTAGTACTGCCTGTTGCTGCTTGCATTCCAGACAGACTCTGAGAAATCATATTGACTTGTTGGGTCAATATTTTATTCTGAGCTAATATGGCATTTAGAGTATCAATCTCAAGAACTCCCTTCTTCTGAGTTGTCCCATTATTCACAGGATTCCTTTCAGAAGTGTACATGAATTGGTTATTTGCAACCATTTCAATGAGTTCCTGAGCTTCTGCAGGCGTCTTCTTCAGATGAAGAGATCCTCCAGCAGAGCTGTCCAATGACATCTTGGACAGTTCAGACAGACCATCATAGAAGATTCCTATGATACTCCATTCTGAAAGCATGTCAGAAGGGCACCTTCTGATCAATTTCTTGTATCTTTTCCAAGCTTCATAGAGGGATTCACCTTCCTTCTGTCTGAAGGTTTGGACTTCCACTCTAAACTTGCTCAATTTTTGAGGTGGAAAGAACTTTGCCAAGAAGGCATTGACTAGCTTTTCCCAAGAGTTAAGGCTTTCTTTAGGTTGTGAATCCAACCATGTCCTAGCTCTGTCTCTTACAGCAAAAGGAAAAAGCATAAGTCTGTAGACTTCAGGGTCAACCCCATTGGTCTTGACAGTGTCACAGATTTGCAAGAATTCAGCTAAGAATTGATGAGGATCTTCCAATGGAAGCCCATGAAACTTGCAATTCTGTTGTATTAGAGAAACTAATTGAGGCTTAAACTCAAAGTTGTTTACTCCAATGGCAGGGATTGAGATGCTTCTCCCAAAGAAGTCGGGAGTAGGTGCAGTAAAGTCACCAAGCACCTTCCTTGCATTGTTGGCATTGTTGTTTTCGGCTGCCATGGCTTCTTCCTTCTTGAAGAGCTCTGTTAGGCCCTCTAGAGAGAGTTGTGCTTTAGCTTTTTTTAGCTTTCTCTTCAAGGTCCTTTCAGGTTCAGGATCAGCTTGAACAAGTATGCCTTTATCTTTGTTCCTGCTCATATGAAAGAGAAGAGAACAAGAAAGTAGGGAATCCTCTATGTCACAGTATAGAGATTCCTTGAGGTGTCAGAGGAAAAGAAGAATAGAAGGAGGAGGTAGATAGAAGAGAATTCGAACATATAAAGAAGGATAAAGTTTGAATTGCACCTTGAGGAGGAGTGTTAGTCCCTTAAATAGAAGGATGTGAGAAGAGGGGAAGAATTTTCGAAAATAAATTAAAAAGATTTTGAAATAATAAAAAGAAATTTGAAAATTTGATTGAGATTTTCGAAAATTAAGATTGGGAAAGAAATTAAGCGATTTTTGAAAAAGATTTAGAAATTAGAAATCAAAGAGATATGATTGAGAGTTAATTTTGAAAAAGATGTGATTGAAAATATATGATTGAGAAGATATGATTGAAAATCAAACTAAAAAGAGAAAGTTTTAAAATTAAAGTTGATTACTTGACTAACAAGAAATTAGAAGATATGATTCTAGAATTAAAACTTTTGATCCTTTCTTAATAGGCAAGTAACAACTAGAAAATTTTGAATTAAATTATTAATTGTAGCAAGGATTTTCGAAAATAGTAATAAATAAAAAAAATTGAAAAGAAATTGATTTTGAAAAGATATGATTTGAAAAAGATTTGAATTAAAAACAAAATCTTCCCTCTAGTGTCATCCTGGCGTTAAACGCCCAGAATGGCATCCATTCTGGCGTTTAACGCCCAATATCCTACCTTTTTGGGCGTTAAACGCCCAGCCAGGATACCTGGCTGGCGTTTAAACGCCAGTTTTCCTTCTTCACTGGGCGTTTTGAACGCCCAGCTTTTTCTGTTTGATTCCTCTGCTGAATGTTCTGAATCTTCAATTCTCTGTATTATTGACTTGAAAAGACATAGTTTTGAGAAATTTTTTTTTGAATTTTTCAATGATGAGAAACAATCAAAATATAATTAATCTTAGGAAACTCAAATCAAACAAACAATGCATGCAGGACACCAAACTTAAAAATTTTCATATAAGAGACACTAACAAATTGAGAATACATATGAGAAACAACTAAACACACAAAACAAGGGAATTTAAAGATCAGAGCAATGAAATCATCAAGAAAAACTTGAAGATTAATGAAGAACATATTGCATGTTTTCGAAAAATGCAAGAAGAATGCAATTGACACCAAACTTAAAAATTGACACTAGACTCAAACAAGAAACATAAAATATTTTTTTTATGATTTTATAAATCTTTTTTGTGATTTTTGAAACTTATATGGAAAAGAAAATAAAGGGATTCAAAACTTTTAATAAGAATTCCAGGAATCATGCAATGTTAGTCTAAAGCTTCAGTCTAAAAAGATTAGACATGGTTGGCCAAGCTTCAGCAAGACATGACATTCAGCAGCTAAATTGATGAGAATCAACCAGCTTTTGTGATGATAAGAGCATCACCTTGAAACTCTAGAATTCATTCTTAAAAATTCTGAAAAATAAAAAGAAAAGTACCTAATCTAAGCAACAAGATGAACCGTCAGCTGTCCAAACTCGAACAATCCCGGCAACTGCGCCAAAAACTTGGTACACGAAATTGTGATCATCAACAATGGCGCCAAAGGACTTGGAGCTCTTAAACTTGAATCACACTTTGTCACAATTCCGCACAAGTAACCGGCAAGTGCACTGGGTTGTCCAAGTAATAAACCTTACATGAGTAAGGGTCGATCCCACGGAGACTGTCGGCTTGAAGCAAGCTATGGTCACCTTGTAAATCTCAGTCAGGCTAATTCAGATGGTGATGGAGAATTGATAATTAAATAATAAATAAAACGTAAAATAAAGATAGAGATACTTATGTAATTCTTTGGTTGGAATTTCAGATAAGCATATGAAGATGCTTTGTTCCTCCTGAACCTCTGCTTTCCTATTGCCTTCTTCCAATCATTCATACACCTTTCCATGGCAAGCTTTATGTTGGGCATCACCGTTGTCAATGGCTACTTCCCGTCCTTTCACTGAAAACGTTCCAAATGCGCTATCACCGCACGGCTAATCATCTGTCGGTTCTCGATTATGTTGTGATAGGATCCATTGATCCTTTTGCGTCTGTCACACGCCCAACAATCGCAAGTTTGAAGCTCGTCACAGCCATCCCTTTCCAGATCCTACTCAGAATACCACAGACAAGGTTTAGACGTTTCGGATCTCAGGAATGGCCGCCAATAATTCTAGCCTATACCATGAAGGTTCCAATCTTAGATTAGAAACCCAAGAGATACACATTCAAGCTTGTTTGCATGTAGAACGGAAGTGGTTGTCAGTCACGCATTCATAGGTGAGAATGGTGATGAGTGTCACATAATCATCACATTCACCATGTTCTTGGGTATGAATGAATATCTTGGAGAAGAAATAGACTTGAGTTGAATAGAAAAACAATAGTAATTGTATTAATTCATGAAGAACAGCAGAGCTCCACACCTTAATTTATGGTGTGTAGAAACTCCACCGTTGAAACTACAAAAGTGATAATGGAGGTCATTAGCTTCGGCCCCAGAGAGGGAACCAGAAGAACCAAGATGAAAATACAATAGTAAAATGTTCTATTTATAGAGAACTAGTAGCCTAAGGTTACAGAAATGAGTAATTAATGCATAAATCTTCTTTCGGGCCCACTTGGTGTGTACTTGGGCTGAGCATTGAAGCTTCCATGTGTAGAGACTTTTCTTGGAGTTAAACGCCAGCTTTTGTGCCAGTTTGGGCACTTAACTCTAGCTTTTGTGCCAGTTTTGGAGTTAAACGCCAGAATTCTTGAGCTGACTTGGAACGCCTGTTTGGGCCATCAAATCTCGGGCAAAGTATGAACTATTATATATTTCTGGAAAGCCCAGGATGTCTACGTTCCAACGCAATTAAAAGCGCGCCAATTGGGCCTATGTAGCTCCAGAAAATCCACTTCGAGTGCAGGGAGGTCAGAATCCAACAGCATCTGCAGTCCTTTTTCAGCCTCTGAATCAGATTTTTGCTCAGGTCCCTCAATTTTAGCCAGAAAATACCTGAAATCACAGAAAAATACACAAACTCATAGTAAAGTCCAGAAGAGTGATTTTTAAATAAAAACTATTAAAAATATAATAAAAACTAACTAAAATATACTAAAAACAATGCCAAAAAGCGTATAAATTATCCGCTCATCAATGGCCCGGTCTATAGTTACTTCAAACCTGTTTCTAGTGGGAATGATTGAGCGTTGAATGAACTCTAACCATCCCCTAGCTACAGGCTTAAGGTCCAGTCTTCTCAATTGAACCGGATTGCCTCTTGAGTCAATTTTCCATTGAGCTCCTTCTACACATATGTCCATGAGGACTTGGTCCAACCTTTGATCAAAGTTGACCCTTCTAGTGTAGGGGCGTGCGTTTTCTTCCATCATTGGAAAGTTGAATGCCAGCCTTACATTTTCCATACTGAAATCTAAGTATTTCCCTCGAACCATGGTAAGCCAATGCTTTGGATTCGGGTTCACACTTTGATCATGGTTCCTGGTGATCCATGCGTTTGCATAGAACTCTTGAACTATTAAGATCCCGACTTGTTGAATAGGGTTGGTGAGAACTTCCCAGCCTCTTCTTTGGATTTCAAGTCGGATCTCCGGATACTCATTCTTTTTGAGCTTGAAAGGAAGCTCAGGGATCACTTTCTTCTTGGCCATAACTTCATAGAAGTGATCTTGATGGACCTTTGAGATGAATCTCTCCATCTCCTATGACTCAGAGGTGGAAGCAATTGCCTTCCCTTTCCTCTTTCTAGAGGTTTCTCTGGCCTTAGGTGCCATTAATGGTTATGGAAAAATAAAAAGCAATGCTTTTACCACACCAAACTTAAAATGTTTGCTCGTCCCCGAGCAAAAGAAGAAAGAAAGAAGGAGAAGAAGAAGAGAAATGGAGGAGAGGGAGAGAGGGGTGTATTCGGCCAAGGTGGTGAAGAGAGGGTTGTATTGTGTGAAAATGAAGAAGGAATGAGGGGTTTATATAGGAGTGGGGGGAGGTTTAGGGTTCGGCTATTAGGGTTGGGTTTGGGAGGGAAAATAGTTTGAATTTGAAAGTAGGTGGGGTTTTTGGGGAAGAGAGGATAGATGTGAGTGGTGAAGAGGTGATGGGGAAGAGTGATTGAGTTGATTGGTGAAGGGTATTTTGGGAAGAGAGTTATGAAAAGGTGTGAAGAGGAGAGAAGAAGTGGTGGTGATCCTGTGGGGTCCACAGATCTTGTGGGGTCAAGGACTTGACATCCCTGCTCCAATTAGGCGTGTAAAATGCCCTTGCTATGAAATCCTGGCGTTTAACGCCAGACTGCTGCTTGTTTCTGGCGTTTAACGCCAGGTAGATGCTTGTTTCTGGCGTTAAACGCCAGCTTGGTGCTTGTTTCTGGCATTAAACGCCAGACAGATGTTTGTTTCTGGCGTTTAAATGCCAGAATGTTCCTCCTCCAGGGTGTGCTGTTTTTAATGTTGTTTTTCATTTTATTTTTGATTTTTCAGTAGTTTTTGTGACTCTACATGATCATCAACCTAATAAAACACGAAATAATAAAAAAATAAAATAGATATAATTAAATAACATTGGGTTGCCTCCCAACAAGCGCTTCTTTAATGTCAATAGCTTGACAGTGAGCTCTCATGGAGCCTCACAGATAATCAGAGCAAGGTTGGAACCTCCCAACACCAAACTTAGAGTTTGAATGTAGGGGTTCAACACCAAACTTAGAGTTTGGTTGTGGCCTCCCAACACCAAACTTAGAGTTTGACTATGGGGGCTTTGGTTGACTCTAGTGAGAGAAGCTTTTCATGCTTCCTCTCCATGGTTACAGAAGGAGATCCTTGAGTTTTAAACACAAGGTTGTCCTCATTCAGTTGAAGGACCAATTCTCCTCTGTCCACATCAATCACAGCTCTTGCTGTGGCTAGGAAGGGTCTTCCAAGGATGATGGATTCATCCTCATCCTTCCCAATGTCTAGGATTATAAAATCAGCAGGGATGTAAAGGCCTTCAACCTTTACTAACACGTCCTCTACTAGTCCATAAGCCTATTTTCTTGAGTTGTCTGCCATCTCTAATGAGATTCTGGCAGGTTGCACCTCAAAGATCCCAAGTTTCTCTATTACAGAGAGTGGCATTAAGTTTATTCCTGACCCTAGGTCACACAGAGCCTTCTCAAAGGTCATGGTGCATATGTTACAGGGAATTAGGAATTTGCCAGGATCCTGTTTCTTTTGAAGTAATTTCTGCCTATCCAATGCATTTAGTTCATTAGTGAGCAAGGGAGGTTCATCTTCCCAAGTCTCATTACCAAATAATTTGGCATTTAGCTTCATGATTGCACCAAAGTACTTAGCAACTTGCTCCTCAATAACATCTTCATTTTCTTCAGAAGAAGAATACTCAGCAAAGCTCATGAAGGGCAGAAAGAGATTCAATGGAATCTCTATGGTCTCTAGATGAGCCTCAGATGGTGCCTATGTTACAGGGAATTAGGAATTTGCCAGGATCCTGTTTCTTTTGAAGTAATTTCTGCCTATCCAATGCATTCAGTTCATTGGTGAGCAAGGGAGGTTCATCTTCCCAAGTCTCATTACCAAATAATTTGGCATTTAGCTTCATGATTGCACCAAGGTACTTAGCAACTTGCTCCTCGGTAACATCTTCATTTTCTTCAGAAGAAGAATACTCAGCAGAGCTCATGAAGGGCAGAAGGAGGTTCAATGGAATCTCTATGGTCTCTAGATGAGCCTCAGATTCTTTTGGTTCCTCAAAGGGAAACTCCTTATTGGTCACTGGGCGTCCCAGGAGGTCTTCCTCACTAGGATTCATGTCCTCTCCCTCCCTTATAAGTTTGGCCATGATGGTCAAATCAATGGCCTTGCACTCTCTCTTGGGATTTTCTTCTGTATTGCTTGGGAGAGTACTAGGAAGAGTTTCAGTGACTCTTTTACTCAGCTGGCCCACTTGTGCCTCCAAATTTCTAATGGAGGATCTTGTTTTATTCATGAAACTTAAAGTGGCCTTAGATAGATCAGAGACTATATTTGCTAAGCTAGATGGATTCTGCTCAGAATTCTCTGTCTGTTGCTGAGTGGATGATGAAAAAGGCTTACTATTGCTAAACCTGTTTCTTCCACCATTATTAAAGCCTTGTTGAGGCTTTTGTTGATCCTTCCATGAGAAATTTGGATGATTTCTCCATGAGGGATTATAAGTATTTCTATAGGGTTCCCCCCATGTAATTCACCTCTGCTATTGCAGGGTTCTCAGGATCATAAGCTTCTTCTTCAGAAGATGCCTCTATAGTACTGTTGGATGATTCCTTCAATCCATTCAGACTCTGAGAGATCATATTGACTTGCTGAGTCAATATTTTGTTCTGAGCCAATATGGAATTCAGAGTATCTATTTCAAGAACTCCCTTCTTCATAGGCGTCCCATTACTCACAGGATTCCTTTCAGAAGTGTACATGAACTGGTTATTTGCAACCATGTCAATAAGTTCTTGAGCTTCTGCAAGCGTTTTCTTTAGGTGAATGGATCCACCTGCAGAATGGTCCAATGACATTTTAGATAATTCAGACAGACCATCATAGAATATATCCAGGATGATCCATTCTGAAAGCATGTCAGAAGGACACTTTTTGGTCAGTTCCTTGTATCTCTCCCAAGCTTCATAGAGGGACTCATCTTCTTTCTGTTTGAAGGTTTGAACATACACTCTAAGCTTACTAAGCTTTTGAGGAGGAAAGAACTTGGCTAAGAAAGCCGTGACCAGCTTATCCCAAGAGTTCAGGCTATTTTTAGGTTGAGAATCCAACCATATTCTAGCTCTGTCTCTTACAGCAAACGGGAAAAGCATAAGCCTGTAGACTTCGGGATCAACCCCATTAGTCTTAACAGTATCACAGATTTACAAGAATTCAGTTAAGAACTAAAAAGAATCTTCTGATGGAAGTCCATGAAACTTGCAATTCTGTTGCATCAGAGAAACTAATTGAGATTTCAGCTCAAAATTGTTTGCTCCAATGGCAGGGATTAAGATGCTTGTTCCATGTAAATTGGAATTTGGTGCAGTAAAGTCACCAAGCATCTTCCTTGCATTGTTATTATTTTCGGCCATGTCTCCTTCTTTTTCGAAAATTTCTGTCAAATTTTCTCTAGAGAGTTGTGCTTTGGCTTCTCTTAGCTTCCTCTTCAGAGTCCTTTCAGGTTCAGGATCAGCTTCAACAAGAATGTTCTTATCCTTGTTCCTGCTCATATGAAAAAGAAGAGAATAGAAAATATGGAATCCTCTATGTCACAGTATAGAGATTCCTTATGTAAGTATAAGAAGAGAATAATGGAGGAAGGAAAAGATAAGAATCCAAACACAAGGGAGAGGAATAAGTTCGAATTCTTGGGTGAAAGAGGGATGTTAGTAGATGAATAAATAAACAGAAGGAGGTGAGAGAGAAGAATTTTCGAAAATAATTTGAAAAGAAAAGAAAAATAGTTTTGTTTTTAATTTAAATTTAAAATTAAAATTTGAAAATAAAAAAAAAAGAAGAAAAATGAAATTAAATTAAATTAAAAATTAAAACAATTAGTTAATAAAAAAAGAATTTTGAAAAAGAGGGAAGGGATTTTCGAAAATTAGAAAGAGAGAGTTAGTTAGGTAGTTTTGAAAAAGATAAGAATCAAACAAAAAGTTAAGTGGTTAATTGAAAAGGAATTGAAAATTAAATTTTGAAAAGATAGGAAGTTAGAAAAGATTTTGAAATTGATTTTGAAAAAGATGTGATTGACATTTATTTTGAAAAAGATTTGAAAGAGAAATTTAAAAAGATTTGATTTTGAAAATCAAAGTTGATTACTTGACTAACAAGAAACTAAAAAGATATGATTCTAGAGTTTAAAGATTGAACCTTTCTTACTAGGCAAGTAAAAAACTAAAATTTTTTGAATCAATCACATTAATTGTTAGCATTAATTTCGAAAATAGAAATAAGAAAAAGATTTTGAAAATAATTTTGAAATTTTCGAAAATTATGAGAGAAAAATGAAAAAGATTTGACTTTTGAAAAAGATTTGAAAAAGATAGAATTTTTTTTTTAAATTGAAAATTTGATTTGACTCATAAGAAACAAATAGATTTTAAAATTTTTTTGAAAAAGTCAACTCAAATTTTCGAATTTTATGAGTGAAAAAGGGAAAGATATTTTTTTATTTTTGAATTTTAATGATAAAAGAGAAAAATATCAAAAAGACTCAATGCATGAAAATCTTGGATCAAAACAAATGATGCATGCAAGAACACTATGAATGTCAAGATGAACACCAAGAACATTATGAATGTCAAGATGAACACCAAGAACTTATTTTTGAAAATTTTTAAGAAAAGAAAAACATGCAAGACACCAAACTTAGAAATTTTTAATTTTTAGACACTATGAATGCAAGAATGCATATGAAAAACAAGAAAAGACACAAAACAAGAAAATATGAAGATCAAACAAGAAGACTTGTCAAGAACAACTTGAAGATCAAGAAGAACACATGCATGAATTTTCGAAAAATGCAAGAAAGAGACAAACATGCAATTGACACCAAACTTATGACTTGACACTAGACTCAAACAAGAAACATCAAATTATTTTTGGTTTTTTTTTCGTAATTTTTCAACAATTATTTTGAAAAAGAAAATAAGGATTTCAAAATTTTTAATAAAAATCCCAGGAATCTTGCAGTGTTAGTCTAAAGCTCCGGTCCAGGAATTAGACATGGCTCACTAGCCAGCCAAGCTTTCAGTGAAAGCTCCGGTCCAAAACACTAGACATGGCCAATGGCCAGCTAAGCTTCAGCAGATACAAATCTGGCCTATAACAGCTAATTTGCTGAAGAAGATAAAGAAGCTCTTCTCTTGAGGATAAGTGAAACCTCGGTCCAAAAGATTAGACATGGCTTAACAGCCAGCCAGGCTTCAACATGCTTCATGAAACACTAGAATTCATTCTTAAAAATTCTGAAGAAAAATATATTTTTGAAAATATTTATTTTTATTTTTTTTTTTGAAAATAAGAATAATAAAAACAAAAAGCTTAAAATTAAAATAAAATTACCTAATCTGAGCAACAAGATGAACCGTCAGTTGTCTAAACTCGAACAATCCCCGGCAACGGCGCCAAAAACTTGGTATGCGAAATTGCGATCATCAACAATGGCGCCAAAGACTTGGTGCTCTCAAACGTGAATCACACTTTGTCACAACTTCGCACAACTAACCAGCAAGTGCACTGGGTCGTCCAAGTAATAAACCTTACGTGAGTAAGGGTCGATCCCACGGAGATTGTCGGCCTGAAGCAAGCTATGGTCACCTTGTAAATCTCAGTCAGGCGGATTCAAATGGTTATGATGAATTGATAATTAAAACATAATTAAAATATAAACTAGGATAGAGATACTTATGTAATTCATTGGTGAGAATTTCAGATAAGGGTATAGAGATGCTTTCATTCCTCCTGAACCTCTGCTTTCCTGCTATCTTCATCCAATCATTCCTACTCCTTTCCATGGCAAGCTTTATGTAGGGCATCACTGTTGTCAATGGCTACATCCCATCCTCTCTGTGAAAATGGTCCAATGCGCTGTCACTGCATGGCTAATCATCTGTCGGTTCTCGATCATACTGGAATAGGATTGACTATCCTTTTGCATCTGTCACTACGCCCAGCACTCGCGAGTTTGAAGCTCGTCACAGCCATCCCATCCCAGATCCTACTCGGAATACCATAGACAAGGTTTAGACTTTTCGGATCTCAAGAATGGCCATCCATGGGTTCTAACATATACCACGAAGACTCTAATATCTCAGACTCGGTCCTCTGTATTAGATATCTAAGAGATATTCATTCTAGCTTGTTTGCAAGTAGAACGGAAGTGTTTGTCAGGCACGCATTCATAAGTGAGAATGATGATGAGCGTCACATAATCATCACATTCATCCTGTTCTTGTGTGCGAATGGATATCTTAGAAGAGGAATAAGCTTGAATTGAATAGAAAAACAATAGTACTTTGCATTAATTCATGAGGAACAGCAGAGCTCCACACCTTAATCTATGGTGTGTAGAAACTCTACCATTGAAAATACATAAGTGATAATGGAGTTCATTGGTCTCGGCCCCTGAGGGGAACCGGAGTAACCAAGACTTCAAATACAATAATAAAAAGTCCTATTTATACTAAACAAGTTACTAAGGTTTATAGAAATGAGTAAATGATGCAGAAATCCATTTCTAGGGCCCACTTAGTGTGTGCTTGGGCTGAGCATTGAGCTTTACACATGTAGAGGCTTCTCTTGGAGTTGAACGCCAGTTTGTAACCTGTTTCTGGCGTTTAACTCCACTTTGCAACCTGTTTCTGGCGTTTAACTCCAGAATGCAACATAGAACTGGCATTGAACGCCAGTTTGCGTCATCTAAAATCAGGCAAAGTATGGACTATTATATATTTCTAGAAAGCCATGGATGTCTACTTTCCAACGCAATTAAGAGCATGCCATTTGGAGTTCTATAGCTCGAGAAAATTTACTTTGAGTGCAAGGAGGTCAGAATCCAACAACATCTGCAGTCCTTCTTCAACCTCTGAATCTGATTTTTGCTCAAGTCCCTCTATTTCAGCTAGAAAATACCTGAAATCATAGAAAAACACACAAACTCATAGTAAAGTCTAGAAATATGATTTTTATTTAAAAACTAATAAAATTATACTAAAAACTAACTAAATCATACTAAAAACTATGTAAAAACAATGCCAAAAAGCGTATAAATTATCCGCTCATCACCTAGCATCCTACATTCACCCTTGAATTGTTTTAGTGTGTAACACCAAACTTAGCTCCTTGCAATACAGATAAATCTACTTAACCCTTTTATTGAAATAGCTAGGAAAGGAAAACTACCTCTAGTTGGGTTGCCTCCCAACAAGCGCTCTTTTAATGTCATTAGCTTGACAACCTCCATTCTTGTTCAACTCAGTTCATGAATGCTCTCCTCCTTGTTCCAAGGCCCTCCCAGGTAATGCTTTGCTCTGTGACCATTTGCTGTAAAAGTTCCTTTGTAGCTTCATTCATAAGTTCAAGGCTTCCATGTGGGAAAACCTTGGTCACCAGATAAGGGCCAGTCCATTTAGACTTGAGTTTTCCAAGAAAGATCTTGAGCCTGGAGTTGTATAACAGCACTTGTTGCCCTGGCTCAAATTCTCTTCTTGAGATTTTCTTATCATGCCACCTTTTAGCTATCTCCTTGTATATCTTAGCATTCTCAAAAGCTTCCAATCAGAACTCATCCAATTCATTGAGTTGCAACAGCCTTTTTTCTCCTGCTGTTTGAGAGTCAAGATTGAGGAGCTTAGTGGCCCAGAAAGCTTTGTGTTCGAGCTCTACAGGTAGGTGACAGGATTTGCCATAAATAAGCTGGAAAGGTGACTTCCAAATTGGGATTTTGAATGCAGTTCTGTTCTGAGGGTTATCTGAAACTGTAAGTTGATCTCAGACGAGATCTTCTGTACTGGTCGGAGATGATGGGTCCGGCTGGTGGGTGGCGGACGGAGCTGTCGTGTCCGACTTATGGGAATGGTTGTATTGCTGATCCTTGGTCACCGGAGGGTGGGGGGTACCTGCAAGAGACTCCGATGCTTAAGTTAGCATGGGTATTAAATAGGTTTTTAGTAGAATCAGAGTATGAGTTATACCTGGGTGCTCCAGTGTATTTATAGTAGCGTGGGCTGACCTTTCTGATAAGATAAGTTAGTTATCTTATCTTATCTTATCTTATTTTGGGTGAAGTCATCTTATCTTCAAGGGAACCGCCTTTATCTCTATAGGCTTGGATTGCCTTTGGATTTGGGTCGTGTTCCTCTATTTGGGCCCTTTATTGGGCTTTCCTGTTGATTTGGCCGATCTCTTTAAGAAGAGATCGGATAGTCGGACCTAAAGAGGTCGGTCGCCATGTCACTAAACATCCCGGGTCGGACAGCTCAACCCAGGGTATGAACAGTGCCCCTGCTTGAGCTCGGTCTTCTGCTTTGAGGTCGAGTTTTTTGACTTCGAACTTTTTATAGTGAAGCCGAACTCGAGCACTTTTGTCGATTCCTTTCTTTGTAGAGCTTTTTGAATGTAGAACGTTTTTCCTCTAAAAACGTGCGCTTTTGTGTTAGCGCTTTATTCTAGGGAACGTGCGAGGGTTTAATACCTTCATTAATTGGTATTAATTGCCCCGTTTCTCTTGGCTTTATTTTGAATTTTGCTTCCTCAGAAAAATGGTTTCTCTTCTTCTTTTTTCTTTGTAACTCCTTCGTTCTCTCTATCTCTGTCTTTTCTTGCGTTGCGGTATTGACGTGATGGAAATTGGCTAATTAAGAATTGTTATAAGATATGCGTTGCAAGTATAGTTCTTAACCAACCAGAAATCTGCTTATCAATTTAAAAAGGGGTGTCACAAAAATTAAAATTAAAATATTGGGAGTATGAATCCCAGGTCGTCTCCCAACGAGTTGCAGAAAGGTGTGCTATTTTATTAATCAGATGTTTTCAAAAAGAGTTTGAGTTGAATAAACAGGAAATTGAATTGGAGAAATTAAGTAACTTAAATAAAAGCCTTGACTAGGAGTAGATTAGTTGGAAGCCCTATTCTTGTTGCAGTACTCTCAAGATTAATTGATAATTGAAGGTTGTTTTATTTAGTTATCCCTTACTAGGTAAAGGAAAGTCAAACAAGTTGGAATGCTGTTTCTATTCACAAGTCCCAATCCGCTTACTTGGAAGGACTGGCGTTAGTGACTAGAGAGCAATCCAACAATAGACCCAATTACAATTTCTCTTTTGAGCATTCCAACTCAAGGGTTCCTTTCAATCAACTCCCCATCAAGTTAGGGAACTACTCGCTCATTGTGAATGTGGAATTCATAACATAGAAAAGAGAATTAAAGAAAGACATGATAAATAAAACTCAAAGGAATCAATTAAAAATAAAAGTAACTCTTGTATTAATAAATTCTAAAATAATCCAATAGTAAAATTGAGTAAATTAAAGGACATGGAAGAGTAAAGCCAGGTAAAGAAAACGAACTAGAATGACGAAGTCTTGATGAGGTAATAACTCTTCTCAATTTCCCAATGCAAAGAGCAATAGAATTAAAAATCCTAAGAGCTATGAGTGTGTAGAGAGAAACCCTAGAAGAGGAGTAAAACTTGATCTAAAAAAAACTAAAAACTGTGCGGAATGAATGTTGTTCTCGGTCTCTGCATGTTCCCTGGCTCTAGTCTGCTTTTCTGGGCTGAAAACTAGGCCAAAACATGGCCCAAAATCGCCCCCAGCAATTCTGCAGATTATGCAAATTGCGCACGTCATGCGATCGCGTCATTCATGCGGACGCGTCATTTGGCGTTCTGCTTTGCCACGTGGGCGCGTCGTCCACGCCTCCGCGTCACTTGCGCTATTCCAATCTGCACGGTCGCGTGAGCCATGCGGCCGCGTCACTGCAATTTCCTCTCTTTCGCGCGGTCACGTGAGCCATGTGGCTACGTCACTTCTCGCTAGTCATCTCCTCAATTCCTTGTGTTCCTTCCATTTTTGCAAGCTTCCTTTCCAATTTCCAATTCATTCATGCCCTATAAAGCCTGAAACACTTAACACACAGATCACGGCATCGAATGGAATAAAGGAGAATTAAAATGCGCAATTAAAAGTCTCTAGGAAGCAAGTTTTCAATCTTGTAATAATTTTAGGAAGGAAATATAAATGCATGCTAATTATATGAATAAGTGGGTAAAGATCATGATAAAACCACACAATTAAACACATTATAAACCATAAAATAGTGGTTTATCAACCTTCCCACACTTAAACATGAGCATGTCCTCATGTTTAGTTGAAGGAGATAAAATAAATGAGTAGGAACATGTGAAACTCATACAATGCAATGCAACCTATATATATGAATGCAACTATATGATTCTTGTCCACTTGATCAATAGCAAATAAGCTCTTCAAAATATAAATCAAATTCCACCAATTCAATTCTTATACAGTAATAACAGATAAAAGTGCAAGAAGATAACTCATGAAAGCAGGAAACATAAAATTTCAAGCATTGAACCCTCACTGATGATGTATGTACGCTCTAATCTCTCTAGTGTATAGGGCAATCACTCTATCCTTCTCTAATCATGCTTTCTAATTTTTGTTCTTCTCCTAATCAATCAACAACACTTAATATACCAATGCAAACATCATGAGGTCTTTTCAAGGTTGTAATGGGGCTAAGGTAAAGGTAAGGACACACATATGGTTAAGTAAGCTTATAAACTGAATCTTTAATTAACCCAAGCTTTAACATAACCTATATATATATTCTATATAACTTTAGAATTCATACCTAGCTGCCCAGAATTTCCCTTTCACATTTCATACTCATGTATCAACTTTTTTATTTTAATTTTATCATACATGCATTGATCCTTGAATTCTTAACTTAGCATTGGGGTAATTTTGTCCCCTTATTTATTTATTAAATATTTTTGATTTTTTTTCATATACATAAAAATAAACATAGCTTATCAATGCACATAGATTTTTAATTCTTATAGTTTCACATGAGTAGGTATCCAAATACCCATTATATTATCATGAAATACTCCCTTATTATCTTTTGTTCCCACAATTTTCCATACTTAATTAGCACACATAATTCTATTTTAAGCTAACCAAAGATCCAGTTTGGGATATATAATTATTTTTCTGCTTAAGGCTAGTAATGTGGTAAAATATAGAACAAATGGGGTTTAAAGGCTCAAAGTGACTAACAAAGGTAATTGAAAGGGTAGGCTTAATTTGGATAAGTGAGCTAAACAAATAATGGCCTCAATCATATGCAAACATATAAATATAATAAATATTGGACATATAAGATGAAACAAAATATAGATTGCAATCATAGAGAAGTAAACACACAAGAATAAAATAATTATGGTTAAATAATGTAACCATGCATAAAGGCTCAAATCTCACAGGTTGTGTGTTCTTTAGCTCAAAATTCATGTTCCAAATACAACTCCAAGCAAATTTAACATAAAAGTTTTGATTAAAATTAGTGAAATTTTGTTCCAAAAATAGAGTCTTAGAAGAAACTTATTGTCTTTTCAATCAAGTAGAACATGCATGCAACTAATCTACTACTATGCAATTTATCCTATTCTATAAAAGAAAAACTAACTAAATATCCTAATTTATTGGTGTTTAGGGAAGAGAAATTACCTCCGGAAGTCAGGTACTGACCGACCTCCCCACACTTAAAGCTTTGCACCGTCCTCGGTGCCGTCTGTCAGGAACAAGGGTGGGCTGGTAGCAGTATCTCCACAATCGGGACCATCATGGCTCCCGATACTGGTAAAAGAAGTGGAGTCCGGGGTGTCTGAGTCCTTGAATTTTCCCTTAAGTAGCTCCTTGAGGTGTTTGAATCGGCGCTCATTACGGCGCTCCCTTAGTTTCGCTTTCTGTTCTTGCCGATCCAACCTTTCAAGTATCTGATGGAGCAGTTGAGTTGTTGTAGGTGCTTGTGGTACGGAAGGAGGAATATCCTGAGCTAGTTCAGTGGGCTGGCTTGTAGTGGCTGCTGAGGGTCTGATATATTTCCCATTAGGGACATATTGATCATCCCGTGGAAGCATGGGTTTAGTGTCCCCAGCTCTGAAGGAGACTCCGACTGCTGAGACAAGATCTGAGACCAAGGCGGGGAAAGGTAAGTTGCCTGTAATTTGTACGTGTCCCATGGCATTCCGGATGTGTCGTGGTAGGTTCAGAGGCTGGTCTGTAAGGATGCACCATAGTAGAACGGCCATGTCCGCAGTGAAGGAGGACTCGTGAGTGCTCAGAAAGACGTAATGGGACATGATCTGTGCCCATACGCAAGCCTCCAAGGTAAGTGCTAAAGCCGATATTCCCTTAGGGCGGGTACGATGGTATCTGTAGATCCAACAGTTGCCAGGTAGTGCGATAACTCTGAGAACAGCATCCCAGTCAAATTGGTACATCTGGCGCTCGAGTGCGGCTTCCTGAAAGGCGTCCAATCCTTTTGGAACAAGGGGAAGACCTAAAGCTTTTTGAATGGCCTCTTCTGTAATGGGGACTTGCTTCTGACGTATAAAGACAGACTGCAGGGTTGGCAGGTGGAAGTTGGAGTAGAATTCGACTACCCAAGAAAGATTGACCTGCCTTGGCTGTCTCTGTAGGAAATCCCATTGTCTTCGTGTAATTTGCGGCTCAACAAAGGTAGCAATATTGGGCGGGAGGATAGAAGGTATTCGTTGTTGTAGCTCCGTTCTGCCAGGATAGGGAACATCTGCTCACAGTAGCGATTGAGAAATCGCGCAGTGTCCTTTGCTGGGAAGGCTCTTTCTTTATCATTAACCTTTATAATCCTCTTAGTTCTTTTTGTTGAGGGTTTAACCGCAGTTGAAGAGGGCTCTGCCACTAGTGCTCTCTTTGTTCCTCTCCTTGCTGTTGATTTGGGAGTAGCTTTCTCTTTGCCTTTCTTGGTGGCCATTCTGAAAAAAGGAAGAGAAAGTAAATTAAATTCAAAGAGATAGAGCAAGGGAGAGAACGGAGGAGGATGGTGATGAATGCACAGTAAAAGGTAAATGATGTTAACAAATGGTCATGACTACATGTGAAAAGTCATCAATGGAAAATAGTTAGTGCATATGATGACAAGTGAATGCAAGGTGTTTATTGGCATGCTAGCAAA
The DNA here is from genome assembly GCF_003086295.3 of Arachis hypogaea. Taxonomy (NCBI): domain Eukaryota; kingdom Viridiplantae; phylum Streptophyta; class Magnoliopsida; order Fabales; family Fabaceae; genus Arachis; species Arachis hypogaea. The sequence goes on from NC_092054.1 coordinate 137,815,483, forward strand.
GGCATGAGTAGCATAGATCAAGCATCACTCGTAACAAACCATCATGTTTGTATTGACAATTAATTTTCAATTAATACAATAGTAAAGAGAATTTGTGAAAGGCAAGCATTGAATAGTAGATTAACGTAGAAAACTGTATAATGCCATATGGGCTTTTTCACAAACACATAGCATGCATGATAATTAGGGTATAGAAAGTATTAAATTGAACATGCAAGTAACCCTTTAAAAAGTAATATATAATTGCCAAACAAATTTAGAACAATCCACAAGCATATAATGAGAAAAAATGACTCAAATAAATTTCTAACACCAAGTAAAAAGAAAAAAGAAAGAAAAAGAAAATATGAATAATGAAAGTAAAAAGAAAAGAAAAGAAGATAATATATAAAAATAAAAAGAAAAATAGAAAAGTAAGGAGAGAAGAAGAAAAGAAAACCTTGTTAATGGGGGTGAGAGGGAGAGTAGAAAGTGAGAAAGAAGGAAGAAGGTAGAAAGAAGAAAGAAGGAGGAAAAAAGAGAAAATAGGATTTGGGGAAAAGAAAAGATAAGATAAGTGGCAATTTAGGGAAGCTGTGCGGCACAAGCGACGCGGTCGCGTGGGGTACGCGGTCGCGCGACTTGTGCTGATACTGATTGACGCGGTCGCGTCGGTCACGCGGTCGCGTGACCCGTTTTATGCCACTGGCGCGAGGGCAACCTCGCACTCGCACAACTCTCTGTTCAAAACCATTAATTGCCAAATATTGGGTGACGCGATCGCGTGGGGCATGCGATCGCATGAGTGGTCATGAGAAGGATATGACGCGGTCGCGTCAGTCACGCGGCCGCGTGGGAAGGATTGTGCGTTCAGCACCAATCCAGCACCACACTAGCACAACTTTCGGTCGTGCACCCCTTTTGACGTCGAATTCCAGGGCACGCGGCCACGTGAGTGACGCGGTCCCGTAGGAGGCCAATGTTCCCTAGTGACGCGGACGCGTCGGCGACGCGGTCGCGTGGGGTAATTTGTGCCATTGGCATGCCTCCAGCCACGCTCCTGCGTGACTCTCTATTCATTTATTATTTTCTCACATCTCCTTGCGACGCGGACGCGTCAATGATGCGGTCGCGTCGCTTGAAAAAAAATTTGTAATGCAATATGCAGAATGCAATGCTAATATGAATGTTATGCAAAACTCCAGGTTCAATACAATAAAATAAAATAAAACTCGAAAACAAACAAAACAGACTAGAATTAATTAAAAATAAAGAAAAGAACGATCATACCATGGTGGGTTGTCTCCCACCTAGCACTTTGCTTTAACGTCCGTAAGTTGGACGCTCCACTAGCTTAGTTTTCGGCTATGTGGGATCTTCCAAGAGGAAGATCTCGAGCTCCTTGTTTTTCTTCAGCTGCTCGCCATGGTACAGCTTTAAACGATGTCCATTGACTTTGATAAGTTCAGAGCTTGAAGGATGGCTTAGGTGATAAACTCCGTATTGTTCGGCCTTCTCTACTCTGTATGAACCTTCCCATCTTGATCTCAACTTGCCTGGCATGAGCCTCAGTCGAGATTTGTAAAGGAGGACTAAATCCCTAAGTTGGAACTCTTTCATCCTGATGTGCTGATCATGTACAACCTTCATCTTCTCCTTGTATAGTCTTGAGTTCTCATAAGCTTCCAGGCGAAGGCTTTCCAATTCTTGCAATTGCAATTTCCTCTCAGCTCCGGCTTTCTCAATTCCCATGTTGCACTCCTTTACTGCCCAAAAGGCTTTGTGCTCTACTTCAACAGGGAGATGACAAGCTTTTCCATAAACTAAGCGGAAAGGACTCATCCCAATGGGTGTTTTGTATGCTGTTCTGTATGCCCAGAGTGCATCTTGCAGCCTGGTGCTCCAATCTCTTCTATGAGGTTTGACTATCTTCTGCAAGATATACTTTATCTCTCTGTTTGACACCTCGGCTTGCCCATTAGTCTGAGGATGGTATGCTGTTGCAACCTTATGAATGATCCCATGCTTCTTCATTAATCATGTTAGTCTCCTGTTATAAAAATGAGTGCCTTGATCGCTCACGATTGCTCGTGGTGATCCAAAGCGACAAATAATACGGTTTCTCACAAAGGAAACAACAGTATTAGCATCATCAGTGCAGGTAGGAATTGCTTCCACCCATTTGGAAACGTAATCCACAGCTAACAATATATAAAAATAACCATTAGAATTTGGAAATGGACCCATGAAGTCAATGCCCCAAATATCAAAAATTTCACAGAAAAGCATAATTTGTTGAGGCATCTCATCCTTCTTGGATATATTACCAAATTTTTGGCATGGGAAACAAGATTTACAAAACTCAGCAGCGTCTCTAAAAAGAGTAGGCCACCAGAATCCACAGTCTAAGATTTTTCTAGCTGTTCTTTGAGGGCCAAAATGTCCTCCACTCTCAGATGAGTGACAGGACTCTAAGATGGACTGGAATTCTGATTGAGGCACACACCGTCTAATTACCTGGTCAGCGCCACATCTCCATAAATATGGGTCATCCCATATATAATATTTAGACTCGCTTTTCAGCTTGTCTCTTTGATGCTTAGAAAAGTTTGGAGGAAAGGTGCGGCTAACTAGATAATTAGCTACGGGTGCATACCAAGGGACTACCTTAGATACTGCTTGCAGGTTATCAAATGGGAAATTATCAGCTATAGGAGTGGGGTCATTTGTAATGTGTTCGAGGCGACTCAAATGGTCTGCCATTAAATTCTGGTTACCACTCCTATCCTTAATTTCTAAATCAAATTCTTGTAATAGCAGTATCCAACGTATAAGCCTTGGTTTGGACTCCTTTTTAGCTAATAGATACTTTAGAGCTGCGTGGTTTGAGTACACTACTACCTTAGTACCAAGTAAATAGACTCAAGATTTATCCAGAGCAAAAACAATAGCAAGAAGCTCTTTCTCAGTAGTAGTGTAATTGGACTGTGTGGCATCTAGAGTTTTAGACGCATAAGCAATAACAAAAGGATCCTTACCTTCACGCTGAGCCAATGCTGCTCCTACTATATGGTTGGAGGCGTCGCACATTATTTCGAATGGCTGGCTCCAGTCTGGTCCTCTCACAATTGGAGCTTGAGTCAGGGTGGTCTTCAGCTTATCAAACGCTTGTTTGCAATCCTCACTGAACTCGAACTCAATATCCTTCTGCAGTAGTCTGGATAAGGGAAGTGCTACCTTACTGAAGTCCTTAATGAATCTCCTGTAAAAACCTGCATGGCCAAGGAACGAACGGACTTCCCTCACAGAAGAGGGGTAAGGTAAACTAGAAATAACATCCACCTTTGCTGGATCTATAGAAATGCAAGTATGAGACACAACATGTCCTAGTACAATACCCTGTTTTACCAGAAAGTGACATTTTTCAAAATTTAATACAAGGTTTGTACTGACACATCTATCTAATACTCTAGATAATCCATCTAAGCAAAGGCTAAAGAAATCGCCATAAACACTAAAATCATCCATAAAAACTTCCATACAGTCCTCAATAAGATCAGAGAAAAGACTCATCATGCACCTTTGGAAGGTAGCTGGTGCATTGCACAAGCCAAAGGGCATTCTCTTGTAAGCATAAGTCCCAAAAGGACATGTAAAAGTAGTCTTTTCCTGATCCTCGGGAGCTATATGAATCTGGAAATAACCTGTGTAACCATCTAAAAAACAATAATGTGATTTACCTGACAGGCAATCCAGCATTTGATCAATGAATGGAAGAGGATAGTGATCTTTACGAGTTGCTTGGTTGAGGCATCTGTAATCAATGCAGACCCTCCAGGCGTTCTATACTCTGGTTGCTATGAGCTCTCCATGCTCATTCTTCACTGTAGTGACTCCAGACTTCTTTGGCACCACTTGTACTGGGCTTACCCATTCAGTGTCTGAGATGGCATAGATGATATCTGCCTCCAGTAGTCTGGTCACTTCCTTCTTGACAACCTCTAAGATAGTGGGGTTCAGTCTTCTCTAAGATTGACGGACAGGTCTTGCTCCCTCTTCTAAAAATATTCTGTGCTCACATACTTGAGGGTCGATGCCTACTATGTCTGCCAAACTCCATCCAATTGCCTTCTTGTGTCTCCTCAGCACACTAAGTAGTTGCTCTTCTTGTTGAGAAGTAAGTTCCCTTGCAATGATAACTGGAAACTTCTGCCCGTCTTCAAAGTAAGCATATTTGAGGTGTGGAGGAAGGGGTTTAAATTCTAACTTCTGATCATGGTCAGGCTCTGGGTTGTCTGGAGCTGGTAACAGTGGTAAAGCACTGTCATTGTCCTCTGAGAATGTCCCCACACTTAGACCTTGTCCTACGTACTTCTCCTCAAACTCCTCCTGGTGAACTTCAGCCACTGTTTCATCTATAATGTCACACTGGAAGATAGAATGATCTTTTGGAGGGTGCTTCATAACTCCATTCAGATTGAAACTTACTAATTGGCCACCTATTTCAAAAGAGTATGTTCCTGAAAAAGCATCCAATTTGAACTTTGATGTCTTCAGGAATGGTCTTCCAAGTAGGATTGATGATGGCTTCTCTGAGTCATTTTGGGGCATCTCCAGAATATAAAAATCAGTGGGGAATGTGAGTCCCTTAATGCCCACTAATACATCTTCAGCAATTCCAACCACTGTAATAATGCTTTTATCTGCTAACACAAAACGAGCTGCCGACCTTTTTAAGGGAGGGAGCCTCAAAATATCATATATAGACAAAGGCATTATACTCACACATGCTCCTAAATTACACATGCAGTCAAAAATTATCACACCACCAATAGTACAATAAACCATACAAGGACCTGGGTCACTACACTTTTTAGATAAACCTCCCATTAAAGCAGATATGGAACTTCCTAAAGGAATAGTTTCTAATTCATTAATTTTGTCTTTATGTATACATAAATCTTTTAGAAACTTTGCATATTTAGGTACTTGTTGAATGACATCAAATAGAGGAACAGTTACCTCAACCTTTTTGAATATCTCTACTATTTTGGGATCAAGTTCCAGCTGCTTCCTGGGCTTCCTTGCAAGTTATGGAAATGGAATGGGAGTGGTGTCTTCTGCAGTATCTACGCCCTGTGGTGCTTCCTCCTGTGGTTGAGCTTCTTCTTTTTCAGCTATGTCCTGTATGTCCTCTTCCTCTTCAACATCTTCTACTTCCACTACCTCTTCAGCTGAGGCGTGCTCTGGTGGGCTTGGCTCCTCTTGGTTCCTCTCCTGCAGTGTGGTTCCGGACCTTAGGGTGATGGCATTAATGCCACCCTTAGGATTGGGTAATGGTTGAGAGGGAATTCCACTGGAGCTCAAAGGCTGGTTATTGGAGTTATTCATTGTCCAATCTGTGAGACAAGAGCTTGCAAAGTAGCGTTCAGACCATTTAGAGTGGCATTAATGTTATTCTCCATGGTCTGTTGTCTCCGATCAATAGATTGTAATAAGTCATCATTAGTAGATGAAGAAGGGTAGGTAATTTGAGAGGTCTGCTATTGGGTATTCTGTGGTCCTTGGGATTGCCTCAGGTGAGGTGCTCTGTAAGGCTGGTACTGGTTCTGTTACCTGTTGTTGTTATTATTCCACCTCTGATTTCCCTGATTGTCTCTGCCTCCTCTGTTGGTGTTGTCCCTCCAATTCTGGTTAGAATTGTCCTACCATCCATGGTTGTAATTGCCACTTTGATTGTACCCTTGGTTGGGGCGGTCATAGAAGTTATGAGTGGCTGCCACGGTGTTGTCTTCCTGCTGGAGCTGTGGACATTCATCAGTATAGTGGCTATAATCAGCACAGATTCCACAAACTCTCTGTGGGACTAACTGATAGTTTTGCTATGATGGAGAAGGTTGAGCTTGCTAAACTTGTTGTTGATTCAATTGCATCTACTTCAGCAAGTTGGTCATTTCACAGATACTCTGAGTTAGAGCAGCAGTCTCTCTGTTAGAGGATACTTCTGCAACGACTTTTGAACAGCCTTGTTTCTACCTGTGATTCTAAGTAGATTCAGCTAAGTCGCTGATCAATTGCCATGCCTCATCAGTGGTCTTGTACTTTTTCATAGACCCATTGCTAGCACTTTCCAATGTGGTCTTATCTTGGGGCCTCATGCCCTGTGTGACGTAACCGAGCAACACTATCTTATCAATCATATGGTGGGGGCATGCTTCCAGAAGATTATTGAAGCACTCCCAGTATTCATAGAGAGTCTCAGATTCGTCCTGAACAATCATGGAAATGTCTTTCCTCAGTTTATCAGTAACTTCAGCTGGAAAGAATTTTTCCAAAAATTCTCTTCTAAGTGTTTTCCAGTTGGATACAGTTGTTGTTGGTTGAGTGTAGTACCACTCTCTCACCTTTCCCTCAAGAGAGAACGGGAAGGCTTTTAGCAAAATAGAAGTTTCATCCGCACCATCACACCTGACAGTAGAACAGGCTGCTTGAAAATCTCTCAGGTGCTTGATAGGCTCTTGAGCAGGTAAGCCATGAAACTTGGGCATCAAATTGAGTAGTGCAGTCTTTATTTCAAAGTCTGTAGCCACCGCTGGGTGATGCGCTTGAAACGGTTGCATTGTAAAATCAGGAGCTCCAGCCTCCTGGATAGTAACTCTCCTAGGTGCTGCCATGTCACCTATACGTAAATCAACCGAATCAGTAGAACGGGGGCTGGTTTCTTCCTCAAATGACGTTTCAGATCCGCCCTCAGAGAGGACTAACCGACGTCGAGCTTGCCTTATTCGTGAAATAGTTCTTTCAATCTCAGGATCGAATACTGGCAAGCTTGGATCAGGAAGTGAACGCGTCATCTAACGAAAGAAACAAGCAGCTCATAGTAGCAAAATAAAATAAAATGCAAATAAATAAAATCCAATCAATAACTTTAGCACTCTATTGCAACTCCCCAGCAACGGCGCCAAAAATTGACGTGACGGAAATTGGCTAATTAAGAATTGTTATAAGATATGCGTTGCAAGTATAGTTCTTAACCAACCAGAAATCCGCTTATCAATTTAAAAAGGGGTGTCACAAAAATTAAAATTAAAATACTGGGAGTATGAATCCCAGGTCGTCTCCCAACGAGTTGCAGAAAGGTGTGCTATTTTATTAATCAGATGTTTTCAAAAAGAGTTTGAGTTGAATAAACAGGAAATTAAATTGGAGAAATTAAGTAACTTAAATAAAAGCCTTGACTGGAGTAGATTAGTTGGAAGCCCTATTCTTGTTGCAGTACTCTCAAGATTAATTGATAATTGAAGGTTGTTCTATTTAGTTATCCCTTACTAAGTAAGGGAAAGTCAAACAAGTTGGAATGCTGTTTCTATTCACAAGTCCCAATCCTCTTACTTGGAAGGACTGGCGTTAGTGACTAGAGAGCAATCCAACAATAGACCCAATTACAATTTCTCTTTTGAGCATTCCAACTCAAGAGTTCCTTTCAATCAACTCCCCATCAAGTTAGGAAACTACTCGCTCATTGTGAATGTGGAATTCATAACATAGAAAAGAGAATTAAAGAAAGACATGATAAATAAAACTCAAAGGAATCAATTAAAATTAAAAGTAACTCTTGTATTAATAAATTCTAAAATAATCCAATACTAAAATTGAGTAAATTAAAGGACATGGAAGAGTAAAGCCAAGTAAAGAAAACGAACTAGAATGACGAAGTCTTGATGAGGTAATAACTCTTCTCAATATCCCAATGCAAAGAGCAATAGAATTAAAAATCCTAAGAGCTATGAGTGTGTAGAGTGAAAACCTAGAAGAGGAGTAAAACTCGATCTAAAAAAAACTAAAAACTGTGCGGAATGAATGTTGATTTAGGTCTCTGCATGTTCCCTGGCTCTAGTCTGCTTTTCTGGGCCAAAAACTGGGCCAAAACATGGCCCAAAATGCCCCAGCGATTCTGCAGATTATGCAGATCGCGCACGTCACGCGATCGCGTCATTCATGCGGACGCGTCATTCAACGTTCTACTTTGCCACGCGGGCGCGTCGTCCACGCCTCCGCGTCACTTGCGCTATTCCAATCTGCGCGGTCGTGTGAGCCATGCGGCCGCGTCACTGCAATTTCCTCTCTTTCGCGCGATCGCGTGAGCCATGCGGCCGCGTCACTTCTCGCTGGTCATCTCCTCAATTCCTTGTGTTCCTTCCATTTTTGCAAGCTTCCTTTCCAATTTCCAATTCATTAATGCCCTATAAATCCTGAAACACTTAACACACAGATCACGGCATCGAATGGAATAAAGGAGAATTAAAATGCGCAATTAAAAGTCTCTAGGAAGCAAGTTTTCAATCATGTAATAATTTTAGGAAGGAAATATAAATGCATGCTAATTATATGAATAAGTGGTTAAAGATCATGATAAAACCACACAATTAAACACATTATAAACAATAAAATAGTGGTTTATCAAGTATCTTCCAGCGATCCAGGGATTCCTTCCTTTCTACTTCTTCCGGAGCTTCTCATTTCTCCAGGTTAGTTCCATTTTGCAATTACTTTTCTCTTTCGTTGCTTTGGCTTTGGTTTTGTGGCGAAGTTTTGATTTTGCTTGGAGAAAGTTTGGATCTTTCTATTTTTGTTGTGCCTAATTGCTGTTGTATTGTGTGTTCTGGGAGTTTCTTCGTCTTTCGTATGAACTTTTTCGCCTTTCCTGTTGCTTGATGCTTTTAGAGCTTTTGCATATTATCACCGTTTCTGCTTGTGCTTTCGATGATGGTTTTTGTTTGATTCTGAAAAAGGTTGTGTTTTTGATGATTTTCTGCTTGGCATTTTTGATGTCGACAATGCTTTTTGCTGATAGACTATAGAAAGATAGTGGCTTAGATGACTTTTGTGTTTTTACTTCCCTTTTTCAAAACGTTTGTCTACTTGAAATCTTCTTTTCTTGTTTGGGAAATGCCGGGACGTAAGCTGTAGATTTTTCCTGAAACCTAGCTTTGCCACTGCCTCCAAAGGATACCCTAGGACTTTGGTTTGAGTCTTGGGGTTTTCCTTTTCTGTTTGTTTGTCTGTATCATATTAGTCGAGTTGTTTTGCCCCTCCTCCAAGATGTTTTTTAGTAATCCAATCTTCTTTTCTTTTTGTAGGATTAGTTGGCCTCATGTCTTCTCGCAATAACGTTGTAGAGATGTCTTCCAAAGTTCCCGAGGGGATGTCCGATTCGCTGGACTCCCTTGTCCTAATGTGTGTCTCTGTCGTGGATGCTGAATTTTGTGTAGAGCTGAGGAAGCGTCATAGGATTTGTGGTAACAGTGCTCGGGAGAGGGATTATGAGCTTGTAGCTCCTGACTCTGATGAGAGGGCTTGTTTTCCTACTTCCGTCGAGGGGGAGCGTCCCTTCTTCTATGCCTATGAATATTTCTTCAGCCAGTTGGACGTTACTTTTCCTTTTACTGCTTTCGAGACCGACTTGTTGTGGTCATGTAACATTGCTCCATCCCAGCTTCATCCGAATTCCTGGGGTTTTATCAAGATATTTCAACTGCTTTGCCAAGAGTTAGGCATAACACCTTCTCAAACTCTTTTCCTCTATCTTTTTGTCTTGGCCAAGCCTGGAGGTTCTTCCAAAAAGAAAGCTTCCTGGGTTTCTTTCAGATCGGCCCAGGGACATAAAGTTTTTGCCATGTACGATGAGTCTTTTAAAGATTTTAAGAATTATTTCTTCCGAGTCCGTGCTGTTGAGGGGGTCCGCCCCTTTTTTCTTGATGAGAATGACGAGCCTGCTTTTCCTCTAGAATGGCAAAAGAATGTGAGAGTGCCTCGTTATACATGGGAGATGCTTAATGAGGTTGAGCAGGCTTTTGTAGTTGTTCTTGAAGATTTGTGGGGGAAACCACCCCATCTGGATACAAAAAGATTTTTGAGTGATCCATCTTTGGTTCGAACTGCTTTGGGTACTGTCTGACTTGTTTCTATACATGTTTCTTAGTTTTTCTTCTCCTAGGTTGTAACTCATCATTATGGTTGATTCTGTATTTTCAGAGATGTCGAAAAACAATGATTCCATGAAGGCCTACAAGAAGGCAAAGAAGGCTGCTACTGCTCAAAACATCTCGGCCAACGCGGCCAGAGAGGGATCTTCTCAAGTTCCAGTGATGCCGCCCGTGCCGAGTTCTCCTGGGCCGAGGAAGGTGATCCCACTCCTCAAGTTCGTCTGAATGATCCTCCACAGACTTCTGCCACTACTTCTGGTGCTCCTCCCAACAAGAAACAAAAAACAATTGAGGCCTTTAACCTTGACGCCCCTGATTTTAATACAATCGAGTTCGTAGATCAGCAAATCGGTCCCTACAGTGCCCTCCCTATGGATGATGTATCAATCATTCGCCATCTGGATTTTATGACCTGAAACAGTAATAAAATGGCATATATGGGGGCTGCCCTATACCGAACTGCTCAGAATCTTCCTCTCCATGCCACCAAAGAATTTATGGAGGAGGCTAAACAGGAGTTCGACCGGATGAAGGGCCTGAAGGAAGAGCTTGAGGTAAAGGTAGCCAAGTTGGAGAAGGATCTGGAGAACGAAAAAGTGAGTTCCCTTGCTCTGGCGACTTCTGTGCGGTTGGCCGAGGACACGGCATTGAGGCATAAGGACAGTTACGTTACATCTTATCGGGAGGTGGTGCGTCTGAGGGAGGAGCTGGAGTCTGCCCGAGTAGACTATTCCGAGCAACAAGGTCACCTCGTCGGCAGTGTGAACGCTGCCTATGATAATTTAAAAGAGCAAGTTCAAGTTCTTGCTCCTGAGGTTGACCTTACTCTCTTTAGCCTGGACAATGTTATGAGGGATGGTAAGATTGTCCCCGACGACCAAGATGATGATTATGTTGATCCTTGCCCTGTGCTTTCTGCCAAGGTGTCCGCTTCTACAGTTCCTCCGGTTGAGGTTGGTCATTCTGTTTCTTATCCGGACTGTCATATCTTGAACCGGGATGATGGTACCGTGGATGCTGTGCCTCTCCAGGCTCGCCCGCCTTCACCTCAGACTGATGCTGCTAAAAAGTCTTCTAATCTTTAGCTGAGTTTTCTTTGGATATTTGCGTAGTTGGCCCGGCTTGTGGGCTTTAAAACTCTTTATTTTGTATAGTTGAATATTTTGCTGACTGCTGGAACTCCTTTTGGTTGCTTGTTTAGCAACTTTTGTTTTAAAAAACAACTAGCTTTCAAGCTTTTGGGCTTGACCCTGAAGCTTTATAATATTGTATTCTATAGCATGCTTGTTTACACTTGTCTTGGCACTTTTCTGGGTTTTTAGAATACTGGAGCCTTGCTGCTCAGCCTCTTTGGACTGCTTTGTACTTAGAGGTCGTAGATGCGTGGATCCAATTCGTATTTCAGTTTGCTTGCTCTTACTTGTATTTATCCATAACCGATTTCTTTACGTCGTCCTTTTCCAAGTTATTTTTGTAGTGGACCGACTTCGTCATGTCGATCTCTTCTAAGTTATTTCATAATCCTCTTTCTTGGACCTTTGTTAGGTCTCTTTTAGGGACTACTTTTATAACTTTTCGTAGGAGGTCGACTTCTTTACGTCGTCCTCTTTCTAAGTTATTTTTGTAATCCTCTTTCTTGGACCCTTGTCAGGTCTCTTTGAGGGATTACTTCTATAACTTTTTTGTTTTGGGCCGACTTTGTCATGTCGGGCCCTTTTAAGTTATTTTTGTAATCCTCTTTCTTGGACATTTGTCAGGTCTCTTTCAGGGATTACTTTTATAACTTGTTTTGTTTTGGGCCGACTTTGTCATGTCGGGCCCTTCTAAGTTATTTTTGTAATCCTCTTTCTTGGACCTTTGTCAGGTCTCTTTCAGGGATTACTTTTATAACTTATTTTTCGTAAGAGACCGACTTCGTCGTGTCGATCTCTTCTAAGTTATAGCAATTCCTCTTTTATAGGGTTGGCCAGACCTCTTTCCAAGGATTTGCTGATAACTTGGGTTGACTTGGTCCGACTTCTTAACGTCGACCAGTCTTTAAGTTATTATTTAGCAATCCATAAGACCTCGTCAGGTTCTTTTTCTGGATCACTTTCGATAACTTCTTGCATTATTCTGCTTTCATCTTTTCCGATTTGTAGAAAGTGGTTTCTATCTTTATTTGCTCGACCTTTAGATGAATCGCGCTTTCATCTCTATTGGTCTTTATCGTGATCGTGCTGTGAGTCTGTTTTTCACTTTCTGCCGATCTGTCGCTTTATAATCGGGAGATGAATGCTTTAGATTAATGCGTCTTGAGAATTTGTAGAATATCTAAAATGCATTTTATTCAAAGAGAAAGTGCAAATATATACATGTGGGAATTTTTCATCCCTGTAAGTCGGATAGTTTGTAGGTCTTAGCTTGGTACCTCATTAAAAAACCTTTTCAGGAAAAAGAGTGTTTTCTTAAGTTACAGGCGTGCCACGATCTGGGGAGCTCTCGTCCATCGAGTTCGGACAGTCTGTAGTAGCCCTTCCCAAGTACTTCTATGACTCGGTAGGGTCCCTTCCAGTTTGCTGCCAGCTTTCCTTCTCCCGATCGAGTTGTTCCAATATCATTTCGGATTAGAGTGAGGTCCTTTTCCGTGAAGCCTCGCGGCACTACCTTTTGATTATATCTTGAAGCCATTCGACGTTTTAGTTCTTCTTCCCTAATCCGAGCTCTTTCCTGGACTTCCGGGAGTAGGTCGAGTTCTTCCCTTTGCAGTTGGGAGTTGGCTTCTTCATTGTAGTGTACTACTCTATGCGACCCTTCCTCAATTTCTACCGGGATCATTGCCTCCACTCCATAAGCTAGTCAGAAGGGTGATTCCTTTGTGGTGGAGTGTGGCGTTGTCCGATATGCCCATAGGACTTGTGGGAGTTCCTCAGCCCAAGCTCCCTTTGCATCCTGTAATCTCCATTTTAACCCGGCCAATATGACTTTGTTGGCTGCTTCAGCCTGTCCATTGGCTTGGGGATGTTCGACGGAGGTGAACTGGTGTTTTATGTTCAGATCGGTTGCTAATTTTCTAAAGCCTGCATCTGTGAATTAGGTGCCATTGTCTGTGGTGATGGAGTATGGGACCCCAAACCTTGTGACAATGTTTCTATATAGGAATTTTTGACTTCTTTGAGCAGTAGCATTAGCTAGGGGTTCTGCCTCGATCCACTTTGTAAAATAATCTACCCCTACTATGAGGAATTTAACTTGTCCCGATCCCTGAGGAAAGGTTTCAAGAAGGTCGAGTCCCCATTTTGCAAATGGCCAAGGTGAAGTTACGCTGATGAGCTCTTCTGGCGGAGCGATGTGAAAGTTGGCATGGTGGACATGTCTTTACAAACTCTGTAGCTTCCTTTTGTAGAGTTGGCCAATAAATCCCGCCCGGAGTATTTTTTTGTGAGGGCTTATGCTCCGAGATGATTACCACAGATGCCACTGTGTACTTCCTCTAAAACTTCCCTTGTGTGGGAGGTCGGCACACATTTTAATAGTGGTATTGAAATCCCTCTTTTATACAGGGTGTTATTTATGATAGTGTAGTATTGAGCCTCCTATTTTAACCTCTTTGCCTCCTTTTCATCCGTGGGGAGTGCTTCTGTTTTGAGGTAGTTAATTTTGGGGGTCATCCATCCTTGATCCCGACCTGTTATGGCTAGGACTTTTTCTTCTTCTGAGATTGAAGGGTTTTGGAGCATTTCCTGGATGAGGCTTCTATTGTTTCCCCCTGGTTTGGAGCTGGCTAGTTTTGAGAGTGCGTCAGCTCAGGCATTTTGTTCGCGGGGTATGTGGCAGATCTTATATTCCCCGAGTTGTCCGAGCTGTTCCTTGGTTTTAACCAAATACTTTTTCATGGTGGGATCTTTGGCTTGGTAGCTCCCTGTTATTTGTGAGGTGACTACTTGTGAATCGCTGAAGATGTTGAGTTTTTGAGCTCCAACCTCCTTAGCCAGTTTCAAACCAGCTAGTAACGCTTCATATTCTGCCTGGTTATTTGAGGCCAGAAATCCAAATTTGAGGGAGAGCTCAACTTGGGTTCCTTGGTTGCTTTCTATTATCACACCTGTGCCGCTTCCAGTCTTATTCGAAGAACCGTCCACGTAGAGATTCCATTCTGTGGGGGTTTCCGGGGTATCTGTGAATTCTGCGATGAAGTCGGCCAAGTACTGTGATTTGATGGCTATCCGAGCTTCATATTGGAGGTCGTACTCGGATAACTCGACTGCCCATTGTAAAATTCTACCTGCTAGATCTATTTTCTGCAGTATCCCTTTTATGGGCTGGTCGGTTCGAACCTTAATGGTGTGAGCCTGGAAGTACGGGCAAAGTCGTCGAGATGTTAGTATGAGAGTATAGGCAAACTTTTCTATTTTTTGGTAGTTCAGCTTGGATCCCTGCAGCGCTTTACTAATGAAGTATACAGGTTGTTGCTCTTTGTCATCCTCTCAAACCAGCGCTGAGGCTACTGCCTGACTTCCTACCGCAAGGTATAATACGAGTGGTTCTTCCTCTCGTGGTCGAGTTAGGATAGGTGGTCGTCCCAGAAAATTTTTGAAATCCTGGAAGGCTTGCTCGCATTCCATTGTCCATTCGAATTTCTTCCCTTTCCTTAAAGTGGCATAAAAGGGGAGAGATCTTATCGCTGATACCGCTAAGAATCTGGATAAGGCTGCTAATCTCCCGTTGAGTTGTTGTACCTCTCTGACACAAGTTGGGCTCTTCATATCGAGTATGGCCCGGCATTTTTCTGGATTTGCTTCAATTCCTCTTTGTGTGAGCATGAAACCTAAGAATTTGCCCGCTTCTACTGCAAAGGTGCATTTTGCGGGATTGAGTCGTATGTCATGCTTCCTTATAGTGTCGAATACTTGAGCCAGGTCAGACAGTAATGTCTCTACGCTTTGTGTCTTTATTAACATGTCGTCCACGTAGACTTTCATGATTTTTCCGATATGATCTGAAAAGACTTTATTCATTAGCCTTTGATACGTAGCTCCCGCATTCTTGAGACCGAAAGGCATTACAATGTAGCAGTAATTTGCTTTTGGCATCAAAAATGAGGTCTTTTCTTGATCTGGTGGGTACATGGGAATTTAATTATATCCGAAATATGGGTCCATAAACGAGAGGTATTTATATCCGGATGAGGCATCCACTAGGGCGTCGATACTTGGGAGTGGATAAGGATCTTTTGGGCAGACTTTGTTGAGATCTGTATAGTCAGTGCACATTCGCCACTTCCCATTTGATTTTTTCACTAAGACGACGTTAGCTAGCCATAGCGGGTACTTGACTTCTCATATGAATCCTGCCTCTAGTAGTGCTTGTATCTGTTCTTCCACAGCTTGGGATCATTCTGGCCCAAGTTTTCTTCGTCTCTGCTGTACCGGCCGAGATCCTGGATAGACCGCCAACTTATGACACATTAGCTTGGGGTCTATGCCTGGCATGTCTACGGCTTTCCATGCGAAGAGATCGACATTATCTCGTAAAAACTGTACTAGTAATTCTTTTACATCTCCCGTCAGGATCGTGCCAATATTAGTTATTTTGTCCGAGGTGTCTCCGATCTGAACTTTCTCTACTTCACCCTCGGGCTCGGACGGAGTTCTTCATGTTTCTGAATTCCACCGAGCTCAATTGTATGGAACTCTTCTCCTCTGCCTCTGAGGTTTAGACTTTCGTTATAACAGCGGTGTGCCGTCTTTTGATCTGCTTTTATTGTAGCTATCCCTTCTGTAGTTGGGAATTTCATGCATAGATGTGGAGTTGAGACTATTGCGCCGAGTTGATTTAGTGTTGTCCGACCTATTAGGGCGTTGTAGGCTGAACTCACGTCGACCATGATGTAGTCTATCTTGAGTGTTCTGGATTGGTTCCCTTTTCCGAAGGTTGTATGTAGTGACACGTATCCCAGTGGTTGTACTGGGGTATCTCCCAGTCCGAACAAGCTGTTCAGGTATGCTCTGAGCTCCTTTTCTTCTAAGCCGAGCTTGTCGAAGGCAGTTTTGAATAGATTGTCGGCGTAGCTCCCTTGGTCTATTAATGTGCGGTGGAGATTGGCGTTTTCCAGTATGATGGTGATGACCATGGGGTCGTCTTGTCCTGAGATGATACCGGATGTATCTTCTTTGGTGAATGTGATTACAGGGATGTCGGGAGCTTCTTCCTTTCCTTCGACATGATATATTTCTTTGAGATATCTTTTGCGGGATGATTTGGAGATTCCTCCACCTGCAAATCCTCCATGTATCATATGGACATGTCTTTCTGGCGTACGAGGTGATCGCTCAATTCGTCCGACATCTTCATCCCTTCTTCTCTTTCTTTGATCATCATCTCAGGTGGCCAGAAATCGATCTAGTTTTTCTTCTCTTACTAATTTTTCTATGATGTTTTTTAAGTCGAAGCATTTGTTGGTGGAATACCCTCGGACTTAGTGATATTCACAGTATTCATTCCGATTTCCTCCTCCTCTTTTGCCTTTGAGTGGTCGAGCCGGGGGTATCTTTTCTGTGTTATAGACTTCTTTGTAAATATCCACAAGGGACACCCGAAGAGGGGTGTAATTATGATACTTTTTTATTTTTTCGCCCGTTCGATCTTCTTTCTTCTTGGATTCTTTATCTTTATCTCGGTAGGTGAAACCGGATTTCGAGGCTTCTCCAAGTCGGGAATTTTCTTCCATGTTGATGTACTTCTCTGCCTGCTCTTGTACCTTATCTAGGGATGTGGGATATTTCTTTGATATAGATTGGCTGAAAGGTCCTTCTCGTAGGCCGTTGATGAGGCCCATGACGGCAGCCTCTGTTGGTAAGCTTTGTATGTCTAGGCATATTTTGTTGAATCTTTCCATGTAGTTGCGAAGACTTTCTCGATCTCCTTGCTTGATACCTAGTAGACTGGGGGCGTGCTTAGCCTTGTCTTTTTGGATGGAGAATCAGGCCAGGAATTTTTTGGCCAGGTCATCAAAGTTGGAGATGGACTTTGGAGGTAGGTTGTCGAACCATCTAATTGCTGTCTTCGTGAGAGTCGTTGGAAAAGCTTTGCAGCGAACGGTGTCTGAGGCGTCGGTGAGGTACATTCTGCTTCTGAAGTTACTGAGGTGATGGTTGGGATCTGTAGTGCCATCATAAAAACTCATATCCGGAAGTTTGAAGTCTTTAGGGATTTTAGTCTTCATGATTTCCCTAGTGAATGGATCTTGATCCTTGCGAGAGTTGTCCTCAGGGGTGGTCCGGGTAGCCTTTGCTTTGAGATCGGCTTCAAGTTGTAGGAGTTTATCTTCTAATTCTCGACATCGCCTTACCTCTCTTTGTAGATCCTTGCCGACTTCTTGCTGGTACTGGCTTTCTTTTTCGAGTTGCTTTAGGCGATCTTAAAGTGCTTCTATTACTCCCGGATGTGATGAGTTTTTGTCTCCGTTAGATTCCGGAGTGTCTTTTGGTGTGGCACTCGTGTTTTTGTGCGGCATTCTGTCCTCTAGATCTGAGTTGTGGTCGTTATCCTGTTCGTCCGCCATGGTGATGGGATGACTTTCAGGTTCCCCGGCAACGGCGCCAATGTTCCGAGGGTTACCTGAAACTATAGGTCGATCTCGGATGAGATCTTCTGTACTGGTCGAAGATGACGGGTCCGGCTGGTGGGTGGCAGACAGAGCTGTCGTGTCTGACTTGTGGGAATGGCTGTACTGCTGATCCTTGGTCACCGGAGGGTGGGGGTACCTGCAAGAGACTTCGATGCTTAAGTTAGCATGGGTATTAAACAGGTTTTTAGTAGAATCAGAGTATGAGTTATACCTGGGTGCTCTAGTGTATTTATAGTAGTGTGGGCTGACCTTTCTGATAAGATAAGTTAGTTATCTTATCTTATCTTATCTTATTTTGGGTGAAGTCAACTTATCTTCAAGGGAACCGCCTTTATCTCTATAGGCTTGGATTGCCTTTGGATTCGGGTCGTGTTCCTCTATTTGGGCCCTTTATTGGGCTTTCCTGTTGATTTGGCCGATCTCTTTAAGAAGAGATCGGATAGTCAGACCTGAAGAGGTCGGTCGCCATGTCGCTAAACATCCCGAGTCAGACAGCTCGACCCAGGGTATGAACAAGTTCTATATGCCCATAGAGCATCATCCAGATTTCTTGTCCAGTCTTTTCTTGTGACCCCAACTGTCTTCTCTAAGATTCTCTTTAGCTCTCTATTTGCCAATTCAGCCTGACCATTAGTCTGAGGGTGGTATGGTGTGGCCACTTTGTGAATTACTCCATATTTATGGGGAAGCTTTTCCATTTGTCTGTTGCAAAAGTGGATGCTACCATCACTAATAAGGCCTTTAGGTACCCCATATCTGGTGAAGATGTGTCTCTTAAGAAACTAAAGCATGATTGGTGCATCACATGTGATTGTTGCTATAGCCTCTATCCATTTGGAGACATATTCTACTGCTACCAATATGTATTTGAAGGAATGTGATGGGGAAACGGCCCCATGAATTCTATGCCCCAGAGATCAAACACTTCCACTTCTAGAATGAAGTTTTGAGGCATTTTATTCCTCTTTGTTAGTCCTCCAGCTCTCTGGCATTCATTGTATTGGTGCACAAATTCTCTAGCATCTCTGAATATGGTTGGCCAATAGAATCCACTTTGAAGCACTTTAGCAACTGTCCTTTCTGGCCCAAAGTGTCCATCATAAGCTGAACCATGACAGTGCCACAATATGTCTCTTATTTCATTCTCAGGAACATACCTTCTTATCATTCCATCTAAACACCTCTTAAATAAGAATGGCTCATCCCACAAGAATTTTTTGGCTTCATTGAGTAATTTCTTCACTTGTTGCTTGGTGAACTCTTGAGGAATCCTTCTTCCCACTTTGTAGTTTGCAATGTCAGCAAACCATGGCGCTTGTTGGACTTGAAGAAGATGCTCATCTGGGAACTTCTCATTCACTGGTTGTAGTGCATCCTGGTAAATCTCTTGTGGCAGTCTTGACAGATGATTTGTAACTTGGTTCTTGCTTCCTCTCATATCTCTCACTTCAATGTCAAATTCTTGTAGCAACAGCACCCACCTGATAAGTCTTGGCTTGGCATCCTGTTTAGACATGAGATACTTGCAAGCAACATGATCAGTATATACTATAACTTTTGAACCAATCAAGTATTGTCTAAATTTATCAAATGCATATACAATTTCCAAGAGTTCTTTTTCTATGGTGGTGTAATTTTTTTGTGCCTCATTTAACACCTTGCTTGCATAGTATATAACATAATGCAACTTATCCTTTTTCTGTCCCAATACAGCACCAATTGCAAAATCACTTGCATCACAGATAAGTTCAAAAGGAAAGTCCCAATCTGGGGGTGTGATGATTGGTGCTGTAGTGAGTTTATTTTTCAAAGTTTCAAAGGCATGCTTGCAACTTTCATCAAAGACAAATAGATTGTCACCCACCAACAAGTTGCTTAGTGGTTTAGCTATCTTTGAAAAGTCTTTGATGAATCTTCCATAAAAACCAGCATGCCCAAGAAAACTTCTCACTGCTTTCACATTGACTGGTTCAGGAAGCTTTTCTATGATCTATATCTTAGCTTTGTCAACCTCTATACCCTTGCTTGAAACCTTATGCCCAAGAACTATACCCTATGGTACCATGAAATGACATTTTTTCCAATTCAAAACTAAATTTGTTTCTTAGCTTCTTTTCAAGACAAGAGTTAGATGGTGCAGACAAGTATCAAAAGAGTTTCCAAAGACAGAAAAGTTATCCATAAAGACCTCTAAAAATTTTTCTACCATGTCAAAGAATATGGAGAGCATACACCTTTGAAAAGTTGCTGGAGCATTGCATAGCCCAAAGGGCATCCTCCTGTAGGCAAAAACTCTAAATGGACAAGTGAATGAGGTCTTTTCTTAATCCTTGGGGTCAACCACTATCTGATTGTATCCAGAATATCCATCCAAAAAGCAATAGTAAACATGGCCAGCCAATCTTTCTAGCATCTGATCAATAAAGGGGAGAGGGAAGTGATCCTTCCTTGTGGCATCAGTCAACCTCCTATAGTCAATGCACATCCTCCACCCCATCACTGTCCTTGTAGGGATTAATTCATTCTTCTCATTGAAGATGACAGTCATGCCTCCCTTCTTTGGCACCACTTGGACTGGACACACCCAAGGGCTGTCAGAAATTGGGTATATGATTCCAGCATTCCACAGTTTCATCACCTCCTTTTGAACAACTTCCTTCAATGTTGGGTTAAGCCTCCTTTGATGTTGTACCACTATTTTTGAGTCTTCTTCTAACAAGATCTTGTGTATACGAATTGCAGGGCTTATACCCTTGATGTTATCAATTGTCCACCCTAAAGCTGTCTTATGAGTTTTCAGCACTTCAATCAGTTTTTCTTCATCTTTCATGCTTAAGGATGAATTGATGATCACTGAAAAGGTCTCTTCTCCTCCAAGGAATGCATATTTGAGATGAGGAGGAAGGGGCTTTGATGAGCGGATAATTTATACGCTTTTTGGCATTGTTTTACATAGTTTTTAGTATGTTTTAGTTACTTTTTATTATATTTTTATTAGTTTTTATGCAAAAATCATATTTCCGGACTTTACTATAATTTTGTGTGTTTTTCTATAATTTCAGGTATTTTCTGGCTGAAATTGAGGGATCTAAGCAAAAGTCTGATTCAGAGGCTGAGAAAGGACTGCAGATGTTGTTGGATTCTGACCCTCCTGCACTCGAAGTGGATTTTCTGGAGCTACAGAAGCCCAATTAGCGCGCTCTTAATTGCGTTGAAAAGTAGACATATTGGGCTTTCCAGAAATATATAATAGTTCATACTTTACCCGAGATTTGATGGCCCAAACTGACGTTCAAACGCCAGCCAGAGACCCTTTTCTGGCGTAAAACGCCAGAACTGGAGTTAAACACCCAAACTGGCATCCAAGCTGGCGTTTAACTCTAGAAATGGCCTATGCACGTGTAAAGCTCAATGCTCAGCCCAAGCACACACCAAGTGGGTCCCGGAAGTGGATTTCTGCACTATCTGCACTTAGTTACTTATTTTCCGTAATCCTTAGTAACTAGTTTAGTATAAATAGCACTTTTTACTATTGTATGGGAACCTTTTTTTTCAGTTTTATGTTACATTTGGGGAGGCTGGCCATTCAGCCATGCCTAGACCTTTTTCTCTTATGTATTTTCCACGGTAGAGTTTCTACACCTCATAGATTAAAGTGCGGAGCTCTGCTGTTCTTCATGAATTAATGCAAGTACTATTGTTTCTCTTTCAATTCACGCTTACTTCATCTTCAAGATATACTCTCGTACTTAATTCAGTTAAGTCAGAATGAAGGGGTGACCCATGACAATCACCCACTATCTTCGTTACTCGCTTAGCCAAGATCCGTGTGCCTGACAACCACAAGCGGTCTACATGATGTTCAACATAGTCATTGGACGACAGCCGGAGTATAGTCTCTTGGGTCTCTGATCCACGGATTTGACTTGCCTCTCCTGACAACAGAGCATTCAAATCTGTGAGATTAGAACCTTCGTGGTAGAGGCTAGAACCAATTGGCAGCATTCCTGAGATCCGAAAAGTCTAAACCTTGTCTGTGGTATTCCGAGTAGGATCTGTGATGGGATGACTGTGACGAGCTTAAAACTCACGAATGTTGGGCGAAGTGACAATATACAAAAGGATAGAGAGATCCTATTCCGACACAAGTGAGAACCGACAGATGATTAGTCGTGCGATAGCTGTACCTGGTATTTTTCATCAAAGACGAGAGATCTGACTGTTGATTAGCCGTACAGAAACCATACTTGGACTATTTTCATTGAGAGGACGGATGGTAGCCATTGACAACGGTGATCCACCAACATACAGCTTGCCATGGAAGGGAGCACGCATTGGATGAAGACAATAGGAAAGCAGAGGTTCAGAAGCAACAAAGCATCTCCAAACGCTTATCTGAAATTTCCACCAATGAATTACATAAGTATCTTTATTTTAATTTACATTTTATTTACCTTTCAATTATCAAAACTCATAAACATTTAAATCTGCCTGACTAAGATTTACAAGATGACCATAGCTTGCTTCAAGCCAGCAATCTCCGTGGGATCGACCCTTACTCGCATAAGGTTTTATTACTTGGACGACCCAGTGCACTTGCTGGTTAGTTGTACCGGAGTTGTGAAAAGTGTGATCATAATTCCGTGCACCAGGCTTCAATTCTTGCTTTGGTGCCTCCTCTGTCTTGTCTTCAGAAGAGATTTCAGTCACATGTTCATCCATGACAGCTTCTATTTCTTCTTCTTATTCCTCCTGACTGCTTGTTCCAGGCACTTCTTCCACCAAGTCTTCTACCATTTCCACTCTCATGTGCTTCTCTTTCTTATGGGGATATTGCATTGCTTTAAAGACATTGATGATCATTTACTCATCATGCACCCTAAAGATCATTTCACCTTTCTCCACATCAATGATGGCCCTTGTTGTAGCTAAGAAAGGTCACCCCAGGATAATTGAGTTGTGTCCCTCTTCTTCTATGTCTAAGATGACAAAGTCGGCATGGAAGATGAATTCCCCAACCTTCACCAAATAAGTTCTCCATAACCCCATTGGGTATCTTGAGTGATCTATCCGCCATTTGAAATGACATTATGGTGGATTTAACTTCTTCTATTGTAAGCTTTTTCATCATTGAGAGAGGCATCAAATTGATGCTAGCACCTAAGTCACAGAGAGCTCTTTCCAAAGTCATGTTACCTATGGTGCATGATATGATAAAGCTCCCTGGGTCTTTGAGTTTTGGTGAAATGCCTCTTTGAATCACTACACTGCATTATTGGGTCAAAATCACAGTTTTCTTTTCATTCCAGCTTCTCTTCTTATTGATGAGTTCCTTGAGAAATTTAGCATACAATGGCATTTGCTCTAAAGCTTCAGCAAGTGGTAAGTTGATTTCCAGCTTTTTAAAAACTTCCAGGAACTTGGGAAACTACTGGTCTTTGATCTCCTTTTTCAACCTTTGAGGATATGGCAGAGGAGGAATGTAAGGCTTCACTTCCTTCCTCTGTTCTTGTGGATGCTCTTCCATGACTTGTTTTCCCTTCCTCAGAGCTTGTGGCTCTTCCTCCTTCTTCTTGAGCTTCTCCTGGTCTTTTTTTTTAGCTGCTACGTCTTTCTTGTTGCTGACCTTATCATTTTCCGGTGTTCTTCCACTCCTTAATTAGATTGTTTTGCACTCTTCTTTGGGATTTGGAATGGTATCACTTGGAAAAGCATTGTTTGGTCTTTCAGCTTGTCTGGCCAATTGCCCTACTTGTCTTTCAATATTCCTCATTGTGGCCTCTTGTTTTTTGAATGCCAAGGCTTGATCTTTCATAAGTTTCTCCATCATTATCTCTAGACTAGAGATTCGCCGAGAGTCTAGATTCGGTTGTGGTTGTGTAAACTGGGATGGTTATTTCTGGAAGTTGTTTGAATTAGTTGTAGGGATATTTTGTAGGTAGAATGAGGATGTAGAGAAGTTATTTTGGTGGTTCTGTGAGTTGTTGTGGGGTTGGTGGTATGTGTTTTGTGGGTTTTTGAATTGGTTAGTGTTATTGGATGAGTGATTTTGGTTGTTTGTGTTGCATAAGTTGTTTGAATTGTGGTTCCTTTGCCATGAATTCTGATTATCACCCCACCTCAAGTTGGGATGATTCCTCCATGATGGATTGTATGTATCCCCATGGAAGTCATTATAAGAAGATCTTAAGGTGTTATGCATGTATTGGACTTGCTCTAGTTGCTGCTCATAGTTGCATTTCTCAAAAGCTTCTTCACTTTGGCTCCATCCATTTGAAGGTTGACTCGTTGGGTTTACTGCATCCACTTGAAGTCCATCAATTCTCTTTGCCATCATGTCCATTTGTTGTTGGATTTGCTAGTGCATCAATTTGTTCTGTGCCAAGATAGTGTCCACACCTTCAAGCTCTAACACACCTTTCTTTGGAGCTGGTTGGCGTTGCCTTTGATGAGCATAAAAGTACTGATTGTTGGTCACAGTGTCTATGAGATTCTGAGCTTCTTCAACTGTCTTCATTAGCTGTACTGAGCCACCTGCAGAGTAATCCAGGGCCTCTTGAGCTTTTAGAGTCAAGCCCTCGTAGAAATTCTGAAGTCTCTCCCATTCACTAAACATTTCAGGTGGACATTTCCTGATCAAGGCTTTGTACCTCTCCCATGCCTCATAAAGTGATTCTCCATCCATTTGAGTGAAGGTTTGTACTTCTGTCTTCAATCTGATGATTCTGAGGTAGGTAGAACTTAGCCAAGAATTTGCTCACCAAATCATCCCAAGTATTGATGCTTTCTTTGGAAAATGTCTCCAGCCATTGAGATACCTTATCCCTCAAAGAGAATGGAAATAGCAGCAACTTGTAGATATCCGGATGCACATCATTTGTCTTAACTGTTTCACATATCCTCAGAAAGACAGATAAGTGTTGATTCGGGTCCTCAAGATGACCCCCTCCATAAGAATAATTATTTTGCACCAAGGTGATAAGTTGAAGCTTCAACTCAAAGTTATTGGCATGAACATTTGGAGTGAGTATACTGCTCCCACAGTTTCTTGGATTGGGGAAGGTGTAAGATGCTAGAACTCTCCTTGGAGGTTAGCCATTGTTGTTGGCCACCTCTTCTGGTGGATTAGGAAAGTTACCCTCCATCTCTTGATCTTCCTCTTCTGATTCTTCATCTCCAATCACTCCATTTCCTCTTGCTTCTCTTCTCAATCTCAATAATGTTCTCTCTGGTTCAGAATCAAAAGAGGTGGATGCACCTCTTCTTCCTCCTGGCATACAACACAAACAGACCAAAACACAAACAAAGCACTCTGTTGCTAGAGTGTGGTTAATGTTAGCATAAACAAAAAATCTCAAACAGTTAGTGTGCTTAACAAAAACAAAGAAAATTTCTTAATCTAGATTATCACCTACTTAATCATTGTCAATCTAAATCAATCCCCGACAACGGTGCCAAAAACTTGATGAGAAAAAATCGATTCTACACAAACTAACCGGCAAGTGTACCAGGTCGCATCAAGTAGTAAAACTCACAAAAGTGAGGTCGATCCCACAGGTATTGATAGATCAAGCAATTTTAGTTTGGTGATAAATTTAGTTAAGCTTACAGTTGGTAATTTGAGTGAAGTTTCATTAACAGAATGTAAATTGCTGGAAAATAAAAGTACAGAATGTAAAATGACAAAACTTAAACGGCAAGAAACTTAAATTGCTGAAACTTAAAGAGCAAAAAACTAAAAGAGCTAAAACTTAAATTGTAAGAAATGTAAAAAAATTGAATCTCAGATTGCAAGAAATTTAAATTTGCAGAACCTAAATTGCAGGGAAATTTAAATTGCATGAATTAGAAAGGGAATTGGGTGCAGGGGATCAAAATAGCAGTAAGCAGATTTAGATTAAAGTAAATCAGAGAGATCTAAGTTGAAGAAATTCAAAGAAAATGATTCATCAGGGATTGGAGATATCATAATCCATCATGAACCAATTGAGTCTCAACTCCTTTCTCAATCATAAGAGTAGATCTATGGCGGATTAAAATTGATTGGATCCTAATTCCTTGGCAATCCAATCTCTCTAATTACAATCAATCTTGCCAATTCCTTGATCTAATTGTTATGAGAAGAGTTAGAGCACATTCTCTTATCCATAAGCCACACAGATTTTCAAAACCTCAATTCCTCCCAAATGGTGTTGGTTAAGAGAATTGTGAAGGATAGAGCTCCAATTCTAATGTAGGTGATTCCCCTTTCGAGGCTCACACCCACATTCAATTGAATTAAACCCCCTTCCGGAGTGAATAATTCACAATCAAAGCAGAAGATATCCTATAGCTACACAACTGAATTGAGAAGAAGTAGAATTTCATTGATTCATAAGATTACAATAGGGCTCCTCCCCCTAATGAATTTGGGGTTTAGTTCATCATTGCTCCAATCAAAACAGAAAACAAAGAAGTTACAGAAAAATTCAGAAAAGAAAATACAAAGAGAACTGAGTGCAGAGTTTCCCAATTTGGGATTCTGACTCTCTAGCCTTTCAGATCTCAAATCTGCCAAGCCTCGTCCTAAATCAAATTCTTCTCTATTTATACACTTTCTAATTCATTCTTCAAGTCCTTGGATTGGACTTTTTGCACGTGTGCGTTACTCACGCATTTACGTGCCTCGCCAAAATCTGTATCCACGCGTATGCGTGGTCCACGTGTAAGCGTCGATGCAAGTTTTCCAAGTCCCATTTTGGGCCTCTTATCGCGTACATTGGAGGGAGCGTTTATCCACCAACGTTACCTCCAACGTTGGCTTGGTCACGCGTACGCGTGAATGGTAAATTTTTCCATTTCACGCGTGCGCGCAGCTCACGCGTATGCGTGAATTGCACTTCCATGCATACGCGTCATCAACGCGTACGCGTCGCCCAAAATTTTCCCAGATCTAGTTTTTAAAACTTTTCGAAGATGTTGGAGGTACGTTGGTTCACCAACGTTGCATACCCCCCTTCCAACGTTTGAGGTAACGTTGGTGAGCCAACTTTGGCCACCAATGTTACTTCCTCTGCTTTTTCCTCTTCTTTCTTGTTTCTTCTTCACCTATTATCAATCAAACAATTGCATCAAAGTTTGCTGTAATCACAAGGTATTTGCATCATTTATAACATCAAGTAAAATTAGCATAAAACCTTATGAAAAAGCAAACAAATACCCATGTCTAATTGAACTAAGTGATGCATGAATTTCCAATCCAATTACTTACTTATTGTGTAAGAAAGTGCATAAACCTAATGAAAACAAGTGAAAAATGCTTGTGAAACTAGCATAAGATAACTTGTCATCAAGTGGAATTTAGAATATCACAAAATTTCTCTTGTTCAAGAACTCCACAACAAAATGGTGTTGTTGAAAGAAGAAATAGGAGTATTCAAGAAATGATAAGAGCTGTGCTTTGTAAAAGCAATATTCCTAAATTTCTTTGGGCTGAAGCTGTTAACACGGCTTGCCATATTTTGAATAGAATAATCATAAGGAAATTCTTGAAGAAAACTCCTTATGAACTATGGAAAGGTCACCCACCAAACTTGAACTACTTACATATCTTTGGATGTAAATGTTTTGTCTTAAATAATAAAGAAAACTTAGAAAAATTTGATCCAAAAGCATATAAATATTTATTTATAGGATACTCCACAACTAGAAAAGCCTATAGAGTTTATCATCAAGATGCGAGAATAATAGAAGAGTCCATACATGTTACTTTTTGTGACACTAACTTGGTTCAAAGTATCTTGAAAGATTGTGATGCAGGAAATCAAGTTCAGGACAAAGATGGAGAATCCCAAAATCAAGAGAAAGAAATTTCTGGGTCAAGTGAATCAGAAACTGCAGCTGCAAAAAATCCTGCAGGAAACAATTCAATTGTCTCATGAATCTGGTGAAAATCCTGAAACTACCAGATCATTGAATCCTTCAGTGACCGAATCTGCTTCTAAGTCCACAAGACCTCGTGAATAGAGATTCTTAAATAACTATCCACAGGAGTTTATCATTGGGGATGTATCACAAGGTGTCAAAACCCGTTCCTCCACTAGAAAAGCAAATGAAGAATCAAACATTGCTTTTTTCTCTCAAGTGGAGCCACAAAACATCCATGAAGCTCTCAATGACCCTTATTGGGTGAAGGCTATGGAAGAAGAACTTGATGAATTTGAAAAGAACCAAGTTTGGACACTTGTTCCAAAGCCTAATGGGAAGAAAGTGACTGGTACCAAGTAGATATTTAGGAACAAGTTAGGAGAAGATGGTAGCATTGCTAGAAACAAAACAAGGCTAGCGGCACAAGGATATGATCAAGAGGAAGGGATAGACTTTGATGAATCCTTTGTACTAGTTGCTCGAATGGAAGCCATAAGACTTCTTTTAGCCTATGCTGCTCATTGTGGTTTTAAACTGTATCAAATAGATGTGAAATGTGCTTTTCTAAATGATGTAATAGATAGAAAAGTATATGTGGCACAGCCACCTAGTTTTGAAAATGAGAAATTTCTTAACCATGTTTTCAAACTCTCAAAATCCCTTTATGGGTTAAGACAAGCTCCTAGGGCTTGGTATGAAAGACTTAGCTCTTTTCTTTTGAAAAATGGTTTTCAAAGAGACACCACTGACACTACTCTATTTATTAAGAATTCTAATGATTCTTTCATTCTAGTCCAAATTTATGTTGATGACATTATATTTGGATCAGCAAATAAAACCCTTTGTACTAAATTTGGAAAACTCATGACAAGTGAATTTGACATGAGTATGATGGATGAACATAATTTTTTCCTTGGACTTCAAATTAAGCAAACTAAAAATGGTATTTTTATTCATTAAGAAAAGTATGCCAAGGAACTAGTTAAGAAATTTGGTATGAAAAATGCCAAACCCATGGGAACTCCCATGCACCCCAACTCTAAATTAGAAAAGGGAGAAATTGAGAAAAATTTTGATGAGACTAGGTATAGAGGAATAATTGGATCTCTTATGTACCTAACTTTCTCTAGACCTGACATTGTGCAAAGTGTTGGAATGTGTTCAAGATTCCAATCTAAACCAAAAGAATCATATCTTTCTGCAGTTAAAAAGATTATTAGATATGTACATGGCACATCCAATTCTGGTTTGTGGTATCCTAAGACTCATGAGTTTTCTGCAGTTGGTTATTGTGATGCAGACTTTGTTGGAGATAGAGTGGATAGAAGGAGTACATCAGGCATATGTTGTTTTCTTGGGAAGTCCCTAAACGTTTGGTCAAGTAAGAAGCAGCCTAGAGTGGATAGAGGTTGAGTATATCGCTGCTTCTTCTTGTTGATCTCAGCTTATTTGGTTGAAAGCATAACTTGCTGATTATAAATTAAATGCTAAAAATATTTCCTTATTATGTGACAATATGAGTGCCATCAATATTTCCAAAAATCTACTTTTGCACTCGATGCGCGGAATTATACTTCGCACAACTGAACCAACAAGTACACTGGGTCATCCAAGTAATACTGAGTGAGTCAAGGTCGATCCCACGAGGATTGTTAGCTTGGATCAAACAGTGGTTATCTTGTAAATCTTAGTCAGGCGGATAGAAAAATGTTTAGTTGTTTAAGTGCAAAAAAGTAAAGTAAAATAAAAATAATATTACTCAGTAATTGTGGATTCAATGATAAGAAGATGGTTAAGGCTTCAGAGATGCTTTGTTCTTCTGGATCAATCCTGTCTTACTGTCTACTCCAACTGTGAATGATTTCTTCTATAGCAGGTTGTATGTGATCAACGCTGGTTTAGGCAACCGCCAATTTTCCTCTAGGCTGAACACCAGGTTTAATGCGCATCCAGTCTGAATGAGGGTGAAGTTCCTGCAATTCATTCCCTTGGTGATCCTACTCAAAACGCTACAGACAAAGTTGAATCTTCTGGATCAGAGAATGCTGCGCCTTGGTTCTAGCCTTTACCACAAAGACTCTAATCTCCCCATACCTCGGCTGAACTGATGTCTCGAGAAGTTCCCAACAAAGTCATGGATTAGCCGTCTAAGAGATGTATAATCAAGCTAGTGGTTCATTGAGATCCTATGAAAGACGCTTGCTAAACCCATGTAGAATAGAGATAACTTTTGATGGTTCAACTCATTCATAAGGTTGAAGAACGAAGAAACATCTTAGGAGAGAATCAAACACGAATTGAAATAGAACAGTAGTACTTTTATTAACCCATAAAACTCAGCAGAGCTCCTAACCTTAACCTAGGAGGTTTAGTGACTCATACTGTACATAATGGTGTTTGAAAATATGATATGCTAGAGAGATCCTAAACAAGGGTGATCTTCTCCCTTAAATACTAAACTAATAACTAATAAATACAGAAATATGATTAGCTAAGGCTTGTAGTGCGAAAATCCACTTCTGGGGCCTATTTGGTGAGTGTTTGGGCTGAGAAAAAGAGTAAGCCACGTGCTAGGACTCCCTAGGGGCGTTGAACGCTGCCTAGGGGCCCCCTTTTGGGCGTTGGATGCTGATCACCTCCTTGTGGGCATTGGATGCCAGAATAGGGTTGGAGGCTGGCATTGAATGCTAATTGTTAGGCCTCAATTCTGAAACAAAGTATGGTCTATTATATATTGCTGGAAAGCCCTAAATGTTAGCTTTCTATAGCCGTTAAGAAATCTCCATTTGGACTTCTGTAGCTCTAGAAATACATGTTTGAATGCACGGAGGTCAGATCCTGACAGCATCTGCAGTGCTTTCTCTGTCTCTGAATCAGACTTTTGCTCCAACTCCTCAATTTCAGCCAGAAAATACCTAAAATTGCATAAAAACACACAAACTCATATTAGAATCCAAAAATGTAAATTTTACACTAAAACCTATAAAAATATAATAAAACATGCTAAAAACTATATGAAAATGATGTCAAAAAGCGTATAAAATATCCACTCATCACAATACCAAACTTAAACTATTGCTTGTCTCCAAGAAACTAAAAATAAAGTAGAATAAAAAGAAGAGTAAGATACAATAAATCTCAGAGTTTGCAATAAAGCTTAGTCTCAATTAGATGAGCGGGACTTAGTAGCTTTTTGCTTCTGAATAGTTTTGGCATCTCACTATCCATTGAAATTCAGAAGTGTTGGTATCCTTAGGAACTTAGAATCCAGATGATATTATTGACTCTCCTAGTTCAGTTATATTTTATTCTTGAACACATCTTTTAGAGTCTTGCCATGGCCCTAAGCACTTTGTTTTCCAGTATTACCACCGGATACATAAATGCCACAGACACTTTAATTAGGTGAACCCCTTAGGATTGTGACTCAACTTTGCTAGAATCCTCAATCAGTGGCGTCCAGAGTTCTTAAGCATACTCTTTGCTTTGGACCACGACTTTAACTACTCAGTCTCAAGTTTTTAACTTGACACCTTCACACCACAAGCATATAGTTAGGGTAGCAGCTCATTTGAGATGCCTAGGCTAAGATATTTCTTTTATGTCCTCCTAACCATTGATGCTCAAAGCCTTGGGTCCTTGCTCTTGCCTTTTGGTTTAAAGAGCTACTAGCTTTTTGCTCTTGCCTTTTGGTTTAAAGAGCTATTGGCTTTTTCTGCTTTTTATTTCTTTTTCTGCTTGCTTTTTTCGTATTTTTTTATTTATTGCTTTTTGCTGCTTTTTCTTGCTTCAAGAATCAATTTTTTGGATTTTTCATATTACCAATAATACTTCACTTTTATCATCATTCTTTTAAGAGCCAACATTCTTAAACTCCAACATCAAATATGCACTATTTATTCATGCATTCAGAAAACAAAAGCAATGCCACCACATTAAGATAATTGAACTATTCTTATGATAAAACTCGAAATTCATGCATATTACTTTTCTTTTTCAAATAAAATTTTTTTTAAGCAAGGTGAGAGATGCATGGATAATTCATAGCTTTAAGACATAAAGATGAGCATGCACTAGAAACAGATAATAAAAATAAAATACAAGGAAAACAGAAAAACACAAGCAAAAGGGAGTAAAAAGAGCGGGTCCACCTTAGTGATGGCGACTACTGCCTCCTCTTGAGAAGCTAATGGACCTCTTTATCTCTTCTATGTCACGCCCCTGCCTTTGTTGTTCTTCTCTCAAGGCTCTTTGATCTTCTCTTATTTCATAGAGGATGGTAACTTGATCTTGATGCTCCAACCTCAATTGCTCCATATTAGTGCTCAATTCTCCAAGAGAATTATGCAACTGGTCCCAATAAATTTTTGGGGAGGAAAATACATCCTTGAGGCATCTCAGGGCGGCTCCACATGCTCTTGCTGTGGTCCATGTGCCGGCTCTCTAACATGCTCCATCCTTCTTTTATTGATGGGCTTGTCCTCCTCAATGGGGATGTCTCCTTCGATGACAATTCCGGTTGAATTGCATAGGTGACATACGAGGTGAGGGAAGTGGAGACAAGTGCCTTTCCCTTCCTTTTCCTTGAGGTTTCACCAGTCTTTGGTGCCATACTTAAGAGTGGTAGAAGTAAAAAAGCAAAGCTTTTTGCAACACCAAACTTAAGAGTTTTGCTCGTCCTCGAGCAAATATGAACAATTGGGAATGAGAGAGTAAAAAGAGGAGAAGAAGGAGGGAGAGATAGAGGGTGAGGTAGGTGGGGTAGGTGGAGCTTTTGTGGGACCCACTGGTCTTGGGAGGCTAAGGAATTTGAATTCCCTGCCCCCTTATGGGCGTTGAACACCCAACTCCCGCTCCTGGCTGGCGTTCAACACCAGCTATGTGCCTCTAAGTGGGCGTTGAACGCCCCTGAATGTGTTCCTGCCTGGCGTTCAACGCCAGGTCTGTGCCTCTATTTGGGCGTTGAACGCCCAGGGTCTACCCCCTGAATGGCGTTCAATGCCAGGTTTTTGCCCCCATCATTGGCGTTCAACACCAGTAATTTACTCCCTGGCTGGCATTCAACGCCAGCAATGTGCTCTTCATGGGCATTGAACGCCCACTCTGGCCTCCCTGAATGCCAGCCATGTCTCTGCTCCAGGGTGTTCTGTTTTCAACTCTGACTATTTCTGTTTCTGTTTTACTACTGCACATGATCATAAACTCAAAGAAAACATGAAAATTAAACTAATATAACTTAAATAAACTTAAAGAAAAACAAGAAAACATTAATTATTGATGGGTTGCCTCCCAACGAGCGCTTCAGTAATGTCATTAGCTTGACGGACAGCTCTTTTTAAGGAGGAAGGTAGTCATAGAGGATCAAACTCTTACTCCTTACTGGGAGCGTCCTTCCTGTGCTCTCATGGATTAGCTTAATACGCTCAAGAGATAGGCTCTTGTTCACTACATGAGGCAGGGTTGGGCTTACAGCAATATGCTGGTGTCCCTTTTTGCCACTTTCCTCTTCTATGGTAAGAAGCCTTCAGTATGGATCTTTTTGGTTTTCCAGCCCCTAGGCATCTTTCTTTAGGGGTTTTCTTCTTGGTGGATAGTGTACATCCAACACCAAACTTACATTTAGTCTTATGAGGGATTGAATTGGTTTCAATCAAGGGAGGAGGCTTGAATGCTGAATCCTTTATGCAAGTGCCTCCCTTGTCAGGGGGTAGTAGAAGGTCAAGAACCTTGAACACCATCCAGTCCTCATGCAAGGTAATCCTTGTTTCTTGTGCCTCTTGAATTCTCAGCTTCTTCATCACAGATGAAGGTATCAGATTTAAACTCAAGCCAAGATCATACAGGGCCTTGTCAAAAGTGATCTTTCTAATAGGACATAGGAGCTAAAAGCTCCCTATGTCTGGCATTTTCCTTGGTAGTTCATTCTGGACTAAAGCACTGCACTCTTTAATCAGTACCACAGTCTCATCTTCTAGTTTTGTTTGCATGCCTAGGAAAGGTAGCTCTTGAGGCTCTTTCACTTCTGCAATGGCAAGCTCTGTGGTAATCACAGGCTCCTCTTGCATGCCCAGAGAAGAATCAACTTGAAGTTCCTTCTCCTCTGTAGGGATGTGCTCACTGGCATTCTCAGGATCCTCCTGGTCCTTGATTGCCTTAAGTCCCTCAGTAACATGCTCCTGAGGTTCGGCCTCCTTGATGAAGACTACTGTCCCACCTTCTTTTAAGGTTTCCATGTCTAGAACTTCTATCCGAACTATGGTCTCCTCACAGGAGTATAAGTATTGGTTATTAGCAGCTATCTCAATGAGCTCATCTGCCTCTTCATGTGTCTCTATAAAGTACAGAGAATCACCTGTAAAGTGATCTACTGTCTACCTGGCTATCTCAGAGATGGCCTCATAGAAGATGATAGTCTTGCTCCATCCTGAGAACATATGGGGAGGGCAATTCCTGAACATCAGCTTGTACCTCTCCCAAGCATCATAGAGAGACTTGCTCTCCTTCTGTCTGAATGTCTGAACATCTGTCACCAGCTTAGTTAATCTCTATGAGGGAGAAAACTTGTTCAGGAATTCATTAACAACCTTATCCCAAGAGTTCACATTTCCTCTGAGTTCCATGTGCTACGATTCATTTGCTTGAGCACTCAGAGCAAATGGAAAGAGTTTTAGCCTGGGGACCTCAGGGTCCACTCCATTGGCCTCTACAGTGTCACAGAACAGCAGGAAGTCGGAGATGAATATACTGGGATCTTCCTGTGGGTGTCCATGAAACTGGCACTTTTGCCGTAATAGCAGGATAAGGTCTAGGTTGACTTTAAAGTCATTTGAGTCGATAGGAGTGTCAAATGTATAGGAACCCAGAGGTCTCCCAATTCGTGTATTCTCCTTTTGATCCATAGTGACTTCGGTGTTTCTGCATAAATAAATAAGAGACAAAGAAAAATAGGAGTCTCTATGTCATAGTATAGGGAGCTCTCAGTGAGATATCCAAAAAGAAATAGAAGAGAATAAAGAAGGAGATTTTGAAAATTAAAGAGGGTAAAGGAATTTAAAAATTGAATTTTTTTTATATTCAAAAATAATAATAATAAAAAAATAGACAAATAAAATAAAAAATTAGAAAGAAAGGGATTTAAAAATTTTTGACATTCAAAAAGAAAGACAAACAATTAAATAACAAGATTTAAAAAGAAAGATAAAAAATTTGATTTTAAAAATTTTAAAATTCAAAAAGAGAAAGTTAAACAAAAAGATTTGAAATTTTAATTTGAAAAGAAAGAAAAGATTTGAAATTTAAAATTTAAAAGAAAAAGACAAACTAGATAAGATAAGATTCAAAAATTTAAAATTTAAAAGATTTGAAATTTAAATTTGAAATTTTGAAAATTAAAATTTAAAGATTTAAAATTCAAATTTGAAATTTTGAAGATCAAGAATCTAGAAAGATAAGATTTGAAAAAGATTTGAAAAGATTTGATTTTGAAAAATTTTTAAATTTGAATTTTGAAAAAGGTTTGATTTTGAAATTTGAAAAAAGTTAAGATAAAGGTTTTGAAAATTGAATTTTAAATTTTGAATTTTGAAATTGAAATAAGATAAGATAGAGAATTGAAAAAGATTTGATTTTTTTGAAAAGATTTGATTTTGAAATTTGAAATTGATTTAAGATAAGATAAAGATTTTGAAATTTAAATTTAAAATAAGATAAGATAGGGTCTAATTGAAATTCAAAGATAAAAAGATAAGATAGTGATTTGAAAAAGATATGATTTTTGAAAAGATTTGAAATTAAGATAAGATAAGATAAGATAGTGATTTTGAAATTAAAATTTGAAAATCTCTTGAAATTTTCGAAAATATTTTCAAAACAAAGATAGAAAATATATTTTTTATTTTTTGAATTAATGAAGAAAGAGAAAAACAACCAAAAGACACCAAACTTAAAAGTTTTAGATCAAAGAAGTACTAATTTTTGAAAATCA
This sequence comes from Arachis hypogaea, assembly GCF_003086295.3. NCBI lineage: Eukaryota > Viridiplantae > Streptophyta > Magnoliopsida > Fabales > Fabaceae > Arachis > Arachis hypogaea. The sequence continues at coordinate 137,850,947 of NC_092054.1, forward strand.
AGAGAACAAACACCAAAAGACACCAAACTTAAAAATGTTAAGATCAAAACAAGAAAAGAAACAAGAACAACTTGAATACCAAGAACACAAAGAACAAATTCGAAAATTCAAAGCAAATAAAGAACAACTAAAGGACACCAAACTTAAAATTTTAAAAGCTAAGACACTAATTTTTTGAAATTTGCATGAAAAACACCAAAAAAATATCAAATTTAAAGAAATTGAAATCAAATAAAAGAAAGTAAAAAGAACAATTTTCTAAAAACTCAAGAAAAGACAGACCAAAAGCACCAAAGGGACCAAAGATAAAAAAAGACACCAAACTTGAGGATTGACACAGGACTAAAATAAAAGACACTATTTTTAAAAATTTTTGGAAAAAGACTCAAAAAATTTCGAACTCTAACAAAAACAAGAACAAAAGACTCAAACAAAAGATAAAGATTAATAAAGAAAAGAAAAGATTTTTGAAAAATCTTTTATTTTTCCAAAAAAGAAATAAAAGACTCAAACAAAATTAAAGACAATACATAATCTAAGCAATAAAATAATCCGTTAGTTTGTTCAAACTCGAACAATCCCCGGCAACGCGCCAAAAACATGGTGCGCGGAATTAAACTTTGCACAACTGAACCAGCAAGTGCACTGGGTCGTCCAAGTAATACCTGAGTGAGTTAGGGTCGATCCTACGAGGATTGTTGGCTTGGATCAAACAGTGGTTATCTTGTAAATCTTAGTCAGGTGGATAGAAAAATGTTTAGTTGTTTAAGAGCAAAAAAGTAAAGTAAAATAAAAATAACGTTACTCAGTAATTGTGGATTCAATGATAAGAAGATGGTTAAGGCTTCAGAGATGCTTTGTTCTTCTGGATCAATCCTGTCTTACTGTCTACTCCAACTGTGAATGATTTCTTCTATAGCAGGCTGTATGTGATCAACGCTGGTTTGGGCAGCCGCCAATTTTTCTCTAGGCTGAACACCAAGTTTAGTGCACATCCAGTCTGAATGAGGGTGAAGTTTCTGCAGTTCATTCCCTTGGTGATCCTACTCAAAATGCCACAAATAAGGTCGAATCTTCCGGATCAGAGAATGTTGTGCCTTGTTTCTAGCCTTTACCACAAAGACCCTAATCTCCCCATACCTCGGCTAAACTGATGTCTCGAGAAGTCCCTAACGAAGTCGTGGATTAGTCGTCTAAGAGATGTATAATCAAGCTAGTGGTTCATTGATATCATATGAAAGATGCTCGCTAAACCCATGTAGAATAGAGATAACTTTTGATGGCTCAACTCATTCTTAAGGTTAAAGAACGAAGATACATCTTAGGAGAGAATCAAACACGAATTGAAATAGAACAGTAGTACTTTTATTAACCCATAAAACTCAGCAGAGCTCCTAACCTTAACTTAGGAGGTTTAGTGACTCATACTATACATAATGGTGTTCGAAAATATGATATGCTGGAGAGATCCTAAACAAGGGTGATCTTCTCCCTCAAATACTAAACTAATAACTAAGAAATACAGAAATATGATTAGCTAAGGCTTGTAGTGGGAAAATCCAATTCTAGGGCCTATTTGGTGAGTGTTTGTGCTGAGAAAAAGAGTAAGCCACGTGCTAGGACTCCCTGAGGGTGTTGAACGCTGGCTAGGGGCCCCTTTTGGGTGTTGGACGCTGGTCACCTCCTTGTGGGCGTTGGACGCCAGAATAGGGTTGGAGGCTGGCGTTGAACGCCTATTTTAGGCCTTCAATTCTGAAACAAAGTATAGACTATCATATATTGATGGAAAGCCCTGGATGTTAGCTTTCTATAGCTGTTGAGAAAGCTTCATTTGGACTTTGGTAGCTCCAAAAATGCCTATTTGAATTCACGGAGGTCAGATCCTAACAGCATCTGTAGTGCTTTCTTTGTCTTTGAATCAGACTTTTGCTCCAGCTCCTCAATTTCAGCCAGAAAATACCTGATATTGCATAAAAACACACAAAATCATAGTAGAATCCAAAAATATAAATTTTAAACTAAAATCTATGAAAATATAATAAAACTTAAATAAAATATGCTAAAAACTATATGAAAATAATGTCAAAAAGCGTATAAAATATCCGTTCATCAGTACTCAAGAACCAAACATATTGAGGTGAGATTTCACTCAATAAGAGAACATGTTCAAAAAGAGAATATTAGCATTCAATTTGTTAAATCAGAAGATCAATTAGCAGATATTTTCACCAAACCTCTTTCTGAAGACAAATTTTCCAAGCTTAGAACTAATCTAGGGATTTTAAGTCATGATTCATTGTTTGCGCATTGCTGATGTGTTTGTTGAAGTTTTTGTCTCTCAGGTTGGGATGAGACAATTCTGGACAAAATGAAGAATCATCTTTTTGAACTTCATCTTCTGGGATCTAATGCACGTGCTGAATCATCTGGGCTAACCCTCAAATTCAGATTCTGTATGGTCCAATATATTTCCTTAAACTCTACCATTTTTGGGCCTAAATGAGTGTTACATAGTACACATGTCATTTTTTTACTTTGTCGTTTAGTAAAAGGGTTTTCTTTTTAAATTATTTTGTTTTATTTTTTAATTTTAAATAAAAAGCAAATCACCTTTTTGTGATGTCAAGTCCTTTTAAAGTCTAGTCATGGGTGATACAGTAGCATAGTTTCAAGAAACCTATTTCCTTGTGGCAGTTACTATACCTCTCTCTTCATAAAGCCTTCCACTGACCCTTTGTTTCTTTCCCACTACCATTAGTGCTTCCCTTCATTCAAAATCGAGGTTCACCTAATGAGGAAGAAAACCATAATTACAAAGCCTCCTCGTGAACAAATCCTTAAACTCCCTGAGAATCCTAAACCCTCTGCTCGTTTCAGGGATCGCACATTCACTCCATCTCCTTCTCCTCCTGCCTCTCCTCCTCGTACTGATCCAATGGCAAGAACCAAAACCACACCACGGTTCCCCTCTTCTGCCAAGCCGACGGCTCCATCAAGGGAGACTTTTTTCAAACCTAGCACATCGAAAGGGAAGCATCCTGCCAATGAGGAACCTGCTCCTGAGCCATCTCGACCTAAGCCTAGGTCTACTCCCTCTCGTCCTCAAAGAGGTAACACACGAATCCCTCTCAAATCTGTTAAAGAGCCTTCCATTGACCCTTTTGCACACAAATCACACTTCATAACCTCCCACTCAAACTACAATCCATACTGTTTTTGATCTGCCATGAATAATGATTTTTATGAGGGTGTCATTGCTCACCGCACCATATGTCCCACCTTTTTGGTTGATTTACCAAATCTGAAAAAGAAAAGTTTTGCTTTTGCTGAAAATTTTGAATTTCTGGATTGGAATCATATTTTTAAAATAAAAAAACCAGTTTATCCAGATTTAGTCAAGGATTTTTATGCTCATATGACTTATCATGAGGGCAGTGTTCATTCTTATGTAAAGGCCATGACATAGTTCTGCATAATAAAACCATCAGTGATTCTCTGAAATACACTGATATTGGTACATGTGTCTACACATCGGGTAAGTGGGATGAAGGGGTAGGTCTCTCTTACAATGATGCTCTGGCCTATGTATGTGAACACATTTCACTGATTGATGGAATCACTCCAACTCACAAAGCCCTGGGTTACACTCGTGCTCAGTTGCACCGCATAGTGAACCATATCATCCTTCCTCAGAGTGGCTCATATCAAAGGGTGTCTTACACTGATACTCTAGTTTTGTATGCCATTCTCACAAAAACAGAAATCTCTTTTTCTTATTTAATGGTAAGTTATATGCTTGATTGTGTTAGAAGTGAGAAAGATAAAGCTCTTCCTTATGGCATGTTCTTAACCTGTATTTTTGAACATTTTGGTGTTAACCTGTCAAATGAGTCATATGAAAATAGATACTCATATCTAAAAGGAGATGGTTCAGTGAAACAGCAGAAAAAGGGACCAACTCGAACTGAAAGGGTGGTTCTTGATGATGATGATGATGATGATGATGATGATGATGATGACTATGAATCAGAAGAATCCCTTCCTCCATCTGCCTTGGGTACTTCAACCTCTACTGGACATAAAACTGTTTTGTATGAAGTTGTTAAGGATGTGGTGCAAGAGTATGTCTCTCAGTCAAATCATCTAATTGCTATGAGTAAAAAGCAGAGGAAACTTGCCACCAAGCATGAAAACTTTCTCAAGAAATCCAGAGATAGAGTGGCAGTCTTCTTGAAATTCATTGACAACCTCCAAGAAGACGACAATGCTGCCACTGAGCCTAAAGACGATGCTGATTCTGAAGAAGGTGGTTCGGATGCCTGAAAAGATCTCGTGATGCTGCAGCCCTTCATTTACTTTTGTCTTATAAAAACTCATGTCTTTAACTTTTGGAATTCTCTTTGTTTTGTTTTGGATGCCTATAAACCGTTTAACCACTAGTTTAATTTGCACTTAGTTCATTTATCATTATGGAATTTGCACTAACGGTTCTTTTGCAGGTCTGGAATTGGTTTAACCTCCTCCCTTGATGACAAAAGGGGGAGTAATAGTAGCATTAATGTATGCTCTATTTTTAGTTACTTTGATCTATTTTATAGGTCTATTCAGTGCTGATTTATTTTGTGATCTGTTTTGTTTAGTTTTGGGGTGATTTTGTGTGTTGTTATGTTCTTTTACTCTAATTTGTTTTGTTTGGCTTTGTTGCATAAGCTGTTGAATCTGTTTGGAAAACTTATTGATTGCTTCATCCATGGACAACAAATTGCACATAGTATTTTTTGTGTTCCCTATGGCTGTGTTTGTTTACAAAGACAGGACACTGAGACAGGGATACAGAGACACAAAATCGTGTTTGACAGAGGAGACATGGACAGAGACAATGTGTCCAGAGACACTGAATTAGTTTATTTTGTGTCTATCCTGACAAGAAGGACACAGAGACACTAACAAGGGACACAACTTATTTTTCATTTTTTCCTTCATTATTTTTGTTAATTTGTCATAATTATATTTTTTATTATTATATTTTTCATCTCAAATTTTTTGAATGAAAAAAAAAATAAGAATAAATTAGATTTTCATAATTTGTTCTAGTTTATCACCAAACAAAATACAAGAACACAAAATTTTGTGTCTCTATCCATCAGTGTCTTGTCCTGTCCTGTTCCCAGTGTCTTGTCCTGTCTTGTTCTTAGAAATAAACGCAGCCTATAAGAATTTGTAAACAGAAAAGAAGAGAAGAGCACAAATTCAGGGGGAGCAACTCTTGAAAAGGAAAGGAGGAGAAAATTCAAAAGCAAGAGAAATCAATAAAAAGGAAGTACTTTATTTTTGGTACATTAAATCTCTGTAATCAAATTCATAACTATGTTTGTCATTAAGGGAGAGATTGTTGAGTTAAGAAATTAACTAATTTCAATTGATGATGACAATTATTATTTTATTGGGTTAATCATCCAATTAGTTTTTTTTATCATGGTTGATTAAGTGATGCAGGCCAAAAATCAAAAGAAACAGCAACCCAAATGCAAGGAAACAAAAACACTGCTGGTGGGATTTTCTAACTAACAAAACCCATAGAAAATAATGCAAAGAAAACAATTGGGCTAAATAAAACAAATCCAACCCAAACCCATGAAGACTCCATCAAGCTAAAGATCTCTAAAGCCAATGTTCACATGTTTGCTTTATTAAAAGAACCAGAGAGAAAGAGAGAGAGAGAGAGAGAGAGAGAGAGAGAGAGAGAGAGAGAGAGAGAGAGAGAGAGAGAGCGAGCTTTGTTCCACTTGCTCATTTCATCAAAGAAGAAAGAAAGAGAAAGCTTAATCAAAGAAAGCAAATGTCTAATCACCCAAATCAAACTATTTTAAGCTAAGTCAGAAGTTAAAGGTGATTTATTTCCATTTTGCATGCAATTTACTTTCTTCACTCCTTCTCCAAATTTCTATTATTCTAATTTGGGATAAATAGAAAAGTGCTCTCTGATAATCACAGCTGTGAATCAAAGGCTAAAACTGTTTCTTGGGGACGAAGCTCTTGTTTAAGGGTTCAGATTGAAGTTTACCTTTAAAACTTTTATCTTTGTTGATCTAAGGCATTCGGTCAAGCAAAAAAGATCTGTTCCAAAATTTCTAATAATTTGGGAGTTAATGGAAGAAAGTGAAATGACAAGCTTGGGAAGCACACAGCTCAAGGAGTTTACTCAGAAGCAACCAAGACAGCAATTTTGAAAGAGGTACAAATAAGAAAAATTTCATTTTCTGAAGTAAGGAGAGAGAACCAAATTTGGAGTTTTTTCTGAAGAGTCTCTTTGTGAGGAGTTCATCAATCTTGGACAGTATTTTCTACGTAAAAGAAGCATTCCACCAAGATGAAGAACCCAATCAGAGTCAGCTAAATCTGGTTCAACTTATAGCAATAGAGGCTGTTAGTGCATCAATATCCTTCATGTTCCACAGTTTATATTTCATTTTTAATGTATATATTTCTGTATTTTCTTGAGTGGAAAAAGGCTGAAAGAAAGGAATCAAGAAAAAGCCTATGAGTGATAAAAGGCTGAGTGAAACACTTGAGAGAAAAGCCTAGAGTGATTTCAGATTTTTTTAGGTTGTTTCTATTGTCTTGTATCTTGTACCTCTGAGGTGCCCCTTTCTTAGTTGAGTTAGCACTAAGAGTGAAGAGTTAGGTATTAGCATAACCAAGTCAAGTTAGTTGAGAACTTGAAAGAAAAAGATTGTGTGAATCCTATGTAATTGGTGTATGTAATACTTTAACTATAGTGGAAATTCCACCACAACTGGATGTAGGTTGCATTGCACAAGGCAACTAAACCAGGATACATGCTTGTGTTATTTCTCTTCTCTGTCTCTGAGTTCTGTTTTCTGATATTTATGAGACACAATGAAATTGTCTCATAAAATTTTCGCTGCACAGTTCAAACAGATTCTAAGTAAAAGTTTGTAAGTAAAGGCTTATTTCATTAAAGTAAAAGAAGGCCATAGATTCAGCCCCCCTTCTCTAAGCCTTCTACAGCCTTTATATAAGATTATTATATGTCACGTATCATTTTAAGTCCAGGCAATTAGTGATTTAGGAGGAGTTACTTTCAAACTGTTATTCAAGTGAGTTAACTTTTTCAAAAATCAACAAGAATTCATGTAGAAAAATAGTTATCTTCCAATATACTCAAATTCATAAGATGAAGAACGAAAGTAATCCTTGAATATAAATCAATATATTAATTAAAAGTAGAATGATAATAGTATTAATCTATAGAATAAACAGAGCTCTTAACCTTAACAGAGGAGGTTTAGTTGTTCATGACTCAGAGAGAAAACTATGGTTTCAAAAACGTGTAAAGTGCCGAATGAGGAAGAGAGAGGAGAAGAAGAAGTCCGAAGGGCTAAATCTTTTCTCCTTTTATATCTAACCTAATTGATTTGGAAATAAAACAAAAAATCAAATCTAAACCCTAAAAAATCATGTTTTATTTTAACAATAATCCAAAATAAACTAAAATAAAATAAATAATAACCTAAACTAAGCCACAAAGCCCTTTTCTTAGAATCGAAAAATGCGGTGCTGGCATTAAACGCCAGGTTCAGTGTTTAGCGCTGCTGAGGCAGAAACGAATTGTGAACTTCCTGTCTTCCTGGCCCTTTTATGAATAATACTTTTTACTCATATGTAGACTTTACCATAGTTTACTTAGACGATGTAATGTGTACTCTAAAGGAATTAATCAGCACATTCATCACTTAGAAAAATTTATCAATATTATAAAAGAGAACGGTCTTGTCTTATCTGAAAAGAAAATGAAAATATTCATAACCAAAGTGAGATTTTTAGGATATGAAATTTTTCAAGGAACAATCATCCCAGTTAAAAGATCTTTCGAATTTGCAAGTGAATTCTCAAATAAAATTATCAACAAAAAATAGTTACAAAAATTTTTAGGATGTCTTAATTATGTAGCAGAATTTTTACTATGAATAAGAACCTTATGCGAACCTTTATATAGGAGGTTAAGAAAACAACCTCCTCCTTGGACAGAGGACATATCCAAAATAATTTGAAAAGTAAAAATTATAGTCAAGAAAATCCCTTGTTTAAGCATACCAGACCCAAAAGCAAGCTTAATAGTTGAGACAGATGCCACAGAATTAGAGTATGGAAGAATGCTTAAATAGGTTCTCCCAAACTCATCAAAGGAACAAATAGTTAAATGTCATTCTAGAGTATGGAATTCAGCTCAGAAAAATTATGCAACTGTTAAAAAAAGAAATATTAGCTATTGTCTTGTGTGTTTCACCATTTTAAGATCTTTTTTAACAAGTCCTTCTTAATCAAAACTGATTGCAAAAATGTACCTAGTGTACTAAAAAATATGTTGAAAATCTAGTCTCTAGAAAAATAATTTTCAGGTGGCAAGCTGTATTATCATGTTTTAATTTTACTATTAAACATATTAAAGGTGAATCAAATGTATTGCCTGATTTTTTAACAAGAGAATTTTTGCAAGATAGAAATGAGCATGTAGCAAGTAAGTAGTGAAGATTATGGTCAACCACTTGAACAACAAATGACTTCATTACCAGCTAAACAATAAACCATTAAACCTTTGACAATGTCATAGATTGTTAAAAGCGAAAAATCATCTGCATCAAATAAAAGCTTATATGAAGTATCTACAGTTAACAGATATGCATTATTATAACCATCTAATTTTTTTAAAACTAAATCACCATCCAAAGAGCATCCTTATCATGAAAAACCTATGCCCACAAAAATAATGGCCTTAGAAAAAGAATGGTTTAAAATGGACCGAAAAACTCTTTATAAAATAGTATTTTTAAATATTTTCCATTACCCACCATGAGTTCATTCTAGTTAATACAGGATCAATTCAACTAACCCACAATAAAGACCTAACCACCAAAGAAATAATATACTCCAAAATCAAAATCACCAAAATAATAACTCTATCAGAATGGAAAAAATTTTCCTTCCACTATAAAAGTTTCACAAGAAAATTTGAACCCTAGAATTATTCTTACTATGATTATATAGATGCATGGTAGTTTACTATGTACCTATCTCTGAACCTCCATTTATGGTTCATATGGTTCCGCAAAAAAATTTCTTTTCAATTTTATAAGTGGTTCCAAGTATGGTTCCAAGAATTCGGACCGATAAAAGCTATTTTTTCATGGCCTATGAATATTTTAAAAATAAAACGTCATTTTTACATGACTACAAGCTGATTTCCTTCATTCTTACTACGGAAATATGTTGAATAATAACATAGGAATATGACTCAATAGGATATGAAGACACTTTGAATTTATAATATTTAATCCGAAACATAAAAGTAAAATGGTGGAATAAATTTGACTTTGACCTAATCAGTAAAAGAGCTATTGATAACTAGATGATTATATCTCAAAAAAGATCAGAACCCCAAAGAAGCTCAAAAATCAACGAAGACATCACATGCATAACACAACAAATGCTACCAGCGGAATACTAATAGAATGCCAATAGAATTATAAAATCAGCTACCAAATTTTCAAAAAAAAATCTATAACAGAAGACATTAAATCCAATACAGAGTCTCTGAATCAACCGACAGAAAGAACAAGCAGATTTGTAAAAATTAAGGATAAATTTGTAAAATAATAAAGGAAATGTCTGCTATAAATAAGAAAAAAGAGTTGTTAAGGCATTTTTTTTTTACACGCAATTTCTCATACTCTGTAATATCTATAATACTTTCGTTATAAATTTTATGTTTTCAATAATCATCTTTGTATTTTCTTCAAACTTCTAAATTACAATACAAATCTATATTTAGTTTTTATATATATATATATATATATATATATATATATATATATATATATATATATTACCTAAAATCAATTTCGTTCTGTTCTGCTAAAACTTTGGGTTGCACTGGAATAGAGTTAGGTGGATTTTTGTAAGTTCAGGTGGTGTTGGCATCTTTATTAGCGAAGGATTAGGTTAGTTGTAAGTTGGATTAAGTTAGCTAATGATTAGTTAATCCTCAGGTCTAACATAATCAAAATTTTATTTTTGCATTCCTCTCAAGATCACTTTGCTCCTTCATAATGTCCACCATCGTCCCTAATCCAAATTTTATTCCATCATTGCCTGAATTTGTCACTACCCTAAAATCATGTAAATGCCACAAATTCCTAGTCAAAAGTCATGATTGGAATTCTCGCATCCAATAGGTTTTTTTTCAATTTTTTTAGAAAAAGATAAGACCAAGACTTTTTGTGGTTGATTTTTTTATATAAAAAAAACATTAGTATTTTTGTTGAAAAGAGTATATTTAATGTAATTTTTTGGATAGAAAGTCAATACGCAGATAATGTGTTAGATACGTGACAACATCTTATTTAATACGTGAAAGTGTATTAAAACACGTGAAAGACATATTAAATAATTTTTATAATATTATAATATATTTTAAATATTATTATTCAACTAAAATATTATTTTTATTTTTATATTAAAAATAATTTCTGATTTTTTGTTTTGGACATGTAAAGACCATGTCTTAAAACTTGCAATGGAAGATGGCGGGCCCAAAATTAGAAATTGCCACTAAAAATCTAAAATCGTACCTGTTGTATTCGTACATGTTTGTTACTTTTTATTTTGCTTTTTTTTTTGTCTTCTAGTGTATTGACTGTGGGTCTAGTACTCTAGTTGAAATGACAAATCGAAAGTGCAATACAGATTCAATGGATGGACAAACCTAGCGCGACTCTTAAACATGTAAGAACAAATTAATTTGCTGAATAATTTATTAGTTAAAGAAAAACAATTAAATATAATTTAAATTTATAATAAATTAGTCATTAATTTAAAAGACTAAAAGATATCGTAGTCAACTAAAAAAATATAGTAAATAATTATTTTTCACGATGAAAGATTCGATTACTAATAAAACTGACTATAAAAATTTAAAATTAGAGTTATATCTATATAAGATAAGTTTTGTTGGACAAAAACTACTAATTGTTAAATTTTTTTTAAAATTCTGTAAATACTCTCTCCTTTACTCTTCCTTTTTCATCTTCCTTCCATGACCACCATCACAAAATTCATCATCTCACCAAATCTACTTCTCTACTCCCACCTCTTTTTGCATCAGAAACGCGTCGAAAAATCAAGAGACTTAAAAGAAACAAAAAGAGAAAATCTTAGCCCTCTCTAAAAGTAGAGAAACTTATATTTCGTCAGAAAATTCGTTCAGAAATCGACAACAATGGACGCAAACGTGGACCACTACCATGTACTGGAACTTTCATCGAGTGAAGAAGGCGCCAAACTCACCGAAAAGGAAATCACAATAGCTGTTTAAGAATATTTGGCTCAATTATAACAATAACAACAACAAGCAAACAAAGTCTTTTTTCTTTCCGAAAGAATAAGGACCTTGAATAGTACATAATTGAAACAAACAAAAGAAAATGAAAGCACATAGTCTAATTCAGAAGGAGCAAAAGGTGTGAATCACTTTCAACTCATTCAACTTTTTAATCCAAATCCTTCCCTTCAAGTGATGTGAAAAACTTGTAGTTGCCACCCAAATCTACAAAATTCCATAGTCATAGACCAAATCAGCAACTACCAAAGCAAGATCTTCTACTCCCTCTAGATTCTTTGAAGTTTCACTTCAATCTGAAAGCTTTCTTGTTCAAATCCGTTACTTGAAGGTGTAAAAAAAATGTGTATAGCTCTAATCAGAGATTTAAAGCTTACTCTATGAGATGTGTGTTTGGGGCAAAAAATAAAAATAAAATAAAATAATTGAAATTAAGGTTCACATAGAAATGATTGCATAATGAACAATGCTAGGGAATCAAAAGGGTATTAGCCAAAAATCAGCCAAATATCTCTGGGTAAATCCAAAATCTCTACGAGTTAATATATATGGATGTTTCTTCTGCTAAGTATCAGAATGTTTCTTTTTCATACTAAATGGATGTTCTTTTATATATTTTTCGAATTTTTTTGTATTACAAATGTGAATGTCTCTATTTCTTTAAGAATTTCATTTTTTTTTAAATTTTATAGACATTTAATTATTTTTGTTAAAATATAACTGGATATTTCTTTTGTTAAGTATTAGGATGTTTTTTTTCATATTAAATGAATATTTTTTTTAATAACACCCGTAATGGCCCCACTTCATACTCCCTAAAAACACAACCTTCAGAATCCACACTCTCCCTTTAACTATGACCAAGCTGATCCAATATTCCAGCCGGCTTCATCGGCTTCCTATGCACCAATTCCCTAAGCCGCGGCGTAGTGCAAGTCTCTGGACCTCTCCGAGTGCCGTAACAGAACTTGCCTTTACGAGGTTTCTTATGGCGACGGTTCTTTCACAGTCGGCGACTTCGCGACGGAGACCATTACGCTCGGCTCCGTTTCAGTCCCCAATGTAGTCATCGGTTGCGGCCACAACAACGAAGGCTTGTTCGTCGGAGCTGCTGGCTTGCTCGGCCTCAGAGGCGGCCCGTTGTCTTTCCCACCTCCATGGTTTCTCAGGCTGTTCCCCCGCCTTCAAAATCGCCGCCACCTTAGGGATCGAGCTCAAGTTCAACTCCAACTGTAACGGTGGCTTCGGTAACACATCTGGTTCATGAAAGGGAAGCGATTCTTGTCGACGATGGCGAATCCGACGAGCTAGATGTCGGTGATAGAAGAGGAGTGGGTCGCGGTGGGGAGGCGGAGAGGGCCTGACGGTGAGAGAGAGGTCTGTGTGTGTGATTGTTGGAGGTGGAGTAGGTTAATGTAAGAGAGAAAAGGAAGATTTTTATAGGTTTTAATTAGGTTTACTTAATTAATTTTAAATTTTTTAAATTTTGAATTTAAAAAATTTAAAATTAATTAATTATTAATATAAATTAATGTGGTTTTGTTTAGTTTTTTGCTGGTAACCTCTTGGTTCCATATACTTTTTCTTGCATAATTGAGTAGAGAAAATAAATTTAAATACCTGAGAATTTTAAAGACTAATAACGATAAAACCAAAATCCTAGAGTCAATTCTCCTTCTTTTGTGTTGAGATCAGTGAAAAAATTTCGAGAGTGAAAATGGCCAAAAAGAAAGAGAATAAATCGATGAACTCTTGTACGTTAAGCTCAACCAGCGACGCCGTCAGGAGCAGCGCCGTAAGATGGTCTCCAATCTTGAGCAGAGGGAACGCAATCCCTTTGCTCCTGATCTTGCCGCGAAGGCGAGGGAAGAGAATTGCGAGGTAGCTCAAGGAAGAGATTGCGACGATTAGAGCTATGTCTGTGAAGAAAGGGTGCCAGAGATTGCTGCTTTTACAATATATTCCATCTTTTTAATTTGCATCTTACATTAAATATTATCTTGATAAATATAATAACAATATCAAAACAATAATTATTAATTACTATATTACAAATAATTATTTTAAATTACTAGATGTAAAATAACATAAAATAATCTTTTATATCTTAAATTCGTCAACATATCCATAAAAAGAGAAAAACAAAATTAATAAGTCTCAATTCGAACTCATTTCTATAGAAAAGTTATATTTACTCTCTGAATTAAGATCTTTTGATATAAACATGATCAACATCTGCAGTCGAATATTAAACAAGAATTAAATAAATCAGTTCCAAACAAATATTTATATATTCATAAATAAAGTTAATTTAACTTATTTTAGAGATAAATTAATTAATTAATTAATTTTATTATAAAAATTTTCTTCAAATAGAGGAGTAACAAAACATGAAATTGGGTTGCAAGATATATGGAAAATGTCTCATCTTTTTTAATTTTCTTTCGACTATATATCTTCAATATAAAAGGATTGGATTATAACTAAGACGGTTATGTTAAGTGTACGCCAAAATCAGCTACCAAAGTCAGTTATCAGTATAAAATACATGTGAAAATATAAATACACATTGAAAATAAATTAAATTACACATGTATTTATACACAAATACATTAGTGACTGATTTTAGTGGTTGATTTTAGTGCACAAATAGCATTTTCCAACTAAGATTTGATTTGGTAAAATTTTTTAAAAGATATTTGTATTCTTTAAAAGCACAAGTATTTCGTTGTGCATCTAGCAAATTAAAAAGCTCATGTACTATTGCTTGCAACTTTTAAAGTTATGAGCGCTTTTGAACTTTTTAAAATTGGCTTATTCTTATTACTAAAATTAAAAAAATTTAATATAATTTCATACATTAATTAATATCTAAATTTAATTCTTATATTAACGTTTATTATAATATTTTTAAATTTTAAAAGTTTTTTTACCAAATATATTTGTTGTTTATATTTATTAAAAGTCAATTTTATTTTAATTTATTTTATTTTTAATATTTGATAATGAAAAGGTAATCTGATTATTTTAATTTTATTTTTTTAATTCAATGTTTGACACCTAATAATCAACTTGATAACTATATCTGCAATCAAAATATGAATAATCAAACTTAAATTGAATTTGTGATCTTTTTAATTTTTTTAGATTAAAAAAATATGTTTATAAGTTGATTTTTTTTTGAGTTAGCTTTGATTTTGACAACTATTCCGTGGTAAAATCTGAAACTAGTGGATTGGACTAAATTAGAGGGCCCAAAAGCTTATGGTAGACGATCTCCGACTTGGTTTATCTTGGAGTCGTCGTCCGAGTTGATTGGTATGTGTGTTGGAGAATGGGGGGTGGCACCTACAATGACACTCTGATGTCTAAGTTAGCAAGGGATTAAGCAGGTTTAAAAATATTGGAACTTAGGTTTACCTGAGTGCATCGGTGTATTTATAGATGATGGACCAATAACCACCGTTGAAGTAGTTCCACTTTTGATGGTAGATAACTGTCCCTTTATCTTAGGGTTGTTGAGATATCTCTTCCAGAAGTAGGTGAAAGATTTGTGGAGGCAGTTATTTATTTGAATCTTCCAGCACGTGTCGAATCCGACCCCTTCAGGAGGTCGGGTGGATTAGTGAGGTCCAATCCTTTGTTGGCTTAATTGGGTCTGGCCATTATATTGGATCAGGGTATGAACAACAACCCTAGTTAAAACTTAAAAATATTCTTTGCTAGGAATATTAAAATAAAGAGTCAATTTTATAATTATATGAAAGATGAATAATTTTTTAAATGATTATTTAGTAATATATATAAAAAGAAAGATTATACTTTTTTTAAAGAGAAAAAATTGATAAAATGAGAAAATAAGATTTTAATATAATTTTAAATCAAAATAACAAACTCGCACGTTATTGAAATTATAAATTCAATAGTGATTGAGATCTTATGTTTTTACTTTAAAAGATCATTTTCTTAAAATGAAAATGCTTTATTGAATTGACAATAAAATTGTCATATATTTTTTAAAATATAAAACAAAAAATAAATAAATTTTCAATAATTTTTTATTATTTTAGATTATTAAATTTTTTTTAATAGATATATTAGTCAAATAATTTTAAAATTAATTATATTTATCCACGCAAGACTGATTCTATCAGTTCAATCAATAATTTATTGGTTAAACCAAATAAGTAGTGAATCAATATTTTTTTTGGTTTGGTTCTTTTAACTATGATTCAACCCGTTCTATTGACCGGTTTATTAGATCATGGTTTAAGGCTAACAGATTTCGAAATACGAATTCCGGTTTACAGATTCAAATTCAAGATTCACATTTCATCCTACATGGTTTAGGGTTCACGTCCAACATACAGTGTTACGGTGTTATTTCACCAAACAAGATACACAAATCAACTGCGATTTACGATTTCGGATATGATGTTCATAGAATTTGGTTCTTGGGCTCCACGCCGATGGCTCACCATTTTTGCGGTAAGGAGTTTTTGGGTTGCGCATGCGAGGTTCAGCTAGCAGAATTAGTCTTGCTGTGTACTGTCCCCAAAAGAAATAAGCAAATCAATTGACTTTTTACGGTTTAGAATTCGTCTTCTAGGAATTTGTATACATCATTTCGTCTCTCACGGGTATACAAATCGTGTTTTGTGGAGTAGGGATACGAGTTCCGTTCTTTCGGTTTTTCCTGTTTGGGGTTCAGGGCTCATGGTTGAAGTTTCTGGACTCAAGTTTATGGTTGAGTGTTTACGCTCTCCTATTTGCGGTTTAATGTGACATTTTATTTTCACTACAATGGATTAACAACTCATTTGCATTAATCATGAATCTCATCTTCATTTTGTCTCGTCCTTACTTCTTTCACTATTTCATAAATACCACTATTTCATCACCTCCACTTAGAATACACCGAAGACCGATTGTTTTCTTATTTTACATTCTACGCGTCAAAAATTTTATTTTCACATTGGAGGCATAGCCACATCCATACTAACCAAGCTCACTTCTTCTTTTGCCTTCTTTTAATTAACATTAATACTTAGAAAAAAAATAAGTAATCGTAACACTGCACACTGGACTAAAGATTTTACATTCAGTAATTATATCACAAACTGATGACAGATACTGACAAATTTATACTACGATACAAAAAATAATACATAAAAATATTAAATTAATTTTTGTTCCTAAATCCTAAACTCCCAATCCTACCGCTAATTTTATTCACACTAATTTCCAAAATCCAAACCCTACACTCAAATTCTAAAATCTAAAGTATATTACCTTTAAAAGAAATTTTCATTACAATTTTTTGGCAAAATTGACTATATCATACATCTATTTTTAATATAATAATGTCCAACCACATATTAAATATTGTTTAACTCACATTTATTATATTAAATTAATAATTTTTTTTATCTTTTATATATATATATATATATATATATATATATATATATATATATATTTATTTATTCTATTTGGGTCAGAAACCCTTCAATTATATGTTCTTCATATAACATCATTTGGTCATTTTTTTTTTGTCTCCGGACCCATTCATTGCAAAGACTTGCATTGCTCCACTTATGCATATGAAGCTTGTCCAAAAAAAAAATTAAAACCAAACGAAGCCTTCTCCTGCCTCAACGTGGGAAGCTCGGCTCTGTAGTGGGCACAAATCATTCTCCACACAATTTCACGCTGCACCCACTTGCATGGCTCATGGACACGTGTTGTCATTGCCTTTTTCTCATCCAAAATCTGTAAATCTTTAAAAATTGGGGTTATGTACATTATAATTTTCCAAAAAATAATTAATTTATTAAAAGCTGTTCACGTGCTCTGCTGTACGGATGTAGAACATTTTTTTCAAAAATGGTAGGCCCGCCATAGACGTCAAATATAATTAAAAAAATTTGAACAGTTGTAAACTTTGTTTTTTTGGTCAAGTAAATTGAATAGCCTTAATCTTAAACCTTCCATCCATGCTCCTCACACCCACATAATACACTCATATATATATGTCATTTGTGCTAGATTTTCGCTGCAACGGTTGTACAAGAAGGTACATAGATCCACGCTGGGAGTGTAACCAGTTTAACGTTGTGCAGTGTTTCAAATTTCGTGTTTGCCAAAGTTACATGAAAAGAGGCTTGGTGTGTATTTTTTTTTTTTTTTGGACTTAGCTACTATTGCTTAAAACTGGCTCGTCCGTAAAAGTTGGGTTTATGGGTGTGGACCTTATGACAATAGTGTTTTATCTTTCGACAAACACGGGTTGAATTTTTTTTGTTCATTCGGTATTAATTTTTGGCTGAAGGATTTTAAGATATAAATCCCAATCAAATTTTGATTAAAAACAACATAATAATATATATATATATATATTCCGAAATGTCATATAAAATAACATCTGCGAAGCTTTGAAAACATATATGGTTACAAAGTGACGGATTTTTTTATTAAAATAAAAATATATTTCCAAAAATAAATTAAACTAATATTATATTCCGAATCTAATTTTTTTATATTCTAGATTCTTTTTTTTTTTTTTGAGTTTTTATGAAGTTCGCCAAATTTGTCGATGAACTTTATTAATTGTTTTAAAATTGGCTTAACTCTTTGACAAACTTCTAAAAATTACACAAAGTTCGCTTAAAAAAGAGGTAAATTTGACTGTAATTCCTGAAATTTACCTAAGCTAGAGGCGAACTTTCTTGCACTGTACCTCCATTATTTTTTTTATTAGATTTATCTTTATTTTTTTATTTTATACCATAATTAAATATTAATAAGTATAATAAAATAATTATTTATTAATATTTTTTATAATATTCACTAATATTTTTATTGTACTCATTGATACCTTTATAGTATAACGAATATTTTTTATTTTAAATTCAATTAACAGTAGTGTATCAATATTTGTTAACATATTTATGGATTAAATAATTTAATAAATACACATGTATGTTCATATTGGTACACATAGGTCCTTGACAGCGGCACCTTAGGGCTAAAGGAAGTCGATCGCTGCCATAAAAGAAATTTGGATCTCACATCTTAACCCCATAAATAATTTAGTTTCAGATAACTTTTAGAATAATAATAATAATAATAGCTAATTATTCAAAAACAAGTTTATTTAATTGAAGTTATTAGTATTTTATAGTTTTTATTAAAAATTAATTGAGATAATATATAAAGTATTAAATAATATTTTTAAATTAATTAAGATAATATATTTATATATCATTTATTTATTTTCATCTTTTTATGTAATATTATTATCCACAACAAAATGGTATAAAGTGGTTTAGTAAATAATTTTTAGACATAATTTTTAATTATTTTTCTCAATATAAATACATGCACATTAAAATATTTAATTAGTTATTTTCGCTAGAAATTATATTACTTTTAAGAGTGATTTCAATGTTTTTTCAAAAAAATATTTGTGCTTTTACCAAGTGAATCTTGTTTAGAGGAATAATACTTGTGTTTTGAGAGTACGGTGTAAAAAATTTTATAGCATATGCTATTGATCAACAACACATAAAGATAATGAAAAAAATTTATTATAAATATCTAATTGAGGAAGATAATAGTTTTATTTACAAAAAATATTATTTTATTATTTATAGCATGTATTTAATTATTTTTAGATAGACGAATATAATAAAATTAGCTTAAAGATTAGGCAAAGTTCAACCCATTTACAAAATTGGTTGAAAGATTAGGCGAAATTTAGGAAAATTTTACGAAGTTTACTGAAGGGTTGAGCGAACTTGATGAAAACTCAAAAAAGAAATGGACTTTTATAATATAATGTTAGTTTAATTTATTTTTAAAAATAAAGATTTTTTATTTTATTAAAAAAAATACATTCAAGCGTAAAAGGACTTTAATGAAATGGGAATAAATATAAATTACATTATTCCATTGATCTCCATCACAAGTTTTTGTAATACAAACATCCAATTATTATTGGCAAATACTAGTGTATAAAGGTTAAATTTTTTCTACACATATAAATAGCAGGCGTCAAATTTATAATACAGTTTGTTACCATACACGAAAATCAAAGACAACACTTTTTACAGCACTACTATCCACAGAAGCTTTGAAATTTGTTTTTGTAAGAAATAAGTTAGATGATTATGATCTTTACAATTTTTTTTTAATAATAGAAGGAATAAAGTGTAAATTTTTAACATTTATTTTATAAATAAGATTAAAAAAATAATAAAAAATTAAAAATCATACTTTATTTTTTATAAATTTTTTTAATAATTAAAAAAATCTATTTTCAAAAAATTTTATGTGTCTTCTTTGATGTTGTGATTTATTATCATGTGGTGAATCTAATGTTTTATTCTTTCTTTAAGTATTAAGTTAATATGTCCATATTAATGTTAGGTTTTTGGGATTTTTTATTTAAATAAATAAATAAATCTAATAATTATCAAAATAAATAATTTAAAAAATATTTACCGAAATAAATACTCATCTCTTATTTTGGTAAATATTTTTTAAATTATTTATTTTGATAATTATTAGATTTATTTTATTTATTTAAATAAAAAAAACCTAGGTTTTTGGCTGCAATAATAATAATAATAGCAAACTACTCAAAAGACAAATTTATTTAACTTGTCAAATATGAATGAAGATATTAGTATTTTGAAGTTTTTATTAAAAATTAATTGAGAAAATATATAAAGTATCAAATAGTTTTTTTTAAATTAATTAAGATAATATATTTATATATCATTTAGTTATTTTCATCTTTTTATCTAATATTATTATCCACATTAAAATGGTATAAAAGTGGCTAAGTAGATAATTTTCAGACACAATTTCAATTATTCTTCTCAATATAAATACATACACATTAAAATGTTTAATTAGCTATTTTCGTTTGAAATTATATAACTTTTAAGAATGATTTTATTGTTTTTTTTTTTAAATATTTGTGCCTTTAACAAGTGAATTTTGTTTAGAGAAATGCTTTTATTAATTAATTACTAAAGAAATAAAAAATAACAACAATAAAAAATATAAATAAAATTTAAAAATATTTATTTTTTCTATGAATCTGAGTGATTAATTTTTGTTAGCAGATAGATTAATAATAAGCAAAGTTAAATATCGGACCAATAAGAATAAATTTCTAAGAATGCGTGGGTACTGAAAAAAATTTGAGTGTGTGACTTTCGAGGTGTATATCAGCGACTGCATCTTTTATCATTGTAGTTGTTCACATACCACAACACTCTATAGAAATAAGATTATTTTACATGTGAGAAGAATTTTAAATATACTAAATATATCGGTATTTTAATAGTTTTAATAGTTGATCTCAATAATAAAAAATATATATGATGTATGTTAATTAAAACCAACCGTTAAAGTTAATGAAATATTGATATTTTGAATACATTTAATTTTTTCTACAGGTGAATTGCTACATAACACTCTAAAATCTCGATACCTATATCTCTACGCATGTAGAACAATTTCATTTCTTCACAGCATTGTGGCATATGAACTGCTACAATAATAAAAGATGCAGTGGTTGATGTACATCTCGAAAGTCACACTCACACATTCTTAGAAAATTGTTTTAGTTTGTCTCATATTTAACTTTGCTTATTGTTAATATTTCTGCTGACGACAATTAATCACTAAGATTAATAGAAAGGTAAAGTATATTTTTCATTTTTGAAATTTTTGAAAAAATTTTAAAATATTTTTAAATTTTAATTTATTTTAATTTTATTTTTGATATTTTAAATATGTTTTAATTATATTCTTTTTGTTAATTTTTTGACAGTCAACTAATAATCAACTTTTTATTTTTAATTTTATCTTCTAATTCTAACTATGTTTAGTTCATTTCCTAACCCATTTCAATGCCTCCATTTTTCTTCTCAACCTCATTCCATTCTTATATATGGCTACACCTTTATCTTTTTTTTCAATCATCACCTATCCTCTCTTCATCTCTCTCGTTGCAACTGCTGGCGCCATCACCAACTACCACCCCTAATCTCCATTTTTGTCTCCAACATCATTCATCTATCTTCTTCACCACTCATCTATCTCCATTTTCATGATCATAAAGCAGCAAAAGACAGAGTTCGAATACCGATCACTAATCACGTTTCTCTTCTCCTAGTCCAACACACTCAAGTCTCATACAGCATCACCATTTACGGTGCCTCAAGTTTGTGCTCCACGGTCCACGATTAACTGCGCCTAGAGCTCCGCCTCTCACGATTCACCACGTTTAGAGATACACTGTCCGCGTTTTACTGTGCCTTAAGGTCCACCGTTATGTGCGATATGGCTTCCCTTTTCGACAGCCTCAACTCTCCCTCCCTCTCTGCCTATGTCCAGATCTTGAACATTAATTGGTTTCAGAAACAGTCCAATGGAAACGACGAAATTTAATTTCTTGTTCAGATATACAATTAGGGTTCAATTGTCTAAATGATTTTTTATTAGTTTGTCAATATCACTCTTTTATATTCAACTCGTTGCTGTTGTTGTAGCTTTGACACTTCATTTTACAATTGAGTCAAATGTGTGAATTGATAAAATTTGTCCACAGTTGGGATACTAAAATAGTTAATATATGTGGCTGTGATTAGCAATATGAATATATAGTCAATGTTTTATTGTCTAAAATAAAAGTTTATGCTGAATTTTTTAAACTATTGCCTTGTAGAATATAGATAAATTTAAAAATTATAACCTGGCAAGTGCAGCGGCACATTGAAGAGAAGAAGGGATGAGTGGTAGAGGCTGTGCACGGTGGTTGGTGAGACAATGAGAAGTAAGGGAGAATGAGAGTTAGCATAAGAGAAAAGACAATAGGAGACGGAGATAGAAATTAGTGGTGGTAGTTGGTGGTAGCACCGGTGGTTGCAACAAGAGAGATGGATGAAAGGATGAGCGATAGTTGGGAAGAAAAGTAGAGGTGTAAGAATAGAATGAATTTGGAAAGAACAGGGGAGAGGCGTTGGAATAGATTATGCAGTGTGCCAAATACTGTTAGGATTAGAGGATAAAATTGGAATAAAAAGTTGATTATTGGTTGACTATCAAAAAATTAACAAAAAGGATATAATTGAAGCATATTTAAAATATCAAAAAGATAAAATGGAAACAAATTAAAATTTAAAGATATTTTTAAAATTTTTTAAAAACTTTAAGAACAAAAAATATACTTTACTCTTAATAAAAAAAATAAATGTTTTTAAATTTTATTTATGTTTTTTTATTGTCATTAAAAGCATTCCTCTAAGCAAGATTCACTTGGTAAAAACATAAATATTTTTTTTGAAAAAATAATGAAATCACTCTTAAAAGTAATATAATTTCTAGCGAAAATATCTAATTAAATATTTTAATGTGCATGTATTTATATTGAGAAAAATAATTAAAATTATTTTTAAAAATTATCTACTAAACCACTTTATACCATTTTGTTGTGGATAATAATATTACATAAAAAAATGAAAATAAATAAATGATATATAAATATATTATCTTAATTAATTTAAAAAAATTATTTAATACTTTATATATTATCTCAATTAATTTTTAATAAAAACTACAAAATATTAATAACTTTATTCATATTTGATAAGTTAAATAAACTTGTCTTTGAGTAATTAGCTATTATTATTATTCCAAGGATTAGCTGAAATTGAGTTGTTTATGGGTCTAGATGTGAGGTTCAAATTCCCTTTATGGAGGTCTCACTATGTGTACCAATATTAAGAGTGTTCAAATTCAAATCGATTCAAATTAAACTGTTTATCTAATTTAATTCAAACCGAAAATCGATTAAAATCGCACTAATTTAGATTTGATTGGATTCTATATTTTGCAAACGGCTGGATTGGATCGGATTTCGGATCTATTTTTCATAACCGATCCAATCCAATCCAAACCGCGCAATGTGCTATAATATTATTATTTTATTATTATATTTACAATTATACTTATAGCATGTTCAATTTGTTATACATTTTTCTATTATTCATATATTATTATTATTTAATAAATATTTTATGTTCAAATATTATTTATTTATTTATTTATTTTGATTAACCTATAATTTTATTTCTATTGTTATGTTATTGTTGGTTTTTTAAATATTGTTAAGATTTGTTATGTCATTATTGATTATTTAAAATTTGATGTTGAGACTTGTTATATGTATTTAATTTTTTTATTTAAAAAATCACAAATCTAAACCAATCCAAACCGTTTATAATCGGATCGGATCGGATCGAATTTTTAAAAAAATTTACCCAATCCAAGCCGCACCGCATATAAATTAAACGTTCGAATTGAATAATTTTTTAGTTAAAATTAAATCAAACCGCAGTGCAAACATTCCTAACCAATATGAACTTACATGTGTATTTATTAAATTTGTATAAAAAGATTTAATCCATAAGTATGTTAACAAATATTGATACACTACTAAAAAATATTCGTTATACTATAAAAGTATCAATGAGTACAATAAAAATATTAGTGAACATTATAAAAAATATTAATAAATAATTATTTTATTGTACTTAGTAATATTTAATCGTGGTGTAAAATAAAAAAATAAAGATAAATCTAATAAAAAAATAATGAAGGAACGGTGCAGGAAAATTTGCCTCTAGCTTAGGTAAATTTCAGGAAGCACAGCCAAATTTGCGGCTTTCTTAAGCGGACTTTGTGTAATTTTTGGAAATTTGTCAAAAAATTAAGCCAATTTTAAAACAATTAATAAAGTTCACCGATAAATTAGGCAAATTTTATGTTCGGTTACTCGGGGTTTCAGACGGGTTGGAGAGGTGTTCCAGGTGAGGAGGTGGGAACCAGCTTGGATCAGGACCTGTGTGCGAGACGTGTGGGTAAACGATCTCCCAAGCTCTTCGTGAAGTATGGGGGGAGCCACTTGCAATTAGGGGTGGCAAAGCGGGCCGGCCCGCCCCAACCCGTCCCGCCCCGTCTAAGCCCGCCCTATAAACGGGACGGACCGGCCCGCCCCGCCAACTAAAATGGGTTCAAAATGCTAGCCCGCCCCACTTTATGGCGGATTGGCGGGTTGGCGGGCTAGCCCGCTTCTTTTTTTTTTTTTTTAAATAAAATTCATTAAAATTAACCAAAAAATAATAATTAAAAAATTAAATACAAATAAAAAATAGTCAAATTATAATATAATTTTTTTACTGTTTTTTTATTTTTAATTTCAATAAAATTGTTCAAAATAATATTTGTCAATAGAATCATCTTTATTTTAAAAAATAAGTCACATAATTTGAGCATATATATGAAATTGTAAAATAAAATAAATAAAATTAATAACTAAAAGAAGAATAAAAACAAAAAATGAAAAAAAAAGTGTTTAAAAATTCTATAATTATTAATTTTATAATAGTAATCACTCTTTTATTTAATAAAAATAAAAAAATAAAAATCTTCGGCTCGGCGGACCGGCCCGCCCCACCCCGCCAAAACTCGTCAATTTGGCGGTGCGGGTTTGGCGGGTTTTTGTAATTTGGCGGGCTCCAAATCATAGTCCGACCCGCCTTTTTTAGCGGGTTTAGCGGATCGGCCCGGCGGACTCGACCCGTTTTGCCACCCCTACCTGCAATGATACTCCGACACCCAAGTCAGGAAGTACGCAGGCAGCTATGAGAGTAAGCGTGGTAGTGACGTACATTGGGGAGGGGTAGGACCCTCCCCATATATACCCTGTTAGTAGGGCAGGCTCTATAGGAGAGGTCTCCTCCTAGGAAGCTTCCTCTCCCAGCTGTCATGTGGTTGGCAGCAAGGGTGCAGGTGTCCAGGTCATGGACGGATGCGGGGCGCCCTATCGAGTCGGGTCGTCCCGTGCTTAGTACCGGGTCATGCCGTACAGGCTGGGTCAGGCCGTAACAGTGCCCCCAACGCGCCAGCTATGGCCGTGAGCACCATTGTTGGTGCGTTTTGCTCCTCTTCATGTGTGCTGTCACTTTGTCGGTCGCTCGTGATCGGGACGCGTCTTCTGCGCGCGTGTGAGCTTCTTCATTGCAGGAGTGCGCCGTTTCTCGCCTCGTTTTTCGTGTTGAGTATTTAATGCTCATAATGGGTGATTCAAAACCCTGTGTGAAATGACTGCTCTACCCTTGCCTTTCGCGCTTCTTGGGGGCAGTTTCCCTTTTTGTTTTCCATTCAGTTTCAACTTTCACTTCCTTACTATCATCACACTTCTTTCGCATTCTCCTTCTTTATTCCAAATTCCTTGCTGCAACTCTCTACCTCGTTCAAGTCTCCCCTAGTTTTTTGGCTTCTTCATGTCATTACCCTCATCCTGGTAAGTTCCCTTTTTCCTCCTTAATCTGGATATGCTTTCCTGTTGTTGTACGTCTTGCTTTTCTTTTTGCTTCGATTCTGCATGTGCACTTAACTGAGTGCTTGAATAGTTTTAGTTCATAGGTATTAAGGGGGTAACCATTTTAGGATTTTAATGCTTAAGCTCTGTTTTTAACCATAGATATAGGCTTTGTTTAACTGTAGGCAAACTGTAGCTTTCTGGTAGTAGTGCCGGCTTCTCGATCTCTTAGACTGACTTTGAGTGGTTCCCCATTGTAGGTATGGCCCAGCGTCCCGTCATGAGGGTCCCCGCCGCGAGAGCGCAGCCCTACGATCGATATGCTTGGGTGACTTCGGATGTGAAGGAATCCCCTAACCAAATGACCCTAGAGGAACTTACCGAGTTCTGACAAGCCGAGTATCTTTGCGGAGGGCGCGACGAGGAGGCCAATTATGCGGATTTTGTTCCTGCCGATAACGAACGGATATACCAACTAAACCTACACTCTCCCCGGATCCCTGATTGGATCTGGTTGTACAAACTATGTTTACTCGCCTGGGAGTTTGCCTCCCATTCTCCCCCTTTCAAATGGCGCTGCTTAATCGCTGCGATGTGGCATCATCTCAGTTGCATCCGAACAGCTGGCCCTCTATCCGCTGTTTCGAGATGGTATGCGAGTACCTAGAACTGCCGACCTCCGTCGAGGTGTTTTTATTTCTCTTTACGTTGACGAACCCCTCTAAGGAGGGGAGGGCCAAAAGGGGCTTCATGTCTTTCCGGTCAGCCCAGGGTCGGAGGATCTTCGGCCTGTTTGAGGATTCGTACCATGGTTTCATGGATAAGTATTTTAAGGTCTACCCAGTTGAGGGTCTACATCCCTTTTGGTTGACGTTGGAGGGGGAACGTCGCATCCCGACTTACTGGAGTTTCGGGGCGAGAGCTAACGCCTTTACTAAGATGACGTACAAAGGGTTATCTCCCGAGAACAAGAGGGTTGCCGACGCGTTGTTGGCTGTCTTTGGGAAGAATCACGTTAATCCCCATCTCCTTATGGGTGATCGGGACATGGCTAGGAGTTATATAAGTGAGTGGTCGCCTGGTTTCCTCGTGTTTATTGTTTGTATACTTGTTCGACCGGTTTACCGACTAACGACCTCTTTTGTTGTTGCAGTATCCATGGCTGGCACACAGGTTGGACTTGATGCCTTGTTCAACACCTTTCTCGCCAGTGGTAGGGATGATGACACCGCTACCCCCGACAACGAGGCGTATCCCCATGACACCGTCGAGGCGGGGGTTCAGTCCCAACCTACCCAGGGAGAGGTGATTGGGACCAGTGCTGGTTAGGGTCCCCGGCCAGAGATCGAGGTGGAGGTTGAGGGGCCGGAAGTGGTTGTCGTTGACAACCTGAAAAAGAGGAAACCATCGTCCACTCCTAAAGGAGTTCTTACAGTGATGGAAAAGAACTTCGACGCCGGGAACTTCATTGATTCCCAACTGCTCCCCGGCACGGAGGAATTCTTCTATGGCGGGGATCTCGCTTTGCAAGCCAGATGGATGTACCGTACGTACAAGGTTGAAGTCAAATCACTTCGGGAGCAGCTAGCTGATGCTGAGGAGAAGGTCAAGACCTCCGATGCTGCTGTGGCGCGGCTTACCGAGCGGGAGCTCACTTTGGAGGGTCAGCTCAACACTGTTCAAGACCGGGTGAAGGAGCTCGAGAAAGAACGCGACGAAGCTCTTTCGTCGGCAACCGCGGCCAAGAATGAAGCAGCTGATTTAAAAAAGAAGTACAAAGAAACCGTGAGGCAAGGTAAGAATGCCATATTGATGACTAAGGAGGCTCTCAAAGCTCAAGTAAAATTGCTGGCTCCCGACTTCGACACCTCCGCAGTTAGCGTCTTCAAGACCATCAAAGATGGTAAAATTGTTGATATGCTGAAGAAGTGATGTGGTCTTTTGTATTTTGGCTTTTTGTAATATGTAGATCTTTGAATGCTGCTTTAGTAAACTTGATTGCCGTTTTGTCGGTATAAAACGAGATGCTTGTTTCTTGCTTTGTCGGTAATCAATTTGCTTGCTGTTTTCTTACCGTCTTGTTGGTAATTAGCTATTCGCTTATACTTGTTTACCGCTTCGTTGGGGACTAGCTAAGCTAGACCATAGCTGTTTATTGCATTTTGCTGCTTAGTGGTTCCCGGGGTGATCAGCCCTGGGATACCTGATAAACCCCATTTGTAGGGTTTATCTTGTGATGAATTTAGAGCATTTTGATAACCTTTCCTCACATTTATTCAATGAAATAGCATGGTTTTATAACTTCTCCTTTAATTGTGCTCAAGAGTGAAAACATGCTTTTAGGTCTTAGAATAGCTAAATTTAATTTACCTTGATTCCATTAGATGCCTTGATATGTTTGTTAAGTGATTTCAGATTTAGGAGGCAAAGATTGGATCAAGGGAATGAAGGAAAAGCATGTAAAAATGGAGAACTCATGAAGAAATGAAGGAATCGCAAAAGCTATCAAGCCGACCTCTTTGCACTTAATCGACCATAACTTGAGCTACAGAGGTCCAAATGATGCGGTTTCAGTTGCGTTGGAAAGCTAACATTTGGGGCTTCGAAACGATATAAGATTTGCTATAGTTGCTACACGTATGGTAATGCGTACGCACACTATACGTGCACGCGTCGTTGCTGCCATATGATCCACTTAAAGCAATACGTGGCCAGCGAATTCTAAAGCCTTGTGGGCCCAATCCAACTCATTTTTGATGCTATTTGATCCAAGGATTGAAGAGGGATGAGACACCTAGTCATTAGTTTAGTTTTATTTTAGTTTTCACATGCTTTTAGTTAGTTTCTAGAGAGAGAAGCTCTCACTTCTCTCTAGAATTAGGAGTAGGTTAGATCTAGATTAGGAACTCTTAGATCTAGTTTAATTTCATGCTCTGATTTACTTTTCTCTTTGAAATTCTTCTTCTTCTATCTTTCCTCTTTCTAGTTTTGCATTTAATTCATGTAATTCTCTACTTTTATGTTGATGCACTTTTGTTCTTCTATTTCTCTTTCAATGCAATTTATGATTCATGTTCCTTTATTGTTGATTTGATTTGTTGTTGTTTAATTCCTTGCAATTGAGTAGTGTAGATTTACTTTCCTTGCTATTTTACTATGTTTTCCTTTTATGCCTTCCAAGTGTTTGATGAAATGCTTGGTTGGATTTTAGTATAGAATTTTCTCCTCTTGGCTTTGGTAGAGTAATTAGTGACGCTTGAGTTATCTAATTTCTTTGCTGATTGATAATTAGAAGTTGCTAATTGATTTGGATACCACTAAAGCTAGTCTTTCCCTTGGGAGTTGGCTAGGACTTGTGGAATCAAGTTGATTCATCCACTTGACTTTCCTCCATGATTAGAGGTTAACGAAGTGGTAGCAATGGATAATTTGTGGTCACAATTGAGGAGGATAACTAGGATAGGACTTCTAGCTCTCATACCTTGCCAAGAGCTTTGTTAATTGTTAGTTTATTTCCTTTGCCATTTATATTTCTTGCCTATTATTCCAAAAACCCCAAACAATACCTCATAACCAATAACAAGAACATTTGTTTGCAATTCCTAGGGAGAACGACCCGAGGTTTGAATACTTCGGTTTATAATTTTAGGGATTTGTTACTTGTGATAACCAAATTTTTGTATGAAAGGAATATTGTTGGTTTAGAAACTATACTTGCAACGAGATTTCAATTGTGAATTCTAGACCACACAAAAGTCCAATCATCAAAATGGCGCTATTGCCGGGGAATTGCAATGGTGTTATGTTATTGGTTATTGTATATATGTGAATATTGTGAATAGCTTGATTTTTGGATTTCTTGTTAGTTTTTGCTAATTTAGGATTTTGTTTCATTATTTTTTTATTAGTTTTTGAATTTTATTTTCTCTTTTCACTATGAATCTCACTTTGGCTATGAGTTTGGTTCTAACTATGTTGTAGGAAATGAGGGCTTCAATGACAACATGCACCAAGGTTGGAACCAACAAAGATGGGAGGAGCCTCAAGGAATTGATCACTCCTATTGGCAACAACCTCTGGATACTTATAGGTATAATCACCATCCTAATGCATGTCAATTCAATGGCTATGGTGAAACTTTATATGAAAATCAACTACCACCATCATATGCCTATGACTCTTATCCTCAACATGAACCTCAACCATTCTCACAAGTCTCTCATTACCAAACACCTTCCTATGATCCACATCCATCACATGACCAATCACCATACCATACTCTTATGACCATTATGAGCAAGAACCTTTGGAACCACCACAACCTTATCATGATTACTATCAAGAACCACCTCAATGCACACCATCTCCACACCCTTACCAAGAAGAACCATCTTCCTACTATGAACCCTTTCTCCAAAATAATGAACCCTCTTATCCACCCCAAGCCCCAATAGATGATTCTCTCACCCTGCTACTTCAAGGACAAGTGGATATGCAAAGGAACACCTTAGAGTTTGTAACTAACTTGACCAAGGTAGTGCATACTTTAGCCTACCAATGCTTGAACACTCAAGGTGCTCCCATGGCTATATGTGAAGAATCAATTGAAGATCATAGCATGAAGGAGAGATTGAAAACTCCGGTGGAAAATGAGGGATGTCACTTTGTGTTAGAACAATTGGAGGAGCCTATGATCATTGAAGAAAAGGAAGAAGTGGTTGAAGATTTAGGAGATGTTGAAAGTCCATGGGAATATAGCATCATGGAGCACTCTTCCAAGAAGCTTGATATTGATGTTGAGGAAGGTGCACAACCTCCAAGGCATATCATAGTTGGAGACTTGGAAGAGGCTTATCAAGAGATGGATTCAATCATGGATGAATTCCTATCTACAATGGAATCCTCTCCCACTGGACATAATGTTGAAATTGTAGAAGAATGTGCACAACCTCCCATACCTTTGGTGAGCAATGAAGAAGAGAGTGAATTGGAAGAGAGCCAACAAGAGGAAAAAGTCGGCATGGTGTATATCAAAATTGAAGAATATGAAGAGGTTGATCAAGAGATGAATTTATTCATCAATGAATTCCTATCCAAAATTGAATCACCTCTCATTGGGCGAGAAATTGAAGCTCTTAAAGGCAACACCAAGCCAAGTGATAAAGGAGAAAAGGTTGAAATTGAAGAAGATTGCGAAGAGGTGGAAACAATTAAAGAAGAGCCTAAAGAAGTAGACCTCGCATTGTCTAAGTATGGGGAGGTCTCCCTCCCCAAGTCACCATCCTACACAACATTCAAGTGGGTAAAATTCTTATCCCTAAGCTTTACTTTCTCACTTGAATATGGTTTGATTGAAAATGATGGTCAACTTAGAGCTCTTTGTGGAGTTAAGAGTAGGAAAGAGTTGTGTAGTGGTTGGAAACATCATTCTAAGCTCATGATAGTTACAAGCTCAAAATTCAAGAGCAATGGTTGGTGTGGAACTAAATTGCATCGGTCTAGAAAGTTGTTTGGAAGCTTCTTTGAGAATTCCAAGGCCATGCCACCCGGATGGAATAATGATGACCAATTCATGGACGGGTGTCAAAATAAAGTGTGGGATCCCGGATCTCACAAGAAAAATTAAATTTGGGAGCTCATGGTTTGTAAAGAACTTCATCAAGGCTTGAAGATATTAGAATTGAAGAATGGAGCTTATTGGAGACTCAAGCATTGGTGGATGTTCCAAGATGAGTTTAAGCACAAGCCACCTTGATGGAGCACCCCATAAGTCCAACTTAAGGACAATAAATAAAAGTTCTAGGTGGGAGACACCCCACCATGGTAAACTCTTTCCATTTTCTTGTATATATACTTAATAAGTGATTTGAGTTACCATTATAGGTAGTTTTCTTCTTTTCCATACTCTTCTACATTTTGTTTTGATTAATAGGTTGTTGTAGTGAGTTTTGATTAGTTTAGAGTGTTGTTAAAGTAGGTTACTTGAAGTACAAGTTTTGTTTGTTTTGTCTTTGAAAATTTTTTAAAAACTTAAAGATTTTTGTTAAATTTGAATTTTGGTTGCTTTAGGATGTTTATAGGTTAGGAGAGTGTTAAATTATGTGTTTATGCTTCTAAAAAAAAATCAATCCGCGCTTAAGCACGCATGGCGCGTACGCGCGGATTGAAGTGCATGGCTCCTGGTACATTTTCCAGAGAGTTGTGCTAATTCTGCGCAAACATTAAGCTCCTGGCACAACCTAATGTGCGCGTATGCGCACTGCGCGCACGCGCGCCGATGGCATAATCCGCAATATGCGCGCCCGCGCACATGCCGCGTACGCGCCCATGATCCCAAATGCGCAAGGCGCGCGTAAGCACGCATGGCGCTTATGCGCGGATTCACACCCTGTTTTTCTCCTTTCTCCTTTCTTCTTCTTTCTTCTTTTCTTCTTCTTTCTTTCTACCTTTCTTCTTCCTCTCTTGAAAAAAAAAAGAAATATATATATATATATATAAAATAAAATAAAATAAATAAAAAATAAAAATAAATAAATAAATAAAATACTAAAAAAAAATAATTTTTTCCCTTTCTTCCATTTTCTTTTGTCTATTGCATTTGCACACTTTTATTCTTTGCATTTTAATTTTGTTTCTATAGTTTATTTTCATTTTATTTTCTAAGTTTCTCATTTTAATAATGGTGTTGCATTTTCCTACTCAATTGTTGAGAATTTCTTGCGTTATTTTGGTGCCTCTTGACTTGTTTGATATTGATGGGTGATGAAACTTTTAAATCAATGCTTCATCTTGTATGACTATTGTGTCTTTGTGCATTGATATGACCTCATATTGCCTTTCATGACCCACTTTTTCTTATGTGAACTTGATGCTCAATATGCTCTTCATGCCTTGACTTTACTCCTGCATCAAGCTTAATGATATGCCTTAGCTTACATTGTTTTCTCACTCACATGTTTAGCTATCATGTAGTAGAGAATCATACTCTTATTTGGCATTAGCCCCCGCCTATATTTTATTTGTTTTGATATCTTTGTTATAGGCTAAATTTTCTTTCTTTTTCTCTCCCTTTAGGTTGGCCACCAAGAAAGGAGGAAAAGGAAAAGCTTTGAAATGGGGCAACAAACAAGTCATCCGCACAACCTTTTAAAGGAGCTCATCAATTGTAACAACCCATCCACCTTGCTCTCCTTTGCATGTACCGAGGACGGTGCAATCTTCAAGTGTGGAGAGGTCGTCCGACCGATCTCCATGGGTAACAATTTCCTTTTTTCAACACCAATGTTAGATTAGTCATTGCATTGCATAATAGGTTGCATGTTAGTTAGAATTTGTACATATTTTACCACTCCTTCCTTATTAGGACTACTTGGTTATGGTGATGATTTCTTTTCCAAGAAATTGTTTTAGAGCATCCGACCAATTTGAAAACTTTTTGTTGAACTTGCTTGACAGAATCTATTTTGGAACATGGTTTTGAGCTAAGAACACAAGCTTGTGATATTTGAGCCTAATTGTGTGGTTACATCTTATAACCACTTATTTTCCTTCTTGTGTGCAATTTTTCTCTTTCTATGATTGTAATCTTTGATTTGTTTGATTCTTTATGTCCATCATTTTATTAGCTCACTTACCTAAATAGCCTTACCTCTTATCATCCATTGTTAGCCAATTTGAGCCTACGCTTAACCCACTTGTTTATAATTTTAGCACATTACAAGCCTTAAAGTGAAAAACAATAAAAGTCCTTAATTTGGATCTTTGATTAGCTTAGGCTAGTGTGTGTGTCATTTAAGTGTGGAAAAACTTGGGACATTGGGTGAATAAAAGGGTAGTTTTGTATTTTTGTTGTAAATATTAGGAATTAGGTACATGCTCATGTGTAATGAATGTAAAATCGTATGCATTGATGATCTTGTATATAGAAAAAAAATGAGAAAAAGAAAAAAAAAACAATATGGAAAAGAAAAAAAATAGAAAAAGAAAGAAACAAAGAAAAAGAAAGAAATAAAAGGGGACAAAATGCCCCAAGGCAAAGCTCAATAAGGGTCAATGCATAAGTGTTGTGAAATGAAAAAAGAATGCATGAGTATGTTAAAAAGTGAGAAAAATGGGTAGTTAGGTTAGCTTTGAAATTGTATAGGATGTCATAGGTTAGGTGGGAAGTCTAAGCTTATCAAAGATTCAAATTTCAAACTCACTTGACCAAATATGCATCCTTACCTTGACCCTAGCCCCATTACAACCAAAAGAAAGGACCTCATGATACTTGTATGCATGCATGAAATATATGTTGATTGTTAGAAGAAAAACAAATCTTAGAAAGCATGATTATGGGAGAATTAAGAGAATCGACCCTACACACTTGAGCGACTAGAGTGCAAACACTTCCGGTGAGGGTTCGATGATCAATTCCTTGATTCCCGGCTTTCATGAGCATTCTTCTTGCAAGTCTACTTGAACTTCATTTTGATATTTAAATTGGTAGGATTCATGAATCGTCATATGATCTTGGCCCTACTTGTGCATGTATGTCTTGGAGATTGATTTATTTTTAACCAAGTAGGTAGAATCATTTTGCATTTAGTTGCATTCATATAGATAGATGCATATAGTTTAGGTTGCATTTAGATTAGTTCACATTGAATAAATGTTGATACCCTTTGCTTTCTCTTGGTTAAAGCATGAGGACATGCTTGGTTTAAGTGTGAGGAGGTTGATAACCCCATTTGTAGGATTTATCTTGTGATGAATTTAGAGCATTTTGATAACCTTTCCTCACATTTATTCAATGAAATAGCATGGTTTTATAACTTCTCATTTAATTGTGCTCAAGAGTGAAAACATGCTTTTAGGTCTTAGAATAGCTAAATTTAATTTACCTTGATTCCATTAGATGCCTTGATATGTTTGTTAAGTAATTTAAGATTTAGGGAATGAAGGAAAGATTGGATCAAGGGAATGAAGGAAAAGCATGTAAAAATGGAGAACTCATGAAGAAGTGAAGGAATCGCAAAAGCTATCAAGCCGACCTCTTTGCACTTAATCGACCATAACTTGAGCTACAGAGATTCAAATGATGCAGTTCCAGTTGCGTTGGAAAGCTAACATCCGGGGCTTCGAAACGATATAAGATTTGATATAGTTGCTACACGTATAGTGATGCGTACGCACACTGTAAACGCACGCATCGTTGCTGCCATATGATCCACTTAAAGCAATACGTGACGAGCGAATTCTAAAGCCTTGTGGGCCCAATCCAACTCATTTCTGATGCTATTTGACCCAAGGATTGAAGAGGGATGAGACACCTAGTCATTAGTTTAGTTTTATTTTAGTTTTCACATGCTTTTAGTTAGTTTCTAGAGAGAGAAACTCTCACTTCTCTCTAGAATTAGGAGTAGGTTAGATCTAGATTAGGAACTCTTAGATCTAGTTTAATTTCATGCTCTGATTTACTTTTCTCTTTACAATTCTTTTTCTTCTACCTTTCCTCTTTCTAGTTTTGCATTTAATTCATGTAATTCTCTACTTTTATGTTGATGCACTTTTGTTCTTCTATTTCTCTTTCAATGCAATTTATGATTCATGTTCCTTTATTGTTGATTTGATTTGTTGTTGTTTAATTTCTTGCAATTGAGTAGTGTAGATTTACTTTCCTTGCTATTTTACTATGTTTTCCTTTTATGCCTTCCAAGTGTTTGATGAAATGCTTGGTTGGATTTTAGTATATAATTTTCTCCTCTTGGCTTTGGTAGAGTAATTAGTGACGCTTGAGTTATCTAATTCCTTTGTTGATTGATAATTAGAAGTTGCTAATTGATTTGGATACCACTAAAGCTAGTCTTTCCCTTGGGAGTTGGCTAGGACTTGTGGAATCAAGTTGATTCATCCACTTGACTTTCCTCCATGATTAGAGGTTAACGAAGTGGTAGCAATGGATAATTTGTGGTCACAATTGAGGAGGATAACTAGGATAGGACTTCTAGCTCTCATACCTTGCCAAGAGCTTTGTTAGTTGTTAGTTTATTTCCTTTGCCATTTATATTTCTTGCCTATTATTCCAAAAACCCCAAACAATACCTCATAACCAATAACAAGAATATTTGTTTGCAATTCCTAGGGAGAACGACCCGAGGTTTGAATATTTCGGTTTATAATTTTAGGGATTTGTTACTTGTGACAACCAAATTTTTGTATGAAAGGACTATTGTTGGTTTAGAAACTATACTTGTAACGAGATTTCAATTGTGAATTCTAGACCACACAAAAGTCCAATCATCAATACCGTGTTGTTCTGGTGCTAATTACTTGGGAAGGTAATTTGATTAGTTTAGATATTGAATACGAAACCAAGAGATGACAAATTATAGACAAACAACTAATTGAAAGCAACTGACCGCAAATAATATGATCATGAAGTAATGACAAACAAAATTCAAATAATCTAACATAAAGCAATACATGTCTTACTAAACCGGTTGAACCGGTAGAACGCTTGCTCGCCTAGTGTACCTCGACTGCTAGGAATAGAATCTCGTTAGGTTACTCACGTTCCAAGTTCTCGGGACTTCCCTGCCATCCAGCTGTTCCAGTTTGTAGGCATCGTTACCGAGCACCTCTTTCACCTTGTATGGGCCCTCCCAATTCGCCGCTAGCTTTCCTTCCCCTGGTGTCGGGAGTCCAGCATCATTGTGTCGTAGGACCAGGTCGTTCTGTTCAAACTCTCTCTTGAGCACTTTGGCGTTGTAGCGCAGGGCCATTCTTTATTCCAACGCCATCTCCGATAAGTGGGCCATCTCCTTAGCTTCATCCACCAAGTCCTTTTCTACAGCCTCTTCGACTCCTCCCAGCAGTAGTCGTGGGCTCGGTTCACCGATCTCCATGGGTATTATTGCATCCACCCCATAGGTGAGCCGGAAGAGGGTCTCCCTGGTAGACGACTACTGAGTTGTGCGATAGGACCAAAAGACCGAGGCTAACTCGTCTGCCGACGCTCCCTTCTTCTGGTCAAGTCGCTTTTTGAGGCCTTGCAAGATGACCTTATTCGTAGCCTCGACTTGGCCATTAGTTTGGGGGTGTTCAACTGATGAGAATTTCTGCCTTATGCCCAATCCGTCAAGAAACTCTTCGAACTTTTTATCGGCAAACTGTGTCCCGTTATCCGAGATAATGACCTCCGGTACTCCAAACCTGGCTATTACTTGCCTCCACATAAACTTTCGACATTTAGCCGATGATATGCTGGCCAATGGCTCGGCTTCTATCCACTTGGCATCGACTATTAGGTACTTGACCTACCCTGGTCCTACTGGGAAAGGTTCTAACAGATCGATTACCCATTGTGAGAATGGTTGGGAGGCCATTAGTAGGTTCAGTTCGGCCGCTGGCGCTTTGTGGAAGTTGGCATTTTCCTGGCATCTTCTGCACCTTTTCACGAATTCCTTGGAATCCACCATCATTGAGGGCTAGTAGTAACCGTCCTTGACGAGCTTCTGTGCTAAGGCCTTCCCCTCGATGTGGTGGCCGCAACATCCCTCGTGGTCTTCCCTTAGCACATAGTCTGTTTGGTCGGGACGCAGGCACTTCAATAGGGGTTGGCTAAGCCCTTTCTTAAACAATTGGCCTTGTATTATTGTATACTTGGCCGCTTCTCTGCTTAGCACCTTTGCCGTCTTGTCGTCGTTGGGGAGTTTACCTTTTTCCAAGAAATCCATGATTGGGTCCACCCAGGAGGGGGATTCGGTTGCCCGTATTACGTGCAGGGTCACGGTTGGCTCTTTCATTAAACCTTGAATAAGAGATCTGTTCCCTGTTCCTGGCTTCGTGCTTGCCAGCTTTGATAAGAGGTCAGCCCAGGTGTTCCTCTCTCTCAGAACGTGCTGCACCGTGATCTTGTCAAACTCCTCGCTCAGCTTTTTGACCTCTCCAAATATTTATGCAATAGTGAGTCTTTGGCTTGGTACGTTCCATTAATCTGTGATGTGACGACCTGAGAGTCGCTACATACCTTTATTCTGGTGGCTCTGACCTCTCTTTCCAGGACTAAGCCGCCCAGTAAGGCCTCATATTCTGCTTGATTGTTGGACACCGGGAATTTAAACTTCACCGATTGCTCAAATACGACTCCGGTCGGACTTTCCAGGATGATCCCCGCTCCCCCGAATGTCTGGTTGGAGGCCCCGTCTACATGGAGCTTCCACCGTGTGCTCGGTGTCTCGGGAGGGTTTCCCGTTACTTCGACCAGGAAGTCAGCCATGGCTTGGGCCTTGATTGCATGCCTGGATTCTTACTGCAAGTTGTACTGGGATAGCTCGACTGCCCAGGTCATCATCCTGCCCGCCAGGTCGGGTGTTTGGAGTACGTGGCGGATTGCTTGGTCCGTCCTAACGATTATCTGGTGTCCCTGAAAGTACTGTCGCAGTCTGTGGGAGGAGGTCAGGAGTGCATATGCTAGCTTCTCTAGCTTACTGTACCTCAGTTCCGCCCCTTGCAGCGCCTTACTTACAAATTAGATTGGTTGTTGGATCTTTCCTTCTTCTCGTACCAACACTGTCGGCAAAGCCTCGTTAGTTATTGCCAAGTATAGGTACAACGCCTCTCCATTCTTAGGTTTTCTGAGGACAGGCGGTGCCGAAATTATCTCTTTGAAGTGCTTGAAGGCTTCTTCGCATGCCGGGGTCCATTCGAACGCTATCCCCTTTTTCATTAAGTTGAAGAATGGCAGAGCCTTGGCAGCCAAGCCCCCGAGGAAACGAGATAGTGCGGTGAGCCTTCCCACCAATCTCTGGACGTCTTTCACGCATCCCGGACTCTTCATTTGTAAGATCGCTTCGCATTTCTCGGGGTTGGCCTCCACCCCTTTCTGGGTTATCATGATGCCTAAGAACTTCCCGGCTTCCACGGCGAAGGCGCACTTGAGCGGGTTGAGCCTCATGCCGTGCCGCCGAAGAGATGCGAACACAGCGTCCAGATCACTAATGAGGTCTTCAGCCTTGGTGGTCTTTACTAGAATGTCGTCTACATAGACTTCCACCGTCTTGCTGATAAGATCCTTAAATATCTTGTTCATTAGCCTTTGGTATGTAGCGCTTGCGTTCTTCAACCCAAATGGCATCACCTTGTAGTAGTACGTTCCCCCTGGCATTATGAATGCCGTCTTCTCTTTATCGGGCCAGTGCATCGGTATCTAGTTATAGCCTGAGTATACGTCCATAAAACACAGATACTGGTATCCCGTTGCCACGTCGACAAGAGCATCAATATTGGGAAGAGGGAACGAATCCTTGGGGCACGCTTTGTTGAGGTCAAAATAATCCACGCACATTCTCCATTTCCTATTGGGCTTCTTAACTAGGACCACGTTCGACATCCAAGTCGAGTAGTCCAGTTCCTGGATGAAACCTGCTTCTAGTAGGCCGGCCGTTTGTTTGGCCACCTCTTCAGCTCTCTCTTTGAACATTTTCCTCCTCCTTTATGCCACTGGCTTAGCTTCCGTCTTTACCGCTAGGTGGTGTGACATGGTCTGGGGGTTAATCCTTGGCATGTCGGATAGTGTCCAGGCAAACAGGTCGTCGTTTGCCCGGATCATCTCCACTAACGGTCCCTTCAAATCGTGTGGGAGGTTTTTGTTCACGAAGACAAACTTTCCTTCTGAGTCGCTGACCCTGAAAATTTTGAGGTCTCCCTTGGGTTCCGGCTTCGGTTTGTCATCGACTCGCGCGTCTAGGTCAGCTAGGAAGACCCCGGATGCTTCTTTGGACTTCTTCCTTAGGGAGAGACTGGCATTGTCGCAAGCGACCACCGTTTCCAAATCTCCCTTGATGGATCCCACGACCCATCATCAGTGACAAACTTCATCATTAATAGCTTTGTAGAAATCACTGCTCCAAATTCATTGATAGTTTTTCTTCCCAAGATGAGGTTATAGGCCGTGGAGTCTCTTAAGACCACGAACTCCGCCATTACCGACCTCTTCCCTCGACCCCCTCCTATGGATACTGGCAAGGAGACTATCCCATTAGGTTTGATGAAGTTATCCCCTAAGCCGACCATACCGTGCTGGTGGGTCTTCAGATCGGTGTTTTAGAGGCCTAAAGTATCAAACATATTGCGAAACATGATGTTCGAATCCGCTCCAGTATCTACTAGGATTTTCTTTACTAAGCCGGTTCTGACTCTAACTGTGGTCACCCTGGGAGGGTTCTCCGGTAGCTCGTCAAACCATTGGTCCTCGGGGCCGAATGATATTGACGGTATCCTCCTAGAGGGAAGCTTGGAACTGGACGATGACACGGCTAATACTTTGGCGTCTTTTCTGCTTGCCGACTTGGACCTTGGAGCCACGTCTCTACCGACCCCGACATTCACGATAGTGAGGCCACGCTCTCCATCCTCCTTGGGCTCTTGTCGCTGCCTCACAGTGCGGCCCTTGTCGTTGCCAGTTCGATCACGATCTTGTCTCCTAGGTTCCCTTATGAGGTGAGAGAACTCTGCCAGTTTGCCTTCCTGGATCGTCTGCTCTAGAGCATCTTTCAGGTCAAAACAATCTTGGGTCGTGTGGCCGTACCCCTTATGGTAGTCACAATAGAGGTTTTTGTTCCCTCCTGTTCTGTCCTTGAGTTGTCGGGGCTTCGACAAGATGCCTTTGTCGGCAATTTGCTGATAGACTTTCATAATCGGGGCTGTCAGGGGGTTGATGAGCGGATATTTTATACGCTTTTTG
Organism: Arachis hypogaea; assembly: GCF_003086295.3. NCBI lineage: Eukaryota > Viridiplantae > Streptophyta > Magnoliopsida > Fabales > Fabaceae > Arachis > Arachis hypogaea. The sequence continues at coordinate 137,891,492 of NC_092054.1, forward strand.
GGGATAATTTCATATAGTTTTGAGTATGTTTTAGTTAGTTTTTAGTTTATTTCCAGTAGTTTTTAGGAAAAATTCATGTTTCTGGACTTTACTATGAGTTGTGTGTTTTTCTGTAATTTCAGGTATCTTTCTGGCTGAAATTGAAGGAGCTGAGCAAAAATCTGATTCAGGCTGAAAAAGGACTGCTGATGCTGTTGGATTCTGACCTCCCTGCACTCAAAATGGATTTTCTGGAGCTACAGAACTCGAAATGGCATGCTTCCAATTGCGTTGGAAAGTAGACATCCAGGGCTTTCCATAAATATATAATAGTCCATACTTTGCACAAGAATTGACGACGTAAACTGGCGTTCAACGCCAGCCTTCTGCCCAAATCTGGCGTCCAGCGCCAGAAAAGGATCAAAAACTGGAGTTGAACGCCCAAACTGGCACAAAAACTGGCGTTCAACTCCACAAATGGCTTCTGCACGTGAATTGCTTAAAGTCTCAGCCCCAGCACACACCAAGTGGGCCCCAGCACACCAAGTGGGCCCCAGAAGTGGATCTCTGCATCATCCATCATAGTCCACTCATATTTTGTAACCCTAGGCTACTGGTTTAGTATTTAAACAACTTTTAGAGACTTATTTTGTACCTCATGACATTTCATATCTAAACTTTGTATTCTCTGACGGCATGAGTCTCTAAACCCCATTGTTGGGGGTGAGGAGCTCTGCTGTGTCTCGATGAATTAATGCAAGTATTTCTGTTTTCCATTCAAACACGCTTGTTCCTATCTAAGATGTTCATTCGCGCTTAACTGTGATGAAGGTGATGATCTGTGACATTCATCACCTTCCTCAAACCACGAACGTGTGCCTGACAACCACCTCCGTTCTATATCCGATTGAATGAGTATCTCTTAGATTCCTTAATTAGAATCTCCGTGGTATAAGCTAGAACTGATGGCGGCATTCATGAGAATCCGGAAAGTCTAAACCTTGTCTGTGGTATTCCGAGTAGGATTCAAGGATTGAATGACTGTGACGAGCTTCAAACTCCTGAAGGCTGGGCATTAGTGACAGATGCAAAAAGGATAGTAAATCCTATTCCATCCGGATCGAGAACCAACCGGTGATTAGCCGTGCTGTGACAGAGCGCGTGAGCGTAGTTTTCACTGGAAGGATGGAAGGTAGCCATTGACAACGGTGATCCACCAACACACAGCTTGCCGTAGGGGAACGTGCGTGCGTGAACAAGAAGACAGAGGAAAGCAGAGATTCAGAAGACAAAGCATCTCCAAAACTCCAACATATTCTCCATTATTGCACAACAAGTAACTTTTAATTTATGCTCTACTGGTTACTCACAATTCAATTGATAAACATAATTGACTTCCTGACTAAGATTTACAAGATAACCATAGATTGCTTCAAACCAACAATCTCCGTGGGATTCGACCCTTACTCACGTAAGGTATTACTTGGACGACCCTTTTATTTTGTTGCTTAGATTAGGAAAAATCTTTCTTTTTTGGTTTAGAATCTTTTATTATTTATCCCTTGTTAAAATACTTTAAACTTATAGCTCAGTTATTTAGAACGTGGTGTTTATGTTCATGATAATTGGCTATCATATTTTTAAAAAAAAAAAAACCTTTTTCAAAAATAATTTTTCTATTAAATCCTGTGCCAAACTTTAAGTTTGATGTTTTCAAAAATAATCTTTCTTAAAATTTCATCCTAAGGTCCCATAACTCATTTGGCTAGAGCATTAATTTGATTGGGTTAGAATCTTTTATACTCTTTTCAAAACCTTCTTTTTCAAAAATATTTTTTCTATTAAATCTTGTGCCAAACTTTAAGTTTGGTGTTTTCTTGTTGATTCCCCTTTGATTTTCGAAAATTTTGGTTTGGTTTTCTAAAAATTTTAAGTTTGGTGTTCTTCCTTCATGTTCTTGTGTTCTTGTGAGTCTTCAAAGTGTTCTTGAGTTTCCTTGTGTCTTGATCTTAAAATTTTTAAGTTTGGTGTTCCTTGGTGTTTTCCCTCCAAAATTTTCAAAAACAAGGAGCATTAGATCTAAAAAATTTTAAATCTTGTACTATCTTATTGTTTTTCTCTCTCCTCACTAAATTCAAAAATATCTTTTCAAAAATATCTTTTCTAACTTCCTAACTTCTTATCTTTTCAAAATTTGTTTTAACTAACTAACTAACTTTTTGTTTGTTTCTTAACTTTTTCAAAACTACCTAACTAACACACTCTCTCTCTAATTTTCGAAAATATCCTCCCCCTTTTTCCAAAATTTCGTTTTTATTCAACTAATTATTTCTATTTTTTTAAAAAAAAAAATTTATTTCAAAATTCAAATTCTTTTTAGTTATTTTATTTTATTCAAGTATTCACTTCTTATAAAATAAAATAAATAAAAAGATAAATCAGTCCAAGTTATATCCATATATCCATCATGGACATAAGGGGAGATGGACAGTCCAGGAGGACTTTGGGGTCATATTCTAACCCCTCTACTGCTTCGTATGGGAGTAGCATATGCATACCCTCCATTGGAGTTAGTAGCTTTGAGTTGAATCCTCAGCTCATTATCATGGTGCAGCAAAGTTGCCAGTATTCCGGTCTTCCACAGGAAGAACCTACAGAGTTTCTGGCACAATTTTTACAAATTGCTGACACAGTACATGATAAGGAAATAGATCAGGATGTCTACAGACTATTACTGTTTCCATTTGCTGTAAAAGATCAAGCCAAGAGGTGGTTAAATAACCAACCTAAGGCCAGCATAAGAACATGGAAACAGCTGACAGAAAAATTCCTGAATCAATATTTCCCTCCAAAAAGGATGACACAGCTAAGACTGGACATCCAAGGCTTTAAACAAGGAGATAATGAATCTCTTTATGATGCCTGGGAGAGATACAGAGAGATGCTACGAAAATGCCCCTCTGAAATGTTTTCAGAGTGGGTTCAGTTAGACATCTTCTACTATGGGCTTGCAGAAGGAGCTCAGATGTCTTTAGATTACTCAGCTGGTGGATCTATCCATATGAGAAAGACAATTGAAGAGGCTCAAGAGCTCATTGATACAGTTGCCAGGAATCAGCATCTGTATCTAAGCAGCAACCCTTCCATGAATGAAGAGGTTAAAACAGTAACTGCTGAATTCAGTACTGTAAAACAAGCTGCTGAATTCAATCAGCAATTAGATTTTCTAACAAAGCAGCTAGCTGAATTCAAAGACAGGTTACAGGAGACAAGGATAGCTAATATACATATGGAAGAACAGTTTAAGCAAACAAAGCAGCAGCTATCAAAGCAAATAGCAGAAGAATGCCAAGCAGTTCAATTAAGAAGTGGGAAAACATTAAATACCCCACCTCAAGGCATCAAAAATTCAAGAAATGAGCAACCCACCAAAGATTCCCCTGAGGACAGTAAGAGCCCGGGGAAAAATAATTCTGGCACTAAAACGCCAGAAAATGGGTGGAAGGCTGGCGCTGAACGCCCAGACCATGCCCAAAACTGGCGTTCAGCGCTAGAAACAAGGCAGGATTGGCGTTCAACGCCAGAAATGGGCAAGAATCTGGCGTTGAACGCCCAACAGGGGCACATTTCTGGCGTTCAGGCGCCAGGAACAGACAGTGAGTTGGCATCTAACGTCACTCCAGCTTCTAACTCTGGTACGCAATTGCCAGTGAGGGATCAGACACACATAAGTGCTGATAACAACCCCTCTAAAAAGGCTTCTTTAACCACTAAGGTTGAGGAATATAAAGCCAAGATACCTTATCCTCAAAAACTCCGGAAAGAGGAGCAGGATAAGCAATTTGCTCGCTTTGCAGATTATCTAAGGACTCTTGAAATAAAGATTCCATTTGCAGAGGCACTTGAGCAAATACCTTCTTATGCCAAGTTCATGAAAGAGATCTTGAGTCATAAAAAGGAGTGGAGAGAAACAGAAAGAGTTCTCCTCACTGAAGAATGCAGTGCAGTCATTCTGAAAAGCTTTCCTGAAAAGCTTAAAGACCCTGGGAGTTTTCTGATACCATGCATATTAGAAGGTGATTGCGCCAAGACAGCTTTATGCGATCTTGGGGCAAGCATCAACCTAATACCTGCATCCACTATCAGGAAGCTTGGCTTAACTGAAGAAGTTAAACCAACCCGGATATGTCTCCAACTTGCTGATGGTTCCACTAAATACCCATCAGGCGTGATTGAGGACATGATTGTCAGAGTTGGGCCATTCGCCTTTCCCACTGACTTTGTTGTGCTGAAAATGGAGGAGCACAAGAGTGCTACTCTCATTCTAGGAAGACCCTTCCTAGCAACTGGACGATCCCTCATTGACGTCCAGCAGGGGGAAATAACCCTGAGAGTCAACGATGACGAGTTCAAATTGAACGCTGTCAAAGCCATGCAACATCCAGACACATCAACAGACTGCATGAAAGTTGACCTTATTGACTCTTTGGTAGAAGAGATCAACATGGCTGAGAGTCTCGAATCAGAGTTGGAAAACATCTTTAAAGATGTTCAGCCTGATTTGGAGGATTCAGGGGACATGAAAGAGCCTCTGAACTTTCTTCTGAAAGAGGAAAAACCTCCTAAACCAGAGCTCAAGCCACTGCCACCATCCTTGAAATATGCATTTCTAGGAGAAGGTGACACTTTTCCAGTGATCATAAGCTCTGCTTTAAATTCACAGGAAGAGGAAGCACTTATTCAAGTGCTAAGGACACACAAGACAGCTCTTGGGTGGTCCATAGGTGATCTTAAGGGCATAAGCCCAGCTAGATGCATGCACAAAATCCTATTGGAGGATAATGCCAAACCAGTGGTTCAACCACAGAGGCGGTTAAATCCAACCATGAAGGAAGTGGTGCAGAAAGAGGTCACCAAATTACTGGAGGCTGGGATTATTTATCCCATTTCTGATAGCCCCTGGGTGAGCCCTGTTCAAGTCATCCCAAAAAAGGGAGGCATGACAGTGATTCATAATGAAAAAAATGAACTGATTCCTACAAGAACAGTTACAGGGTGGCGCATGTGTATTGACTACAGAAGGCTCAATACAGCCACCAGAAAGGATCATTTTCCTTTACCATTCATAGACCAGATGCTAGAGAGACTAGCAGGTCATGATTATTACTGCTTTTTGGATGGCTACTCAGGCTATAACCAGATTGCAGTAGATCCCCAGGATCAAGAGAAAACAGCATTCACATGTCCATCCGGAGTGTTTGCTTATAGAAGGATGCCCTTTGGGCTATGCAATGCACCTGCAACCTTCCAGAGATGCATGCTCTCTATTTTCTCTAACATGGTGGAAAAATTTCTGGAAGTCTTCATGGATGACTTCTCAGTATATGGAGACTCATTCAGCTCCTGTCTTGATCACCTGAAACTTGTTCTGAAAAGATGCCAAGAAACCAACCTAGTCTTAAACTGGGAAAAGTGTCACTTCATGGTGACTGAAGGAATTGTTCTTGGGCATAAAATCTCAAACAAGGGAATAGAGGTGGATCAAGCAAAAATAGAGGTAATTGAAAAATTACCACCACCTGCCAATGTTAAGGCAATCAGAAGCTTTCTGGGGCATGCAGGATTCTATAGGAGGTTTATAAAGGATTTTTCAAAAATCGCAAAACCTCTAAGCAATCTGCTAGCTGCTGACACGCCATTTGTGTTTGACACAGCATGCCTGCAGGCGTTTGAAACGCTGAAAGCTAAGCTGGTCACAGCACCAGTCATTTCTGCACCAGACTGGACATTGCCATTTGAGTTAATGTGTGATGCCAGTGATCATGCCATTGGTGCAGTATTGGGACAAAGGCATGACAAGCTTCTGCATGTCATTTATTATGCCAGTCGCATTCTAAATGATGCCCAGAAAAATTACACAACCACAGAAAAAGAACTACTTGCAGTGGTTTACGCCATTGACAAGTTCAGATCATACTTAGTAGGATCAAAAGTGATTGTGTATACTGACCATGCTGCTCTTAAATATCTACTCATAAAGCAGGATTCAAAACCCAGGCTCATCAGATGGGTATTGCTTCTGCAAGAGTTTGATATAGAAATAAGAGACAGAAAAGGGACAGAGAACCAAGTGGCTGATCATCTGTCCTGGATAGAGCCAGTGAAAGGGACGTCCCTCCCCTTTCTTGAGATCTCTGAGACGTTCCCTGATGAGCATCTATTTGCCATTCAGGAAGCACCATGGTTTGCCGATATTGCAAACTATAAAGCTGCAAGGTTCATACCCAAGGAGTACAATAGAATACAAAAGAAGAAATTAGTTACTGATGCAAAGTACTACTTGTGGGATGAACCTTATCTCTTTGAGAGATGTGCAGACGGAATTATCCGTAGGTGTGTCCCCAGAGAGGAAGCACAGAGAATCCTATGGCATTGCCACGGATCTCAATATGGAGGCCATTTCGGAGGTGAGCGAACAGCCACCAAGGTCCTCCAATGTGGCTTCTATTGGCCCACACTCTATAAAGATTCCCGAGAGTTTGTACGTAATTGTGACAGTTGCCAAAGAGCTGGTAATCTGCCTCATGGTTACGCCATGCCTCAACAAGAAATCTTGGAAATAGAGTTGTTTGATGTATGGGGAATTGACTTCATGGGACCTTTCCCACCATCATACTCAAACACTTATATTCTGGTGGCAGTTGACTATGTATCAAAATGGTTTGAGGCTATTGCCACACCCACCAATGATACTAAAACAGTGCTGAAGTTCCTCCAGAAACATATCTTTAGCAGGTTTGGTGTCCCTAGAGTGTTAATCAGTGATGGGGGCACTCACTTCTGCAATAAACAGCTTTACTCTGCCTTGGTTCGGTATGGAATTCGCCACAAAGTGGCCACACCATATCATCCACAAACCAATGGGCAAGCTGAAGTCTCTAACAGAGAATTAAAGAGAATCCTGGAACGGACAGTAAATACCCGTAGAAAGGATTGGGCAAGGAGCTTGGATGATGCTCTGTAGGCTTACAGAACAGCATTCAAGACCCCTATAGGGACCTCTCCATACCAACTCGTGTATGGTAAGGCATGCCACTTGCCCGTGGAACTGGAACATAAGGCCTACTGGGCAACCAGATTCCTAAACTTAGATGCCAAATTAGCAGGAGAAAAACGATTGCTCCAGCTAAATAAGCTAGAGGAATTCAGATTCACAGCTTTCGAAAATGCCAAGCTTTATAAAGAAAAATAAAAAAAATGGCATGACAGAAAGCTGTCATCTAGAATCTTTGAACCAGGACAGAAGGTCCTGTTGTTTAACTCTAGACTCAGGCTATTCCCCGGGAAACTGAAATCCCGGTGGAGGGGACCATACGTGATTACAAGTGTGTCACCATATGGTTATGTGGAGCTTCAAGATATTGATTCTGATAAGAAGTTCATTGTCAATGGACAGAGAATCAAGCATTATCTTGAAGGCAACACTGAGCAAGAATGCTCAAGGCTGAAGCTAGATTAAAAGCTCAGCAAGGTCCAGCTAAAGACAATAAAGAAGCGCTTGCTGGGAGGCAACCCAGCCATGGGGCATCAATCCTCTAAGCATTTTGCCCTATTTTTATTTTCATTTGTTTATATAAAGTTCACTGACACTAAGGTAAAGAATCATTTGCATAAGTTTACAGGGTTACAGAAGGAATCTGCACACAAAACAGAGATAGGGAGCTCACTGGCAAGAAAACGCCAGTGAAGGCCATTTTTGGGCGTTCAGCGCCCAAAATGGGCATCCAGTGGGCGCTGAACGCCAGTAAGGATAGCTATCTGGCGTTCAACGCCAGAAAAGGGCAACAACTGGGCGTTGAACGCCTAGGAGAGCAGCATTTGGGCGTTAAACGCCCAAAACAGACAGTGTTTGGGCGTTCAAACGCCAGGATGGTGAGGAGGAGCTCTCCTTCTACCCATCTCCTTTCTTTTCTTTTGCTTGAGGACAAGCAAAGCTCTAAGTTTGGTGTGCTTATCCGTGATCACTAAGATCATGGCCTCTAAAGGAAAACAACCCGCTCCAAGAGGCAAGGACCAAGCACCTCACAGACTAGAGGAACATCCACTTCCAAACCTCAAGGTTGTTGAGTTCTAATCTTAGCCTTAACTCTGTGATAATTGTTCTTATTGTAGTTTTACCTTAGGAGTCATATAGTAGTAATTAGTATCTATTTCGATTTTATCTCCAATTAAGTTATAGTCTATTTTTTTCATCATCATTAAACATGAATAAAATAGTAGATCTTTTGAATAAGAGGCAATAAAATTACGAGTTTTTAATAAAGAGAAATTCTAATTAGTTACATGTGGTGGCAATGCTTTCTGTCTTCTGAATGAATGCTTGAACAGTGCATATGTCTTTTGAATTTGTTGTTTAAGACTGTTAAATATGTTGGCTCTTGAAAGAATGATGAACATGAGACATGTTATTGATAATCTGAAAATCATAAAAATGATTCTTGAAGCAAGAAAAAGCAGCAAAGAACAAAGCTTGCAAAAAAAAAAAAAAAAAGCAAGCAGAAAAAGCCAAAAGCTCTTAAAACCAAAAGGCAAGGGCAAATAAAAAGGATCCCAAGGTTTTGAGCATCAGTGGATAGGAGGGCCTAAAGGACTAAAATCCTGGTCTAAGCGGCTAAACCAAGCTGTCCCTAACCATGTGCTTGTGGCGTGAAGGTGTCAAGTGAAAACTTGAGACTGAGTGGTTAAAGTCAAGGTCCAAAGCAAAAAGAAGAGTGTGCTTAAGAACTCTGGACACCACTAATTGGGGACTTTAGCAAAGCTGAGTCACAATCTGAAAAGGTTCACCCAGTTATGTGTCTGTGGCATTTATGTATCCGGTAGTAATACTGGAAAACAAGGTGCTTAGGGCCACGGCCAAGACTCATAAAGAAGCTGTGTTCAAGAATCATCACACTGAACTAAGAGAATCAATAACACTATCTGAATTCTGAGTTCCTATAGATGCCAATCACTCTGAGCTTCAATGGATAAAGTGAGATGCCGAAACTGTTCAGAAGCAAAAAAGCTACTAGTCCCGCTCATCTAATTAGGATCTGAGCTTCAATCAAAAACTCTGAGATATTATTGCTTCTCAACCTATTAGTCTTCTATTTTATTTGTCTAGTTGCTTGAGGACAAGCAACAGTTTAAGTTTGGTGTTGTGATGAGCGGATATTTTATACGCTTTTTGGGGATAATTTCATATAGTTTTGAGTATGTTTTAGTTAGTTTTTAGTTTATTTCCAGTAGTTTTTAGGAAAAATTCATGTTTCTAGACTTTACTATGAGTTGTGTGTTTTTCTGTAATTTCAGGTATTTTTCTGGCTGAAATTGAAGGAGCTGAGCAAAAATCTGATTCAGGCTGAAAAAGGACTGCTGATGCTGTTGGATTCTGATCTCCCTGCACTCAAAATAGATTTTCTGGAGCTACAGAACTCGAAATGGCGTGCTTCCAATTGCGTTGGAAAGTAGACATCCAGGGCTTTCCAGAAATATATAATAGTCCATACTTTGCACAAGAATTGACGACGTAAACTGGCGTTCAACGCCAGCCTTCTGCCCAAATCTGGCGTCCAGCGCCAGAAAAGGATCAAAAACTGGAGTTGAACGCCCAAACTGGCACAAAAACTGGCGTTCAACTCCACAAATGGCCTCTGCACGTGAATTGCTTAAAGTCTCAGCCCCAGCACACACCAAGTGGGCCCCAGCACACCAAGTGGGCCCCAGAAGTGGATCTCTGCATCATCCATCATAGTCCACTCATATTTTGTAACCCTAGGCTACTGGTTTAGTATTTAAACAACTTTTAGAGACTTATTTTGTACCTCATGACATTTCAGATCTAAACTTTGTATTCTCTGACGGCATGAGTCTCTAAACCCCATTGTTGGGGTGAGGAGCTCTGCTGTGTCTCGATGAATTAATGCAAGTATTTCTGTTTTCCATTCAAACACGCTTGTTCCTATCTAAGATGTTCATTCGCGCTTAACTGTGATGAAGGTGATGATCTGTGACATTCATCACCTTCCTCAAACCACGAACGTGTGCCTGACAACCACCTCCGTTCTATATCCGATTGAATGAGTATCTCTTAGATTCCTTAATCAGAATCTCCGTGGTATAAGCTAGAACTGATGGCGGCATTCATGAGAATCCGGAAAGTCTAAACCTTGTCTGTGGTATTCCGAGTAGGATTCAAGGATTGAATGACTGTGACGAGCTTCAAACTCCTGAAGGCTGGGCGTTAGTGACAGATGCAAAAGGATAGTAAATCCTATTCCAACCGGATCGAGAACCAACCGGTGATTAGCCGTGCTGTGACAGAGCGCGTGAGCGTAGTTTTCACTGGAAGGATGGAAGGTAGCCATTGACAACGGTGATCCACCAACACACAGCTTGCCGTAGGGGAACGTGCGTGCGTGAACAAGAAGACAGAGGAAAGCAGAGATTCAGAAGACAAAGCATCTCCAAAACTCCAACATATTCTCCATTATTGCACAACAAGTAACTTTTAATTTATGCTCTACTGGTTACTCACAATTCAATTGATAAACATAATTGACTTCCTGACTAAGATTTACAAGATAACCATAGATTGCTTCAAACCAACAATCTCCGTGGGATTCGACCCTTACTCACGTAAGGTATTACTTGGACGACCCAGTGCACTTGCTGGTCAGTGGTACGCGTTGTGAAAAGTGTGATTCGCAATTTGTGCTACCAGGGGTGTAGTTAGTAAACTTCCTTACTCGGGGGAACGACTTGAAGGTCTTAGCTGGAGCTCCGTCCTTGGGGTGCTCCTTTGGCCTTTCCCTGCTACCAGGCTATCGAGCTTGCTTGTAGGCGGGCTGCCGCTTGTTGGCTGCCACAACCTAGCTAACTTCTTCATCATTGATATACTCCCTGGCCACGTTTTGAATCTCTTGCATTGTCCACACGGGCTTAGTGGTAAGGTATTTCCTGAAATCCTCGTTCAGCAACCCGTTTGTCAAGCACAAGCTGGCCACCGAGTCAGTTAGGCCGTCGATCTCTAAGCACTCGTCATTGAACCTATCTAGGTATTTCCTGGTCGGTTCGCCGGTCCTTTGTGTTACCCCGAGCAAGTTAACCGGGTGCTTCGTTTTAGCGATACGTGTGGTGAACTGAGCTAGGAAGGCACGGGTGATGTCCCCGAAGGTCGTCACCGAGCCTTGGGGGAGGGCATTGAACCAACGTATTGTCGCGCCTGCTAAGGTGATGGGGAAGACACGACATCTCACTTCGTCGCTCGCCCCTTCCAGATTCATCCTGGCCTCGAAGGCTGTCAGATGCTCTTGCGGGTCTTGGGTCCCATCATACCTCATATCCGTTGGCTTATCGAAGTGCTTCGGTAGCCGGACCTCGAGGATAGAGTGATGGAATGGTGTTGCCCCCATGATTATGGGACGTCTCGTTCTCCTCGGTCTTTCTCTACTGTCTTCTCGGTTATCCTTGGATTGTCCCGTCGGAGGTCGGGTGTATATCATGGGGTCTCGCCGTCTTCTCGGTGCCTCTCTGCTTTTTCCTTGGCTTTGCGACTCTGGTCGGCGGTTTGGGGTGCATCTGGAACGACTTCTTCGGGGACTTTCCGAACGACTTCTATGGGGACTACTCCCTCTCCTCTGGGGAGACGGGGAGTGATCTTATCCATCAGCTGGTCTGTAGCGCTCCCGACTGGCCAGCGTTCCAGGTTTTGCACCCTGTGGCACAGCTCCTGCATTATTCTGGCAATTTCACTGCCTACCTGTCCCTCCAAAGGGACGCCTCTCTTGAGAGCGCGAGGGTGGCTCAGATCGCCGTGGGGGATCTGGTACGCTCGCGGGAGGAGGCCATGGGGGCCCTCCTACCGCCTCGGGGTGCCATTTCTCCTCCGCGTGGTTCGGCTCCATCGTCCACCTCCACAAGGCCCATCAGAAAGTCCATTCAGCCCAGTCCCCACAGACGGCGCCAATGTCCAGACACTCGGGATTCCGGACGGGTTGGAGAGGTACTCCAGGTGAGGAGGTGAGAACCAACTTGGATCAGGGCCTTTGCGCAAGCCGTGTGGTAGACGATCTCCCAGGCTCTTCGTGAAGTATAGGGGAAGCCACCTGTAATGACACTTCGACGCCCAAGTCAGGAAGTACGTAGGCAGCTATGAGAGTAAGGGTGGTAGTGACGTACGTACCTTGGGGGAGAGGTAGGACCCTCCCCATATATACCCTGTCAGTAGGACAGACCCCACAAGAAATGTCTCCTCCCAGGAAGCTTCCTTTCCCAGCTGTCATGTGGTTGGCAGCAAGGGTGTAGGTGTAAAGATAAACTCGCTCCACTTCTCATGAAATTTTAGTATGTTATTCCTGGTGTAAAGATGAACATTAGGATATAACTTGCTAGTTGTATTGCCTTCTCTTTTGTCTGATTTGAGATACCCACTTTGTGGAGTATTTATGTTGATTCTATCAGTTTTGATAGTGTATTTTGTTGATTGTTGAGATGCCCTAGTATCACTAGAAAGTTTGTTTGTGTACCCATTATTCTGATAGTGGAAGATTTTACTGGATTAGGACCTGTGAGATTTTTGTCCCTCTTTTGGGATTTTCTCATGTTAAAATTCTGGTGCCTGTTTATTTAATTTCTGCCATTATATTTGCTGCTTGTAGTATCTTTAGTATTGCCTATTTAATCGCACAAGTGGTGGGAGAATTATTTTTTATGCTTAAGCTATTAGGCAGGTCTGGTTTTGAACCTCAATTTTTTCAACAAAGTGGTATCTAGAGTATTGGTTGTTTATCTCTGTGCTGATTAAATAGAGAAAAATACTCATGTGCCAAATATGGTCAAATTGAATTCCCAAAATTATTCAATTTGGAAGACCCTCATGAAAGATATGTTGTATAGCAAGGACTTGTATAATCCTATAGAGGAGGATAAATCCAAAGGTACTAAATTCGATGATGAACGGAAGAAGCTGAATCGGAACACATTTGCATTGATTAGGCAATGGCTTGATCTTAGCGTGTATCCACATGTTGACACCGAAACAAATGCCGAAAAGATGTAGAAGAAATTGAAAGAGTTATACGAGAGAAAGAATTTGCAAAATGAAGCATTCTTGATTAAGAAACTTGTCAATATGTAGTATATTGAAGGTAAATCAATGCCGGAGCACTTGAGCATTTTTCAGGAGACGATGAACCAACTGACAAAGAATGAAATCACTTTGAATGATGATGAATTGCAAGCCTTGTTGTTGTTGAGCTCTTTGCCTGACAGTTGGAAAGTTCTGATTGTGACACTGACTAACTCATCTCCAAAAGAAAAGTTGATGTTAGTAATGGTTAAAGAGAGCATGTTGAATGAAGAAGCCAGAAGAAGAGAGTGAGGTTTGACTAATGCCTCCTCCCAGTCAGAAGCACTTGTTTCAGAGTCACGGGGGAGAAGTCAAAGTAGAAAACCTCACAGTTCAGACAAATCAGAGAGTCGAAACAAGTCAAAGAAAAGTACAAGCCAAGAAAAGAGTTCATTTGTCACCATTGTGGCAAGTCGGGGCATATCAAGAGGTATTGTAGGTTCTTGAAAAGAGAACAATCAAGGAAAAAAAATGAAGACAAAGGTAAAGATAGTGATAAAGAAACTGCTGCTATTATTTATGAAGATGTTCTTATCACATATAATAAAAATTATGTGAATCTTATCAGTGATGATTCCACAATTTTTCACTTCCTATACTGCTAGAAATTTTGGCAAGATTAAACTGGGAGATAAAAGAGTGTGTGATATCATTGGTATGGGTGATATGTGGCTTGAAACCAACATGGGATGCAAGTTACAGTTGAAGAATGTTAGGCATGCACCAGATATGCGGTTCAATCTTATTTCAGTGAAGTGGATCAATAGGGGTATTGCACTTCCTTTGGTAGTGAAAAATGCAAGATTACCAGAGGGGCTCTCATTTTTGCTAAAGAAGACAATAGCTCACTACTCTCTACCGGTTGCAAGCAAAGTTGTGCAAAGAAGAGGTGAATGTAGCTGATGATTCCTCTTCTGATTTGTGGCATATACGTCTTGGTCACTTGAGCGAGAAAGGACTAAGCGTCTTAAGAAGCACTCACTTTCCGTGAAAGGCACAACTTTAAATACTTGTACTCATTGGTTTGTTGAAAAGCATGCTAGAGTATCATTTTATAGTTCTGGACCTCATAGGAGATCAAATATTCTAGATTTAGTTCACACTGATATTTGTACTATAGATGCTAAGACACTTGGTGGTGCATCATACTTTGTTACTTTTATTGACTATTATTCTCGAAAAGTGGGGGCTTTTGTTTTGAAATCTACAGACCAGATGCTCGGTATCTTCAAACACTTTCATGCAAGTGTTGAAAGAGAAACAGGTAGAAAATTAAAATGTGTTCAAACAGGTAATGGTGGTGAATACAGGGGTCTACTTGAAGATTATTGTAAAGGACATGGGATCAAACTTGAGAAGACAGTTCCTAAGACTTCTCAACATAATGGAGTTGCAGAGAGAATGAATCACACTATCAATGATAGAGTCAGGTGTATACTCTCTCATGCAAAGTTGTCTAAATCCTTTTGGGGTGAAGTGATGAGGACTGCAGTAGATCTGATCAACCTTTTTCCTTCAGTTCCATTAAATGGTGATGTTCCAAAAAAGTTTAAAGAGAGAAAGATATCTCCTATAGTCACTTGCAAGTGTTTGGATGCAAGGCTTTTGTTCACATTCCAAGAGATGAAAGGTCCAAACTTGATAGAAAGTCAAAGCAGTGTATCTTCATAGGTTATGGTCATGAAGACTTGGTTACAGATTACGGGATCTGATGAGCAAGAAGATAATTAGAAGGCGAGATGTGATTTTTCTTGAAAACCAAATTATTAAAGACCTTGAGAAGACAGATAAGCCAACAATAATTGTTAGACATTTTGCTAATGATGAACCTGGTCCTTTTACTATACCTCCTATTGATGGAAGAGATGTACAAGTTGATAATTTTGGTGACGATTTGCATGATGAACCTACACCTCAACTTGAGGTGCCAGATACAGAAGTTCCACCAGATGTTGAAGTTTTACCTGAACCACCAGTTGAGCCTGAATTGAGAAGATCTACTAGAGAGCATCATTCTTTTCAGAAATACTCTCCTTATGAGTATGTGATGAACACTGAGACTGGGGAGCCAGAGAGATACCAGGAAAATATGTGTGATGAGCATAAGGAAGATTGGTTGAAGGCCATGCAAGAAGAAATGAAATCCTTGCATGAGAATCATACGTTTGAATTGGTAAAGTTGTCGAAGGGTAAGAGATCATTCAAGAATAAATGGGTGTTCAAATTGAAAGCGGATGAAAATATCTCACGATCAAGGTACAAAGCTCGATTGGTTATGAAAGGCTTTGAGCAAAAGAAAGCTATTGATTTTGAGGATATTTTTTTCTCCAATTGTGAAGATGTCCTCTATTCGAGTTGTGTTTAGATTGGCGACTAGCTTGAATTTAGAGGTTGAGCAGCTTGATGTGAAGACTGCATTCCTTCATGCATGGTGACATAGATAAAAAAAATTTATATGGAGTAACTAGAGGGTTTCGAGGTTAAAGAAAAGGAGCATCTTGTATGCAAGTTGAAGAAGAGCTTATATAGATTGAAGTAAGTGCCAAGGCAGTGGTACATAAAGTTTGATTCCTTCATGGAAGGTCATGGGTATAGTAAGACTTGTTCTGACCATTGTGTGTATGTTGAGAAATTCTCTGATGGTGATTTTATAATTCTCTTGCTTTATGTTGATGACATATTGATTGTTGGTCATGACACTAAGAAGATTGAAAGTCTTAAGAAAGACTTGAACAGATCCTTTGCTATGAAGGATTTGGGTCCTGCAAAGAAAATCCTTGGCATGAGTATCACTCGTGATAGGAAGAATGAAAAACGGTGGTTGTCACAACAGAAGTATATTGAGAAGGTTCTAGAGAGGTTTAGCATGAGTAATTCCAAACTTGTTAGTACTCCACTTGTTAGTCATTTCAAGCTAAGTTCGCGACAATGTCCTACAAGTGAGAAAGAGAAAGCAGAAATGAAGAAGATTCCATATGCATCTGCAGTTGACAGTTTGATGTATGCTATGATTTGCACCAGGCCGGATATTGCTCATACCGTTGGAGTTGTTAGTCGATTTCTCTCTAATCCTGGCAAGAAACACTGGCAAGCAGTGAAGTGGATTCTCAGATATCTTAATAGCACTTTCAGAGTTTGTTTATTCTTTGGAAGTGGCCAACCTGTGTTGGATGGTTACACAAATGTAGATATGGCTGGGATCTTGATTCAAGGAAGTCTACTTCTGGTTATATGATGACTTTTGCAAGGGGGGCTGTGTTGTGGCAATCTCGACTTTAGAAATATGTTGCTTTGTCTACTACAGAGACAGAATACATTGCTGTTGTTAAAGCTTCTAAAGAACTCTTGTGGATGAAGAAATTTCTATAAAAGTTAGGCATCAATCAAGAAAATTTTGTGTTATTATGTGACAGTCATAGTGCTATCTATCTCAGCAAGAATCCTACGTTTCATTCTAGATCGAAGCACATAGAGGTAAGGTATCATTGGATACGTCAAGCGCTTGAGATGAAGTCATATGCACTTGAGAAGATCCATACTGATGATAATGGTTTAGATATGATGCCTAAGAGTTTACCTCCAGTGAAGTTTGATTCCTGCAAAGAGAAGGCAGATTTGGTGGAGCAGCCTATCCTCACTTGAGTTGGTGAGAGAGAGATTTGTTGGTGGGTCCCCAAATAAGTGGGGTCCACAAATTAAAAACAAAAAAATAAATAAATAAAAGAAAAGTGGCTAATAAGCCACGGTAAGAAAGGAGAGAGAGTTTTTTGAAAAAGCCCTCACTTTTGAAAACAAAAGAAAACAGAGAGTGAGAAGAGTGTTCGACGTCGAAGGAGAAAAAAGAAATTTGGGAGAAAAGGGCATGCCATTTTTTATCCGATTAAATCGGTAAACTCGCTCCATTTCTCATGAAATTTTAGTATGTTATTCTTGGTGTAGAGATGAACATTAGGATATAACTTGCTAGTTTTATTGCCTTCTCTTTTGTCTGATTTGAGATACCTACTTTGTGGAGGGTTTATGTTGATTCCATCAGTTTTGATGATGTATTTTGTTGATTGTTGAGATATCCTAGTGTCACTAAGAAGACTGTTTGTGTACCCATTATTCTGATAGTGAAAGATTTTACTAGATTAGGTCCCGTGGATTTTTTGTCCCTCTTTTGGGGGGGTTTTTCCACATTAAAATTTTGGTATCTGATTATTTAATTTCTGCCATTATATTTGCTATTTGGAGTATCTTTGGTATTGCCTATTTAACCGCACAGATTGTGAAAAAAATTATTTTTGGTGCTTCCACAGGTAGACAGGTTCTTGTTTTGAACCTCAATTTTTCCAACATATAATCGAGCCAAATATTCTTAAATAGCTTTTGTGATGTCCTTTTCGGTGAGTTTAGGACCTTCTTCACTCGATGGAAGTTCTAGTACATGGTAGTGGTCCACGTTTATGTCCATTGTTGCTGATTTTTGAACGAATTTTTCGATGGAATATAGGTTTCTCTGCTTTTAGAGAGGGCTAGGATTTTCTCTTTTTGTTTTTTTGAGTCTCTTGATTTTTTGACGCGTTTCTGATGCAGGAAGAGGTGGGATTAGAGATAGGGGTGGCAACGGGGCGGGTAGGGGCGGGTTTTCGCTCTATCCAACCCCGCCCCGCCGTACAACAATTCGCCTAGAACCCACCCCACTTCTACCTGCGAGTAGCAAAACGTTGAACCCTAACCCGCCCCTGTGGGTACCCGCCCCACTCCTACCCGTCCCTATAATTATTAAAATCCAATAAATAAAATAAAATTTCAAAATTTATATAACCATCATCACATATATAACATAAATTAAAGTAAAAATTTAAATATGATACAATATTATTAATTATTTACTAATTATTTTACATATATTATATATATGTCAGGGCAGGTAGGGGCGGGTATTACCTAAACCCAATCCCGCCCCGCCCCTCCTAAAAATCCGCCTCACTCAAAACCCGCCCCAGTGCGGAGTGGGTACCGCGGGTTCGGGTGGTGTTGCCATCCCTAAGTAGAGAAGTAGATTTAGTGAGATGATAAATTTTGTGGTGGTGGTCATGGAAGGAAAATGGGAAAGGAAGAGTAAAGGAGAGGGTATTTACAGAATTTTAAAAAAAATTTAACAATTGGTAATTTTTGTTAAACAAAACTTATCTTATATAAGTATAACGTTAATTTTAAATTTTTATGATTAATTTTGTCAATAATCGAATCTTTCATCGTTAGAAATGATTATTTATTATATTTTTAGTTGCTTACAGTATCTTTTAATCTTACAAGTTAATGACTAATTTGTTGTAGATCTAAATTATATTTAATTATTTATTATTGGCTAATAAATTATTTAATATAAAAAAAATTCAAATTCTAAATATTTATTTAAAGGAATAAGTGAACTAATAAATTAAGCAATTTAACTTTCAACAAATTAATTTGTTCTTACATGTTTAAGAGTCGCGCTATGTATGTCCATCCATTGAATCTGTATTGCACTTTCGATTTGTCATTTCAACTAGAGTACTAGACCCACAATCAATAACACTGGAAGACAAAAAAAAAAAAGGGAAAAATAAAAAGTAACAAACATGTACGAATACAACAGGTACGATTTCAGAATTTTAGTGGCAATTTCTAATATTGGGCCCGCCATCTTCAATTTCAAGTTTTAAGTCATCGTCTGAGTCCAAAACAAAAAGTCTTGGTCTTTTCTTTTTCTAAAAAAATTGAAAAAATAAACCTATTGGATGCGAGAATTCCAATCATGACTTTTGAATAGGAATTTGTGACATTCAATGATTTTAGGGTAGTGACAAATTCAGGCAATGATGAAATAAAATTTGGACTAGGGACGATGGTGGACACTGTGAAGGAGCAAAGTGATCTTGAGAGAGATGCAAAAATAAAATTTTGATTATGCTTAATCTCAAGTTCTTACAAGTAATTATCTTACATACAACTTGTTAGACCGGAGATTAACTAACCGTTACCTAACTTAATCCTACTTACAACTAATTTAGTGTGTATTTGGATTTCAGTTTGTAAATGAGAGTTTGTATAAAATTGATTTTATAAACTTAATTTTGAAGAAAAGTAAGTTTATATTAATGTGATTTATGTTTGGCAATCTTTATATTAAAATGAATTATAATAAAATAAAAATTATTTGAATTATACAACTCAAAATTACTTTTAGCTAGATAAAAAATTACTAAAGGAGACATCAATATAAATAATATTTTATATTACCTATCATTTTCGTTATATTTGAATAGATCTTATTAAAAAATATTATTTTATAATAAAATTAATATTTACTTGTTAAATTAAAATAACATATAAAAATTGACAGAATATATTTTAATACATAAAAATATTAATAAATATCAAATTAAAAAATAAAATACTAATAAAATACATAAACAAATAAGAAATATCATAAAAAAATTTCATATAATAAAAAAATTTAGATAAACTAAAAAACAATAAGAAATAATAATATACATGAAAAATTAAAACACTAAAAAAATATATAAAAAATATTTATCATATAAATAAAATAAATACAATAAAAAATAAAAATATAAAAAAGAGTACTATACATTTTATAATATCAAACAAAAAGAAAATATTCTATATTTTTTAGTACCGTTAGTACTCTTTAATTTAGTATCATTTTGGGCTATAAATTTTTATCATTCATGACTCTTTTGTTACTTATAATTAGTATATAATAAAAACAAAAAAAGTATAGTAAGAAGTACAATAAAAAAAAAATTCATACAAACATAATATATAATAATTACAACCAACAATATATATCACATGAATAAAAAAATTATAATAAATAAATAAGATTTATATGAATAAAATTAAATAAAAAAATAAAAAAAAATTATACACAATATAAATATAGTTAAGGGTGGCAAGTGGGGAAGCCCGCCCTGCCTAGTGAGATGGTCCTAGAATTCCAATCACACTATATATACTATCAACTAATAGACTAAAATAACTATATATATACTATCAACTAAAATGCCAATCAAACTAAAAATCTAAAAATACATCCAAACTAAAGTGCAAAATGCAACAAGCTAAAAAGTATCCAAAATAACTAATATATACAATAATCCAAAAATGCAATAGAATAAAGTGCAAATACTAAAAAGAAGACAAAATAAGGAAAGAATATCTGAAATGGTCACCAAAATAGGAATCCCGTCGACGACGGCGAACTCCCCACACTTAGATGAAAGCATCGTCCTTGATGCTACGACTAAGACTGGGTGAGAGGGTCAATGTCTGCATTTGGCTGAGGCTGTGGCTGTGGCTGTGGCTCCACAGGAGTTTGCAGTGTCTCTATGGAAGCCTGAGTTTGTGTAGGTGCCTCTGCCTGCTGAGCCTCCTCCTCCGCCTTAGACTGGTCGGAAGGAGTGTCGGAATCAGAGGGCATCTTGGCGCCTAGTGATGTGAGCATCCGACTCAAGCGCTCATAACGTTGCTTGTGGCGACGCTTACTCCGATCCATGCGCTCTATGAGGTGCTAGACGAGTCGGTAAGTCGGCTGGGTGCTGATGGTGGTGATGCTGGCCTGGTAGATGTAGCTGGTGCTGTGGATGGTCCGGCTGCAGCTGAAAGAGAGGATGGCCCAGGTGTCGCTGTTGTAGAAGCTCGAGCTCTACGCGGGGCTGGTGGTCTGTCACTCACCCAAGTCCCCCACGGAATAACCTTCTCCTTTCCGTAGATTGTGGGTGGCGACTCATCATCTGAAAGCCATGGTACTCCATCCCAGTGAGCCATCTTTGTGACCAGACTAGGAAAAGGGAGTGTGCTTCTGATATGGGCTTGCCACATAAACCTTCTGATAAGCCAGGAAAAGTACAACTCCTTCACCTTAATAATGCACCCAATCAGGACTAGCATGTCAACCGGGATCTCAGTGAAGTGAGTACTAGGCATGACGTAGTGAGCAAGAATCGGCTGCCATACCTTAGCCTCCTTCGTCAAATAGTCAAATCTCATCCCCTTGGGTTTTAGATTGTTGGCATCCATCTCCCAAGGGGCGTCCGGTTGGGCAACCACACTCCTCAGTGCATCATAGTCAAAGGTCAGGCTATGTATCTCTGCCTCAGCCCTTTGAAAAGCGTCCTTGTCACTGACCTTGGGTTGACAATGGAGTGCTTCCTCAATATCAGCCTCTGTCACCATAATCTGTCTGCCTCTCAAGTGAACCGTGTCAAGGGTCGCTCTGAAGAAGTTGCGGTAAAACTCACGGACCCAGGACTTGTTCACTTTGGCTAGCTCCCTATCCAAGAAAGACCAGTCCCTCTCCTCAATTTGAGGCTCAATAAACCACCTCAAATCGTAGGGGATAGCTAGCTTCTTCTCCAAGTTGAGCTTCTGTTGCTGAAAGAGCGAAAAGTGGAGCTCACATTATAGATTAGCAAACCTCTCTGAGTCGGCAGGAGGCAGAAGCTGATCTACCTTATCCTTGTCAGAGAGGTGCATCTGAGTATAATCGGAGGTCACAGAATCAGTGGAAGACTGAGATCTCTTCTTTTTCCTGGAGGTGGCCTTTGCTTTTCCTTTGCCACTGTCAGACATCCTAAAAAAATAGAAATCACAGGAAACAGAATATTAAGCAAAGCAGAAGAGTGAAAAAAATAAGGATATAAGCAATAGACAGAAAACAGGAAACAGAAGGATATTGAGACACATTCATAAAGTGAGTTAAAGAAATGAACTCTTAGAATGTAAGAAAGCAGAATTCAAACATCAATCAGAACACAAACCAAGAATTCATGCAATAATAGTAAAGGTGCTTGTTTGTTAAGCAACAATAATTATCATGCCCCAAAAAGAAACTAAAAGAGTTAGTTTGAAAATGAAAAGAAAAGTCAGAAGGTCAATCAAGTCAAACGTCAGAAAACCAGGTTAAAGATTAGTGGCATGACAGTTATTAACTAAACCAAGAGAGATTCAAAAAGTATAGGACACAAGCATACTCACATTCATGAGAATGATGCAAGTCATTGATGTTGAAATATGAAATGCATAAAAGCATAAAAGAGGAATGCAAGTCATCATTAATGTGGTTGGTCACTAAATTTGTAAAGATTGGCATAAAAGAGGTGAAACATGCACTTGGAGTAACCAAAAGAAGGTTGAAAACAATTTCAATTTAAAAGGTTTACACCAGTGGAAAGCACCAATTATTACAAATGTATGAACCTCAATCAGAAGGAAACAGGTTTAAATAAAATGGTAAATTATAGTAATAGCTTCATTGATTAAATAGGGTGAAAATTGAACTTGAACCAAGAAGTTGTAAAAATTTTGATTTAAACCCGAAATGTTGAAAACAGAAAGAAGGTTCGTATTGACATAGCTAATCAAGGTTCTATTTGACACAGAAATCCGTCAAGTAGTTCCTTGATTCTGTCAATCACCAATACACATGAAAGGGAACCAAAGAGATGCTGAAATGTTGACCAATCAACTTATGAATTGAATTTGGTATAAGCCAAAATGAGTCTCAAATCAAAGAGTACCAAGTTCACTTCATAAGTTGTAAGTTAACAATAGGGCAATTTTCCAAAAATTTTGGCAGCATTCCAGCGGTAAATTGGATGTTTCCGGATAAATGAACAAAAGCAAAACAACTCATATGAATCCAATATGTGTCAATCAGCATGAAGAACAAGAAAATCATATGAATCAGGCATCATTAAGCAAAATAAAACAACTCAATTCAGCATAGCAGCATTCTTTCTTTGAACAATGAAACAAAGTAATGGCCTAAACCACAACACCAAGACAACACAATAAACAAGAGGAATAGATTCAGGCAGCATTCTCTTCTTTGAATTTAAGCAAGCAATAAGAATTCAACCCATTACACCCAGCTGAATCAAATAATGAAGGCCAGATGGAAACAAGAACTCAGCAGCAATAATAACTTAAATTCATACATTTAGCAAAAATCAACACGGCATAAGCAACCATCAGCAATATTTAGCAGCTAGTTCACTCCAAACAGCCACAAACAAAAACACAACAACCAGAAACAAGGATGAAACAGCAACTTTTCAGACAACATTATTAATCAGAACAAAGCTAAATCCACTATCCACGCCAGATTCTCTAACCACATGCATTCTAATCTAACTAAACTAAACAGAAATTAAACATTACTAACTAAATTACTTAAACAAAATAATAAAATAAGAAAAGAAATGCAGAAAGGGGAGACAGGGGAACCTGGGAGAAGCAAAAGCGGAAATGGAAGAGGAAGGAAAATAAGAACAGTGCTGACCCAGAGACGGCGGCTATTGGTGTAGAAGCGGTGCTGCCACAGTGGTCTAGTGGTGGCGGAGGAGAGCACATAATTCAGAGAGCAGGGTGACGGTGCAGAGCAGAGAAGCACCAGCTTCTGCTTTGGCGAGGTGACGGGAAAGGAAACAGCTGAGAGAGAAGGAAGGAGTTAGTGTGGGTGGATTGTGGTCCAGCGGCGGCAATGGGAGACTGCAGTGGTGTTCGTACGGTGACAGGGGTGTGAAACAGGCGAGAGGGAAGGAAAGGGGAGAAAAAGGAGAAAGAAGGATGAGAGAAGGTGGTCGGCGGCGGACAGGTCGCTGGGCGGATGACCGGTGGTGGTGAGAAGCAGAAGCTTGATGAGGTGGTAATGGTGGATTTGGAGGGAGAATAAGAGAAAGAGACGTTGGGGTGGAAGGTGATCGATGCGAAATGGCTAGGGCTCACGCGTCTGGGGTATTGGTATCTTCAAATCCACGCGTACGCATCGCTGATGCGTGCTGGTGGGTGGACAAGGAGCGAATATATGCGGAAGCGTCACTCACGCGTAAGCGTGGGTGGAACCAAACAAGCATCGACGCGTATGCGTCGTCGACGCAAATGCATGAAAGGGGGGAGTGCATGGTGACGTGTATGTGTGAAGTACGCGTACGCGTGGGGCGAAATTGTGCTAAACGCACAGTTCTGACGCCAGTTTCGCATAACTCTCGGAAAAATGTATGGGGGTTGCGTTGATGCATCGACGCGTACGCGTCGGTCACCCGTACGCGTGACCGCCCATACTCTTTTTTTTTTTCAGAAACACCAAAATAGAGCTTACAATTCTCCTAACACTGTCTAGAACTCAAACCAACAAAAATGAAAATTAACAACAAATCTTTTAGTTTTTGAAAAGTTTTCAAATACAAAACTTGCACTTCAAGCAAGATGCAATTCAAACAAACTAATAACCAAAGCATTAAAACAAGAATATTTGAAGAAGGAAACTACCTACAGTGGCAACTCAAATCACTCATTGATTATATCTACAAGAGAATGGAAAGAGGTTACCATGGTGGGGTGTCTCCCACCTAGCACTTCTAGTTTAAGTTCTTAAGTTGGACTATTAGGAAGCTCCTTTTCATGGCGGCTTATACTTGTATTCATCCTTGAACCTCCAAGGATACTTGCTCCTTAAACGGTTGTCAGAATTTTCAACCGTCTTCACCAAACTTGGGTGAAATTCTTCCCAAGATATGAGCTCCCAAAGTTGGTCTTCATGTTGTGATCCGGGATCCCATATCTTATTTTCACACCCGTCTTCTAATTGGTCATCATTGTTCCATCCGGATGGTAAGCATATAGAATTCTCCCTAGAGTACCCTAACATTCTCCTAGACCCAAACAATCTAGCTCTACACCAACCCTTGCAATCAAACCTTGAGCACGCAACCATCATGAACCTAGAGTGATGTTTCCAACCACTAATTATATCCTCTTTTCTCTTAAAGCCACAAAGAGATCTAAGTTGACCATCCGTCTTAAGCAAACCATATTCAAGTGGGATAATGAAGCTTAGAGATAAGAGATTGACCCACTTGAACAGTGTAAAGGATGATGGTGACTTAGGAGGGGGAACCTCCCCACACTTTGACAATGCAAGGTCCTCTCCCTTATGCTCTTCTTTAATTTCCTCCACCTCTTGACAACTTCCTTCAACTTCTCCTTGCTTGTCGACTTCTTCCAACTCCTCATCGTCATCAATCAAATCAAATTTTAGAGGTTGTGTAAAGTCCACTTCAACATCAACTTCACATCCATTGGAAGGTCTCCAATATCACTTGGTGTAGAGTTGTCTTCAATGATGGCATTTGCTTCTTGCTCAACCTCTTTCAATCTTTCATTACTTAACAAAGGACTTGGAGGTTGCACATCCTCCTCAACATCACTTTCTAGTCCAATGGAAGAGGGCTCACCAAGATCATCAAGGGGATTGATCAATGTGTACCAAAAATCACTAATGATGGAATCCTCTCCTTGATCAATTTCATTGTGCTCTTCAACTAATGATGGAATCCTCTCCTTGATCATTCTCATTGTGCTCTTCAACTAATCCTCCACATTTAGCGATAAGGGTGTCTTGGATAGTTGAGCACATTGATGCCAATTGGCTCATCACTTCGATTTAGCTAGCCACGGCTTCGCCTTGCTTTTGGCAACGAGTTAGAAGTTCTTGTTGTTCTCGTACTAGGGGTTGGAGAGATTGGTCAAATGAAGGTGTGGGTGGAAGAGAGGGTTCATTGTTTGGGATAAAGGGTTCATAGTTGAGAGGTGGTGTATATTGAGATGGTTCTTGTAAGTAATTGTGTTGGAATGGTGGTGGTTCTATGTATGGTTCATATGGCTCAAAAGGTGGTTGGTATGGTGGATAAGAATTATGGTCATGTGGAGGCGTTTGGTGGAAAGGGGCTTGTGAGTATGGTGGTTCAAAACTAGGTTGAAGAGGTGGTTCATAGGCATATGGTGGTGGTTGTTGACAACCACAATGAGGATCACCACATCCATTATTAGATAAATATGTATTAGGAGTGGAATTATACCTATAAGAAACCGGAGGTTGTTGCCACAAAGAGTGATCAATTTCTTGAGGCTCTTCCCATCCTTGATTGTTCCATCCTTGATGCATGTTGTCATTGTAGTTTCCATTTCCTACAACATAATTTGAGCTAAACTCATAGCCAAAGGGATGAGAATTCATAGTAGCAAATAAAAATAAAAGCTAATAAAAATAATAAACAAAGTCCTAAACCTAACAAAAACTAACAAACAAGCAAAAGACAAACATATTCACATATTCACAATAGCCAATAATATAACACCATTGCAATTCCCTGGCATCGGCACCATAAATTTGATGGTTAGATTTATACCGGTTAGGAATTTTAGTAAAATAATTTCGTTGTGAGCATAGCCCAAACCGATAGTCAATCCTCAAATCAAATTTAAATATGTTGGTTGTCACAAGTACAAACCCCAAATGAAAATTAACTGAAGTATTCAAACCTCGGGTCATCTCACAAGAAATTGCAATAAAGTGATCATTTATTGGCTATGAAGAACAAGGGGGTTTGATTTGTAATTGGCAAGAAAATAAATGGCAACAAAAGTAAAGGAAGCAACTAAAGAAATCAATTAATAAAGAGAAACATTCATGGCAAAGATTGAGAATATATGTCTTCTATCCTAGTCACTAATCATAACAATGATTAACAAGAATTTATCTTATTTACTCAACTCCAACAATAGAAGAAAGTACAATGTTATCTTCACGCGAGAGAAAGTCAAATAAGACTAGTTAATCTCAATCCAAAAATCCTAATCAACTCACTAATTGAATTATTAGCAAGAGATTATAGTCAATGGAAATAATATTAACTTACAACTCTAGATCACCAATCTAAATTGGGTATTAATGACTCAAGATTGCCCAAAGTCTCTTTCCAAGCCAAGAATGCTCAAAAATCTACTCTAACATCCAACCAAACATTTATCAAACACTTGGAAGGCATAAAAGGAAAGCATATTAAATTGCAAGAAGTATAAAATCTAACAACTACCCAATGCAAGCAATCAACAATAAACAAAGCAATTAACCATAAGAATGTAAAAGAAACATCTATTGCATTAAAAGAAAGCCAAATTCAATATGAGCATTCATAAAACTAAAGAGAGGCATAAAAGAAAAATTAACACTACAAACTAAGAGAATGAAAGTATAGGAACAAGAAATTATAAAGGAAACAAGATGAAAGCAAGAATTAAACTCTAAATCTATGAGAATTTAACCTAAACCTAACCTAATTCTAGAGAGAAGAGGGAGCTTCTCTCTCTAGAAAACTAACTAAAGGCTCATCATGACTAATCTAAGAGTTGCCCTCTTGACCCATCTTCCATTCTGCATGAAATAGTCTTTGGAATCAGTTGAATTTGGGCTTGGGAAGCTCAGAAATCGCCCCTAGCGTTTTCACTTTAATGAGGTGACGTGTGAGATACGATGTGTACGCATAGGTCACGCGTACGCGTCGCTTGGCGTTTTGCTTCTCACGCATACGCGTCACCATGCGACTTCATCTCCACGCATACGCGTCTGTCACGCGTTCGTGTCGATGTATGCATTCCAAATCCTTGATTTTCCATGAATTCTCCACTTTGCATGCTTTTCTCTTCACTCCTTTGATCCATTCCTGGATCTTTTCAACCTGAATTCACTAACAAACACATCAAGGCATCTAGTGGAATCAAAGGAGAATTAAAATGAGCAAATTAAAGGCCTAAAAAGTATATTTTTACACTTAAGCACAAATTAAGGGAGAATTACAAAACCATACTATTTAACTGAATAAATGTGAGAAAAATTGATAAAATCCCCTAAAATCAACACAAGATAAACCACAAAATTGGGATTTATCACCCTGCCTAACTGCGGGCTGGCGGGCTAAGCCTGCCAAAGCTCTTTTTTTTTTTACTATTAACTACTAAATAATATATATAATCTTACAACTATATCAATAAATTTATAATTTCTAAAGGCATAAAAAAATTATATTTTTATATTCACGAATATTAAAGTATTTGTAATTATAAATATCTAATAAACATAATTATAAATTAAGTTTTCATCCAAAACATAATTATAAATATTGTCTCCAAAGCAAAACAAACATAATCCAAAACATAATTATAAATATTGTCTCCAAAGCAACATAAACATAATCTAAAACACTCAATTTTCATCTTCATACTCTTGTAAGTTTGGTTGGGAGAAGTTGTGTTTTGCCCAAAAAAATTGTAAAATTATCCCCTTACAAAAAAAAAAAAAACTAAGCCCGCCATGCCCCGCCAAAACCCACAGTTTAAGCAGTGCGGGTTAGGCAAGCTTTTGTTCTTTGGCGGTCCTAATTTTTCAGCCTGACCCGCCTTTTTTGGCGGGTTATGCGGGCCTGCCCAACAGGTTTAGGCCTGTTTGCCACCCCTAAATATAGTACAATAAAGGATAAAAATTTTTTATATAAACAAAAAATAATAAAAATATCATCAAAATTAATAAAAATAAGAATTTATATCAACAATGGTTGTCATATGAATAAAAAAATGTAATAAAAATATAACATTAGAACACTAAAAAAAAATATAAACATATTTATCATATAAATAAAAAATACAATAAAAAACATAAAAATCAAATATAAAAGAGAGTATTAAAAATAATAAAAAAATAAAATATTTACCTTAGTGTGATTGAAATAAATCTCAAAGATTTTGATGAAAAAAAAAATTGGAACGAAGAACATACACAAAGGGTTATTGTGGAAGTTATATGGTTATTTGCATCCTTTTTTATATAAGAAAATGAAAGGTAGAGTTGGTAGAAAAGGAATGAATTTCTTATTTAGTTTCTCAACTGTAATCAACCTTTCTCAACGTAAACCCATAAGTTAGAATTTTTTGCTTCACATGAACGTACATTTATAGGTGAAAATAATTCTTGGTTCAGAGTTTCATAAAGTTGCCAGACATAAAAATAGAACGTTCAAGACACTCAAACGGGCTTCTCGCTTCCCCAACGTAATTCTCAAACACACCCTTAATCCTGCACTAGTAAGGATGTCAACGCTATCTGAACTCACGAAAATCCATCTTGACTCTATTTCGATATGACCTGAGGTTTTAGCAGAATAGAATGGAATTGGTTTAAATAATACCTGCCCCGATATATATATATATATATATATATATATATATATATATATATATATATATATATATAGACTTGTATTGTAATCCAGCATTTTGGAGAAAATATAAAGATGATTGTTGAAAACATAAAATTTACAACGAGAGAATTATAGATATTACATAATATGAGAGATTGTGTGTAAAAGCACATTTCTTAACAACTCCTCCTCCCTATTTATAGCGGACTATCTCCTTTATTATTTTACAAATTTATCTTTGGCTTTTACAAATCTTCTTGCTCTTGCTGTCGGTTGATTCAGGGACTCTGTCCTGGATTTAATGTTTTTTGTCGTAGTTTTTGAAAATCTGGTAGCTGATTTTATAATTTTCCTGGCATTCTTTTACTATTCCGCTAGTTGCATTTGTTGTGTTCTGCATATGATGTCTTCATTGATTTTAGAGTTTTTTTGACACCTCTTGTTTTATTGTCAAACATGTATTTGATTTTTTGATTCAGGATTTTTTTTAGTTTTTTAATGGGTCTTGGGTATCTAATATTTACACTCATGGACTGGACTCAATTTCTTCATCTTCATCTGCTGGGACTTCTTTTATTGCTTTTAAAGAATTATATATTTCTTTTTCTAAGGTAGTCGCAGCCATCATATGATTTTTGTGTGCTAATAAATAAGTCTCTTTTTTGTATGATATTTTGTCAAACCCTAAACTATAACTTGGGGTTCTGATCTTTTTTGAGATATGGTCATCTATTTATCAATGGCTCTTTTACTGATTAAGTTAAGGTGAATTTATTCCACTATTTTACTTTTATGTTTTGGATTAAATATTGTACACTCATAGTGTCTTCATATCCTACTGTGTCATATTCTCATATCATTATCCATAGAATTTTCATAGTAAGAATGAAAGAAATCAGCTTGTAGTCGTCTAAAAATGATGTCTTATTTTTAAAATATTAATAGGCCATGCTAGTCTCCTTTAAAAAAATAATTTCTATCGGTCCGAATTCTTGGAATCATATTTAGAACCACTTAGAAAACTGTAAAAAAATTTTCTTGTAGAACCATATGAACCATGAATGGAGGTTTAGAGATAGGTACATGGTAAACCACCATGCATCTATATAATCATAGTAAGAATAATTCTAGGGCTCAAATTTTCTAGTGAAACTTTTATAGTGGAAGGAAGATTTTTTTCATTCTGATAGAGTTATTACTTTGGTGATTTTAATTTTGAAGTATATTATTTTTTTTTGGTGGTTGGGTCTTTATTGTGGGTTAGCTCAATTGATATTGTATCAACTAGAATGAACTTATAGAAGGTTCAAATTTTTTGGATATTTACTTGTGGGTAATGGAAGGTATTTAAAAATACTGTTTTATAAAGAGTTCTTCGGTCTATTTTGAACCATTCTTTTTCTAAGGCCATTATTTTTATGGGCATAGGTTTTTCATAATAAGGATGCTCTTTGGATAGTGATTTGGTTTTAAAAAAATCAGATGGTTATAATAATGCATATCTGTTAACTGTAGATACTTCATATAAATTTTTATTTGATGCAGATGATTTTTTGTTTTTAACAATTAATCTGTGATATTGTCAAAAGTTTAATGGTTAATTATTTAGCTGGTAATGAAGTCATTTGTTGTTCAAGTGATTGACCATAATTTTCACTACTTACTTGCTGCGTTCTCATTTCTACCTTACAAAAATTCTCTTGTTAGAAAATTAGGCAATGCATTAATTCACCTTTAATGTGTTTAATAATAAAATCAAAACATGATAATATAGCTTGCCACCTGAAAAATATTTGTCTGAAGACTAGATTTTTAACATATTTTTTAGCATACTAGGTGCATTTTTGCAATCAATTTTAATTAAGAACGACTTGTTAAAATATCTTCTTAAAATAGTGAAACATATAAGATAATAGCTAATATTTGTTTTTTAATAGTTGCATAATTTTTCTGACCCGAATTCCATACTTCAGAATGATATTTAACTATTTGTTCATTTGATGAGTTTGAGAGAACCTATTTAAGTATTCCTCCATACTCTAATTCTGTGGCATCTGTCTCAACTATTAAGTTTACTTTCGGGTCTGGTATGCTTAAACAAGGGATTTCTTTAACTATGATTTTAACTTTTCGAATTATTTTGGATATGTCTTTTGTCCATGGAGGAGGTTGTTTTCTTAACCTCCTATATAAAGGTTCGCATAAGGTTCTTATTCCTAGTAAAAATTTTGCTATATAATTAAGACATTCTAAAAATCTTTGTAGCTATTTTTTGCGATAATTTCATCTGAGAATTTACCTGCAAATTTGACAGATTTTTTAATTGGGGTGATTGTTTCTTGAAAAATTTTATATCCTAAAAATCTCATTTTTGTTATGAATATTTTCATTTTCTTTTCAGATAAGACAAGATCGTTCTCTTTTATAATATTGATGAATTTTTCTAAGTGTTGAATGTGCTGGTTAATTCCTTTAGAGTACACAAGTACATCGTCTAAGTTAACTATGGTAAAGTCTACATATGAGTAAAAAATATTATTCATAATTTTTTAAAACTCACGGTGCATTTTTTAATCTTTTGAGACATTACATTTCATTCATAATGTCCAAAAGGTACTATAACGGCTGTTTTATATCTATCCTCCTCTTTTACGGATATTTGATAATATCCATATTTTAAATAAAGTTTAGGAAAAATAGTAATATTACTTAATCTTTTAATCAAGTCATTCTTATTTGGCAAGAGATATCTTATCAATTTTAAGGCTTTATTTAGAGACTTGTAATTAATTATTAACTTGGAGCTCTTTTTTCTATTTCGAAA
The DNA here is from genome assembly GCF_003086295.3 of Arachis hypogaea. Taxonomy (NCBI): domain Eukaryota; kingdom Viridiplantae; phylum Streptophyta; class Magnoliopsida; order Fabales; family Fabaceae; genus Arachis; species Arachis hypogaea. Next base: position 137,923,551 of record NC_092054.1, read on the forward strand.
GCCTTCATTACATAAAATTCTATATAGCTTTAAGGAGACTTTGATGGCCTATTTAAGCCTTTGTCTAATTATTCTTGGATTATTTTCTTGCAGTAGTCAAAAAATTTTTTATTCATTTGAATAGGTTTTGTTTGAGCGGAAATATCTTTTTCTTAAAAATTACCCTCATATGATAAGGATACTTCATGTAATTTTTTATAATAAAAAACTGTTAGATTTAGACTATATATATATTTTTTAATTTTTTTTTCTAATCCTTTTATTAGAGCTTGAATTTTTTGAGATTTAAGTTATTGTTCAATTCTTTTATATATAATTTCTTGATTTAGAAAATTAATTTATTTTTTTCTATTATATTAAGTTGAGAAATAACTATTTATTGTAGTAGGTTATGTTCTCTTTTTTTGAGTTTTTGTATGAACTCAAAAAGAATAGGTTAGTTTGGTATGCAATAAGTGGTTACTTCATCTATATTTACCATAAAAGATATAGTAGCAGAGTAAAAGGGTTACCTAATATAACTTCTTGAGATATTCTTTTTATTAGAAAAAATGTAGTTAAAAATATACTTTGCCTTTATAAATCTTTGCTCTAGAAATCTTGTAGTTTATAGTCATTTTATCATTTTCTGCTTTAACAATGGTTTTAGTCATTTTCTCATAATATTTGATAGGTATTAATCCTTCTTGTATACAATTTACATCTACTCCTGAGTCTACCATAACTATAAACTCAAACTTTTTTTTCCGATTATTATCACTATAGGAGTATCCCATTTTTTATTAACTGGTGCTGTTAGCTCATTGATATAGTTATGAGGAGTTAAAACTTCTTCTTCTTCTCCTATTAATTCTAGTCGTTCCTTTCTCTTCTGTAAATTTACTATGTTTTTCCTTTTAATTTTAGTATTCTGTAGTCAAGAAAAATATTTTGTTGTTTTAACTTAAAAATTTTAATTTTTTAATATTTTTATTTTTTCTTGTAGATGTTTTAAAGAAATTTTTTTAGGAGTTCTAAATCTATTATATATCTCTTTAATTTCTATTGGCCTTATCTTTTTTTTAACTTGTTCTTCTTTTCTAATAAAATCATTAAATTGGAATATAAATTCGTCTTTTAAAAGAAAATCTTATAATTTATCTATTATAGATATTAAAATACTCATTTGTTTTCTAGTTAATGTGTTTACTGACTTTTATTGAGTTCTTGTGATTATATTTAGGAATTTTACACCACTATCACAATTACATATTTCTAGTCCTATACAAGAGTCTTCTTCTAATTTTAAAGAACTTAAAGAAGATGCTATGTCTAGTTGTATAAAGTTTTTCGATTCATCAGAAGAGTATTCTTTTTCTTATTCTACTTCTAATTCACCATCAGTTAATATAGCGGCTAATGCTTGCCTTACTTCCTTATTACTAATTTTGTTTATCTTTTCTTCTATTTTGTAGTTGTTAGTGTAATAACCTGGTTTCTTGCATTTTCAACGAACTATATATGTTTTGTTGTCTTTCTTCTTATTATTGCTCTATTTTTATTTTTTTCTGTAGTTTTACTTTGACTTAATTCCTATGATATAAGATTCTCTATATTGGTACCTATTTCCATATTTCTTTGTATTTCTTTTCTTAATAATTCCGTTTTAGTGATAAAAATTTTCTAATTCTTGCTTACTACTAATATTGTTTCTTTTTAATTTCTTTTGTAGTATAGTATCAGTACATATTTTTACTCCAATTTGTACTACTATATTATGTATTTGACCAAAAGTTAGTCCCTCATGTGATATTTGTGCCCCAAATAGGAATTGTAGTTTTTGTAAAATTTTTTCTAAAAAAAGTTTGGGTAAAGTTGCTATAAATCTTTCTTTCCAAAAAGAAGCTAATGCATCATCTCTCATCATTACTTTAGAGGAAAAAATATTTTTATACCATCTATAGTCAGACCTGGTAGGACATCTTAAAATCATTAGTCGAGTTCTTATCTTATCTTTAAAAATATTTGGGTCTCCTAAAAAATTTTTTATGATTGTAAAAATTAAGGTTATCATAACATCCTGTGTTTGGTCTTCGAATTTCACACTATTTAGGATTAAGCCTTTTTTTTGGCATGATAAGAAAGTTATCCCACCATCCTTTTAATTGTCCTGTAAATCCTTGGGTGATCATTACTGCGACTTCTCTATCACTAGCTCGTTTTGCCTTATATGCTATTGCGCTCATAGTCATACTACAAATTAGGTCTAAGATAGCTTACTCACTTAATCTGTCTAGATTCTATTCTACCAAATCGGACCCCATAAAATTGTTTTGTACTAACTGGGTTATTTCTTCAAGACTTACATTGGCTAGGGTTGGTCTTGGACAGTAATTTATCAGTTTTGAATAGTATTGATTCTTATGTGTCATCTTGTTAACTTCTATGGTATTAACGACTGTCTTTCCTTGACTTATAGATTTAAGTTTTTCTTTTAGTTCATCTATATCGGCTTCCACATTTGTTCTTAGTTTAATTATCTTTAGGCTGCGGAACTTATATATAGGTATTTTTTATAGGTTTGTTTTGTTCTTGTTTATGTTCAATTCTTTTTAACTAATTCTTCATAACATTTAAGACTGTATTAGTATAGTTAAGCTGCTGATGAACTTTTCTAATATCTTTTGTTTATATTTCTTTCTATTCCGTTGTCTTTATAAGGGGTGGCTTCTTGTTCTAAATTTTGGATCACTTGTAATTTTATGGTTTCTTTAGGTGGATATTGAGACTTTACCAGTTATCATGTACTAGTTTTTTAAATATTGGTTGTTTTTGTTAAAGGACAAAACTCTTTTTTAGAATCTTGAAATTAATTATTGAACAAGGTAAAGAAATATAAATTAATTTTAACTTTTATTAAATAATCATAAAATTCTTTTTTTATTTCTATAGTTTCTTTTTCAAAGTATCTAGTAAAATACCAATTTCTTAATTTCTTATTATATTCTACATAAAAATCTTTACTGATCCAACTCTTATCAATTTTAAAAGGACTTTTTTATTATAACTCCTAAGATTTGAGAGACAGCTGGAGAGTAGTTAATTTCTGTCCCGTATACAACTGTTGCTATATTTGGTCTAACGTTGTTTATTCCTATGACTTTTTTAGCTATAAAATTATTTATGGAGTGCCTAGAAGTGATTTCTTCGTTGTTTGGGTAATCTATTATTCTAACATATTGTAATCTATTCATTTTTAACCTAATGTTCTAGCCTTCTCTAATGATTTCTCTGATTTTAGTATTCTCTTTTTTTCTTCTTCTACTACATCCTCAAGAATTCATTCTTTAGGAATATTCTGCATCAGTTTTTCATGTTGAAATTTTTTAGGTGTTTAAACAAAAGATCTTCTTAAATTAACATGAATAATAATAGTTTCATCTTTTGATGATTCTCTTCTAACTCTAAAATTATAATTTACTCTTGTAATTTTATAATATATTCTATAAATCACTTCAAAAAGATAATATTTTTCATCTATAATATCTTTGGGTGTCTTAATATATAATTTAAGAGTTTCAGAGGTATATTCATTTTTAAGACTTATAAAAAAATTTGGATAACATTTAAAAAATACTGGACCATCATGACAATTACTTTCTAGTGTAGTAATTAGTGAATCTCTAAATTTTTTTGAATCTTGTATCTCGTAAAACCATTAAAATAGGGATATTGATTCCTAACCTAAAGTTAGGCTTGGTGGCTACTTGGATAGGTCCTATATGAATAAAATTATAACATTTTTTTAGTGTTTTTTTAGTTTTTCTTCTTCTAGAATGTTTATAATATGGTTATTACTAGTTCTTGGTTAGCTATATTCTAACATATGTATTTATTATCTTTTTGTTTCTAAAATATTTGTCTTTTATAGACTTCGTTTTCATTTATAAGGGGTACATACCAATTATAAAATTTTTCTTCTAACTTTACTACTTGTAGTTCTGATGATGAACTGGAGGCTTCATTATCATTACTTCTTACTATTATTGAACTATTCTTTCCTTTGTTTAATTCAACTAAAGTTTTTAAAATCCGAGCCATTATATCTTTTCAAAGACTTATGCTATAGGACCACCCTAGCTGATTCATTAACTTATGAATCGCTATTGTCTTCCAGACTTCGGACCCCGAGTTCTCTCGCTAGAGAGAGCCCATCTATGATTAGCCTCATATTCTGCCTAGTTGTTGGAGCATATTTGATGGATTGCTCATATAGAAGGCCTTCCAAGTTTTCTAGGATCACTACCGTACCCCAGACGTTTGGTTTGATGCTCTGTCTAAATAGAGCTTCCACCATTGGATTGAGAAAACGGGGTCTTGATGGGCTATTTTAGCCAGGAAGTCTTCCATGGGTTGGGCCTTGATGGTGTGCCTTGGCTAGTATGAAATGTCAAACCGTGAGAGTTCCACGGGCCCCATGTCATCATTCTTCCCTCCAGGTCAGGCTTTTAGAGAACTTGCTTAATGGGTTGCTCTGTGCAGACCACGATTTGGTGGCTCTGAAAGTACTGCATTAGTTATCTTGAGGAGATGAATAAAGCAAATGCCATTTTTTTGAGCCATGAATATCATACCTCTTCATTTTGGAAGACCTTGCTGATGAAGTATATCGGAAACTACTGCTTATCTTCCTCTCTAATGAGGGTCACTCCCATGGCTTCATCAGTAATGGTCAGATAAAAAAAACAAAGGTTCTCTTTCTACCAGCTTGGCCAAGACCGGAAGTTCCGACATGAGTTTTTTAAAGTGGAGGAAAGCTTCCTCGCATTCTTCTGTCCATTGGAACTAATTTCCTTCTTCATCAAGTTGAAAAAAAGGCAAAGCCTTTTGAGATGGGTTCCTAAAAATCAAGAGAAGGTAGTGAGGCTCTCCGTCAATCCTTGGACGTCTTTGACAGAACCAGGACTGATCATCCAAATGACCGCATCACACTTATTCGGGTTTGCTTCGACTCATCGCTGGGTTATCATGAAACCAAGAAATTTTCCGGCCTCCAGGACAAAAGCGCATTTAGCTGGGTTCAGTTGTATCTCATGCTCATGGAGGGATTTAAATGCTAGCTGCAAATCGGCTAACAGAGATGCCCTGGTGGTTTTGATGTGCATATCATCAATGTATACTTCTATCGTCTTGCCGATTTAATCTCGGAAGATCTTCATCATGTGCCATTGGTAAGTGGCTCTGGCATTTTTCAGGCTAAATGGCATGAGCATATAGCAATAGATGTTGTCAGGGATGATAAATGCCATTTTTTCCTTATCAGGATAATGCATCGGAATCTGGTTGTACCCGGAATAGGCGTCCATGAAGCTTAAGTATTTTTATTCGGAAGCTGATTCGTCTAAGTTGATGATGCTAGGTAGCGGGCAAAGAGTCTTTTAGACAAGCTTTGTTGAGGTCTAAATAGTTTACGTACATCCTGCATTTTTCATTGGGTTTCTTGACGAGGACAACATTTGACAACTAGGTCAAGTAGGTGAGCTCTCGAATGAACTCAACTTGCAGTAAGTTGGTGTTCTGTCTCTTGACCTCGGACTTCTCAGTCAGGGGACATCCTCTGCCTCTTTTAAGCCACTGGTTTGGCTCCTGACTTTATGGATAGTCTGTGGGGCATGAATTTTGGGTCCAGCCTCGGCATGTCAGTAGGGGTCCACGCAAATAAGTCTTCATTTTCTCTTAGGAGGGTCAAAAGTGGTCCTTTGAGCTTATAAGGTAGGTTTTGGTCTAGGGAAGTACACTTTTCCTTCATGTCACCTACTTGTACCTTCTCTAGGTCTCCTTCTGGCTCTTGTTGGGGATGATCTTCTACTCTTGCATCGTGGTTAGTGATGAGCGGATATTTTATACGCTTTTTGGGGTTAATTTCATATAGTTTTTAGTATGTTTTAGTTAGTTTTTAGTTTATTTTCATTAGTTTCTAGGAAAAATTCATATTTCTGGACTTTACTATGAGTTGTGTGTTTTTATATAATTTCAGGTATTTTTCTGGCTGAAATTGAGGGAGTTGAGCAAAAATCTGATTCTGGCTGAAAAAGGACTGCTGATGCTGTTGGATTCTGACCTCCCTGCACTCAAAGTGGATTTTATGGAGCTATAGAACTCAAAATGGCGTGCTTTTAATTGCGTTGGAAAGTAGACATCCAGGGCTTTCCAGAAATATATAATAGTTTATACTTTGCTCAAGGATAGATGACGTAAACTGGCGTTCAACGCCAGTTTTCTGCCCAATTCTGGCGTCCAGCGCCAGAAAAGGATTAAAAGTTGGAGTTCAATGCCAGAAATGGATCCAAACCTGGCGTTGAACGCCCAAAATGGCCTTATGCACGTGAATTGGTTAAGTCTCAGCCCCAGCACACACCAAGTGGGCCCCAGAAGTGGATCTCTATACCATCTGTTATAGTTTACTCAATTTCTGTAAACCTAGGCTACTAGTTTAGTATTTAAACAACTTTTAGAGACTTATTTTGTATCTCATGACATTTTTAGATCTGAACTTTGTACTCTTTGACGGCATGAGTCTCTAAACTCCATTGTTGGGGGTGAGGAGCTCTGCTGTGTCTCAATGAATTAATGCAAGTATTTCTGTTTTCCATTCAAACATGCGTGCTCCTATCTAAGATATCCATTCGCGCCTAACTGTGGAGAAGGTGATGATCAGTGACACTCATCACCTTCCTCAATCCATGAATGTGTGTCTGACAATCACTTCCGTTCTACATCAGATTGAATGAATAACTCTTAGATTCCTTAATCAGAATCTCCGTGGTATAAGCTAGATTGATGGCGGCATTCATGAGAATCCGGAAAGTCTAAACCTTGTCTGTGATATTCCGAGTAGGATTCAGGGATTGAATGACTGTGACGAGCTTCAAACTCGCGAGTGCTGGGCGTAGTGACAGACGCAAAAGGAGGGTGAATCCTATTCCAGCATGATCGGGAACCTCAGATGATTAGCCGTGCTGTGACAGAGCATTTGGACCATTTTCACAAGAGGAGGGGATGTAACCATTGACAACGGTGATGCCCCAACACACAGCTTGCCATAGAAGGACGTGCGTGCGTGAATCAGAGAACAGAGGAAAGCAGAGATTCAGAAGACAAAGCATCTCCAAAACTCTAACATATTCTCCATTACTGCATAACAAGTAACTTTTAACCCATGCTCTCTTGTTCATTCACAATTCAACTGATAAATATAATTGACTTCCTGACTAAGAATTGCAAGATAACCATAGATTGCTTCAAACCAACAATCTCCGTGGGATTCGACCCTTACTCACGTAAGGTATTACTTGGACGACCCAGTGCACTTGCTGGTTAGTGGTACGAGTTGTGAAAAGTGGGACTCACAATTCGTGCACCAAGTTTTTGACGTCGTTGCCGGGGATTGTTCATGTTTGGACAACTAACGGTTTATTTTGTTGCTTAGATTAGGAAAAATTTCTCTTTTTGTTTAGAGTCTCGTATTTTTGTCGTGTTAAAACTTTAGACTCCTTATTTTCTTATTAAAATCTTTTAAAAAAAATAATAAATAATTTTTCTATTAAATCCTGTGCCAAACTTTAAGTTTGGTGTCTTCTTGTTGATTTTTCTGTGTTTTTTGAAAATTTTAGTTTGATTTTCTAAAAATTTTAAGTTTGGTGTTCTTCCTTCATGTTCTTGTGTTCTTGTGAGTCTTCAAAGTGTTCTTGAGTTTTTCTTGTGTCTTGGTCTTAAAATTTTTAAGTTTGGTGTTCCTTGGTGTTTTCCCTCCAAAAATTTTGGAAAATAAGGAGCATTAGATCTAAAAATTTTAAATCCTGTGCTATCTTTTTGTTTCTCCCTTTTCCCTTAAACATCCAAAAATATATTTTCCCTCTATTTTTAAAGCATCTTTTTCGAAAATCAATTTTAAAAATTCAGATTTTTTTTCAAAACTTCCTAACCAACTTCTCTCTCCTCAATTTTTCGAAAATTCTCACTCATTTTTATTTATTATTATTTTATTTCCGAATAAATAAATAATTAAATAAATAAAAATATTTTTTCTATTTTACATCATTTTCCTTTCTCCATCATGGACCTAAGCGGAAATGAACAGTCCAGGAGGACTTTGGGGTCATATTCTAACCCCTCTACTGCTTCATATGGGAGTAGCATCTGCATACCTTCCATTGGAGTCAGTAGCTTTGAGTTGAATCCTCAGCTCATTATCATGGTGTAGTAAAGTTGCCAGTATTCCGGTCTTTCACAGGAAGAACCTACAGAGTTTCTGGCACAGTTTCTACAGATTGCTGACACAGTACATGATAAGGAAATAGATCAGGATGTCTACAGACTATTACTGTTTCCATTTGCTGTAAAAGATCAAGCTAAGAGGTGGTTAAATAACCAACCTAAAGCTAGCATAAGGACATAGAAACAGCTGACAGAAAAATTTCTGAATCAATACTTTCCCCCAAAACGGATGACACAGCTTAGGTTGGACATCCAAGGCTTTAAACAAGGAGATAATGAATCTCTTTATGATGCCTGGGAGAGATACAGAGAGATGCTACAAAAATGGCCCTCTGAAATGTTTTCAGAGTGGGTTCAGTTAGACATCTTCTACTATGGGCTTGCAGAAGGAGCTCAGATGTCTTTAGATTACTCAGCTGGTGGATCTATCCACATGAGAAAGACAATTGAAGAGGCTCAAGAGCTCATTGATACAGTTGCCAGGAATCAGCATCTGTATCTAAGCAGTGACCCTTCCATGAAAGAAGAGGTTAAAACAGTAACTGCTGAACTCAGTCCTGTAAAACAAGCTGCTGAATTCAATCAGCAATTGGACTTTCTAACAAGGCAGCTAGCCGAATTTAAAAATAGGCTACAAGAGACAAGAATGGCTAACATACATATGGAAGAACAGTTTAGGCAAACAAAGCAGCAGCTATCAAGACAAATAACAGAAGAATGCCAAGCAGTTCAATTAAGAAGTGGGAAAACATTAAATACCCCACCTCAAGGGAGCAAAAAGCTAAGGAATGAGCAAACTACCCAAAATTCACCTGAGGACAGTAAGAGCCCAGGGAAAAATAATTCTGGCACTAAAACGCCAGAAAATTGGTGGAAGGCTGGCGCTGAACGCCCAAACCATGCCCAAAACTGGCGTTCAACACCAGAAACAAGGCAGGATTGGCGTTCAACGCCAGAAATGGGCAAGGATCTGGCGTTGAACGCCCAAAATGAGCAGGATCCGGCGCTGAACGCCCAAAATGGGCACATTTCTGGCGTTCAGACGCCAGGAATAGACAAGGAGCTGGCGTCTAACGTCACTCCAGCTTCTAACTCTGAAACTCAATTGCCAGTGTGGGATCAGACACATACAAATGCTGATAACAACCCCTCTAAAAAGGCTTCTTCAACCACTTCTGTAGGCATTAAACCTGCAACAACTAAGGTTGAAGAATATAAAGCCAAGATACCTTATCCTCAAAAACTCCGGAAAGAGGAGCAGGATAAGCAATTTGCTCGCTTTGCAGATTATCTCAGGACTCTTGAAATAAAGATTCCATTTGCAGAAGCACTTGAGCAAATACCTTCTTATGCCAAGTTCATGAAAGAGATCTTGAGTCATAAAAAGGATTGGAGAGAAACAGAAAGAGTTCTCCTCACTGAAGAATGCAGTGCAGTCATTCTGTAGAGCTTTCTGGAAAAGCTTAAAGACCATGGGAGTTTTCTGATACCATGCATATTAGAAGGTAATTGCACCAAGACAGCTTTATGCGATCTTGGGGCAAGCATCAACCTAATACCTGCATCCACTATCAGAAAGCTTGGCTTAACTGACGAAGTTAAACCGACCCGGATATGTCTCCAACTTGCTGATGGCTCCACTAAATACCCATCAGGCGTGATTGAAGACATGATTGTCAGAGTTGGGCCATTCGCCTTTCCCACTGACTTTGTTGTGCTGGAAATGGAGGAGCACAAGAGTGCTACTCTCATTCTAGAAAGACCCTTCCTAGCAGCTGGACGATCCCTCATTGACGTCCAACAGGGGGAAATAACCCTGAGAGTCAATGATGATGAGTTTAAGTTGAACGCTGTCAAAGCCATGCAGCATCCAGATACATCAATAGACTGCATGAAAGTTGATCTTATTGACTCGTTGGTAGAAGAGATCAACATGGCTGAGAGTCTCGAATCAGAGTTGGAAAATATCTTTAAAGATGTTCAGCCTGATTCGGAGGATTCAGAGGACATGAAAGAGCCTCTGAAATTTCTTCTGAAAGAGGAAAAACCTCCTAAACCCGAGCTCAAGCCATTACCACCATCCTTGAAATATGCATTTCTGGGAGAAGGTGACACTTTTCCAGTGATCATAAGCTCTGCTTTAAATTCACAGGAAGAGGAAGCACTTATTCAAGTGCTAAGGACACACAAGACAGCTCTTGGGTGGTCCATAGGTGACCTTAAGGGCATAAGCCCAGCTAGATGCATGCACAAAATCTTATTGGAGGATAATGCTAAACCAGTGGTTCAACCACAAAGGCGGCTAAATCCAGCCATGAAAGAAGTGGTGCAGAGAGAGGTCACCAAATTACTAGAGGCTGGGATTATTTATCCTATTTCTGATAGCCCCTGGGTGAGCCCTGTCCAAGTCGTCCCAAAAAAGGGAGGCATGACAGTGATTCATAATGAAAAAAATGAACTGGTTCCTACAAGAACAGTTACAGGGGGGCGCATGTGTATTGACTACAGAAGGCTCAATACAGCCACCAGAAAGGATCATTTTCCTTTACCATTCATAGACCAGATGCTAGAAAAACTGGCAGGTCATGAGTATTACTGCTTTTTGGATGGCTACTCAGGCTATAACCAGATTGCAGTAGATCCCCAGGATCAAGAGAAAACAGCATTCACATGTCCATCTGGAGTGTTTGCTTATAGAAGGATGCCATTTGGGCTATGTAATGCGCCTGCAACCTTCCAGAGATGCATGCTCTCTATTTTCTCTGATATGGTGGAAAAATTTCTGGAAGTCTTCATGGATGACTTCTCAGTATATGGAGACTCATTCAGCTCCTGTCTTGATCACCTGAAACTTGTTCTGAAAAGATGCCAAGAAACCAACCTAGTTTTAAACTGGGAAAAATGTCACTTCATGGTGACTGAAGGGATTGTTCTTGGGCATAAAATTTCAAACAAGGGAATAGAGGTGGATCAAGTAAAAATAGAGGTAATTGAAAAATTACCACCACCTGCCAACGTTAAGGCAATCAGAAGCTTTCTGGGGCACACAGGATTCTATAGGAGGTTTATAAAGGATTTTTCAAAAATCGCAAAACCTCTAAGCAATCTGTTAGCTGCGGACACGCCATTTGTGTTTGACACAGAGTGCCTACAGGCGTTCGAAACGCTGAAAGCTAAGCTGGGCACAGCACCAGTCATTTCTGCACCAGACTAGACGTTACCATTTGAGCTAATGTGTGATGCCAGTGATCACGCCATTGGTGCAGTATTAGGACAGAGGCATGACAAGCTTCTGCATGTCATTTATTATGCTAGTCGCGTTTTAAATGATGCCCAGAAAAATTACACAACCACAGAAAAAGAATTACTTGCAGTGGTTTACGCCATTGACAAGTTCAGATCATACTTAGTAGGATTAAAAGTGATTGTGTATACTGATCATGCTGCTCTTAAATATTCACTCACAAAGCAGGATTCAAAACCCAGGCTCATCAGATGGGTGTTGCTTCTGCAAGAGTTTGATATAGAAATAAGAGACAGAAAAGGGACAGAGAACCAAGTAGCTGATCATCTGTCCCGGATAGAGCCAGTAGAAGGGACGCCCTTCCCCTCTCTTGAGATCTCCGAGACTTTTCCGGATGAGCATTTATTTGCCATTCAGGAAACACCATGGTTTGCCGATATTGCAAACTATAAAGCTGCAAGATTCATAGCCAAGGAGTACAACAGGATACAAAAGAAGAAATTAATTACTGATGCAAAGTACTATTTGTGGGATGAACCCTATCTCTTTAAGAGATGTGCAGACGGAATAATCCGTAGGTGTGTGCCTAGAGAAGAAGCACATAGGATCCTATGGCACTGCCATGGATCACAATATGGAGGCCATTTCGGAGGTGAGCGAACAGCCACCAAGGTCCTCCAATGTGGCTTCTATTGGCCCACACTCTATAAGGATTCCCGAGAGTTTGTACGTAACTGTGACAGCTGCCAAAGAGCTGGCAATCTGCCTCATGGTTACGCCATGCCTCAACAAGGAATCTTGGAGATTGAGTTGTTTGACGTATGGGGAATTGACTTCATGGGACCTTTCCCACCATCATACTCAAACACTTATATTCTGGTGGCAGTTGACTATGTATCAAAATGGGTTGAGGCCATTGCCACACCCACCAATGATACTAAAACAGTGCTGAAGTTCCTCCAAAAACATATCTTTAGCAGGTTTGGTGTCCCTAGAGTACTCATCAGTGATGGGGGCACTCACTTCTGCAATAAACAGCTTTACTCTGCCATGGTTCGGTATGGAATTCGCCATAAGGTGGCTACTCCATATCATCCACAAACTAATGGGCAAGCTGAAGTCTCTAACAGAGAATTAAAGAGAATCCTAGAATGGACAATAAGTACCCGTAGAAAGGATTGGGCACGGAGCTTGGATGATGTTCTCTGGGCTTACAGAACAGCATTCAAGACCCCTATAGGGACCTCTCCATACCAACTTGTGTATGGTAAGGCATGTCACCTGCCTGTGGAACTGGAACATAAAGCCTACTGGGCAACCAGATTCCTAAACTTTGATGCCAAATTAGCAGGAGAAAAAAGATTGCTCCAGCTAAATGAGCTAGAGGAATTCAGATTCACAGCTTTCAAAAATGCCAAGCTTTATAAAGAGAAATAAAAAAAATAGCATGATAAAAAGCTGTCATCTAGAATCTTTGAGCCAGGACAGAAAGTTCTGCTGTTCAACTCTAGACTCAGGCTATTCCCCGGGAAATTGAAATCCCGGTGGAGGGGACCATACGTGATTATAAGTGTATCACCATATGGTTATGTGGAGCTTCAAGATATTGATTCTGATAAGAGGTTCATTGTCAATGGACAGAGAATCAAGCACTATCTTGAAGGCAACATTGAGCAAGAGTGCTCAAGGCTGAAGCTAGACTAAAAGCTCAGCAAGGTCCATCTAAAGACAATAAAGAAGTGCTTGCTGGGAGGCAACCCAGCCATGGGGCATCAATCCTCTAAGCATTTTGCCCTATTTTTATTTTTATTTGTTTATATAAAGTTCACTGACACTAAGATGAGGAATCATTTGTATATGTCCACAGAGTTACAGAAGGACTCGGCGCACAAAACAGAGAAAAAGAGCTAACTGGCAAGAAAACGCCAGTAATAGTAGCAATCTGGGCGTTCAACGCCAGAAATGGGCACCCACTGGGCATTGAACGCCAGTAATGGCAGTAGTTGGGCGTTGAACACCCAGGAGAGCAGCATTTGGGCGTTGAATGCCCAAAACAGGCAGTGTTTGGGCGTTCAAACGCCAGGATGGCAGGGAGGAGGCAAACTCATTTTTCTTCATATTTTTTCATTCTAATCTTGATTTTCATACCTCAATTCATGATTTCTTGCATAAACATGTTAAGAACCCTGATTTCTAAAATCCCTAATTTCTAAAAATCCTACTTTAAAAATATCAAATGTATCTTAATCCATAAGCACCAAGCCTCTTTGCAAATTCAATCCAACTCTTTTCAAATCCTATTTTCAAAACAAATCTAATTTTTTCCAACTAATATCTTTTTCAAATCTCCACATTATCTTTTTCAAAATCTAGATTTATCTTTTTCAAAAATTTTTCATATCTTTTCAATTTTAAACTATATCCTCTCTTATCATATCTTCTATCTTATCTTTTCCAAATCAATCTTTTTATCATATCTTTATCTCTTTTTTCGAAAACCCACCCTCCCTCCCTTTAAATTTGGGTTCGGCCTCCCTCCTCCTCCATCAACAATTGCACCTAGCTCTCCTTCCATCCCTCTCCTTTCTTTTCTTTTGCTTGAGGACAAGCAAACCTCTAAGTTTGGTGTGTTTATCCGAGATCACTAAGATCATGACTCCTAAAGGAAAACAACCCACTCCAAGAGGCAAGAAAGAGAGCGTTCCAAAACCACTTTGGAATCAAGGGAAGTTCTTATCTAAAGAACATTCAGACCATTATAACAAAATAATGGGTCTGAGATCAGTGATCCCGGAAGTTAGATTCGATCTGAAAGAAGATGAATATCCAGAGATCCAGGAGCAAATTCGAATCAGGAACTGGGAAGTCCTAGCTAATCCTGAAACGAAGGTGGGAAGGAATATGATCCAGGAGTTCTATGCTAATATGTGGCAGACTGACAAGCAAAAACTATCTGGAACTGCTTTCTATGAATATCGGACCATGGTCAGAGGAAAGATTGTTCATACCACCCCTGACAAGATCAGAGAGATCTTAAAGCTACCTCAGCTGAAAGATGATCCAGATTCCTTCAACAGGAGAATGATGAGAACAGACAAGGGTCTGGATAAGATTCTAGAGGACATATGTATCCCTGGAGCCAGGTGGACCACCAACACAAAGGGTGTCCCAAATCAACTCAAGAGAGAAGATCTCAAACCAGTCGCCAGAGGATGGCTGGACTTCATTGGGCATTCTCTGTTGCCTACTAGCAACCGTTCTGAAGTCACTATTAAAAGGGCAGTGATGATCCATTGCATCATGATGGGAAAAGAAGTGGAAGTCCATCAGCTGATCTCAGCTGAACTCTACAAAATTACTAACAAAAATTCTAAAGAGGCCAGGTTGGCTTATCCAAGCGTGATATCGCTGCTCTGCAAGGATGCTGGAGTAAGGATGGGAATAACTGAGTACATCTCAGTTGAGAAGCCAATTACCAAGGCATCAATGGAAAAACAACAAGCACAGGATGATCCCATCAAAAAGAAAACGCAGGAATTCCTCCCAGAAATCCCTCAATCTGAATATTGGGAGTATCTTGAGACGTCTGTTATCAAGATACGGGAAGCTATGGAACAAATCACAAAAGAACAAAAGGAACACAGTCAAATTCTTACCTATATGTTTAAAGAACAAGAGGAGCAAGGGCGTGACTTAAGGGACTTGAAGCGCCAGAAGTTATCTCTTGCAGGACCAAGCACCCCAAAGATCAGAGGAACCCCCGTTCTCCCAGAATAAAGGTTATTAATTTCCAATTTCTACCTTAATTCTGTGATAGTGTCCTTATAGAAGTCTACCTTAGGAGTCATATAGTAGTAATTAGCATCTATTTTGATTTTATCTCCAATTAATCTATAGTTTATTTTTCTCATCATCAGCAAACATGAATAAAATATTAGATCTTTTGAATAAGAGGCAATAAAATTTCGAGTTTTAATAAGAGAAATTCTAATTAGTTAAATGTGGTAGCAATGCTTTCTGTCTTCTGAATGAATGCTTGAACAGTGCACATGTCTTTTGAATTTGTTGCTTAAGACTGTTAAATATGTTGGCTCTTGAAAGAATGATGAACATGAGACATGTTATTGATAATCTGAAAAATCATAAAAATGATTCTTGAAGCAAGAAAAAGCAGCAAAAAAAAAAAAAGAGAGAGAAAAGAAAAGCAGAAAAAGCCAATAGCCCTTAAAACCAAAAGGCAAGGGTAATAAAAAGGATCCCAAGGCTTTGAGCATCAGTGGATAGGAGGGCCTAAGGGAATAAAATCCTGGCTTAAGCGGCTAAACCGAGCTGTCCCTAACCATGTGCTTGTGGCGTGAAGGTGTCAAGTGAAAACTTGAGACAAATCAAGGTCCAAAGCAAAAAGAAGAGTGTGCTTAAGAACTCTGGACACCTCTAATTGGGGACTTTAGCAAAGCTGAGTCACAATCCAAAGGGTTCACCCAATTATGTGTCTGTGACATTTATGTATCCGGTGGTAATACTGGAAAACAAAGTGCTTAGGGCCACGACCAAGACTCATGAAATAGCTGTGTTCAAGAATCATCATACTGAAATAGGAGAATCAATAACACTATCTGAATTCTAAGTTCTTATAGAGGCCAATCACTCTGAGCTTCAATGGATAAAGTGAGATGCCAAAACTGTTCGGAAGCAAAAAGCTGCTAGTCTCGCTCATCTAATTAGAATCTGAGCTTCACTCAAAAACTCTGAGATATTATTGCTTCTCAACCTATTAGTCTTCTATTTTATTTGTCTAGTTGCTTGAGGACAAGCAACAGTTTAAGTTTGGTGTTGTGATGAGCGGATATTTTATACGCTTTTTGGGGTTAATTTCATATAGTTTTTAGTATGTTTTAGTTAGTTTTTAGTTTATTTTCATTAGTTTCTAGGAAAAATTCATATTTCTGGACTTTACTATGATTTGTGTGTTTTTCTGTAATTTCAGGTATTTTTCTGGCTGAAATTGAGGGAGCTGAGCAAAAATCTGATTCAGGCTGAAAAAGGACTGCTGATGCTGTTGGATTCTAACCTCCCTGCACTCAAAGTGGATTTTCTGGAGCTACAAAACTCGAAATGGCGTGCTTCCAATTGCGTTGGAAAGTAGACATCCAGGGCTTTCTATCAATATATAACAGTCCATACTTTGCTCAAGGATAGACGATGTAAACTGGCGTTCAACGCCAGTTTTCTGCCCAATTCTGGCATCCAGCGCCAGAAAAGGATTAAAAGTTGGAGTTCAACGCTAGAAATGGATCCAAACCTGGCGTTGAACGCCCAAAATGGCCTAATGCACGTGAATTGCTTAAGTCTCAGCCCCAGCACACACCAAGTGGGCCCCAGAAGTGGATCTCTATACCATCTGTTATAGTTTACTCAATTTCTGTAAACCTAGGCTACTAGTTTAGTATTTAAACAACTTTTAGAGACTTATTTTGTATCTCATGACATTTTTAGATCTGAACTTTGTACTCTTTGACGGCATGAGTCTCTAAACTCCATTGTTGGGGGTGAGGAGCTCTGCTGTGTCTCAATGAATTAATGCAAGTATTTCTGTTTTCCATTCAAACATGCGTGCTCCTATCTAAGATATACATTTGCGCCTAACTATGGAGAAGGTGATGATCAGTGACACTCATCACCTTCCTCAATCCATGAACGTGTGTCTGACAATCACCTCCGTTCTACATTAGATTGAATGAATAACTCTTAGATTCCTTAATCAGAATCTCCGTGGTATAAGCTAGATTGATGGCGGCATTCATGAGAATCCGGAAAGTCTAAACCTTGTCTGTGGTATTCCGAGTAGGATTCAAGGATTGAATGACTGTGACGAGCTTCAAACTCGCGAGTGCTGAGCGTAGTGACAGACGCAAAAGGAGGGTGAATCCTATTCCAGCATGATCGGGAACCTCAGATGATTAGCCGTGCTGTGACAGAGCATTTGGACCATTTTCACAAGAGGAGGGGATGTAACCATTAACAACGGTGATGTCCCAACACACAGCTTGCCATAGAAGGACGTGCATGCGTGAATCAAAGAACAGAGGAAAGCAGAGATTCAGAAGATAAAGCATCTCCAAAACTCCAACATATTCTCCATTACTGCATAACAAGTAACTTTTAACCCATGCTCTCTTGTTCATTCACAATTCAACTGATAAATATCATTGACTTCCTGACGAAGAATTGCAAGATAACCATAGATTGCTTCAAACCAACAATCTCCATGGGATTCGACCTTTACTCACGTAAGGTATTACTTGGATGACCCAGTGCACTTGCTGGTTAGTGGTACGAGTTGTGAAAAGTGGGATTCACAATTCGTGCACCAGTTAGCGATGAAAATACCCGCGGCATTATGAGATTTGTTTCTTAGGGATAGGTTGGCATTGTTGCAGGCTATTGCCAATTGAAAATCACCGTGAATTGTTCCTATGCTCGCGTCATCCGCCCAAAACTTCATTTTCAGGAAACTTGTGAAGACCACTGCACAGAAATCATTAATGGTCCTCTTTCCCAAAATGACACTATAGGCAGTGGAATCCTTGAGGACAATGAAATCAGCCATAACTGATTTTTTCTAGGTCCTACTCCCTATGAAGATCAGTAACCTAATAGCTCCATCTGGTTTGATAACGGAATCCCCTAAGCCGACTACACCATGTTGTTGGGTCTCGATGTAACGACCCAATTTCTGGCAAGTCTAGATCACTGCCAGTCGTTAGGTGTTACTTTCCAGTAGTCCTATAATACTCTAAACTCGGTAATACTTACTACATAAGAGCCTTTCGTACTAACGGAATAGTGTATATTAGCTTATTTTTATCATATGTCTTTCTTAACAAACCTATTAGCAATCTTCAGAGATATACAATATAAAATAAACACCAAACTAACAGCAAAATTAAATTAGTAAAGAGATTACAAAAAATTCTCATGCATGTATACAGCTTAGGTTAGTTCATACAAAGTTGACATACTTATATATATATATATATATATATACTTACAACATCCCAAATACCTGGTTCATATATAAAATCTCTAAACTGGTACCCGAACTAAAAGAAAAGAAAATATCAAGTCCTATCCCTCAAAAAAGCTAAAGAAGTGAGGGAAAGCAAAGTCTAAGGAACGAATACCATCTATCGTATATTCTTTCTACCGTCGAGTCACAAGTCTGCAACCATCAGCTCAAGACTAGTTTTGAGCATCTTCTGTAGGGTCCAACAACACATGCTCCTCTGGTACCTCTCTGAATATAACTCCAGTGGTGGTGATCAAGTATGGATCTTCCATCTGTGGGGGAAGGGAAAAGGAAGGGGTGAGAACCTATATGGTTCCCAGTAAGGTGACATCATGAAAGCGCATCTCTCTCGTGAAACCTAGAATTTTGGCTCTATCGTAATAACTCGCTTACTAAGTCTCTCGGATACTTCTGTATCGTAGACTCTGACATAACTCTTTCTTGACATCTTTCTTTGGGATCAATGCCGTTCTCACGCTATTCTCTATGACTATTATTCCTAACTTTATTATCTTGTTCTAAGCTTTGGAGAATGTTAAATCATATAATTTTAAAAATACAAATAAGAAATAGAGAATAGAAAATTAAGAAGAATCAGATAGCACATAGCATAAAGAATAAACAGTAAACAATCACAATCAAATGCGTAAACAATTTATGATGCATGCCTGTACCTAGTCCAGGCCATGAGCTCATGCGTCGGCTGTCTACCCGCAACCCGACGTTACTCGGGGCGAACCCTGAATATGGTTTATTTACCATATCAGTCAGGCACAATTATCATCATGGGTTTGTCAGTTAGGATATCTTGGTATCATGGTAGAAACAAGCTATCAGTTAGGCAAACATTCCCGCATTAGCAATATAATCTCAGGCTATTAGTTAGGCGCACTCTTTCGCAGTAGCAATTTGGCACAAGGCCCATTCAACATACATTATGCTATCAGTTAGGTGGACATTCCCACATTAGAAACCTTAGGCTATCAGTCAGGCGGGCACTTCCACATTAGCACTTTGGCACAAAGGCCCATTCAAACAAATAATACTCATGAATCATTATCCATTCATGGTTTCTTATTTTCTTTTTTTTCATCATGCCTCCGCATTATCTTATAAAAACACATACCTCCGCATCACCATATAACTAAGTATACCTCCGCATCACCATATTACTAAACATACCTCCACATCCCCTTTTAACTTTAAGTCTTCCTATGGACAACTTACATTCTTACTCATTTTCCCAACTTGTCTAGCCTATTACCTTCTTGGCGACCAATCTTCTATTTAATAATTAATATAACAAATGAACTCAGATTCATGCAAACTTTATGTTCACGCATTCGTATTGAACTTAAGTTTCATTTGGTTTAAGTTTAAGAACATTCTCATTTTCAGAACAAAAGTTTTACCTATTCTATTTTCAGAGATTTTTATTTGGTTAACTAGTGAACCGGTTAACTTCCAAAGTGCATAACTAATTTTCTAGGATAGGCATAGCTCTGAAATTTGAACTAAATGAAGTAGACACCATATGGTTTCATTTGATTTTGGTTTCATTACAAAAGCTTTTCTACATCATGAGATATTCATCCAGGAAATCACTACTCTAAGTTTGTAAATCCTGTTTAGCCATTAGTGAGCAGTAAAAAGTTAAAGCCTATAACTTTTAATTCGTAGCTTCTAAATTCTTGAATTCTTGAGGGAACAAAATATACATCATGTGGATTCTATCAAAATAGGTTGCACTCAATTTGGATTTTAAGATCAATACCAGTAACTGAAACAATTAACAGGAATTATCGAACGAGTTTCAGAATTGCATGTCAATAAAATAGTGAACCTTCTATTTTGTAAATTACGTATTTAACTATATAAAAATGGGATTACCCCAAAATTTGGATACACTGTTGGTGCAAAATTTATAGTCCACAAACTAACCGGCAAGTACACCGGGTCGTACCAAGTAATACCTCAGGTGAGTGAGGGTCGATCCCACGTGGATTGATGGATCAAGCAATAATGATTGAGTGATTGGCTTAGTCAGACAAATAGAAAATGGTGTTTGAAGGTTCAAAAGTATTAAACAGTAATTTAGAGATAAAGACAGCAAGCAGTAAATTGATGAGGATAATATATGGAGAAACAGTTAAAGCTTTAGAGATATCTATTTTCCGGATTGACTTTTCTTACTAACTATTTTAATCATGCAAGATTTAATTCATGGCAAACTATATGTGACTAAATCCTAATTCCTTAGACCTTTTTAGTCTCCTCTAAAATTCATCAACCGCCAATTCCTTGGTCACTTAATTCCAATTAGAGGGTGAAGTTCAATTCTAGTTTATATGCCACAAAAACTCTAATTACCCAAATATAAAAGGATTATATGTCACGTATCCCATTAAGTCCAGATAATTAGAAGTTTAGGAGAAATTGTTTTCAAGCTGCTGTTCAAGTAAAGAGCTTTTCCAAGTTATACAAGAACTCAATTAAAACAAGGGTCATACTTCCGTTCCACCCAAATTCATAAGATAAAGAATGAAAAAAATTCTTGAAATAGAGATCAATACATGAATTAAAATAGAAAAATAATAGTATCAGTCCATACAATAGATAGAGCTCCTAACCTTAACAATGGAGGTTTAGTTGCTCATGGTTCAGAGAGAAAATAAGGATTCTGAAAAACTGTAGATTACGGAATGAGGTAGGAGAGAAGAGAAGAGAGTCTGAAGGACTGATTCTTTTTCTTTTTATATCTAATCCTAATTAATGCAAATTATATTTTCTAAAAATAAAAAATATCTTTTTCCAATTTTGAATTACAATACGGTTTAGTCAGAAAATTAATTAAATCTTCGAGCACTCCTAATTTGGACGCTGGGACCACCAACCATGCGCCTTACTTGGAGTGGCCAGTGAGAATTGGGCGTGTTGAGCTCATATGCTACGCGTTACTTGAAGGTTTGTTGTGCCTTACTTGAAGTGTGGTAGGCAATTGTTGCGTGCTTGCTAATGTCTTGCGCCTAACTTGAGAAATCTCAAGTTAGGCGCAGCCTTGGCAGAACTGGCGGAAGAGAAGTATAAATTATTATATATCGTTGGAAAGCTCTAAAAGTTAGCTTTCCAACGCCATTGAAATCATGTCCATTAGACTTCGGTAGCTCGAGTTATTCAGGTTTGAGTGTAGAGAGGTCAGGGTTGACAGCATCATTCGCCTTCTTCTCTTTTTCTGTGAAAACTCAATCAAATCCAGCCAAATGCTACCAAAAATAAATAGAATTGCACACGAATCAAAGTAACATCCATAGTGGCTAAAAGGTAATTAATTCTTGATTAAACTCAACAAATTGAATGCAAATTCACTAGGAAAAGATAGAAAAGATGCTCATGCATCACAACACCAAACTTGAATTGTTGCTTGTCCTCAAGCAACCAAAATTAACATAAGGTTAAGATGTGAATTTGCATGAGAAGTGAGAGTTCAGTTATGCTCATGTCTCTCCTTAAAGTGGGGTTTATCTCTTGCAATTTTGAACAGTTTTGGTATCTCACTCTCCTTTGAATCAGAGGAATGTCAATGTCATTCGAAATTAGAATCTGGATCATATTATGAATTCTCTGATTTTTATACTTCAATTTAATCCTTGAACACAGCAGATATCCTTAAATTCTCAATTAACTGGTGCTTTGCACCTTGAGCGTAGCCGTGACTTTAAATGTTCTGTCTCAATGGTTAATTGACACAAGAACACCACAAGCACTTAACTGGGGAACTCTCTTGAAGTTCTGATTTTTTTCTTTCAGTAACTTCCAGACAGTGGTACTCAAAGCCTTTGGCATACTCTACTAAATGCAATTGATCTTGACTCTAAATGTTCTGTCTTAAGGATTACTTGACACAAGAACACCACAAGCATATGACTAGGGAAACAACTCTTTGAGCTTTTAATCATGTCTGACCTCCCTAGTCATTGCTGCTCAGAGCCTTGGACCTTGCTTTTTTTTTCTTTGCTATTGTTTTTTGCTTCAAGGATTAACTGCTACTAATTTCATAAAATTCATAATGGTTCTCTAAATTCTTTTTCCTTATACATCAACATCTCTTGATTCAAATTTAAACATGCACAATTTATGTCATGCATTCAGAATTACAGAGAACACCACCACATTTAAGTAAGTAAGACTATTCTTTGTTATAAACTCTATTTCTCATGCAATACATCTTTTTCTTCCTTTTCTTTTGGATTCAAGCTCAGTGAGCAATACATGAGACACTTTTCAGATTTAGAAGCAAATAACAGAATAAGAATAACGAATTAAACTGGAACCTAGGAATTGAAATAACAAAGGATCATGCAGAAACTAAGGCAAAACAGCAGAAAATAGGAATATAACATAATAAGAACGGGAGGAAATATAGAATGAAAAGAACTCAACCACCTCAATTGTCCTAGTGGCCGTCTCATTCTTCATGCTGTTCTCCTCCGTGAAGATGATTCACCTCCCTTTGGTGTCATTAAAATAAACAGAAAAGCCACAAGCGAAGCGACAACACCAAACTTAAAAGTTTGCTTGTCCCCAAGCAAAGAAAAACTAAAAACACAAGGAGGGACATAAAAAGTGCACGAAGGAGTAAAAACAAAAATTAGTACAAAAAAAGAATAAAATGATAAAAAAAACAAGAGAAGTTACAATTAAAAAATATATATGTTTTTTTATATTTTTGTATTTATTTATTTATTTATTTATTTTTATTTTTTTATAGTTATTTATTAATTGAGTTATATATATATAAGAGGGGGAGGGGGCGTATATATAGATATGTATATATAAGGGAAAGGAAATCTAATTAGGGGGTGGGGACCAAATCAAATTGATTTGGTAAGGAATAATTGGGATTTGGTTTTACTAGGACAAGGAGAACAATCTTGCACCTAACTTGATGGTTTCACGAATGTAATGCAATTCTAATCCATTGCCCGTCACCTAACTTCATATTCGTTGCAATTGACGGCGCCTAACTTGGATGAAGGCTGCGCCTAACTTGGTGCCATGTGTTCACACCTTGCGCCTAACCTGAAAATTCTCAAGTTAGGCGCAGACTCTCCAGAAAAAAATACTTCTTTATGCGTAGTATGCGGCGTCTAACTTGAAAATTCTTAAGTTAGGCGCAGACCTTCCAGAACAAAATCTCCTCTGCGTGTAGTATGTGGCGCTTAACTTGAGAATTCTCAAGTTAGGCGCAGACCCTGGGGCGACAAATTCTCTGCTGCGCGTCGGTAACTCTGCATTAGGAACCTGTTTCTGTTTCAATAATTCTGCATGATCCGAACATATGTAAACAAAGAAAAAACAGTAAAAATTTCAACTGAAACCAAATAATTAACGAAATCAAAATAATAGAAATCAAAATAAAGGATACGAAATCATCGGGTTGCCTCCCGACAAGCGCTTCTCTACCGTCACTAGCTTGACGGTCAGCTCCTTTAAGGAGGAAGATCATACGGGCTCAGTTCTTCACCCCTCACTGTGAACTTCTTTCCTGTGCTCCCATTGATCAACTCTATATGCTCAAGAGACATGATCTGTTCACTGTATGAGGCAGGATTGGGCATGCAGTGAATACCACCTTCATTCCCGAGGAGAAGTCTTCAGTGGGAATCTTTTTGTTTCTCCATCCCCTGGGTATTTTCTTCTTTTTGGGAACCTCCTCCTTGGTGGATGATGCATTCCTGACACCAAACTTAGGTTTGATGTCAGAAGAAATTTTATTGATTGTCACCAAAGAAGGTTTGAGCTGCAGATTCTGCTGTCCGTCATCAGGGGGTTCTTGAAGGTTTAGATCAATAAGCTCAGTCTGCATGCACCTCTCTTTTTCACCTGCTGAATGTATATCTTTGAAGACATGAAAGACCAGTTTCTCATTATGCACTCTAAGCACTAATTCACATTCTTCCACATTAATCAGAGCTCTTCCAGTGGCTAGGAATGGTTTTCCTAGAATTATAGAGGCATTCTCATCCTCCCCTATGTCAAGAATCACAAAATTTGCTGGGAGGAAGAACTTACCCATTTTGACCAAGATATTCTCCACTAATCCGTATGCAGGCTTTATAGATTTGTCTGCCATCTGTAATGCTATCCTTGTGGGTTGTACCTCTTGGATTTGCAGCTTCTTCATCACAGACAAGGGCATTAAATTGATGCTTGCTCCCAGATCACATAACGCTTTCTCAAAGGTTGTGCTTCCAATGGTGCATGGAATTTGAAAGCTCCCTAGATCCGGCATCTTCCTTGGCAAGTTATTCTGAATGATGGCACTACATTCCTTAGTCAGGACCACTGTCTCATCTCCTTTTAAAGGCTTCTTCTTTGACAACAACTCCTTCATGAATTTGACATAGAGAGGCATTTGCTCCAAAACCTCAGCAAAAGGAATATTGATTTACAACTTCCTGAAGACTTCTAAGAACTTCGAAAACTGCTTGTCCTTGGTCTCCTTTTGAAGTATCTGAGGATATGACATTTTAGGCTTGTACTCAGGAGCCTTTGGCAATGTAGGATAAGTGTCAAGAGAGTCTGGAAATGGGTTGTCCGCACGCTTTGGAGGGACGTGCCCTACTTCTTCCTTCTTCTCCTCTGGAGCTTCTTTTTCAACTGGCTCCTCATTAACTTGTGCTTCAATACTTGCCAGTTGTCCACTTATCAAGGTGATAGCCTTCTATTCCTCTCTTGGATTTGGAATTGTGTTACCAGGAAGGCTATTAGTGGTCCTCTGATCAATTTCATTAACTTTTGTGGCTATTGACCCACCTGAATCTCCATGTTCTTGATTGATGCTCTGGTTTCCTGTCTAAAACTTGCCAATATTGCTTCCAAATCATTGTTCTGCTGGGGTTGAGAAATTACTTGCTGAGATGACTGAAACTGGTGGTTATTAAAATTATTCTGTTGAAAACTACCCTGAGAATTATTATTAAAATTTTGTGGCCTCTGAGGTTGCTCTCTCCACCCAAAATTTGGGTGATTTCTCCACCCTTGATTGTAGGTTAATGAACGGATTTTTGTTAGTAAAGAATTCACAATAAATTCTCGTTGCAAGTATAGTTTCTAAACTAACAAGAATTCTTTCATACAAAAATTTGGTTGTCACTTAAGCAAACCCAATAAAAAAATAAACTGAAATATTTAAACCTCGGGTTGTCTTTCAAGGAATTGCAGGGAGGGGTATCTATTATTGGTTGTGAAAAAGTATCTTTTTGGATTTTTGAAAATTTGAACAAGAAAATAAATAACAAGAAAATAAAATAGTAATTAAGAAAAGTCTTAGCAAGGATTGATAATTAGAATTTCTATCCTTATTATCAATGTCAATTGTGAATGGTAATTACCTTTTGCTATCACTTAGTTAACCTCTAACAATTGAAGGTAAGTCAAGTGAGAACATCAACTTGAATTCACAAGGCCTAATCAAAGACTAGAGTTAGTGAATCTCATGCCAACTAGCTAGTTTCAATCACCAAGCAACAAGAGATTTTGACAATTCAAGAGTCTCTAATCACTCAATCTAAGCTAAGAACATAAAAAGCTAATTTAAAGTCCTACCAATCATTTTATCAAACACTTGGAAGAAACAACATAAAAACATAGAAAATTAATAAGAGATAAAAAAAATCCAAACAACTAATTGAAAGCATCAATATCATAAATTGAAGAAAACAATCATAAATCTGAAATACCTCAAATTGCATTAAATAAGAAATTCAATCTAACATGGAGAATTCATAAACAAAATTGGGGAAATAAACAAATCAATAAGAGAAATAGATAAACTAGAGTACTAGAATAAATAAGAGTAGAAGAAAACTAAATTAAAGAAAAATAAAAATATGAATTTAAGAAAAGCTAATCCTAAAATCTAAGAGAGAGGAGCTACATCTAAACCAAACTTATGAATAATGAGAAGTGTCTGTTGAGTCCCTGCTTGTCCCCTGGCTTTAGTCTGCATTTTTGGGCCAAAAACTGGGTCCAAACTCAGCCCAAAATCACCCCCAGCATTTTTTGCGATTTCTGCACGTGGTGCATGTCACGCATACGCGTCACTCACATGTACGCGTCGATGGTCATCTTCGCGTGTCACACGCGTCGCTGTGCAATCTCGCTTATCACGCGTACGCGTCAGGTACGCGCACGCGTCGCCATGGAAAGCTCCAAATAACGCGCACGCGTTAGGTACATGAGCACGTCGTTCCTTGCTGGTCAGCCCCTTGGTTTCTTGTGTTCCTTCCATTTTCGCAAGCTTCCTTTGCATCCTTTAAGCCATTCCTGCCCTTTAAGGCCCGAAAATACTTAATACACAGATCACGGCATCGAATGGTATAAAGAGGAACTAAAATACACAATTTAAAGGCTTAGGAAGCAAGTTTTCAACCATAGAATAAAATTGGGAAGGAATTGTAAAATCATGCAAATAGTATGAATAAGTGTGCAAAGACTTGATAAAAACCACTCAATTGAGCACAAGATAAACCATAAAATAGTGGTTTATCATAGGTCTTAGAGTAAGGATCATTATTGGGATTTCTAGGAGCACTCCTCATGTAATTGACCTGTTCAGAAGAAGATTGAGCATAATCATAATTTTTATTTTGCATAAAATTACCTGTCATGTCATAAGGGACCTCTTGAGGTGAATTTTGGGTGTTGACAGCTAAAACTTGCATTCCATTCATCTGTTGAGTAAGTAAATTTATTTGCTGAGACATAAGCTTGTTCTGAGTAAGAAGAGCATTAACAGCTTCCACTTCCAACACGCCTCTCTTCTGAGACGTTTCAGAGTGTAGATGATTCCTGTTGGAAGAATATAAGTATTGGTTGTTAGAAACCAACTCAATAAGCTCAATAGTCTCCTCTGGTGTCTTCTTCATGTGCAAAGAACCATCTGCAGAATTATCTAAGCGCATCTTGGACATCTCACATAAGCCCTTATAAAAGATATCCAGCTGAGTCCATCTAGAGAACATGTCTGAAGGGCATTGCCTAGTCAGTAGCTTGAATCTCTCCCAAGCTTCATAAAGGGTCTCACCATCTTTCTGTCTGAAAGTCTGAACCTCCACCCTTAGCTTAGTCAGCTTTTGAGGTGGGAAAAATTTAGTCAGAAACCCGGTGACAACCTTATCCCAAGTATCCAAACTCTCCTTGGGTTGAGAATTTAACCACAACTTTGCTTTATCTCTCACAGTAAATGGGAAGAGCATGAGTTTGTACACCTCAAGATTCACTCCATTGGTCTTCACAGTGTCACAAATCTGCAGAAAATCATAAATAAACTGATTTGGATCTTTCTGAGGGAGTCCATAATATTGACAATTCTGTTGCACAAGAGTAACTAGTTGTGGCTTCAGTTCAAAGTTGTTTGCAACTATAAGAGGCACCACAATACTTTTTCCATAAAGATTTGCATTAGGAGCAGGGTAAGAGCCAAGCACTCTTCTAGGTTGCTCATTCCCATTCGGATTTGCCACATTGGCATTAGCAGCATTATTATGATCCATAGTGGATTCTGCAGCCTTGTAAAATCTTGCTTGTTGCAAACGCCGCCTAAAAGTCCTTTCGGGTTCAGGATCAAAGTCTAAAAGAGGTTCTTTGTCCCTGTTCCTGCTCATAAACAAACAGAAAACAAAGAAAAGTGGGAATCTCTACGTCAGAGTGCAGAAAATTTCTAGTGAGATAACCTGTGTAAAGAAATAAAATAAAACAATTAAATAATTAAAACAAAAAGTTTGAAAATTATAATTATAAATAAAAATTAAAGTGAAAATTCTGAATTTTATATATATAAAAAAATGAACAGAAAAATTAAAATAAAAATAACTAGGGAACACCAAACTTAATTTCAGAAATTAAGAGAAAAATTAATTGATTCAAAATTTGAAAATTAAAGTAAAAAAAGCAAATAAAACTAATAAAATATAAAATTAAAAGTGAAAGTAAAAATAAGGCAAGGGACAAACGATAGTAAAATGAAAACAATTAAAAAAAAGAACTACGAAAATAAAAGGCAATTAAACTAAACAGGATAACAAAAAAAAATTTAAGAACTAATAAACGAAAATGAAAATTAAAAAGGAAAGTAAAAAGAAACGAAAACAGGGGCTGGGTGAATGAAACGCACGAAAAGAAATAAAGAGAAAAAATGAAAAATAAAAATTAATAATACTAAAATAAAATTAATTAAAAGAAAAATTGTCTAATTTAAGAAATCAAACAATGAGTAGTTGTCAATCACAATCAATCCCCGGCAACGGCACCAAAAACTTGGTGCAAAATTTATAGTCCACAAACTAACCGGCAAGTGCAGCGGGTCGTACCAAGTAATACCTCAGGTAAGTGAGGGTCGATCCCACGATGATTGATGGATCAAGCAACAATAATTGAGTGATTGGCTTAGTCAGACAAATAGAAAATGGTGTTTGAAGGTTCAAAAGCATTAAACAGTAATTCAGAGATAAAGACAGCAAGCAGTAAATTGATGAGGATAATATATGGAGAAACAGTTAAGGCTTCAGAGATATCTATTTTCTGGATTGACTTTTCTTACTAACTATTTTAATCATGCAAGATTTAATTCATGGCAAACTATATGTGACTAAATCCTAATTCCTTAGACCTTTTTATTCTCCTCTAAAATTCATCAACCGCCAATTCCTTGGTCACCTAATTCCAATTAGAGGGTGAAGTTCAATTCTAGTTTATATGCCACAAAAACTCTAATTACCCAAATATAAAAGGATTATATGTCACTTATCCCATTAAGTCCAGATAATTAGAAGTTTAGGAGAAATTGTTTTCAAGCTGTTGTTCAAGTAAAGAGCTTTTCCAAATTATACAAGAACTCAATTAGAACAAGGGTCATACTTCCGTTCCACCCAAATTCATAAGCTAAAGAACGAAAATAATTCTTGAAATAGAGATCAATACATGAATTAAAATAGAAAAATAATAGTATCAGTCCATACAATATATAGATCTTCTAACCTTAACAATGGAGGTTTAGTTGCTCATGGTTCAGAGAGAAAATAAGAATTCTGAAAAACTGTAGATTGCGGAATGAGGTAGGAGAGAAGAGAAGAAAGTCCAGAGGGCTGATTCTTTTCCCTTTTATATCTAATCCTAATTAATGTAAATTATATTTTCTAAAATTCAAAAATATCTTTTTCCTATTTTGAATTACAATACGGTTTAGTAAGAAAATTAATTAAATCTTCGAGAACTCCTAATTTGGATGCTGGGACCACCAACCATGCGCCTTACTTGGAAGGATTTGTGCCTTACTTGGAGCGGCCAGTGAGAATTGGGCGTGTTGAGCTCATATGCTATGCCTTACTTGAAGGTTTGTTGTGCCTTACTTGAAGTTTGGTAGGCAATTGTTGCGTGCTTGCTAATGTCTTGCGCCTAACTTGAGAAATCTCAAGTTAGGCGCAGCCTTGGAAGAACTGGTGGAAGATAAGTATAAACTATTATATATTATTGGAAAGCTCTGAAAGTTAGCTTTCCATTGCCACTGAAATCACGTCCATTAGACTTCTGTAGCTCGAGTTATTCAGGTTTGAGTGTAGAGAAGTCAGGGTTGAAAGCATCATTCGCCTTCTTCTCTTTTTCTGTGGAAACTCTATCAAATCCAGTCAAATACTACCTAAAATAAATAGAATTGCACATGACTCAAAGTAGCATCCATAGTGGCTAAAAGATAATTAATTCTTGATTAAACTTAACAAATTGAATGCAAATTCACTAGGAAAAGATAGGAAAGATGCTCACGCATCAACTATTCTTCACATACCAATCTTTCTATTCTTTGGTTGCAACTCAAAACCTCATTAGAACTAAAAGTTTAGTAGGTTGGAATTTGCTATTAGATTTATTCAAGAACAGATTTTTCAACAGAAACCATTTACTTTCAAACACTTATGTCTTTCAACCTACTCATCAGAAAATTTTGAAATTTTGAGAGGATGATCTAAACTCATCAAGAATTTCCAGAAAATTATTACACAATTTTTGAGTAGCTAGATTTTTTCCAGAATTTCGCGCAATTTGCTGCCTAATTTCAGTGACCATATCGGCAAAATTTGGCTTGGGTTCTGTTCCGAGGGTTACCTGAAACTGGAGGTCGATCTCGGATGAGATCTTCTGTACTGGTCGGAGATGACGTGTCCGGCTGGCTGGTGGCGGCCGGAGCTATTGTGTCCGACTTATTGGACTTGCTGCACCGCTGATCCTTGGCCACCGGAAGGTGGGGGGTACCTGCAAGAGACTCCGATGCTTAAGTTAGCACGGGTATTAAGCAGGTTTTATGTCGAATCAGAGTATGCGTTATACCTGGGTGCTCCAGTGTATTTATAGTAGTGTGGGCTGACCTTTCTGATAAGATAAGTTAGTTATCTTATCTTATCATATCTTTATCTTGAGTGAAGTCAGCTTATCTTTAAGGGAACCGCCTTTATCTCTGTAGGTTTGAACTGCCTTTGGATTTGGGTCGTGTTCCTCCATTTGGGCCCTTTACTGGGCTCTCCTGTCGATTTGGCCGATCTCTTTAAGAAGAGGTTGGATAGTCGGACCTGAAGAGGTTAGTCGTTTTACCACCAATCATCCCGGGTCGGACAGTTCGACCCAGGGTATGAACAGTGCCCCTGCTTGAGCTCGGTCTTCTTTTTTGAGGTCGAGTTCTTGACTTTGGTCCTTCTCTAATGAAGCCGAACTCAAGCATTTTGTCGATTTCCTTTGTAGAAGCTTTTGAATGTATAACGTTTTTCCTCTAAAAGCGCGCGCTTTTATATCGGCGCTGTTTTGGGAATGCAAGCGGTTTTAATATCCGCATTTAATTGGCATTTAATTTCCCCGTTTCCCCTAACTTCTCTATTTTTTTTTGAATTTTGCACTCAGAAAAACGGTTTCTCTCCTTCGCCCTTTTCGTAACTTCTTCACATTTCTTCTTTCACTCTCTCGTTTTCTGTCTTTCGCTTGCGCTTCTGCTTTCGTCGCTTGGCGTTTTTTCTGGGCAGTCTTTGTCTCTGCGCTTCCTCTCTTCCTCGCAGCTTCTTCCGTCTCCAGGTTAGTCCCATTTCGTATTTTCCTCGTTTGTTTTTGTCTTTGCGATGGGGTTTTCCTTTTGATCTTCTTTTTGGAGAAAGTTTGGATCTTTCCGTTTTTTTATCATGCTTGACTTGTTGCATGCTCTGAAATTTCTTTGTTTTTTGGTGCGAATCTTTTTCTTGTTGCTTGAATCTTTTTCTTTTGCATGTTGCCGCCGTTTTTGTTTGTGCCTTGGCTGATGATTTTTTCCTTGATTTCAAAAGAAAGTTTGCGTCTTTGCTGCTTGGTCTTTTTTGACATTTCTGATATACTGTAGCCGTAGTGTTTTTTGCTGGTAAACTATAAAAGTGTGGTCCTTTGCATTTTTGCTTCCTTTGTTTTCTTTCTGGATTTTGTTTTGATGAGTGCTGGGATGTAAGCTGTAGAAATAACTTGAAAACCTTGCTTGTTTACTGCCTCCAAGGGATGCCCCAAGACCTTTGTCTTGAGTCTTGGGGTTTTCCCTTTTTGTTTATCCGCCCATCGAGATGTTTTGCCCTCTGTCCGAGATGTTTTTGTGTAATCCATTCTTCCTTTCTTTTTGTAGGATTTAGTTGACCTCATGTCTTCCCGAAATAATGTAACAGAAATGCCTTCCCGGGTTCCCGCGGGTATGGCTGATTGGGTGGACTCCATGGTTCTTATGTGTGTCTCGCTGGTTGATTCCGAATTTTGTACTCAGCTTAGGCAGTTTCACAGTGTCTGTAGTAATTCTGGTGATGAGAAGAATTATGAACTTGTCCCTCCCTCTTCTGACGAGAGAGTCTGTTTTTCGACTCGAGTTGTTGACAATCGCCCCTTCTTTTATGCTTACGATTTTTTCTTTGGTCAACTGGGTATTACTCTTCCTTTTACTCCATTTGAAACCGACTTGTTATGGTCTTGTAATGTTGCCCCTTCTCAACTTCACCCCAACTCCCGGGGTTTTATAAAAATTTTTCAGTTGCTGTGCGACGGTTTTGGTATTCCTGCTTCCCAATATCTCTTTTTCTATTTGTTTGTTTTGACTAAGCCCGGTGTGGTAAAAAAGAAGTCAGCTTGGGTCTCCTTTCGTTCTACCCAAGGAAAGAAAGTTTTTTCCATGTTTGACGAGTCGTTCCGTGACTTTAAGAACTACTTTTTCAAGGTCCGAGCTGTTGAAGGAGATCGACCCTTTTTTCTGGATGAAAATGACGAACCTGCCTTTCCCTTGGAATGGCAAAAAGACGTGAGGGTCTTCCGGTATTCGTGGGAGATGTTGGATGAGGCTGAGCGGGTGATGACAAGTCATCTTAGCCTAGTTTCACTAGCCTTTTTCTTAGTTTTTATTAGGTTTTATGCACTTTCTTGCATTCTAAGTAAGTAATTTAGGATGAAAATGCATAACTTCTTTGAATCAAACAACCACCTATTATTTGATGCTAAATCATGAGGTTGAAGCCAAATTTAACTGATTTTTAATGATTTATAAACCTTGTGAATTTTGTGATACTTTGATTGGTTGTTTTGATTACTTGTAGGTGAAGAAAGAAAAAAAAGAAAGAAAAGCGTGGCTCAAGAAGCATGCCCAAAGGAAGAGAAAGTGTGCCAAAAGGAAAGAAAAAGCGTGGCCAACATCAAGGAAGAATGGAAGCTAAGTTGGGAAAGTGAACCGAGCTTCACAAGGAACCAAAAAGGAAGCAAGGCACAAAAGCTAAGTTAACTTAGTCAACTGAGCATCCAAGAAAGCAAGGAATTGGTGCAAAGCTAAGTTAACTAAGTTAACTTTATCGGGGACCTCTTCAAATTAATTCAAGATGAAATTCTATGAGTGAAGCCACCAAGATTCGAACCAAGGACCAAGGAGAAGGCAAGGAACGTTCCTTACAAAAGAATTCAAGAAGAAATAGCCAAATTGCATCCTCCATGGTTCGAACTTGGAACCACACGCTACTCCTTGCAAGGGAATTTGAGAATAAATAGCTAGAATGCTTCCTCCAGGACTTGAACTTGGGTATTCTTTGAAACATAAGGAAGGAGTGCCACCAAGCTTGCAAGGAAATACAAGGAAAATAGCCTTATTGCTTCCTCCAAGTTTCGAACTTGGGTATTCTTGGAAACATAAGGAGGAGTGCCCACTCAACCAAGGAAATTAGCTCCAAAGGTGTCCTCCACTTGCTCCCACCAGGATTTGAACCTGGGACCTTGAGGCCAAGGGCAAGACGCTACAAGGAAAGCTCAGTTGGATTTTCCAACTGAGCATTGCTTCTCCCATTCTTCCCCACACTTTGGCGCACAAGTTTGCACACCAAGGGAGCTGTGACACACATTTTGGCGCACCAAGGAGGAAGCCTTGCGCATCATGACACGGTCTAAAGCTAAGTTGGATTTCCCAACTTAGCTCTAAGACAATTGACACCCAAACAAGGCTGGGCACACCACACTTGACACGGATGGAGCATGCTTGAAAGCTAAGTTGGATTTTCCAACTGAGCTTTCCCCTGGAGGTGCAATTTGGGCTAGAAATTGGATTAAAAATCCAATTTAATTCATTTCTTCACCAAATCAAAAGCCCACCCAAATTCCAAAATCCAAGAATAGAAAGTGTATAAATAGGAGTTAGTTTGATGTAATTAGGACACCTTTGGACATTTGGAGATTTTACTTTGAATTTTCCTTTTAATTGTCATTTTCATTTTTGAGCTCTTTACTTTGAGTTTGTCATTTCAGAGAACTTGGAAGGAGAATTGATCTCTCTTCTTCTTGGTTCTTGCTTGAGCACTCTTTTATTTTCTTGCTTTGGATCTTGGGTGAAGAATTGAAGAACTTCTGTTTCAATCTCACCTTGAGATCTCTTGTTTACTTCTTCTGCATAATTGAATTTCATTTGCTGTTTACTGCATTTTCTTCTACACTTCTGCAATTTTCTTCTTCACTTCTTTTGCAATTATTCTTGTTGGATCAAGGAAGGATTTGAGATCTAGACTTGTTATTTAGTCTCTTCCACCTTGAGATCTTCAACCTCTTTTACATTGCTGCAATTTAAGCACTGCCTTTCTGTCTTTACAATTCTCAAAGCATTTTTACGTTTCTGTTTGAGATCCATTCTAATTCAATTCATCTTCTGCTTTGCTGTTTGATGCAATTTATTTTTGCTTGTTTAAATTCTGCAATCCCAATTCCCAATTCCTTTTACAATTCAAGCAATTTACATTTCTTGCACTTTAAGCTTCAGTTATTTACATTTCTTGCAATCTAAGTTTCTACAATTTACATTACTTACACTTTAAGATTCAGCACATTTACTTTCCTGTTCTTTAATTTACTGCAATTTCCCCTTCCCCTTTAAATTTCAAGCAATTTAGTTTCTGCCAATTGCAAAAAACTCAACCAAATCTTGATTCGCTTGACTAAATCAACCACTAAACTAAAATTGCTCAATCCTTCAATCCCTGTGGGATCGACCTCACTCATGTGAGTTATTATTACTTGATGCGACCCGGTACACTTGCCAGTGAGTTTTGTGTTGGATCGTTTTTCACACATCAAGTTTTTGGCACTGTTGCCGGGGATTGATTAGATTGACAATGATTAAGTGAAGTGGAGATCTAGATCTAGCATTTTTATTTTTCTGTTTTTGACTAACACACTAACTGTTTGAATTTTTGCTTAAGCCAATTAACATTTCACTTCAGCCATGGATTGAAGTGTTGTTGCTTTCTGGTGTTGTGATTTTTATGCTTTGGTTGTATGTCAGGTACAAGGAGAATTACACCCACTTTTTGTGAACAAGACGAAAGAACCCTCAGAAGGTTAAGAAGAGCTGAAAGAGGGAAAAATATTATTGGAGAAGAGGAGTCAGAAGAAGAATTCCAAGATATGGAGGAACACTTAACAAACCCACCAAATGGGGCTGAAGGAGCAGCCAATAACAACAATAATCCACCACAGAGAAGAGTTTTAGCTTCCTACACAAGTGCAGGTCCTAGACATTGTGGGAGTAGCATTCTTACCCCAAATGTTAATGCAAATAATTTTGAACTAAAGCCACAACTCATCACCTTGGTTCAAAACAATTGTTCTTATGGAGGAGGACCACTTGAAGATCCTAACCAACACTTATCCACCTTCTTGAGGATTTGTGACACTGTCAAAACCAATGGTGTGCACCCTGACAGTTACAAGCTACTGCTATTTCCATTTTCTCTCAGAGACAAAGCCACTCAATGGTTGGAATCTTTCCCAAGAGGCAGCATCAACAATTGGGATGATCTAGTAACCAAGTTTCTTGCCAAGTTTTACCCACCTCAAAGAGTTATTAGATTGAAGACTGAAGTGCAAACATTCACACAAATGGATGCTGAACCCTTGTATGAGGCATGGGAATGATACAAAGCTCTAATCAGGAAGTGTCCACCAGGAATGTTTAGTGAGTGGGACAGATTGCAGAATTTCTATGAAGGCTTGACACTGAAATCTCAAGAGGCTTTGGATTATTCAGCAGGAGGTTCTTTACAATTGATGAAAACAGCAGAGGAAGCTCAAAATCTCATTGATATGGTGGCCAACAATCAATATTTCTTTGCTCACCAAAGGCAACGCCAACCATCACAAAGGAAAAGAGTGATGGAGTTGGAAGGAGTGGACTCAATCTTGGCTCAAAACAAAATGATGCAGCAGCAAATTCAACAACAATTTGAGCAAATGGCCAAGAGGATTGATAGCCTCCAAGTTGCAGCAGTTAATACAAGCCAACCATCATCCACATGGGGGCAAAATGACGAGACTCAAGAAGAGCAGCAGCAAGAACAAGTCCAGTACATGCACAACCAAAATTCTGGGCCAAATAAAATCTATGGTGATACTTACAACCCTTCTTGAAAGAACCACCCAAACCTTAGGTGGGGAGACAATCACAACCAAAATCAACAACCATGGCAGAGAAACTCAAATCAAAACACTTCAAAAAACAACCAAAACCACAACCAGCAGCAAACTAACCAAAACTCTTACAGAAAACCCCAAAACAACTACCCCAACTCCAACCATTACCCATCCAATAACCAAACCTCAAATCAAAACACTTACCCTCAACCCTCAACACCCCACAATCAACCAATCTCACAAGAATCTCAAAGGATTAACAACTTAGAGCTTCTGATGGAAAAAATGATGAAAACTCAAGAGATGACATTGAGGAACCAAGAAGCCTCCATGAAAAACATGGAAAGGCAAATTGGACAAATCTCCAAGCAAATCACCATTGAAAGGTCATCAAACTCACTGCCAAGTGACACCATTCCTAATCCTAAAGAGGAGTGCAAGGCAATTCAACTGAGGAGTGGAAAAGTCCTGGTGAAAAATGAAGAAGCAACCAAGAAGCCAAAGGAAAGTGACAAGAAACAAGCTGAAAAAGAGAAGGCCAATGATGAAGATGTAACAGCAAGCATGCCAACTCAGAATCAAGTTCAAGAAAAAGAAGACCAGCCACAGAAATCAAGAAAGGGAAAGGAAGTAATTGAAGAGCCAACTAAGGACGAAAGGCAGGGAATGAACTTCACTCCACCCTTGCCATATCCTCAAAGGCTCAACAAGGAGACCAAGGATCAACACTTCCCAAAATTTCTTGAAATTTTCAAGAAGTTAGAGATCAATATTCCCTTAGCTGAAGCACTTGAGCAAATGCCCCTGTACGCAAAGTTCTTGAAGGAACTTATCAACAAGAAGAGGAGTTGGCAAGTTAATGAAATCGTACTGCTCACTGAGGAATGCAGAGCACTAATCCAGAAGGGACTTCCTCCCAAACTCGAGGACCCTGGGAGTTTCTTTCTACCCTGAGCCATTGGTAGTATGACCATCAATAAGGCGATGTGTGACTTGGGAGCTAGTATCAATCTAATGCCTGCCTCCCTAGTGAAAAAGCTAGGCATAAAAGAGGTGAAACCAGTGCAGATGTCTCTAGAACTGGTGGACAAATCAGTGATATGCCCCACCGGTATAATTGAGAACCTTCTAGTCAAGGTAGACAGATTCATCTTCTCTGCAGATTTTGTGATCCTGAATTCAAATCAGGATGAGGGCGACTCCATTATACTGGGAAGACCGTTCTTGGCCACTGCTAGGGCCATCATAGACATAGAGCAAGGAGAATTAACTTTCAGGATGCATAATGAAAGTATCACTCTGAGTGTACTACCAGAAACACAGAGCAGTAATGAAAAGAAGGATGGTACAGAAACAGACAAGGAGAATCTGCAGTGGAGGGAGGAAATCAACAAGACAAACAACAACTGCCCTCCCAAGCAAGAGATAGATGATACAGCAGGCCAAAAAGAGAAAGAGACTGTGCAAAGTAATGAAGAAGCTCAAGGGAACATTGTAGTATTGGCAACTAAGAAAAGGAATTTCAAAAAGGAGCCTGTTTTCAAAGAAGAAGAATTAACAAAAAGAAGGAAGAAAAACAAAAACAGAATCAAAAAGGGTTGGAAGAACAAAAAAATTCCAACAGAAGGGCTCTCCAAAGGTGACAAAGTGCAGTTAGTCTATCAACAACTGGGAACAGACCAACAGACTAACGATTACTATACTGTGAGCAAAATATTATCACTAGAACATGCTGAGATAGAGCACCAAGGAACAAAGAAGAAGCTCACGATCAAAGGGGACAAGTTGAGGCACTACAGTCATCAACCGCCATAAAAGAGGGAGTCAATGTCAAGCTAGTGACAATAAAAGAGCGCTTGTTGGGAGGCAACCCAACCTGAGGTAGTTTCTTTTCATAGTTATTTCAATAAAGAGGTTAATTAGCATTGCAAAAAGCTAAGTTTGCTGTTGCACACCAAAGCAATATAAGGGAGAATGAAGGATTTTAAGTTTGGTGTTCCACCAAAATATCATAAAAAAAAAAAAACATATTCTCATCCCCTACATAATGCTAGCTTTGAGCACTTAGATAAACTAGTTAACTAGTTTGCTGTTTCCAAATCAGTAGTTTATTCCTTTTGAAAAAAAAAAAAAGAAGTTCACATATAAATTGTTGCATGAGGAATATTGGCAAGGGACTAAGTTTGGTGTTCACACACCAAAGTAAGTTCGAGAGCCACACACATACAAGCTTTGCAGATTTACCAACACCTAAAAGGGTTGAACAGCAAGCAACATTTGAGGAGCAGGCAGAAAAATAGCCAACAAATTAAAAGAACACCTGAATTACAACTCAAAAGGAGCAATTTGAAGTAAGAATGGAAAAATGCAACTCAACAGGTTGTATCTATTCTTGATCCTTGTTGTTATGTAATGAATTAATTCAGAGAATCCTTTATGCCTGGCTGGAATGATTATTTAGTTGCAAGTGGAAGTACATGTTAAAGAAAGTTATCTGCATAATTTTTGCTTGAAGGTCATCTGCATAATAATTGTCATCACTCATTAACTAGAATACCTTGTCTTGTCTCCCTTACTGTTTGAATAAAAGAAAAGATGTTTGATTTAGAAAAGTCATTGTTCAATGTTGCAAAAGTTAGAATGAAGATTTGTGGTGGTGTGTGTTTGATTCAACTATTAGCTCATAGAATAAATGTTGCAGAATGACTTGTTTCTTAAAGCTTAAGCTAGTTTGCTGCTATGATCCTTCAAAATAATGAAAACCCCTTGAAAATAAACCAAAACAAAAAGAAAAAGAAAGAAGAAAAGCCAAAAGTTGGCAAAGAAACAAAACAATAAGACTAGACACCAATAGCTTGGACCTTAGGACATATGCCTGTGGTGTTTGTGTACTAGGATATGCTTGAACAAGTAGGTTCTAAGGAGTATCTTAAAACTTGGCAACTTAGATCAACTGGTTTGGGATTGTCAACTGAAAGTCCACAATAAAGAGCAACCTAGCTACAAAACATTTAGTGATTCAAAGAGATGCTGGGCATCAATGATCCTAGGAAGAAA
Source organism: Arachis hypogaea (assembly GCF_003086295.3). NCBI lineage: Eukaryota > Viridiplantae > Streptophyta > Magnoliopsida > Fabales > Fabaceae > Arachis > Arachis hypogaea. The sequence continues at coordinate 137,963,156 of NC_092054.1, forward strand.
TAAGTGAGCCATGTGTCTGTGGTGAAAAAAATGTTGAGTGAAAAGAAGCCAAAGGCCATTGCAACATTTGACACCAAGTCTTTAATAAATAATAAGCTCTGAAATGCAAAAGAAAAAAGAAAAAGCTAACAAGGGAATCAAGCAAAAGGGTAAGGAATCATAGCAGCAACCTTGGTGAACCCTTAAGGAAGCATAGTTATTTTGACAGCAAGTAATGAATGAGCTATTTTTGATCTGCATAAAACCCCATAAACAAAATTCCACTATTTGCATAATAAGGACATGCATGCCTATCTATTTCATTCTATCTTCTCTTATGTTTAAGTGCTTGCTTGGGACAAGCAAGTTTTAAGTTTGGTGTTGTGATGACAAGTCATCTTAGCCTAGTTTCACTAGCCTTTTTCTTAGTTTTTATTAGGTTTTATGCACTTTCTTGCATTCTAAGTAAGTAATTTGGGATGAAAATGCATAACTTCTTTGAATCAAACAACCACCTATTATTTGATGCTAAATCATGAGGTTGAAGCCAAATTTAATTGATTTTTAATGATTTATAAACCTTGTGAATTTTGTGATACTTTGATTGGTTGTTTTGATTACTTGTAGGTGAAGAAAGAAAAAAAAGAAGAAAAGCGTGGCTCAAGAAGCATGCCCAAAGGAAGAGAAAGCGTGCCAAAAGGAAAGAAAAAGCGTGGCCAACATCAAGGAAGAATGGAAGCTAAGTTGGGAAAGTGAACCGAGCTTCACAAGGAACCAAAAAGGAAGCAAGGCACAAAAGCTAAGTTAACTTAGTCAACTGAGCATCCAAGAAAGCAAGGAATTAGTGCAAAGCTAAGTTAACTAAGTTAACTTTATCGGGGACCTCTTCAAATTAATTCAAGATGAAATTCTATGAGTGAAGCCACCAAGATTCGAACCAAGGACCAAGGAGAAGGCAAGGAACGTTCCTCACAAAAGAATTCAAGAAGAAATAGCCAAATTGCATCCTCCATGGTTCGAACTTGGAACCACACGCTACTCCTTGCAAGGGAATTTGAGAATAAATAGCTAGAATGCTTCCTCCAGGACTTGAACTTGGGTATTCTTTGAAACATAAGGAAGGAGTGCCACCAAGCTTGCAAGGAAATACAAGGAAAATAGCCTTATTGCTTCCTCCAAGTTTCGAACTTGGGTATTCTTGGAAACATAAGGAGGAGTGCCCACTCAACCAAGGAAATTAGCTCCAAAGGTGTCCTCCACTTGCTCCCACCAGGATTTGAACCTGGGACCTTGAGGCCAAGGGCAAGACGCTACAAGGAAAGCTCAGTTGGATTTTCCAACTGAGCATTGCTTCTCCCATTCTTCCCCACACTTTGGCGCACAAGTTTGCACACCAAGGTAGCGTTTGTTTTGAGGTACTGAGACAGAGACTGAGAGACTGAGACTCAGTATCGTGTTTGTTAGTTCAGAGACTGGTACTAAAATTTCTGTCTCTGTCTCTAAAATTTCAGTATTTCAGTACCTCCAAAAAGTAGGGACACAGGGGACTGAAACTTTTAGAGATAGAGACTGAAATTTTAGTAACATTTTATACCTAAAATACTTTCATTTCAATTAATTATTTCCAATTTTACCCTTTGTGCAAATTAAATTAGAGTTTCATTCTTGTTTCAATTCCTGTCTCCCATTTTGCACCAAACAGAATACTGAGATTTATTTCAATCCCTGTCTCTTAGTCTCTGTCTCTTAGTCTCAGTCTTTCCGTCTCTGTCTCTCCACCAAACGCTACCCAAGGGAGCTGTGACACACATTTTGGCGCACCAAGGAGGAAGCCTTGCGCATCATGACACGGTCTAAAGCTAAGTTGGATTTTCCAACTTAGCTTTAAGACAATTGACACCCAAACAAGGCTGGGCACACCACACTTGACACGGATGGAGCATGCTTGAAAGCTAAGTTGGATTTTCCAACTGAGCTTTCCCCTGGAGGTGCAATTTGGGCTAGAAATTGGATTAAAAATCCAATTTAATTCATTTCTTCACCAAATCAAAAGCCCACCCAAATTCCAAAATCCAAGAATAGAAAGTGTATAAATAGGAGTTAGTTTGATCTAATTAGGACACCTTTGGACATTTGGAGATTTTACTTTGAATTTTCCTTTTAATTGTCATTTTCATTTTTGAGCTCTTTACTTTGAGTTTGTAATTTCAGAGAACTTGGAAGGAGAATTGATCTCTCTTCTTCTTGGTTCTTGCTTGAGCACTCTTTTATTTTCTTGCTTTGGATCTTGGGTGAAGAATTAAAGAACTTCTGTTTCAATCTCACCTTGAGATCTCTTGTTTACTTCTTCTGCATAATTGAATTTCATTTGCTATTTACTGCATCTTCTTCTACACTTCTGCAATTTTCTTCTTCACTTCTTTTGCAATTATTCTTGTTGGATCAAGGAAGGATTTGAGATCTAGACTTGTTATCTAGTCTCTTCCACCCTGAGATCTTCAACCTCTTTTACATTGCTGCAATTTAAGCACTGCCTTTCTGTCTTTACAATTCTCAAAGCATTTTTACGTTTCTGTTTGAGATCCATTCTAATTCAATTCATCTTCTGCTTTGCTGTTTGATGCAATTTACTTTTTCTTGTTTAAATTCTGCAATCCCAATTCCCAATTCCTTTTACAATTCAAGCAATTTACATTTCTTGCACTTTAAGCTTCAGTTATTTACATTTCTTGCAATCTAAGTTTCTGCAATTTACATTACTTGCACTTTAAGATTCAGCACATTTACTTTCTTGTTCTTTAATTTACTGCAATTTCCCCTTCCCCTTTACATTTCAAACAATTTAGTTTCTACCAATTGCAAACAACTCAACCAAATCTTGATTCGCTTGACTAAATCAACCACTAAACTAAAATTGCTCAATCCTTCAATCCCTGTGGGATCGACCTCACTCATGTGAGTTATTATTACTTGATGCGACCCGGTACACGTGCCGGTGAGTTTTGTGTTGGATCGTTTTCCACACATCAAGTTTTTAGCGCCGTTGCCGGGGATTGATTAGATTGACAATGATTAAGTGAAGTGGAGATCTAGAACTAGCATTTTTATTTTTCTATTTTTGACTAACACACTAACTGTTTGAATTTTTGCTTAAGCCAATTAACATTTCACTTCAGCCATGGATTGAAGTGTTGTTGCTTTCTGGTGTTGTGATTTTTATGCTTTGTTTGTATGTCAGGTACAAGGAGAATTACACCCACTTTTTGTGAACAAGACGAAAGAACCCTCAGAAGGTTAAGAAGAGCTGAAAGAGGGAAAAATATTATTGGAGAAGAGGAGTCAGAAGAAGAATTCCAAGACATGGAGGAACACTTAACAAACCCACCAAATGGGGCTGAAGGAGCAGCCAATAACAACAATAATCAACCACAGAGAAGAGTTTTAGCTTCCTACACAAGTGCAGATCCTAGACATTGTGGGAGTAGCATTCTTACCCCAAATGTTAATGCAAATAATTTTGAACTAAAGCCACAACTCATCACCTTGGTTCAAAATAATTGTTCTTATGGAGGAGGACCACTTGAAGATCCTAACCAACACTTATCCACCTTCTTGAGGATTTGTGACACTGTCAAAACCAATAGTGTGCACCCTGACAGTTACAAGCTACTGCTATTTCCATTTTCTCTCAGAGACAAAGCCACTCAATGGTTGGAATCCTTCCCAAGAGGTAGCATCAACAATTGGGATGATCTAGTAACCAAGTTCCTTGCCAAGTTTTACCCACCTCAAAGAGTTATTAGATTGAAGACTGAAGTGCAAACATTCACACAAATGGATGCTGAACCCTTGTATGAGGCATGGGAACGATACAAAGCTCTAATCAGGAAGTGTCCACCAGGAATGTTTAGTGAGTGGGACAGATTGCAGAATTTCTATGAAGGCTTGACACTGAAATCTCAAGAGGCTTTGGATTATTCAGCAGGAGGTTCTTTACAATTGATGAAAACAGCAGAGGAAGCTCAAAATCTCATTGATATGGTGGCCAACAATCAATATTTCTTTGCTCACCAAAGGCAACGCCAACCATCACAAAGGAAAGGAGTGATGGAGTTGGAAGGAGTGGACTCAATCTTGGCTCAAAATAAAATGATGCAGCAGCAAATTCAACAACAATTTGAGCAAATGGCCAAGAGGATTGATAGCCTCCAAGTTGCAGCAGTTAATACAAGCCAACCATCATCCACATGGGGGCAAAATGACGAGACTCAAGAAGAGCAGCAGCAAGAACAAGTCCAGTACATGCACAACCAAAATTCTGGGCCAAATGAAATCTATGGTGATACTTACAACCCTTCTTGGAAGAACCACCCAAACCTTAGGTGGGGAGACAATCACAACCAAAATCAACAACCATGGCAGAGAAACTCAAATCAAAACACTTCAAAAAACAACCAAAACCACAACCAGCAGCAAACTAACCAAAATTACAGAAAACCCCAAAACAACTACCCCAACTCCAACCATTACCCATCCAATAACCAAACCTCAAATCAAAACACTTACCCTCAACCCTCAACACCCCACAATCAACCAATCTCACAAGAATCTCAAAGGATTAACAACTTAGAGCTTCTGATGGAAAAAATGATGAAAACTCAAGAGATGACATTGAGGAACCAAGAAGCCTCCATGAAAAACATGGAAAGGCAAATTGGACAAATCTCCAAGCAAATCACCATTGAAAGGTCATCAAACTCACTGCCAAGTGACACCATTCCTAATCCTAAAGAGGAGTGCAAGGCAATTCAACTGAGGAGTGGAAAAGTCCTGGTGAAAAATGAAGAAGCAACCAAGAAGCCAAAGGAAAGTGACAAGAAACAAGCTGAAAAAGAGAAGGCCAATGATGAAGATGTAACAGCAAGCATGCCAACTCAGAATCAAGTTCAAGAAAAAGAAGACCAGCCACAGAAATCAAGAAAGGGAAAGGAAGTAATTGAAGAGCCAACTAAGGACGAAAGGCAGGGAATGAACTTCACTCCACCCTTGCCATATCCTCAAAGGCTCAACAAGGAGACCAAGGATCAACACTTCCCAAAATTTCTTGAAATTTTCAAGAAGTTAGAGATCAATATTCCCTTAGCTGAAGCACTTGAGCAAATGCCCCTGTACGCAAAGTTCTTGAAGGAACTTATCAACAAGAAGAGGAGTTGGCAAGTTAATGAAACCGTACTGCTCACTGAGGAATGCAGAGCACTAATCCAGAAGGGACTTCCTCCCAAACTCGAGGACCCTGGGAGTTTCTTTCTACCCTGCGCCATTGGTAGTATGACCATCAAGAAGGCGATGTGTGACTTGGGAGCTAGTATCAATCTAATGCCTGCCTCCCTAGTGAAAAAGCTAGGCATAAAAGAGGTGAAACCAGTGCAGATGTCTCTAGAACTGGTGGACAAATCAGTGATATGCCCCACCGGTATAATTGAGAACCTTCTAGTCAAGGTAGACAGATTCATCTTCCCTGCAGATTTTGTG